>NC_041734.1:21746435-23105119 GCF_004115215.2 Ornithorhynchus anatinus
TTAACTTGAAATGCTTCGTTCGCGTCTACCAATCTGGGGACGGCCCGAATACGCAGGCTGAATGAGAAAGACGAGCTGAGGAGAATGTCGGGGTTACGGGCTTGTGAGACAGGGAGGACAGAGGCGTTGTCTACAGCGATAGCAAAGTCTGAGGGAGAACAGTGTTTGCGTGGGAAGATGCAGAGTTCCGGTTTGGACATGTTAAGTCTGAGGTATCAGCGGGACATCCAAATAAAGATATTTTGCAAAGAGGGAGAGTGGTCAGAGCTACAGAGGCAGATTTGGGAATCGTTCATGGAGGGATGGTAGTTGAAGCCACAAGAGTGAATGAGTTCTCCAGGGGTGTGCGTAGAGATGGAAAACAGAGAAAAGAGTCAAGGATAAGGCCACAGTTGCAGTTTCCTCAAAAATCTAGGCACGTCGTCCTCTAGACTGTAGTTTTCTTGGGGTATTTATTAAGTGCTTACTATGTGTCAAACACTGTTCTAAGCACTGGGGTAGACAGAAGTTAATCAGGTTGGACGCAGTCCCCGTCCGGCATGGGGCTCACAGTCTAAGGAGAATGGGAGAACTGAAGCAGAGAGAAATAAAGTGACTTGGCCAGGTTCACACGGCAAGCAACTGGCAGAGCCGGCATTAGAACCCAGGCCCTCGCTCCTTCCGCTAGGCCACGCTGCTTGTGGGCAGGGAACGTGTTTTCCAACTCTGTGACGTTATATTCTCCCCAAGTGCTTCGTGTAATGATGATGATGATGGTATCTGTTAAGCGCTTACTATGTGCCAAGCACTGTTCTTGGTCCGCCCACAGTAAGAGTTCAATAAATATCAATGATTGACTGACTTGCTGGCTCCCTGCAGCCTGCACGCAACCTTGGGATGCGACCAACCAATCCAAACGGCGTCTCTGGATGTTCCTCTTTCACACATTCCTTCCAGGGTCTTCTTTCCAAACTCTGATTCCCTTGGAGCCGGGCTTCTGTCAATTCCACCCTTGACTGGGAGAATCTAGCCTTTCTGCCCTCCGCTCCATCCGACGAGAACGCCAGGAACTTTAAAGTCTCCACCATCCCAATCTTTCTGGAAATCATGTAGCACTGAGAAAATAACTGCAATCACCAGCCCTTCCTGTTGCATTACACTTTCTCAAGCTCGTAGTACAGTGCTCTGCACGTAGTAAGCGCCCAATAAATACCAGCAACCATGGCGATTACAGCCACTCCGTCATTCAGAAGCCCCGGGACGCATCCAGTATAGCTTGATACCTTACCCCAGGACGCCATCGGTGATTTCGTCCTTTAACCTTTAGAAAAACGACCGCTCTGTTGTTTGGGGGAAGTGTTACAGGTAGGTAAATCCTTCCTAACCTGAACCGAGATTAAGCTACCAACTCTGAACGGACCATGAAGGAAACTCTCCTCATAGTTTGCATCAGGTTCTGAGGGCATAACAAGAACCCCTGAGCAGATACATATTTATCTTCTCTCCTCCCCCAGTTACAATTTGGGAAGAAAAAGTCTTGCGTGAGTTTTCAAGCAAGAAGGTGAGCTTATAAAGATCACCGACAAAGACTCGGATAGAAGAATTCAAAGGTGTGAAAAGGGGTTCGGAAAGAATTGGCCAACTACAAGGTACTTTATAAAGACAAGGCAGTTTTCTTTTTTAAATGGTATTTGTTAAGCGCTTACTATATGCTAGACACTGTAATAATAATAATGATGTTGGCATCTGTTAAGCGCTTGCTATGTGCAGAGCGACTGTTCTAAGCGCTGGGGTAGACACAGGGTAATCAGGTTGTCCCTCGTGGGGCTCACAGTTTTAATCTCCATTTAACAGATGAGGTAACTTAGGCACAGAGAAGTTAAGGGACTTGCCCACAGTCACACAGCTGACAAGTGGAAGATCCTGGATTCGAACCCATGACTGTACTAAGTGCTGGGCACCATAGTAAGCACAGTTGTTGTTCCACCTGAAGTGGATAGAGTCCTCGCTAGAGTTGAGAAACTACGGCAAAATCCACAGTCCAGGTTTCTACTCCTGCAAAGTTTCCATCAGTGACTTCATTATGGGCAGGGAAACATCAATTCTGTTGTTCCCTCCCAGGTGCTCAGTACAGAGTTCTGCACATAGTAGGTGCTCAATACATACAAGTGATTAATTGACTGATGTAAAATCCTACAACTCCTACTAACCAATCAATCCATCAGATTCACTGAGTGCCTATTCTGAGGACGGCTGAATGCTGGGGAGAGCTCAAAAGAGGTGGAAGATAGGATTCCTGCTCACTGGGGGAAGACAGGCGTAAAAGAATTTGCAAATAGGAGGAACACTTGTTCAAGTCGTAGAGTTTGCAGACTGACGACGATAATAATGATAATTGCGGTATTAAGTGCTTCCTGTGTGCCAGGCACTGTACTAAACGATGGGGTAGATACGAGATGATCGGATTAGACACGGTCCCTGTCCCACATGGGGCTCTGAGTCTCAATCCCCATTTTACAGATGAGGGAACTGAGGCCCAGAGAAGCGAAGTGACTTGCCAGAGGTCACGTGGCAGACAAGTGCCGGAGCAGGGATTGGAACCCAGGTCTTCCTGACTCCCGGGCCCGTGCTCTAGCCACTAGACGACGCTGCTTCTCAAAAGACCAAACTCAAGGCAATCAGGGATCCGGATCCCCACCTTGGGCCATAACTAAGTCCCCGTGGGAAAGGGTAGACTGACCTGGGGTCTCTTAGGCCCCCGAAACCTGACCCGGGGCAGGCTGAAATCTGCCTGTCTGCTTGGGGACACGGTGGAGCGGCATCTGACGTCGGGTTGGCGAGGGGCCCGCTTGGAGCCCGGGTGCAGGGCTGGATCTTTGTGCCAGTTTGATCTGGAGCCATGAGGGCCCTGCCTTGGCAACGTTTTAATTTTACCATTTTGCCACTCACATTTGGGCCATACCTGAATACGAATTAACTTTAAAGGAAGGTTTCTGTGAAAAGCAGAATCAAGGATGAAAATCTCTTGCAAAAGGCAAGTCTAAGACTAAGGAGGTAGTTGAAAATAATAATAATAATGACGATGATGACAATTGTGGTATGTGTTAAGCGCTTACTATACGCCAGACACTGTTTTAAGCGCCAGGGTAGATAGGAGATGATCAGGTTGGACGTGGCCCTTGTCCTACATAGGGCTCACAGTCTTAATGCCCGTTTTACAGATGAGGGAACTGAGGCACAGAGAAGTGTAGTGACTTGGCCAAGGTCACTCAGCAGACATGTGGCAGAGCCAGGATTAGAACCCAGGTCCTTCTGACTCCCAGGCCCGTGCTCTATCCACTAGACCCCACTGCTTCCGGGAACTCATGCTCGTTGATGAACCAATCGAAAGGACAAAACTTCTAGGAATGGGGAAGGACATTTGTAGTGGGTGGAATGGCCACCCTGTTCAGCTGGATCAAAAACGAACTCAGGCGCATAAGCCAGAAACACCGGCGATTGTTTGCGACGATTTACTGACTCAGTTCAAGCCCGTGCTGCTTTGGCCTGCCCCCCGCGTGCCTGGGCAAGCAGCAGCCACATCTAGAAGGACCAGCCAAATCGGGCAGAGGAGGAAACCGCCTACCCACCCCCCGATCCGGTGTTGGCGCCGAGGGGTAAGTTCAACCTCTCCCTAGTTTGCTCTTTCTCCCCACCCCTTTCCAATTCTTCTCTCTTTAAATAATTGGCTCTCTGTGTACTCTTCCAGCCACTTAGTTCAGTGCTCTGCACACAGTAAGCACTCAATAAATACTACTGACTTCAGGTTTCATTTCTGTTTGCCATTCATTCATTCAGTAGTATTTACTGAGCCCTTACTATGTGCAGAGCACTGAACTGAGCGCTTGGAATGTTCAATTCGGCAACAGATAGAGACAAGCCCAAAAAGGTTGATGACCTCAGAGCTAAACTCTTTTTAGGAAGGAAAAAAAAAAAATAAAGCCCCTGCGCTGAGTAACTTGGAATAGGTGGGAAGGGCGGGGGGTCAAACTATCGCTCTCAACCATTCTATCCAGGAGACCCATTTGCTTGACACAACCAGGACAGGCCTCAACGGTTTCCTACAAGAGCCGATCATGCCACCGGGTAGGCTCGGGGGAGGCTGACGACACTAGCCCCAGGTCTGGGAACAGCAAGCAGGCAGGATATCACCCGCCGGGGAACACCACAATCCGGTCGCTTCGAGATTCAGGGGATTCGGGTCAACCACCAGCTTTTCTGATGACCGCCGTAACCACGGGCTTGACGTTTAGCATAATAAACCTCTTACCCTCACGATTTGGGTGTGCTGTCTTTCCACGGCAAGGTGTAGTGCCGTTTGCTGGTTTACGTTCTGAATGTCCAGATTGGCGCTGCCCTGAAAAACACCAACATAAATGGCGGATCATTAAAAATACATAAGCGACCCTCGGTATAGCCATCACCTTTTCCCAGTTCACACCGTACACGGCTAATCAATTGGGTTGGGATAAGCTATTACATTAGGGTTATTAAAAAAAGAATCTATGTTCCAGAAACTCCACTGCAAACTTTGAAATTAGGACACGCCCACGGTTGATCTCCTGGCCGTACCCCCAGATGATGCTGAGTGCTTTGAGGGAGGTATCCAGCGCAAGGATCCGCCACGAATTCCTCCAAGAGGCCTTCCCCAACTAACCGCCTTCGTTTCCTCTTCTCCCGCGCTCTTCTTTGCAGTTGGATCTGCATCCGTTATTCACTCCTCCCTCGGCGCCATAGCTCTCGTGTGCCTATCCGTGATTTATTTATATTCTTGGTTGTCTCCCCGCCTAGAGTGCAAGCTCAATGTGGGCAGGGAACATCTACCAACTCTGTTATACTGAACTCTGCCAAGCCCTTAGCACACCATAAGTGCTCAATAAATACGACTTGAGTGGTTGATGTCAGCCTTTCGGACATTAAAATAATAGCAGATCAGGGAAGCGACCAAGTATATTAACGTACACGAATGTCGTGGGGCCGGGATGAGTACGTAAACGTTTAGGGGGTGGGACTAAGTGCATGGGTTAGGAGTAGGAAGGTAAAATTGGGTGAGGGGGACGAGAGCTCGGTCAGAAGAGGCATCCTGAAGGGAAATATGATTTTAGAAGGGCTTTGAAGTAGGAGAGGCTGCTGGTCTAACGGCAATTTAAGGGGAGGGTGCGAGCAAGGGGGGGTCGGTGGAGGGCGAGACAAGAGTATTAGAGAGGCAAAGGGTGTGGGATGGGTTGTGGTGGGAGAGGAGCAAGGAAAGGTAAGGTGGAGAAAGCTGACTGATTGCTTTGAATCCAGTGGTGAGGAGTTTCTCCTAGAAGCGGAAGGGAAGGGCAACCATTAGACGGGTGGGCAGGAAAATGATTCAGACAGCAGAGAGAAGTATGAACCGGAGAGGGGCGAGGTTGGAGGCATGGACGTCAGCGAGGAGGCTGACGCAGTATCTGAGACGGGGAACGGCAACTGCCCGGACCCGTGTGGAAGCAGTTTGGAAAGAGGGAGGAGCAAATTCTGGAGATGCTGTGTAGCTATAATTGAAAAGAGTGAGTGAGTGACTGGATACGCTGGTTGAAGGGGAGAGATGAGTCAAGGATAACGCAGAGAGAGATCTCCCGAAGGCAGGAGGAAATGACGGACTGCAGAGAGGGGGAGGGGTCCGAACTGGAGCTACAGGGCTGGGAGTCGGTCCGTCAGCGGTATTTATTAAGTGCGCATGTGTGTGAAACACTGTACTAAGCGCTTGGGAGAGTACAACTATAAACAAACATATTCACTGTCCACAACGAGCTTACAGTCTAGAGGGGGAGAGAGACATTAATATATATAAACTAATTACAGATATAAACGTAAGTCTGTGGGGCTTGGAGCGGGGATGGATAAAGGGAGCAAGCCAGGGCGACGCAGAAGGGAGTGGGAGAAGAGGAAAGGAGGGCTTAGTCAGGGATGGCCTCTTGGAAACGTGCCTTTGATAACTTTTTTTTTCTTTGGCGGGGGGACGGAGGAATTGTCTGTCGGATGTGAGAAGGGAGGGCGCTCCAGGCCAGAGGCAGGATGCGAGCGAGGGGTTGGCGGCAAGACAGAGGAGACTGAGGCACAGTGAGAAGGATAGCACCGGAGGAGCAGAGTGTGCAGGCTGGGCTGTAGTAGGAGAGTAGAGCAGTGAGGTAGGAGGAGGCAAGTTGACTGAATGCCTTAAAGCCAATGGTGAGGAGCTTCTGTTTGATGCGGAGGTGGATGGGCAACCTATGGGTGTTGTTGAGAGGGGAACCGCGGCCTGAAGGCTTTGGTAGAGAAGTCACTGGCACAGATATAATACTTGAAGCTGTGGGAATGAGTGGAGATGGAAAGCAGAAGAGGAGTCAGAAACAAGGCTTGCGGGACTCCCGCGGTTAGGAGGTGGGAGGCAGAGGAGGAGCTGGCAAGAGAGACCAAAAAGGAACGGTTGAAGAAGTAGCAGGAGGGGAGGAAGGCCGGTGACCTTTTCCCCCTCTCTCCAGAATTCAACCTGTTCACTCACATGGGATCTGGGGCTGGGGCTGTGGGAGGGATGGAATGGGAGATGGGTCCCGGCCCTTCTCCGAAGTCACTCCTTGTAATCCTCCTCCTCCTTCTTCAAAAGGCAGGGGTGCAGCAAGCAGCAGAGCCCGTGGGGCGGTCTCTCCCCACTCCCCCGCCAAATCACCCCGAGTCACCCGGTGCGCTTACGGGGGACCCCAAGCTGCAGGCTGTTTGGGTTTGCCCCAACCAGATCCCTGAGCGGGTATGATCCGCAGCCGGTCTCGCTTCCGACTGAGAGTATGTAATCCAAAAAAAAAAACCAAAAAACAAAACCCTCCCTAAGTTGTCGTACCTGATGCACCAGCAGTTCGGCCACTTCCACGTGATTGTTGAGCGCTGCTAAATGCAAAGCGGTGTAGCCGTCGTCCTTCTTTTCATCGACGATCCACGGTCGGGGGAGTTTGGACAGTAACACCCGCATCGCACTGGAATGTTAAACGGGACATTACTCACCGGCTTTTAAAGGCAGGCGCATCCCAGGCTGCAGCACGAACCCTACGACTCAGGGTTACCTCCTGCACCGTCCCCAGACTATAACCAAGTGGATACAGCCTGTACCGTCTGCCAAAGCCTGAACGGCCCCGAGATTCTGGCTGAATGCCACAGGGAGGCAGATCCCTCTCTGCCTCCTTCCCGACCCCGTCTGAGATTCGGCGATCCAAAAGAAAGGCTCAAAGGAAAAAGCCCTGCTCGTAAGTGCGGGTCAAACTGTCAAACCGCCACTTGTCTGCTGTGTGACCCTGCGTACGTCACATGACTTTTTTTTGCCTCGATCTCTTCAACTGTAAAATGGGGATTAATTCCTACTCCATCCCAAGTGGAACAGGGCCTGTGTCTAACCTGATGATAGCGCATCTACCCCAGCGCTCAGTACAGTGCTTAACAGAGAGTACAAGCTTAACAAGTAACACGATTAGGATTATTAATATTATTATTGTTCAGCGGAACTGTTCTGCTATGGAAACCTCATAGAACTTTGACAAGTCCCCACCAGATATGTGGGGATTATCATTTTATTCTTCAGTTTTAAAGAGAGCGGATGAGCTTATGTAAATGACCGAGGAAGAACATCGCATAGAGGAATTCAAAGATATGCAGGGACGCTCAGAAGAGACGAAAGATCGCGTTGCTCAACCTAAATTGGGCAGATTCG
This sequence comes from Ornithorhynchus anatinus, assembly GCF_004115215.2. NCBI lineage: Eukaryota > Metazoa > Chordata > Mammalia > Monotremata > Ornithorhynchidae > Ornithorhynchus > Ornithorhynchus anatinus. The sequence continues at coordinate 21,754,156 of NC_041734.1, forward strand.
TCACTCAGTTTGAAAACCCACCACTAAAGTCCTCAAACAAGGTTTGACTTCTGCAAAGACTCAGCCACATTACATCTTCTCATTTAAATAATATTAAGATGCTCTGCTTTGAATTACTCTCAAGGACTGAACCAATTTAACACTGTTTTTAATGTTACTAAACCCGGTTCGTGAAAAAATTTCAAGTCATTTTTCCAGAGGTTTTGGAATGGATTCTCCATGGAAAAAAATACATTTCGTGATACAGCTACTGACAACACAACCGCACTTTCAAAGAACATAACTCGAATGAACTCGTTTTTGGCAAACTCCTTTCACAAGCTACTTTGATGAAACTTGTTTTCACAGTGGAACTAGATTATTCAGGAGAGAAAATTAGACCCGGGGACGAACGAATCCCACATCCTTGGCGATCTATACCAGATGAGAGAATACGGTGTCTGGTTTTGTGGTACTGTCCGGGACAAAATAGTATTTCTTCAGTTTTTTATGGGGCCACGCTGACCTCCCCATCTCCGCTGAAGATGCCATCTACCTCCCTGGGACCCGAGTCAGCAGCCTTAACGTCCTCCTCGACTCTTCACAGTCATTCCCCTTTCCTCCCCTCCAGTTTATCGCTGGTTTCCTAAGAAACTTTTCCTGGACTGGCCCCTTTCAGTCCCCCAAGAGAGCCGCAATCCTGGTTCTGGCACTCATCAGAGCACAACTGAACCGCTGCATTGGCCTCCTCCCCGCTGTCCCTCTCTCCAGCTTCTTACCGCTTTCAGACCACGATACTCCCTGCCACAGTGTCGGGAACATCTTCCTGCAACCTGACAACGCCCATCTCTGCTCCTCCAAACCCTCCAGTGGTGGCCCATCTCCCTCTAGAGCAGATAAAAGCACCCTCAGCCGTGGCTCTGGGGTTCACACCAGCTCTTTCCACCTTGCGTACTGGCTCTCCTCGCTGTCTACTCCTCTCCTGGCATTCGTCGTCAATTCCCAGGCCACCTCCGAGCGCTCATCTTGGCCATCTCTGGCCCCTTGTTCAATCAGTGGATCGTACTTGCTGAGCACCTACTGTGTACACATCACTCTACTAAGCACTTGGGAGAGTATAATATAACAATATACCGGACACAGTCCCTGCCCACAACGAGCTTGCAGTCTACTAGAGGGGGAGACAGAAATTAATATGAATAAATAAAATTATGGATCTGAACACAACTACTGCGGGGCTGGGAGTGCGGGGATGAATAAAGGGAACGATCCAGGCGACGCAGAAGGGAGTGGGAGAAGAGGAAATGAGGGCTTAGTCAGGGAAGCCCTCTTGGAGTAGAGGTGCCCCTCAATGAGGCTTTAAAGGAGGGGAGAGTAATTGTCCGTTGGATGTGAAGAGGGAGGGCATTCCAGGCCAGAGGCAGGATGTGGGCGATAAATCAGTGGCAAGATCATTCTGTCCCCGTCCCAAGGCCTGGGACTCCTTCCCCACCCAGATCTGCCAAAGTCCACCCACCCTCTAAGCCCTCCCTGACTAATTATCAGAATCCCAATTCATAGCAATCAATCAGTGGCGTCTATTCAGCACTGTGTTAAGAGCACTGTGCTAAGCATTTGAGAGAGCACAGCAGAATTACAGTTTTCACAGAATGCTTAGGAAACTATCACGATAACTATGGTAATAATAATAATTACGGTATTTAAGCGCTTACTGTGTGTCAAGCAACGCCCTAAGCGTTGAGGTAGATACAAGGCCATCGGGTTGCACCCGGTCCCCGTCCCAGATGGGCTCACAGTCTAAGTCAGATGGAGGGGGATTTAATCCCCATTTAACAGTTGAGGTAACTGAGGCCCAGAGAAGTTAAGTGACTTGTCCAAGCTCACACAGCAACCGTGAGGCGAAGCTGAATTCAGAACCCTGCTTCTCTGCCTCCCAGGTCCTACACGATCCCTGCCCTCAGGGGCCTTACAAGAGTGACTGTCATACGATAATTACAGAGAGGAGGTAAAAAAAAAAAAAGAACGGGAAGACTGATGCGTGGATGAGTAACTGCTTACACATGAGAGCATACGGGTCTATCACCAAAGTGTTACGGTGGTTTTGAGTCCACAATAATAATAATAATTGGGGCATTTGTTAAGTGCCACGCATCCAGGACTGAAATAAGTGGAAGATTCTCTGTCCCACATGGGGGTCAGAGTCTTAATCCCCGTATTACAGAGGAGGTAACTGAGGCACAGATAAGTTAGGGTCTCTTGAGGGTCCTTTAAGAGCTGGGATTTTCTATCACTCCAATAGGGGCGACCGTTTCCTACCCAGACGGCTAACGGCTCTGGCTTAGGGGGACAAAGAGGCCCAAGAAAAAGCCCAAAACTCAACATGCAGGCATAAAACCCCCCCCCCCAAACAACCAAAAAACCCAAATGTTCCCTACACCGCTACTCACCAGAGAACCAGAAGCGCAATCACGAAAGATCCGAGGACCCGTTCGAGGATCTTACCATCATTCCCTGTCAGTCACCAACAAACTCTTGGGCTTCGAGGCTTCAGTAGCATCCTGTTGCCAAGACCCAGCTCGTGTACGTACAGATTCGTTCGATCCTATTTATTGAGCGTTTACTGTGTGCAGGGCACTGTACTAAGCCCTTGGAATGTACAACTCGGCAACAGGTAACACCGAAGACGGAGAAATCATCCCTAAGAGACTGCAAGCTCACTGGCGGCGGGGATCGTGACTACCATCCCACAGGCTTAGTACAGCGCTCTGCACAAGGTAAGCGCTGGCGGGCAGGGAATGTGTCTGTTGCTGTATTCGCCCAAGCGCTTAGAACAGTGCTTTGCACACAATAAGCACTCGATGAATACTGCTGAATGGACAACTGCGACTGATACTAGTGTGCAACTGACAAAATACAAGTGCCTTTTTTCCAAGTTACCGGCTTCGAAAATGAAGGTTGGAGCTTTGTCTGTTTTCCACCTGTCGAAAACTACTCATTCTAAGCCTACACACCCCGCGGTAAATTTACAACAGATGGAAAATTAAACCAAAGCTGTACGAGCCTTCGGCTTTCCGGAGAAGCAACGTGACCAAGCGGAAAGACGACGGGCCCAGGAGCCGGGGACCTGGATGCTAATGCTAGTTCTTATCAATGGCACGCTGTGCGATAACAGACAAGTCACTTGACCTCTCTGTTTTGCGGTTCCTCAGCTATAAACTGGATAAGACACCTCCTCCCCTGTGTTGCGTGTGCACAGTCCTTACCCATCAATCGTTGGTACTTATTGAGCGCTTTCCGTCTGCAGAACACTGTACCACATGCTTGTGAAGAGTACAGTTCAGCGGGTAGACAGGCTCCCTGCCATTAAAGAGCTTACGTTCTAGCGGTGGAGACAGACGTTAATATAAATGACAAGAAAGGGAAATGGAAGAGCATAAGGCTCTTATATACGCGGTATTTGCAGAGAGGTTTAAACTCCTGGTGGGCAGGGAACATACCAAATCTACTGTACTGTACTCTCCTGAGCACTTAGTACAGTGCTCTGCACACAGTAAGTGCTCAGTAAATACCACTGATTGATTGTTGTGGGGATGAGGGCGAGGTGAATATCAAGTGCTTAAAAGGTACAGATCCAAGTGCCCAGGCACCACAGAAGGAAGAAGAATAAGGGAAATGAGGGTTTAGTCGGGAATGTGATTTGAGGAGGGTTTTGAAGTTGGGGAGAGCGGAAGCCCGTGGGGTAGGAAGTAGGAGGGAGTTCCAGGTCAGATGGAGGAGGTGAGCAAAGGGTTCGGGACAGACGAGACCGAGGTACGCGATTAGGTTGGCATTAGAAGAGCAGAGTGTGGGGGCTGGACTGTAGCAGGAAATCATCTTCCCATTCAAACCCTGTCGTCCCCCAACACTGTAAACAGCACCGCCGTGCTTCCTGCCTCACTTTATCCCGGGCACTATCCTCGACTTACCTCTCTCACGCAACCCATATAGGCAATCTGCCACCAAATCCCGTAGGTACTAACTTCACGACATTCCTAAAACCCACCCTTTCCTCTCCATCCAACCACTTAGCCAATCCCACCTTGACTACCGCATCAGCCTCCCTGCTGCCCTCCCTGCCTCCCATCTCCACCCCCTCCGGTTCATACTTCACCCAGATCATTTATCTCCATATTTGTTCGGTCCCTGTTTCTCCACTCCTTGAGAACCTCCAGTGGCTGCCCACCCACCTCCGTATCAAAGAAACTCCTTTACTGTCGGCTCTAAAGCACTCAATCACCTGGGCCCCTCCTCTCTCACCTTGCTGATCTCCCACTACCATCCAGCATGCTCACTTCACTAATGCACACCTGCTCACTGTACCTCGATCTAATCTATCTCATCGCCAACCCCTGGACCACATCCTGCCTCTGGCCGGGAATCCCCTCCCACCACCATCCAAAGACCACCACTCTTTCCACCTTCAGTAAAATCACATCTCCTCAAAGAGGCCTTCCCCAACTAAAGCCCTCATGTTTCCACATCCTCTCCCTTCTACACTGCCCTTCCGCACGGATTTGTACCAAGCACAGACCCCGCTCTCGGCCCCGCGGCGCCTGTGTACCCGTCGGTAATTTATCCGAATGCCCGTTTTCCCCCTCTTGATTGTGGGCTCCTTGTGGGCAGCGAATTCAACCACCAACTCTGTCACACCGTACTCCTCCCCCCCCCCCCAGTGCTTACTACAGTGTCATGCACACGGTAAACACTCAATAGCTGAAATCAGCAAGGCAGAGTAGAAGGGAGATCGCCGACCGAGTGCCTCAAAGCCAGTGGTAAGGAGTTTCTGTTAGATCCAGTGATGGATACAAGCCAGCTGGAGGTTTTGGGGGGAGTGGGAAGATATGGACCGGACTAAAACTAAATAAATAATCCAGGAGTCAGAGTGAAGTATTGGACTGGAGTGAGGAGAGACAAGAAGCAAGTAATTCAGCGAGGAAGCTGACGCAGTTGACTACGCGGGGAGTGAAGAGTGCTTGAATCAGCATGGCGGCAGTCTGGATGGAGAGAAATGGGCAGAGTCTAGAGAAGCCGCAAAGGTAATCGACGCAACTCGGCCCGTGGTAAACGTGCTCGATATACGCCAACGATACCTCTAGAGATAAGATTCCAATTGTATTATGTTCTTGCCATATTCCAATTTGGAGAGAAGAAAGAGACGCACGATTCATTAACGGGAAATCATGTAACAATTTATAGATTGCAAACGTGTTTAGCTCTTGGGATGATTACCACAGTACCTCATTTGCCAGAGAAAGAAAGTGTAAATATTAGAAGATATACAGGCAAGTGTTCAGTACAGTGCTTTGCACACGGTGAGAGCTAAATATACACGACTGAATGAATGAATATTGACTTAAGATATGTCACCACAGAAAAGAAAAGAAACGACGACGACATGAAGCCGATCATGTTGACTGTAAATCTAAACAGAAGAAAATTTCATATTTAGGGGAAAGACTGCTGGCAGTAGTGTCGACTACAGCAAAAGAGAAAAAAGGCATATATCTTTCAAAAGTCCAGGTTATTAAAAGAAATGAGCATGCCGAACTTTGTTGGGAAATACATTCCAGAATCTGGCATCCGAAAAAAAAGAGGACAATAATAATAATAATAATAATAATAATGGTACTTGTTAAGCTTATAAAGGTATTTGTTAATAACGCTATGTGCCGAGCACTGTTCTAAGCACTGGGGTCGATACGAGGTAATCAGGCTGCCCCATGTGGGGCTCACAGCCTAAAGTCCCATTTTACAAATGAGGTGCAGAGAAGTGAAGTGACTTGCCCAAAGTCACACTGCAGACAAGCGGCAGAGCCGGGATTAGAACCCATGACCTTCTTTTACCGGGGAGGGAAAAAAGTGTGCCGTTTTATTCAACTGGAGATCAGAGTTTACTGGCTGAAACCATTCATTAAAAGTTAAGGAACATTAAATAATAATGTTGGTATTTGTTAAGCGCTTACTCTGTGCAGAGCACTGTTCTAAGCACTGGGGTAGATACGGGGTCATCAGGTTGTCCCGCGTGAGGCTCACAGTCTTCACCCCCATTTTACAGATGAGGGAACTGAGGCCCCGAGAAGTGAAGTGACGTGCCCACGGTCCCCCAGCTGCCAAGTGGCCGAGCCGGGATTCGAACCCATGAACTCTGACTCCCAAGCCCGGGCTCCTTCCACTGAGCCACGCTGCTTCTCTAAACACTAAAGAACGGAAGGTCAATATTTTGATGCAGAGAGAGAAACCAAAACTTGAGCAGTTGGTTCAAAACAAGTGAGGTTCAGCTGCTTACATAATCTCGGGTCAGAAGCGGGCTAAGGGCCTTCACTTATCAACATTTATGACGACGCCTGGGGGACGCTCTGCTCAAATAGGAGACTTCAGCATTTGCTCAAAAGAGCACATGCCAAAATATTCCTTCTTTTTTAAATGGTAGGTCATTTCTTGCAGTAACCGCTTTAAGTTACCATTTTAATACCAATTACGGACTCCTTTTTCCGATTACACTCACACGGGATAAAGACGGTCTACGGTGCGGAGATTATTAATCACTGCAGGGAGGGCAAAATATAGTCCAGAGCCCACATCCTGCCCACCACTTGATTCTGCCTGGACACCACTATGTCCAGCAAAAATAATAATAATAATCGGTCAACCTATGGTATTAACTGAGCGATCCCTGCGTGCAGAGCACTGTATTGTAACCACTTGGAGGGGAACCACAGAGAAGCAGCGTGGCTCAGTGGAAGGAGCCCGGGCTTGGGAGTCCGGGGTCATGGGTTCGAATCCCGGCTCCGCCACGTGGCAGCTGGGGGACTGTGGGCAAATCACTTAACTTCTCTGTGCCTCAGAGACCTCATCTGGAAAATGGGGATTAACGGTGAGCCTCACGCGGGACAACCTGATTACCCTGTATCTCCCCCAGTGCTTAGAACAGTGCTCTGCACGTAGTAAGCGCTTAACCAATACCAGTATTATTAAGAATATGTCACTGCACATAATCCTCTATCGAGTTTATTGTAAGAATATATACTTGTGCATGTTAATACGAGGTGTGAGTATACGTAGAAACGAGAGGATTCTTAAAATAATGAAGACTTGAACGATTTCACTGACAGATGCGGTGAACATCAAATCTTTACCGTGCGCGCTCGGCAGATCGTTACGTGGTCCTGACAAGACAACGGCAGATCCTGAGGATCAGAATCGGATACTAATTTAGAGTCTGAGCTGGCACAGCATGCTTGTAAATTATAAGCTCCTTCATAATAATAATAATGATGATGTTGGTACTTGTAAAGCGCTTACTACGTACAGAGCACTGTTCTAAGCGCTAGGGTAGATACAGGGTAATCAGGTTGTCCCACGGGGGGCTGACAGTTAATCCCCATTTTACAGATGAGGTAACTGAGGCACAGAGAAGTGACTCGCCCACAGTCACACAGCTGACAAGTGGCAGAGCCGGGAGTCGAACTCATGACCTCTGACTCCGAAGCCCGGGCTCTTTCCACTAGAGCCACACTGCTTCCCTTAAGGGCAGGCATCCCACCTACTGTATTCGTCCAAGCGCCAACCACTCAGTACAGTGCCCGGCACAGGGCGAACACTCAAATGCCGGTGCCTGACCGATTTTTGAAACCGCCCTTTCACCAAATTCTGAGAAATCAAACACATACCATCACGGGTAAAGGCAAAAGGAAAGAACGAAATTTCAGTAAGAACTGAATTCAGTCGGCTGGTGACGAAGAGGATTTTATTAACCTTCTGGGGATTTACTCACAAAATAAAAGGGACGGGATATTGTGCAGAGATAAACAGGGCTGAAACGAACCAAGTTAGAGCAAATCTACGAGGGACACTGGAGTGCCTGAAACCTAAGAGAGGTTGTGACTGGCCACAGATCAAAACTGACGCAGAGAGAACTGGAATAGGTTTAAGAAAGAAAGAAAAAAAAAACCGACTACATGGTGGAGCATGAAATACGAAGAACTTGGATAAAGTCAGTGGGAAATGACTAACTGGTAAAAGGTGGCTAAATATATAACAGTCCTTCACACTTGGAGATTGCTGCGGGGCCCGCGGATCCAACCGCACTGTGCACGCCCGCCAGCGATGCTTTGTTCCATTCTCTCATCTGACGCCCGCCTTGTCTTGTGCCGTTGAGGTAAAGGGGCAGGACCAGGCTAACTACGCGCCCCTGCTTTACTCCCCGGGCAGCGGGAGATGGATCAGGCCATCCTCGGCTCTCAACCCGTCGGTCACGTCATCATGAGGTAGCCTCGAGGAACGTAAAGAACCGCTCGGGGCAGCCAGATTTACCGTCAAAGGCTGGATCCGCTGGAGCTACCGAAAGCTATGAAAACCACGGAGAGACTCCTGCCACTTGCGTTTTCCCCTCTGTCCAAGGCACTGCAAAGCTCCCGGCCCCTGCGCCAGGATGTGACCTAAAGCCCTAGGTCGACCATATTCCGTACGACCTATTGAAAGAGCAAAGGCCGGGAAGTCAGGAGACTCGAGTTCTAGCCTGCCTCCGGGCCTGAAAGTCAGGACACTTGAGTTCTAATCTGTCCGCTTGCCTGGTGTGTAACTTTCGGCAAATCAGTTGAACTTCTTTAAAAAGGGGATAGATGGAGGCTGTGAGCCCTGTCGGGGACAGGGACCGTGTCTGACCTGAGCTGCGTGGCTCAGTGGAAAGAGCCCGGGCTTGGGAGCTCGAATCCCAAGCTCTGCCACTTGTCAGCTGTGTGACTGTGGGCAAGTCACTTCACTTCTCTGGGCCTCAGTTACCTCATCTGTAAAATGGGGGTTAAGACGGTGAGCCTCACGTGGGACAACCTGATTACCCTGTATCTACCCCGGCGCTTAGTGCTCTGCACCTAGTAAGCGCTTAACCAATACCAACATTATTATTATCTTGCATCTACCCCAGTACGCAGTCCGCGACTGGCACGGAATAAGTGCTTACTCAAAAACCATCATTATTAGTAGTTGAAATAGTTGACTCAGAAACAGTCTGCTTAGGACCCTGCTAGCAATGGAGAGTAATGAGACACCTGATAATCGCCACCACTTGATCTTTCACCTTTCAGCCTGAAGATGTTGGTGTTAGTGGCATCTTTTTGGGGGGGAGGGGGTGGTATTTGTTAAGTGGAGCCAGGATTAGAACCCATGACCTTGACCCACCCAGACCTGTGCTCTCCCCACCATGCCACGCTGCTTGCCTTTTAGTTTCTTCCTTCTATAATTTATTTTACCGTGTCTACCCCCATCGAACCGTAAGCTCCTTGAAGGTTGGGGTTATTTCTACTAACTCTATTGACCTCTTAGTGTTTAGTACAGTGCTCTGCACACAGCAGGTGCTCAGCAGATACTACTGATCGATCGTTTGAGAGAATCTTCACACTTCGGAGGCCCCACGGGGTGGGCTAGTGGGAAAAGCAGAGGTCTGGGAATCGGAGGACGTGGGTTCTAATCCCAGCTCTGTCGCTTGTCTGCCGTGCGACCTCGGGCAAGACATTTAACTTCTTGACGCCTCAGTTCCCTCACCTGCAAAAGGGGGATACGATGCCTGTGCTCCCTCCTTCTTAGAATGTGAGCCCCAGGCGGGACCTGATCATCTTATAATCTACCCCAACACTCAGTACAGTGGATGGCACATAGTACGAGCTTAAATATCGACTTAGTGGAAAGAGAACGGGCTTGGGGGTCCGAGGTCATGGGTTCGAATCCCGGCTCCGCCACTTGTCAGCTGTGTGACTGTAGGCAAGTCACTTAACTTCTCTGCGCCTCAGTGACCGCATCTGTAAAATGGGGATTAACTGTGAGCCTCACGTGGGACAACCTGATTACCCTGTATCTACCCCAGCGCTTAGAACGGTGCTCTGCACATAGTAAGCGCTTAACAGATACCAACATCATTATTATCAGCTGTGTGACGTGGACAAGTCACTTAACTTCTCTGCGCCTCAGTTATGTCGCCTGTAAAAGGGGGATGAAGACTGTGAGCCCCACGTGGGACAATCTGATTACCCTGTATCTACCCGAGCGCTTAGAACAGTGCTCGGCACTTAGTAAGCTCATAACAAATACCATCATTATTATATCACAATTCTGTACAGAGCAAAATAATGGGCGGTCAGTCGGAATCGTATGTACTGAACGTTTACAGTGTGCTCTGTATTACGCGCTTGGGAAAGTACAACAATAAACAGACACACTGCCTTGGAGCCAGGACAGTCAGGTTAACCCGGGCATCTCTTCCACTTCGGCATGCCACAGCATTCCCTGTCGTGCATATTCCATAATTTGATCTGTACGTCACGGTATAGGATTCGGCAACCCTCCCTCTGCTCTGAATCTCGAGGCCCTCCACGGGATTGCTGAGGCGGTAGGGATTTCACTGTCAGAAGCCTTTTTAAACTTCAAGTCAACTGCAGCAAACCAATCCTGACGATTTCTCTTGGCTGTAAACTCAGTGATATCACTCCTTTAAGCGCTTACTACCTAACAGGCCCTGTACTAAGCGCTGGGGTGGATGCGAGCCAATCAGGTTGGACACGGTCCCCGGCCCACTTAGGCCTCACAATCTCAATCCCCATTATACAGATGAGGTAACTGAGGCCCGGAGAAGTGAACTGACTTCCGCAAGGTCACACGGCACAAAAGGGGCGGAGCCAGAATTAGAACCCACGACCTTCTGATTCCCAGGCCCGTGCTCTATAATAATAATTACGGTATTTGTTAAGGGCTTACTATGTGCAGAGCACCGTTCTAAGCGCTGGGATAGATACAGGGTAGTCACATTGTCCCACGTGGGGCTCACATTTTTTAATCCCCATTTTTACAGATGAGGTAACCGAGGCACAGAGAAGTGAAGTGACTTGCCCAAGGTCACACAGCAGGCAAGTGGCGGAGTCGGGATTAGAACCCTCGACCTCTGACGCCCAAGCCCGGGCTCTTTTCCACTAAGCCGCGCTGCTTCTCTATCCACTACAGTATCAGGAAGCATATCTCACTCTATGGCCATCGACGAAGGAGCCACACTCTTGAAGACGGTATCGCAGCTGCTTTCGGAGGGTAAGCCTAGTTACGCTGAAACTCTCTGAGCAAGTCATCTACACCTGCTGCCTCCACTTCCCCTCCTCCGGTTCTCTCCTTGAGCCCCTCCTAGCTGACTTCCGCCTGTGTGGAAGTCACAGAAACTGCCCTCTTTTACTTCTCAAACGCCACGAACGATCGCCTCCCTGCCAAATCCAACGGCCTCTACTCCATCCTAACCCTCCTTGACCTCGCGGCTGCCTTCGACACTGTCGACCTCCCCCTTCTCTTGGCAACATCACCCTACCTTGGCTTCGCTGACAGTGTCTCTCCTGGTGTTCCTCCTATCTCTCTGGCCGCTCGCTTGTTGTCCCTCGAGGCTCCGTTCCGGGTCCCCATCTATTCTCCATTTACACCCGTCCCCTTGGAGAACTCGCTCGCTCCCATGGCTTCAACGACCATGTTTATGTGGATGACTCCCAAACTAATTCTCCAGCCCTGATCTCTCAACTCTGCTGTCTCGCATTTCCTCCGGCCTTCGGGTCATCTCTGCTCGGATGTCCCGCGACCCAAGGCTTAACGTGTGCAAAGCGGAACTCCTTAACTTCCGAGCAAAAACCCTATCCTCCCCCGCGACTTTCCCACCGCCATCCTCCCTATCTCACAAGCCTGGAACCTAGGCGGTATCCTCAACTCACCTTTTTCATTTAACCCACATCTACTCACATACACGCGAAGCAGCATGGCGTCGTGGATAGAGCACCGGCGTGGAACTCGGAAGGTCGTGGGTTCTAATGCCGGCTCTGCCACCAGTCTGCTGTGTGACCCGGGGCAAGCCACTTAACTTCTCTGTGCCTCAGTTCCCTCATCTGGAAAATGGGGATAGAGACTGTGAGCCCCATGTGGGCCAGGGGCTGTGTCCAACCCGATTCGCTCGTATCCACCCCGGTGCTTAGAAAAGTGCCTGGCGCAGAGTAACAACTCAACAAATACCATAATTATAATATAAGACAGTCTAATATAATATATAATAATTATAATAATACCATCTGTCACCAAATCCTGTCGGTTCAACCTTCGGAACATCATTAAAATCCACCCTATCCTCTCCATCCAGAATGCTACCACGGTAATCCAAGCACTTAACCTATCCCACCTTGATTTCTGCATCAGCCTCCTTTCCGACCTTCCCACCTCCTGGCTCTCCCCATTCCAGTCCACCATTCCCTCTGCTGCCCGGGTCATTCTTCTACAAAACTGTTCAGTCCATGCTTCCCCGCTCCTCAAAAACCTCCAGTCACTGCCACACCAAAAAGCAACGCCTCATCAGAGGCTTTAAAGCACTCACTCCCCTTACCCCTTCCTACCTTACTTCTCCGATCTCCCGCTACAACCCAGCCCACGCCTATTGCTCCTCTAATGCCAACCTACTCGCAATGTACTTCAAACACGTGAAGTATCTCACCGCCACCCTCTTGCCCGTGTCCTCCCTCCGGCCTGGAATGCCCTCCCTCTTCGTATCCGACATACGATCACTCCTCCTCACCTTCCAGACCCCATTAAAACCACATCTCCTCTAAAAGGCCTTGCCCGAGTAAGCCCTCATTTTCTCTTCCCCCACTCCCTTCTGTGCGGCCCCTGAACTTGGATTTTCACTCTTTATTTACCCCTCCCTCGGGCCCCCAAAACCTTTGTACATATCTGTAATTTATTTATATTAACGTCTGCCTCTCCCTCTAGACTGAAGCTCGTTGTGGGCAGAGAATCTGTCTACCGACTCTGTTAGGCTGTTCCGTCCCAGGCGCTTACTTCGGTGCTCTGCGCAAAGTAAGCGCTCGATACATAGGCTTGATTGATCCACGAGGATGTGGGTCACAGAGAGGGGCCCAGAGGGAGACAAAGAGACGGAGACGCCGCGAGAGATCGAGCGAGAGAGCCCAAGAGAGATCGAGAGGGAGAGACCTAGAGATTCAGTCGTTCATTCAGTCGCATTTATTGAGCACTTACTGTGTGCAAAGCCCTGTACTAAGGCTTGGGAGAGTACAGTATAACAAAAAAACAGATACATTCTTGCCCACAAAGGGCTCACAGGCTAGAGGGGGAGGCCGACATCAATATAAAAAATAAATTACCGATAGAAATTGGAGAGAGAGAGAGAGAGAGAGAGAGAGAGAGAGAGAGAGAGAGAGAGAGAGGTGCTTGCCCAATTTTGTTCACGAAAATTCAGAAGTACTCCTTATCTAGTCCCTGGCCATTTGGGTGAGGGCTGCTCAGAAACCAATGATTAAGAGGGAAAGCTATGTCCTACCACCCTCATGACATGCACAGGATATGTTTACGCAGAAGCGATCACGGTTGGCCCTGAACCACCCTCATTCTCTCACCCGGGTCTCCGGTGCCAGCAGCCCACATTTGCAAGATGGCTGGTAGGGAGAACAGATGCAGCCTAAGGTCATATGAAACCTCAACAGCAGCTGACTCTGCTGCCTCCTCACCCATTCGGTTGAGGACGCCATTCAGTCTAGCTTAGCCGGGGTCAGGAGAGTCTCCTTCACCTTTCTGGGAGCAAAGGGAAAAGCCAGAGCACAGAAAGCACAACAGCAACCACCAACTGCCCCTGCCCCCGCTTCCCCCCGCCATGAAGTCGTCCTTTGCACCACTACACAGAGTTGGAAGGCTGCAGGAGCCAGAGCGAATACACGAGCGAGGGCGACCGCTTCAAGGCGTAGAGCGCCGTCACCTGACTTCTCCCTCTGGGCAGGTCTGATCCCAACAGTGGCCCGGCCGAAAAAATACTCTGTCAACTACGGCATCGATGAGGGACTCGCTCTCCAAAACAAGAGCCCCGTGCCAAGCTGCATCAGGCCGAGCCACCCCGTGAGCCAGACTGACTCCATGGCCCCCGATCAGAGGACGTATGATATGGAAGTGATAGGTAGGTGAGGATCAGGGCCAGAAAGGTTAGAAAGTCGGGAAATCGGGCGCAGGGGAATCGTGGTGCCTCAGAAGCTCCCTTTTAGATCTTACAAACTTTATACGCAGGTTTTTGAGGTTGAATTCTTATTTTTTTTTTTTTAAAAAAAAAAAGGGTGGGAGGAAAGGAGAATCGATTTCCAAACTACAGTTAGTGCGACAAACTAAAGATTATTTTCAACTACTCAAAAGTCGGAGCATAAATACAGTTCTCAAGGAGGCGGTGACTTAAGTAACCACTGTGGTTTTGTCAGCAGTTACAGCGTGGAGTGGTTTTTTTAAAGAAAGGAAATTCCTATTCTACAAACACTTTCTGGAGGAAAACGGAGGATTTTTCATAAGGCGACAGTGAACTAGAGAATGCAGTCAATATTTTATTCATTTGAAAATAGGGTCTGTATATATCTGTAGGACGGTTTCCAATGCAGACTTTCAAACAAACTTTGACAGAAAACACTTCCTGGACTGAAATCTTTGCTAGCCAGATTTCTGAGGTCTAAAAAATCCGGTTTTCTGACTCACTGGAATGACAAACTGATTTTATTCATCTTCCAGGGACTTTTGACAAGTCTTTCTGCTGACCCACACATTTCCTTTCCTCCCTACTTCTTTCCTTCCTACACACTGGATATGCAAATAGCCTAGTATCAAACTTAAATTCGGTAGAAACCGAGGCAGAAACTAGTTACGTGATCTCTCCCCCACCTCTTGGGCTGTCGAGAAATAGCTCACAGCGGCATTAACATTCACGGCGCTTTACCCAAACACAAAATCAGATTGTAAAATCTACAGGGGCAGGAGAGGAGCGTTTCTTTTTTCGCTTCTGCCTGCAGGCTCGGTACGAACCGGAGCGGTGATTTCTTTCTTCCTTTACCCCTTTTGCTCAGCAGCACTTCTAAGTATAGTGACAGCCGCAAACGGGCTGTACTAGTAACACCGCGAGCCCGGTGAAAATCTGGGCGATAGAAGTGGAAGACATAAAAGACTGCTGTATTTGGCTGTGCTAATATATAGAATATCTATATAAATACATACATGCAAATATACATGTGTTTGTGTGTGTGTACGTGTATAAATATAGATACATATATGTAATCTCAGGACAAATGGCAAAGCAGTAAAAGGACCGCAGGAAACACAATCAATAGGCAGAAAGCAAGATGGAGGCTCTCAGCTTTGCGATCGACAATCGGCAGCTGAGAGCCTATTTTTTGCAATGGTTGACTAAATATGGTCAGGGAAGAGAGAGGCACAAGAGAGCCTGTTTGCCTGGGACTGCATGTTTCAAATGCTTAGCTGCCTATAAAACTGCAACAGTTTTGCCCGTGGCCTCGGAGGGGAAATGCCGGCCGGTCGAGGGGTTGTCCATGTGGGAGACCTGACCTCGCCAGCAGGTTTGCCCTCTGGAGGTGGCAGGGTAGCCTCCAGACCCGTCTGCCTACTGTTTAAGCCTGGGAACTCAGACTAAAAAACAAATCAAAACCTCAAGCAAGAAGCGAAGCAGTGTGTTTTCTAAGAAGCCAGAAGAATCCAAAACATTTTGGTGGGGGTAGGGAACAGGGTGATGCTTTGTGGCGGCTTCGGGGGAAGGGAAGGGTGCTTCTTTTGCCTTTTTGGAAACGTAGAGAGTAATCGCCTCTGCAACTTATTCTTCCCCTCTCCTGAAGTTCTTCGACCGAGGAACGGGCTAGGTTCGTCTTCCTCGGGAATTCTAGCATCCTACCTGGAAGCTTAACTTTCGGTCCTGCAATCACAAGGTACTCGTTTTTTTTACGCAGCAGCGGTAATTTGGCATTCCGCGGCGTGTTCATTTTAAATGTGACGGTAGCACTTGGGGCTGGGGGGAGCGGGGAGACGGAAAGGGGCTGGCGGGAGCGGGGGGGTGCGTTTATCGCGTGTACCCATTTAAGAAGGTGAGGTATTGTGCTCTTCGATACTTTCGCCTTACCCCACCCCCCCCACCCCCCCACCCCCCGCCATGCAGGGAAGAGCTGAATCAGCAAATAGAATGCAGGAAAGCTCGGGACGAGATGGCTGCTGCTGCTGCTTCTGAGGTGTCTCCAGGTCATTTACCTCTCCTCCAACTGCGAAGGCTCCACGGTGCTAAGCTTACAGGTAACAGAAGGCCTGGGTTAATTCTGCACTTTTTAAGGACGCCTCTGACTCTCTGCATGCTTGCCTAAGATTTACTAGATGACTGCTTGGTTGTTAGATTAATCTCCGAGTAGAGCATAATTTCAGAGTTCAAGCAGGAAGCATTAGAAAGGTTCGGGGGGGGGGGGGGAGGAAAAAAAAGAAGAACCAGATAACTAGCCAGACCTGATCTCAAGTGCCAAGATCTTCAGTGACACGGATTACGGAAGTTAAAATGTTCGTTGTTGATCGTTTCAGTAAAATGGAAACTTTGCCATTCCTATCAGTAAATCGCATCCAGCTTCCTTTAGTGTTACCATTCGGGAAACACCATTAGTTTGCACAGTTCGGTCCACACCAAGAAAATGCGTTTCGTTTAGGTTTTTTTCTTAAAACCAAAAAAAAATTACCAATCTTAAAAAGAGAAAGGCAATCCAGTTTCAGACCAGAATGTGCATGCCGTAATTTCTACTGCTGCATTGCTGTTTCTTCTCGGAGTCCCGGGTTTAGCTACAGCTCCGTTCTGATTTGCTCTCTATCAGCTGCACTAGCTTCTGTCAGGGTTGCAGGCGTTCTCTATTCCCCGGCCTGCTCCTTTTAACTATGAAGTCTCCCGGGAAGGCTTATTGACGGTTTGCTTTTCAACGTTAAGGCTCAGCACCCTCTTCATCCTACCCCTTCTGCCAAACACACCTAGGAGCCTCAGACTCTGCGGGTCCTTCAGGTCGGAAGCCTCGAGCCCGCCCAAACTTTCCCGCTCTGCCCACCTATTCCTGGGCATCCGTCAGGCCCCCAAATGATACGGTTCAAATTCGTGAGCAGCGAGACGGTTACGCCACACCTGAGCCTGAGATTATTTACCGCGGGGACCTGCGAAAGGCTACCGCTGAACCGGTTAAGTCAAAGATCCAATTATAGAAACACTCAGCTGGTCATGAGCTTTCACTCGTGACCTCTGGCCTACCGGCGGCTCGATGCCCACGGCAAACCTTTTACCGGAGTTTGAACGGTGCGCGGGGCTTTTTACTTTAAATGTTACAACGGTTGAATCACTTTTACCAATGGACTGAGGGGATCTTTCTCCCTCCCTCCTTCCCCCCCCCCCCCCCCCCCGGGGCCACACACCCCTCCCCCGAATTCTGGGGCCGTATTTGAAAAACGAGACACTTTGAAAAGTGGGACTTTGGAGAAGGATCCTTTATAAAGAGGTACTAGCCACTGGATTAGGACCCAAAGACTCTTAGAGTTCATCAAGGAGGCCTGCTATTAGATGCTGAAAACCTCATCAATTAACAGAAGACAGCCTGCAGAGGTCCCCTAATTCTGTGAACCTCATAACGCAGCTAAACCACGATTAAAAGAGGGTGGGCATCGAGGTGCCCGAAACCTGAAAATGCCAATGACCCAGAATATTGAATTGTAGCAGGCCTTGGAGCCACTCTGCAGGTTACTGTAACATAAAATAAGTCCAACCGTCCGAAGCATTTACAGGTCGCTTACTCTTGGTAACCATGCATCTGAAGTCCTTAGCGCCGCTCCTCTGAACAATAGCAAGGTGACTGGCGTATTTTCCCGAACTACAAGAGGGCGTGGGAAAAAACAAAAACATTTCAAGTCTGACAGATAACAAGGGATGTACACCTGCTCAGAGTACATACTTCTTTATGTACCCATATGAACATAAAAAGCTATGGAATGTAAAGAAGTATGTATTTTTGGCAGGCGCCGACCCAGCAAGAGATCTAAACTGCAACTAGAAGAAGCAGTTTTACTTTTTCGTTTGAGTGAACCTTCACGTGGCCAATAACGGTAGAGATAGGGCATTTCACATTAGGAAGAGAAAACGTGATCATTCATTATGAACTGTACAACGAATCTCTCAGAGAGGACGTATTTATTTGGCAGCAGAAGAATATAGTCGTTACAGGGGTAACGCTTCCCTTTGAAAAACTTAAATGCGGTTTTTGACTGACTATGCGGAATGCAGAGTTCACTTGAGGGCTTGAAACCAGATAGCGTAGTTCTGAAAGGAGGCAAAAGCTACATTCATCATGGCACCTCTCGATCCTGTTTAGAGGCAACCGTATTATCTTAATTTAAGCAGGTCAGAGGAGTAAGAATTTCTGGCTTGTCTTAAAAGTTAGCTATTTTTAAAAGACTTAAAAGGGACCTGTCAAAAAAAATTAAGTTTAAAACTGTCGGTCGGCGTGTAGTTTTGTACCCTAAAGGACGTCTATCTGTATACAGTCTTAAAGTAAAATGACAGACCATGAGAAAACAACCATCCTACCTCTACTCTTCCCTCCTCACTTTCTAAAAAATATCTCTGTGGTCAGGTTTCCCAAATCCCCACAAATAAACTTACAGAGTGCTTGGCGCAGCGTCAGATTTATGCATCATCAGAAGTGACACTGCAGAGATTTCTAGGGCCCAGCTGCCAATCAACTAGCTTATGCGGTCCACCAACTGCTAAATCCTCTCCCAGAACCAGAGAGAAAACTGGAAATCGCTTCGGAAATACGCCCGCCACTGGAGTTTATTTTGCAATGTAGTTGATAGCGTGCCGACAGCACGTTATTCCTTGATCACTCTCGGGACCCCAATTTCTAGGTTATTTTATATCAAATTAGGAAAACAAAGGAAATTAAGAGCTTCAAATTTGCTTCTGTAGGATGGGCATTTCTGAAGGTGGATGATCTTTACTACCATGCCCGGTTTAACTGGTGTAACCGACAATATTTTACTGGGCTACTTTCCGCATTTCAGGGTTTGCCTGGAGCAAGTCGTGTAGAAACGGCAAGGAATAACGACGTTTAATTACTCCCTGTCCATTAAAGTCACTGGAAAGACTAATCTTCAAAGGTGAATCTCACTTGCTCAGTAATCGGCATAGACAAAAGTAATGATCTTAATAATAATAATTAATGATGATGGTATCTGTTAAGCACTTACTACGTGCACAGCACTGTTCTAAGCGCTGGGGTAGACACAGGGTCATCAGGTTGTCCCACGTGGGGCTCACGCTTTTAATCCCCATGTTACAGATGAGGTAACTGAGGCACAGAGAAGTTAAATGACTTGCCCAAGTTCACACAGCAGACAAGTTCATTCATTCATTCAATAGTATTTATTGAGCGCTTACTCTGTGCAGAGCACTGTACTAAGCGCTTGGAATGAACAAGTCGGCAACAGATAGAGACAGTCCCTGCCGTTTGACGGGCTTACGGTCTAATCGGGGGAGACGTGGTGAAGCCGGGATTGGAACCCATGTCCTCTGACTCCCAAGCCCGGGCTCTTTCCACTAAGCCATGCTGCTTCCCCTTTTAAGAAAAAAATATGCTTCCTAGATACCATATATTTTAAATATTCCTTCAAAAAAAAATCAAGAAATTTAAACCTGTCAAAAAGAAATCTAACCTGTCATGCTGTAGGGTTTTGCAACCTCTACATAGCAATACCACTTACTCATTTATTAAATATGGCCACAAATGACACAACCTACAGAATTTCGAGTTGAAAGCTCAGAATTCGCAAAGACTCGGACAGAAAACTTAACAACAGAGGCAGTCAAACTGCTTTTTAGGGACCACTCTTATCTTACTTTGATTACTGCTTGAAAGTCTTACAGCAAACAAGCTCCTAAACGAGACTTTCTATCGTGCTTTAAAACTTGTGGGGGAAAAAAACCAACTTAAAAACCAGTCACTGACCCAGCCTCTCTCTTCTTACCGTCTTAAATTAAGAGGGTACAATAGTTTGAAACTAAATGACAACTCAGCCGTTTCCAGAGACACCTTATATTGACATTAGTGCTCCGCAGTTCAAGTTGACATACCTAAGGGTATATTCGGTGCCTCTAAAATGTCACCTCCTTCGATTAGATCAGCTGTTCACTTTTAACTAAGCACACATTAAACTCTGGGCATCTGCTGACACTGTTGTAACTCAAACATTTCAACTGTCTCAATGACGGGGATAACAGATGCTGACATTATCAAATGCTCTACTGTGGTTTGGTGTTTTTTTTTTTTTTCCATGGCCTCTTTTTGCCCTGATATGGCCAGTATCTGAAGCAGCCCTGCCATCCAAAAGCACGCTTGACCAGCGGGTGTCTGTTGAATGTTTCCATAGAACTAGTAAAAATAGAAGCCTGTTTTATTACTATCTCCAGCACTTAAATCCAGGCCACATGATGCCCCCCGAGTTTCTGCCGGATTCACGGTGTAAAGAATACGTTTACGTCCTGCCAACGGTATCCTATGCTAGTATCAACGAATACAGATTACGCTCACGCAATGACGTGAACTAGGGTTGATCCTGAAGGTCTGTATTTTATTCCTTTTACTACTTCTTCAACGTTTTGTCGCTGACTACGAATGGACTGGAGAGGATAAAATATTCCCTGCTTTGGCACTTTGGGGTACCTGTAGGTTTTCCTCACCAATTGTGTCATTTCATTGTTCATTAACCACAGCGAGAGGATATTAAGTTATCTGTGCCACACCTGACGTTAGTAGTATGAAATGACTGAAAAAACAAATTCAGTTCTTATTAAGAGGTGACTTTAAGCGGGGTTACACATTAGATGGAAAAAGAATAATATGCTAGCATATGGAAATTCCTCTCTAGGGTTCAGGTCATACCTTTTTTTCTGCATGGTGTTTGTCAAGGGCTATGCGCTAGGCACCGTACTAAGTGCTGGGGCAGATGCAAGATAATCAGCATGGATACAGTCCCTTTTCCTACGTAGGGCTCACGGTCTTAATTCCCGTTTTACAGATCGGGTAACTGGGGCACAGAGAAATTAAATGACTTGCCCAAGTTCACGCAATGCACCAGTGGCACAGCCGGGATTAGAACCCAGGTCCTCTGACTCCCAGGCCCGTGCTCTTGCCAGTAGGCCATTCTGCTTTTCTAATACTTGCTGTTACACACACGTCGGAGGTCAAATTTTAAACCACTGAGTGGAGGCCCTTCCTCCGATCCGTCCTCTTTCCTGTTCTGGCAGCTTGCTGTCCCCCCTAAGAAGTTTCAGGCTGAAGGAAAAAAGACATGGTTGGTAGGAAGGGCAGGGCAAATGTGCACAGAGTTTGCAACGCCTCCCCTCGCCCCCCCCTTGCATCTTGACACATTCAGCGGTTTCGCTTCAGAAATTCTTGGTTCTTACCGCCTACAGATTTTAAAACGCTCCTCTGGTCAAATGAGCATGATCCCCTCCTTGAGAACCGCCTTTTAGCTGTCTGACTTTAATCTGGACTTAGAAATTGTCTGTGGAAGCGTCTAAAGAGAAAAGGCAGATGCGGTGATCTAGCCTAACACCTCTCCGTCCTCTCCTTACCCCCATGAAGACATGCATTCATGATGTGCTCTTTTAAACACAAAAAACAAATCCCTCTCAAATAAAACCCAACACTTTAATGTCTAAATTACTTATTTTTATAAGGTTTGTAAATTCAACAGCTTAATAACTAAACACTGTCATAAACCTTACCAAAAGAAAGGATTAAATTTCCTGGGATTTCCCTAAGGGTGTCTACTCTAGGCCTTCGGCAATGCTTTGCTAAAGCTGGTAAAATGGAACCAAATCACCTCTTCAATGGATTTGGTCCCCTTCAACCAGCTGTAGCTATGCATTGAACACCACAGGACAGAAAAGCTTTCCAATTACTTCAAAATCAGGCCCAGGCTTGGGTAAATCCTGCATGTCCTAGTACAGATGAACAAGAAGCCTAAAGAAAACAAACTACTGGGGGGTTAGATCAGAAATTGTATTTCAAAAGCCAGCTATTTTTCTGTAAATTCTCGTTGTAAAAAATGGATTCTGAAATAGTTTCATATATGCGGCTTTGACAAATAAAAATCCAATGTTCCTTTATTTATTGTCTCCTGATACTAAACTTGCTCTCTTTACACCCATGTTTCGCTACCCCCGAACTACCTATGATCACTAGAATGCTTCTTCTACTAGTAGACCGCCTCACGTGATAACCCTAGAAACTGAACATAAAAACATATGCATTTACTAATCTAATAGCTCGCATTTATTCAGATAAATGAGTGAGTTGTCTCCCTATCCCAAATACACTCTGAGGTGAACATTCCATTATTTAAGGTGACATTTTTAGCACAAATGTGGGCCTCTATTTTCAAAGAAAAACTGAACACTTTGCCACACACAATATTTTTCATCACTCACCTGGGTTTTTAATAAATTCAACAGAAACAGGTCATCAAAGTATGCTTACTAGGGAATGTCTCCTTTTTAACAAACAGCTGATTATAAAAGAGTAAATCAACTTATCGCACTTTCTTGCCAGATTTAATACTCCCTTTAGGGAGTTTACAGTTACGGTTACTCACATATTCCCCTAAGATATAAATTTTCGGACATTCACTGGATTCCTGGGACATTTATAAAGCTTGTTTTTATAAGCATTTACTTCTCTAAATGATCCGATACCGGACCTCTTGACTAAGTGGTGGTCTGGGTGTCTCGCTCCCGAGCCCCATTCATTAGAGTGCACGGTGCCTTGAAATAGGTACCAGAGAAACTGCAAAAGTCCCTGCATTGAAAGTCTCAAACACTAACGGCACAGATGGAGATAAGTTAACTAGGGCAGACAGTAGGAGTACAAACAAGTCAATGATCGACAGTCATTAAAAAAAATCAACAGAAAACTCAGATTCACTGTAACTCTGAGCTATTTTTCTAGCTGCATCTCTATTAGTTGTTTCGTAAACACTGCGAAACACAACGTAAATCCCTAAAGCTCCTCTATATACGTCTACAGATGCCAGAAGAGTCGCTGCTTCCCTCTCTGAGCACGTGCCCGCGTCCTGCCTCTGGTCTGGAACTCCCTCCCCCTTCATTTCAGAAAGCTCATACCACTCTCCCTTCAAAGCCTTTTTTTAAATCTCATCTCCTCCAAGACGCCTTCCCCAACTAAGCCCTCATTTTCCCTACTCCCTTTCCCTTCTGTCGGTCGGATTTACTGAGCACTTACTGTGTGCTCTTGGGAGGCTACAATACAACAGTAACACAGACATTCCCTGCTCACAAAGAGCTTACAGTCTAAATAAATTACGGTCTCTTTATTCACCCTACCCTCAACCCCACAATACCTACCTGTAATTTATTTAAATGTCCGTCTCCCCCTCTAGGCTGTAAGCTCCTCATAGGGAGGGAATCTGCTTACCGAGTGCTCTACATTCTACTCTCCCCAAGTGCTCAGAACCGTGCTCTGGACACAGTAAGCGCTTAATAAATGATCGACTGACACTGATGGACAGGACAGGCTTCTGAAGCAAGGCTGAGAGGAAATCTTGTGAAGAGTGTCCCAGTATTCCCAGAAGTATCTGAAGAGCTCTCTCGCATCCCCTCAAAATCTAGCGCCTCTGATCCCACCCCTTCATACCTTATTAAAACACTTGCCCTCTCCCTTCTTCCCCAGACAAGTATTGCCTAGTGGAAAGAGCACGGGCCTGGGAGTCAGAAGGACTTGGGTTCTAGTTCCAGCACCACCACCTGTCTGCTGGGTGACGACCTTCGGCAAGTCACTTGATTTCTCTGTACCTCAGTTACCTCATCGCTAAAATGGGGATTAAGACCCGTGTGGGACAAGGACGGTTTCCAACGTCATTAGCTTGTATCTACCCCAGCGTGTAGAACGGTGCTTGACACATAGTAAGTGCTTAAAAGATACCATCATTACTATCATTATCATTCCCTCCACGACTGCCATCTTCAACCATTCATTTCCAATGGATTCCTCCCCGCTGTTTTTAAACACGCTTCCACATCCCCCATCCTAAAAATACCCTTCCTGGACCCCATGGCTCCCTCCAGTTATCACCCCATCTCCCCCCTACCAATCCTCTCCAAACTCCTAAAGGGTTGTCTTCACCCGCTGTCTCCACTTCCGCTCCTCGGTCCCCTCCAATATGAGTCCCTTAGAGAAAACCTCATTCACTCTCATGGCTTCAACTATCAGTTTTACATGGATGATTCCCAAATTTACCTCTCCTGCCCTGACCTCTCCTTCTCTGCAGTCTCGCATTTCCTCCTGCCTGCAGGACATCTCTTCGCAGATGTCCTGCCGACACCTCAAACTACACATGTCCACAACTACAACACTAGTAATAAATGTGGAAAGCAAAAATACTACTTGTTCTCCTCCAGGAAGGCTTCCCAGATTAACATGGAAGGCCCCAGCTGGGTCAGACCAACACCCACAGGGAACACTTGTGTATTTTAGTCTTATCCTCAGCACACATATATATTTATTTGTAAATTTACCCCTCGCTCATCCAGCCACTTCATCCTGGTGGGTTTGAACTGTTTCTGTCTTTTATCCCTGTTCCTCCTCCTCTCGCTATCTGAAAACATTTTTTCCCCTCTCCCCCTCTAATTTCCATGTTCCTTGGGGGCAGGGAATATGTGCTATGCTACTGTTATACTCTCCCAAGTGTTCGGTACGCGCTCGATCGCTCAGCTTCCGATCAATCTGCGTCTATACAGAAAGATCAACCTGATTGGTTTTTTCTTCCCCAGCATTTAGCACAGTGCCCGGTAGAGAGTAAGCGCTTAGTACCATTAAAAATTTGAAAAGACTGAAAACTTTAATATGCATTTGGAAATGAGATTGACAGGTGTATGGAAAATGCATTTCTATTAGATCAAGAGTAAGATACGGCTCTCAAGCTTGCTGAGGGGAGTGAGAGTAGTAGGAGGAACGGAGCCACTTAAACCTGAAGTCCTGGTAGTCTGCCCTGATGGGAGTTGTGGCCCGCCCATGACTGCTGGGGGGGAGTCAGCAACAGGCAGCCCACCCAGGGCCCTCCACCAGGCAGAGTGACTGGTCACTGTCCTCCAGAAGACCACAGGTCCGTTCCCCTGCCTTGGGGAACCCTGGAGGGTCCTGAGAACCACGCATCGTACTAAGCCCTCGGGAAAGTCCAACAGAAGCACAAGACCCATTTCCTGCCCACGAAGAGCTCACACTGAGGAGCGGTAGAGAGATTTCGGAGAGACGGACAGGGCCTCATAAAAATTAGAAGCAAACAGCTAATAACTTGCAGAGATCTCTCAAATTAATTCCATCTAGAAGAAGATTCTACAGTTGTGGCCGGCGGTGAATATCGTCCTGACGCAGAAAATGATGAAAAACCCAGAGGCTCCCCCCGGCCCCCCTTCTGGGAGCAGAGCAATCCACGGGCTGTGCCCAGCTCTCCCTAGGCCTCTTGTGGCCCATCCTTCAGCTCTTTCAGCCGGATTCCGGTCAGAACAGAGCTGGGTGACCCCACCTGACCCCGCCAACCGGGACCCAGGCTGGAGACAAGCAACCCCTGATCAAGTCCCCCGTAGAGCACCCCATTTGGCAGGCAGCCCGCTTGGCTTGTTCCTCTGGGGAACAGAGAAGAAGAGCCTGGCCTTGTCCTGCAGCCCACACAGAGACCCTGGGTCCCTCCCCGAGATGACTTTGCTGGTTGAGAGGAGGGCTGCGATAAAGTGGAAATGATTCCGGCAATAAAGCCCAGTGGAAAGCAAACCTCTATCTGCTTAAATAAGCAAGCTAAAAAAACTACGGGAAAATGAGAAACGCCAGCGGCCTCTCCCCGGAAAAACAAATACCAAGGTACTCTGAATCTTTGGTCAGAAGATACCGAGCAGAAGGAAACTTTCACTCCTTTCTCAGTGAACCAAGCATGTGTCAAAAAACTAAAGAAAACACAACTGGACGATTCCTCTCATTTTAACCCATGACACAGACAGAAATACCTGTTTCAATTAATAATTAGCCGGAATCTGGTTCTTTAGGGACTATGGCCTCTACAGGCAGCCTCCGAGACTTATGACACAACTGCTCCTCAAAACTGCATCTAAGTCAAAAATGCACATCAGAATCAGTTACCTCCTAGGGCTACTGGTATAAAAAGGGGGTTGGCTGATGAGAAGCAGTGTGGTCTGAAGGAAAGAGTACAGGCCTGGAAATCAGAGGATCTGGGTTCTAATCCTGGCTCTGCCAGCTGCCTGCTTCGGGATTTTGTGCAAGTCACTTAACTTCTCTGTGCCTCAGTTTCCTCATCTGTACAATGGGATCCAATACCTGTCCTCCCTCCCACTTAGACTATGAGTGAGACAGTTTCCTTTGTCCGATGGAATTCATTTCTTCCTGGAACAGTGCTTGACACATAGTAAGCGCTTAAAAAATACCATCATTATTATGAGCACGGGATGACTCCCCGATCAGTGACCTTCCCCACCTCTGACCTCTCTCGCTCCATTCCTATCCTCTCTGAGACTTCCACCCCTCCCTCCGACTTCAAGGCTTTGCTAAAATCATTTCCCCACTTCTCAGTCACTCCTAAGGAGCCCATCCTATCAGCTATCACCTGCACGGCGGGACCAGAGCTGACAAAAAGGCAAACGTTGAAAAGTCAAGACCCCTGTGTTGTGATCATCGTAACTCGAAACGTCTTGGGTCAAGAACTGCCGATATAGGGTAATCTATTAGGGGAGAAATGCAACTAAATAAAAACCGTTCATTATTAAAAGAACCAAGGGAACAACGGTGGATTTTGGAAGTAATAACAGGACACATTCTAGCTTCTAACAAATATCACAATAAGCGTCATCTTCGCCATCATCATCAGGGCACTCACTGGATGTGGCACCTTAAGAGGGTTGTCATCATGGCCTCGGCTAGACTGGGCTCTCCTTTTCCGTTGGCCATTAGGGAACTGGATTTCAACGGAAACACGCTGATTAAAACTAACTAAAACTAACTAAAACACAGTTAGTGGGGACGGCCTTACCTGGGGTTTCCTCGTAGCGCGGCGTGGTGGAGGGCGTTGAATCCGTTATTATTGGTAATGGTAACGTCCGCCCCGGCTTCTAACAGGACTGCCAGGATATCATCCCGCTTTTTACTTATTGCGTCGTGGAGGGGAGTATCGCCTTCCGAGTCCTTTTTTAAAAAAAAGAACGGTGACATTACTCTATCGCATAACTTATCGGTGCCAGATTGCAGTCGACCAGTTAAGTCATCATCACACGCCGCATTAAACAGGCCGCTCGACAGTGAGCCGGCCATCTCGATCAGTACCAAATGATTCAATAATGCAGAAGTACGAAGGCCAGAAAATTAAAGGAAACAAAGCAACGCACCCCGCACGTAAAAACAGGCACATAACTCAATCGGCGACAAGAAGAATCAAATGAAAATAGCCTGTGAAGATGTGTGAGGTAAAAGTGATCCAGCCCCAAACCAAATCCCACCCCAAACCACTGTCCACAGAACTCCATACCGTCTTCAGCCCCAACCATTTTCCCCATACTCCCTGGCTTTCCCTGTCTTTTTCTCCTGAATTATGCTCCCATGCAGCCTGGGGGTCGGGGACGGGAGGAAGGGATAAGCCAAAAGGGGAACTGTCTATGGGTTGCCCAGGAGAAGTCTCAGCGAGGCCAGCAAGGCTTAGATTGAAAACTGTCTAAAAGAATGGGTAACAAACCATCGGATCAACAGTTATTTGGGGGGCTGAAAAAGAGGATTCCCCCGGGCCTCGGGGTAGTGAGCATCGACAGTTCTCCTGTAACACTGGGGTTGTATTCTTAGAGACCCTCACAACATGGACAGGTTGCTGTACCACTGGGGTTGTATTCTTAGAGACCCTCACAACATGGACAGGTTGCGTGAGAATACTCACAGCGTGAGAGGATGTTCTGCTCAGACAGTCACTCCTTGTGGGAAAAGCCTGGGCCCTTCAATTCATACTCTCAAGTTGGCACCACTTCCAAACTTCCCAAAATGGTGATTGGACATTTTCAGAAGGAGACGCCGAAAAATTAAACGAGAGTCATACAATAAAGACGTTTATGTCCGCCTCTGGGGTCGAGTGACCTCTTCGTTAGCGGCACCTTTGTTAGTGTCCCTTGACTACTGCGGTGCAAACTGTTGTTTTGGGGAGAGTTGGGGTAGTCTCTCCCCTCAGATCGGCAACTACTTGAAGGGCAGTGACAGCCTGAGGCTGTAGAGGGAAGACGGCAGGTGTCTGTCATCAAACAAACTTAGCCACGGGGAGACTCTAAGAGCATACTCTGGTCATTATTCTTCAACGGGCCTGGGAGTCGGAAGGACCTGGGTTCTCATCTCGGTTCCACCCCTTCACTGCTGGGTGACCCTGGCCAAGTCACTGACTTCTCTGTGCCTTGAACAGGACCATGAATTTCCAGAGCTGGGAGAGGTCTTATCCCGTCAAGGCCCGCCGGGCGCTGCTCGTATAAACCCTGAAGCCAGTCCGGGGAAAAGGCCTCCCTCTGAGGTGAGCGGAGAACATCGCACACTTAATGTAGTAATAGTATTTATTAAACGCTTACTGTGTGCGCAGCATCACCCTAAGGGCTGGGAAAGAAGACACGGGTGGCTTACAAGCCCAAAGTGGCTTGCCCCAAGTCAGGCATATCAAACTCACTAAGTCGGCAGGCTGTTTATACAGTTTCACAACCATACGTGGAACCCACTTTCTAGAAAGCTGCAATTTAACAGTAAATTATTCGTGAATTTATGAGCCTACCGTATTACTATTTCATGAGATGACCTTTACAAGTAAAGCTATCCTTACTGTGCATCGGACACCTTAACAGCGGATGACGCTTTAAAAGGGCCAGGGAACGGGGCTGAAACTACAGTGGAGAAAGACAGAAACTTGAAAACGAGAAACAATTAGAAGGGGGGAGAGGGGAGGGAGGAAGAAAGAGGGAGAGAGAGATGGCTACAGGATGAGAAGCAGCGTGGCTCAGTGGAAGGAGCACGGGCTTTGGAGTCAGAGGTCGTGGGTTCGAATCCCGGCCCGGCCACTTGTCAGCTGGGTGACTTTGGGCGAGTCACTTCACTTCTCGGTGCCTCAGTTACCTCATCTGTAAAATGGGGATTAAGACTGTGAGCCCCACCTGGGACAACCTGATAACCTCGTCTATACCCCAGCGCTTGGAACAGCGCTCGGCACATAGTAAGCGCTTAACAAATACCAACGTTATTGTTATTATGATTACACCAAAGCTGCAATCTATGTGAGAGCTCACTACTTCCAGAGAAATCATGGTACTGCTGCGGGGAGGAAATTCAGTCCCTTGGTTCTCTTCCCCAACCCGCTCCGGAGCCCGTGGGATGCCAGGCAGTGGAATTCATTCGTTCAGTCCTATTTATTGAGCGCTTCCTTGACCCTGGGCTCGTTCTCCATTAGAATCAGGGGGCCAGATGGATGATGCCATTCTCCCCACCCTGCAAATGACGCAGGCGAGAGAGGCCTGGTCCTGACGGAGCCATGGCAAACCTCTGGGGGAGGCTGTGAATGTTGAATGAGAGACCACCTAACTAGAGCAGTCAGATTCTAGTGCTCTCAGGGTTATTATTTCTGAGCGTACTGCTTTGGCTTTTTTCATTTTCTTATCCTGCGTCTGTCACCCCTGCTCAATCTGGAAACCCCTTGAGGGCAGGGCCCATGTTGACTAATTCTACTGAGAAGCAGCGTGGCTCAGTGGAAAGAGGCCGAGCCGGGGAGTCAGAGTTTGTGGGTTCCAATCGCGGCTCCGCCGCTAGTCGGCTGTGTGACCTCGGGCAAGTCACTTCACTTCTCTGTGCCTCAGTTCCCTCGTCTGTAAAACGCAGATGAAGGGAGTGAGCCCTACGTGGGACAACCTGATGACCTCGTATCTACCCCAGAGCTTAAAACAGTGCTTGGAACACAGCAAGCGCTTAACAAAAACCAACATTATTATTACCATGCATCTACCCCAGTGCTCAGAACAATGCTTGGCACAAAGTAAGCGCTTAACAGACACCATCATTATTATTATTACTCTTAGGACTTAGTACAGTGTTCTGCACATAGTGGGTGCTCAACAGATGCTGCTGATTAATTATTTCTTTACTTCTGAGTCCCCCACCAGGTTCCCCTCTGCACCCCTCCTTTAGACTGCGGGCCGGGGCCCCGTTTGAATGATCACCCTCGTACTATCCTCGGGGCTTGGTGCGGTGTTCCTTCTGTACACGGTGCGCGCCCACCAGAGGCGATTAACAATATCCATTCACTCGCCAGCAAAACACGGAGCACGCACACAAAATGCTTCCTTCAGGACGGTCTGTCAGGAGCAGGAGCAGAAAAAACTGTAGCCAAGGTCACCCCATCCCCTTTCCCCTGCTGACTCCCACCGGGCACTTCCACCAACGTTCCAGTCCGGAGAGCCCCGTACAGCGTAGCGTCCCAGATTTCGCCGAGAACTGCTCCCGACAATATCCGCGATGACAGCCCAGCTTGGAATCTGAGCCCCCGCAAGAGCCTGGATGCCGAAACAGGAGCCAGGCAGCCACAGCCACAGCCCCCTCCCGCCTGCTGCTGCCGGTCTGGGGCTCCTGCTCGGTTGCATACACCCTCACAGCGCTTAGCACCGTGCTCTGCACACTGTAAGCGCTTAATAAGACTGAATGAATGGACAGCGGGATACCTGAATTTGAGCTGCTCCCTAGTAAGTCAAAGTGGTTTGGACACTTCAGACGGAAGACCGGCATCGTGGAATACCCCAGTGATTTGGTCCCCAGAGTCCCGCTGTTGGTCCGACGGAGAGGGTACGGCTTTGGGAACCAGGCGACGTGTACTCTGGTCCCAGCTCTGCACGGGAGGAAAGTCTGCTGGGGATCTGTCCTCGGTGGTGAAGATTTCTGCCCAAAGAAGCGACTGGGACAAGCTAAGCGGAGGCCAGGACCAGTAGGAATCCTTAAAAATGGCTGGCTACCGAGGATGGCAAAACGCTGCGGAATTATGGTGCTCGGGCATTAATGCACAGCCCAGGCACTCCGCTGCAGACACTCTGCCACCTGCCTGCCCAAAACCTGTGTGTGCCCCGTACAATGGGCTGGATCCCCTGCCCCTCGACCAATTCGTTGCGTTCCACGGCCAAGGGGAAACACAACTGGCTGGACTAACACGGTGAGGGAACCCCCGTGCAAAGCACTCGATCTCAGGAACGAGACCCCTCCACCGTTCTCAATAGGAGATGCCATTCTTCACTAATAAGAACTACGTAAAGAATCCTCTTCAGACCCCGGTCTGATGGCGCTGGCGGGTATGCCTGTCTCTGGCCCCTTGAGGGCTCCCAAATGTCTATTTCTCAGGAGATGCTGGGTCTTCTGGGGTCACCCCTGTTTTTCCAGTGGCTGCCGTAGAGACCTGCACTGCTGACCCGGGCCTTTCCCATCCCCTGGCCACAGTTTTCCCTATCTTCATGGGAAACAGGACCGTCGTGTAGGGACAACTGTCCCAGGCCCCTCTTCGAGGCCAGAAGGCCTGGCCCAGTTTCCTCCACATCCTCCTTATTTAGGATGCAGGCTATTTCTGATTTTTTTGTAACGACCTGCACGGCAGTTACTTTTCCTTTAATGATCTCATCTAAACCGACAGGTAACACGGTTAGGCCGTTGACTGGAGCTGTTACAGAAGACTTGATAGGGCAAGATTTGGGCAAGCACACAGATCCTGGAATGATCACCCCTCTAGACTTTCCACTGGACCACAATTACGCCTCGATCACTAGCTACTGAGACGAGAGGCCTCTCGCCATTATTTTAGGTGGCGCGGGGCCGAGGCCTGAAATAAATAAGACCACACCACAGAAGAGTCTGGGCTGTGGGAAAGTAAAAATTCTACAGTGGAAAAAAAACAAGCCATAGCACCGACCCTTAAGTACGTTCATTCGCTCGGGTTTCTGATGAGCAGAGCAATCGGATGCCTCACTGCTCTAATACAGAGGAGCGAGGGCAAGGCTGGTGAGCTTTCCTGTGAACGGATCCGATTTTTAGTAAGAACGAGGGTTTTTTTTTTTAAATCCACAGCTATTAGTTACGCGCCTCCCACACAGGAGAAGGAACTCTCCTCCTCTCCTCCTGCCTATCTTCCAGATGGGCCGCTCTCTGCCCGGTTCTTAGTTGCACAGCGATAGAACCTTCCAGAAGGTCGGGGAGGATTAATTATCATCAGACTGCAAAAGGGCGATCTTTAGGAATTACAGAAACAACTGAGGAAAAGGCAGTTGAAATGCTCTTACCTGCAGACTGGGGTGGCAGCCAAAATCCAACAGAGTCTTCACGACTTGGAGGTGGCCTTTATTGACGGCGATATGAAGCGGGGTCTGCCTGCGCTTGTTACGGGCATTCAGATCTGCACTCCCTCTATGAAGCACCTCGATCACAGCGCCTTCGTCTCCAAAAGCCGCGTGATGGACGGCTCTGTCTCCATCTTTATCCTAAAAATTAACATTTAAATCTGAATGAGACTATTGCAGTAAAGCACAGAAATCCCAAGGTCACAGATATTTTAAATTGGAAGCATCAAACACCGGCCAAGAAAGCCATCCCAACTTTAAATCATTCAGAGGGGACAGAGAAGGGGGTCGATACGTCCACGGTGAGGCTGAAGTGGACGGCAGGTATTCCATTCCACACGTACAGTCCAACGGGAGCCTACTGAAAGAAGAGAGATTAGGTCAGCCCTAGCAACAAGGTCTCCGGGTTGCCAGCACCGTGAATTCAGAATTATACACGATAGCATAAAGAATCATGACAAAGTTTATGAAGTCCAAATTGGCAATTTCACCCCAAAAAAATAAAAAAATGAGACCACTGCTGAACGTAGAGCCGAGTGAGTGTGAAATCTGAGAGTCAAATCTGCCGACAGCCCGACCACTTAAGGCTGCCCAGTACATATATCGAGCGGTTCACGTTCAAAGGTACCGCTGCTGGAGGACGATGCCGCTGCTGGAATAAGGAACGATCACGGTTCCACGCCCGCCATCAGTTGCTGCCTTTCCGTGACGAAACGGTAGAGTGTTGTCTGAAGCCAAGGTAGGAGCTGGGGCAGGGATCCTGGTTTCCTGATGTTTATAGGGGTAAGGCAGGACACAGAGGGGCAAGAAGACAGACGTGAGGAGGGTGGACCCGTCAGGCGCGCTGGCCAGCGAGGCTGCAGCTGCCAACTGGTCCTCCTCGACCAAAGACTGGAAGGAAAGGGAGACGTCTAGTCTATTTCCTCGTTTCTGCACAAGTCCCTATTTAAACCACCTCATTCGGTCAGTCGTATTTACCGAGTGCTTACTTTGTGCAGAGGACTGTACTAAGCACTGGAGGGGAGACAATATAATAGACACATTCCCTGCCCACAACGAGCTTACAGGTTAGAGACGAGTTAGAAAAACAGGTGCCCGTCCTTTCGTTAAAACTTCCATCGGCTCCCTCGGAAATGCACTCCCCGACTTTCCCACCGCCTTAGACGACGCAATTATCCTATCTCACAAGACTGTAACCTTGGCATTAGACCCGGCTCACTCCTCTCCTCCGACCCACACATTCAATCCGTCACGAAATCCTCTAAGTTCTTCCTCGGCGGTGTCTCTAAAATCCGCCCTTTCCTCTCCAATCGAACCACCATCTGATCGAAGCACACATCTCCTGCCTCGAACACTCCAACGCTCGTCTCACATCCTGAGTAGGAGAGAGCACAGGTGCTGAGTCCCCTTTGGCAGATAAGGAAACTGAGGCGCAGAGGTTAAGTGCCTTGCCCAAGGTCACCCCCAGACAGGTGGCAGAGCCAAGATTAGAACCCAGGTCCACGCTCCTTCCTCTAGGCCACGCTGCATCTTTGCACCAGCATAAACAGCTGAAGCACAGACGTATGAAGGTGACATCTCCTCTAAGATGTCTTCCCCAGTTAAGCCCTCTTCCATGACTCCCTCTAATGTGCTTGAATCTGCATCCTTTGAGCAGGTGGTTTTCATCCCACCCTCACTCCCACAGCAATTATGTACATACATTTAATTTATATTAATACCTGCCTCCTCCTCTAACCAATGAGCTTCCTACGTGCAGGGCACTTGTCCGCCGCATTCTGTTCTACTGGGACGCAGCACGGCCGAGTGGACGGAGCACGGGTCTAAGAGGCCAGAGGGCCTGGGTTGTAAATCCCGGCTCTGCTGTGTCTTCCGTGTGACCTCGGGCAGCTTACTTCACTTCTCTGTGCCTCCATTACTCATATGTAAAATGTGGATTCAGACTATGACCCCCCATGTGGGACTTGGACTGTGTCCAACCTTCTATCTACCCCAACGCCTAATACAGTGCCTGCACATAGTAGGCGCTTAACAAATACCTTGAAAAAAAAAATACTCTCCCAAACACGTAGTTTGGTGCCCCGCACGCAAAACGTGCTCAATAAATACCACCGATGCTCAATAAATACCACCGATTGACTGACTGATGAAGAACCGGGGTCTGAAAGCTTTCTGGGCAGAAGAGTTATATGAAACAAAATTAAGAAAAAACAAAGAATCCATCAAAGCGGGGGTGAACTCTTGGACGAACAAACTAATCCCCGGATGATTAGGGAAGGGAGGTGCCAGAGGGGTGAAGGACAACGCCCACCACTGGGGCGTCGATCTCTCTTCGTCCTCCTCGGCCACCGCTCCAGGGCTGGTTCGCGTGGGGCCTCCAGCCTTCGGCAAGGGAGGACTCGGCACCCGGCACCGGTCCCTGGCCGAGCATAAAGCTGCTGCTTTCGCGCCTGTTTCCCAGGACCGAGAGTGCTGCCCAGCGTGGTGGCTGACTTGGGCACTGCTGCTGCCGGAAGAGGCACCAAGGGAGAGGCCGGGAGGAGGATACGGGGGTTAAAGCAGCTCCGGCTACTGCCCCAGGTAGGAACCCCTCCATTTCCCAACTTGGGACCACGTCCTTTGTTTAACCCCCGTCCCAGCCCCACAGCACTTAGGTCCATATCTGTAATTTACGTATTTCTATTTCTATTCATGTCTGCCTGCCCCCCTCCAGACTGTAAGCTGCTTGTCGGGGGGAACGTGTCTGTTTACTGTTGTACTGTACTCTCTCAAGCACCTGGTACAGTGCTCTGCACCCGGTAAGCGCTCAATAAATACGTCAATGAATGAACAGTAAGCGTTCAAAAAATACCACAATGAAGGGATGAATTTCGGGGGCAGAGGCCAGAGAATGGAGCAGCCACCTTGACTCCACGTGCCCCTTTCTGGCTCACGATTGTCGGGTAGGCTACTCCCTATCCGGAAGGCTGTGAGGGAGAATTAATGGCATTGCCCGGAGGGCGACAGGTCTGCCCAAGGCTGCCCACGCTGGCCAGCCACAGCAAAGACAAAGGAAAGGACCAGCTCGATCTCTCGGCTCCAAAGTCGAACGACTGAAGACGGTTTCAGAGACGGCAACGCAATACACGGAAATGTGTCGCTGGGCCTCAGGGAATTAGCAGTGATTTACCTCTGCTTCCACATCCACGTTCTGCTTCAGGAGTAACTTCAAGATGTCAACGTGTCCGTTCTGACTTGCAGCTTGCATGGCCGTATGGCCAGCGCACTGTCCGTTCACCTAGAAATAAAATGAGAATATGCTAGCAAATCCTCAAACTCCGGACATCCTGCCAACTCTTGGTTAGTCCGAGCCTGATCATTCGAGTTACCGATTTCCCTTTTTTCCTCCCTTTGGCTGCACGCTTTGGGCCGATCATCTACTCACCGGCCCCATTGGGTAGAACAAATACACACGGAGGAAGTATAGGGGAGAAAGGCTTCTTAGGCAATTTTGCTCCTCGTTAAGCCATTTGAAAAAAGGTATGGCACGAAACAAATTTCCATTTGCGGCTACACTGAGGTTCTACCCGATCAATTGTCTGCTGTATCACAATACGTGGTCTGAAACCACATATTCCTTGAGGGAGCAGTGAACAACATTCTTCACCGATCAAACCAGAAGGACTCTTGCTAGGATCTTGCCAGCAACAGAACAGTGAGACTTCAGTAATCGCCAAGGAACCTCACATTTCTTTGTCGGAGCCTGATATTGAGGTGGAACATGGGCTATCGATGGCGGTGAGGTGGATTGGTTTCAGCCTTTCAGAATTGAAAGGCTCAACTCTAATGACTGACTGACCGCAAACCCAACAGCTGCCATTTTTAAGAGGGAAGGCCTCTCCATAGACGGCATATTCAGCAACCATCCCTGTCAGCAGTTCTTCAAGTCACCCAATTTCTCTTAGTGTTGGAATATTGACTCTGCATCTGGCCACCTTAAATCCAACGGACGCGACTTACTCTCATCACTGGCACAAAACTCATATTCCCATGAGGTAGTTGTTTCTTTAGTTTCTTACATTCCTCAGAGCACTCATCTAATAGTAAACTGGTTAATACCAAATTTTTATCTACTAGAGTCTTGATTCCTTGGGAACAGGCAAAAGAGGCCTCTTGGTAGTTCCCAGATCCCTCTCAGTAGCTCCCCAAACCTGCAGGTTTGGGCGAGAATCCCAAGGAGCAATGGGGGAGAATTGTGGACAGCTGCCCCAGCCCGTTAGACGGATCCACCATCCTCCCCGCACAGATCCTCCCAACGACTTGCGTCCGTATTTAGAACTGCAATGACTCTTACCCCACGCCCACCTCCTTTCCTTTAAAACAAAAAAATTACTATGTCTTCTGTTCCTAGCTAAAATTTCTTCTGTTCTTCACTAAACGTTTTTACCGCAATTTATTTCCATTCTTTGCCTTCACCAGTGTGTGTCTCTCTCTCCCTCTCCTTCTCTGCCTTCAGGTTAAGTTCAAACTGGATGTAAAACGGTTCACAGTAAGGTCTTTCACTCTAGCCTAATAAAATTAAGAACATATGAAAACCCAGTATAATAGTCAACTTGCACCCCACCTAAATCAAACAGCAGCATTTAGTGAGCACTTTTTTGGGTACTACAGAGTTGTGAGAGTCCAGTCTCCGTCCTTGGGGAGACCACAATCTAAAACGAGAGATGGGCAGACAAAAATGATTTACAAATAGCAGGAGCACGAGGAAGAACAAAGACCCAGCCGGTAATAGCCATCTAATTTTATCTGAAGCTGACTCCCCATTTTTGGGAAGCACCTTTTAGAGTCCCACCCAGTTTTCTTTTGTTTAAGGAAGCCCTGCTTGTTTTCTCTGAACATTTCTTTTTTGCCCACCCCGGACCTCTTTTTTCCTTAGGCCCTCAGGTTTTTTTTGTTCGTTTTTATGGTATTTATGAATCAATCAATGGTATTTATTGAGGGCTTACTGTGAGCAGAGCCCTGTATTAAGGACTGGCGGCAGGTTCTCTGCCCACAACAAGTTTGAAGCACTTATTTGCCAGACACTGAACTAAACACTGGTGTAGATACAAGCAAATCCTGTTCCACTCAGGGCTCACAGTCTTGATCCCCATTTCTAAGATAACTGAAGCAAAAAGGAGGGAGGTGACTTGCCTCGGGTCACACAGCAGACAAGTGGCAGAGCCAGGATTAGAATCCAGGTCCTCTGACCCCCCAGGCCTGGGCTCTTTCCATTAGGCCATGCTTCTTTTCCACTGTCCTTCCGGCACAAACCTGGCCCGTAATAATGGCTCTCCCCTGATCTTCTCAGGTACATCCAACTATCATCCCCAGGCTTTACCTCCCCAAGCTATCTTCCCTCCATGCGGTATTTCACAGAATTTCGCCATCACCCTTTTCTGGGCTGGATTCCCAGGTTTACCTCGCCCCAGGTCTGACAAGACTTCAGAATTTCCAATCAGAGCTGAAAAGACTCAAAGTGGTGACTCTGAACGAGAAGCTCTTTGAAGGCTGTCAATCAGGCAACCAATAGTATTTATTGAGTACTTACTGTGGGCAGAACACTGAACTAAGTGCTTGCAAAAGTACAGTACCATAGATCTGTCCCCTCCGCATCCCCTCTCAAATCCCTGCCCCCTCTTCACCCAAAATTCAAAATGAGAGGCGGTGAGTCCTTTTCCACTGTCAGTAAAAGGAAGCGATTTGGCCAGTAAAGGGTAGAATTTCATCTCCATTCTGTTCCACCTTACACCGAATAAAACTAAGAACTAGGAGGACAGTGGTAGTTAAAGGAAGAGTTCTCCTAGACATAATATTAAATTCTGAATTTCCAATGCAACATATGATTGTGTTAGAGGACAGATCTTTCCTCACTCTCTACCCGGTCTTAATGCAGGTCCTGACTCGGTCTCTCTAGCCTTCTCCCTCCCATCCCAACCTTTTTCTTCCTCCCGGCATACCGCCGCCTGATCAAATGAATCAAAAGTCGGCACCTACATGGACCTCACTGGCCACAAATGAAAACATGGCTCCTTTAACCGGTAAAATTGTTATCATCTAATTCCAAACTGAAACAAATAAGACTGAAAAGCAGAATGGCCTAGTGGAAAGGGTGCAGGGCTGGGAGTTAGGGAACCTCGAACAAGCCGCTTCACTTCCGTGGCTCAGTGGAAAGAGCTTTGGAGTCAGGGCTCATGAGTTCGAATCCCAGCTCTGCCACTTGTCGGCTGTGTGACTGTGGGCGAGTCACTTCACTTCTCTGTGCCTCAGTTCCCTCAACTGTAAAATGGGGATTAAGACTGTGAGCCCCACGTGGGACAACCCGATTCCCCTATGTCTACCCCAGCGCTTAGAACGGTGCTCGGCACATAGTAAGCGCTTAACAAATACCAACTTCTCTGTTCCTCGGTTTCCACATCTGTAAAATGGAGATTAAATACCTTGCTCCCTCCCACTTAGACTGTGAGCCGCATGTGGAACAGAGACCGTGTCCAACCTGATTATCTTGTACCTACCCAAGACCTCAGTACAGTCCTCGGCACACAATAAGCTCTTAAATACCACAATTAAGATCATTATTACTATTCTATAGATCACCTGACAGTTGAAGTAAGTGGGTCAAAATAGAAAAATTGGGGCGGTTATGAAAGGAGAGCACCCCATAGTAACAGGAAAATTCAATTTTCTTCACCTAGATTGGTTGAAAAACACATTAGGATGAGACCGGGAAGGTTTTGGTAATGATTACGCGCTTACTCGAAAGGAAGAACAACATTCAGTCCCTCTAGACTGTATGCTCGTTTTGGGCAGGGAACATGTCTGTCAACTCTGTCCTATTGGGCTCTCCCAAACACTCGGTCTAGTGCTCTGCGCACAGTTAAGTGCTCCTGATAAGTGGATGAATTGACTGACAGCAGATTAAACTCTAAGTAGTGAAGTGGTGGTTCTGTGGGCATATCCCTTTGCATCAGTAACCACAGTTGGACAGTTGTTCCTCAGCTTGATGAAGATTCTGACAACGGTGAGTTTAACTGAGACCGAATCCCTTGCACTCTTTGGTCCATGAAAATATAGCTGTGCACCTGGGTTTGCCATCAGGTGAGTATTATGATGTTAAAGGAGGAAAGGTACATCCCACCACCAGCAGGACACCCGCTTGAGTTGTTTTGGCAGGAGCAATGATGGTCTGTACTGAACCTTCCACGCTCTCTCGCCCAGTCCCCCTTACTCCCCATCTCAAGTATCGCCAGACAGTTGGAATGGGAGAACGGATGCAGTCTGTAATCACAGAACAGCACCTCTCGGAGACGTCAATGGCACTGTGCCCGTACCCATTCCAGGTGCTGCTGAACATGATCTTCAGATGGGATTAATACCAATTGAGAAAGCAGGGAGTCTTGTCCACTTTTGGTTTCAAAATTCAAGGGTATAAAAACCAAACAAAGAGGAGAGGATTCTCAGATAACTAGTCACAGCCATTCTCTTGGACTGAGCGAGGGAGCTTTCGAACCCTCCAAACAGATCTCTTTGCAAACTATCAAGAAAACTGCAAGGAGGAAAAGGAAACAACTCTACAGGACCCACGGATGGACGTAACTTTCCTTCACTGGAAGAGAAGACAAATGCCTCCTAGAAATCCCCAGTGACTTCGAGAAAAAGTACGCAAACCACATGAAAACTTTCCGACAAGGCACTGGCCACTTTCATACACTACAACAAAGTGACAAAATAAAGATGCTTACGTCCACGTCTGGTCTCTTCAGCAAGTCTTCTACTTTAGCCACATCCCCATTGGCAGCAGCTTTGACTAGCTCTTCATTGAGGTCCCCCGATTCTTGGGTTTCAAACAGCTTCTTCAGGAGTTGGGACAGTCTCTCTGAAAGCAGAAAATGAAGCTGCTGAGGCCGAGTTCACGTAATGCGTAATGTAAAATTCAAAACATGAAAACCAACAATGTAACGCTCCTTTGCCCGCTCATCCTCGTGATATTCATCATTGCTACATTTTATTATTATTTCTGATGGATCTGCTCAACTTTGCCCAAAGCACCGTTCTGAGTTCTGGGGACAGGCACAAGGACTTTGAAGGAAATACGGTTCCTGGCTCATGTTGGCCTTCCAGGCTAAAAAAGGAAGTAGGGGGATAAGAGACAGACTCAGGGAAAACAAATGAATGTGAAAATTCGGCTGAAAAAATGAAAAAAAGCAGCAGTACAATGTTCTTGGGAGGAGCTAGCCCTGGAGCACCTCATCGCTCCAGCTGTCGTCAGAAGAAACAGTTCAGAGCCTTTCCAATATCGTACCATTTGTCCAAGGGGCCGTGGGCTGCTTGATGCCAATAAGACAGGCCTTCTCCCTGGCCACAGTGGCGCTGCAGCAGTAGTAATAATATTATTTATTTTTTAATGGCATTTAAGCACTTTCTACGTGCCAGGCACTGTCCTAAACCCTGGGGTAGATACGAGGTAATCTGGTTGGACACAGTCCACGTCCCATACAGGGCTCACAGTCTTATTCCTCGTTTTACAGACGAGGTAACCGACGAGTGAATTGACTTGCCCAAGGCCACTCAGCAGACAAGTGGCAGAGCAGGGATTAGAACCCAGGTCCCTCCGAGTCGGAGCCCCAAGCTCTGTCCACTCGGCAACACTGCTAGCACAGTAAGCGCTGTGTGCAGGGCACTGTGCTAAACAGTGGGAACGGGTACACGGCTGTGAATTAGACACAGACCCTGTCGCTCCAAAAGGAAAGTCTCTGACTATAGACGTGTGTGTGTTGGGGGGAAACAGGGGTGTGTTTTGGGGATGGGAGGCTGGAGACCGACACAATGGGAGCAATGAAACAGTGAAATATTAAAACAAGGACGAATATTTAATAAACAAAATAAAAATATGGTGTGAGGAAAGAGAAGGGGAAAGTCACCACCCTGAAGACCCCAGAGTCCTGACAGCAGTGAGCACTGGGTCGCCTTTCATACTACTATCAGACAGTGCTTCAGAGAGCCTTTAATAAAATGCATAACTATCACCATCAGAAGCTGTCAAAACTCATCTAAATCACTTTTTCAAGTGTCTTCTGATTCACATGGGTGAGGAATCTCAGAAAACACAATACAAATCTGCATGAGAAAGACATTCCCAGAATTAGCATTTATGCCTCAAATACTACGAATCTATTCAGTCGAACAATCAAGGGCATTTTATGAGCACTTACTTTGTGCATAGCTCTGTACTAAGCGCTTGGGAGAGTACAACAGAATTAGCAGACACGTTCTCTGCCCACAACAAGCTTACAGTCTACAGGGGAGATGAACGTAAACATAAATATAAAAATTCTATAAATAATTTATAATATAGAATTTAAAGATACTCACTGAAATGAGATGGAGAAAATTTTTCTCATTTTGGGAAATGAGAACGAGAAAACTGACAAAAAACTAAAATGAGAAAAATGAGACATTTTCTTTTGAGTCTAAAACAGAAAGCATGGGCTTCTAAAGGCTTGAAGATCTTCAGAAGAATAGTGGGTCCAACTTGAAAAAATTTCAAACTCTTGGTCACGGGAATCTTCTACCAATCAATCACTGGCATTTAACGAGCACTTTCTGTGTGCAGAGCACTATACTAAGCAGTTGGGAGAGGACAATAAAACAGTGTTGGTAGACACATTCCCTGCCTCTCTTTCCCAACTAGCTCCTCCAGTGATTACAACAGTTGACTATGCTATCGCGTGATCTTTTAGGAGACTTCTATTTTAGGCTGAAATCTGGATTCAATCAATGCCACCGCCCCACGTTTAAGATTGCCTCATGCCTGGCTTTGGTCAAGTATATTCTGGTGGTCAAGGCCAAATACCCTCGGCAACTGGAGGCTCTGGCAATAGCAGCGGCGGCTGCTTTTTTTTTAATTTTGGCAAACC
Source organism: Ornithorhynchus anatinus (assembly GCF_004115215.2). Taxonomy (NCBI): domain Eukaryota; kingdom Metazoa; phylum Chordata; class Mammalia; order Monotremata; family Ornithorhynchidae; genus Ornithorhynchus; species Ornithorhynchus anatinus. Next base: position 21,796,402 of record NC_041734.1, read on the forward strand.
CTGACAGCTCTGTGCTTTCCATCCCAGCCCAACCCAGCCAGCCAACGCAAGGGGAGGACCACAGTTCTCCCCACCTTCTCCGGCAAAATCTGCCACTTAACACGGGTCCGCTGATCACTTGGGGCGGCCGAACCAAGAGCCCCAAACGCTTCAGGGGAAGACGGCCAACCCACCCAGCCCCGGATGGTCAGGCGGCTTCCTGGACGCGGCAGGATTCAGCCACACGCATTCTCTGGCTTGATCCAGCACAATGCTCGGAGCATCAGTGAAAAGATCCCACACCACCACATTTTCCTACCTAATGCCCAGAACCTCCCCGTCGACTACAGTTTGGCTCGCAGCTTCTTCCTCGAAAAGCTTTTGAAAAATAAATCTTGTTAGAACGCAAGACAAAAACACACCCCCAGATGCGTTGCTAATCGCCGATCCTGCCGACGCCACCTTGGAAACCGCTGCCGGATTGTACGTCCAAGAGGTTCCACAAACTTCCACCTTCAGATCGCTGTCAGAATATATCTGCTGAACCCGGCCAACTTTTCCTAAGGTCTACGGAAAAGACGAAAGAGCAGAGCCTTATAGTTTAACCTATAAAACAGAATTCATCTATCAAACTATTCATTTACTGTGGGGCAGAAAATTGTTTTTTCATTTTTTAAAATGGATGCCTGGTATTCTCAGGGGATAATCTTGAAGGGGAAAACCGGCCATCCTGATTACAACCGCTGAAACCTTCTTTCTCTCTGAATCATCTCTACTAAAGTCCATCTTTCTGCTTCTCTCTGCGCATTTCTCCCTTTCCGGGTCTGTTTCTGCCTCTCTTTCCATTTGCTTCTGCCTCTCTACCTTGCAGGTCTTGGTCACTCTGTAACTCAGTGTGGACCTGTGTTCGTTTCTTTCTCCTGCCCCTTCTGGTGAGTCCCTGCTGCACCTTGCCCCCACCCAGGACTCTATGACCTCCACTGCCCGGGGCCTGGCTGTGATGGAGCAGGTTAGCCTCTGCAGGACCTCGCTCCCGCCCACATTCTCTCCCGGGCCCTAGGTGTGCCTGGCATCAGCTGGGAGAGTGTAAAATAGTAGGAAACAAACATTTGACCTCGGGGAATTTAAGTGCGGCAACGGTGATGAGACAGAGGCCTTCGAACGACACCCGCACGATAAACTGAAGTGCTACTGGATGAAGAATTTCCAGATCCTTTTATTAGAGAGAGCAGTTTCGCCCTCAGGAGGAAAAGAGAAAATAGTGACCACCTGCTTATATTTTACCTCTTGTGCTTTTCTGCTAAAAGGAATAATTACGGAATTTGTTAAGCAGTTACTATGTGCCAAGCGAACACTGTACTAAGCGCTGAGACATTTACAAGACCATCAGGCTGGACTCAGTCCTTGTCCCACAGAGGGTTCACAGGCTAAGGAGGGAGAGAGAGACCAGGAATTCAACCTCCATTTCACGGATGGGGAACGTGAGGCCCAGATAAGGGAAGTGACTTGCCGAGATCACACAGCAGGCAGGTGGCAGAGCCGAAATTAGCATCCAGGTCCCCTGACTCCCTTACTTTTGAAAATAAACACATTCATATTCCCGGTGCTCGGGATGAAAAACAGCAGGAGATCTGCCACAACCATTTGGTGAGGAAGCAAGCTGGCTTTGGAATGTCCTTGGCTGAAAAATATCTACTCTCCTTGCTTGCCTATCCCATTCATTCATTTTAACTGAAAAATGCTGGGAAAAGAAGGAAGAAGGTTGAGGGAGGGAGGAAGAAGGCAAGGGAAAGAGGAAAAAGGTAGGGAGAAGGAGGCGAATGAAAGGAGGAAGAAGAGACGGTAGAAGCATGAATTAAACGCCACAGAAGACACTAATCCTGAAGAAACTGCTGCTAACTTACACTTCGAGGTTCAAATGTTTCAGAATTTCAACAAATGGAATGAAGTACACCTCTACCAAGTCTATATACACAAGCCAGATTGGGAATACTTACAGGCAGCATAGCTTCCGCCCACTCGCCATGGCCTCTTTGCAGAAGCTTAATTCGTTCTAGATCGTAACAAACTTGTACAAGGTCGCCAACTTGAAATTGTGAACTGCCCCCTTCGGCCCCCTGAGCAGCGTCCCCGCTTCGGACCACGTTGGCTTTAGTGAGAACAGCTGGATTGAAGGTCCACCTAGAATGTCGATAATTAAAATCAAAACTTCTAATTTCGCTCCTTAACGTTAAGCAACCAATGAGTTTGGGGTTTTGGGGGGTTTGGTTTCGTTTTTTCAAAAAGGAAAAAAGGGGAGAAATTTTTCAAAGAACGTCAACAAATCAGAGCTTGTGATTTATAAAGCTTACACAGGGTTTTGTTATTACCGAAAGAAACAACTGAATTCTACTGTCCTCTATGCATAAAGAGGCGAACAAGACCAAGTATATCCCCAGAGGTTTCTGTCTGCCAATTCACGTTGGGGCTGTTGGGGGAGAAGGACTTGTTTCTATTAAGAACGCGAGACCATAAGCAAAGACAAATTGCCGTGCAGACCAACAGCCCAGGATTTTCCCTCCAAAAGCAGAACCAGGATCCTTTTCAAAACCTGCCAGATGGCTACCACCCTTATCACTGATCCTAATGCAGGAAAAGAAAATATTTAAAATTCCTCTTTCTGCTCTACAACCCTAACTCTCCCTCTAGTAACAAATTATGGACTCCTCATCGATGAATTTATCATCATAATAACCGCTAACGGTATTTGTTAAGCACTTGCTGTTTGCCAAGCGCAGCTGGAAGCGCCGGGAACTAGACCCCTCTGGAACCTCTGCTAGTTCATGTCCACATGACTCCCGGTGGTAATGAATTCTAAGACTACCAAGCGCTGGGTAAAGCGTCCCTCTGTTTGCTTTGAACTTACCTCCTTCAATATATAATAATGTTGGTATTTGTTAAGCACTTACTATGTGCAGAGCACTGTTCTAAGCGCTGGGGTAGATAGAGGGTAATCAATTGTCCCACATGAGGCTCACAGTCTTAATTCCCATTTTACAGATGAGGTAACTGAGGCACAGAGAAGTGACTTGCCCACAGACACACAGCTGACAAGTGGCAGAGCCGGGATTCGAACCCATGACCTCTGACTCCCAAGCCCGGGCTCTCTCCACCGAGCCACGCTGCACTGGGTGTTCCCTCATCCAGACGCTTTCGAATTTGATGAACAACAATTCCACGTTCCTCAACCTCACCCTTCACCATCCTGTTCACTTATTCCCCACCCCCTTAGACTTCGCTTCTCCAGGAGGCGGAGTCCGAACCTTTCCCGCTCACTCTCTCGGCCGACGGGCTTCGCTCCCCTTGTTCATTCCGAGTGCCCTCTCTCGTACCGTCGCCAGCTCCGCTACGTCCTTTCTAAGCTGCAGTGACCAGGGTCCTGCACAACAGCATGTAAGGAAGCACCAGAGTTCTCTAGCAAGCTAAAATGAGGTCATCTGTTTTCTAATCCCTTTCCTATGCCTAGGATTTGTTTGGCTTTTTTGGCTTCCATCGCTAGACAGGCAATTTAAAAGGGAAGGCAACAGTGACTCTTTCCTGAGTCGTCCAAGTTATTATATTGAATTGTACTTTGGATCATTCTTCCCCCAAGTACACCCGCTGAAGCAAATATGCCGATTTCTCCAGAGCTTTCCTATGGTGTAGCCCCACAAATGCGTGGCATTTCACCTATGGAAGGATTTTACCCATTCACCCATTTCTGTTTGATTCCCTGGGGTTTCTCTGTACTGTGGTCCACGCTTTCCTGGACTTCAGATACTCTCTTAGGCTTCTTCCTTACAAAGATCCATGTTTCTGAGTTTCCTGTTCTTAAAGGCTTCTCATTTTGATTATTTTCCAGTCTTCCTCAACAAGAAAAGTAGGTTTTTACTGATCACCTGCCTACAAGATCTCACTGTATACTCCCTCACTGTATACCATTTATGACAATGTAAATCCAGGCACTCTCACACTGAGGGATCCCACTAATTACATTTCTCCATCCCAACAAAAAGTGACAATTTATCACTATCCTTTGTTCCTTATATATTTTGGGTCATTTTCTATTCATAATTGAATGCTCCCTGACTATTCAATTAAACACACACACACACACACACACACACACACACACCCTCGGTGTGGAATCCGTCAAGGTCTTCTAAAAGCAGCATAGCGTAGGGGATAGAAAATGGGCCTGGGAGATAGGTCATGGGTTCTAATCCCAGCTTCACCACTTGTCTGCTGCGTGACCTTCGACAAGTCACTTCACTGTGCCTCAGGTACCTCATCTGGAAAATGGGGAATAAGACTGTGAGACCGAGGCGGGACAGGGACTGTGTCCAACCTGATTTGTCTGTATCCACCCGGCACTTAGTACAGTGCCTGGCACATAGTAAGCGCTTAAGAAATACTATTATTATTCTACTGAAAATCCTACAGTATGTCCACCAGTTTCCCTCTAACCACTCGCTTATTAGCTCTTGGAAGAGAATAACAACATTAGTGAGGTTTGATTTCCCCTTACAGAAACTATACCGTCTTCCAAGCGGTTATGTTTTTTTAAAGGTTGCCTAGCTCTGTATTTAACTGTTTCCAAATTTGCCAGTTATAGAAGTGAGACTTCCCAGGCTAGAATTCTCCGGATCACCTGTGACACCCTTCTAGAGAGGGGAGTTACATCCAATAATTAGCTAATGGCAAAGACAGGCTACACACTCTCGCCAAGAGTTGGACAAGTTCCCCGCCGAGGTCCTTCGGAACTCTTGAGCGGTTGCTGTCCGGGCCCAGCAATTTGTTCAGATTTAGTTTCTCAATTTGCTCGAAAGCCTCCCGTGGTCACCACAGTTTGATCCAGGTATTCGGTCCCGTTTGCTACAAAAGACCATTTAGGTGTGTGAATCTGTAAGGGGTTCACAGGGAAGACCACAATAAAGAACTCACCGAGCTCTTGGTTCCCTCCTTTTCATTTCTGATGACATCTCTTACGCCATGTTCTGGCTTTTCACAGACTGGAACTGTGTATTTTTTATTAGCTTTGGCATCCCTTGCAAGGTGCTGTGCCAACTCTCCTTTCACCTGACTCATTTCCTGTTTGCATCTGGCCTGCCGCTCTCTGATCGGCTACCCTGTTCGCTTCACTTTAGATGGGCATTCCTCTTCGGAGGAGGACATTTTTCCTCTCGATCTGTCACATCCTGCCTGTTGCCTGGAAGGGTCTTCTGTTTGATTCCCTGGGGTTTCTCTGTACTGCGGTCCACGGTTTACCTGGACTTCAAAATACAGCATTTATCAATAGCCCCCAGGTTTCTAATAGATGACTTCAGGTACTCCCTTAGGCTTCTTCCTTACAAGGATCCATGTTTCTGAGTTTCCTGTTCTTAAAGGCTTCTCATTTTGATTATTTTCCAGTCTTAAGAAGAAAATTAGGTTTTAATTGACCAATTTAATTGGTCACTACTCCAGAGTGGTACTCCCACACATTCCCTGCACCAGGTCCTCTCTATTACATTTTTAAATAATAGCGGGACACTGGGCACTCACAAACCTCCACCAAATTCACCCTGAATGCCTTTAATCCCCAGTCTCTTCTGCCCCTCTTGGACCACCCATCTTCACCATTTATTTTCACGTACCTTGTTCTGTCTCTAAGAGCACTACTTAAAGACTTTATCCTCGTTTTATCCCTTAAAAGTTTTGAAAAAGGACTGATCACAGCCTGTAGTTTATTTGCCTCTTTCAAGGGCCTTTCCTCCGGGGAGAAGTCCTACGTCATTCCTCAGAAACGAAGAATTTTCACCCTTCTAACACCAACCTGTTGCCGCTCGGGTACTGCACTACAATGTCGTGATCTTCGTCAATGCCACAAACTGTGCCGGTCGTGGTTAGAGTCTCAAACATGCCGTCAGTCCATCCTCCGTGACCATGCTGTAAAGACTGGACAATTTCCAGATCGAGATCTATGTTCACTAGATCACCAATCTGAAGCCCACCAGGATTTCGGTTACCATTCTGCTCACCTGAAATTGAAAAGACAAATCTGTCATAGGCACTCACGTGGAAATTACGGCCGGAAGCACCTCGGGCGAAGTGAAGAAGTTACATGTTCAAGTGGCAAGGTGCCATAACTAAAAAAGGAAGGCAGGTCCAACCCCCCTTAAGTAGACAGGACTGCTGAACCTCCAAGATTTATTTTTACCATAAACTCCCGGGTAATCTGCAATGAAAATGGGGATTTCTACCAGTATTTAAAGCATTAAAAAATAGCGATAAAATAGAAGAATGTATACGCTTGTAGAGGACTTGGAGGAAAGCCTTTCCAAACTGCAAGACAATCATGATTACCAGATAGCATTATTTAGATTGCCCCATAAGCAGTAGAAAGATCTGTGTCAAGTTCAAGCCAGAATGAACCCGGTTAAGACATTTCATGGGGAAAACCTTCAGCCTTTAGGGGATTCAGTTGAGGAAAGAGGCTTCTCTAGTTGCCCCCGGCTATGAATGAGCCTCTTCCCTCTCCATCCCCCATCTTTCTTCCAGATGGGCCGGCCCAGCTTTCACCAGTCGGTGAGACAGAGAGCCGAGAGAGAACATCAGAAGAAGAGCTTCACTCCTGGGGACTCAAAGCAAAGCTGCTCGGCCCCTTAAGTTTTTGTGGAGTCCGATCTAGCTGTTGAGCTTGGCTTTACAATTCCCCTTTCTCTCACAGGACTTTTGAGTTTCACTTTTTATATGTGTTTTACATGCTGAATCAACCCTAAAATACATCACCCAGTTTAGCTTTTTGGAGTGGGGAGGTGGACCTGTAAATCCACTGGGAAAAGGAGCTAGTTTTTTCAGCCAATGAAAAGGACGCCAACATTTAAAAGACAAAACTACAAAAAGCACTGGAAAAATGGATTAAAAAAAAAAACGAGTGAACTCCACTTCAACGATAACTACTACGTAAACTAATTCAATTCAGAAGATTAACTGTAAGGTTCAGGGCTCATTTAATAAACTACACTTCCCCACTAACATACCTAGAACAGGGCAGTGGTCTCGGTAGAAAGAACCTCCTTTGGCATCCTGGACACATTTCAGGTCAGACTAAAAGAGGGGAGAGAAAGATCTGGTCAGTCGACTTGCAAAGGCACTAAAAGTGATACCGACCCTATAACAGGTCTAATCCCGAGGAAAAATTAAATACAGTGAAAATTTGCAGGAACTCCACCTGTACCTTAAGGATGCCACCAGCAACTGAATCGTTAACCAGATAACGAGAGGATTTTTTTGAGCAGTTTTTGCAGCGATTCAATCAGTGGAATGTATTGAGCTCATACCATGTGCAGAGAGCTTATACCATGGGAGCGGGGAGGGGTTACACTACAAGATAGTTCATTCATTCATCCAATAATAATAAGAACAATAATGATGGTATTTGTTAAATGCTTACTATGTGTCAAGCACTTTTCTTAGTGCAAAGGTAGATACGAGGTAATCAGGTTGTCCCACCTGGGGCTCACAGTCTTAATCCCCATTTTACAGATGAGGTTACTGAGGCACAGAGAAGTTAAGTGACTTACCCAAAGCCACACAGCTGACAAGTGGCGGAGTCGGCATTTGAACCCACGACCTCTAAATCCCAAGGCCGTGCTCTTTCCGCTAAGCCACGTTGCTTCTCCTATCATATTTGGGCGCTAACTGTGTCAAGAGAGTTCGTCATCCATCCGATCATACTTTCTGAGCACTTACTTTGTGCAAAGCACTGAACTACGTGCTTGGGAGAGTACACTATAACAACAAACAGAAACACTCCCTGCCCATAACAAGTTCACCGTCTAGAGTTGGTAGACATGAGCTCTGCCCTTAAAGCGCTTAGACTCTACAGGGGGTGACATATAAAAATAGATTTCAGATAGGGGAATTGAACCTCAGAGGGTAGAAGGATTAGGATGAGGTTGCAGGCACAGGTGGTATTTTTTTGGTGGAAGAGGAGGAGATTGCAATCTCTCCAGGTCTAATTGGCGAGGAATCCTAGCCCAGATAGGGAAAGACCCTTTCCAAGAGGTTCTAACCATCCTGCTCTCGCCTCTTCGCCCAGGAATCAGTGTGCCCAGACCCTGAGGAATGCCTTGAGACCAATTAAGGCGTCAGTGGACCGGGCACGGAATGGCCTGGGGAGATGGAAAGCCTGGAACGCACCCATTACGCCACGGGAAGCTGTGTCATCTAGCGGAAAGAGCCACCAGCCTGGGGGTCCGAGGACCTGGATTCTAATCCTGGCTCCACCGCTTGTCTGCTATGTGACCTTGGGCAAGTCACTTCTCTTCTTTGGGCCCCAGTTACTCTGTCTGTAAAGTGGGAATTCAGATGGCTAGCCCCAGGGATGGTGTCCAGTCTGTATGTACCCAGCACTTAGGACAGTGTCTGGCACATAGCAAGCGCTTGTCAGATACCATTAAAAAAAAAAAAAAAAAGACCTGGGGAAACTTCCCCAAACTCCTAGTGCAGAGTTCTATACTCAGTTGTTCAATAAATAGCCCCGATCAAAAGCGTGCCGGGAAATCTGGGTTATCGTCAGTGAGAAAAGAAACGTACAGGAGCACGCACTCAAAACACTTTGCATGCAAAAATTCCCACGGTTCGCCGAACACTCAAAATTGATTATGAGGGGCCGATCGTCTGCTAACTTCAAGTCCGAGATCACAATCTTGACTTTCAAATAAAAAGCCCCAGATGGAGGGCCTGTCAAATTTCCACACGGGCATGTAGCCCAAAGGAATTTATTTTCCATTAAACAAAAAGAAGTAAAGGCCAGGTCACCTTACTTCCCTCTGCCTCACTTCTGCGTTCTGTTGTTCGTCACACAATTTCACGCCAGTTAAAGCAAAACCGGGCTTTCCCCAAACCATAATGGGTCGGGGCCGGGCTGTCTTTGAGAGTGGACCCGGGGGACGCCTGGGGGACACGGCCCGCTAACTGCCCTCACACTGTTTATTGTTGTATTACACTTTCCCAAGCGCTCAGTACAATGCTCTGCACACAGTAAGCGGTTAATAAATACCACTGAATAAATGACCCCATTACTTAACTTGCCCCTACTACATTCCCAACTTACTCTCTAATGACCCACTGAGGGGTGTTCAACCACGAATCTACCCAAACCCTTCTTGACCTACTGATGTTTTCGGCTGCACAGCTTTGAGGTAAAGAAGTCCGGCTGCTCAACTGCACTGGATGAAAAAGGATTCCGAGTGCGGGGGTGCCATACTTTTAAATGTGGAAAATTATGCTGTTCTTCAAAGCTGCATCTGATATTGCCCCATTCGCTTTGTCCTTTTTGCCTGCTACCGCAAATGGGACAGTAAATTGACAGAACAGAGGACAGCAGCGATGAGATCTCTTCGGCAAGTTGGAACTGAGAGCTCAGAACCCACCCTTACAAAGTTAGAGTGCTGATGGATTCTCTCCAAGATGCGTTACCTGACACTTGTCAATTCTGGGGCTCAGCTGCCATTTTTCTCCCCCCCCCCCCCCCCCCCCCCCCCCCCCCCGGCTCTATTTTGTGAGATTTTTCTGCATCACACCCTCTTAGCCCAGCACTGCACCATCTAAAAGAGTTCAATACCATCTGCAAGCTTATAGACTTCACCATGTATTTCCTCCAGATTGTTTGGAAAACGTTATCAGTTATTATAGTACTGATTCCTGGGGGAATCTCTGCTATTTATGCTTCTCTTCCATAATTGTGCCTGTTTCCTTATATTGCTCACTAACGGCAGGCTACTAACAATGACAAATATCCTTCCCCCGAAAAAAACAAGATTTGGACAACTGTGATCGGTAAAACTGTACCTTGCAATATAGTTACATTCTTGGAAAAGGCTGTGGTTTATGAAATCACTTCTTTTCGCCAGAATCGGGGGAAACGGGAAGATAAGTTCTTGAAGATTCCAGTGTCCATTTTTTTTTGGGGGGGGGGGGACGGGGACGGGGACAGAACTGGATCGTTCCCACCCCAGCCTTCTTCAGCCCAAGGACGCTTTAGCTGGGATGGTCTGCCTTGGGGGCCCTAGATAAATTAACACTAAATTAGGAGACGCAACGTGGTCTACCGGAAAGAGGGCAGGCCTGGGAGTCAGAGGACCTGGGTTCTAATCCCAGTTTAACCATTTGCCCGCTGCCTGTGACTGGGCAAGCTACTTCACTTCTCTATGCCTCAGTATCCTCATCTGCAGAATAAGAATTCAAAACCTGTTTTCTCTCCCCCGAGCCCCCGAGGGACAGGAGCCGCTTCCCGACTCACTTGTACCTATGCCAGAATCTAGAACAGTGCTTGAAGCATCACGGGTGCTCAACAAATACCCTAATCACCATCCTCATCACTTCTTAATGGACAATCATCTTCATGAGTAAGCTTTATGGCCCTCCACCAGCCCTCTCCATCACACCTATCAGCTCCCTTTGCCCTCCTCTCCCCAGTTCACACTTCCTCCCACACTAAACATCTAACTTTGCCTTGCTCAACTTTCTCACCTCCCTGCTTATTCTGTTCCCGGACACTGCCCCTCCTTCCCCACCAAACCCAAAAGGCCACGGCTGGTCCTAGGCCTAAAGCCCTTGTAAAATCCCACCTCCTCCAAAGAAAGTTCTTCAATTAACTCCCAATACTCCTGAGTCATATCAAGCCCAGCAGGCATCTCTAGTGTCTGCATTTACTTAAACCCTCTCACCACTTGGATATCTCTATGCACTAAACAATTCTCCGGCCAATTGATCTCCTTCCTCAAATATTTTTAAGGCCGTTCCTCCCTTCAGTGTATATGTCCACTATGGGCAGGGGATGGGTTTCGTGCTTCCACTGTTCTTTCCTAAGCCCTTAGTTCGGCGGGAGCTCGATAAATATGATTTCTACCACTCTCGAAGCAGGGCCTTCATCCAGTTGTGGCTATCACTTTAGAGAGCCCGAGGCCTACAGTAGGAGGATGGAGGAGGGCCGGCTCGGGACCTTAAGCAGCAGACAGTGGCGCCGATAACCGGTAGCTGGAAGACCAGCCGTAGAGAAGAAAGAAAAGGTCCCAGGGAATTTCTGTACTAGACGAATTGGGGGGAAATGGGTTTCTGTGGCTCCCGAGGCAGTCCCTACCTGCTGGTCCCCATCACGCCCGCCCTGTTCTCACATTCCTTATTTTCCAAGGCCACCAGCTACGGAGTAAAGGCCAAAGCGGCCACCAATTCCTTCCCCTTAAGCCCTGGCAAGCTACAATACACAAAAACAGGGTCCCAAAATCTACAGAGGAGGTAGATGGAACCAGCTCAGTTCCTCTTTGGGATTTTCCAAGTTCACCCTCAGCCAAGACTCCTAGACACTCGGAACCTTATTCTTTTTTTTTCCCTTAAAAAAACCTTGGAAGTATTTCTATATAACCATAAACAGTCCCCAGCAGTCTCTAGTCAAAGGATAAATGAAGGAAGTAAGGACATACTTAGGGAATAATAATGGTATTCAATATTCAGAACAGCATTTGACACAAAAGTAAACACTTAACAAGTGCTCTCCCAATCCTTTAATAGAGTGATATGGATCCAGTAAGCGCTCAATAAGTACCACTGATTGACTGACTGATTTATACCAACATTATGGTATTTGTTAAGTGCTGTACTAAGCCCCGGGGGATTCGAGATAGACAAGTTGGACACAGTCTCTGTTCCACATGGGGCTCACATTCTAAGTGGGAGGGCGAGCGGGTCATGAACCCCCAATTTACAAATGAGGAATCTGAGGCACAGAGAAGTGAAGTCACTTGCCCAAGATCAACCAGTAGGCAACTAGCAGGGTCTGGAATAGAACTCAGGTCCTCTGACTCCCAGACCCATGCTCTTTCTACTAGGCCACACTGCTTCTCCTAATGTGTTTTGAAAAAAGCTGACTTAACAGTTAAATGTAATCACTGGTAAAGAACTAACTTCCTTTTTAAGGTGTATACATGATCAACAGAGCTGTCTTTACCATGTCTTAACGTCCAGTGACGGAGGTGGCAAAAAGGGGTTAGATAAAAGACATAATATGGGTCATTATCATTATCCTTCCAATCCCCTCCCCCCTGAATATTGTGGTGAGCTTCTGCTCTCTTCAATTCTTACCATGCCCTCAAAGCCAACTCTGTAAAGATTCTTAGCACCATTATCCCACAGAACATAAGCTGCACTGTGTGGGCTTGAGGCACTCCAGTCCTGAATTTCTGTTACCTAACAGATTTTAAGAAAAATAAAAAAAAGGGGGGGGCAGAAGAGGGAGAAAGAGATGGGAAGAGAAAGAGAGAGAGAGAGGTTTGTTTTTGTTTTTTTTTTTTAAGAAATCAGTTAACTTTATAAAGACAACGATCACGTAACATACATTCACCAACCTGAATATTGAAGGTTCATGCTTTCAGGGACTATCTACCCGCCACTGCAAAGATATCTGAAGAACTAATGACACTTGTCTAAAAGCTGCGTAGCTCTTTCCTACAGGAACATGCTTTAAATGTTGAAAATGCCTTCCTAAAAGTGGCATGGATGGCCTAAAATGAGAGAGCTGGAAAGGGGACTAGCAGTTGGTATTAACAAGCTCTCGTTTAGAAGTTAAAATGTCTCACCCACTCCATAGAGCACTCAAAATTCAGTCACCACTGTAAAATTCTGCCCAGAAACCAGGCCGTTTGACCAACCCAGGATTTCACTACTGCAAAAGCCAAATGCCGTCTGGCTCCAGTTTAAAGAGTACGTGTTGGCCAGAGGGTAGCCCCTACCGCCGAAAGGATGGCAGGAAGGGCTCTGCTGAGCGTGGGATGTCTGCGCCGTCCGATACACCAGACAAGAATGTTGCCTCACCAGACAGGAACTGGGTTCCGGCATCGCCCCTCTGTCAGCTGGCGAAAAGGGCCAACTCCGGCCACTGGAGCCTGCCAAGACAGGGATTTCACACTCCTCCGACGCTGGGGACAACTAGGTGACTAGGCGCTCTTTAATGTGCTGCTCAGACTTCGATCTAAGGCTCTTTATTTGATTAGGCATAACGACCCAGAAGCTGAGCTGCACATGGATTCCTTCTTTATGAAGTGAATTCTTCCAATTATTTAGAAAAGCTGCTGTATTAGAAAACTCTTTAGGATCCCTTTCCTCTTCCAGCTCAAATAGACAGCCTGGACTTCTACGATGACTATAACCACAGAGAATAAAACAGAGCTAAAACTGTTTTGGGGAAAGAAACTGTTAAAACAAGCCCTAAAATTCCACTCTACGAGATCCAGCTGATGAACTTTCCAAATTTTTTTTTTGGTAAATCGTCTTGATATCATTACTTCCGTATGTAGCTGTTCGCTTCTCATCTAGGCTCTGTCTAAATTTTCCTTAGACCTTCAATAAAGCACATAAATGATCAAACTTTACGAGCCTCAACTGAATGGAGCTGTTTCAAAAAAGCTTAATTATCCTGTTTTATTTAATTTCAAAATATCAACAGAAGGAAACTCCCAGCACTTAAGGCTGTTTGAGGTAAGACACATAGCTTTTCCAACTCTTCTACATTTACAGCCATCTTTTAGCCTCACAAGGCATCAACCTCGACTTTCCGACACTGCCCTTCGCTTATGGCACTAGGGCGGGGAAATGAGGAAAACATTTTACAAGCTGCGATGGCAAAGGAAGAAACTGAAGAGATTGTTTAAAGGGAGCAAGCAGAGGGGTGGGAAGAGGAAGCCGGGGGGGAGGGAGGGGGTTACCTGATCTCCAGGCAGAGTCACCGGGGAAGGTCGACGTGTCCATTTTACTTCCAGTTAAGTAAAAGTCGGCTACCCTAACATGGAACCTCTCTGACAATATAAAATCATTAGTGTAGCTATATTACTCATCTACAATCGGCTGAATACACAATCCTGGCAAAAAAAATCCCTCCCCCGTTTATAACACTGAGTCTCCAAAAAAAAACTGGTTCCACTTTACGACTCGACTTACGATACGGTTTTCAGGAACCCATTCTGTCATTAAGTTTGAGGACTCCCTATAGCTTACAGTCAAGAACAAACCATGAAGGCAGTCCTAACGACCGAGAACGTAAACCATCGCTACCTTTTGTCTCCTCAGAAATGCCTGCTTGAAAAAGGCCAGAAAACTCTGGGAGACAAAGCTAGCGGTTAAATTAAGAAACCAAAAGCAGATCTATTTTAGAGCTGCAAACCCAAAATGTGCTGCCTCGTTTGGTATTCCAATGAGGGAATAAAGGGTCATCAAGTTTAAAAGGTGACTGCTTTAATTTTTTTATGGTATTTGTTAAGCACTTACTATGTGCCAGGCACTGTACCAAAGCACTAGGGCAGACAGGAGTTAATCAGAATGGACCGAGTCCATGTCATTCATTCATTCTTATTTATGGAGCGCTTACCGTGTGCAGAGCACTATATTAAGCGCTTGGAAGAGTACCATACAACAATAAACAATCACATTCCCTGCCCACAATGAGCTTACTGTCTAGAGTTGGGGGGAGAGAGACATTAATATAAATAAATTACAGAGATGTACATTAGTGCTGTGGGGCTGGGAGGGGGGAAAATCAAAGGGAGCAAGTCAGGATGACACAGAAGGGAGTAGGAGAAGGGGGGCTTAGTCAGGGAAGGCCCCTTGGAGAAGATGTGTCTTATCCAACAGACAATTACTCTCCCCAACTTCAAAGCCTCATTGAATATCTCCTCCAAGAGGCCTTCCCAGACTAAGCCTTTGAAGTGGGGGAGAGTAATTGTCTGTTGGATTTGAGGAGGGAGGGCATTCCAGGCCAGAGGCCAGATGTGGGCTATAGACGGGAGGCGAGACAGGCGAGATCAAGGGCACAGGGAGAAGGTTAGCATGAGAGGAGCCAAGTGTGAGGGCTGAGCTTTGTAGGAGAGTAGCGAGAGGTAAGAGGGGGCATGGTGACTGAGGGCTTTAAAGCCAATGGAGAGGAGTTTTTGTTTGATGCAAAGGTGGATGGGCAACCACTGGAGTTTCCTGAGGAGTGGAGTGACATGTCCTGAACGTTTCTGTAAAAAAATGATCCGGACAGCAGAGTGAAGTATGGACGGGAGTGGGGAGAGACAAGAAGCTGGGAGGTCAGCAAGGAGGCTGATGTAGTAATCCAGGCAGGATAGGATGAGTGATTGCATTAATGTGGTAGCAATTTGTATATGGAGGAAGAGGTGGATTTTAGCGATGTTGTAAAGGTGGGACAGACAGGATTTAGTGATGGATTGAATACGTGGGTTGAATGAGAGAGAGGAGGCCAGGATAACGCCAAGGTCACGGGCTTGCGAGACAGGAAGGATGGTGGTGCCGTCTATAGTGGGAGGAAGCCATGGCCCACATGGGGGAAATCACAGCTTTGAGACTCATTTTACAGATGAGGTGACAGAGTTAGAGAAATTAAAGGACTTACCCAAGGTCACAAAGCAGACAAGGGGCAAAGCCAGAATTAGAACCCAGGTCTTTCTGAATCCCTGGCCCTGCGCTTTTCACTAGGCCATGCTGCTCCCCATTTTCAGTACATGGAGAGAAAGAATTCAAAATTCATCCCTATACAACCATTTCAAATTTCCTATATAAACCCTGAGATGTCTACTATTAATCCAAGGTGGCCATTCATCAAAGTTGGTCTATCGAGCGGTTCTTTTTTTAGAAAAGAACAGACAACACGCTCATTAAAAAAAAAAAATGGAGTGGCTATACTTTCCGAGAGAATGGGCCGACAGGCCATCTGGGCCATAGGTTTCGAGTGTCAGACAAGATATTAACTGAGGACAAATGGATTTCAAACAAATCATCCTGTTGCCCTGTTTTCGGCCGGCCTATCGCGCTTGAGATTTCATCTTCCTATTTGAAAGGACCAGAGGGAGGGCTATTAACCCATCCCTCCTTGGGACATTCCTTGGTTCCTGGGCCAGTAAGATGCTCCCGCCTCAGTGGGGCCATTCAAACCGAGTGAAACTGCCCCAGTCTGCCACCAGCTTCTTTCAAGAGCAACCGTGATGGTTTTGCCGAGCAGAAACCCTTAGTCGAGCAGAAACCCTTAGTCTAACTCTTATCCTGACAGGAAATGCTGTTAAACTTTAAACCTCTCAGCGGGAGGGGTGTAGGGACTCTAAAGTCCTTCTTTGTGTTTTATGCCCCAAGGGAATCATGAACCCCGTCAGTTAATTCAAGAAGTAAAGTAAACTGGACGGGAATGGATAAGAACAACCTCCGCCCCTTTAACAAAATGAAAGCAAGACCCAGCATACCTCACCCCTTTGCTGTTAATATTTTTCTATTTTAAAAAAGAGTTTCAACCCACTGTTAGAAGAAATAAAAAATCCTTTACCTTTCCTCTACGCCCGTTGCCACCATCTTGGTCTTCCCATTGCCAATCTACCCCTCGCACCACCCTGGCACCGGCGAAGATTCCTCTGGCGGTGATTTTCTTTGATTTTCGACGAGATTCTAAGAGCACCCTTAAAGATACACATATGCAATTTTCAGCCATAAAAAGCAAACAGAATTCCTTCCCAAGAATGGAAAAGGCACAGGATGTCAGAGATCGGGTGCTAAGGATCTGCAGGGACTACCATCAGTTGGCAACCTGGGGAATGGCAAACTTGGAACAGGGAGGAGATGAGAAAAAGGGTCAGAGTTCACCATTCCTTTTCCTTTCTAAACAGTGGATGAATTCTCATAGAATTTTCCCACTGGGAATTATTTCTTAGTGATTTTTTCCTGGGGAAGGAGAGTCTGGAGAGGGGAAATGAGGGGAGCAGAGAACCTGTCTGTACTGTTTCATCCCAAGGGCTTAGTACAGTGCTCTGCACATAGTAAGCGCTCAATAAATACAATCGACTGGAGAAGAAAATGACAGGAATGTGAACAAAGACGCTAGCGCTACCCAAATCGGGAGTGGCCATTTGTCAGGGATCCAATTTACAAACTCTCCCTAACTAATCAATCGATAAAATCCACCAGTGGCATTTATTGAGCACTTACCGTGTGCGGAGGACTCTACAATACAACAGATTTGGTAGGTACATTCCCTGCCCATGGCGAGTTTACAGTCTGGGGGACTAAATGAGTTGCTTTAGATAATCACGACCTTTCCAACGGACACGACTGGCGCAGAGTAACGGCAGGCCGCTCTGAGTTAAATGGAGGGCAACGGGGTCGGAAGATCACACTCCTTATTCGTCATTTAGAAACAGTGTAGCCTAGTGGGATGAGGACAGGGCTGGGAGTCAGGAAACCTGGGTTTTAATCCCATTTCTGCCACTTGCCTGCTGCGTGAGCTTGGGCAAGTCGCTTCATTTCTCTGTGCCTGTTTCCTCATCTGTACACGAGAATTCAATATCTGGTCTCCCTCCCTACTTATGTGGGCCAGGGTCTACGTCTACTCTAACCAAGCAAACTTTTCTATTCCACTGAACACGGCGTCACATTTTTACCACAGCAGGTAAAAGGGAAGACTGGACGGCCGGACGGATACACACAAAGAGCGAACGAGCTGCCTAATGGACAATCCCCAGGCTGACTCTGCCCGCCGGGAAACTTGGCTCCCGGCTTCCGCATCTGCTCTCGTCAGTGCCTTGCCGGGAAGGAGGATCACACCGGTGTGTGGGAGTCTCGAAACTTTTTCTCGATAGCAGTCGCTCCAGGGAAGGCGTCTCGATGGGGACTTCCCATCCGGAAGCAAACCGAGTCAAAAGACAGCCGGGGCACTCAACTCTCTGCAGTGCCCCCACCCCAGCTCTCACTAGCCATGCAACTCCACTTCCTGCTCCCCATATGACACACACAGCCATAAGTGCTTCAGCTCTGTCCCTGTGAACACAAATGTCCAAGGGGAAGAGGGAGAAAAGCAGATAGGCCACGAATCCCATTTCTGCCCTGACCAGAGTGCTGCACCGTTCACCCAAGCACCCAAAAGGGCAGGTGGTCCAACCAGTTGTAGCTGATTCAAAGATTGGCATGTCAAGAAGTTTTCATCTGAGGCTTTTAAAAGAGGTTGCCCATTTTCAACAGGGCCTCTACTAAGGGTGCCTCTAGGAGGATGGAATGCCTCACCAGAACAGAGCATGAGCGGGCAAGCCGATCTCTGAATTCCCTCCTACTAAAACTGAGAGCCCCGTGTGGGACCTGATTATCACCTAGTACAATGCTTGACCCGCAGTAAGTGCTTAAAAAATACCACAATTATTATTATCTGAATAACTGGAATCTATTCCAGTTTTGAGTACAACGCTTGGTACACAGTATGTGCTTAAATACCACAATTATTATTATTCTATCAAATCTTAGTACTCCATCATGCTTTTAATGTTCCTTTAACTGGCTTCGCCTCTACAGCTCTTCAACCTGAACATTTCCTCAGGCTTTGTCTTCCCCCGCCTCCATCACTACCCAAGAAGGCTCATCTGCTCCCACGGCATCTTTATATACTCTATATGTGGCGAGCTCCCAAATCTCTCTTTCCTGCTGCCCATTCCCAGACCCTTCACTCTTGACCAGACACTCCAAACTCTGGAGGGCCAACAACAAAGAAGTTTCTTTTCCCCACTTTGAGGTTTCTCTGCTACCCAGCTTCTCCTTCACCATTCATTCATTTAGCCGTATTTATTGAGCGCTTACTATGTGCAGAGCCACAGTAAGGATAGACCAGGGGGAAAGGTTAGGCCAGGGGAAAGGTTAGGCCAGGGGAAAGGATTAGGCTAGGGGAAAAAATTAGGCTAGGGGAAAAGGTTAGGCTAGGGGAAAAGGTTAGGCTAGGGGAAAAGGTTAGGCTAGGGGAAAAGGTTAGGCTAGGGGAAAAGGTTAGGCTAGGGGAAAAGGTTAGGCTAGGGGAAAAGGTTAGGCTAGGGGAAGAGGTTAGGCTAGGGGAAGAGGTTAGGCTAGGGGAAGAGGTTAGGCTAGGGGAAGAGGTGAGGCTAGGGGAAAAGGTGAGACTGGAAGAAAAGGTTAGACTAGGGGAAAAGGTTAGGC
This sequence comes from Ornithorhynchus anatinus, assembly GCF_004115215.2. Classification (NCBI taxonomy): domain Eukaryota; kingdom Metazoa; phylum Chordata; class Mammalia; order Monotremata; family Ornithorhynchidae; genus Ornithorhynchus; species Ornithorhynchus anatinus. The sequence goes on from NC_041734.1 coordinate 21,815,389, forward strand.
TAGGGGAAAAGGTTAGGCTGGGGAAAATGTCAGGCTAGGGGAAAACGTTAGGCTAGGGGAAAACATTAGGCTAGGGGAAAACATTAGGCTAGGGGAAAACGTTAGGCTAGGGGAAAACGTTAGGCTAGGGGAAAACGTTAGGCTAGGGGAAAACGTTAGGCTAGGGGAAAACGTTAGGCTAGAGGAAGAGGTTAAGCCAGGGAAAAGATTAAGCTGGGGGGGAAAGGTTGGGCTAGGGGAAAAGGTTAGCATTTGGAAAATACACACTATCAATCTTTCTTTTCTCTCGAGTCCAACATCATCCCCATGTTCTCTGAGGGAGACCCAAGTGAGCTCTACCTGATTCCTACTCAACATCCTGGAATTCCTATTGCCTGAGGTGGGGCATTTTTCCCATCCTATCAACTGTCTGGGCTCCTTGCCCTGAGACACCGTTCTGCAGGGAAAGAGATCTGAAGCTGAAGGAGCACAACTTCAGCTAAATATTCCCTTTCCTTCCCTAGCCTCCTTGACCCGTTTTTGGATCCGTTTCTAATTTCTAACTGCCCCATTTAGACTGGATTCAGGCCACCAATCAGAAGCACTTAAGGTCTCAATTCCTACTTACAAGGCTGAATTATGGCCAAGTAGTTAAAAGCTGTTGAAGAAGGCAATGGCAAACCACTTCTGTTTTTTTTTTAACCGAGAAAACTCTAAGGATCCAATGTCTGTAAAGTCGGTGTCGATCGGAAACGACTCGACTGCATCTGAAGAGGAAGTTAAAGGCTTGCTTGTAAGGAGCGTAAGTTGTCCGGTTTTACCTTTCGCTGCCTGGAGTGGTGATTCGATAAAAACGATGCCTTAAGTGATGCTTGTCCCCGTGATAACAGACTGTACACAAATCATAATTGGTGCACTCGGCACATTTCCACCGGATCCCAATGATTGGCTGCTGGCGGCAAGTGTCGCACATGGTTCCGTCGTGCTTAATGCCTGGTGAAACAAGAGCAAGAGGCCCACGCGTAAAACTCAATCGAATCTTCGCTGAGAGTTTGACAAGAGCAAAACCATTTTAAAAAGGCATTTTAATACTTATACACAGCTGTTTATATCCGTACATCCAATTATTTGTTCGGCTCTTCCTTACGTTTTCTCCTGGACCAAGTTTTCTCCCGGTCCCCACCTACTTCTCGGCTGATCCTTCTGAACCTCTCATCCGATTCTGACACTGTGAACCCCCCTTCTCTCAGAAACACTTCCTTCACCTTGGTTTCTCTGCCAAGTTTTCTCCTGGTCCTCCCCTACTTCTCTGCTGACCCTCCTGAATTTCTTTCACCAGCTCTTCCTCCACTTCCCGCTTTCTGAGAGAGTCCCCGCTAGACTCTGTTGTAGTTCCCCATCTCTTTCCCTCTTTTCAATTTATACTCGGTCCTCTGAGGATCTACCTCATCTGCTCCTTTGGTCTCAACTCCATGGCTGACTCCAAAGTCTCTCTCACCAGCCCCACATCTCTCCTTCTCTGCAATTTTGCCTCCACAACATCTCCACGCAGCTATCCTGCCAGCACCTCAAGCTCAGTATGTCCAAATCTGAACTCCAATCTGCTCTCCCCTAACTTTCCCACTGCAGCTGACATCTCCTTCGTCCACATCTCTCAGGCCCAAAACCCTGGCTTTCCCTTTCAATTCCCACGTTCAGTCTGTCGTCGAATCCTGTCGGTTCTTCCTCAGCGACCTTTCCAGAATTTCTCCCTTCCTCTACTTCCAAACGGTCCCCATCGTGGTCCAGACATCTAACCGGTTGCCTCCAATCTCCCTCCTCTCCATCATTTATTCTGCTTCACGAATCTTTTTTTTTTTTTCTAAAACAGTGCTCTGCGCACATCTCCCCACTCCTCAGAAACCTTCAGTGGCTGCCCACCCCTCTCCACGGCCAGGAGAAAAATCTTGCCCATTGGTTTTAGGGCACCCTTTCAGCTCTCTCCCTCCTACTTATCCTCTCTCTGCATCCACTAAGCCCTCAGCCTCCATGCTTCGTTCCTCTCAAGCCAACCTACTCATTGTGCCGCGTTCTCTTCTCTCCTGCTGCCAACCTTCCCTTCTGGAAGGAACTCCCACCCGCTTCACATTTTAACTATCTTCCCCATCTTCAAAGTCCTTCCGGAACAATCATCTTCTCCAGGAGGCCTTCCCCGATTTATTTTTCATCTCCTTCGCCAACTGCCACTTCAGCGCTTGGGTATTCACGCCGACCTCTTCCCTACTCCCCCAGTCAGTCAGTCAATCCTATTCACGGAGCTCTTACCGTGTGCAGAGCACTATACTATGTGCTTGGGGGAGTACGATACAACAACAGACACGTTCTCTGCCCACAATTAACTTAGAGTCTAGAGGGGGAGACAGACACTAATATAAATAAATTAGAAGTATGTACCTAAGTGCTTAGGAGGTGGGGATGAATAAAGGGAGCGAGTCTGGGCGATGCAGAAGGGAGCTGGAGAAGAGGAAAGGAGAGCTTGGGGAAGGCCTATTGGAGGAGATCTGCCTTCAGTAAGACTTTGAAAGTGGGGGAGAGTGGTTGTGCATCAGATATAAGGAGGGAGGGCGTTGCATGTGAGAGGCAGGACGTGGGCTAGAGATTGGTGGTTAGATAGATGAGACGGAGGTACAGGGAGGTTAGCATCAGAGGAGAGAAGTTGCAGGCTGGGTCGTAGTAGGAGAGTAGCGAGGTGAGGTGGGGAGGGCAAGGGGATGAACTGCTTTAAAGTCAATGGCGAGGAGTTTTTGTTTGATACGGAGGTGGATGAGCGACCACCGGAGTTTCTTGAGGCGTGGGAAAACACGGACTGAACGTTTTTGTAGAAAAATGACCCGGGCAGCAGTGAAGTATGGGTTGGAGTGGGGAGGGACAGGAGGCAGAGAGGTCAGCAAGGAGGGTGATACAGTAATCAAAGGAGGAAAGGAGAAGTGATTTTATTCTATCACTTCCACTACCTGTAATTCATTTTCATGCCAATCTCCCTACTACTGCTAGATCCTAAAGGGTAGGGATCATGCCTACTGATGCTAGTGTACTCCCCCAAGAGCTCTGTACCCTTTAGGGATTTATATATAGTAATAATAATGATAGTGTTGGTATTTGTTAAGTGCTTACTATGTGCAGAGCACTGTTCTAAGCGCTGGGGGATACGAGGTGATCAGGTTGTCCCACGTGGGGCTCACAGTTTTAATCCCCATTTTACAGATGAGGTAACCGAGGCACAGAGAAGTTAAGTGACTTGCCCGAGGTCACACAGCTGACAAGCGGCGGAGCCGGGATCAGAACCCGTGACCTCTGACTCCCAAGCCCGGGCTCTTTCCACTGAGCCACGCTGCTTCTCTTAGGGACTCAAGGCACTCAGATGTTACTGACACTTAAAGAGAGGGTGGCCATTTGAAAAACGGAAAATTTTGCAGGCAAAAAAAAAAATAAGTGCATCTGGGGGCGGGTCTGCATTTTAGAGCAGAGTCCAGCTTTGATAAAACTCCCTGAGATGTAAAGAAAAACAATAATAATTATTATTATGGCATTTGTTAAGTGTTTACTACGTTCCAGGCACCGTACTAAGTGCTGGGGTAGGTACAGGCATATTAGGTCGGACACAGTCCCTGCCCCACGTGGGGCTCACGGTCTCAATCCCCGTTTTACAGATGAGGTCACTGAGGCCCAGAGAAGTGAAGCCAAGGGAAGTGACCTGCCCAAGATCGTGCAGCAGACAAGTGGCAGAGCCAGGATTAGAACCCACCACCTTCTGACTCCCAGGCCCGTGCTCTATCCGCTATGCCACGCTGCTTCCCGAAAAGGTAGGCACTGGGGGAAAAAACCCACAAAATTTTGCGAGCAAAAAAAAAATGAGTGGATCTAGGGGATAGGTTTGTATTTTAGAACAGACCTATTCCAGCACTGATAACAAAGAGGAAACAGAAGGGACAACCCACAGTTGGGCGAAAGGTTGGCATTCAAAGTCGGAGAGCCTGGGAAATAAAGAGCAGGAATTGGAAATTTTATCAACGGCTAGAGGTAGCATACAACTTAACCGTGCCGAGCTGTAGGAGGTGAAGACCCGTAACGGGATCGGTGGCTAGGAGGACATCAGTTGTCCAACACAGATCAACGTGGGGAAAAACAACATCAACAGCAAAAAAACACCCAAAACACCTCAGATTCAGGACACCGCAAGGAGCCAACAGACGGTGACCGTCTAGGTTAGAGTACGAGATGGAAAGAATAAGGGTCACACCACGATAGAAGTCTATAGGCTCCCAGACCGGGCCACAGAGCGTAGGCGAGGGGGGTCTGGTCGACGGCGCTTCCGGTGTGCAGAGCACTATACTGAGCGCCTGGGAGAATACGGTATAACAGAGCCGGGAGACGCATCTCCTGCCCGCAAGGAGCTTACAGTCCAGATCATCACACTTCGAGCTAACAGCCCACCGCTGGAAGCCCGGCATCCTCTGGCTCAAATTCAATTTGCGGTTACTTTCGGAGCTCTCTACCGATCGATTCCACTCTCTTTCCATTTCAATCCATCAATAATATTGATTGGCCTCTGCCTACCGTCTGCTGAGTACAATAGTTAGCAGTGTGACCCTAGTGGGGAGGCCATGGGCTGGGGAGTCAGAGGACTTGGGTTCCGGTTCTGCCTCTGCCACCTGCCCGCTGTGTGACCTTGGGTAAGTCACATACCTTCTCCGGGCCTCAGTTTCCTCCTCTGCCAAATGGGGATAGCCCGTTCTCCTTCCTATTTAGGCTGGGAGCACCATGAAAGACAGAGACTAGATCCAACCCGATTACCTTGGATCTACCCAAGAGCTTAGTGACAGTCTTTAGCCCATAGTAAGGCTTCACAAATACCGTTATTCAATCGCACTTACTGAGCGCTCGCTGTGTGCGGAGCGCTGTACTAACCGCTCGTTAGCAGTAGAAAGCTGTGAGGTCGTTGCGGGTGGGCAATGTGTCTGTTGCTGTACTCTTCCAAGCCCTTAGTACAGTGCTTTGCGCACAGTGAGCGCTCAATAAATAGGACCGAATAAATGCGTAATTGCAGAAGGCAGGATCCCTGCCCTCGAGGAGTCTTCAGTCTAGGGGAGGAGAGAGACTCTTAAGATTTACAGACCGGTGGAAGAAGGTAAAGGAGACAGGTATGTGAGTTAGTGTTTACTTCCTAGGGGATGTAAAATGTAAAATGTAGTCTTAATTTGTGGCTCAGTGGAAAGAGCCCAGGCTCACGAGTCAGAGGTCGTGGGTTCTAATCCCGGCTCCACCACCTGTCAGCTGGGTGACTTTGGGCAAGTCACTTAACTTCCCGGTGCCTCAGTGACCTCATCTGTAAAAGGGGGACTGAGGCTGTGAGCCCCACGTGGGACAACCTGATTACCTTGTATCTACTCCAGCACTTAGAACGGTGCTTGGCACATAGTAAGTGCTTAACAAATGCAAACATTATTATTATTATTATTATTATTATTAAAAGCAGCAAGGCTCAGTGGAAAGAGCAGGGGCTTGGGAGTCAGAGGTCATGGGTTCCAATCCCACGCTGTGTGACCTTGGGCAAGTCACTTCATTTCTCTGTGCCTCAATTACTTCATCCGTAGAATGGGGATGAAGACTGTAAGCCCTACGTGGGACAACTTGATTACCTTACATCTACCCCAGTGCTTAGAATAGGGTTTGGCACACAATAAGCACTTAAAAAATACCAACATTATTATTATTATTGTTATGTAGAAGCCGTTGTGGGTACACAAGTGCTAGGGTGGTGAAGGGCTGAACTGGCAATTGGGATGGGGGACACAGCCTGGGAGACTAGGAATTTAATCAGGGAAGGCCCCCGGGAGAAGCCGTGATCTCAGAAGGAAATTCAAAGTGGGGAGAGTGGTGGGATTTGAAGTGGGAGGGGGCTTGAGGGAGAAGAAAAGATAGGAGCAAGAGGAGAGCAGTGGGGGAGAGGAGAACAAGTCCCCTCTGTACTCCCCCATCTCTTTGTGCATATATATGTAAAGATGATATACACATATATATAATTTAATAAATCATAAATTTATACGTATGTATAAATACGTATATACTACTACATGTCTTAATGGACAGAGCTCGTGCACCACTACTAAAAGCTACACTTTTCTAGTGAAATATTGCCAACATTTCCCTCAAAGAATGGTATTTAAGTGCTTACTAGGGGGCAGTCATTGTACTAAGCCCTGGGGTGGATATAAGCAAATTGGATTGGACGCAGTCCCTGTCCTACGCGGGGCTCACGGTCTTGGTCCCTATTTTGCTGTGTGACTGTGGGCAAGTCACTTAACTTCTCTGGGCCTCAGTTCCCTCATCTGTAAAATGGGGATGAAGACTGTGAGCCCCACGTGGGACAACCTGATTCCCCTATGTCTACCCCAGCGCTTAGAACAGTGCTCGGCACATAGTAAGCGCTTAACAAATACCAACATTATTATTATTATGAGGTCACTGCGGTCCAGAGAGATGAAGCTACTCGCCCAAGGTCACACAGCGGACGAGTGGCGGAGCCAGGATTAGAGCCCATGACCCTCTGACTCTCAGGCCCGTGCTCTGTCCATTTACGCCATGCTGCTTTTCCTCCCCGGAGTCTACCCTGGGAACCCAGGGTATGTGCACCAACCTTCCTCCATTTACGGGCCATTTCCCATTCCTCGCCTTTGTGAAATAACAGCTCAGCACTCACCACAGGCAGAACGTTTCCTCCAGTTCATGCCCACTCATCCCCCAATTTGTCAGAAGAAGCCTCCCCCTCAAAATCTTCCTGAAATTCCCTCAACGTCTGACAGGATCATTCTACGCTGGACTGACAGTTCCCTGAGATCGGCGGCGAGGTGGGAGGGAGGACGACACGGTCTTTACAACGCTCCCCGGGCACCTCATCCCTCCCCCTGGGTGCTCAGTAAATAATCTCTGCTTGCCTGTCACGCTCCTCACACTGCATCTCCTTCGAATGGAAAATTCCAACCTGTAATCTGTCCTGTCCTGAGAAAGGATCATCTTGATTTTGATTTGGGAAATCCAACAGGCCTATTTTCTAATTCTCAATGTGGCCTTAGTCTTGGATAATAAATACATTAACCCTGAAATAGTTGAACGCAAATAACCGTTCCTTAATCCTACTTTTACTTCCGGGTTGGAAGATCCGTTGAAACACCCTCTTCTAATTCCCGCTCATTTGGAAAGTCAGAAAGAGGACAGACACCTGGGAATCAGGACACTTGGGTTCTCTCTCTGGCTTTGAGGGTGGCCCAGTTAATGACCCGGAACAGATCACGACATTTGCGAATTTCAGATTTCCCCAGTTGTAAAATAATAATTGTCATTCATCTGCTTGACTGGAAAGTGAATATAAGGTTATGAGTGTAAAGCTTAGGGTTTCGTGTAAAGAGAGGTGCTGGTAAAATGAAGTAACGCTGTCGGCTCTATTGTTAGCAGTATTTTGGAATGGTTTTAGAAGGTTCTGAACGCAACTGAGTCCAAATTTCTGTTTCCAATCTCTACGGTGATAATTTGAAACTTGAATTTTTGGAGCCGAAGCTTCCAATCGAATGGGGAAAAATTCCGAGAGGCAACATGGCCTACTGGAAAGAACACAGAACTCGGAGTCTGGGGACCTGAGTTCTGATTCCAGCTCGACCAGTTGCCCGCTGTGTGAATCTGGGTGTCACTTAATTTCTCTGGGCCTCAATTTGCTCACCGGCAGAACTGTAAATTCAGTCTTTGTTCTCCTCTCACTTAAAAGTAGAAACCCTCTGTGCAAATCTTCAACGTGATTATCTTCATTCTCCCCCAGCTCTAAGTACAATGAGTCGCGTCCTACCTCTGGCCAGGAATGCCCTCTCTCCTCAACCGGGCCGAACTAGCAAACTTCCCCCCCTTCAAAGCCCTACCGAAAGCTCATCTCCTCCAGGAGGCCTTCCCAGACTAAGCCCTCCTTTCCTCTGCTCTCCCTCCCCTCCCTATCGCCCCGACTCGCTCCCTTTGCCCCCTCCCCGTCCCTCAGCACTTGTGTATATATGTACCATATTTACAATTCTATTTATTTTTTATTAATGATGTGTATATGTCTATAATTTTATTTATATTGATGTCATTGATGCCTGTTTACTTGTTTTGATGTCTGACTCCCCCCTTCTAGACTGGGAGCCCATTGTGGGCAGGGATTGTCTCTGTTTGTTGCTGAACCTTACTTTCCAAGCGCTTAGTGCAGTGCTCTGCACACAGTAAGCGCTCAATAAATACCAATGAGTGAGTGACTCAAGTGGCTTTGGATCCGGCTCCGGTGGGGATGGGAAATTTCAATAATGTGGCAATAATGTGAAATTTCAATAATGTGGCAGTTGGAGGCCCCGGGCGACCAAACAAGGAGGTGCAGCAGAGTCCCACGGGGGCTCGGGGTCCCGCCCTCCCTCCCACCACTGCGGGGGCCCATCTTCCCAGCTGAAAGGATGGTCAGTACTTAAGGCTCAGGGGTTGAGATGAACAGGGGGAAGGAAGGATTGCCGAAGGAACCCGCATATTCGGTCTGTCCACCAAATCCTGTCAGTTCTGCCCTCCCAAGTGCTCCAAAATAACAACAACATTATTATTGTGGAATGTATTAGGGGCTTATTCATTCACTCAATGGCATTTACTGAGTACTGTGTGCAGAACACTGTACTAAGCACTTGGGAGAGAATTTCCTCCCACTTTGTATCCTACAGACCACCACTCTTCTCATCTTCAAAACCCGACTAAAATCGTATTTCCTCCAGAGGCTTTCCCCGACTAGCCCCTCATTTCCCCTCCCTATTTGCCCTACCCCCTTCGCATCACTTACGCTCTTGGGTCTGTACCCCTGAAGAACCTGACCCTCACCCTACCCCTCAGCCCCGCAACACTTACGCAGATATCCTTTTACTCTGCCATTTCCCCTACCTGTAATTTATCTGAATGTCCGTTTCCCCCTCTAGACTACATGCTCCTTGGAATAATAATGATAATAGTATTTGTTAAGCTCTATTTGCAAGGCAATGCACTAGGGCGGATACAAGCAAATCGGGTTGGACCCAGTCCCTGTCGCGGGGCTCACGGTCTCAATCCCCATTTTACCCACGACGTACCTGCGAGGCCCAGAGAAGTGAAGCGACTTGCCCAGCATCACAGAGCAGAGAAGTGGGGGGAGCCAGCATTAGAACCCAGGTCTCTTTGACTCCCAGGTCTGGGCTCTTCCCACTAGGCAACGCTGCTTCTCAGAAATCAAGCCTACCGACTCCGCTGTACCGTACTCTCCCCGGGCCCGAGGGGTGATGCTCTGCACGCTGTAAGCACTCAATAAATACCACCGATTGAGTGAAACTGGAGTTTTAGAATTCCCGAATGTGGGGAGAGCTTCGCCGGCGTACAGCACGAGCAAGGGGACGGAGGCAGGAGAGTGGAGAGTGAAGAACAGCTAGAAGGTTTGGTTTGGGAAGATCAAAGACAGCGAGCCGGGGAATACGAGTGACGAGACTGGAAACGCGTCTCTAAGACCGTAAGCTAGTTGTGGGCAGGGGGCGTTTCCACTAATTGTACGCTCCCTAACGCTTACTGCAGTACTCTCTGCACACAGTAAGCGCTCGATAAATGCCATCAATTGATCGATTGAAGGGTGAGGTGGGGCCAGAAGGTGGCGAGCCTTGAAACCAACGGTAACTTTTTGTCCGATGCAAAGAGACAGAGGAAACTGGTGGAGAATTCTGAGAAGAGGAGAGACGCAGGAAGCTGGCGAGGGTGTTGAGAAGAAGAGATACACAGGCCGAGTGGCGTTTCTGGAAGCTCGTCGGTGCAGTGGCATGAAATGCAGACTGAACGGGGGAGAAGCGGAAGGCTGTGAGGAGGCTACGGCAAGCGTCCAGCCGCGGTAAGATCAGACCTAGTACTAGGTGACAGACGTCTGGATGGAGAAGAAGGGAGAGATCAGTGATATCTATTGAGCACTCACTACGTGCAGAGCTCTGTACTAGGCACTTGGGAGAGAACAGAATACAACAGAATTAGCAAATCCCTTCCCCATCCACAAAGAGCTCTGGGAGATAATTGTGCAAGAAGCGGTGTGGCCTAGTGGAAAGAGCACAGGCCTGGGAGTCAGAGGACCTGGATTCCAATCCCAGCTCTGCCAACTGAGTGCTGTGTGACCTTTGGGCAAGTCAAGGTTTCTTCTGTTTTTTTCTCTTACCTCCCTAGTTGTTCCTTCTCGGTCTCTCTGGCCTGCCTCCTCCTCTCTCCCCCACCCGCTAGCTGCACAAGTGACTCAAGGATCAGTCCTGGATCGCCTGCAGTTCTTAATTTACTCTCGCTCCCGCAACTTCAACTAGGTTTTCTGGGAAGATGACCCCGAAATCTGCCTTTCCAATCCCAGCCTCTCTCCTTCTCGGCAATCTCCCATTTCCTTCTGTCTCCGGGACCTCTCTTCCTGGATGCCCCACCTCAAAAATCAACTGATGGCAAATGGAAACCAACTTCCATCCCAAACCCTCTCCACCTAGCCCCACACCCTAATTTTTCCACGACTGGTGATAACACCACCATCCTCCCTCTCTCTCAAGTCTTGACATTTTCCTTGACTCGTCCCTCTCTTTCAACCTCCTGCTCACACCCTCCCTCCTGCGTGGAAACTCCTTTATACAAAACACCTGCCGGACAACTACGCTTCCCATCTTCAAAGCCCTAGTAAACTCCTATCTCCCCTGGGAAGCCTTCCCTGAGTACTCTCTCAGCTCCCCACCCTATTTCCCACCCCCAATACATCACCTGTGGACTGGAGTCCGGGCCCACCCAAGCACTTGGGTCTATACCCCACCCCTGACCCGTCTCTTCCCTTACTCGATCTTCCTTACTCGTAATTTTACTGTCCTGCCTCCACCGTTCAACTTCAGAAGTGATCTGGGGGAGGGAGGTGAGCTGGGATGAGGTCGGAGTCAGAGGTCCAGTGTGGACTCCTCCCCTTCACGTTCCCGCCACTCTCCCCATCTTTAAAGCCCTACCAAAATCAAATCTTCTCCAAGAGGCCTTCCCTAACTAAGCCCTCACTTCCCCTTTTCGTACGTCCCTCTGCATCGCCTAAGAGAGCGGCTCTGTATCCCTTAAGCGCTCTGATATTCCCCCGTCCCCGAGCGCTCGTGTACGTATCCTTATCCTCTGCGGCTTCCCCTATCTGTAATTTATTTTAATATCTGCCTCCTCCTCTAGGCTGTAGTCGCCTTGTGAGCAGGGATCAGTCAGCGGAATTTACCGAAGGCTGACGGCGTGCACCGCTCAAAGCGCTCGGGATCATGTCTACCAATTCTATCGCACTGGGCTCCCCAAGCGCCGAGAACCGCGTTATGGCATACGTTCAGTAACTGGGACTCGCTGCTTCACTGCCCCCAGGGAGGATGGGTGCGGGGGTGTGGGCGTCACAGCCCTTCGACCACGTACATCAAAGTCCTGGAGTTTCACCTTGACACAGTGCCTCGTGCCCGGTCACTGCCCACACCGAGAAAACAGATTGCCCGAAACCAGGATGGGGAAGAGTGGCTGGAGTCACCGGAAGCAGGGTCTAGTGGGGGAGGAGTGGGCAGGGAATGTGTCTGTTATACTGGACCCTCCCAAGAGCTCAGTACGGTGCTCTGCACACAGTAAGTCCTCAATAAATTCGACTGACTGATTTTCCCTCCCTTCCGCGTGATGTACGCACTTAAGTCTGTACTCTTTGGTTGGCACTCATCCCATCCTCACAGCACTTACGCATAAATCTTTGCTTGTAATTTCTCTTGATGTCTGTCTCCCCCGCTTCTTAGTATAGTGCTCCGCACAAAGTAAGCGCTCAGTAAGTATGATCGATTGATTTTCCCACCCTTCTGCGTGACCTATGCACTGAAGTCCCCCTGAGCACTTTGGACGGCATTCATCCCACCCTGATGGACTGATGTCCATATCTTTACATGTAATCGATTTTAACGTCTCCCCGCGCTCGATAAATACGACCGATTGACCGTAGATCCTAAGCTTCTTGAAGGCAAGAATCACGCCTACCATCTCTGTTGTGCTACACTCTCCCAAAGGCTGAGTGCACTGCTCTGCACGCAGTAAGCGTCAGAGAAGCAGCGTGGCGTAATGGTTAGAGCGCGGGCCAGGGAGCCAGAAGGACCCGGGTTCTAATCCCAGCTCCATCACTTGTCTCCTGTGGGACCACGGACAAGTCACTTCACTTCTCTGCGCTTCCGTTACCTTATTTGTAAAATGGGGGTTACGACTGTGATCCCTCGTGGGAGACAGGGATTGTGTCTAACCTGCTTATCATGCCTCTTTGCGAGGCAGCTGGGGAGCGGGAGAAAGATCCAAGTCCTCCTCGACCTCTCAGCTGCCTCTGACACTGTCATCCACTCCCTTCTCCTGGAAACGCTATCCAACCTCAGCTTCACTGACACCGTCCTTCTCCCGGTTCTCCTCCCGTTTCTCTGGCCGCTCATTTTCAGTCTCTTTAGGGCACTCCTCCTTTGTCTCCCATCCCCTAACTGTGGGTGTCCCTCAAGATTCAATTCCGGGTCCCCTTCTTTTCTCCATCTACCCCCACTCCCTTGGAAAACTCATTCGCTCGCAGGCTTCAACTATCGGCTCTATACTTTCGACACCCAAATCCACATCTCCAGCCCTGATCTCTCTCCCTCTCTGCATTCTCATGTTTCCTCCTGCCTGCAAGACATCTCCACTTGGATGTGCTCCTGTCACCTCCAACTTAACACGGCTAAAACGGAACTTCTTACCTTCCCACCCAAACCCTGTCCTCCCGCTCACTTTCCCGTCACGGCTGACGGCGCCACCATCCTTCCTGTCTCACGAGCCCGTAAGCTTGGCATTATCCTTGACTCCTCTCCCTCGTGCAACCCACATACTCAAGCCGTCGCTAAATCCTGTCAGCTCTACTTTCACAAGATCGCTAAAATCCGCCCCTTCCTTTCCATCCAAACTGCTGCACTAGTGCAAGCACTTATCCTCTCCGGCCTTGATGACTCTATCAGCCTCCTCGCTGACCTCCCAGCCTCCCGTCTCTCCCCACTCCAGTCCACACTCCATTCTGCTGCTCGAATCATCTTCCTTCGAAAACGTTCAGACCACGTTTCCTCCCCCAAGAAACTCCAGTAGTAGCCCATCCACCTCCGCATCAAACGAAAACTCCTCACCACCATCGTTAAAGCAACTTGCCCCCTCCTACCTCACCTCACCATTCTCCTATAATCCAGCCCCGCACACTCTGTTTCTCTAAGACTAACCTTCTCACTGTACCTCTATCTCGTCTGTCTCGCCGCCAACCTCTCGACCACATCCCACCTCTGGCCTGGAATGCCCCCCGCCCTTCTCGTATCGGACAGATAATCGCTCTCCCCCTACTTCGAAGCCTTATCGAAGCCTCACTTGACCAAGTCCGCCTCCCCTCTTCTCCCACTCCCTTCTGCGTCACCCGGACTTTCTCCCTTCATTCGTCCTCCCTCCCGTCCCTGCAACACAAATGCATATATTTGTAATTTATTTATTTATGCATATTAGGGAATGTGTCTATTTGTTGTTACACTGCAGTCTCCCAAATGCTAAGTACAGTGCTTTGCACACAGTAAGCACTCAATAAATAGGAATGAATGAGGAAGCGGGGACCATGTCTGAAAATTCTGCTGTATTGTACTCTCCCGACCACTTAGCACAGAGCTCTCGCATATAGTAAGCGCCCAATAAATACGTGTTGTGGGAGGTGTCTGCCTGCTGACTTCGATTTTCCCCACTAAAGTAGGAAGCGAGGTCAACAGGAGGTGAAGAGGTGGGGTGGGATGGGGGCTTCAGGAAGGGTTTGTGAGCAGAAGAGGCGATGAGGGAGGAATACAAGAGTTGTGGAGCAGAGGGCGGAGCTGAGTTCAAGCATGAGAGAGTGAATCTGGAGCGGCAGAATTCAGCCTGGAGCCCGGATTTCCGCCAGCTGCATTCAACCTCGGGGGCACGTGAGTGGAGGAAGCAGACTGTGAGTGATCCAGGCCCAGGGGTTGGACGGTCCAGAACAATGGAGGGGTAGGAGTTGAAGTCGGTACAGAGGGTGGAGGTGGAAGGAGGGTGTTCTTTGGCACTGGGGGATAAGAGGGCGTCGAAGCGACTGGCTGGTACAGGTCTGGAGTTCGGAGACGAGGGCCAAATTCGAGGGGCAGGTTACTAGGCAGGGTTGGAAGAGTGAGACGAATGCGATCGCAAGGGGATCCTAAACCAAGGAAAGGGACGGTTGAGCAAGATTCCGAAAAATTCAAGTTTTAACAGAGGTTGAACACTAATAGGGACGACCCAAGAGAAAGAAACCACAGCTGATTAAACACCTCCAGGACCAGAAAAGCCACATATCAATGATGGAAAGGCCAGCAGAGTTACACGACTCCAAGTTGGCAAAACACAGAATGATACAAACCCAGAGGGTACGGGGATGCACGACCAAAAGTGGAAATTAGGTCAGACCACTAAATGGAAGCATAAAGAAATAACAACTCTAGGAGGGTAAGATGAGGAAGGGGAAAGCCAAAGAGGAGATGTAAACTGGCTCAAGACAAAAGTTACTAAAAACCGTGTTTCGTTACACAAGGCTAAAGAGGAGGATCAAGTGAGCGTTCAAGCTTTCCCCGGCATCTTTTTTTCCCCCCACTTTTATCTATTAAAAAAAGATCACATAGGATCAAGGGAAAAGTCAAACTAGAACAGAGCTAGGAATGTTTGTTTTAACTGAAAACACTGGATAAATTTAAAACAGCAGGGTGATCTGGAGTTGGAAGGAAATGGAGGATATTACTTCACAATCGATTCACCTTATTTCCGAGAAGCCACGGGGAGTAGACGTCTCGAAGACTGGAAAAGGATAAAGGTCTTTAAAAAGGATAAAGAGGCCAAGCCTGATGTATAGATCGGATAGCTTAGCACCACTACCCGGAGAGATCAAAGAATCAATTTGCAGCCACCAAGGCGAGCAGAAGAAAATCCACATGAGGGACGGATACTGTTCCAGATCAATTTCATTTCTATCAAACATATTTATTCAGATCCTATTTTGCCCAACACTAACCTAGGCACTGAGGGGAATTAGACGCCAAGTAGAGATGCAATCGTTTCGATTCCAGTAACGTTTTGGATTCCTTCCCACGTTGCAGTCTCATCAGCTAAGGAAGTTGAACTTTCGACTTACTACTGTGAGATGCACACTGGGCTCAAAGGTGACGAGACAGAGAAGCAGCATGGCCTAGTGGATAGGGCACGGGCCTGGAAGTCCCGTGAACCTGGGTTCTAATCCTGTCTCTGCCTCTTGCCCGCTTTGCGATTCAATTCCGGTCCCCCCTCCCACTTAGGCTGTGAGTCCCGAGTGGGACGGGAACTGTGTCCAACCTGATTCTCTTGTCCTGACTCTACTGCCTAGTACAGTGTTTGGCCTTAAATATCACAAGTATTGTTATTACTGCACCCGGGGACCTGGGCTCTAATCCCTGCTCTACCACTTGTCTGCTTGTGTGACCTTGAGCAACTCACTTTACTTCTCTGTGCCTCAGTTACCTCATCTGTAAAATGGGGATTAAGAGCCTTAGGTGGGACAGGGACCGCCCGCGTCCAACCTGATTACCTCGTATCCACCCCAGCGCTTAGTACAGTGTCTGGCACAAAGTGCATGCTTAAATACCATTTTAAAACACCTCCTTCAACCATCAGGAAATCTACTGAACAGGTAACCACAGAATACTATGCAGAACAGTGCATAAAAGGGGGATTTGGATATTCAGGGATATAAGGCATTGCTAGATGTTGGACTGAACATCCTTAACCACTACTGCAGACATCAGGTGAACACCCTACGGCCCGGTTCAGAGACAGAACAGTGGGGTAGTTGGACTCTTATTCTGACCCCAAATGGCATCCCATGTTTTCAGTCATGAGTACTCTGTTTTTGACGATGACCTGAATGAAGGAAATCAAAAGCCTGCATCAAACCTGTGGTCCAGGATATTTGTGTTTTTTTTCCCTGGACTTCCAAATTGGTCCATTAGAAAAATTAACCTGTAATACAGAATATATTCATTAGGGACATGAGCAAAGATAGGCCAGGGAAGTGGATAGCTCACCTCCTTTGGATATCAATCAATGGTATTTATTGAGCGCTTACTGCCCGCAGAGCACTGTACTAAATGCTTGGGGAGTGTACAGTTCAACAGAATTAGCAGACATTCCCTGACCATAACGAGTTTACGGCCTAGAGGACGAGCTATAGATAGGTAAGGATGTAACTCACACACAAGTAGACATATCCCATAAGCCATACGCACGGAGCTATAACCCGATGGAAAATGCATATATAAGAGATTTATCTACACAGTTATCTTTATTAGACTGTGAGCCCCTGAGGGACGGGGATCATGTCTCATTCACAGCCGTGTATTCTTCCCCCTGCAGACTGCAACCTCGCTGAGGGCGGCGAATGTGTCTCTTTATTGTTATTTTGTACTCTCCCAAGTGCTTAGTACAGCGCTCTGCACTCAGAAAGCGCTCAATACATGCGGCTGAATGAATGAATAAATGAAAACTGGAATGGTGAGCTAGAGTGGCCTCAGGTTTCCTGCAGCCTGATGAGAATAATGGAAACCCCCAAGGTTCCTGGGCTTGGGGAGGGGGTCTTTTCCTGCCAGCAGCGGTCAAGGATTACAGCCCACCTGGACTTCACCTCTGCCCCAAAAGCTACGGGAATGAAGCTTGTTTTGTTTTGTTCTGTTTCGCTTTGCTGCCTGTGTCCCCCCGTTTACATTGGGAGCCCGTTATTGGGCAGGGAGTGTCTCTATCTGTTGCCGAATCGTACACTCCAAGCGCTCAGTACAGTGTTCTGCACATAATAAGCGCTAAATAAATACTACTGAATGAATGAAGCGAATGGCACTGTCCCCAGGCAAGCGGGTGTCTATGCTTCCACTCTGAGACCAATAAAATCCTACCACGCGGATCGTTCCGACAATTCCCTTCCCAAACACTGGCAACGTTTTCAGCTTTGCTTGAAAGTTTACGTAATCCCAACCCGCCGGGGGGATCTTTTCAACGTTTTAATTCACAGCACTGTTTGTGAGTCAGCAACAAATGGCAACTATACCAGATGTTGCCCCGGGGGGGAAAGACTGGAAAATATTTTGAAAAGCCTTTGTTTTTGAACTTCACTCTTGGAAAACACTTCCTCACTACATTCAAAACTAATATATAGTGCCCTTGTCTTCATTCATTCATTCCATCACATCTGAGAGCTTACTGCACTGTATTAAGCGCTCAGGAGAGTACAAGACAACACTAAGCAGTCCCATTCCCTGCCCACAACGAGCGTACAGTCTAGACATGGGGAGACAGACATCAATACAAATAAATAAAATTACAGATATGTACATAAGTGCTGTGGGGCTGGGAAGGAGGAGTGGAAGACGAGGAAAAGCGGGGCTTAGTCCGGAAAGGCCTCTTGGAGGAGATGGGCCTTCAAGAAGGCTTTTTCTTTGGGGGGGAGGGGGAGATTATTGTCTGCTGGATTTGAGGAGAGGGCGTTCCAAGCCAGAGGCAGGACGTGGGCCAGGGGTCGGCGGCGAGACAGGCGAGATCGAGGCACAGTGAGAAGGTTAGCCCTGGAGGAGCAGTTATGGTATGGATACTCAAGAGTACCCCCTTTTTTAAGGCAGTCTTGGAAAAATAACGTGCAGGTTCCCTTCTCGTTGTGTCACTAGTGTGTAAGGCCATTATATAGCTTTTTAACATCAATAAACGTCGTCACGTATGAAAGACTGAATTATTCTTCAAAGTTTAACCCACTCCAATCAATCGATGGCATCTCATGAGCGCTTCTCACGTGCAGAGCACTGCACTGTGCAGTTGGGTGAGTACAAGAGAACTGGCAGATACTTTGAAATGAAATCCCGCAATGTTCCGGACCTCCTTGGAATCAAGGTAGGGAAACCAATTAGATTGGCAGAGGACCGCATAATCCAATGTTGTCGTTCCCTGTAATGTAGAGCGGAAAAGCATTCTAGACCCTTTTGACTTGTCCCACTAAGTATTTAATCCACAGTACTAACAAACAGCGGCGTTAAGATAAGCTGCATCCCTAACCTGCCCTCCTCCTTACCCTCCCTAATTTCAGTGCTCACGAATAGTTACCGAACCAACGGCGGGGAGGAAAGCACAGACCTCACTCACAGCCAGCTGCCACGGGAGTCCCGTATTGCTCGGTCGAGCCGGCTCTCCTCCGTCCACCCAAAACCAGCCCGTCTCAGAGGGCTCCATCCCAAATAAGTTAGCCCGTGTGCTCCCAGTCGCGCGGACCGAACTCAAGCTTCTTTATGGTAGCGGAGCACGTGCAGCGAGTCCAAACACAGGTGTCGTTCCCCAGACGGGAGGGGAGGCTTCCTGGAATTCCTCAGAACTGTGGAACAGGTTCCCTTCTGGGCCCCAAGGGAGCCTGTAAGACTTGGCAGCCTTTCCGCCGGGGTTTAGCTCGGATTAGGGCCGGAAGGAGGGTCGAAAAAAATGCAGTCCGGGCAGCGGTCGAACAGGAATCCCAGGGGACAAAGGTCCACCACCACGCACCAACGGGGGAGACTGCCGTTCCCGGAGGTCTCCCGTATCTCCAAAGAAGCAGCCATGGCCTACACGGCACCTATACGGATTGTCACTATGGACAATCTGGCTTTTCGATCTGACAAGCCTGTTGGCCCCAGGCCAGACACAGAGAACTGCTTTCTAAAGGGTCCTCCCTCTCCAGAACAAGGAAAGTTCGACAAGAGATGCAAACCATCTGCTCCTGCTAATCTGCCCCTAAACCAAACACCAACAATGGAAGATTCTTCTCACCAAAGCCGCTCCCTTTCCCTCCGCGGCTGCTTTCAGCATTTTCACAAATTTCATTACCAAGTAGGCGATACCGACCGAGCGTCTACGGAGTCCAATGCACTGTACTAAGCCCTGGGGAGAGTACAATAAGAACAAAACTCATCTCCTGCCCACGGGAAGCATTCGATCGAACCGAGACCTGATAAAAAGTGGTGCAGGAAGAACAAGTATAGGACAGGTCTGAATGAATCATTCAGTGGTACTTGGTGAACCCTGTGTGTCAAACATGAATTAGCTGAATCTGCACAGAAACACATATAACCAGTGAGGCTGAGCATAAAATACGTGGGTTTTTATGATGGCCGAGGGGTCGACGTGACTAAGGTATCGGGAATTCACGGGGAAAGGTTTGGTGCCGTGCTTTGCTAGAATCAGAATCTGCTTGCTCTCCTTCTCCTTCATCAGCGGGGGTTGGGGAGAAATGTCTGAAACGTGACCGGTGGAGAAATGCCCAAAAGATCCAAAACGAAATAAGCTAAGTCAGTCGTCACTACCTGCATAGCTTGAGGGGGAAAATCTAAAATAAAGTTCTAGCGGCATATTTCCTCTTGACCTTGCCCCCCCTTAGCGGAGCCCACATAAGGGTCACCTCTCTCCCATCCAGCAGCCTTGTTAAACTCTGCGTTACCTCACACGACTGTAGAGAAGATGAGGCTGTTACTGGGTTTGATGCACTATGCAGTCAAAAAGGAGCTTGTTCTAGGTCCTGGGAAACTTTAATAAAACCACTTGAGGTTTTCAGGCGGTATCAATTGTATTTAATGAGCACTTACTGTGTGCAGGGAGGGCACTGTACCCAGAGGTCGGGACAATACAAGAGAGCTGGTAGACATGATCCCAGTCAGCAAAGAACTTAATGCCAAGAGGGGAATCAGTCAGTCGTATTTATGGAGAGCTTATTTTGTAGAGTGCACTGTATTAAACCTTTGGAAGAGAACAATATAGCAGAGTCGTTTGACACATTCCCTCCCCACAAGGAGATTACAGTCTTAAAAGAGGGAACAGATATTAATATAAAGTACAGACATGGATATAAATCCTGTGGGGCTGAAGGAGGAGTGAATAAAGGGTGGAAATCCAAGCGCGAGGGTGATGCAGGATGGAGGAGTGGAAGAAACGAGGGCTTGGTCAGCAGAAGGCCTCTAAGGAGATGTGATTTTAATAAGGCTTTGACGGTGGGGAGAGTGGTCAGATCCGAAGGGGAGGGAGTTCCAGGACAGAGGGAGAAAGTGGGCGAAGGACCAGTAGTAATTTAGGCAAGACTGAAGAACAGTAAGTAGGCTGGCATCAGAGGAGCAGAGCGGGTTGGGTGGAAATCAGTAATTTAAGGTAGCGGGGACAGCACTTAGTGAGTGCGCTGAAGCCCAAGGTGAAGAGTTTCTGTCTGAAGCCTAGGGGATGCCCAGGCATCGGAGGTTTTCGAGGGGTGGGGGAAGATATGGCCAACTCCGTTGTAGTCTTCCAGTTACTTAGTACAGCAATCCGCACAGAGTAAGGGCTCGGTAGATACCACCGATGATGATACGGACTGAACAGCTTTTCAGAAAAACGATCCAGGCAGCAGAGTGAAGTTGGCAGTGGAAGGTGGGGAGGACGGGATTTAGGGAAGTCGGTGAGGAGGCTGATGCAGTAGTCCAGGTGGGAAATTATTATAATAATAATAATAATAATAGTGATGATGGTGGTGTTTGTTAAGCGCTTACTAGGTACCAAGCACTTTCTAAGCACTGGGGTAGATACAAGGTAATCGGGTTGTCCCACGTGGGGATCGCTGTCTTAAATCCCATTTTTCAGATGAGGTAACTGAGGCACAGAGAAGTGAGGCGACTCGTCCAAAGTCACACACCTGACAAGTGGCAGAGGCGGGATTAGACCCCACGACCTCCGACTCCCAAGCCGGGGCTCTTTCCACCGAGCCGCGCTGCTTCTCGTGCTCGGAGCGGCGCGCCAGCGGTTCGGATGGAGAGGAGAGGGTGGATTCTAGAGATGCCGTGAAGATAGAACCGACGGGATTTCATGACAGATAGGGTGTGTGGGTTGAATGAGAGAGATGAGTCGAGGATAGTGCCATGGTTACGGGCTTGTGAGACAGGGAGAATGGTGATGCTGTCTATAGCGATAAGAGAGTCGGGGGAGGACAGAGTTCTGTTTCGGACGAGTTAAGTTTGCGGTGTCAGTGGGACCGAGAAGTAAAGAGCTGCTGAGGGCAGAGGGAAACGCGAGACTGCAGAGAAGATGAGAGATCAGGGCTGGAGAGGCAGAGTTGGGAATCACGTAGGGAGAGACAGTAGCTGGAACCGTGGGGGCTGATGAGCTAGAAGAGCCAGGGGAGGACAATGAAGGAAATGTTTCCAAGTGAAGGAGCTGGTCCACAGAGTTGGAAGCAGTGGAGAGGTCAAGGAAGATCGGGATAGCGTAGAGGCCATTGCTTTTGGTAAGGAGGTCAGTGGGGACGTGAGGAAAGGGTGCTTCCCTGAAGTGAAGGGGTCAAAAGCCAGATTGTTGGGGCGGGGGACTGTGTGTGTGTGTTGGAGGGGGAGGTGGTGTCACGGAAAGGAAATGGAGGCAGTGGGTGTAGACAGGTTGCTCAAGGTGTTTGGAGAGGAATGGAAAGAGGGAGATGGGGTGATAACTGGAGGGAGCCATAGGGTCAAGGGAATACATGAGCGTGTTTCTAAGCAGAGGGGAAGGAGCCACTGGAGAGTGAACGACTGAAGACTGCCTTCAGGGAGGGAAGAAGGGAAGCAGCACGGCCAGGTGAAAGCAAGCACGAGCCTGGGAACCAGAGGCCCTGAATTCTAATCCTGGCTTTGCCACACCTGCCTTGTGACCTTGGGCGAGTCTTTTAACTTCTCCGGGGCTCGGTTCCCTCATCCGCAAAATGGAGATTTAATACCTGCTCTCCTTCCTACTTGTTCTGAGAGCCCCATGGGGGGGTCTGATTATCTTGTATCACAGTGCTCGGCACATAGTGAGCGCCTAAAAAAATACCAAGTATTATTATTGTGTGGTGTGAAGGGACGGGGTCAGAGGTGCAGGTGGAGAGAGCAGAATCTGAGGAGGCAGGAGATTTCATCTTGAGATGCTGAGGGTGGGAGAGTTAAAGAGGAGGCAAGGACTAGAGAAGTACAGGGGAGATTTTAAAGGAGACCACACCTAACGGTTTCAATTTTAATTGATGAAATGTCTGGCTAGACCATTAAGGGCAAGAGATGGAGGGCAGGGGGAGAGATCTACCGCATCCCTTGGTTCGGTGCTCGGCACACAATTAGCTTTCAACAAAAAGCACAATTACTTTTATCATTATAGTCCTGACAAATGTCAAATACGCCTGCTCTCCACCAATTCTACCGTTGGGCTTTCGGCCCTTCACTCGCTCGAGATGGTGCTTTCTAGGGTCAAAGGCCTCCATCTGGCCAAATCCAGAGGCCTCTACTTCATTCTGATTCTCTCTGACCTCCTTGCCGCCCACTCCTTCCTTCTTGAAACATTATCAGACCCTGGTTTGACTCACACGGTACCTGGTAAGCTGGTTGTTCTCCAATTTGCCTGCTTCTTTTCAGTTTTGCTCGCCGGCTCCTCTTCTGATACTCAATCTTTTCACCGTGGGCCCACCGTAAGGCTGTTCTGAGTCTCCGATTTCCTATCAACACCTACTCTCGAGGAGCTCACACGGTTTCACCTACCACCTACCTGCCAGCTGACTCTCAGAGGTAGCCATCTAGCTCTGACCTCTCATCTGACCTGAAATCCCCATCTCTTTGGCCTCTGGTTCATCTCCACTTGGACGTCCCGTCAGCCCCTCAAATTCAGCATATCTAAAATAGAACTTTTCATCTTTCGTCCCCTCACTAAACCCACTCTCCTCCTGACTTTACCGGTTCGGTCGATAACGCCATTATCCTCCGTCATCATCAACCCAATCAATCATTGGTGTTTACCGTACACTCATTGTGCGCGGAGCACGGAAATGCGTTTTTAATAAGGCTCTGAAGGTAGGGGAGAGAGGTGGCCCGTCAGATAGGAAGGGGGAAGGACTGCCGGGCCAGATGCAAGATGTGAGTGGCAGGATGGCGGAAGGCAGACAGGATCGCGGTACAGTGAGCGGGTTGGTGTTAGACGACTAAAGTGCGTGGGCTGGGCTGTAGTAGGAGAGAAGCAAGGTGAGGTAGGAAGGGGCAAGGTGATTTGGTGCTTTAAAGCCAATGGTAAGGAGCTTCTGTTTGATGTGGAGGTGGATGGGCAACCCCTGGAGGTTCTTGAGGAGTGAGAAAAACATGGACTGATGCTTTTTCTAGACAAATGATCCGGGCAGTAGAATTCAACCTTCTACTAAATCCTGGCTGTTCTTCCATCAGTTTTATTTATCAAGCGCTTACTCTGTGCCACACAACTCCCAGATCCACCTCTTCCGCTCCATCGAAAATGTTTCCACGCTAGTAGAAGCTCCGGTCTGGCCACGGCTAAACTATCGCATTATCCTCACTGGCCTCCCAGAGCCCAGAATCTCCCCGCTCCAAACCACAGTAGATACTGTTGCTTGAAATGTCACTCAAGCCCACATCTCCACACTCTACACTAAACCTTCCACTGGTTTTCCAGATCCCATCACATCAAAAAACCTCCTCATGAGTGGCTTCAAGGCTCTCCACTCCCTCACCCCATCTTATTTAACTGATCTTTTTAACCACTACGCTCCCACTTGTTCTTTCTCTCTCTCCTACTTGGACTGTGAACCCATGTGGGACCGGGACTCCGTCTGACCTGTCTGTCCGGTCTGTACCCTGATTCTCGAGACGGTGTTTGGCTCATAGTAAGGAATTAAATACCACAATTACCATCACTCTCCAAAATCACCTTTTAACCATAACCTCTCAGACAGCGTGGCTCAGTGAAAAAAGCCCGGGCTGGGGAGTCAGAAGTCATGGGTTCTAACCCCGGCTCCACCGCTTGTCGGCTGTGTGACTTTGGGCAAGTCACTTAACTTCTCTGGGCCTCGGTTACCTCATCTGTAATATGGGGATTAAGACTGTGAGCCCCACATCTTAAGCGCTTAACAAATACCATTATTATTATTATTATTATTGATATTAAACCTCCTGACTCCATCCCCTTGCTCTAAACGGGTGAACGGTTTGAATGCCCTCCATCCCCAAATCACAAATTTCCTCATCTTCAAAGCCTTCCTGAAATCCCACTCCCACAACATGCCTTCTCCAATTGAGTTCCATCACCCCAAGCTGTTTCAATCCAACAACCGGTTCTAACACGTATGCGCTTGTTTATAGCCATTCTCAATTATGTGTACTAGTCAACTGACCACTAGATCCTTTACTGAACCGATATTTTTACATCTGTCTCCCCCTTTAGAGAACGGGACACTTTGGTACTTCCCGACAACTTAAGAACAAAGCACTGTTCCCGGGGTTAACCTCGGTTAACACTATTATCCCGATTGCCAAGCACCCAGTATTCTGCCTGACACTGACAACAGAACTCCAGAGGGAAGAGTGTAACGTCTGCCTGAATTTATACAAACGTTACTTGATCCCGATGTTTTCTGCTTGCCCAGCTTCCTGTGGCAAAAAAAAAACTACGTGTTGACAACCTGCTGGGTAAAGTGGGGTTTTTTAAGTTATTATTATTTTTGTTCTGCTTTTCGTTGACCCCCTTCTGGCTTCACTGGGCACCCATTTACGATTTTTTAGACTTCAAGCACATCCCCCCTCAGCCTAAGCCTTTCCAGACTACACAGCTTTAACTACCGCAGCCTGACCTAGCCGCCAATCCCTTGCCCTGTCCTTTTCTGCATCTTCTCCAGCTCGCGAACCTCTTAAGAAGCAGTGACCAGAATCACACTCAGTAGTCCACGGATCTTCACAGTGAGCTCTGTCTTTTTTATTTTGCAGACTAAAATGATCCCACAAACCAAGTTACGAGGTCCTAAGTCCGTCACCCTATTATAACAAACGATGCAAATACTGTACTTCCTATAGTTGACGGCATTGTTTATTGGGAAGCTGGAGCAAAAATGAAAACGCACTACAAGGATCAGACAAAGCGTGTGTACGGCCTGGTCTAGACCTGCCAGCCGGGCGTCAGCTTTTTCAATCACTTGCAACAGTCGTCCTTGGGTTCGAAGAAGACTCGGCCGACGGCGAAACCGCGGCCGTGGGCGAATGAGGCAAAAATCCCTTGCTCGCCACGGTCTTGAAAATACAGCAGGGCACCTTTCCCGGCCCCTTGCCATTCGGATGAGTTCGGACAACTAAGGGGAGATGGCCTACTCTCAGCAGGTAGGGGCTCAAGTTGCTTCTGCAGGAGTAGTGACGGTTGGCTCCGAACCTAGACCCCGCAGGGTGAATCAGTGCCGACGGTGGTTACGGAACAGACCATCCCTGACAACAGCAGGCACCAGCGTGCCTTCACTCATCTGCTAAAACCGCACGATTCTCAAGAGCGGCTTGGTCGGGTTGGAAGGGAGGGATTGTCCACTTTCTTGGGAATACCGGCGGAACAGCAGAGGTATCGAGAAACTCGACCGAGAACGGCAGTGGCGACAACAAAAAGACTTGGCGTAACTAGATCGGCCGTAGAAGGAACACCAAAGAAGTTACGCAGACCTCTCCAGAGCAAGATACACCCTGACTGATCCGTCTCCAACGGCCTTCCTTCATCAGACTGACCTGGTCAACCTGGGCATCGGTGATCATCATAGAACACTATCGGCCGCATGAGGTTTACAACAGTCGCACCACCACGTGAAGAGACATGATTTCCACATGAATCTACATCTGTGGCTGCACCTGCTGAGGACCTGTTGCTGGGAGCTAGACATCAAAATAAAGCTACGTCTATTTGCTTCCACACCGAATAGGGATTCGAATGATGCAAAAGCAAATTCCCGTGTGCTAGCTGAACACCTTACGGGAGCACAGTTTCAATCGATTACCAATCATCCGGTAGCAGACCAGCATGGTCTAGTGGAAAGAGCACGGGGCAGGGAGTTGGAGAACCTGGGTTCTAAATTCCGCCCCTTGGCAGCTGTTAAGCCCCTGGACCTTTCACTTCTCCGTGCCTCGTTCTCCTCATCTGCAAAATGGGGATCCGATATCTGTTCTCCCTCTCCCTTGACGGATTCCTGCAGGGAACACACAGACTGGGCCCAATCTGTTTATCTTGTATCCAACCCAACTTTTTAGCACAGTCCTCGGTACACAGATGCCTAACAAATGTCATTATTATTATTCTGAACGTTCTGTCGAACTTTAAGCAATTGAATACTCAGACTGTGAGCCATCTGGGGAGTGGAGCAAAGTATCAAACCAAAAGACCGGAGGCCCGGGGGTCAGAGGTCCTGGGTTCCCCGATCTCGACTCCACGACCCGCCTGCTGTGTGACTCTGAGGCACGGAGAAGTTTCCTCATCTGCAAAACGGGGATTCAATCACCGTCCTCCCTCCCGCTTAGACCGTGGGCCCCATACGGGGCAGGGGCTGGGTCCGGCACGATCGCTTTGTATCTACCCCAGCGCTTGGCACAGTGTTTGACACACGGTGAGTACTTAAACACCACAATGATTATCTCATTCACTCCAGGACTTGGTAAAAATAAAGTGCCGAAAAAAGACCTTTATAAAAACCCATCTGTTACAGCTGACTGGTCTTCAACCCGGTGCATGAAACTTTAATCTGCATAAGCCTCGAAACAAGTTCAAAACCAAAGGAACTGCTGAAATCGTCGTGAGTCTCCTTCCGCGGAAACGGATTAACCCATCGGCATTCACACGGACGTGCGTGGCGATGGGATGATATTCCCAACCCCAGACTCGCTTGGGTCAGGACGGGCAATCCCGGGGGGGTTTGACAAAAGGCAATTTAAATGCCAAAACCCAGATGGGTTTGCGCTTTCTTTACCTTGTGTTCCCCGGCGTCCCTAGGGGAATTAACGGATTAAAGGATTGAGGCAAAGGCCATCTTGGGCCCCTTTCCAGAGGTCTGGCAGGTCTGCTCGACCCCCCGGCACCAGTGAGGAGGGGAGCGGCCCGGCTGCCCCGTGACCCGGGGAGGGACGGGGCTACTCTCGAGCCTGGTGGCAGGGACCGGGGGGTCCGGGGCCCGGGGTTCAGGCCGGGGGAGCCGCTCCGGTGTCCGGCTGCGGGGTCCTGGGGGTCCGGGGCCTGGGGCTCGGGGCGGGGGGCTGCTCTCACGCCCGGGGGCCTGGAGTCAGGGGCTCAGGCCAGGAGGCTCCTCGCGTCCGGTTGCGGGGTCCTTGGGGGTCCAGGGCCCGGGGGGCTGCTCTGGTGTCCGGCTGCGGGGTCCTGGGGGGCCGGAGGTCGGGATCCAGGTCCTGGGGCTCGGGGCGGGGGGCCGCTCTCGTGTCCGGTGGACCAGGGTCCGGGACTCGGGCGGCGGGGCCGCTCTGGTGTCCGGCTGCGGGGTCCCCGGGGCCCGGGGTTCAGGCCGGGGGGCTGCTCTGGTGTCCGGCCGCAGGGTCCTGGGGGGCCAGGTTCCGGGGCTCCGGCCGGGGGCCGCTCTCGTGTTTGGCTGCGGGGTCCCCGGGGGTCCGGGGCCTGGGGTTCAGGGCGGGGGGCTGCTCTCGTGTCCAGGGAACCGCTCCGGGGTCCGGCTGCGGGGTCCCCGGGGGGCCAGGGCTTGGGATCCAGGGCCTGGGGCTCAGGGCGGGGGCCGCTCTCGTGTCCGGGGGGGGGGGGGGGGCCAAGATCTGGGGCTCAGGCCGGGGGGCCTCCTCTGGTGTCCGGCTGCGGGGTCCTAGGGGTTCAGGGCGGGGGGCCGCTCTCGTGTCCACGGGTCCAGGGCCCGGGGCTCAGGCCGAGGAGCTGCTCTGGTCCCCAGGGGACCAGGGCCAGGAGTTGAGGCCGGGGGGGCTGCTCGGGTGTCCGGCTGCGGGGAACCTGGGGGTCCGGGGCCTGAACTTCAGGCCGGGGGAGCCGCTCGGGTGTCGGGCTGCGGGGTCCTGGGGGTCCGGGGCATGAGGCTCGGACCGGGGAGCTGCTCTAGTGTCCGGCTGCGGGGTCCTGGGGGACCAGAGCCGGGGGTTCGGGGCGGGGGGGCTGCTCGAGTGTCCAGGGGACTGCTCTGGGGTCCGGCTGCGGGGATCCTGGGGGTCCGGGGCCTGAGGTTCAGGGTGGGGGGCTGCTCTGGCGTCCGGGGGACCAGAGCCGGGGGCTCAGGGCGGGGGGCTGCTCGAGTGTCCGGCTGCGGGGTCCTGGGGGACCAGAGCCGGGGGTTCAGGGCGGGGGGCTGCTCTGGCGTCCGGGGGACCAGAGTCCGGGGCTCAGGGCGGGGTCCGCCGTGAGGTCCGGGGGTGCAGGGCCCCGGGGCCGCTCTGGAGCCGGTGCCCGGGGGCTGGAGCCGCCGCGGCCCTCCCGGCCCGCCTCCTCCCTCCCCGGGGCTTACCGGTGGGCGCGCTGTCGAGGATGCGGAGGTCGTAGGCCCCGGAGCAGCGGTAGTTGGCGGCCGTGCCGTTGTCCCAGACCACCACCACCTCCTCGGGGCTCTCGAAGCTGCGCACGGTGCCCACGTGGCCCTCGCCGCCGTCCTGCTTGCCCCACTTCCAGTCGGGGCCCCGCACCACCCGGGCCCCGACGCCCTCCACCATCACCCGGTTATTCCGCGAGTTACTCATCGGGGCGAGGCGGGGGGCGCGGCGCGGCGGGACGGCGAGGGGGCCCCGTCCGCCGCGGCCGCTGCCCGCCGGCCGCTCTGCCCGCCCGCCCGCCCGCCGCGGCTCCGCATCCGGGTCCCCACGCACGGCGCGCACGGCACGCACGGCACGCACGGCGCGCACCGCCCCCGCCCTCTCCCGGCCCCGCGCCTACCGCGCCTGCGCGCGCCCGCCGGCCCCGCCCACCTCTGAGGCGGCGGCGCTTCCCATTGGCTGGCGGCCGGCGGGGACGGGGAGGAGGCCTCGCCTCGGGCCCGGGCCTACGCCATGGCGCCCCGCTTCTCGCCCGTGGCGGCTCGGGGGCCCCCTTGTTAAAACCCCAGCGAGCCCCCCAGGTCTCCCCCTGCCTTCAAAGCCGGGGACCCCCCCCCCTTACACCCTCCCCCTCTCCTCCGAGCTCGGCTGTTGCCCCTCCCCCCCAACAGCCTGCTCCCTCCCCCCCCCCACTTCCGGTCGTTGGTTTGGTTCATTTCCCAAGCCCCTCCGCGGTAAGGCCAATGATGATAATGTTGGTCTCTGTTAAGTGCTTCCTCTGTGCAGAGCACTGTGCTAAGCGCTGGGGGAGATCCAGGGTCATCAGGTTGTCCCACGTGAGGCTCCCAGGCCTCACCCCCATTGGACAGATGAGGTCACCGAGGCCCAGAAAAGTGAAGGAGTAATAGTAATGATGTTGGTGTTTGTTAAGCGCTGACTCTGTGCCGAGCACTGTTCCAAGCGCTGGGGGAGACACGGGGTCGACCCTCGTGAGGCTCCCGGTCTTCATCCCCATTGGACAGATGAGGTGACTGAGGCCCACGGAAGCGAAGCGACTCGCCCACAGTCCCGCGGCGGCCAAGGGGCAGAGCCGGGAGTCGAACCCGTGACCTCCGACTCCCAAGCCCGGGCTCTTGCCCCGGAGCCGCGCTGCTTCCCCCAGATGATAAGAAATTAAGCGCCTACTACGTGCCGAGCGCCGGGGTAGAGCCGAGGTCAAAGGGTGGGGCGCCCGGTCTTCATCCCCATTTGACAGAGGAGGTCAGTGAGGCCCGGTGGCCAAGCGCGGAGCACAGTGCTCTGCACAGCGGAAGCGCTCAGTAAGTACGATCGGATGAAGAGGAGCGACCGAGCGGGGATTAGAAGCCATGACCTCTGACCCCCCCCCCCCCACCAAGCCCAGGCGATTTCTAATCAGGGTATTTCTTAAGCGCTTACTATGTGCCAAGCGCTCTCCTCAGCGCCGGGGTAGAGCCGAGGTCATCCGGTGGGGCCCCCGGTCTTCATCCCCATTTGACAGAGGAGGTCACCGAGGCCCGGTGAAGGGACTCGCCCAGGGTCACACAGCAGACGAATTGTACATCCCAAGCGCGTAGCACAGTGCTCTGCACACGGGACTCGCTCAGTAAATACGATCCAATGAAGATGCGGGGAATAGAAGCCATGACCTCTGACTCCCAAGCCCAGGCTCTCAGTAATTGGGGTATTTCTTAAAGCGCTTACTATGTGCCGAGCGCTCTTAGCGCCGGGGTAGAGCCGCGATCATCAGGTGGGGCCCCCGGTCTTCATCCCCATTTGACAGAGGAGGCCACCGAGGCCCGGTGACCAAGCGCGTAGCCCAGTGCTCTGCACACGGGAAGCGCTCAGTAAATACGATCGAATGAAGCCGAGCGGGGATTAGAAGCCATGACCTCCGACCCCCAAGCCCAGGCTCTTTCTAAATAGGCTACTTCTTAGGCGCTTACTATGTGCCCAGCGCTCTTCCCGCCCCTGGGGTAGATACGAGGTCATCGGGTTGGCCACAGCTCCGGTCCCACGTGGGGCTCACCGTGTCAATCCCCATTTTACAGCTGAGGTAACCGAGGCCCAGCAAAGCGAAGCGATCTGCCCAAGATCAGACAGCAGACCAGTGGTGGAAGGGGGATTATTTATTCATTCATTCAATGGTATTTATTGAGCATTTACTGTGTGCAGAGCACTGTACTAAGCGCTGGGAATGTACAATTGGGCAACAGATAGAGACCATGCCTGCCCAACGACGGGCTCACGGTCTAAACCGGGGAGACGGACAGCAAAGCAAAACAATTGGGCATCAATACCATCAAAGTAGATAAATAGAATCATAGCTATATACGCATCATGAATAAAATCAACGGAGTAATAAATAATATATAGAAATATAGACAAGTGCTGTGGGGAGGGGAAGAGGGTAGAGCAGAGGGAGGGAGTCGGGGCGACGGGGAGGGGGGTTGGCGGCCCCCGACTCCCAAACCGGTGCTCTTGCCACTAGGATAATAATAATAATAATAATAATAATTAATGTTGGTATTTGTTAAGCGCTTACTATGTGCCAAGCACTGTTCTAAGCGCTGGGGTAGACACAGGGGAATCAGGTTGTCCCACGTGGGGCTCACAGTCTTCATCCCCATTTTACAGATGAGGGAACTGAGGCCCAGAGAAGTTAAGTGACTTGCCCACAGTCACACAGCAGACAAGTGGCAGAGCTGGGATTCGAACTCATGAGCCCTGACTCCAAAGCCCATGTTCTTTCCACTGAGCCACGCTGCTTTTGATTCTATTTATTGCTATTGTTCTCGTCTGTCCGTCCCCCCCGATTAGACCGTAAGCGCGTCAAAGGGCAGGGACTGTCTCTATCTGTTACCGATTTGTACATTCCAAGCGCTTAGTACAGTGCTCTGCACATAGTAAGCGCTCAATAAATACTATTGAATGAATAATACTGATGGCATTTGCCAAGCGCTTACGATGTGCCAAGCATTGTTCTAGGCCCTGGGGTAGGTACAAGGTCAGCAGGGTGTCCCCCGTAGGGCTCCCAGACTTCATCCCCTTTTTAATAATGTTGGTATTTGTTAAGCGCTTACTACGTGCACAGCACTGTTCTGAGCGCTGGGGTAGACAGCACAGGTTGTCCCACGTGGGGCTCACAGTCTTCATCCCCATTTTACAGATGAGGTCGCTGAGGCACGGAGAAGCGAAGCGACTCGCCCGCAGTCACACGGCTGACAAGTGGCAGAGCCGGGAGTCGAACCCATGACCTCCGGCTCCGAAGCCCAGGCTCTTTCCGCTGAGCCGCGCTGCTTCCCCGACGAGGGAACTGAGGCCCAGAGAAGTGAAGCGACTGGCCCAAAGTCCCCCAACTGACAAGTGGCAGAATGCGGGATTAGAACTCACGACCTCCGACTCCCAAGGCCAGGCTCTTTCCACTGAGCCACGCCGCTTCTCATCTTGGGGCGCGTCCCGTGGGGTTGGGGGGGGGTCAGGGTCCGCCCGGGACGCCGGTTTCCCGTCGCAAGGGAGGAGTGGCGGCCCAGGCCAGGATGGGCCTAACTTTGGGCCCCGGGCCGACGGGCCCCTCGCCCCCCACGCACCCCACAGGTACGCACGACACAGACACGCACACCGCACAAACACCGACCCCCGCCCAGCCGGCCCCCGCCCCGAGGCCCGGGGGAGCAGATGCGGCGAGGTGGCGTCCGGGCGGGCCGGTCAGCTGGCGCGACAGATGTCCGTCCTTGTTGCTTGGGCCCTCCATTGTCCGGCTGGATTTAGAGAGCCGGGCGGGCGTTTCTCATTCAAATGAGCCTCGGGAGGGAGACGACCCCCGAGCGGGGCCGGGCCCCCGCTTGGCTCGGGGCCCGATCCGGGACCGATTCTTTGGCTTTTTCAACGGTATCCGTTAAGCCCTCGCTACGTACCAGGTGCCGCTCCGGGTTGATGATGATAACGGCGTCCGTCGGACGCTTCCTACGTGCCGGGCACCGTTCTGATCACCGCGGTTATAATCGTCATGCTAATCGTGGTATCGGTTCATTCACTGTCGCGTCTGTCGAGCGCGTAGCGTGTGCGGGGCACTCTACTGACAGTGGTGGTATTTGTTAAGCGCTTACTATGTGCAGAGCACCGTTCTAAGCGCTGGGGGAGATCCAGGGTCATCAGGTTGTCCCACGTGAGGCTCCCGGTCTTCATCCCCGTTTTACGGTCGAGGGAACTGAGGCCCAGAGGAGTGAAGTGACTTGCCCGCGGTCACACGGCTGACGAGTGGTGGATCCGGGATTCGAACCCATGACCTCGGACTCTACTGAGCGCTTTGGGAAGTCCAGTTCGGCAACCGATAGAGGCAATCCCCTACCCAACAGCGGGCTCACCGTCTAGAAGGGGGAGACAGACAGAACAAAACAAGGAGACGGGCATCGGTACCAGCAAAGTAGAAAAATAGAACCGTAGGTAAATGTGCGTCGTTAATAAAATGAATAGAGCAATAAATAGGTACAAATTGCAGACAAGCGCGTGGGGACGGGAAGGGGGCAGAGCGGAGGGAGGGAGTCGGGGCGATGGGGAGGGGAGGAGGAGCGGAGGGCGGGCTCGGTCTGGGAAGGCCTCCCGGAGAAGGGGAGCTCCGACACTCTTCCAAGCGCTGGGATTATAACGGTAATATAGCATTTGTTAAGCGCTTACTACGGGCCAGACACTGTTCTAAGCGTTGGGATTCTAATAATAATAATTACGGCATTCGTTAAGTGCTTACTACGTGCCCGGCACTGCCCTAAGCTCTGGGGTAACAATAATACTGATAACAGTAGTATTTGTTAAACGCTTACTCCGTACCAGGCACTGCGGTAATAATAATAATAATGTTGGTATTTGTTAAGCGCTTACTGTGTGCAGAGCACTGTTCTAAGCGCTGGGGTAGACACAGGGGAATCAGGTGGTCCCACGTGGGGCTCACAGTCTTCATCCCCATTTGACAGATGAGGGAACTGAGGCACAGAGAAGTTAAGTAGGAATAATCATTATGGTATTTCTCGAGCACTTAGTACGTGCCAAGCGTTGTTCTGAGCCCTGGGGTAGATACGTTGCGACTGAATGAATACGAGGTAATCAGGTTGGGGACACGGTCCCTGACCCATATGAGGCTCAGACTCTTAATCCCCATTTTCCAGATGAGGGAACCGAGGCCCAGAGAAGCCAAGTAACTTGCCCCAGGTCACACAGCAGAGAAGTGGCGGAGCCGGGATTAGAACCAGTGACCTTCTCATATAATAATAATAATAATTATGGTATTAGGTGCAGAGCACTGTTCTAAGCGCTGGGGTAGATACCGGGTAATCGGATTGTCCCACGGAGGGGGGCTCACATTTTTTAATCCCCATTTTTCCAGATGAGGCGACTGAGGCCCAGAGAAGTTAAATGACTTGCCCAAGGTCCCACAGCAGACTAGGGGCGGAGTCGGGATTAGAACCCACGACCTCCGACTCCCAAGCCCGGGCTCTTGCCACTAGGCCATGCTGCCGGTTGGACACGGTCCCTGACCCATACGGGGCTCCCGGTCTTCCTCCCCCATTTTACAGATGGAGCAACTGAGGCACAGTGACTTGCCCATGGTCACCCAGCAGACAAGTGGCGGAGCCGGAACTAGAACCTACATCCTTCTGATTCCCAGGCCCGTGCCCTGCCCGCTAGACCACGCCGCTTCTGGGAGTCAGGAGGACTGGGTCCTAATTCTGCCTCCGCCGCGTGCCCATGGGCAAGTGATGTCACTTCTCTGTGCCTCAGTTCCCTCATCTGGAAAAGGGGGATTAAGACCGTGAGCCCCTCGTGGGCCAGGGCCCGTGTCAACCTGATTGGCAAGTCACTCAGCTTCTCTGTGCCTCACTTACCTCGTCTGTAAAATGAGGCGGAAGACTGTGAGCCTCATGTGGGACAATCTGATCACCCTGTATCTACCCTAGCGCTTAGAACGTAGTAAGCGCTTAACAAATACCAACATTATCTTCTAATCATCCCAGTGCTTAGGACAGGGCCTGGCACACAGTAAGCGCTTAACTGGTACCGTAATTATTATTATTCTGCTCCCCTAGACCCGAGGCTTTCTACAGATGTGGTTCGCCCACCAGCCAGGCAGTCAGTTGTATTTGCTGAGCGCTCACTAAGGTCTCGGGAGGATACAATCTACGGAACAGACACCTTCCCTGCCCAGAGCGAGCTTACAACCTCCTCAGCTGTGGTGAACCCGCTGGAGAGTTTACTTGGGACCCCAAAATAATAATAATAATAACGTTGCTGGTATTCGTTAAACGCTTACTACGTGCCGACCGCTGTTCTAAGCGCTGGGGTAGGGACAGGGTCATCGGGTTGCCCCACGTGAGGCTCACAGTCTTCATCCCCATCTTCACAGATGAGGTAACTGAGGCACAGAGAAGTGAAGGGACTCGCCCAGAGTCACCCGGCTGACCAGCGGCAGAGCCGGGAGTCGAAGCCAGGACCTCTGACTCCCAAGCCCGGGCTCTTTCCACGGAGCCGCGCTGCTTCTCTACACTTCATCCGAGTTCAAGTGGGTTTCAGATGAAGAGAGTAGTGGTCAAAATGTGGCCAGTTATTCCTCGGAGTTGTCAGTTTCCTGTAAAGATTAGCCTTAATTCCGTGTTTACGGGGAGACACCGCCAGTATTGGCTAATGAAGAAGATATAGGATGATAATAGCGATGGTATTTGTTAAGCCTTACTACGGGCCAGGCACTCCTCCGCTAATCGCCGGGACGGAAACGAGGAGATGGGTCTGGACACCGTCCCCGGCCCACCTGAGGCTCAGAGTCTCAATCCCCATTTTCCCGATGAGGGAACTGAGGCATGAAGAAGCGAAGTGACTCACCCAGGGTCACCCGGCAGACGAGTGGCGGAGCCTGGATTAGAACCCCTCTCCTTCCGATACGCTCGCATCGCTGAGTTGGAGCCCTACTGTGGGTCCGGTGGAAAGAGCAGTGCCTCGGGGGATCCGGACACCTGGGTTTCCCCGGCTCCATTCCCTGTCCCATCCTGTCTCTCCCCACTTCAGGCTATACCTCAGTCCGCTGCCCGGATCATCTTTCTGTAGAAACGCCCTGGGCACGTCACCCCGCCCCTCAAAAACCTCCAGTCGCTGCCCAGCGACCGTCGTAGCAACCAAAAACTCCTCACTCTTGGCTTCGAAGCTGTCCATCCCCTTGCCTCCTCCTTCCTCACCTCCCTTCTCTCCTTCCACCGCCCACCCCGCACGCTCCGCTCCTCCGCCGCCCACCTCCCCACCGTCCCCGTTCTCGCCCATCCCGCCGTCGACCCCCGGGCCACGTCCTCCCGCGGTCCCGGAACGCCCTCCCTCCTCACCTCCGCCAAACTCGTTCTCTTCCCCTCTTCAAAACCCTACTCAGAGCTCACCTCCTCCAGGAGGCCTTCCCAGATTGAGCCCTCCCGCTCCCTCCGCTCCTCCTCCCCTCCCCATTCCCCCCGCTCCCTCCCTCGGCTCTTCCCCCTTCCCCTCCCCACGGCACTTGTCTATATTTATCACTCTATTTTATTAACGAGGCGTAGATAGCTATGATTCTATTTATTCTGATGCTATTGATGCCCGTCTGCCTGTTTCGTTTTATTGCCCGCCTCCCGCTTCTCGACTGTGAGCCCGTTGTTGGGTAGGGATGGTCTCTACCTGTTGCCCAGGTGAAATAATAATAATGATAATGTTGGTATTGGTTAAGCGCTTACTATGTGCAGAGCGCCGTTCTAAGCGCTGGGGGAGATACAGGGTCATCGGCTTGTCCCGCGTGAGGCTCACAGCTAATCCCCCTTTGACAGATGAGGTAACTGAGGCCCAGAGAGGTGAGGTGATTTGCCCACAGTCACACAGCTGACAAGTGGCAGAGGCGGGATTCGAACCCATGACCTCTGACTCCCAAGCCGGGGCTCTTTCCACTGAGCCACGCCAAGAGCTTAGTACAGTGGTCTGCACCCAGTCAGCGCTCAATAAATACGATCGAATGGATGAATAATAATAACGTTGTATTTGTTAAGCGCTTTCTATGTGCCGAGCACTGTCCTAAGCGCTGGGGGAGATACGGCGTGATCAGGTCGTCCCACGTGAGGCTCACAGTCTTAACCCCCATTTTACAGATGAGGTGACTGAGACCCAGAGAAGTGAAGTGACTTGCCCACAGCCACACAGCTGACAAGTGGCAGAGCCGGGAGTCGAACCCACGACCTCCGACTCCCAAGCCCGGGCTCCTGTCACTGAGCCGCGCTGCTTCTCGATTGAGTCCGTCCTCTGGGTTCCGGAGGTGGGTTCTGGGGTCTTCGGGGCAAGGGTCCCTCAAACCTTACCCTCTCCCTGAGCAGGGGCAGCTAGGTATATTCAACATTCCTTCGTTCCTTCTAATTCTCTTATCTGTAAATGTTTTTCCGGAAGGGTCTCCTGTTAGAGCGTAAGGTCCTGGGTTCCGGGATCGGGTCTCGTTCTTCTGCCGCATTCTCCCAAGGGCTGAGTAAAGTGCTCTGATACGCTCCCCGGCACCACAGCACCACGTCCGTATCCAACTACTCTACTCTTTCCCCTATCCGTGATTTATAATAATACTGAGAATAATCGTTCGGAACCGGCTAAGCGTTTACTGTGTGCCACGCGCTGTTCTAAATGCTGGGATGATAATAACGTTGGTATTTGTTAAGCGCTTACTATTTGCAGAGCGCCGGTCTAAGCGCTGGGGGAGATACGGGGTCATCGGGTGGTCCCACGTGAGGCTCACGGTTCATCCCCATTTGACAGATGAGGTAACTGGGGCCCAGAGAGGTGAGGTGACTTGGCCACAGTCACACGGCTGACGAGTGGCAGAGCTGGGAGAGATAATAATGACGCTGGTATTTGTTAAGCGCTTACTATGTGCCGTGCGCCGTTCTAAGCGCTGGGGTAGACACAGTATAATCAGGTTGTCCCACGTGGGGCTCACAGTCTTAATCCCCATTTTACAGACGAGGTAACTGGGGCACCGAGAAGCGACGTGACTTGCCCGAAGGCACCCAGCTGACAGGTGGCGGAGCCGGGATTCGAACCCGTCACCTCTGACGCCTAAGCCCGGGCTCTTTCCACTGAGCCACGCTAGTTGAGCACTGTCTCTGCCCCACAGAAAATGGAGATTAAGACGGTCAGACCCATCTGGGACCGGAACCGTGTAAGCCTGCTTAACCTGCGTCTGCCCCAGCACTTAGAACAGTGCTCGGCACCTAGTAAGCGCTTAACAAGTACCGGTATTATTATCATCATTGTTTTTACCTAGAGGTGCCATGAACAGTTCCAAGCATTTAGTACAGTGCTTTGCACACAATCAGCACGCAATTCATTCATTCATTCATTCAATAGTATTTATTGAGCGCTTACT
The DNA here is from genome assembly GCF_004115215.2 of Ornithorhynchus anatinus. NCBI lineage: Eukaryota > Metazoa > Chordata > Mammalia > Monotremata > Ornithorhynchidae > Ornithorhynchus > Ornithorhynchus anatinus. Next base: position 21,853,201 of record NC_041734.1, read on the forward strand.
ATGTGCAGAGCACTGTACTAAGCGCTTGGGATGAACAAGTCGGCAACAGATAGAGACAGTCCCTGCCGTTTGACGGGCTTACAGTCTAATCGGGGGAGACGGACAGACAAGAACAATGGCACTAAACAGCGTCAAGGGGAAGAACATCTCGTAAAAACAATGGCAACTAAATAGAATCAAGGCGATGTACAATTCATTAACAAAATAAATAGGGTAACGAAAATATATACAGTTGAGCGGACGGGTACAGTGCTGTGGGGATGGGAAGGGAGAGGTGGAGGAGCAGAGGGAAAAGGGGAAAATGAGGCTTTAACTGCGGAGAGGTAAAGGGGGGATGGCAGAGGGAGTAGAGGGGGAAGAGGAGCTCAGTCTGGGAAGGCCTCTTGGAGGAGGTGATTTTTAAGTAAGGTTTTGAAGAGGGAAAGAGAATCAGTTTGGCGGAGGTGAGGAGGGAGGGCGTTCCAGGACCGCGGGAGGACGTGACCCAGGGGTCGACGGCGGGATGGGCGAGACCGAGGGACGGCGAGGAGGTGGGCGGCGGAGGAGCGGAGCGTGCGGGGCGGGCGGTAGAAAGAGAGAAGGGAGGAGAGGTAGGAAGGGGCAAGGTGATGGAGAGCCTCGAAGCCTAGAGTGAGGAGTTTTTGTTTGGAGCGGAGGTCGATTGGCAACCACTGGAGTTGTTTAAGAAGGGGAGTGACATGCCCAGATCGTTTCTGCAGGAAGATGAGCCGGGCAGCGGAGTGAAGAATAGACCGGAGCGGGGCGAGAGAGGAGGAAGGGAGGTCAGAGAGAAGGCTGACACAGTAGTCTAGCCGGGATATAACGAGAGCCCGTAATAGTAAGGTAGCCGTTTGGGTGGAGAGGAAAGGGCGGATCTTGGCGATATTGTAGAGGTGAAACCGGCAGGTCTTGGTAACGGATAGGATGTGTGGGGTGAACGAGAGGGACGAGTCAAGGATGACACCGAGATTGCGGGCCTGCGGGACGGGAAGGATGGTCGTGCCATCCACGGTGATGGAGAAGTCTGGGAGCGGACCGGGCTTGGGAGGGAAGATGAGGAGCTCAGTCTTGCTCATGTTGAGTTTTAGGTGGCGGGCAGACATCCAGGTGGAGACGTCCCGGAGGCGGGAGGAGATGCGAGCCTGAAGGGAGGGGGAGAGGACAGGGGCGGAGATGTAGATCTGCGTGTCATCTGCGTAGAGATGGTAGTCAAAGCCGTGAGAGCGGATGAGTTCACCGAGGGAGTGAGTGTAAATGGAGAACAGAAGAGGGCCAAGAACTGACCCTTGAGGAACTCCAACAGTTAAAGGATGGGAGGGGGAGGAGGCTCCAGCGTAGGAGACCGAGAATGATCGGCCAGAGAGGTAAGAGGAGAACCAGGAGAGGACAGAGTCCGTGAAGCCAAGGTGAGATAAGGTACGGAGGAGGAGGGGATGGTCGACAGTGTCAAAGGCAGCAGAGAGGTCAAGGAGGATCAGAATGGAGTAGGAGCCATTGGATTTGGCAAGAAGGAGGTCACGGGTGACCTTAGAGAGAGCAGTCTCGGTAGAGTGGAGGGGACGGAAGCCAGATTGGAGGGGGTCTAGGAGAGAATGGGAGTTAAGGAATTCTAGGCATCGATTGTAGACGACTCGTTCTAAGATTTTGGAAAGGAAGGGTAGTAGGGAGATAGGACGATAACTGGAGGGGGAAGTGGGGTCAAGAGCGGGTTTTTTTAGGATGGGGGAGACGTGGGCGTGTTTGAAGGCAGAGGGGAAGGAGCCCTTGGAGATTGAGTGGTTAAAAATAGAAGTTAAGGAAGGGAGGAGGGCAGGGGCGATGGTTTTAAGAAGGTGAGAGGGAATGGGGTCCGAGGCGCAGGTGGAGGGGGTGGCACTTGCGAGGAGGGAGGAGATCTCCTCTGAGGATACTGCAGGGAAGGATGGGAAAGTAGGGGAGGGGGTTGTTGGGGGGGAGGGGAGAGGCGGAGGGGTGACTTTGGGGAGCTCAGACCTGATCGTGTTGATTTTCGTGAGGAAATAGGTGGCCAGATCATTAGGGGTGAGAGATGGGGGAGGGGGAGGAACAGGGGGCCTAAGGAGAGAGTTAAAGGTCCGGAACAATCGGCGGGGGTGACGGGCATGGGTGTCGATGAGGGAGGAGAAGAAGCTTTGCCTGGCGGAGGAGAGGGCAGAGTTAAGGCAGGAAAGGATAAATTTGAAGTGTGTGAGGTCGGCTTGGTGCTTGGACTTTCGCCAGCGGCGCTCAGCAGCTCGAGCATAGGAGCGTAGGAGGCGGACGGAGGAGGTGATCCGGGGCTGTGGGTTAGTGGCGCGAGAGCGGCGGAGGGAAAGGGGGGCGAGAGAGTCGAGATGAGTAGTGAGGGTGGAGTTGAGAGCGGAGACCTGATCGTCGAGAGTGGGAAGAGAGGACAGGGCGGCAAGGTGAGGCGAGATGCTATTGGAAAGACGGATGGGATCGAGAGAGCGGAGGTCTCTGTGGGGCAGTAGCGAAGATCTGCAGGGGGAGGGAGTGTGAGAGATGAGGCAGGTGAGAAGGTTATGGTCCGAGAGAGGGATTTCAGAGTTGGTGAGTGAGGAGATAGTGCAGCGGTAGGAGATGACGAGATCGAGGGTGTGACCGAGTCGGTGAGTGGGCGCGGTATGGTGGAGGAGGAGGTCGGCAGAGTCGAGGAGGGATAGCAGGCGGGCGGCAGAGGAGTCGTCGGGTACATCCGTATGGATGTTGAAGTCTCCAAGGATCAGAGTGGGCAGAGAGAAGGAGAGGAGGAAGGTGAGAAAGGGGTCAAGGTGGTTGAAGAAGTCGGAGGTGGGACCGGGAGGGCGGTAGATGACAGCGACAAGTAACTGGAGTGGGTGGTAGAGGCGAATGATATGGGCTTCGAAGGAGGGGAAGGAGAGGGAGGGGGGAGGAGGGATAGTGCGGAAGCGGCATCGGGGCGAGAGGAGGAAGCCGACGCCTCCTCCCTTACCGGTGAGTCTGGGGGAGTGGGAGAAGGAGAGGCCTCCGCTGGAGAGAGCGGCGGCGGAGACCGTGTCTTCGGGAGAGAGCCACGTTTCCGAAAGGGCGAGGAGGAGGAGAGAGCGGGAGAGGAAAAGGTCATGGATGAAAGGTAGCTTGCCTGTAACAGAGCGGGGGTTCCAGAGGCCACACTTGAAAGTAGCTGTGGGTGCAAGGGGAGGAGGGGGGAGGGGCGGGGGGAGGGGAGGGTTTGGATGGGAAGGAGGTGGCGGGGCCCTGGACGAGGAGAGGGGGATGAGGGGTGGCGGTGGGACAAGAGGACTGGGATGGGGCGTGGGTGGGGAAGAGAGAAGGGGGAGGGGGTGAAGAGGGGGTTAGGTGGGGGGAAGAGTAGGGGGAGGGGGAAGAGGGGTAGCGCTGGTAAAGTGGGGTTCTAGGGCGGGAGAGAGGAGGGGGGAGGAGACAGAGGAGAGAGCGGGAAAGAGCTGAGCGAGAGAGGGGAAGGGGAAGGGGAAGGGGAGGATAGGAAGGGGCGGGAGGGGGGAGGGGGGGAGGAGGGACATGGCGAGGCCAGAGAGGTGGGTGGCAGCACTGACAATAAACAGTAATAAACGAAATCGGTAATATAGCAACATGATACAATATGATACAGTACAGTGGTGCTAATATAGCAACATGATACAGTATGATACAATATCGTCGTGTTAATAAAAGGGGTGATGACCAGGGTCGGGGGTAGACTCGATTAAGGGGCGACCTGATCAAATTCAAAATCTGACGACAATAAACAATAAAAAGTAAATGCTGCGATCCCTACTATACTAAGCGCTGCGGTGGCCATAGTCCCTGGCCCACGTGGGGCTCACAGTCTCAATCCCTATTTTACAGATGAGGGAACTGAGGCCCAGAGGAGTGACTTGCCCAAGGTCACACAGCAGACAAGTGGCGGCGCCGGGATTAGAACCCACGCCCTTCTGAGTCCCAGGCTCTATCTACTACGCCACAACCACGCTCATTCATTCGAGACTGCGAGCCCGTCACTGGGCGGGGATCGTCTCTATCTGTTGCCGAATCGTACCTCCCAAGCGCTCAGTACAGCGCTCTGCGCATAGTAAGCGCTCAATAGCTACGATCGAATGAATTCGACCGTGGCCGTTGAGCGCTTACCGTGTGCACAGCGCTGCACTGAGCACTTGGGAGAGTACGACAGAACACTAAACAGACACATCCCCTGTCCGCAAGGAGCTTACAGTCTAGAGAGGGGAGGGAGATGTTAAAATCAACCAATAAATGTCAGATAGGGACAAAAGGGCCGTGGGTCTGGGAGGGAGGGAGGGAGAACAAAGGGCGACGCGGAAGGGAGCGGGAGAAGAGGAAGGGGGGGGGTCTTAGTCGGGGAAGGCCTCTTGGAGGAGGTGGGCCCTCAACAAGGCCTTGAAGCGGGGAAGAGGAATCGTCCGTGGGATTTGAGGAGGGACGGCGATCCGGGCCAGAGGCGGGACGCGGGCCGGGGGTCGGCGGCGAGACGGGCGAGACGGAGGCCCGCTGAGGTTAACGTTAAGGAGCCAAGTGCGCCAACTGGACCTTTAGCGAGGCGAGATGGGAGAGGGCGAGGTGACGGACTTCTCCAAAGCCGACGGGGAGGGGTTCTTCTTGGACGCGGAAGTGGACGGAGAACCACCGGAGTCTTTTTGCAAACGTGAAACCCGTCGAGGTCCTGGGTTTTCACTCCCCGTCCGGTTTTCTACCTCACTGTGTGGGAGCGGTGCCGGGGTCAACGGAAACCGACGTTAGCCGTCGCCGCCAGGCTGAAATAGGTCGGTGGTATCCGCTCTGGGCCGGTATCGTCTAGGCCTTCCTTCCGGGTGCCAGTGAAGACGTTTTAGCCGCCTTCGGCCCCCTGCTCTATCGCCACCTCGGTAGCTCCTCGGATTTACGCGAGGAACTCGGCGGCAACTGCTTAAGGTTCGCTTTTACTGCCCGGCAGCAGTGACCTTTCAACAGTTCCCATTAAATTCCTTGGGTCGTGTTGCCGGATTACCGATCCGGCGTCAGGGAAGCCCCGTGCGATCGGGTGGTTTTGTCCGTGAAGCGGGAAAGCTACGATAACTGGGACCCGGCCGTCACGGTGGCCGAGAGGGTTTATAGAAAATCGAATGTGGATACTGAACTGTACTCTCCAAGCGCTTAGGGCAGTGTTCCGCACACAGTAAGCGCTCAATAAATACGAGTGAATGTTGAAAACTCCGGGAAAACTACAGCTTGGAAAGGGAACGCTCCAAACCCCCTCGAGCTGTTAGAATCTGCTACCCAGAAGAGGGCGGTCTTTAATAATAATGATAATGTTGGTATCTGTTAAGCGCTTACTATGTGCCGAGCACTGTTCTAAGCGCTGGGGTAGACACGGGGTCATCGGGTCGTCCCACGTGAGGCTCCCAGTCTTCATCCCCATTTTACAGATGAGGTCACTGAGGCGGGGAGAGGTCAAGTGCCCAAAGTCACACAGCTGACGGATGGCGGACTCGGGATTAGAACAAGCGGGTGTTTGGGTTGTGATGATCGATCCGGGGCGCTTTGGAAGCTTTATTGCAGATGAATTAATTTAAATAATAATTGTGGTATCTGCTAATTCCTTACTGGGTGCCAAGCACTGTCCTGGGCGCTGGGGCAGATGCAAGTTAATCAGTGGAAAGGAGCACGGGCTTTGGAGTCCGAGGTCATGGGTTCGAATGCCGACTCGGCCACTAGTCCGCTGCGTGACTTTGGGCGAGTCACTTGACTTCTCGGGGCCTCGGTTACCTCGTCTGTAAAATGGGGATTAAGACCGTGAGCCCCACGTGGGACAACCTGATTCTCCTGCATCTACCCCAGCGCTTAGAACGGTGCCCGGCACATAGTGAGCACTGAACAAATACCAACGTCATCACCATGTGGGGCATAATCCCAGCTCCCTCGGGACCGTCCCACGGTCAAAGGAAGAACGGGTATCGAATCCCCGTTTGACAGGCGAGGAAACGGAGGCCCAGAGAAGTGAAGTGATTTGCCCAGGGTCCAAGTAGAGGCAGGATTTCGAACCCAGGTCCTCTGTCTCCCGGGTCCAAGCTCTAACCGTCCGGGCACACTGCTGCCCTAAGATTGGTTTGCCTCGTTTGAAAAAAATTACGTCCCAAAGTAGCACTAGTTCCAAGGAGCTGCAAAAAGTTGCTTTGACGTTAATTAGTCCCTTCATTTTTCCAATTTCACTACCGGCGCTACTGGAGCAGCAGGGCTGAGGGGGGAGAGCACGGGCCTGGAAGTCAGAGGACCTGGGTTCTAATCCTGCCTCTACTTTGACCTGGGGCAAGTCACTTCACTTCTCTGGGCCTCCATTTCCTCCTCTGGCAAATGGGGCTTAAGAGCGCGAGCCCGTGTGGGACAGGGACCGTGTCCAACCTGACCAGCTCGGATCTACCCCGGGACTTAGAACTAGCGCTTGGCGCATAGTAAGCGCTTAACGAGTACCGGAGTTAGGTAGCATTTTATTTTCCTACTGCTGCTCCTTCACTTTTTTAAATTCCAAATTCTCCCTGGACTCAAGAGTAGAGAAAGGCCATTAGCACAAGAGGTAAAAACCCATAGCAAGGGAGGTGGAGCTGATAACCTCAACCATTTCCTCACTCAGTCTTTATTGAGCGCTTACTGGGTGCAGAGCATTGCGCTAAGCGCTTGGGAAAGTAGAATACAAAGAGTCGGTAGACACTACCGCTGCCCTCGGGGAGCTACAGGGGGAGTAGAGTGAGTGAGTAATGATTTTTGCCACGAGTCTAATGTCGAATCCCGATTTTAATCATTTTTACAGTGTTCCCTGACGCCTGCTGGGTAAGAAACCGTGCTGGGGTCAGGAAGGTCAACATTCCCCACCTGCTGTGTGACCCTGGGCAAATCGCTTGACTTCCCCGGACCTCGGTTTCCTCACCGGTAAAATGGGATGAGACACCTGTTCTCCCGTGAGCCCCAGGTGGGACGGGATTGTGCCTGACCTGATGGTCCTGAGTCTACCCCGGCCCTTGGTACAGTCCCTGGCAGATACTAAATTTATCACAATTATTACTGTTGTTTCTTTTGGAGCCTGGGGATGAACTTGGACCGAAGCTTCGAAAGGCTTGAAGAGATCAATTGTATATATTTTGATTACCCTATTTCTTTTGTTAATGAGATGTACATCACCTTGATTCCGTTTATTGCTATTGTTTCTGTCTGTCCGTCTCCCCCGATTAGGCTGTAAGCCCGTCAGTGGGCAGGGACCGTCTCTATCTGTTGCCGATTTGTACATTCCAAGCGCTTAGTACAGTGCTCTGCACATAGTAAGCGCTCAATAGATACTATTGAATGAACGAATGAGACCCGGGGATGTGGATTTATGGGGGGAAGGATGTGGATTTATGGGGGGAAGCCATTCCCGGGCTCCTGGTGGGAGCACGAAAAATGGTTCCAGAGTTTAGTGAATGAACAACGGCCCCGAACCCCAAAACAGGCCTATGACAGAGCAAGGGTGGTCCTATCAATCAGGGGTATTTATTGAGTGCTTCATATATACAGAGCACCATATTTGGGAGAGGACACTCCACACTTCTTGTTTCTCGAATCTTCCTGCGTTGCCTAGTTCTGCTATCTTGTTTCCTTTCTCTGGACAGAAATCTTCACTCTCAGGCATTTCCTTACGCGGGACTAGAGAGACTAGAATCCTTGTCTCCTGATTCCCAGAGCCATGTTCTGTTCACTGGAAACAGCGGGGCTTAATAAAGAATTATTATAATTTGGAAGGCAACTACTCAATGAATCTTTAATAATAATACTACTAATAATAATCTTGGTATTTGTTGAGCGATTACTATGTGCAGACCACTGTTCTAAGCGCTGGGAGGGGATACGAGGTGACCAGGTGGTCCCACGTGGGGCTCACAGTCTTCATCCCCATTTTACAGATGAGGTAACCGAGGCCCAGGGAAGCGAAGTGACTCGCCCAAAGTCACACAGCTGACAAGTGGCTCGTGTGGGATTCGAACCCACGACCTCGGACTCTCAAGCCCGGGCTCTTGCCACTGAGTCACGCTGCTTCTCAATCTTTATGGTTCATCGTGCTAGAGGAGCATTCAGTGACCTGAACGGGCTTCCCTCCTCAGTAAATCCTTTCAGCTGGTCCCAGGAGACTGGGGTTTGCCGGTTTCTTCATTGGACCAATCGATCGATTAATCGGTGGTATTTATTGAGCACTATGTACCGAGCCCCGTGTACTAAGTGCTTGGGAGAGCACAATACAACAGAATTAGCGGACACGGTCCCTGATTACAAGTTTACAGTCTAGAGGGGAAGAGAGACATAAATATGAGTAAATAAGTAATTTATCATATAATCATTTAAAAATATGTACGTAAGTGCTCCGGGGTTGGGGGTGGGGTGAATATCAAATGTCCAAAGGTCACAGAGCGAAGGGTAGAAGGGAGAGCTAACCAGGGAAAGGAGGGCTCAGTCGGGGAAGGTCACTTGTAGGAGATGTGAGCTTAGTAATTGATTCATTCAATAGTATTTACTGAGCGCTTACTACGTGCAGAGCACTGTACTAATGTACAGTGTACAATTCAGCGACGGATAGAGGCGATCCCTGCCCAGTAATGCTTTGTCCCGTAGGATCCAAATGGCCTGGAGATCTTTCCCGGTCTCCAAGGAAGTCGAAAGGGCCAGAGACTCCCATCTCGCAGCGTGGCTCAGCGGAAAGAGCCCGGGCTTGGGAATCAGAGGCCATGTGTTCGAATCCCAGCTCTGCCACTTGTCAGCTGTGTGACTGTGGGCGAGTCACTTCACTTCTCTGTGCCTCAGTTACCTTATCTGTAAAATGGGGATTAACTGTGAGCCTTACGTGGGACAACCTGATGACCCTGTATCTACCCCAGCGCTTAGAACAGTGCAGAGCGCGACAGTGCGACATTACTATTATTATCAATGGCCTGCCTACCTATCCCATTGAAAAAATGGCAACTATCGGGCACGATCTCCCTAAAATCTCCCCTGCCTCTCTCCAGTCCCTCCGTCCTCCTGCCCCTTCTTCAACTCACCCAACCTTCCCAGTAGAATCTCAAGAGATCGCCTGCCTTCTCTCGAAATCCACCCCTTCCACCTGTGCATCCGACACCTTTCCTTCGCAACGTATCCAAACACTTGCCCTCTCCCTTCTTCCCTCCCTGACCGCCATCTTCAACAGTTCGCTGTCCAGTGGTTTCTTCCCCATTGCTTTCAAACATGCTCACGTCTCTCCTATCCTCAAAAACCCCTCCCTTGACCCCACGGCTCCCTCCGGTTATGGCCCCAACTCCCTCCAACCATTCCTCTCCAGAGTCCTGGAGCCTACACCCGCCGTCTCAAGATCCTCTCCTCCGATTCTCTCCTCGAACCCCGTCGATCTGGCTTCCGTCCCCTTCGCTCCACAGAAACCGCCCTCTCAGAGATCATAAATGATTTCCTCGTTGCCGGACCCGGTGGCCTCTTACACCATCCTAAGCCTCCTCGACCTCTCAGCTATCTTCGACCCTGTCGGTCACCCCCCTTTCCTGGAAACGTTACCCAACCTCGGCTTCACCGACACGGTCCTCTCTCCCGACTCTCCTCCCATCTCTCCGGCTGCGCATTCTCAGTCTCTTTCCCCGGCTCCTCCACCGCCTTCCACCCCCCAACTGTAGATGTCCCGCAAGCTTCCGTTCTAGGTCCCCTTCGATTCTCCTACACTCACTCCCTTGGAGAACTCATTCGCTCCTATGGTTTCAACTATCGCCCCTTTGCCGATGATTCCCAAATCGGATCTCTCGCTCTCTCTGCAGTCTCACATTTGCTTCTGCCTTCAAAACCACTCTATCCTACCGTCACCTCAAACTTCAGATCTCCAAAACAGAACTCCTTGCCTTCCCACCCAAACCCTGTCCTCCCCCTGATTTTCCCGTCACTGTAGACGGCACCACCGTCCTTCCTGCCTCCCAAGCCCATAACCTTGACTTTATTCTTGACTCCTCCCTCTCATTCAACCCACATATTCAATCTATCGCTAAATCGTGTCGGTTCAACCTTCACATCATCGCTAAAATCGGTCCTTTCCTCTCCAGTCAAACTGCTACCTGTTAAATCCAAACGTCTACCCTATCGCGCCTTGATTACTGCAGCGACATCCTTGCTAACCTCCCTGCCTCCTGTCTCTCCCGACTCCAGCCCACACTTCACCGGGCTACCCGGATCGCTTTTCTACAACGACGTTCAGTCCAGGTTTCCCTACTCCTCGAGAACCTCTAGTAACTGCTCATTAACCTCCATATCAGACAGAAACGTCTTACCGCTGGCTTTAAAGCACTCAATCACCTTGCCTCCTCCCACCTCACGTCACTATTCTCCTGACACAACCCAGCCCACACACTTCGCTCCTCTAGTGCCACTACACTCGCTGTACCTTGATCTCCTCTATCTCGCCGCCGACCTCCCGCCCACATCTTACCTCTGGCCTGGAACGCCCTCCCTTTTCATATCCGACAGACAATTACTCTCGTCACCGTCAAGGCCGCGCTGAAGGCACATCTCCTCCAAGAGGCCTTCCCTGACTAAGCCTTCATTTCCTCTTTTCCCACTCCCTTCTGCGTTGGCTCAGTGGAAAGAGCAAAGGCTCAGGCGTCAGAGGTCATGGATTCTAATCCCGGCTCCGTCACCGGTCAGCTGTGTGACTGTGGGCAAGTCACTTGACTTCTCGGGGCCTCGGTTACCTCATCGGTACAATGGGGAATTAAGACTGTGAGCCTCACGTGGGACAACCTGATTACCCTGTATCTACCCCAGCATTTAGAACAATGCTCGGCACATAGTAAGCGCTTAACAAATACCAACATTACTTTATTATTAAATGAGGAGTTCTGTTTAGGACATGTTAAATACGACGTGTCATGGGTGGAACATCCAAATAGAGATGTCCTGAAGGAAGGAGGAAATGTGAAACTACAGAAGGAGAGACGTCAGATTTGGATATCACCTGTGCAGAGATGGTGGTTGAAGCGGTGGGAGGGAATGAGTTCTCCAAGGGAGTGGGTGTAGATGGAGAACAGAAGGGGACCCGGAACTGAACCTTGAGGGACACTGCCCGTTAGGGGGTGGGAGGCAGAAGATATTGAGAATTAGCAACTAGGGAGATGGGGAAAACCAGGAGAGAGCAAGTGTCAGTAAAGGCAAATTTAGATAAAGTTTCCAGGAGAATGTATCCTCTTCTAGTTTTTTTTCCACTGGCATTTGTTAAGCGCTCACCATGTGCCGCGCGCTGTTCGAAGCGCCAGGGGAGATACGAGGAAATGGGGTTGCTCCATGTGGGGCTCACAGTCTTGATCCCCATTTTACAGATGAGGTCACTGAGGCCCAGAGAAGTGACTCGCCCAAAGTCACACAGCTGATGAGTGGCGGAGCCGGGATTAGAACCCACCACCTCTGACTCCCAAGCCCGGGCTCCTTCCATTCAGTCACGCTGCTTCTCCGCTGCTTTCGCATCCACCCCAGTGCTTAGTACAGTGCCTGCCACATAGTAAGCGCTTAACAAATACCATTATTAATATACTATGAGCATGTTTGAAAACAGTGGGGAGGGCCCATTAGGGAAAGCCAATGGCTGAAGATAGCAGTCAGACAGGGGAGAAGGGAGTTTGTTAAGGCGTGAAGGGATTCATTCATTCCTTCAGTCGTTTTTATTGAGTGCTTACCGTGTGCAGAACATTGTACTAGGCGCTTGGGAAAGCACAGTTCAACAGTAAAAAGACGCATTCCTTGCCCACAACAAACTTACAGTCTAGAGGGTTCCCCTGTGGACAGACATCAGTACAAATAAAGAAATTACAGATATATCCATAAGCGCTGTCCCCTCTCAGTGTAGTCCCTCGAGAGTTTCCGGTGCTCGGTCTCGACGACGGGAAGCGACCCATTCCATTCCTAGCTTGGCCGGTGGCTAGCGAGTGGAAGGCCATCATCGCTCAGGCAAAACTCACCTGCGCTGGGCAGCGGCGGCACGGGAGAGACTCGAGGGCGGAGACTCAGAAGGAGGAGATGGTAAACCACTCTATGGATACACAGACATTCATATAAATACATTATGGATCTGGACATAAGTGCTGTAGGGCCGAGGGAGGGGTGAATAAAAGGAGCAAATCCAAGCGCGAGGACGATGCAGAAGGGACGGGGAGAAGAGGAAGCGAGGGCTTCGGGAGGGAAATCCACTTGGAGGCTTTGAAGGTGGGGAGAGTGATCGACCGTCTACGATGAGGGAGGATGTTCCGGGCTAGAGGCAGGACGGCGGAACGTGGGCAAGAGATCGGCAGTGAGATAGATGAGATCAAAGTGCAATGAGTGCGTTGGCACTAGAGGAGCCAAGTGTGCGGGCTGGGTCGTAGCGAGGTGAGGTAGGCGGGGGCGAGGTGATCGAGTGCTTCAAAGCTAATGGCGAGGAATTTCCTCTTTGACGTGGGAGTGGATGGGCAACCACCGGAGGGTCTTGAGGAGCGGGGAAATGTAGCCTGGAAGTTTCTATAGAGAAACAAAGCGGGCAGCAGAGTGAAGTAAGGCCTGGGGTGGGGAGAGGCAGGAGGCAGGGATGGAGAGGAAAGGGTGGATTTTAGTACGTTGTGAAAGTTGAACCCATTAGATTCAGTGACAGAGTAAATATGTGGTTTGAATGAGAGAGAAGATTGGAGGAGGGTGCCAAGGTTACGGGCTTGTGAGATGGGAAGGATGGTGGTGCTGTCTGCAATGACAGAAAAGTTACGGGGGGAGACAGGATCTGGGTTGGAAACTATGGAGTTCTGTTTCGGACACGTTAAGTTTGAGGTGTCGACAGGACATCCGAGTGGAGATGTCCTGACGGCAGGAGGAGATGCAAGACCGCAGATCGGGGCTGGAGATGTAGGTTCGGATATCAGCCGCATAGAGATGGTGGTCGAAGCCACTGGAGTGAATGAGTTCAGATGGGTCAAAAGATCGGACGTCTCTGTGGAGGAACGGGACGGAGTTGCGGGAATGGCGAGCGTGGAGAGGCCGGGCGAGGAGTCTGTGGTCAGATAGGAGGGTTTCAGAGTTAGCGAGGGTAGAGATGACGAGGTAGAGTGAGTCCAAGTTGGTGAGTGGGGCGGATCAGGTCAGTGGAGTTGAAGAGTGAGAGCAAACGGGCAGAAGATGTCCGAAACACGCACGTGGATATCGGAGTCCCCGAGGGTCAGTGTAGGTCGGTCAGTCGATCGTATTTATCGGGCGCTTCCTGTGTTCAGTACAATAGAACAGACCCATCCCCTGCCCACACGAGCTGACAGATGGAGAAAGAATGAAGGAACGTGAGAGAGGGAGCAAAATGGTTCAGAAAGTTGGCGGTGGGCTCCGGAGGGGAGGGTGAGGAGTAGATGACCGTGACTAGTAACTGGAGGAAGGGAAAGAAAGGTCCAGACCTTTCTTTCTACCCCATGGTACCCTTTTCTACCCCAAGGTCTACCCCATGGCGGTGGGGGGCACCTCCAGGAGTTGGGAGGGGCCGGATGGAAGAGGGTGGGGGGACCGGGGACGGAAAGACAGGGATGGGCCGATCGAGGGGACGTGGAGAGCTCAGAGAACTTTAAGGGTTATGGGAAACGTTGTCAGCAGCAATGACTGCCTCATCGACTGCTGAATCGAGTGCAGTCTTCGGGTCCTTGCCGGTGAAGAAGGGAATGTTTAGGAGTAAATCAAGGGCGGGGTTGATGCGAAGGCAGGCAGCTGTTCACACGTAAAAAATCGATGTAGCTTCTCCCCAGGCTGTCAAGCAGCCACATCCGTTCTGGGTTCAGGCCGGGCTGTAACGAGAGGGCAGATGAAGGAAAGGCCACTTGTCGACCGCGGCCGTTCCGGAGTGAGACCTGTGTTCCCTAGAGGGCCGTAGGCAGTGGTCGTGGTGGTCCTGGCCGGCTCCTCCCGCTCTCCCTTCCCCTCGGCACTGTGCTCGTTTGTATAGATTTTGATTACCCTATTTATTTTGTTAATGAGGTGTACATCCCCATGATCCTATTCATCGTGACTACGTTGTCTTGTTTTTGTCCGTCCGTCTCCCCCGATTAGACGGTGAGCCCGTCACTGGGCAGGGATGGTCTCCATTCTGTTGCCGAATTGTACATCCCAAGCGCTTAGTACAGTGCTCTGCACATAGTAAGCGCCCAATAAACACCACTGAATGAATGAACGAATGGCTGAGGCAGCTCGGCAGAGAGAGACCTCTGTGTCCTCGGCCAGCTGCCTGTCCCAGAAGACGTTACATATTCTGGGTCCTGTCATCCCGACGTACTTAAACTTCCGTTCCAACGTGTCCTCACTTTCCACCCAGTAACCCATCATCGATCGATCAGTTGTATTTGTTGAGCTCCTGCTACGTGCAGAGTGCCGTACTTGGCCCTTGCGAGAGTATTTACAGAAGCAACGTGGCTTGGTGGCAAGAGCCCGGGCTTGGGAGTCAGAGGTCGTGGGTTCCAATCCCGACTCCGCCACTTGTCAGCTGGGTGACTTTGGGCAAGTCACTTCACTGGGCCTCAGTTACCTCATCTGTAAAATGGGCAATAAGACCGCGAGCCCCACGTAGGGCAACCCGATTACCTTGTATCTCCCCCAGCACTTAGAACAGTGCTTGGCACATAGTAACCGCTTAACAGATTCAATCATTATCATTATTACTGTGTACTGGTTTTAGTACCATGAACCTGTAATCCACCAATCTGCCACACATCATTATTTTTATTATTTCTACCAGAACATTTTTGTGTAGAAACCAATTCCAGATGCTTACCGCTCCTCGTGAGGAAGAACACTTTGATTTTTGAGACCCGAAGCTTCTAAGAGTGCACACACTTTGATTTGGTGAGTCCGACAACATTGTGAGATTTATCAAACAGTTCCACCTTTGCCGTGTCCACATCCTTCATAAGTGGGGGGATTCAGTCATGATCTTCTCTGCTTTTAGCTTTCCAGACAGAAGTGTCTTAACATTTTTGATTCGTTTCACCCTTCTCACCAATTTCATTTCCTTTCTCTTTGACCTTTCTAGTCCTGTTGCCTCTCTCCTGATACTGTACTGTTCATTCATTCAATAGTATTTATTGAGCGCTTACTATGTGCAGAGCACTGTACTAAGCGCTTGGAATGGACAAATCGGTAAGAGATAGAGACAGTCCCTGCCCTCCGACGGGCTTACGGTCTAATCGGGGGAGACAGACAAGAACAATAGCAATAAATAGAATCGAGGGGAAGAACATCTCATTAAAACAATAGCATATAAATAGAATCAAGGTGATGTACATCTCATTAACAAAATAAATAGGGTAATGAAGATATATACAGTTGAGCGGACGAGTACAGTGCCGAGGGGATGGGAAGGGAGGGGGGAGGAGCAGAGGGGAAGAGGGGAGAAGAGGGTTTAGCTGCGGAGAGGCAAAGAGGTGGGGGGGGATAGAGGGAGCAGAGGGAAAAGGGGAGCTCAGTCTGGGAAGGCTTCTTGGAGGAGGCGAGCTCTAAGTAGGGATTTGAAGAGGGGAAGAGAATCAGTTTGGCGGAGGTGAGGAGGGAGGGCGTTCCGGGACCGCGGGAGGACGCGGCCCGGGGGTCGACGGCGGGATGGGCGAGAACGGGGGACGGCGAGGAGGTGGGCGGCGGAGGAGCGGAGCGTGCCGGGTGGGCGGTAGAAAGAGAGAAGGGAGGAGAGGTAGGACGGGGCGAGGTGACGGAGAGCCTCGAAGCCTAGAGTGAGAAGTTTTTGTTTCGTGCCGAGGTCGATAGGCAGCCACTGGAGGTTTTTAAGAAGGGGAGTGACAGGCCCAGAGCGTTTCCGCGGGAAGAGGAGCCGGGCAGCGGAGTGAAGAATAGACCGGAGCGGGGCGAGAGAGGAGGAAGGGAGATCGGAGAGAAGGCCGACACGGTAGTCTAGCCGGGATATAACGAGAGCCCGTAGCAGTAAGGTAGCCGTCTGGGTGGACAGGAAAGGGCGGATCTTGGCGATACTGTAAAGGTGAGACCGGCAGGTCTCGGTGACGGATCGGATGTGCGGGGCGGACGAGAGAGCCGCGTCGAAGATGACACCGAGGTCGCGGGCCCGAGAGACGGGAAGGACAGTCGTACGGTCCACGGTGATAGGGAAGTCAGGGAGAGGACAGGGATTGGGAGGGAAGATGAGGAGCTCAGTTTTGGCCATGTTGAGTTTTAGGTGGCGGGCCGACATCCAGGTGGAGACGTCCCGGAGGCGGGAGGAGATGCGAGCCCGAAGGGAGGGGGAGAGGACGGGGGCGGAGATGTAGATCTGCGTCTCATCTGCATAGAGATGATAGTCGAAGCCGTGAGAGCGGATGAGTTCACCGAGGGAGCGAGTGTACATGGAGAACAGAAGAGGGCCGAGAACTGACCCTTGAGGAACCCCAACAGTTAGAGGACGGGAGGGGGAGGAGGCGCCAGCGAAGGAGACCGAGAATGGCCGGCCAGAGAGAGAAGAGGAGAACCGGGAGAGGACGGAGTCCGTGAAGCCGAGGTGAGATAAGGTGTGGAGGAGAAGTGGATGGTCGACAGTGTCAAAGGCTGCTGAGAGGTCAAGGAGGATCAGGATAGAGTAGGAGCCATTGGATTGGGCAAGAAGGAGGTCACGGGTGACCTTAGAGAGAGCAGTCTGGGTAGAGCGGAGGGGACGGAAGCCGGATCGGAGGGGGTCCAGGAGAGAATGGGAGGTAAGGAATTCTAAGCAGCGAGTGTAGACGACTCGTTCTAGGATCTTTGAAAGGAAGGGTAGTAGGGAGATAGGGCGATAACTGGAAGGGGAAGAGGGGTCGAGAGAGGGGTTTTTTTTAGGACGGGGGAGACGTGGGCATGTTTACCAACTGTAGTTGAACCTACCTAGTTTCGATCCTGGGTGTTTGTCCTATGTGAGTGTCACAGTCTGATCTAGTTCCTCTGACTTCCAAGGCTCAAAAATACTAACATTCCCCCCCTCTCCCGGGGAAACATCACAGTAAAGAATTCCTAGACCTTTTTGGCAATCTTCGCTACCAGCTATCACCTGAATATTTCTCAGGCCCCGCTCTTCAAGTGGCTTTACTGATTTCTTAAACCGGATGCTCGCCTTGAATATATCTGCCGAACTTTCTATTATTCGCTTTGGCTCCCTTGCAAGGCGCTCCTCGTGTTCCTTTCTGGCCCACCTCGTTTCCTGTTCGCACCCGGCCTGCCACCCGTGGATGGGATTTGGGTGGATTCGCCCATGCGAAGTCTTCGGGAGACCTGGCAGAACTCCCACGTCCACCGGTCAGCGGTGGCCTAAGGGCCCTTAGGAGAACCTGGCTCGGGGTCTGGGGACAGTGCATCGGGTGGCCAGCATTTTGGGGGGCATCTACATTGGCTGGCCAATATTTTAGAGGCATATACATTGGCTGGCCAATACTTTGGGGGGGTGGTATGCATATTGGCGGATCAGTATTTTGGTGGCACGTGCATTGGCTAGCCAATATTTGGGGGGCAGGTTCATTAGCTAGCCAATATTTTGGGGGCACGTCCACTGGCTGGCCGGCGTTCTCAGAGCATATGCGTTAGCTGGCCAATGTTTTGGAGGCATGTGCGTTAGCTGGCCAATATCTGGGGGCTTGGACATCGGCTGGTCAGTATTCCGGGGACACGGGCAGGCCCCGACAAGCCTCGTGAAAGCTTTGTGAAGTCTGGAGCAGGCTTCCGGAGCGATGCCGGCCAGATCCAGCTTTGGTTGCGGTTCAGGAGAAATCGAAGGGAGCTTAACACAACCTAAAGGAACCGGGTCCCGGACTTTTTCTTCACTCTAAATCTGAATTGGATTTGCCGTGATTTCTTTGGCATTGCCTATTCTCAGGGTGCAGCTAACTCAATTTAAGAAGGTCTTGGTTGGTAGCTACACGTGCTTGAAGCCTTGTTTTAGGTTTGTCTTCTTTAGTATGGAGACAGCCGGTTTCCCCCTTCCCTCCGGAAGACACGGGGCTTCCTGCTGCCTTTCTTTCCAAGGCTACAAGTTAAATCAATCAAACAATCAAACGATGAGCGATCACTGTATGCGGAACACTTCCACTAAGCACTCGGAAGAGTACGGTAGAGTCGACAGATAGCAACTGCCCTTCCCTCAAGGAGCTTACAGCCTAGCAGGGGAAAGAGACATTAAAATAACAGTAATAAAAAAAACCAGGTAGGAGAAGTAACTGAGTGTAAAGATCGGTACGTGCGTGCCGGGGCGGAGGAGGAAACAGGACGAGGAGAGCTACAGAAAGTTTCCACTGAAACGACAGAATCAGAACGGAATCCGGACCTCTTCTTGGCCTTAACTAAGGCCAGGTGGTAGACAAACAGCCAATCTACGAGCTCCTTTAGCCAGTTCCCCTTACCTCACCCCAAACCCAACCAAACCTCCGTGATTTCTTGAGGCTGGGGAACTTTCCCGTGCTCTGTAATTTTCCTTCTCCCTACCGGATATTAACGTTGCCCATTACTGCCATCCTCCAGCCTTTAACTTCCTCTCTTCTCCCCATTTTTCCCTCGACTCCCCAAGCATCAAAAACCTGGCACTAGAGTCTGAAGGGCCCAGAATAATTATCGGATGGCTTCCTCCTGGTTTCCGGGCCCCACCCGGCCAGGAGGTGTTCCAGAAAAGCAGAGGAGTTGAGACTTTTCTGCAGTGATCGTCTCCCCGCAAAAAACGTCCTAATTTTAGGGAAGGAAAATGGCCTTTTAGGGCACTGCCGACGAGTCAGTAGCGAAGTGGAGGAGTCAGGAGACTCGTTCTGTGTTCTCAGCTCTATTACTGATTCACCGTATGACCTCGGACAAGCCCGTGAGGATTTTCCTCACTCCCTATCACAAGGGGCCCCCAGGAAAAGAACTGCTGCAATTATGTCAAAACTCTGTTAATAGTTATTTCGCAGGGCTTTTTTCCTGCAGGAAGAAACAGCACCAGTAACGGCAAACAAAAGAATACACGCCTGTGCCTGACAGGGGATGTGCGGGTGTGGATGGGACACTCGTAGGTATATTTCCCAATCATTTTCTAACGCTAAAGACTAACATTAGCTACATAGATGGAGTGTAGAACGGAATCACTCGGGGCCTCTGCCCGCGGGGAAGGAGACTAAGCAAACCAAAGCTAAAGGTAAAGCTAAAAGCTAAAGCCAACCTCTAGCTCGGCGCTTAGAACAGTTCTTTGCACATAGTAAGCACTTAACAAATGTCATTATTATTATTATTATTATTAAAAGTGGAGGGAGGAATACTTTTTTTAAAGTCACCCCGCCCCCAACATCACTAAATAATAATAATAATAATACTATTATTATTATTACTTATAAGAAGAAGCAGCAGCCTGGCTCAGTGGAAAGACCCCGGGCTTGGGAGTCAGAGGTCATGGATTCGAATCCCGGCTCCGCCACTTGTCAGCTGTGTGACCGGGGGCAAGTCACTTCGCTTCTCTGGGCCTCAGTTACCTCATCTGTAAAATGGGGATTAACTGTGAGCCTCACGTGGGACGACCCGATGACCCCGTATCTCCCCCAACGCTTAGAACAGCGCTCGGCCCCTAAGCAGGCGCCTAACGGACACCGACGTTATTATTATCATTAAATAGCTGCTCAGAGCCTCCCGGCTCCAATCTCTAATCAGTCGATCAGTATTCATGCGTTCGTTCACTCACTGGTATTCACTGAGCTCTTACTATGTGCATAGCATAGCCCCACAGGCGCCCGGCTGCCAAGTGGCAGAGCCGGCATTCGAACCCCTGACCTCTGACTCCCGAGCCCGGGCACTTGCCGCTGAGCCGCGCCGCCCCACGCGGGGCAGGGACTGGGTCCGCCTCGGTTTGCTTGTATCCACCCAGGGCTTCGGCATAAGAATAATGACGGTGTTTGTCAAGTGCTTACTCTGTGCCAAGCACTGCACTATCGCTCTTATCATTAGTAGTAATGGTAATAGTACAGTGCCTGGCCCACAGTGGGCCCTTAACAAATACCACTGTGTTATTATTATTATCGTTATTCTATTAAGCACTCGACAAATTTTATCATCCTCCTCCTAATCTGCCTCGGCTACCCTATCAGCGTCCTCGCCGACCTCCCTGGCTCCTGCAGGCCGGGACGGGGAGCCCCGTGCCCGAGATGCGGCGCGGCTCGGCGGAAAGAGCCCGGGCTTGGGAGTGGCGGGTCGCGGGTCCGAATCCCCACCCCGCCACTTGTCAGCTGTGTGACTCCGGGCAAGTCACTTCACTTCTCTGTCCCTCCGCTCCCCCGTCTGGAAAATGGCGATGAAGACTGGGAGCCCCACGTGGGGCAACCCGATCGACTTGTTTATAACAGCGTGGGTATCTGTTAAGCGCTTACCGCGTGCAGAGCGCCGTTCTAAGCGCTGGGGGAGATCCGGGGTCACCAGGTCGTCCCACGTGAGGCTCACGGTTAATCCCCGTTTTACAGACGAGGGAACGGAGGCACCGAGAAGGGAAGTGACCTGCCCACAGTCACACGGTTTACACCCTCGGCACCGAGAACGGCGCTCGGCACACAGCAAGCGCCCAACGAATACCGTCCTTCCTCGCATTATCAGAGAAGCGGCGCGGCGTAGTGGAAGGAGCCCGGGCCTGGGGGTCGGAAGTCACGGGTTCCGGTCGCCACTCCGCCACTTGTCAGCCGGGTGACTCGGGGCCGGTCACTTCACTCTCTCTGGGCCTCGGTTCCCTCATCTGGAGAATGGGGACGAAGCCCGTCAGCCCCACGTGGGACGACCTGATGACCTCGCATCCCCCTCCCCCCGGGCGCTTAGGACAGGGCTTGGCCCGTAGTAGGCGCTTAAGACGTCCCCTCGTTATTGCTATTCATTCAGTAGTATTCCCTGAGCGCTTACTACGGGCAGAACACTGGACTGAGCGCTTGGAACGAACGAGCCGGCCACAGACAGAGACGGTCCCGGCCGTTTGACGGGCTCACGGTCTATTACCACGCTTGCAGTGAGCGCCCGAGAAATCCCGTCGTCATTGTGAGTGTCATCGGGGCGGTGAAGGTGGCCCACCCTGGGCTTGAGGGAGCCCAGCCCGGCCTCTCTGGAAGCTTCCGCGGCCGGGCTACCGAGGAGGAGCCTTCTCCCTGTCCCCGCCTCCATCCAGTCTGCTCCGGCCTCCGGCTCGGCGAGCCTCCTCCTCTTTCTCTTCTTCCTCCTCCTCCCCCGGCCGCCTCCCCCGCCCCCGTCCAGGATGCAGCTGCTAGCCATGGACCTGCAGATGCTGTCCCGGGAGCTCTCCCTCTACCTGGACCACCAGGTCCGAGTGGGCTTCCTGGGGTCCGGAGTGGGCCTGTCCCTGGTGCTGGGCTTCGGCGTCGCCTACGCCTGCTACTACCTGAGCAGCATCGCCAAGGTGAGAGCCCGGGGGAGCGGAAGGGGGGGGGGGGGAGGGGGACCCCGGCCTCGGGGAGGGGGGGATGCCC
Source organism: Ornithorhynchus anatinus (assembly GCF_004115215.2). Lineage (NCBI taxonomy): Eukaryota > Metazoa > Chordata > Mammalia > Monotremata > Ornithorhynchidae > Ornithorhynchus > Ornithorhynchus anatinus. Next base: position 21,874,671 of record NC_041734.1, read on the forward strand.
TGCCCCCCGTCCCGGATGCCCTTCCGGACCGACCCACGCACACACGCCGTGCGCGTCCGTGGATGTGACCCGGAGCCCCCCACTCTCCTCCCTCGCTCGCTGCCGGCGGATCTCGCCGGCTGGCTTCCCGAACTAACCTTCGCCTTCCCCCACCCCCCCGGGAATCTCCCAGAGAAACTGTGGAAATCAGTGCTGGTGAAAAGAATCGATGGGCCGGGGGAGAAAGCCGGAGAAGGGACTCTACCGCCCCAGCTGCCGGAAATATCCCCCCTCCCTCCCCCCCAGTACACCCGCTTGCTGAGAAATATAAACTTTATCCACCCCCTCCCTGCCTCTTGGCTCTTCCTAGAAGCCGCAGCTGGTGACGGGGGGCGAGAGCTTCAGCCGCTTCCTTCAGGACCACTGCCCCGTGGTGACCGAAACCTATTACCCCACGGTGTGGTGCTGGGAGAGCCGGGGGCAAACCTTGTTAAGACCTTTCATCACCGCCAAGCCTCGGGTCCTCTACAGGAAGTAAGTGACTCCCCCATTCCCCTCCCTTCGCCCCCCCCCCCGCGCGGCGGGCCGCCCTCCGGGGGCTTGGCCGCCGGCCCCCCGTCGGCGGTGTCCGAGGGATGGAGAGAGCGGGGTTCATCCGTTCGATCGTGTTCGCTGAGCGCTTCCTACGTGCAGGGCGGGATGGAGAGGGAAGGCGCCGGAGGAGGTACCGGGCCCCGGAGCGGAGGCGGCAGGTGCGGGACGGCGGGGGGATGCCCTTGCCCCCGGAGCGTCGCTCGGAGGCCGGGGACGGGAGGCGGTTCGGTGTCTTCCCTCCGTCCCCGGGGAAAGCCGGGCCCTTCGGTGAGGGGCACGGTCCCGGCTGACCCCGCGTTGAAGAGAGGCCCCTTGGGCAAGCTCGGGGCACGAGCGGCGGGACCCGGACGGGGACCATCTCCTATCGCTGAGGAGACGGGTGTTCGATAGCGATGACCTTCGGCATCTAAAGACGGAGTCCGGGACGTCTCGGTGACCCGGGGGACTTAAATAGCGCCTATTGATTTCCCTGAGTCATCTTCCGGCGTGCCGTTTGTTTCCTGGAACTTGGGACTGTTTGTTTTGGAACCCGGCGCGAGGGCGTAGATGCTGTGCGAAGGGTACCTCCGACTATTCCGAAAACTCGCTTGTTTTTCCGTCGAGAAGCAGCCCGATCGACCCAACGGGCTTCCTCTTCTAGTCCCGTCTCGGCCCGTTCCCCGGGCCCCGGCGAGCGGTTTCGTCATCGCGGCCGACGGCCGTGGCGCTTGCCGTACGCTCGCCCCGCCGCGATCTTCGGATCCTCCGGGGAGGTGAAATGTATCGAGCGCTCTGAGAGCACCGTCCTTGGGAAAGAACGCACTTCCCACACCCATCTCCACTCACACCCGCAGCAAGTACGCACGGAACGGGAAGCGGCGTGACCTGGTGGACAGAGCGCGGGTCCGGGGAGTCGGAAGGACCTGGATTCGAAACCCGGCTCTGCCGCTTCTCTGCCGTGTGACCTTGGGGAAGTCGTTTCACCCCTCCGGGCCTCAGTTCCCTCTTCCGAAGAATGGGGATGAAGACCCCGAGCCCCATGCGGGACAGGGACTGTGCCCACCTGATTGGCTTCTATCTTACCTTAGTGCTTAGAGCGGTGCCTGGCACCATAGTAATCGCTTAACCAATGCCCCGGCAATAATACTTAGGGTGATGATGATGATGACCTGCCATTTGTGTTCTAAGGTGACTTTAGTGATGAGTGGGAGACATCCCCGTTGGTGGCTCTGCCCCCAAAGCAGTCTCTCCCACCTTGTGTCCACTTTTTCTAGCCATGAACCCCATGTTCCTAAATAGGGTGGCTCAGCCCACTTCCCCCCCTGCCTTTCCCTTCCCCTGGAGGGTGAGGGGCTTCCTCCAGCCGCTGCCGCTTCCCCAGCTCCCCGAAACCACACGTGGCTGCTACGCGGGACCTTGGTGGTCTTACTGTTGTCAGTGGTGTTCGTTAAGCGCTAACTAAGCCCCGGGCACTGTTCTAAGCACTGCGGTAGGTACCGGACGGGTCGGGCGCGGTCCCTGTCCCACAGTCTTTATCCCCTTTGTACAGATGAGGTATCCGAGGCACAGAGAAGTTAAGCGACTCACCCAGGGTCATTCAATAGGCGGCGAGAAGAGCCGGGATTGTCGGGTTTGCGAGGAGGGGAAGGAAAGGAGCAGTATGTTGTGTTTTTGTGTTTGCGTTTCCAGGAGTAGTGACGGTGGCCTGGGGGCTCAGCCAAAGTCATCTTCTCCCATCTTCCCTCTCTCCCCCAACTCTCCAGTAGCCTTCCCTAGGAAGCAGAGTCTCCACGGGGATTTAGGAAATTTCCTCCTCGGCATCATTCACCATCATCGTTACCGTAATCGTGGTCGTTACTATCATGTCACCTGTTCTCTCGGGGCGCTGGAGAGGGGTATAGATTCTAAGCGACGGATTTTTATAGCCCTCACGGGGAAGAAAGACACTCTTTAGGTGACTTTTCACTAGGCTAAAGAGAAGCGCGATCATTCCGGAAGTCCAGTAACACCGTAGTCGTGTCATCGATCAGATCGAGACCCTACCTCATTAGAAACTTAAAGATGTGCCGCTGACGCCGTACCGTGCGGCATCCGGGCTGCTTTTCAAGAAGGCGAAGGCTATTCTCACCTTTCTGAATTACTCCTTTCAGTGAGCTTATTAAAACCAGTGATGGAGGGCAGATTTCTCTGGACTGGTTCGATAATGAGAGCAGCGTGAGTTTTTCGGATGCCAGCACCAGACCCACTGTCCTCTTGCTGCCTGGCCTCACTGGAACCAGCAAAGAATCCTACATCCTTCATATGATCCAACTCAGTGAGGAACTGGGATACAGGTAAGGTACCCTGGGTGTTTTCCTTGCACCTCTGACTACTGAAAATAGATATTCATTTACTAAGTTTGACCATCATCTCTTTCGCAACTCAAGCTTCCTATCTGAGTAGAGGGCAGATGGAGGAGAGCCAGACTCCCCACTTTTTTTTTTTGATGGTGTTCGTTAGGCACTTACCGCATGCCAGGCACTGTATTATGGGCTGGGGTAGACATAAGATAATCAGGTTGGACCCGTACGGGGTTCACAGCCTTCATCCTCACGGTTTCAGTCCCCATTTTCCAGAGAGCTGAGGCACGGAGGAAGTGAAATGACTTGCCCAAGGTCACACAGCAGACAGGTGGCAGAGCTGATTAATAATAGTAATCAAAATAATGTTGGTATTTGTTAAGCGCTTACTGTGTGCCAAGCACTTTTCTAAGCGCTGGGGTAGATACGAGGGTATCAGGTGGTCCCACGTGGGGCTTTGACAGATGAGGTCACTGAGGCACAGAGAAGGCAAGTGACTTGCCCAAAGTCACCCAGCTGATAAGTGGCAAAGCCGGGATTAGGACCCGCGACCTCTGACTCCCAAGCCCGAGCTCTCACCAGTCAGGCACGCTGCCTCTCCAAAAAATAATGGTGTTTGTTAAGCGCTTACTATGCGCCAAGCGCGGGGGTAGATACAAGGTTATCAGGTTGTCCCACATGGGGCTCACGGTCTTAATCCTCATTTTACAGATGAGGTAACTGAGGCGGAGAGAAGTCACTACCCTATTTATTTTGCTGACGAGGTGTCCGTCCCCTTGATTCTATTTACCGTGATTATGTTGTCCTGTTTTTGTCCGTCCGTCTCCCCCGATTAGACCGTGAGCCCGTCACTGGGCAGGGATTGTCTCTGTCTGTTGCCGAACTGTACATTCCAAGTGCTTAGTACGGTGCTCGGCACATAGGAAGCGCTCAATAAATGCGACCGGCTTAGTGGAAAGAGCCCGGGCTTGGGAGTCAGAGGTCATGGGTTCGAATCCCGGCTCTGCCACTTGGCAGCTGGGTGACTGTGGGCAAGTCGCTTCACTTCTCTGTGCCTCAGTTACCTCATCTGTAAAATGGAGATTAACTGTGAGCCTCATGTGGGACACCCCGATCACCCCGTTTCTACCCCAGCACTTAGAACAGTGCTCTGCACGTAGTAAGCGCTTAACAAATACCAACGTTATTATTATTACTGTTGAATGAATGAATGAAAAGTGACTTCCCCAAAGCTGGGATTCAAATCCCCGACCTTTGCCTCCTCAGCCCGTGCTCTTTCCACTAAGCCGGGCCGCTAAGTCAGGTCCTTGGGTGTGACCCTTGAGAAGAGCCTGTTTGTTGGTGGAGCCAACCTTCCCATCCTTGAGGAAGACCTGTTTGAAATCGCGCGCTGCTCAGCCCCTGCCCAAGAAGGCACCTCTTTCATCTGGGTGTTGTCGTGCCCCAGGGCCAGGACCTAGGCAGCCTGCTTGCCTTTGTCCCTTTGACTTTCAAGAGGGCCTTACTGCTTTGACTCTGTCCTTTTATCCCATCTGACCTCTGGCTGCCCTGGATCACACCCGGATGACAAATGATCTCCTCAAAGATTCAGGCCGTGAAAGAAAGTGGGATTCCGGGATGGACCGTGGGAACCCCACCCAGGTCACCCCCCAGGCCCTTCGGGGATTTGACCTGGGTTCACTAGGTACAAGGTGAGAGGCAGCTGCAACTCTACTAAGTAAGCACTTGGGAGAGTACAATATAGCAGACAGGGTCCTTGCCCCCCCAGGAATTTACAGTCCCGCAGGCGGACGGAGGCGAAAATAAATTAATCCTAATTACACCTCGCTCTTGAGGTGTAAGATAGGCATTTCGTTCCCAAAGTCTTATGCTTCTGCCTGTTTTCTGATAATGTCTTAGGAGTTTCAGTGAAGCCAACATTCGATCCGGCTCTGTCTCGCTCGGTACGCTCACTTTTATTTCGCCCAGAGCAGCGTCAAGTCGAACGGGATTCCCCAGCTGAGTCGGCTAGGGTTTCGGAAGGTGGTTTAAGTTTTTTTTATAATTGTGTGCCCAGAAAGCCCAGGATACCTTGTACTCTTCGCATATCTGAAGCTTCTGTCTCTCGTGAGGCCCAGACTAACTTCCAAGACACACACAAAAAAAGACCTTTGGCTTTAGAACATAGCAAAGCCCTGGGATTTAGGATCTAATCCCAGTTTCAGCACTTCCCTGATATGTGACCTTGGGCACAGTACTTAGCTTCTGTGCCTCAGTCTCCTCAACCGTAAAAGGGGGATGAAATACCTATTCTCCCTCCCTTCGGAGCATTTACTGTGTGTTAGAGCACTGTGCTAAGCATTTGGGAGAGTACAGTAAAACAATAAACAGATACGTTCCTTCTCCACCGGTGGAGGTGACGATGTTCGCCTCCCACCATCGCTGTTGCTGAACTGTACTTCCCAAGCGCTCAGTGCAGTAAGCGCTCAATAAATACGATTGAAGGAACGAACGACAGAAGCGGTTTAGCTAATAATAACTGAGGCGTGCAACACTGAGACAGACATCAGACCGGACTCAATCCCTGACTCGCATGGGGCTCACTGTCGAAGGGGGAGGGAGACCAGCATTTAATCCTCGTTTTACAGATGAGGAAACTGAGGCCCAGAGAAATTAAGGGACTTGCCCGAGTGTGGGAGGAGCTGCCATCGGGTGAATTCGAAGGGGTGGGGCGGGGTGCAGGGGGGAGAGGTCCTAGCGGAAGCCAGGGCCTAGAGGTGGGCGGTTAAAGAACGAGGCACAGAAAGCAGGTGCGTTTGAGAGGAACACGGAGCAAAAGCAGGGGTGCGGTAGAAGAACATAGAGGGGTAAGGGGGGTGGAGAAGGAGAGTGGATGGAGGGCCTTAAAGCCAGTGTTCGGAAGTTCCCGTCTGATTCAGAGACGAACGAATAACCACCGGAGGGTTTTAAGGAGGGGGAGAACAGCATTTTAGAAAGATGATCCGAATAGCAGACTGCAGTAGAGGCAGACTCCAGGAGAGGCTGGCGTCAGGGAGACCGGTGAGGAGGCCGAAATGGTGGTTGAGCTGTGGGGGGTACGCTAAGCCCCTGGGCCGGGGCGGGGATTGCTGGGATGGGGGAGGAAAGGGCAGGGACAGAAGATACCGTAGGGGAGGAAAGAGGATTTAGGAACTGCCTGGATGTGAGAGTGGAAAGAGAGCAGGGAGTCCAGGATAGCGTCGCGGAAGGAGAGAAGAGGTCGAGGATGATGCACGCTTCACTCCTCTAACTCCAACCTACACTCCGTACCTCCATCTCGTCTATCCCGCCACCGACCCCTTGCCCCGGTCTTCCCTCCGGCCTGGAATTCTCTCCCATTTCGTGTAGACGGTCCACCACCCTCCCGACCGTCAGAGCCCTCTTAAAACCACATCTCCGAGAGGCCCTCCCTGACTAAGCCCTCATTTCCTCTACCCAGCCTCCCCTCTGTAACTCCTATGAACTTGGCTTTGTAGCTCTTGAGCGCTTTAATATCCACAACACTTACGCGTCTTTACACTCTACTATTTCCCCTAGCTGTAACGTATTTTAATGCCCATCACCCCCCACCCCAAAGATACCACCCTCCGTGACGGCCACCTTTAACTGCTCACTCTCTGATGGCGCCTTCCCCTCTGATTTCAAACTTGCTCACGTCTCCCCATCCTAAAAAAACTCCACCGTCTCCTCCAGCTCTCGCTCCGTTCTGTCCTAACTCCTCAAGTGGGTTGCATTCACCCGCTCCCTTGAATTCCTCTCCGCTAACATCCTTTGTGACCCTCTACAATCTGGTTTCCGTCCTCTTTACTCTGCTGAGATCACTCTCTCGAAGGTCACCCGTGACCTCCTTGCCAAATAATAATAATGATGGTGTTTGTGAAGCTCTCACCGTGTGCCAGGCGCTGTACTGAACGCTGGGGTGGGACACAAGCGGATCGAGTCGCACACAGTCCCTATCCCGGGTGGGGCTCAGGCTCTCGATTCCCATTTTACGGATGAGGTGGCTGAGGCCCGGAGAAGTGAAGTGACTCGCTCAAGGTCACACAGCAGGCAAATGGCAGATACGGGATGAGAACCCATGACCTCCTTACTCCCAGGCCCGTGCCCTATCCATTACGCCGCGCTGCTCCTCTGATCTATCAGATTGCACAGGTCCTCCTCGACCTTCGGACTGCCTTTAACACTGTCGACCTTTTCCCTGAAACACAGTCTACCTTGTTTTTTTACTGCCACGCTCCTCTCCCGGTTCCCCTCCCGTTCCTCAAGATATTTCTCTTTTAGGTGTTTTTTCACTGGCTCTTCCTCCACCTTTCACCCGAAGGCTCTATTCTGGACCCAATTCTTTTCTCACTTTCCACTCCCTCCCTCCCTCGGGAAGCTCATCCACTCCCATGGCTTTAATTCCCACTTCTATAATAATTGCGGTATTTGTTAAGCGCTTACGGTGTCAGTTACTGTACGTGTGACACTCAAATCGACGTTGCTGACCCCAGCCTCTCGCCTCCATTAGACTCTCACATTTTCTTTGGCGTCCAGAGCATCTCTACGCGAAGGTCCCGCCAACCCCTCAAGCTCGGCGTGTCTCAGAACTAAACTCTTCCCTCGACGATCCTCTGTACACCTACCCTTTCCCATCACCGTTGAAAATACCTCCATTCTTCCCACGGCTGATGCCCGTGTCCAACTTTGGCATTATCCCTGACTCCACCCTCCCTTTTAACTCCTGAACTGTATTCAGTCTGTCACTAAATCACCTCTGAATTGTGCCCTGCATTTTCCCCGGAGGGACGACAAGAGTTGGAATCCAAGTGGACGCCCTGTACTTCTTCGCCACAGGGATGCTCGCTGCCGGGAGATGAATCGGCCCTTTGGCCGGCCGACGGGAAAGAGCTGGGAAAACGCAGCCCCTTCCAACCAATCTGGGGAGGGAGGAGCAAGGCTTGCGATAATAATAATGTTGGCATTTGTGAAGCGCTTACTATGTGCAGAGCACTGTTCTAAGCTCCGGGGGAGATACAGGGTCATCAGGTTGTCCCACGTGAGGCTCACAGTCTTAATCCCCATTTTACAGATGAGGGAACTTGGGCACGGAGAAGGAAGTGACCTGCCCACAGTCACACGGCTGACACGTGGCAGAGCTGGGATTCGAACCCATGACCTCTGACTCCCCAGCCCGGGCTCTTTCCACTGCTTCTCGCCGTTTTGGAAATGCGCTCTCCTGGCCCCCGGCTGAGAAGCCCAGCTGCCTGGCTGCCCGCTCTGTTTATAGTCTGACCTGCCTGTTGGAACTAGGGAAGTCCAGGAAGCTGGAAGGGGCCAGCTTAGTTCTTCAACTGGTGTGGCTGGAGGGTGGAAAGGGTGGGCTGGAGCGGCGGGAGGGGTCGGCAGGGCCCCTGCCTTGAAGGGGTTTTCGCTCTGGGAACCCGCTTCCCCGCTCCAGCTCCTCTGCCCTCTAAACTAATCGGGGCCATGGAGGCTACGGGGCCCCAGAGATGAAGCCAGGATTCAGCAGGCAGGGCCGAGGTCCGGGTGAGGTGGAGGCTGCTGGGGAGTGGCCAGAGGATAATGATACTAATTAATAATTACGGTATTTACGTGATTATTATGCGCCAGGCACCGAGCCTCACGTGGGACAACCTGATGACCCTGTATCTCCCCCGGCGCTTAGAACAGTGCTCTGCACATAGTAAGCGCTTAACAAACACCGACATTATCATTACTAACCGCTGGCATGGATACGAGCAAATCGGGTTGGACACAGTCCCTGTCCCACAGGGGGGTCGCAGTCTTGTTTTCCAGATGGGGTAACCGAGGCCCAGAGAGGTGAGGTGACTTGCCCAAGGTCACACGTCCAACGAGTGGCGGAGCCGGGATTAGAACCCATGACCTTCTGACTCCCGTGCGCGTGCCCTATCCACTATACCGTGCTGCATAGGATAGGCAGGGTCAAAGTCTTCGAGAGACTCTCCATTTGGCCCCCGAGGCCCTTCTTACCTAGTCCCAGACTCGTAGTCTGCTGGGATGGAGCTGAAAATAGGAATTGCCTTCCCCTCCCTCCTCAGCAGGCTCTGGGAGCCCGGGGCCCCCAGGAGGAGGAAGAAGAGAGGGGAAAATGGGTTGGGTTCTCTTCCCCCCTCTCACGCCCACGCAGTGCGGACATTCATTTATTCCGTTTTGTACTGGAAGGTCTGGTTTTCAGCTGGCTTGTCTCCTGTCCAGGGCTGCTAGAGAAACTGGTATTATATTGTTAAGCACACGCTATGTGCCAAGCACTCCTCTAAGCACTAGAGTAGATGCAGGTCAATCAGGTCAGACCCAGTCCCGGTCCCACATGGGGCTCACAGTCTAAGTAGAAGGGAGAACAGGTATTGAATCCCCATTTTACAGATGAGGAACCTAAGGCCGGGAGAAGTTTCATGATTTGCCCAAGGTCACCCAGCAGGTAACTGGCAGAGCAGGGATTAGAACCCAGGTCCCCTGACTCCCAGGCCCAGCCTTTTTCCCCGAGGCCACGCAGGTCCTCTCTGTTGGGTATTTTTGAAGTCGTCCACCCTTCCTCCCATTGGCTTCTGGAAGTGGCAAAAAACCTTTCTGGCGCGTCCATACGATGCCCTCGTTTAAGTCACGAAACGTGTTATATTTTGGGGTCGGCAAAGCGTTGTCCGGAATCCGTTAGCGCCATCGGTGGCCACCGGTGTGGGAGATGACCGGTGCGGAGTAGTGCAGAGTTAAATCTCCGTCCCAGGAGAATCGAGCAATCGATCGAGCGCGTCTTGTGTTTAGGGAACTGTATCGTGCATTTGGGAGAGTCCGGTACAAGAGAGTTGGTAGACAAGATCCCGGGCTGCGAGGAGCTCACGGTCCAAACTGGAAGCTCTTACTGTAGACGGTAAGCTCTTTGTGGGCGGGGATCGTGTCCACCAACTCCGTCGCGTTGTACTCTCCCGAGAGCTTAGTACTGGGCTCAGCACAGACTAGGTGCTTACTAAGGATATCACTCAACTAGAACGAGGAAATTATTTTGGCGTCGTTCAGAACGTTGTACTGCTCTCCTCTACTCGAAAGCAGGGGGTTTGTAACGATCTGTGGCTTTGGTAGAAATAACCCAAAGCGGACTTAACGCGGTTGCCGTACTGGCTGTAATTTTGGCGGGCAAGAACGGTGATTGCTCCTCGACCCCATTAGACGAGTGGGGGAATCGTCGGGGAACCCACCCTTGACCCCAGGGCTCCCTCCAGATATCAACCCTATTCCCTCCGACTATTCCTCTCCAAACTCCTTGAGCGAGTTGTCTACGCTTGATGTCTCCACTCCCTCTCCTCAAGCCCCTCCAGTCCGGCATCATCCCCCTCCGCTCCGTGGAAATTGCCAGCAATGAGCTCCTTGTCAAATCCATTGGCCTCCACTCCATCCTCATCCTCAACCTCTGCTGCCTTTGACTCTGGTCCGCCTGCTTCTCCTGGAAACATTATCCCGCCTTGGCGTCAAGGACACTATCCTCTCCTGGTTCCCCTCCTGTCTCCCTCGGCGCTTCTTCCCGGCTCCTCTTCTGCCTCCCGCCTTCCTACTCCGGGAGTCCCTCAAGTTCTGGGTCCCATTTTATTCTCCCCCTACACCTACTCCCTTGGAGAACTTCGATCCACAGCTTCAACTACCATCTCTATGCAGATGATTCCCAAATCTATCTCTCCAGCCCCAACCTCTCTCCTTCCCTGCAGTTTCACATTTCCTCCTGCCTTCGAGACAGCTCTACTCAGAAGTCCCACCGTGGCCCCGCAAACCTAATGTGCCCGAAACAGAACTCCTCGTCTTTCCGCGCACACCCTGTCTTCCCCCGGCTTTCCCGTCACTGTAGGCAGCACCACCATCCTCCCTGTCTCACCACCCCGTAACCTCGGCCCTGGCCTTGACTCATCTCTCTCATTCAACCCACACATTCGGTCTGCCACGAGATTACGTTGGGTTTACCGTCACAACGTCTCTAGAATCCACCATTTCCTCTCCCTCCAAACGAGTGCCGTGCTGATCCAGAGACTCATCATTTTCCACCTTGACCACTGCATCGGCCTCCTCCGTGCTTCCCGTCTGTCCCCTCTCCAGTCCTTCCCTCACTCTGCCGCCCAGATCATTTTTCTGGTTTCCCCTCCAAATCTGCATCAGATAGAAACTCCTTACCCTCCGCCTTAAAGCACTCAGTCAGCTCTCTCCCTCCTTCCTAACTTCGCTGACCTCTTGCCAATCAAACAGACAATCAGTGGTATTTATTGAGCGCTTACGGTATTCGGAGCACTGTGCTGAGCACTCGAGAGAGTACGACAGAGGCGTAGAGACATTCCCCGCCCACAACGAGATAACGGTCTAGTCCTCTGACTTGTTAAGCACTTGCTGTGTGCCAAGACACTGTAGTAAGTGCCGGGGTAGATACGAGGCCGCCAGATTGGACACAATCCCTTTCCCACGTGGGGCTCACAGTCGTGGCATAGGGGATAGACCACGGGCCTGGGAGTCAGCAGGTCATGGGTTCTAATTCCGACTCCACCGCTTGTCTGCTTCGTGTGACCTTGGGCAAGCCACTTCACTTAACTGGGCCTCAGTCCCCTCATCTGGAAAATGGGGATTGAGACCGCGAAGCCCTACGTGGGACAGGGACTGTGTCCACCCCGGTTTGATCGCATTTACCCCAGCTTTTAGTACAGTGACCGACGCACGGTAAGCACTTAACAAATGCCACAGTTACTATTATTTTCTCTGGGCCTCGGTTCCGTCATCTGTAGAATGGGGATGAAGACTATGAGCCCCGTATGGGGCGGGGACTGGGTTCGACCTGATTATCTAGTATCTATCCCAGCGCTCAGAACAACGCTTGACATATAAGGGAGTGCTTTCACAAATACCATCGTAATTATTATTATAATTATTATCATCCTGCCCTACCCCTGCAGGTGGGCAGCTCCGCACTAACAACGAGAGGAGACAGGGTAGGGGAGGGCTTGGACTGGACCGTGGCGAGCCCATAAGACGTAGGGCGGAAGTTGCGTTCCTTTTAATCGCCCCAAGGACTACAAAATGATTCTTCCCGAAAGCGAATGGGGAAGAGAAAGTTCATTTCATAATCCTCTGTGATAAAGTCATACAATCCAAATCCTGACTCATACACTCTCTCTCTTTCTCCCTTCCCGCCCCCCTCCACACCCCGCACCCCCTCTCTGTATCTCTCTGTCTCTCATTTTTAGGTGTGTGGTTTTTAACAACAGAGGTGTGGCGGGAGAGAGTCTTCTGGTAAGAGCAGGGCAGCTGGACTCCGGTGGGGCAGGGTTGAGCGGGAGGTTCGTTGGACGACCGAGGCTGTCCTCAGAGGCAGCTGGCCCGGGGGTGACCGGAAGATGGGAGCTGAGCAGCCTTCGCCCCGGGCTCCCCGCTCACTCTATCCCTAGGTGCCCTCTGAACCAGGGAAGCTAAATATCCAAGTACGTTCCCAGATTTCTAGAGAATTCCCGGATTCGCCGCCACATTTAGCCCTTGGCTATAATTAGGCCTTTTAAGAAATCTATAGAGCACTCTGAGCTCCTAGAAATGAGGCCGGCGTACATTTATGAAATTGCTACTGCTGGAGTATTGTCGGTGGATGAGGGCTCAGCTCCCCGGGAAAGCGGGGGGCAATTTCAGACAGTCCGTGAGGTAGCCAAGCGGCTGTCCCCGAGGGATTTAAACAATAAATGAACTGAACCTCACCGAGCCAGGAACTCGTAGGAACCTGGAAGGTGCATTTTCTCTCGGACTTCTAATGAACCGTACAGCACTAGTGGTCCTTTATGTCTCACATTAAAATGAGTACGTCTCTTTTTCAAAGTGGTAATGATGACGGTGTTTGTTAAGCGCTCACTCTGTGCCAGGCACTGTTCTAAGCACTGGGGTAGATATAAGGTAATCAGGTTGTCCCACTTGGGGCTCACGGACTTAATCCCCATTTGACAGATGAGGTCACTGAGGCACAGAGAAGTTTAGTGACTCGCCCAAAGTCACCCAGCTGATGAGTGGCGGAGTCGGGATTAGAACCCACGACCTCCGACTCCCAAGCCCGTGCCCTTTCCACTAAGCCACGTTGCTTCTCTTCTTAGTAGTTCTAAGGGAAGAATTATAGAGTTTGTAGTTTTTTATTGCTGATTTTACCCATGTTCCTTCTTTCGCCCTATTCATGCCGGAGAATTCCAGTAAAAGCCTCAACAATCCAGGGATTAGCCAGCTCTCCAAGCCCCTGACTTTTCTTCTTTCCCGCCACTGGGGAATTCTTTTCTAGACTGAAAGCTCGTAGTGGGCAGGGAACGTGTCTGTTATCTTGTTATGCTGTACTCTCCCAAGAGCTGAGCACAGCTTTCTTCACACGGTAAGCGCTCAGGAGATGCGACTGCCCGACAGAGCGGAAAGGCCCATCACAGGCTGCCCTGGAACCTACGTCACAGATGGTTCCCGAAGCCTAAGCCCTGCAGTGATGTCCTGGCAGAGGCGGCCCCTCTCTGCCTCGGTTTCTCTCCGTGGAGATTGGATTCGTGGCTGTGTGGGAGTGCTGCAGCTGTAAATTGGCAGGAAGTCAGCTCACACGCTCAAGGGCATTGAGGGCGCCACAGACTTTTGATTGTAGGGCAAATTGGAACTGATTTTTCTGTGAGGAACAAATGCTCTGTGGGAGGACGGTTCCTGAACAAAGGCCGTGCACCCGATTTTTCGGAAATATCCCGAGGCGTGGACTCAAGGATGATTAATATCAACGATATTTACTGAGCTCTTATTACGTGCAGGGTCCTGTACTGAGAGCTTGGGAGAGTACAATCCAGCAGAATTAGTCAACCCTTTCCCTGGCCATAATAAGCTTACAGTCTAGAGGGGGAGGCAGCCACTAATATAAAGAAATAATATATACTGCATAATTTAAAGATCTGTACATGAGTGTTTTGGGGTTGGGGGTGGAGCGACTGTCAAAGGTCACAGATCCAAGGGCACAGATGTTGCAGAAGGGAGAGTGAGCTGTGGGAGAAAAGGGCTTAATCAGGGAAGGCCCGGAGGAGGTGTGACCTTAAAAATGCTTTGAAGGTGGAGCGAGTGGCGGGAATAAAATTCATTAATGAACTGTATATTGTGAAGAGCAATCGATCTAAAAGCCACATAGAAAGTTACAACTTCAGCGTGTTCATTCTCTACCCGTAAATGATCTGAAACGTTCAGAGAAATTTTAACACCCTTTAATTTTTTACCCCCCAAAATGGGTTTATGGGGTTTGATCTGGGGAGAGAGAATGACAGAGATCAGGAAAATTTTATTCCTGGTTGTTTTCGTTTCCACTGACCTGCTGGGAGAACTGGACTGTCCCGCTAAGGTAACCATTACCAAAGAGTCAGTAATGGAGTCACGGCTCCCAGCACATCTTCTTTATTAAAACCACCCACAGGCCCGATAAGTCAAGGGTGCGCCATCCCAGCATCATCTAGACCTTGGCAGACCTTAGCAGCAGAGGTTTGTGCCTTTTAATGCCAAAGAAATCTAAATGCCCAAAGGCTTCCAAAGGTGCCATGAACAGTTCCAAGCATTTAGTACAGTGCTTTGCACACAATCAGCACGCAATTCATTCATTCATTCATTCAATAGTATTTATTGAGCGCTTACTATGTGCAGAGCACTGTACTAAGCGCTTGGGATGAACAAGTCGGCAACAGATAGAGACAGTCCCTGCCGTTTGACGGGCTTACAGTCTAATCGGGGGAGACGGACAGACAAGAACAATGGCACTAAACAGCGTCAAGGGGAAGAACATCTCGTAAAAACAATGGCAACTAAATAGAATCAAGGCGATGTACAATTCATTAACAAAATAAATAGGGTAACGAAAATATATACAGTTGAGCGGACGGGTACAGTGCTGTGGGGATGGGAAGGGAGAGGTGGAGGAGCAGAGGGAAAAGGGGAAAATGAGGCTTTAACTGCGGAGAGGTAAAGGGGGGATGGCAGAGGGAGTAGAGGGGGAAGAGGAGCTCAGTCTGGGAAGGCCTCTTGGAGGAGGTGATTTTTAAGTAAGGTTTTGAAGAGGGAAAGAGAATCAGTTTGGCGGAGGTGAGGAGGGAGGGCGTTCCAGGACCGCGGGAGGACGTGACCCAGGGGTCGACGGCGGGATGGGCGAGACCGAGGGACGGCGAGGAGGTGGGCGGCAGAGGAGCGGAGCGTGCGGGGTGGGCGGTAGAAAGAGAGAAGGGAGGAGAGGTAGGAAGGGGCAAGGTGATGGAGAGCCTCGAAGCCTAGAGTGAGGAGTTTTTGTTTGGAGCGGAGGTCGATTGGCAACCACTGGAGTTGTTTAAGAAGGGGAGTGACATGCCCAGATCGTTTCTGCAGGAAGATGAGCCGGGCAGCGGAGTGAAGAATAGACCGGAGCGGGGCGAGAGAGGAGGAAGGGAGGTCAGAGAGAAGGCTGACACAGTAGTCTAGCCGGGATATAACGAGAGCCCGTAATAGTAAGGTAGCCGTTCGGGTGGAGAGGAAAGGGCGGATCTTGGCGATATTGTAGAGGTGAAACCGGCAGGTCTCGGTAACGGATAGGATGTGTGGGGTGAACGAGAGGGACGAGTCAAGGATGACACCGAGATTGCGGGCCTGCGGGACGGGAAGGATGGTCGTGCCATCCACGGTGACGGATAAGTCTGGGAGCGGACCGGGTTTGGGAGGGAAGATGAGGAGCTCAGTCTTGCTCATGTTGAGTTTTAGGTGGCGGGCCGACATCCAGGTGGAGACGTCCCGGAGGCGGGAGGAGATGCGAGCCTGAAGGGAGGGGGAGAGGACAGGGGCGGAGATGTAGATCTGCGTGTCATCTGCGTAGAGATGGTAGTCAAAGCCGTGAGAGCGGATGAGTTCACCGAGGGAGTGAGTGTAAATGGAGAACAGAAGAGGGCCAAGAACTGACCCTTGAGGAACTCCAACAGTTAAAGGATGGGAGGGGGAGGAGGCTCCAGCGTAGGAGACCGAGAATGATCGGCCAGAGAGGTAAGAGGAGAACCAGGAGAGGACAGAGTCCGTGAAGCCAAGGTGAGATAAGGTATGGAGGAGGAGGGGATGGTCGACAGTGTCAAAGGCAGCAGAGAGGTCAAGGAGGATCAGAATGGAGT
Organism: Ornithorhynchus anatinus; assembly: GCF_004115215.2. Lineage (NCBI taxonomy): Eukaryota > Metazoa > Chordata > Mammalia > Monotremata > Ornithorhynchidae > Ornithorhynchus > Ornithorhynchus anatinus. The sequence continues at coordinate 21,890,725 of NC_041734.1, forward strand.
AGGAGCCATTGGATTTGGCAAGAAGGAGGTCATGGGTGACCTTAGAGAGAGCAGTCTCGGTAGAGTGGAGGGGACGGAAGCCAGATTGGAGGGGGTCTAGGAGAGAATGGGAGTTAAGGAATTCTAGGCATCGATTGTAGACGACTCGTTCTAGGATTTTGGAAAGGAAGGGTAGTAGGGAGATAGGACGATAACTGGAGGGGGAAGTGGGGTCAAGAGCGGGTTTTTTTAGGATGGGGGAGACGTGGGCATGTTTGAAGGCAGAGGGGAAGGAGCCCTTGGAGATTGAGTGGTTAAAAATAGAAGTTAAGGAAGGGAGGAGGGCAGGAGCGATGGTTTTAAGAAGGTGAGAGGGAATGGGGTCCGAGGCGCAAGTGGAGGGGGTGGCACTTGCGAGGAGGGAGGAGCTCTCCTCTGAGGATACTGCAGGGAAGGATGGGAAAGTAGGGGAGGGGGTTGGTGGGGGGGAGGGGAGAGGCGGAGGGGTGACTTTGGGGAGCTCAGACCTGATCGTGTTGATTTTCGTGAGGAAATAGGTGGCCAGATCATTGGGGGTGAGAGATGGGGGAGGGGGAGGAACAGGGGGCCTAAGGAGAGAGTTAAAGGTCCGGAACAATCGGCGGGGGTGACGGGCATGGGTGTCGATGAGGGAGGAGAAGAAGCTTTGCCTGGCGGAGGAGAGGGCAGAGTTAAGGCAGGAAAGGATAAATTTGAAGTGTGTGAGGTCGGCTTGGTGCTTTGACTTTCGCCAGCGGCGCTCAGCAGCTCGAGCATAGGAGCCTAGGAGGCGGACGGAGGAGGTGATCCAGGGCTGTGGGTTAGTGGATCGAGAGCGGCGGAGGGAAAGGGGGGCGAGAGAGTCGAGATGAGTAGAGAGGGTGGAGTTGAGAGCGGAGACCCGTTCGTCGAGAGTGGGAAGAGAGGACAGGGCGGCAAGGTGAGGAGAGATGCTGTTGGAAAGACGGATGGGATCGAGAGAGCGGAGGTCTCTGTGGGGCAGTAGCGAAGATTTGCAGGGGGAGGGAGTGTGAGAGATGAGGCAGGTGAGAAGGTTATGGTCAGAGAGTGAAAAAGCAATATTGAGCAGAGGAGCTGGTACGGGGGACGGCAAGCCAGGTGGACTGTCGATCTCGGGGAGGGAGAACGGGAAAGCCCTGAGGGCAGAGAGCAGAGTTTCCTAAAGTCAAATCTGACGTCCCAAATGGGAAATAAGGCAAAAATTCGGAGACATCGGGAGCGCGGTATGTCGAAATCAGATCGAAGGCCATCACACGATCACTTTTACAGCTCTTTAGAAACCCCGCCAAGAGGCTCGACTGGGGAAGAGGTGGAACGGGCGGTTATAATTAGTAGCGAGGATTATCTGAGGATTTCATTTATTTGCTTTATCCTTAGCCCTCATGGTTAGGTGATTATGAGTGGAGGCGTAATTCCAAACTGGGCGAGCATATGTAGCTGGCTTTCAGAATGGAAAATGATTTCGTTGTCTGTGCAATTTGGATAAAATACTGTCATCGTCGATGCAGTTTCCTGGTACCCGTTACTTCTGTTGGAGCCGTGCGAGGGGGTCATTTTTTTCAGAAATAACTGATAAAATCAGCTTGCCCTACGATTGCGGTCCAAGTAGCCGCCCCACAGCCGTGGTGTTACCTCATCTCGCAGAAGGGGCCCTCTCCACTCAGAGTGGAGGCTCTGCATCCCCTCGGCCCGAGATTTGGGATCACGATGATCGGTCGGGCCCCGCCGGCCCCATCCGTGGTGGGCTCATGAACCCTCGGCCCCAGGGAATCTGAGGTGCCGTCTGTAGGAGGGCGAGGTGAGCGGGTGGAGGACCTGAGTGGCGGAGCCCCCGTTGGATCCACCGGGTGGCCCCGGTAGCGTCCGACACCGGTCCGGGACTCTCCTCGGAGACCCCGGGATCGTTCTGGTCGTACGTCGGCCGCGTTCCGGCTCGTCGGGGTCTGTGCCGAGCCTGACTCTATATCTCTCCTTTATTCTGAGAACACGTAACAGGTCCCGGGACTGGTGGGGAAAACGTAATAATAATGATGATGGCGTTTGTTAAGCGCTTACCAGGTGCCAAGCGCTGTTCTAAGCGCTGGGGTAGATGCAAGGTGACCAGATTGTCCCACGTGGGGCTCGCAGTCTTAATCCCCATTTTACAGAGGAGTAAAATTCTCTGAGGCCCAGAGAAGTGAAGTGACTGGCCCAAAGTCACACAGCTGATAAGCGGCGGAGCCGGGATTAGAACCCACCACCTGTGACTCCCAAGGCCGGGCTCCTTCTCTTTTGACAGTGTTCCAATTCATTGGGGTCTCTGCCGAGACTGACCCTATATTTCTCCTTTATGCTGAGTATACGTAGCAGGTCCCAGGACTGGTGGCGAAAGCATCTCATGCTGGGGCTCGGGGAGCATTTAGATTAGAAGATAATGGTTCATAACTCGAGGTTCGTACGGCAAAGAATTCCGGCGAGGGAAACTTTGGGATGAAGTGCTGGTTTAGCCGGTTCCTTCCCAGCCATTCTCTTGCAGCCATTCTAAGTGAGGCTGATGCCCAACTCCAAATTATTCTGCTTGCGTTCTCTGTCCTTGGATTTCAGTCCACAAATGTGCTATATCACCGAAAGCCTTTCGGAGCGAACCTAAACGTTAAGAGTTAATTTGTTGCATATTTTAGAAAATATTTCTAAGAAGCCGTCCTAAGATACACAAAGCCCTTATTGATGAAGTTTAACGTCGGGGTAAATGAAAAAGGTCAGTCGTTTGAAAGCTTCGGGTAATTAAGCATAATCAGCTTTTCAGATTTTCGCATAAACGGGACCGTCCGCAGCCTAGAACAGTGGGGATTGCAATTTTCTGTAGGGTTTACCGCTCTATATGTATATTTTTAAATCCCGTTTCAATGATTGGAGCCTTCTCTTTACCGAAACGGTAACTAGGTGGGGTAACGTGGATGTTCCGTAAGCAGTCCTTCGGCTGAACATATCTCAGAACCTCACCATCAAATGACAGGGCAGAATCACCGGCGAAGAAGTTCTGAAAGAAATCAGTCTCGTAGTAGTGATGCTATGCTCACCTCAACATAGTTATTCTGGGCGGGACACGTGAGGGACAGCATTGGGAGGTCCAACAGTTGCTGAGTAGCGAACGGAAATGGGGAAGGTGAAAGCGAGGAGGACAGAAAAGACATCTTGAGGGCACAGTAAAACAAAGCTGCATCCCAGCTGGAAGCCAGGACCCAAGGGTAAACCAGCAGGGCAAGCTGCGATCAGTGGGGGGTAAATGGGGGTTCACCGGAAGGAGGAGAGCGATGCCGTCTCGATGCCTTCACTATTTTCGTGTCCCTTGACTTTAAGGGCCTCTGGCCGGACACGACGCCTCCAGAAGTGGCTCCCTTTAAGTACGTTCAGAGTCCTTGAGCGCTTCTGGAATTACACGTCCCAGAAGCAGTTGGGGTGTACGTCTGCCCCCGTTCCCGCTGGATTCTGGACTTGGCTGGGAGTGGGGATGCACAAGAACTATTTGTCATCCTGTTTTCCCCTGGGCCAGACTGACAAGGAGGAAATCCTTTGCTTTTTCACTGGGCCTTCCTTCCTAAGGTTCATCCTGCAGGTACCAGAGAAGCAGCGTGGCTTAGTGGAAAGAGCCCGGGCTTGGAGTCGGAGGACGGGGGTTCCAATCCCGGCTCCGCCACTTGTCTGCTGTGTGACCTCGGGCAAGCCGATTCACTTCTCTGGGCCTCCGTTACCTCATCTGGAAAATGGGGATTAATACTGTGAGTCCTGTGTGGGACAACCTCATTACCTCGTATCTTCCCCAGTGCTTAGAACAGTGCTCGGCACCTAGTAAGCGCTTAACGGATACCATCGTTATTATTATTATTATCCCTTCGTTAGTCCGTTAAAGTGAATTCCTCAACTGCCTTTTAGTTGGTTAAATGTGTTAGCGGGGAGTGAATAGAAGAACACCGCAGAACAACCCCTTTCTTCTAGCTCAGAGTCTCCAAGTGGAAAACAACTTTACCGTGGAAAGTAATTTACCTTTCTCGGGACAGCTATGCCTACTTACGTTTAAAAATTACATATTCGTTCTGCAGTTGAAAGCCTATTTTCCAAACCTCGGCGATCCGAACAGTTGATACAGGAACTAGGTCAGCTCATCTAGAAGAAAACTTCGAGAAGCCAATTCGGGGGACTGACTGTCCCCCGTGGCCCAGCCCAGTGGGGTTTGGATATCCAAATTTTCAGTTATCTGATTAAATTTAGCTAATCGGTTTTCAGCTATTCACAAGGATTCATTTTACCCTGGGGCTTGGTTTTAATGTAAATGGCTAGTATTATTGGTTTGTCACCAGAGTGCCCGGATCTAGAGAATATTTTCCAGAGCTGTTTCTTGAGAGATGTCACATTTTCTACCGGGTCCTTATGAAACCCATTTTAGTCGGCTGTGACTTATCGCTTATTGTTGTTCCGACCTTGACTCCTTGCAGACCCCAAGGACTTACTGTTGTGCTAATACCGAAGATTTGGAAACGGTTATTCATCATGTTCACAGCCTCCATCCTTCAGCTCCATTCCTGGCCGCCGGAGTTTCGATGGGCGGGTAAGGCTCTCCCTAACTGAAATCTCTTAGGTGAGGGGATGGGAATTAGGACTCCGGTTCGGAGAGGGCATTTTCCAGTGGGGAGTTGGACCTCTCGTTCTGCCGCTTCAACCTGGTTCAGGATGAACGTTTGCGGTTTTATAGGTCGGTCCCCTCACCAAAACGGGTGGGCCCGTTGACAGAGTGAGAGAGGCAGGAGCGGCCGGAGTGTGGCGGGGGCGGGTTGGGGGAGAGGACGGGGACGATAGCCCAGAACAGGGCAGCGGCAAGGGAATGTTCGGGAGGAGTCGTGGAGGCCTTGAGGCGAAATCAACCAGTCAACCAATCGGCGCTATTTTCTGAGCATATACCATGTGCAGAGACTGTAGTAAGCACTTGGGAGACTACGATACAACAACTTTGGCGGACACATTCCCTGCCCACAATGGGTTTCCAGTCTAGGGGGGAGGGAGACGGATATTCATATAAATAATATATAATCTAAAGATATGTACATGTGCTGTGGGGTTGAGGGCGGGGTGAATATCAAATGCGCAGAGGTCACAGATCCAAGTGCATAGGTGATGCAGAAGGGAGAGGGTGCTGGAGAAATGAAGGCACAAGTGGGGAAGGCCCCTTGGAAGACTGTGACCTTCAGAAGGCTTTGAAGGTGGAGAGATTGATGGTCTGGCATATATGGGGGGAGGGAGTTCCAGGCTAGGGGGAGGATGCGGGAAAGGGGTCGACGGCGGGGTAGATGAGTTAGGGGCAGAGTGAATAAAAATGACGCTAGAGAAGTGAAGTGTGTGTGCTGGACTGTAGTAGGAGATTAGTGAGGTGAGATAGGAGGGGGCAAGCCGATCGAGTGGTTTAAAGTCGACGGTGAGGAGTCAAAGGCCAAGGTTATGGAGTTCTGCTGCGGACACGTTAAGTCTGAGGCGAGGGCAGGACATTCAAGTCAAGATGCCTTGAAGGCGGGAGGAAATGTGAGACTGGAGAGCCGGAGAGAGGTCAGGGCTGGAGATGTGGATTTGAGAATCATCTGCCAGAGAGGTGGTCGTTGAAGCCGTGGGACCAAATGAATTCTCCAAGGGAGTGGGTGTAGATGGAGAACAGAAGGGGACCCAGAACTGAACCTTGAGGGACACCCTGTACAACGAGGGTGTAAAATACCTGTCCTCCCTTCCTCCCTCTTCCCCTCGGAGCCCCACGTGGGACAGGAACGTGTCCGATCTGATTATCCGGTATCTGTCCCAGCATTTGGCATAACGCCTGGCCTTCAGGAAGCGCTTACTGAATACCGTCAGCACACTAATCACCAGCAAGTCTTCCCGGAATGCCTGCCGGGGGCGTCCCTGACGCTGGGTGCTAGGACTGGGCCGAAAGATGAGACGCTGAACCTGTCCCCAAGGGGCTTATCGTCTGCGCTTCCGCCGGGCCTCACGACCCCAGGAGTGGGACGATCATAATTATGGTGCTTGTTAAGCGTTTACTGTATGCCAGACACTGTACTAAGCTCTGGGGTGGAGACAGACCCAGTTGGACACGGTCCGTGTCCTGCACGGGGCTCACGTTCTTCATCCCCAGTTTACAGATGAGGTAGCTGAGGCACAGAGAAGTGAAGTGGCTTGCCCAAGGCAATGCAGCAGACAAGTGGCGGAGCCGGGTGATTACCCGCTGCTTCGCCTGCTGTTGAACTTACCCCACTAGTTCTTTCCCGGTGAATCTGTCTTCCCGTTCCTCCCCTCGTGGGTCAGGGAGCGAGTCTGATTCAGTGTACTAATAATGATAATGGTACCTGTTGAGCGTTTACTATGTGTCGAGCGCTGCTCTAAACACCGGGGTAGGGACAAACTAATCCGGTTGGACGCAGTTCCTGTCACACAGAGGGCTCGCAGTCTCACTCCCCATTTTTCAGATGAGGTAACTGAGGCCCAGAGAAATGAAGTGGCTCGCCCAAGGTCACGCAGCAGACAAGTGGCAGAGCCGGGATTAGAACCCAGGGCCTTCTGACTCTCGGGCCTCTGCTCCTTCAAGTAGGTCATGCTGCTTCTCTGTCTGGGACGTGTTGGGTTTGCGATGTCGCGGAGGGACATCCGATTAGAAGTGTCCTGAAGGCAGGAGGAAAGAGGAGGCTGCAGGAAAGGAGAGAGGTTGGGGATGGAGAGGTAGATTTGGGAATCTGCTGCGTGGCGATGGTAGCGGAAGCCGTGGGAGCAAAGTCCTCCGAAGGGGGTGGGGGTAGATGGAGAATAGAAGCAACCCAGAACTGAGCCTCGAGGGACCCCCTCACAGTTAGAGGGTGGGAGGCAAAGGAGGAGCCTGCCGAAGAGAAGGAGAAGGAGCGGCCAGAGAGGTGGGAGGAGAACCAGGAGCTGGGTTTCATAATAATAACGTTGGTATTTGTTAAGCGCTTACTATGTGCAGAGCATTGTTCTAAGCGCTGGGGGAGATACAGGGTAATCAGGTCGTCCCACGTGAGGCTCACGGTTAATCCCCACTTTACAGATGAGGTAACTGAGGCACAGAGAAGTTAAGCGACTTGCCCACAGTCACGCTGTTGACGAGTGGCAGAGCCGGAAGTCGAACCCATGACCTCTGACCCCGAAGCCCAGGCTCTTTCCCCTGAACCACGCTGCCTCCCCAGTCCAGGTCCTCTGATTCCCAGGCCTGCTCTCTCTTCACCGAACCGCGCCGCTTCTCCGGCTCGAAGATATTCTGTTCCGTGACCGCAGGCTGCACCCCTTCTCCCTACTAGCCGTCTCCATCGGTAAATCGGTAGCATTTATCGATAGCCCGTTGTTTGGCGGCACACCGTACTAAACCTTTGGGAGAGTCCTGTAAAATCCATATACTTGACCCCCGCCCTCAAGGAGTTTACCACCTAGCCAGACGGTGTGTTGTCGGGGACCGAAGGACCAGGAAAGAGACTGTGGATAGTTCGGTGCAAACCGTCACCGCTACTGCGGAAGCGCTTGAAATACACGTCCCGCTCTGTGTTAGGACATTCCTTTCTCTTCGGAAACATCGGTGCCCGAGCAATGCCAAAGGGCCAGAAAACGGTATGACTCTGTTTTCATGGGCACGGTGTATAAAAGAGATTATCTGTGTGCAGTCTCTCTCTTGGCAGCTTCTTCAAGTCAAAGAACCGCCCCGAATCTCTCGGGTGGTTAGGTCTGTTTGAGCAGCGCGTCCCGTGGCTGTGCACGGCATGGGCAGCGAGAGAACGGCAGACCGGAACCAAACCGAAAACCCCCTCGCATTAGCATGGAAGGCGGGACTTGACCTACAAAAGGAAGAAGCCGGAATCCAAGCCGACGGCCCCGGCCGACGCTCCTGATCGAGTCCGGCCGACAGTGCCGTGCTCGGCTCTCTGGGGCTGAATGATGTGACTTTAAAGCGGAGGGTGCCAGCTGGAACTTTTCCCCGGATCGTGCAACTCCTTGATGGTTCTGTTGGCCAGATTCCTGCCCGAGGAGTCTAAAGCTCCTTCGCTCTGCTCCCGTTTCCGTCGCCTTGCCCGCAGATAGCCCGTGGGCAGGCTGCAGCCTTAGTGCGGGTGGCTGACCCATAATGACGCCTTGCGGTTCCTGATCCCTTGGGCGCTCTTCCGAGACGGTGTGCTAGCGAAGGGTAGGAGCCGTTCATCCCTAAGTAAGAGTGCCTGAATGGACCAGTTCCACGCTACCGGGCTGGGGACGGCCCAGGCATCCCAGCGGGAGGCAGAGCGCTTACCGCAGTCTGACCACGCCAGCAGATTGGGTTGGACACGGTCCCTGTCCCACGTGGGGTTCACAGTCTCAGTCCCCGTTTTACAGAGGAGGTGACTGAGGCCCTGAGAAGTGAAGTGACTTGCCCAAGGTCACACAGCAGACAAACGGTGGCGACGGCATCAGAACCCGTGACCTGACTCCCAGGCCTGTGTCCTAGCCACTATACCACGATGCCTCAGTGTCTAACTATCCCCCAGCCATCTGTAAATGGGGGATTAAGACGGCGAGCCCCACGTGGGACAATCTGATTACCCCGTACCTACCCCAGCGCCGAGAACAGTGCTTGGGACGTAGTGAGCGCCTAACGCGTTCCACCATCACCCACCGTTCCAACTCATGCTGGAGAAAAAACTTACTCTTGTGTAATTCAGAACACCTCAACAATAATGAGTAGACATTTTAACTCATTAGTAAGTATTTAATGCAGCGCCGTGAATGCACAGAACAGCATCGGCGGGTCAACGAACCCAATCCGAATCTGGGGCAGAATCACGTCCGTTATCAGTAGTCGGGGGGCTCGTGATTATTATCATTAGTGCTTAGGCGCTGCCATAAATCCTGTTAGAAGTAAGCAATTCCCATTAGGGGGGGGAAAGACAGACCGTTAGGCCAACGGTAAATCGCAAACCGCGAGAAGAGCTGAGTGGAGAAACCAATTGGAAAGAATAACAGAAAATTAGCAGCTACGACTGTCGTTGGAAGAAGCAGCCCTCGGACTCCTCAGCACTGCAGCCAACAGTCCTGGGCTACTCATACCCGCGGCCTGGGCTAGTGGCCTGGAGGGTGTGGTACTCTGGCTGTGTCAGGCGGGAGGGGGAAGACCGTCCCAGGCACTGGGGTTGGGCGACCCCCAGTCCTATACTAAGATCGGAGGGAATCTACACGGACTCCTTGGAACCCGCTAGCCTGTAAACTTTCTTGAGAGTAGGGATCATGTTTGCCGACTTTATCATCTTGTACTCTCCCAGATGCTTAGTACGATGTTCTGTACGCAGTAACTGCAAAATAAATACCAGCGATTGATCGATTGACCCAGGCCCTACCCAGGAATTGACCTTCAATTAATAATAATAATAATAATACTGGTATTTGGTACATGCTTACTATGTGCCAAGCACTGTTCTAAGCGCTGGGGTAGATACAAGGTAATCAGGTTGTCCCACTTGGGGCTCACAGTCGTAATCCCCGTTTTACAGCTGAGGTAACTGAGGCACAGAGAAGTTAAGTGGCTTGCCCGTGGTCACCCAGCAGACGAGTGGTAGAGCCGGGACTAGAGCCCACGTCCTCTGGCTCCCGAGCCTGTGCTCTTTCCACTAAGCCACGCTGCTTCTGAGCGCTTGAACAGAGACCAAACAGCAAGCACGAACTGCGAAATAGCAAATACATGGATGAGCCGCACCATAACACTTATAAATGGGACCATTCAGCCCCGATTGCCCGAGGTGGAGGATTTCCCAGGTGCCTGTTCGTAGTTGGTAAGGTGCTATTACCCGGAATGTGGTTTTTGGTGCCCAGGTTTTCAGAGCTTTATGACCCTTTCCACCACCCTAAGAGGCAGTAATCCAACAGTAAGTCAGGAGAACGAAGGCTACGTCCTGCCTCCGTTGTCATTCACCAGCAGCTGAGTAAACTCTATGCCCACTGACATCCTGGAAAGTTTCCCATTTCTCCTCCTCCTGAAGTTGCTCTGAGATCGGACGGCTTGGGCAAAATGATGCCCAAGAGGCCGACTAAAGGAAGAGAAGAGTTCTCTGTCCGGGAAGAGTCCTTCCTTCTCGCACCTCCGACATGACTGAAAATGCGAATCCCTGGATTATCCTGCCCATTTGGAGGCCAGTGCCTCCGTGGTAAATTTCTCTAACATTGCCCTCGGCCTGGGTGAGGGCAATCCACCCATCAGCCTCGGGTCCCCAACACCTCTGGAATTTCTAGGTGCTAAGAGGGAGAACAACACAACAGACAAGCGGCGGAGCCGGGGTTAGAACCCCCGACCGCTTGTTTCCCAGGCCCGTGCTCTATCCACAACGCAACGCTGCTTCTCTGAGAGCTTTTCTCTTTTCTCCAAGAGCCCAGGTGCAAACGTCCTTCTCGGCTTTCTCCCCTGGAGGGGTCCCCACCTTCTGTGGATTTTCGCAGAGATGTCATCACGTCACGTTCACGTCGTCCAAGCGGCCCCCCCTTCTGACTGTGTGTCCTTTACCCCTTGGTTGTAGAATGCTGCTCCTAAACTACCTCGGCAAAACCGGCTCCAAAACTCCCCTGTTGGCCGCCGCCACGTTCTCCGTGGGTTGGAACACTTTTGCCTGCGCGGAATCGCTGGAGAAGCCGCTCAACTGGCTGCTCTTTAACTATTACTTGACTACCTGCCTCCAGTCTTCTGTGAACAAGTAAGTCAGCCACTTCCAGACTCTTCCCAAAGGGTGAGGTCAGGGTGAAGTGCTCTTAAAGGCCAAGGACGTGGTCCCCGAGTCTCCCCCACAGCCCAAGTCCCTCCCGAGGGCCGGAAGCACAGAGATGAGTCTGTCGTCGCTCACTCCTGCTGCCGGCCTTTGGGCCCCTAAGTGACCACTGACTGATCCCTCCGCTCTGAAGGCGTTCCTTGCGGCAGTCACTTCTCACCCTAAGGGCTCAGATCCCGGAGGTGGATTTGGAGTCACACGCAGAGACCCCCCAGCTCCGTGGGAGGGAGAGCCGTGGGTGCCGTGGGATTGGTACCAAAGCCAGTTTCGGCTCCCAGAGCTCAATGGGCCGGAGCGGGTGGCCATTCTTAGCCGGCCCCACCTTTTGGATCCGGAAAGGAACCGGAGGTGAAACCGAGCTACCTGCCGGAAGAGGAGGCAGAGGAGGGGGGAGAGGAGGAAGCCATCGCTGCTTCTCACGCTCTCAGGGCTTTGGGGGGGAGGGGAGAGGCGGGGAGGGCAGGGGAAGGCTAACCAGACGTTTTCAGAAAGCTCCAGATCCGGAAACCACACATTCCTTCGGCCCCCTCGCAGAGGAAGAACTTTTTGCATAAGAAGTCGGTCGCTTCTGACTGGAATACAGCTAATTACAGGGGAGAAATCGCACAAGGAGAAGGGAGCTAGAAAAACCGGGTGTTGGGGAAAACCTAGAGTCGTGAGGTGGAGTCTTCCCGCAGGACTTCCTGGAGGGAAAAAAAGTTTGTAACCGGTGAAGTTCCAGGAGAGGAGCATCTAAGGGGCGCGTAGCAGCGTTCGTTCATTCGTTCATTCATCCAATCGTATTTATTGAGCACTTACCGTGTACAGAGCACTGTACTGAGCGCTTGGGAGAGGACGATACAGGAATAAACAGGAACCGAGCTTAGAGCGTTCGGCGGGCCGGGCGCTGCTGGGGTTAAGTTCGGAACGAATGCTGGATCGGAGATGGTGTTTTTTATTCCTGGGTCTAGTTGAGGATTCTGTGGACGACTACCGTTGCTACTGAAACCTTTAATCCAGGTCAGTCGTGGCTCGCTGTTCTTAGACAAAGAGAGTGGCTGAGCGTTCTGTGTTTGCAGAACCCGCTAATTCACAGACTCGCTGTCCCGAGAAGGGATGTCCTCCAAACCTCAGCATCTGGCTCGGAGGGCCGCGGAACTGGTTAGCTGAATCCCAGATTCTTCCCACGGATGGACTGGGCGGGGGGAGGTCGTCAGTCTTGGGGTGCATTGGAGCGGGGGACCCAAGAGAGTCCCTACCCCAGCTGGCCCCTGCAGTGGGTACCGGGACCCCGATGTTAAAGACGGACTGAAGCATCACATCCCTGGACCCCCACCCCCCACCCCGAGGATGGGCTTCTACCCCCTCGCCCCCACCCACTCCGCGTCCCGGCCGATAGGCCTGCAGGATTCTCCAGGGACAAAGAGGGGGTCAAAGGTCCAGAGTCGCTGCGGCGCCGATTCAGAGCCTCAGTCTCGGGGACACAGCCCGGTGGGGTCAAAGCATCAGGACTAGCGGTTGCGGTGCTGTGGCTCGGTCCCCCGTGCGGCACTTGCTCTGGGCCGCGGAGCTGCGGGGCGAGCCAGGCGTCTGGTTCGGCAGGCGAGCAGATGGCTGAACGTGAGGGTCAAGGATACAAGGGCAGTTCCAGGGAGGACCTTGCCTTCCTCCTCTCTCCGTCCAGCTCCTCTTCCTCTTCTACCCTTCTCTCCCTTTCCTTGAAGCTAATTCCATCACACCCTCTGAACCTCCCTCTCTCACCTCTTTTCCTCCTTAGTCCCCTCCAAGCCCCATGCCTTGATGCTCCTCCTCCCTCATCAGTACCCCACACCTAATTCCACCCTAGGCTTCCTCTAAAGCGCTTTTTAAGGGAAAGATAAAGCCTCAGCCCCCAGCGAACGCCTCCAACAACTCCCTGGCTTTGTCGACGGAAGCCCCAGGGCCACGACTGACCGAGCCCACCTCTGGCTGCTGGTTTCGGTTTCTCTCTACCCGCTGAGGCAGTAGCTGCCACTGAAAGTCGAGCTAAACGGGAGAAGCTGTTGTTAGGGCACCTGGGAACTGACGGTCCAAACGTCTCCCTACCTTCAAAATACGATCTGGGGATTTTCGGTCACCGGAAAGCAAACGTTACTTTATCTCTAGAAAGTTTCTGACCTTTCGTACGGATTGAAAATCTCCACTCGTCTCCGGGCCCCTCAGTTTGGTGACCTCCGTGTGGCCCTGGCTTACTTGGGAGGCGAGTGGCGAGCGACTCATCTTCTCTTCTGAAATTATTTTCCCAGGCATCGACACATGTTTGTGAAACAAATTGATATGGATCACGTCATGAAGGTATGGGGAGTCTTTTGTCCGTAATCTTGTCCTCGGTTTGGAGTTCACCGGTCGCAGGTAGTCGCTCATTTGATCTGGGGTTATTTTTAGGCTAAATCGATTCGCGAGTTTGATCAGCGGTTCACTTCGGTCTTGTTTGGATACCGAACCATCGACGATTATTACACTGATGCCAGTCCAAATCACAGACTGAAGTCAGTGGGAATTCCCGTGTTGTGCCTGAACTCTGTGGATGACGTTTTCTCCCCACGTCACGGTAAGTTTTCCGGCAGCCTCAGAAGGCAACTCCTGCTGATTTGCGATACTGGTTGCAATATGTGGTATTCGTTAAACACCGACTAAGCGGCAGTCACCGTACCGAGTGCCGGAAGAGAAACAGGATGATCGGGTCGCACCGAGTCCCGGTCCCACGGGGGCCTCTCAGTCGTAATATGCCTTTGCTAAACCGTTGCCCCCTCCTAAGTAGGGAAGCCCAAGGCCAGTTGGACTAAATGAAACCTTTCAATTGGAGCTTCTGCCCGCACGTCTAATTCCTACCTGTGTATTCTTTCCCAGTGCTCGGGACAGTGCTCTGCACACAGCAAGCATGTAATAAATGCTGTTCCTTCTTTTTCTTCTTGCCAGGCACACTGTCTCTGAACTGATTCTTTTGGCAGGGAGGTTTGCTGCTCTGGGATGTTAGCTGTGATCACCAAACTCTGTAATGGGAAAAGCCCCGGGGGGAAAAAAATAAGTTGATGTCTACGCAGGCATAAAAGACTAGCAAGCCTGTCTGGAACCTGAATTCGGTGCATTGCATCTGAGTGATAAAATCAACCTGGAGGGAAAATATTCACCTTTCCCTTGAAATTGTTCATTATTTAGTATAGGGAAGCAGAGTGGCTCTTGGGTAGGGTTAATCCTGAAACTCAAGTTATAGAGGAAAGATCAGAACTAGGTTTGCTGTATCTTGCTTTTATTCTTTACTTCAAAAAAGAAACCTTAAAGATTCGTACGATGTTTTGGTGTCACTTTCTGAAGACTGAAGGGAGTAGCTACAGGAGATGGACTCTTGTCAGTCAGTGGTATTTATTGAGCATTTACCGTGTGCAGAACACTGTACTAAGTGAGATGGTTTGGTACGACAGAGTTGGTAGACACAATCATCAGTGGTATTTATTGGGCGCACAGCACCCTACTAAGCCACTGGGAGAGTTACAACAGAATTAGCAAACACATTCCCTGCCCATAACCTGCTTACGGTCTAGCGTGGGAGACCGACCTGTTGTGAGCAGGGAATGTGTCCGTTTATTGTTATATAATACTCTCCCAATCGCTCAGTACGTAGTAAACGTTCAGTAAATGCGATTGAACGCATGAATGAATGAGTGAATGAAGGTGTTCAACGTTAGCCTCCTGCCTGGAAGGTTTCTTTTGGTCCAGACGGAGTCTCTCCCGTGTGAAGCCATCCAGCAGACATAGAGGACCAGCTAACCAACCAGTCGGCCTCCTTCCCAAAGTCATTAATGGCTGCTGCTTGGCTTTGTCTCTGGCAGGGCGGACCAGGGGTTTGGACAGTGAGACTGCGCGGCGGCTGTGAAGCCTGACTGAGATTTCGACCGACTGCCTCTCCCTTGTCCCTGTGGGCTGACCCCTTTTTATACCAAGGGATTGAAATTCTTGGCAAGATTAGCTCTGGACAAAACCGTGTTGGTTTCTCCCTGTTGTTCTTAGGCGTGGCCAGTTATTGGCTGGGTTATTTGTTTCAGCATCTCACTAGGTACCGATGTTGAAGGGGACGATTCTGTAATTCCCGGAGCGGCTTCCTTTCCCTCTTTCTACACCACCACAGCTTGGCCTTTCTGCTGGCCTTTATAAATTCTCGGAAATAATAGCTCGTTGCTCTCCAGGGATAGCCACCGACTCCTACGGTGTCTCCGTGCTCTGCCATCAAACTCTGAATGAATATCCAAATACCCAAATTATCATCAACTGCTCAGTATCGAGCATTTAAAACAGGCAAAGCACTAGCTGTTTATAAAATGCTCTTTGGTTCTTTTTCCCCTGCTCTGGATTGACGCTCTAACATTTCGTCCAAGTGGGGCCTGCTCTGCTCCTCAACATGAGAGAAGATGAACAGGCTTTGCCTTTTTACAGTTATCTGTTAGCACACTTCCTTCCTCTCTACAAAAGTGAGAGGGTGACTCTTTCCCTGGTCACTGCTTTCACCTCAAAGAAGAGTGTTTCGGTTTTTTTTTGACATCCGCTGTCTTCTTGTCTTGGGCTCTTTGTATCCCCTTTCTTTTCACCTTCTTAACCTTGTCCCCTAGATTCGTAGTGTTTCCCAATATTCTTTGTTAGTCCTCTGACCCGCTTTCCACCTCTTGTGACTTTCCCTTCAGCTTTTCAAGCCTCACTTTAGCTAAATCGGGGTTTGTGAATCTTCTTGGCCTTCCTAGAGAAGGCCTAGAGAAGCAGCGTGGCTCCTAGAGAAGCAGCGTGGCTCAGTGGAAAGAGCATGGGCTTTGGAGTCAGGGCTCATGAGTTCGAATCCCAGCTCTGCCACTTGTCGGCTGTGTGACTGTGGGCGAGTCACTTAACTTCTCTGTGCCTCAGTTCCCTCATCTGTAAAATGGGGATTAAGACTGTGAGCCCCACGTGGGACAACTAATTCCCCTGTGTCTACCCCAGCGCTTAGAACAGTGCTCGGCACATAGTAAGCGCTTAACAAATACCAACATTATAGGAGAAGCAGCATGGCTCAGTGGAAAGAGCATGGGCTTTGGAGTCAGGGCTCATGAGTTCGAATCCCAGCTCTGCCACTTGTTGGCTGTGTGACTGTGGGCAAGTCACTTCACTTCTCTGTGCCTCAGTTCCCTCATCTGTAAAATGGGGATTAAGACTGTGAGCCCCACGTGGGACAACCTGATTCCCCTATGTCTACCCCAGCGCTTAGAACAGTGCTCGGCACATAGTAAGCGCTTAACAAATACCAACATTATTATTATTATTATTATTCCTACGGATTGAGGTGTTTTGTTCCTAGCGTTCACAGTGACGTGCGATAAGTGCTTCCTAAGCTTTGGGGTGGATGCAACCTAAGCCGTTTAGACACCGTCCCTGTCCCACTAGCGGCTCCCCATCTAATGGGGAAGGAGAACAGGTAATAATAATAATAATGTTGGTATTTGTTAAGCGCTTACTATGTGCCGAGCACTGTTCTAGGCGCTGGGGTAGACATAGGGGAATCAGGTCGTCCCACGTGGGGCTCACAGTCTTAATCCCCATTTTACAGATGAGGGAACTGAGGCACAGAGAAGTTAAGTGACTTGCCCACAGTCACACAGCCGACAAGTGGCAGAGCTGGGATTCGAACTCATGAGCCCTGACTCCAAAGCCCGTGATCTTTCCACTGAGCCACGCTGCTTCTCAGGTAACATCCTCATTTTTACTGGCGAAGAAGCTGAGGTGCGGAGAAGTTAGGGGACTTGTTCTAGACCACACAGCAGGCAAGTGGCGGAGCCAGGATTAGAACACGGGTCTCCTGACCCTCAGGCTGGAGCTCTTTCCTCTAGCCCAGGCTGCTTCGTCAACCTGCGGGACTGGCAGGGAGAAAAACAGCCGGTTTGGGGGCCCTCTTTTCCTCTTTCTGCCCACCGAGTCCTTCTTCCTATGACCCTAAACCAATTAATGCTCGCTTTGGTAAAAGTCATTTTATCTTGCTGACGTGTTTTCCCTTCTCTTGGGCTTTCTGTAAAGTCAGCTTAAAATCACTCCCACCAAGTAGCCATCCTCCGTAACAAAAGTTGTCCATCGCTTTCCAGTTGTAAGGATCAAGTTCAAAAGAGCCCTCAGTGCATCAGACAGAAACTCCTTAACTCTCGGCTTTAGGGCACTCGATCAGCTCTCCCCCCTCCAACCTTCCTCGCTCACCTCTTTCAACAATCCAGACAGCACACTTTGGTCCTCTAATGCCTGCCTTCTTTCTGTAGCTCGATCTCGTCATGCTCCCTCTGATCTGGAACGCCCTCTCCTTTCGTATCTGACAGGCCACCACTCTCCCCACCTTCAGTGCCCTATGTAAATCTTGTAATGATAATGGTATTTAAGTGCTTACTGTGTACCAGGAACAAGAGGTCTTCCCTAAAATTTAAAGTCCTCATTTCCCCTATTTGCCCTCCCTTCTGCATCACCTAGGCATTTGGATCGATCTCCTTTTAAGCGCTTGCTATCCCCCTCGGCCCCACAGCACTTATATCCATATCCCTATCCTCTCCCATTTCCCCTGTATCTATCTGCGGGCTTTCTGCCTCCTCTCGACTATAAATTCATGGCGGACGGGGATCGCGTTTACCGACTTCTTTGCATCGCACTCTCCCAAGCACTCGCCGCCGTGCTCTGAACGTAGTACACGCTAAATAAATCACGTAGTTCGACAGATCGATTGCTGATTCGTCGTCGTTTGTACTAGAAAATTGGTTTCCATCTAATCCGCAACCCGTCGGGTGACCTGTGAGCTGCGGAATCATTTTACCGCAGATACTTAACTGGTTAAAGGCACGTTCCACTTTCTTGTCCATTTTTTCTCCCGGGTTGGAGATCTCTGACCGACGGCCCCCTTATTTCGCTTCTCACCTTCCCGGACTCCTGTTGACAGGGCCGGTTTCAGACGGGAAACTAGAGAGGCGGCTGCCTCGGGGTGTGTTGTCTAGAGGGCCGTGGAGCAGCAGCCTTTGAAAATTTGAAAAAGTCGCATCTCCGGAGCTTCTACCTCCGAGGATCGTCCATTCGGAACTTCTGAAACGGGGCCGTTTTGAGATAACTCTAAGAGGAAAATTGTTAGTAGATAGCCTCTGTCAGTTTTTTCTCTACCGGTCCATTCTTGACATTTTGATGTGATACTCTTCATGCGGGTTACGTAGGTTTCTATGGTCCCTCTGTCCCATATTTTTACTTAAAGCGCCAGCCTCTGGCCATCCGGGCTCCTGCGGGCGGGTCTCTTGGGGCCCAGAAGCAGAGCGGGCGTTCGGATGGCTCCGGGAGGGGAGAGCGACAGCTCTGGGGGGAGGTGGCAGGTCAGGCGGGCTCTCCTCTTTCACGTTTCACGAGAAGCAGCGTGGCTCAGTGGCAAGAGCCCGGGCTTGGGAGTCAGAGGTCGTGGGTTCTAACCCCGGCTCCGCCTCCTGTCAGCTGGGTGACTCTGGGCAAGGCACTTCACTTCTCTGGGCCTCAGTTCCCTCATCTGTAAAATGGGGGTTAAGACTGTGAGCCGCACGTGGGACAACCCGATTACCGGGTATCTGCCCCAGCGCTTGGCACGTAGCAAGCACTTCAATACCATTATTATCATCATTGTTTTGGGGTCTGCTAACTTCAGGCCGTGCAGTTGGAAAGGGCCACGGGTGTCAGGGCGTCTGATGCCCCCAGGTTCCGTCCCTGGCCGCTCTGAGAAGGGGCTGCCGGGTTTTTTTTCCCACCCGACGGCGGTCCGATATCTGCAGCCAGCCCTGCTCCAACCTACTCACTGTACTCCCATCTTGACTGTCTCGCCATCGTCCTCTCTGGCCCGGGACTCCCTCCCCTTTCATATCCGGCAGACCACTCTCCCCATCTTCAAAACCCTCTACGAACCACACCTCCTCCAAGAGGGCTTCCCCGACTACCCTCCCCCTTCCTCACCCCCATTCGCCCTCCCGTCCGCGTCACCTGCGCGCTTAAGGCCTGCCACCCCACCCCCGCCCCGCAGGACTCACCTTCGCATCCTCACACCCTCCAGTGTGTAAACTCCTTGTGGGCAGGGAACGTGCCCGCCAATTCTGTCCGACCGTACTCTCCCAAGCGCTTAGTACAGTGCCCTGCGTCTAAAAAGTACTCAGTAAATACCACCGACTGATTGACGTGGAGCTCTCCTGGTTGAACGAACTCTCCCGACCTCCAAGACCCGAGGCTGGGAAAACCCTGGAATCCTCCTGGTCTTCCCTGACCTATCGAACCCCTTCCTATTAGCTGCCGCTCTGAGCCGAGCAATGAGAGTTGGAGGACGAGTGACGGTGGGCAATTTTATTAGCCCGGGGCATTTTCCCAGTGCTCTCGAAACGCTGTCTTTCAGTGACGTTAATCCCCAGCGTAGGGTAGCAGACCACTCTGGTCCTCATCTCATTTCGTGCGAACGTGGGGCTCAGCTCCGTTTGGCCGCTTCGGAAGGTGGCGTTCCCCCGCTTCTGTCAGGGATTGAAATTCTACTTCTCTCTGCCGGGCCGGGATTGGGCTTGAGTTATTCCCAGCGGCTGAGTCGTCTGCCCAGTGGATTTCAACTCCTGCAGGGGACTGTAGAGTGACTCGATCGCTTGTGCTCGGAACAGTGACGGCAAATTCTCGGGGAAAACGGAACGAGCGTTGACTCCGGCGGAAAGATTTTTAAGTACAGCACTTGTCTCCTTTGTTCATTTAGCAGCGGCATCTCTGGTGCAGCCCCTGGGAGCCGATCCTGCCAAGGAGTCACCCCCGGGCAGGGCTAAAGCGGCAGCCACGTACTAGCCCAGCTGGGCCTTTATGGGAGAGAGCGGGCCCTGGGGCATTTCTCCAGGTCTCCGTTTCCTCATTGGCAAAACGAGGTCACCTTCCGCTCGCTTTCTCAAGGCGATGTCGTGGTGTGGAAAACGAGATAACTGAGGAGAAAGTGCTTAAAAAAAATGAACACGCTTTGCAGATATCAAGCATCTCGCGTGGGGCCCTCTAGACCGTAAGGCCCCTGTGGTCAAGGTTCATTTCTCCCAACTCTCCGGCGCTTAGAACGGGGGTTGGCTCAGAGTAAGCGCTTAACAAATACCATCCTTATCAGTATTATTACTTTACGGTACTCTTCCGAGTGCTTAGTCCAGTCCCGCACACGGTTAAGAGCTCGACACGGATTGAGTGACTGATGACTGACTTCTGAGGGAGCCTTTCCCGCAGTAGGGTGAGATGACAGAGGGAGGTTTGAGCGATCAGTGATTTCAAACTGCTTGGGTTTCAGGAAAATCCATACCCCATTTGGAGAGTCTTGTGTGCACTGATTGAGGGGGCCCGATGTTTCCGGCTGGGCAAGTCGCCATTGACCGCCGCCCCCCCTCCCCATTCTGTTTTTCTCCTTCCTAGCGATCCCGATCGAAACGGCGAAGCAAAATCCAAACGTCGCTCTGGTCCTCACTTCCTACGGGGGCCACATTGGCTTTCTGGAGGGGATCTGGCCGAGGCAGTCGACCTACATGGACCGAGTGTTCAAGCAGTTCGTGCGGGCCGTGGTGGAGCACGGGCACGAGCTCTCACGCATGTAGCTCTCCGGGGTCGCGTCCGGACCGCCGCGGCAGCCCGGGATCGGGTCCCGAGAGGACCGCTCGCCCCAACTGGAGCCGCTGGGCACTGAAGCGGTGGGCCGGCGCGGGGGCCGACGAGGAGGGGCGAGGCGTCCGGAGAGCGGCCCGAAACCTACTCCTTGGGCCAACCCTTTGTAGCCGGAGATGAATTACATACTAGGCTGACATTTACGTAGTTTTGTTTTTAATATGCCTTACCGAGAATGACCTTAAGTGAAGTAGCACTCTGCATATGTCAAACTGCAAATAACCAAAACCGTTATATACACAGATATTAATTCCTCAGGGTTTTAATTTAAGCTAGTACGTTTTTAAGGTTTCTTTGATGAAGACGACGTGTTCCGTAAAGCTCCGTGACACGCCTCACCGCAGGGGACGGCGACGGCGTCCCGGCGCATTCCTAAGGCGACTCGGGGAAATCGCACTACTCAAATGCCCTAGGAAATCCTGAACGTTCTTGGACTCTCACCGGGAAGGCGGTTTTACCACGGCGTTAGACTAATCTCTCTAGTTTGCTGTTTACCCTGGGTAGAGCAGTAGATGAGGGCTGGTTTTTGTTTTTTAACTCCAAGGTTCTACGCCAGACATGCTTATTTTTAAAACGGTGCGTGAGTCTATGTATAAAATACGTATCTATGTTCGACTAAAATAAACTCTGCCACTTTAAGCCAAAATCCTGCGATCCTCCTCCCTTTACACTCCGGCGAGGGAGAAGCGCCCAGAACAGCTCCGGAGACGTCTCAGCCGAGGCGAGGGTGAGAGGAGATCGGAGGACCCCGGCGAGGACGCTGGGTCTTCGATGGGGCACCTTCAGCACCGCCGAAGAGAAAGATTTGCGAGGAAACAGATTCATCCATTCGATCGCGTTTCCCGAGCACCTGCTGTACGCAGAGCATACGGGTACTAAGCGCTGGGGAGACTCCGATACAACAACGGACGGACGCGTTCCCTGCCCTCGGTGAACTGGCAGCGTGGAACAGGGAGAGACAGACGTGAAATAGAAATAGATGAAAAAGATATGGACCTCAATGAAGATAAATAAAGGTAACTAAATCAATTTATAAGCTAAATAAAGGGAGCAAGTCAGGGTGATGCAGAAAGGAGTGGGAGAAAAGTGGGCTTGGGCAGGGAAGACCTCTCGGAGGAGACCCTGAGCTCGCCGTGGGCAGGGATTGTCGCTCTTTACTGTTGTACCGTACTTTCCCAAGTGTTTAATACAGTGCTCTGCACAGAGTAAGCGCCTAATAAACACGACAACGAATGAATGAAGCCTGGGGGCGGAGGGGGGGACTGATTGGCCGTCGGATTTGAGGAAGGAGGAAGCTCCAGGCCAGAGGAGGGGTGAGGGGTGGCTGCCTCCAGGCAGCTCAGCCCAGAAAGTTGGGAAAGGAGAGGGGCGGGAGGCCAGGCCCCGCACAGCAGCGGGGAGACGGGGGGTTCTGGAAAAGGGGCCAGCTAATAATCGGGGGGTCTACCAAGTGCACATTTCATTACTCTCTCTCGTCGGGAGAAGAGTCGGGGAAAAGCCCAGCTGGCCGTCACAGAGGTTGGAAGAGCCGGCCCGAAATTTGGCCCATTCATCCATTTTCCTACCAAGAGTACTTACTGAGCGCGTATTAACTGTGTGCGGAGCGCCGTACTGAGCACTTCGGACACTGTAACAGACACGTTCCCCGCGCACAGCGAGCCCCCGGTCTAAACGGGCTCCGCCCGAGCTCTTCACCTCAATTCTCCGCTTCCCGCCGCCGAGGGAGACCCGGTTTCGGGGAAGTCCTCTGCTCTCCTCCTCCTTGTTCGAAGGCCCCGAGTGCCGATCTTCCAAGCGGGGACGGTCCAAGGGGAGGAAGGACGCGGGACCCCGCGGGCGACTCGGCAGCCGCGTGAGGAGCGCTCGCCTCAGCTGCGTTGGGCGAGGCCCGGGGGACACCGTCCGCCTCCCCGTAACGGCCTGCATCCTCCCCCCGCTCCCGTGGGAAGACTGGAAACGGCCGCGCCCCGAGCCCTCCGCCCAACTCACAACCTCGGCAAGGCCGCGGCTTGGACCACTGAGCTGCAGGGAGCCTGAGATTATGCTCTTCCGGGCCCCGCACCCTGCTGATTTTTTCTTTCATTCGTCCCCGTCTGCTCTTCCGGTGTTTTGTTTCCTCTTTCCTTGCGTACCCGTCACCGGTCCCTTCTCCCCCCGTTGAATTTGGAGACCGTGAGGCCCTCAGAGGGAGAGGCGGCGTAGTTTAGCGGACAGAGCGCGGGCCGGGGAGTCAGAAGGACCTGGGTTCTAATCCCACTCTCCCACTTGTCTGCTGCGTGGCCTCGGGGGGCAAGAAGCTTGTCGAATTCCCACCTGCGCATTCCTTCCCAGTGCTTAGGACAGCGCTCGGCACACGGGAAGCACTCGAACGCTTCTCCCGCTTACAGCTAGTTCCAGCGGGTCGTCCGGAATAGGCCGAGCCTAGCCTGGAACTGTGGTCTTTGCCCTTCAACTCCTTCTGTCCCGTACCTGTTAAGCGCTCAGCGGCCTCACGGACCACCAGAAATAGTTTTTTAGTTTTTTTGTGGACTTTTTTTTAAGGCATCTGTTAAGCACAATGTGCCAAGCACCGTACGAAGCGCTGAGGTAGGTGCGAGTTAATCAGGTTGGACGGAGCCCATGTTCCACGTGGGGCTTTACAGGCTTACTCCCCACTTTATCTCCATTTTATAGGTGAGGTAACTGAGAAGTTAAGGGGCTCGCCCCAAGTCAGACGAGTGGTGGAGGCAGGATTCGAACCCAGGTCCTGCTGACTCCCAGGCCCGTGCTCTATCCACTGGGCCACGCTGCTTCATTTAGGAATGGTCACCTCTGCATTCGCTATGAAGTCCATCGGTTGAGGATGATCCCCGTGTGGGACAGGGTACCCGAAATTCATTTTTACGGGCAGGGGCTGTGTCCGTCTTTTTGTCCTATTGTACTCTCCCAAGCGCTCAGTACAGTGGTCCGCACACGGCGAGCGCTCACTGAGTATGACGTCATCATGGATTTGTTAAGCGCTTACCGTGTGCCAAGCACGGTTCTAATGACAGTGTCCCACCTGAACACCTCGTGTCTACCCCAGCGCTTAGGACGGCGCCTGGCTCGTAGAAAGCGCTTAAATACCACAACTATCGTCATCTAAGCCCGGAACGGCAGCTACGATTCCGTTAAGAAAAAACAGACAACCCCTCCGCACCCGACCGCCCAACCCTCACCGAGAGAGCACATTTTATCCAAAGCCCCGAGAACAGCCGGGAAGAAGGAAAGGGGGACGTGCCCGAGGGTTCGCTGCAGGGAAGGGGAAGGGAGATCGAACGAGACCGAGCGGCCGGGGCTGCCCTCGGCCGAGCCGCCCAGCGAACGCTGAATTTTGAAGCGCCGGTGAGCGGACCCGCTCCCGGCTTGGTATTTATTAGAAATTGGACGTCGAAAACGAAACCTGTACAAAAACGACCCCGGCTGCCCCGACGCGATCACGGCCTTCTCCTGCGGGCAAGTTACCGCCGGGGACCTCCTCTTCCTCTGCCCCGAGCTCGGCCTCTGCCCCGTCCCCGGCCTCGGCCTCGGCCTCTTCCTGCAACTAAACAGAAAATCCAACTTTTCGATCCTCTCCTCTCAGACTGTCTTAATAATACAAATGAAGGTATTTGGTAAGCGCTTACTATGAGCCAAGCACTGTTCTAAGCGCTAGAGTACATACAGTGTCATCAGGTTGTCCCGCGTGGGGCTCACGGTCTTCATCCCCATTTTACAGTTGAGGAAGCTGAGGCACAGAGAAGTGAAGTGACTTGCCTAAAGTCACCCGGCTGACAAGCGGCGGAGCCGGGATTAGAACCCACCACCTCTGACTCCCCAGCCCGGGCTCTTTAAGTGGGGGGGGGGGAGGGGAGGGGGGAGTCATCTCCCAGAGCCTCCACGGATGGCAAAATGCAAGAGAGATGGCGCAGTGGATAGAGCGCGGGCCTGGGGGCAGAAGGTCATGGGTTCTGATCCCGGCTCTGCCACCTGTCTGCCGTGCGACTTTGGGCGAGTCGCTTCACTTCTCTGGGCCTCAGTTCCCTCTCCTGTAAAATGGGGATCGAGACCCGTTTGTCCCAGATGTGGGGCAGGGACCGTGTCCAACCCGATTCACCTGGGTCCACCCCGCCGCTTAGGACAGTGCCCGGCCCTCAGGACGCACTTTAATTCGCTCGTTCACTCGAACGGATTTATTGAGCGCTTCGCAGAGCGCTCTAAGCGCCTGGAAGGGACAATTCGGCCCTCAACAAACCCCGCGGTCATCGGGATCGTCGTGGTTAGGCCCCGGCAGAGGACGCCCCGCGGTGTGTCGGCCCAGCGGGGTCTCCGGCTGCGGCAGCCACCCGGTAGGCCGGGCGGACCCCGGGGGAGCCAAGGTTGCGTCGGGAAACCCCCCGGCACGCGCTGGGGGGACAAGGCGTTGAGAGAGATACCGAACCTCTGGCCCCACACCCCCCTCGGGCAGCCCTAACCCTCCCTCCTCGGAGACCCAAGCCCCGAACGGCCGCTCCTAGAAGAGCGCACCGCAAAGGTCGGGAGGGCCACAGCTCTTGACGATAATGGCATCTTTTAAGCGCTTACTGTGTGCCGAGCACTGTCCTAAGCGCCGCGGTAGACACGGGGAATGCGGGTTGTCCCACGTGGGGCTCACGGTCTTCCACCCCACTTTCCGGAGGAGGTCACCGAGGCCCGGCGAAGTGAAGTGGCTCGGCCAAGGTCCCCCCAGCTGACGAGCGGCGGGGCCGGGATCAGAACCCGTGACCGCTGACTCCCACGCCCGGGCTCTTGCCGCTGCTTCTCACTCCCCGTGCTTACTCGGTGGAATTATGCGATTCCAGATTTCGATAGTTTGGGGAGAGCTGCCTGTCATCTTGCCCAGAAGTCGGAGGGAGGCGTCAGTCCAGGGGCCAGGGCCCGGGCCTGGGGGTCGGAGGGACCTGGGTTCTAATCCCAGCTCCGCCACCCGTTTGCTGGGTGACCTGGGGCAAGTCACGTACCTTCCCTTTACCTCAGTTTACCACTTCTCCGTGCCTGTTACCTCAAGCGCTCAGGACGGGGCTCTGCACAGAGTAAGCGCTCGATAACTACGGTCGAATGACTGGAGGGACCGGAAAATGGGGACAGAGACGATTAAGACGGTGAGCCCCGTGTGGGACGTGGACTGAGTCCAACCTGATTACCTTCTACCGTCCCCAGTGCTTAGTACAGTGCCTGGCACGTGGTAGGCACTTAAATATAAAAAAGCCACCCACTGCTAGGGAGTGCCGGCCCCCCGCAGCAGGGAGGGGTGGAGGGATGGGGGGGGGGGGCAAACGGCGTGGCTCAGTGGAAGGAGCGCGGGCTTGGGAGTCGGAGGTCGTGGGTTCGAATCCCCGCTCCGCCACTCGTCAGCTGTGTGACCGTGGGCAGGTCACTTCGCTTCTCTGGGCCTCGGTTCCCTCATCTGGAAAATGGGGATGAAGACCGTGAGCCCCACGTGGGACAGCCTGATTGCCCCGTATCTCCCCCGGCGCTTAGAACAGGGCTCTGCACCTAGTAGGCGCTGAGCAAATACCAACATCATTATTGCTACTCTCCCAAGAAGCGGCATGGCCCAGTGGATAGAGCACGGGCCCGGGAGTCAGAAGGTCACGGGTTCTAATCCCGGCTCCGCCGCCTGTCCGCGGCGGGACCCTGGGCGAGTCGCTTCACGTCTCTGGGCCTCAGTTCCCTCGTCTGGAAAATGGGGACTGAGACTGGGAGCCCCCACGTGGGACAGGGACCGCGTCCAACCCGATTCGCTTCTATCTTCTCCGACGGTGCCTCGCACAGAGTAAGCGCTTGATACCGTAATTATTATTATTCTTATCATTTTCCATCAGATGAAGGGAGAAGCAAGGCTCTGCCTCCCCGCCTTCCCCCCCTCTCCCCCCGATTCCCGTCAGTCTCCGCTCCGCTCTTAGAAGCCTGAAATCCAAAGCGGCTGAGCCCCGTCCTGACCCGCACCTTCTCACTGCCGGCTAGCCCGCCCGGGCCCGTCAACTCAAGGCCCCTTCTCCTCCCTGGCCGCATTCGCTAACTCCTTTGATCCCCCCGCCGAATCCCAAGATGATCCCTTCCTTCCTCCCTCACCCCGGGCTTGGTGCTACGGGAGCGGGTCGGCGGCCGAGGGGCAACGGTGGTCCGTACGCCGGTGTCCCGGAGGAACCGGGGAGAGCTTTCGGGGAGCGGTAAGTGCGGCGAGGAGGACGGCAGCTTCGCGCCCACGGGCCAGGACGAGGCGCGGAGGCAGGAGGACGGCCGGTCGGGTCGGGACCGGGGAACGAGGGCCGGGGAGCGAGGGACAGAATGTGCCACCGTGGGAGGAGCTCCGAAGGGCACGGTCGGGAAGCCGGCCCATCAGCAGGCTGGCGGGGAAAGAGACGGGCCACGGCAGAGCGGCCCGGCCGACCGCCAGAGCCGGGAAGGCAGGAGGCAAAACGCCTCGGAAGGGGCTGGGGGGGAGAGGGGTCGGTGAGTCGGATCCAGTCAGCCGGGCGGGAAGAAGCCCAGAGCCCAGACCCGGGACCGGCCCAGGAGACGCGAGAACGGGCCAACACGAGCCCCACCGTGCCGAGAAGCTGTCCCGATCGTAAAAAAGAATTCCAAAAGCCCACCTGCTTCCTTCTTCTTCGATTTAGCTTTCGGCTCCACCTCCACCAGCAGAGTATCCAGAGGCAGGCCGTCGGGCAGAATTAAATACCGGATGTTATTGCCTCTGATACTCAGGGTCTCCAGTTGTTCCGGTTCCCGGTTTTTGAGCGTCACTTTCACGGCTTTGAGGTGTGTGTTCATGCTGACATCCACTCCTGGGGCGGAGGAAGAAGGGAAACGGTAATAGGGCCCGAGAGGGCCGTCGCGAACGAGCGCGATCCAAGACGGCGGCTAATCCGGTCCGACCCCCCGCCCTGAAGCGTGCGACGTAAGGACGGAGACGCCGAGGGGTTGAAAGCATCATTCGTTCATTCATTGAACGGTATTTATGGAGCGCTTACTATGTGCAGAGCGCCGGACTAAGCGCTTGGAACGGACGATTCGGCAACGGACAGAGACCGTCCCCGCCCAGTGACGGGCGCGCAGTCTCATCGGGGGAGACGGACGGACAGAAACAAGACAACGTAGTCACGATAAATAGAATCAAGGGGACGGACACCTCATTAACAAAATAAATAGGGTAATAGATGATATATACAAACGAGCAGAGCGCTGAGGGGAGGGGAAGGGAGAGGGGGAGGAGCAGAGGGAAAAGGGAGCTTAGCTGAGGGGAGGGGCAGGTGGAAGAGGGAGGAGGGGGAGAAGGGGAAGATCGGTCTGGGAAGGCCTCTTGGAGGAGGTGAGCTCTCAGTAGGAGAGCTCCTACGTCCTACCGAGCCATCCCAAATCCAGTTTGGGAATGCCCACGCGGTGCGTATCCCAGGCGGTCCCGTTTCCCACGCCCCGACCCGCTGCCGGTCGACCTCCAAGTCTAAAAGAGACCGGGCCGAGGCCGCGTCGGGCCAGTGAGGGGCAGGCCCTGAAGGGACAGCCCGTAACTTCTAAAATACGCTGACCCGCCTTTCCCGTTAAAAGACACGCTAAAACAGCAGTAGGTGCCCGCCGATTTTGTTATATTGTTCTCTCCCAAATATTTAGGACAGTGGTCTGCCCGCGGCGAGCGCTCAAAAAAAAAAAATTGATTAAAGCGTGTTATTATTACAATAACCCTTGGGCATCTCCCCCCTAGACCACTCGTCTCGCTTCGTTCTGCCGTCTCCCCCATTTTAGTCCGTGAGCCCGTTATTGGGCAGGGACGGTCTCTACCTGCTGCCCGATCGTACATTCCAAGCGCTCAGTACAGTGCTCTGCACATAGCAAGCGCTCACTAAGTACGATCGAATGAATGAGTGACTAAGTCTGACTTTCAGTTCATCAAGAGCTGACGGGTTGGCTCTTCCTTACGGGACCTCCGGTCATTCTGGGGTCTGGGAGGAGACAGCAGAGCCTGGGGACTAGGAAAGATCCGCGGCGGGGCGCGAGGAAAGGCCGGAGCTAAATCCATTCGTATTTATTAAGCGCTTTCCCGTGTGCAGAGCACTGTATCAACGTCCGGGAAAGTACAACACAACAATAAACAGCGACAGTCCCTGCCCACAACAAGCTCACAGCCTCGCTAAGTCTCGGGACCTGGGGAGTCCCCCGTCCGAAACTCCCGGGATCGCCCCTCCTCGAGCCGGCGTGGAGGAGATCGGGGCAGGCCACCGGGGAGCAGCCCGGCGTAGTGGTGAGAGCCCGGGAGACAGAAGGTTGTGGGTTCTAATCCCGGCTCCGCCACTTGTCTGCTGTGTCCACTTGGGCGAGTCACTTTACATCTCTGGGCCTCAGAGCTCCCTCATCTGTAAAACGGGGGTCGTGAGCCCCGTGTGGGACGGGGCTGTGTCAACCCGATTTGCTTCCATCCATCCCGGCGCTCAGTACGGTGCCTGGCACACAGTCAGCGCTTAATGAATACCACAATCATTATTATCGCTAAAATGACGAGGAGGGGCCGGCGGCGGCCGCGGGGGACCCGTGTCCAGGGTTTGATGTCTTGTACGCGTTATCGAGTACTCTTCCCGAGCGCTTATTACAGTGCCCCGCACACGGTGAGCGGTCAGTGATGGCCTAGTGGATGGAGCACGGGCCTGGGAGTCAGAAGGTCACGGGTTCTGATCCCAGCTGTTAAGCGCTTGCTATGTGCCAAGCACGGTCCTAAGCGCCGGGGTCGACGCAATAATAATGACGACGGTATTTAAGCGCTTACTATGCGTCAAGCCCTGTTCTAAGCGCTGAGGTAGATACAATAATAATAATGATAAATCGATAGTATCTGTTAAGCGCTTACGCTGCGCCAAGCGCCGTCCTAAGCGCTAGGCGTAGATCCGGGGTCACGAGGCTGCCGTCCCACGTGGGGGTCCGAGGCTTCACCCCCATTTTACAGCTGAGGGAACTGCGGTCCAGAGAAGGGAAGTGACCCGGCCAGGGTCACTCGGCTGACAAGGGGCGGGGGGGGGCGGGAGGAGAAGGCGGGACCTCTGACCCTCAGGCCCCGGGGTCTTTCTATCATTAGGATTGTTATTATTTTAACAGTAACCTTAATGAGGATGGTATCTGTCAAGCGCTTACTATATGCCCAGCTCCGTTCTAACGCCGGGGAGATACCAGGTCAGCGGGTTGTCCCACGTGGGGCTCCCAGTCTTCACCCCCATTTTACAGACGAGGGAACTGAGGCAAAGAGAAGCGACTCGTCCAAAGCCACACACCTGATAAGCGGCAGAGCCGGGATCGGAACCCACGACCCCCGCCTCCCGAGCCTGGGCTCTTTCCACCGAGCCACGCCGCTCCTCAAAATCTTGGTATCTGTTAAACGCTTACTACGTGAAGCGCGGCAGAAGCAGCGTGGCTCTCCGTGGAAAGAGGCCGGGCTTGGGAGCCAGAGGTCACCGTTTCACATCCCGCCTCAGCCACCTGCCAGCTGTGTGACCTTGGGTAAGTCACTCGACTTCTCTGTGCCTCAGTTACCCCATCTGTAATATGGGGATTAAGGCTGTGAGCCCCACACGGGACAAACGGGTTACTCTGTATCTCCCCCAGCGCTCAGAACAGTGCTCGGCACAGAGTAAGCGCTTAACAAATACCAACGTTATTATTATTACGCGCCGGGCACTGTTCTGAGCGCTGGGAGAGATCCGAGGTCATCGGGTCGGCCCACGTGGGGCTCACGGTCTTCATCTCCAATTTCCAGGTGAGGGAACTGAGGCGCAGGGAATTGAAGTGCTCCCTCTGCTCTCCCCCCTTCCCCTCCCCACGGCGCTTGAGCATATTTGTGTATATTATTTACTACCCTGCTGATTCCGTTAATGCCGTGCAGATAACCGTGATTCTCTTTATGTATTTTGATGGCACTGCCGCCCGACTACTTATTTGGCTTTGCCGTCCGTCTCCCCCGTTTAGACCGCGAGCCCGGCGTTGGGCGGGGATGGTCCCCTCTCTGTTGCCGCGCCGTACGTTCCAAGCGCTTAGTCCGGCGCTGTGCACACAGTGAGCGCTCGATAAATACGAATGAAGCGACTTCCCTAAGGTGACCCAGCAGACAAGAGGCGGAGGCGGGATTAGAACCCAGGACCTTCTGACTCCCGGGCCCGGGCTCTGTCCACTCGGCCGGGCTGCTTCTCTTTGGAATCGCTGTAATGATAATGACGGTGGCGCTGGTGGTGTTGGTTAAGCGCTTTCTACTAATAATAATGACGATGGCATTTGTTAAGCGCCGACTAGGTGCTGAGCCCTGTTGGAAGCGCTGGGGGAGATACAAGCTGATCAGGCTGTCCCCCGTGGGGCTCCCGGTCTCCACCCCATTTTAGAGAGGAGGGAACTGAGGCCCAGAGCGGTGACGTGACGGGCCCGGGGTCACCCTGCTGAGCAGTGGCGGAGGCGGGCTTCGAACCCACGACCTCCGCCTGCCGGACCCGGGCTCTGCCCCCTGGGGCACATGGCGGGGGGGGGGGGGGGCCCGGCGCCTCGGGCCGGGGGTCATTATTCATTCCACAGTATTCATTAATAATAATAAAATTGGTATTTGTTAAGCGCTTACTATGTGCAGAGCACCGTTCTCAGCGCTGGGGTAGATACGGGGGCATCAAGTTGTCCCACGTGAGGCTCACGGTCTTCACCCCTATTTTCCAGACGAGGGAACTGAGGCCCAGAGAATAATAACGTCGGTATTCGTTAAGCGCTTACTACGGGCAGAGCGCTGTCCTAAGCGCTGGGGTGGATACGGGGTCATCAGGCTGTCTCCCGTGAGGCTCCCAGTCTTCATCCCCATTTTCCAGATGAGGTCACTGCGGCCCGGAGAAGCGACGTGTCTCGCCCGCGGTCACACAGCCGACGAGTGGCGGAGTGGGGATTCATTCATTCATTAGTATCTATTGAGCGCTTACTGTGTGCAGGGCACTGGACTACGCGCTGGGAATGTACAAGTCGGCAACAGATAGAGACGGTCCCTGCCCTCTGACGGGCTTACGGTTAATTCATTTAATTAATTTTGGTATCTGTTAAGCGCTTACTATGTGCCGAGCACCGTTCTCAGCGCTGGGGTAGACACAGGGGAATCAGGATGTCCCACGTGGGGCTCACGGTCTCAATCCCCATTTTACAGATGAGGTCACTGAGGCGCAGAGAAGTTAAGTGGCTTGCCCACAGTCACACAGCTGACAAGTGGCCGAGCTGGGATTCGAACTCATGACCTCTGACTCCAAAGCCCGGGCTCTTTCCACTGAGCCATACGGTCTAATCGGGGGAGACGGGCAGACAAGAACAATGGCAATAAATTCGAACCCACGACCCCTGACTCTCTCTGTTGCCGCACTGTCCATTCCAAGCGCTTAGTCCAGCGCTCTGCACAGGGCAAACGCTCAATAAATACTATCGAATGAATCAATGGCTCCCCAACCCGGGCTCTTTCCACTGAGCCGAATTTACTGAGCGCAGACCACTGGACTGGGCGGTTGGAAGGGACAATTTGGGTCGGGGGTCGTTGGGGGGGGGGAGGAGGGGTGTGTGTACACGTGTGTGTGCGTGTACACGTGTGTGTGTGTGTGTACACACCGGTGACGGTGCCGTGCACTTGGGTCCCGTTCTTCAGCTCCACCGTCACCGTCTCGTGGCTCAGCTTCATCAGGAACCTGGGCGGGTACACGGGGATGGTACACGGGGAGGTGGGGGGAAATGCACGTTGAGGGTACACGGCCTCCGCCCCCCCCCCCCCGCGCGCGCCCCCCAGCGGCCTCCCCCCGCCTTTACCTCACGAGCTTCATCTTGGCGGCAAAACCCCAGCGACGCGCACGCGCGCCGCCCCCGGAGCCCGGATGGAAGCAGGGCCCGGGCTGCGCAGGCGCGCGGGGCCCCGCGGCCGCCGCGCCTGCGCAGCCCGGCCCCGCCGCTGTCCCCGCCGCCGCCGAGGAGGGGCGCTGCGGCGCACGACGCCTCCTCGGCGCGGCCGGACTTTTGTTCTTCCTTCTAACGGCTTTTTTAATTCACTCATTCATTCATTCATTCGATAGTATTTATTGAGCGCTTACTATGTGCAGAGCACTGTACTAAGCGCTTGGAATGTAAGTCACTTCACTTCTCTGGGCCTCAGTTCCCTCATCTGTAAATTGGGGATGAAGACTGTGAGCCTCACGTGGGACAACCTGGTGCCCCTGTATCTCCCCCAGCGCTTAGAACAGTGCTTAACAAATGCCAAGAAATCGGTAACAGATAGAGACAGTCCCTGCCCTGTGACGGGCTTACAGTCTAATTGGGGGAGACGGACATACAAGAACAATGGCAATAAATAGAATCGAGGGGAAGAACATCTCTCAGCGCTTACTGTGTGCCAAGCGCTGCCGCAGGCCCTAGAGGAAATTCACCATCATCGTGATGGCGATGGGTGTTAGGCGCTTGACTACGATAATAATAATGTTGGTATTTGTTAAGCGCTTACTATGTGCAAAGCACTGTTCTAAGCGCTGGGGGAGATACAGGGTGATCGGGTGGTCCCACGTGGGGCTCACAGTCTTTACCCCCGTTTTGCAGATGAGGTCACTGAGGCCCAGAGAAGTCAAGTGACTGGCCCACAGTCACACAGCTGACCAGTGGCGGTGCGGGGATTCGAACCCATCACCTCTGACTCCCAAGCCCGGGCTCTTTCCACTGCCAAGCACCGTTCGAAGCGATGGGGGAGATCCAAGGTCATCGGGTCGTCCCCCGTGGGGCTCCCGGTCTTGGCCCCCATTTTACAGAGGAGGGAACTGAGGCACTGAGAAGCGAAGGGACTGGCCCCAAGTCCCACCGCTGACAAGCGGTGGGGCCGGGATTAGAACCCACGACCTCCGGCCCCCAAGCCCAGCTCTTTCCACCGAGCCACGCTGCTTCTCATTCGTTCGTATTTATCCGGCGCTTACCGTGTGCAAAGCTGTCAGGGTCTCTATTCCTGCTTGTCTTCTTTCTCCACCCCGGGAGCGGATGTCAGTAGGAGAAGCCGTGTGACTCAGTGGAAAGAGCCCGGGCTTGGGAGTCAGAGGTCATGGGTTCGAATCCCAGCTCTGCCCCTTGGCAGGTGTGTGACTGTGGGCAAGTCACTTCACTTCTCGGTGCCTCAGTTACC
Source organism: Ornithorhynchus anatinus (assembly GCF_004115215.2). Classification (NCBI taxonomy): domain Eukaryota; kingdom Metazoa; phylum Chordata; class Mammalia; order Monotremata; family Ornithorhynchidae; genus Ornithorhynchus; species Ornithorhynchus anatinus. The sequence goes on from NC_041734.1 coordinate 21,924,394, forward strand.
TCATCTGTAAAATGGGGATTAACTGGGAGCCTCACGTGGGACAACCTGATGACCCTGTATCTCCCCCAGCGCTTAGAACAGCGCTCTGCACAGTAAGCGTTTAACAAATACCAACATTATTATGAACCTAAGGGCTCGGGAGAGTCCAAGACAACGACAAAGACACATTCCCTGCCCACAGCCGGCTCACGGCCTAGAGGGTCATCAGATTGGACACGGAACCTCTTGATCCCTATTTTACAGCTAAGGTAACTGAGGCACAGAGACAATTTCCCTCTGCTGCTCCTCCCCCCCTCCTCATCGCCCCGACTCCCTCCCTCTGCTCTACCCTCTTCCCCATCCCACAGCACTTGGGCGTGTCTAGGTACATATTTACTATTCTATTTATTTTCTTCATGATGTGTACCTATCTATAATTCTATTTACTTTGATGGTCTTGAGGCCTATGCGCTTGTTTTGTTGTCCCCCTCCCCCCTTCTAGGCCGTGAGCCCATTATTGGGTAGGGATTGTCCCTACGTGTGGCCGAATCGTACTTTCCAAACGCTCAGTACAGTGCTCTGCACCCAGAAGGCGCTCAATAAATACGACTGAATGACTGACTGCACCCTCAGCCTCCTCGATACTGGTTGGAATTGTTAAGGATGCTAAAAGATCTGCATGACAAAGGCATGAATTTAACCCAACCATAAGCGCTCAATAAATACGGCTGAATTAATGAAAGATGGAGAATTATGAAAATGACGATGATGGGTTACGAAAGACCCGATAACCAAAAAGATCTATTCAAGCAAAATCTATTTTTGGTTTAGCTACGAACGCTGAAATAATGTTTGTGAATCTTTTCCCTGTAGTGATTTACTCGATTTATCCACAGGATTTTCCCAGTAGTTGGCATAATTTTTATAATTCCAAAATAGCGGAGGTGCAATTATGCAATAAATTGAGTCGAGCTATATGGAGAGCAGAAGAGAAGAAAAAAAGGAGGAAAGGAGTGGAGAAAAGGACCGCCCCCCCCACTCCCTTCTGTGTCACCCTGGCTCGTTCCCTTCATTCATCCTCCCTCCCAGCCCCACAGCACATATGTATAGATCTGCAATTTATGTATATTTTTATGTTTAATATTCATATTGTCTGTATCTCCCTCTAGACTGTGAACTCACTGTGGGCAGGGAAAGTGTCTGTTGTTGTATTGTACTCTCCCAAGTGCTTAGGACAGTGCTTTGCACACAGTAAGTCCTCAGTAAATACAACAACGGAGGAAAGGAGTGGAGAAGGAAATGACAAGAGCACCACATTCTACCACAACCTCCCAAGTGCTACATCCAACGGCACTTGTTGCCGAATTGTACATTCCGAGCGCTTAGTACAGTGCTCTGCACATGGTAAGCGCTCAATAAATACTACTGAATGAACTTAGCCAATGAGACTACCCCACCTTCCTTTTCCTACTTCTGCGGGCAGGAACCTTTGCGGCTCCATCTTGCATTTGGATGTCCTGATCCAACCTCTCTACTTCGGCAGGCTACGCCATCACTCTTTTTAAAAAAAAATACATCTATTCCCTCTTCGAAAACTGGAAGTGAAGGGTTGGGGAGAAACGATGCGCTGGATGGAATAACGCGAGGACACGTGGTAGTCAGGGCTGAATTATCGGGGAGTTTCCTTTCCAGAAGTCCACTGGTCTACACGCCCTCGTTAGCATTTAGTTCAGGGACTCGAACGCGACGAAAGCTTCTGATCGGAGAACAAAGGTTCGGTTTAATTTCGGACAGATCGACCGTAATTTCCAACAGGGGATCGGAGACCGGGCTCTAGTCTCAGCCCGCTGTACGACCTTGGATAAGTCACTTAACCTCTAATTTCCTCGCCTGTAAAACAGGGAGGGATAAAGATGCCTGCTTTCCCTACCCCTCAGACTGTGGGACAGTGATTGTACCCGATCTGAACATCTTGAAACCCACACCACTAACGAACAGGTCATGCTAAACATATTATCATTATCAAATGCTGATCAACAGAAATCGTCTGAGATTGAAACAGTGTCAGACAATCCCACCAGTGGGATGTGGTTGTCTACTTACCAGAATTAATTCATAATCACCCACACACTAGCTTGAGCTAGGATAGCTGGTGGATTTGGATAACTGTGGCTGAAATATCGGGCCCCCTTAGAGGCTTATTTGGGGAGGTTTCGGAGGAAAATGACATAAAACAGAGATTTCGGTCAGGATAAGCTGGTTATGACTCCGTGCAATAAACACTAAATTTTGAAATAAAAATTCAATGTCTTTTTAATGGAAGCAAACCCAAATTATGTAAAAAGTTTCAATTTCACAGACAGTAGCTCCAACATAAGAATAAAAGGGGTACCAGATGTTCTTACACCTTAATTTCACATAGCTGTTGCCTGGGGGAGGTCTCCTTTACCTCACACCCGACTGGACAGGGAAGGGGTTTGGTCTCGGTGAAAATGTGTTAGTGCCAACGTGTTTACTCTTTTAAATCTTTTTACGGAAAACTGCCTTCAAAAAGATGGAACCCGACATCAGAAGAGAGCGAACAGAACTCAAAATGATCCATCAGACCAGTTAGCCTAGTTTGCTTGGCCGAGCGCTTTATCATTCATTCAGTCTAAGGGAGGTTTTTAACCAGCTGCCTCGTTTTTTGCTTTCCATAACACGTGGCAGAAGCTTATTCAGATGATATACCGGCAGTTCCTGGATATTGGCGACTCTTTTATGGATTTTCGGAATTGAGAAAAGGACCCATCGACTGTGGCATCAGAGTTCTCACTTCTCCAAGTAGTTAAAACGAGTACGGGTTTTAAATATGGAGTATTTGGTTTTACGGCTACCCCCAAAAAATCCTAAATGCTTTTAATTCCCGGTTCAAGTAATGTTCTCAGAGGAACACGGCCCTCTACTTAATCCTTGGGGAAACAAAGGAGAGCATTTCAAAGAAAATTTTTTTAAAAAAAAAATCAGTAACTGAACCGGGTGCCTGGCTGGCGTAATTCCTGTCCCTTGATTTCCAACAATTATTTCAACCCTCTCCAAGTTACCACAATAATTAAGTCCTTCTAAAAACAAATCCGGAAGATCCTTTTTCTTTAAATTGTAAAATACAATCAAATGTTTAAACAATGTAGACCTGGTCTGTATCTGCTTTTACAGAATTAAACACTTAGCCTTTTTTCCTACTTCAGAGCTACAACAGAAAGTACAGCTCTGATTAAAAATTCTGCGTACTAAAAGAAAATACGGCAATTTTTCCTGTTTAACAAAATTAAAAGAGTAAAAAACTGAGAATTAGGAGAAAAACCAACTTCTAAAAAAGTTACAGCCAACACGCTTGATAAAAAGTCACTAACAGCATTACATGACATCTTTCACAGTATTAATGAGGATTTTTGACTTGATAGCAGAATACTCCTGGGTTGTGGGCACTTTTGAAAATTGGGCAAACTCCATTTTTCAAAAAAGAGTCTTCTGTTAAAATTCATATGGGCATCAAGCCCCACGCAGAAGACACTGGTCTCCTTATGACATTCAAAAGGGAAGGGACTTAATCATTGAAAATTTTCACAATGGAAGGTTTTTCACCACCACTTTAGCTAATAAAAGGTGGGGGGGTGGGGGATGCTAGAATACGCTATTTCCATTCTAATTTCAGGTCGGCTTGTAGTAATAGTCTACTTTTCCACTTGGGGATTGAAACGAATACACACGGGTAGGCTAAGACGCTAACGTGATCTACCGAACAACTTTTCCAAACCTCTGTGTTTATTAAAAATTGACATCGTAAACAAAACCTGTACAAAAAATATCCTGACTTCTGGCCATTTTGTAACAAGCGTTCTTGGGTGAGTTTACCGCCTGGGACCTCCTCTTCCTCGGCCTCGGCCCCGGCCCCGGCCTCGACCGCGACCGCGACCTCTTCCCGCCACTGTGCAAAGATGGAGAAAAAACGGTAAGTGCCTTAGGTTTGGGGCCCCGGGGAGGGAAGGACACGTGGGCTGGCAATTTGCTCTAGGCGATCCCTTCCTTCAAAGGGATTAGAGGGAGAAGACCAGAGGAATTCTACCCTACGGGAGATCCTGAGAGACCAGAAAACAAGGCATCCGCTGTTCCGCCCTCAAGCACTTCCACGGAATTTGCTCCCTCACACGACACTTTTAATCCTCGGCTCCTCCGATAAATAAGAGTGGAATTCTGCATGGGTTTACTACTCTCTTAGAACCTCCTCAGGACAAGGGCTGAGGGCTGCAAGATGGTGTCCCTTAAAGAATGACCTTCTTCCTGGTCTCTTTTCGGCTGGATCGCTGTCTCTGGAGTGTGGGAATCTCGGCAGTTGAGCCCGTGAGCTGCTGGGTGCAGAAGATATCAGCGGAGGAGCCTGCTTTTGGTCCAGTGGAAAGGACGCTGCGGTGTGACTCCGGGAGAACCCGAGTTCCAGTCTCTGTTCTGCCGGCAAAGACTGTGCCACTGCTATTTTCCAAGCGCTTAGTACAGCGCTCTGCACACAGTAAGCGCTCAATAAATACGACCGAATGAACGGTGAAGGGTTCCGAATGAAGAACCGCCTGGGGGGTTCCGAGATAACAACGATATCGGTTAGGCGCTTACGATGTGCCAAGCACTCTACTAAGCGCTGGGATGGAGACAGGCAAATTGGGGTGGACACAGTCCCGGTCCCACATGGGGGTCACGGTATTAATCCCCCATTTTACAGATGAGGTAACTGAGGCACAGTGGAGTCAAATGATTTGCCCAAGCAGACAAGCGGGGGAGCCGGGATTAATAATAATAATAATAATAATGTTGGTATTTGTTAAGCGCTTACTATGTGCCGAGAACTGTTCTAAGCGCTGGGGTAGACATAGGGGAATCAGGTTGTCCCACGTGGGGCTCACAGTCTTAATCCCCATTTTACAGATGAGGGAACTGAGGCACAGAGAAATTAAGTGACTTGCCCACAGTCACACAGCCGACAAGTGGCAGAGCTGGGATTCGAACCCAGGTCCTGAAAAAGAGCAGACTAAGGCAGGCGGAAACCACAGCGGCTATACCCTCCGGACCGTAAGCTCCTTGTGGGCAGGGGGCGGATCAGTTGTAATTGACTAACTCTGTTGTGTCGTGCTCTCCCAAGCGCTTAATACAGTGCTCTGCACATAGTAAGCGCTCAATAAACACCACAGATCGGTGAAGGCAACCAACTGCTTAATTTTCAGTTAGTCCCCATAAACCACGGCACGTCACAAATGCCGCAGGCATTTTAAAGGCTTTACCTACTGCCTGGGAGAAAGCTGATGGTGACTCTCCACCTTCAAATGCACCACTTGTCTTCGAAATGGAAACAAAAGCTTTCCGAAAAGGGGAAAAAACCCCAAAAAAACACTCGCATCCACTCACCCGCTTCCCTCTTCTTGGACTTCACTTTGGGTTCGACATCTACGAGGAGGGTATCCAGAGGTAAGCTGTCCGGCAGAATGAAGTAGCGGATGTTATTCCCTCGAATGCTTAAAGTCTCCAGTTGAACTGGTTCTCTGTTTTTCAGTGTCATTTTCACAGCTTTAAGATGAGTGTTCATGCTGACGTCTACACCTGAAGGGGGTGGGGGGGAAGGAAGCACATTCGCGTAGATGCAAAGAAATCCATCACGCTGACTGTAATGAACATTCGCTCCTTTAAAAAAAGACACGAGTAACGTAACAAATGCCACTTCTGAGCCAGACCAGCCTACCCGGGAGTCTATCTTTGACAATATACTTTTCATTCTGTCTCCTTGCCTCGCCTCCTGATTTTTCTCTATATTGCCCTGAGTACCACCAGTATTTATTAACCACCAGGCTCTTGGGATCCCTCTCCTGGAATCTGTAATCGAATGGAGGGGACGGCAGGTAAATGTATTAATCTGCCACAGTTTAAAGGAGTGAAAAACAGTCGGTGGCGGGAAAGACAAGACGATGAGTCAGAGACGGGCGAGTCAAGAGCGAGGGACAATGAGGAGGTGCGCCCTGGAGAAATGAAGAACGCAGGCCGGGGAACACGTTAGTAGGAAGGACACTGTTGTGCCTCGAAGCCAATGCTTGTTATTTCTGTTATTATTACTGTTATTTTTCAACGCGAAAAGCAGTTGGAAACCGCAGAAGTCTTTTGAGGAGGAAGATATGTATTTTGCTCGGCTTCTTAGAAAAACGGCGTGGGCAGCTGGATGAGGAAAGGCTGTCAGAGGTACCTTGCTTTACCCTCGGGCCGAGACGCTACCCTGCCCCCGGCAGCTCCGAGCTGAGGGTGAGGTGCCCCTCTCCCCCAAACACCACCCCGGGAGCCGGACACAGGACGCCCACAGCGGCAGCCAACGGTGCCCACGCTTACGAGGCGAAGAGTTTGGCCTAGTTCCCTCTGGCCTGGACTGCTGCCAGAGGAGCGAAAGACCCGAAAACATTTTCTTTAAGCCACATTTTCTGTTTTGTCCTCCCTGTCTTAATATTGGTTTTTTTTGATCATCAACCTTCTTTCCTGTGGGTCTGCTGCCTCATCCCCACAGTCCCTTCCCCGTTCTCGGATTGAGGGCACCTACGTGGGTTAGGGTTCGTGCCGAACTTACCTTCCACAGTCCCGTCCGGTGCTCGGTGCCCAGGAGACGTTCGGTAAATTCATGCTCGCTCGCTAGTAACCTACCTTTCTTCCACTATGCAGTGTGAATTCTCCCCCCTCAACACCCGCGACCGTTGGTCAACCCAATTTTTCCAAACCTTTAACTCCCTCCTGAAGCCCCAGTGACCTCACCTCCCACCTTTCTCAACTCTGACGACCCCGCGACTCTCAGGCGTAGCCTCCCCGAAGTCCCCCCAGCCTCTCCCTACCCATGAGAAGCAGCATGATCTGACAGAGGACCTGGGTTCTAATCCCTACTCCCCCACTTGGCTGCTTGGGACCACGATCAAGTCACTTCACTTCCCCGTGCCTCAGTTTCCTCATGTGCAAAATGAGGATTGAATACCAGTTCTCCCTCATACTTAGATGTCCCAGGTGGGACAGGGACGGTGTCCAACCTGATTAACTTGTAACTATCCCAGAGGTCAGAACAGTGCTCGACACTTCCTGACTGCTTCACCAATCACTATTAGTAACCTCCTCCCTCCCCTAAATCTTACTCTCCTCCTTCTCAGCTGGCTCGAGAGATCACCCGCCTGCTTTCAAAATCTCTCTACCTCTGCCACTGGCCCCATCCTTTCTCACCTTATAAAAACCTGCTGTGCTCGCTCTTCTCCCTTCTCTGCCATCCTCGGCCACTCTGATGGCTCCTTCTCCTCTGCCTTCGAGCACGCTGGCCTCTCTCCCCGCTTGGGGGAAAAAACACTCTCTGGATCCCACTGCCCGGTCCTATTCCAGCTCGACTCTTGAACAGACTGCACGCATCCACCGCCTCCGCTTCCTCTCCTCCGGCTCCCCTCTTGACCCTCCGTGATATGGCTTCAGCCCTCTTCCCTCCACTAAGACCACTCTCTCCAAAGTCACCAGTGACCTCTTCCTCGACGAATCGATCAGCCTAGCAAATGTTTCATATATACTAGCAAAAACATCTCAGAGAAAGGCAATTCTTTTAAAAAAAAATGGCACTCCCGTCTGTCGTTCTCACCAGCTGAAAAGTCCCGGCCGCAAAAAGAGGACCGTCTTACACCGCAAGTGGGGAACTGTCGATTGTTAAAACTGCTCTGCTGAGTATTTCTGCCTGAGTCAAAGCTGCCTCACCTGTGATTGTTCCATGGACCTGCGTTCCATTCTTCAGTTCAATGGTTACAGTTTCATGACTCAATTTCATCAAAAACCTGAAAAATTGGAAATTCATCATTAAAAAGGTTAACTGTCGTCTTAAGTAGAGAGACGGTTCTCCCACCACTGACGCTTTCAGTACAAATTTGGGATAGAAAGCTTGCTGGATAGAGCCCGGGCCTGGGAGTCAGAAGGTGATGGATTCTAATCCCGGCTCCGCCACTGGTCTGCTGCGTGACCTTGGGCAAGTCACTTCACTTCTCTGGGCCTCAATTATTGCCATTGTTCTTGTCTGTCCGTCTCCCCCGATTAGACTGTAAGCCCGTCAAACGGCAGGGACTGTCTCTATCTGTTGCCGACTTGTTCATCCCAAGCGCTTAGTACAGTGCTCTGCACATAGTAAGCGCTCAATAAATACTATTGAATGAATACCTCATCTGTAAAATAGGGATTAAGGCTGGGAGTCCCGTGTGGGACAGGGATTGTGTCCAACCAGATGACTTTGTATCTACCCCAGGGCTTAGAAGTGTCTGGCACATAGTAAGTGCTTAATAAATACCACCATCATTATTATTGTTATTACTAGAGAATATTCTTCTATTGGCCTGGATAGACTGGAATGTGAAGTTGGATGAAATACTGGCTACGTGCAAGGCTCAGTTACTGTTAGAGACGGTGCCTGCAGGCACCTATAAAATTTGAAAAATGACCTGTTTGTGATTTCTTTCCCACCACACACATACACTCAGTTCTCTTTTAACACGGGGGCTTGTGCAATCCCCAATCCCCAAGTAACAGAAGAAAACCCCACTTAGACGGGCACAAGCCACTTCTTCTGCTAGAGCGGTTAGTCAGCCGTGACTGAACAGGCTCACACTCTAAGACAACAAGTCCCCTAATAATGTTCTAGCCAAAACGCACAACAAATACACAAGGTTTGGGAGACCTGAATGAACTTGTTACGAAAACCAACTTTGGCCATTTTTTTCCAAATTGACCCACAAAACGAGTTACCTGTAAAAAGCCCTGAGAAAACACGCAAGAGCTGAGAAACCTCCTCAAAGATGTTATTTCTGACTAGAATTGTAAAGTGGTTAACAGTCACCTGCGAAATGAAAATAGCTTTAAAAGTCAATTTGCAGTTTGGCAATCTAAGAGAGGTAAAAGGTAATCCCTCCGTTAATGCCTGCACATCGAAGGCAGGATGGCTATGGGGAAAGAGATTGGGGTTAGTCAGGACACCTGGGTTCCAATCCTCACTCTTTCAATAACCGAGCTGTATGACCCTGGACAAGTCACTTCATCTCTCTGGGCTTGCATGTCCTTTTCTGTAAAAGGAGGGCACGCCACCACTTTCCTTCCTCCCCTCACAGGGATGTGATGTGGATAAAATGAGCTCACTGCTGTGAAAGCACTTTGAAAATAAGTACAAACACCACCTTACTGTCCCCCTACTTCATCTATTCATGAGGCCAGTGCAATTTTTTGATGTTAGAGTGCTGTTTTCAGGGTGCGGTATGCCAAAATAAAGCCCCAGGCAGTAAAAATCAACATCTTTTGGCTGAATACACACACACACAACTCAGATAGTGTATCTACTAGTGACCTCGGCTTGTCCCAGCCTACATAAGGCAGCCCCTCTCGATATAACTAAAGTGAGGGCACAACCTAGGACACGATTCCTGGCAATTTCTTGTCATCATTTCGATTTCTTTTTTCTCTCCACTCTTCAAGGCCTTTTGGAGTTTAGGGTGTCCAAAAGTAAATGGCTCCCGTGAATACTGGCCCAGAAACATCAATCTTGTGAGGACCTACTCCACAGGTAGGTAAACCTGTCCAGACACAGCCAACACCCTGCCTATTTTCAATGAAGTCAAACATGCTTAAAATAGTTTGGGTCAGGATGGGTCAAATCCCTCCAGTTCAAAGTGCTCCTTCATCTGGATTTTGGTTTTTTGTTGGGGTTTTTTTTTTGTTATTATTGTTCTGTTTACGGCCCTCGACTCTTGAACTTGATAACTGCTGAGTTTGGGTTGTCAGGGACCCCCACGGGTCCAACTTAAAAGCCTGCCTTCGGGCACAGCCTTATTCAGCCAATCCTATTTATTGAGCACTTACTACTCTGAGCTCGTGGTGGGCGGGGTGGTCTGTTGTTCTCCTCTAACTCGCCCAAGTGCTTAGTACAGGGCTTTGCACACAGTAAATGCTCAATAAATACGAATGAATGTGCAGAGCACTGTACTAAGTGCTTGGAAGAGAACAATACCCCGACATAACGGCCACATTCCCTTAGGAATCCAATTCAGAAGCGTCGATCTTCAGTATTCCTGGGGCAGAGGAATTAATAATAATAATTATTATAGTGTTTATTGGGCGCTTACTATGTGCCAGGCACTGTTCTAAGCGCTGGGGTAGACACAAGGTAGTCGGGTTGGACACGGTCCCTATCCCACATAGGGCTCACAGCCTTCACCGCCCCCCTTTTCCGGATGAGGCCCAAAGAAGTGACCCTCACGTGGGACAACCTGATTCCCCTGTATCTACCCCAGCGCTTATAACAGTGCTCTGCACATAGTAAGCACCTAACAAATACCAACATTATTATGAGAAGCAGCACGGCTCAGTGGAAAGTGCCCGGGCTTGGGAGTCGGAGGTCATGGGTTTGAATCCCGGCTCTGCCACCTGTCAACTGTGTCACTTTGGGCAAGTCACTTCACTGCTCGGTGCCTCAGTTCCCTCATCTGGAAAACGGGGATGAAGACTGTGGGCCTCACGTGGGACAACCTGATGACCCTGTATCTCCCCCAGCGCTTAGAACAGAGCTCTGCACATAGTAAGCGCTTAACAGACACCAACATTATTATGAGAAGCAGCGTGGCTCTGTGGAAAGACCCTGGGCTTGGGAGTCGGAGGTCATGGGTTCAAATCCCAGCTCTGCCACTTATCGGCTGTATGACTGTGGGCAAGTCACTTCACTTCGTGGTGCCTCAGTTCGCTCATCTGGAAAATGGGGATGAAGACTGTGGGCCTCACGTGGGACAACCTGATGACCCTGTATCTCCCCCAGCGCTTAGAACAGTGCTCTGCACCTATTAAGCGCTTAACAAATACCAACATTATTATGAGAAACATTGTGGCTCAGTGGAAAGAGCCCGGGCTTGGGAGTTGGAGGTCAAGGGGATGACCCTGGATCTCCCCCGGTGCTTACCCCAGTGCTCTGCACCTAGTAAGCGCTTAACAAATGCCATCATCATTATTACTAGTAAGTGAAGTGAAAGAAGGAGTCGGGCATCAATACCATCAAAATAAAGAGAATCCTAGATAGGTCTGCATCCTTAATAAAATAGAGTAATAAATCCTTGATCAAAGCAGGATATTTTATGAGAAAGGCAGGATGATTTCATGATCAAAGCAGGATGATTTCAGGATAAAAGCTGGATGCTCTCGTGATCAAAGCAGGATGATTTCATGATCAAAGCAGGATGATTTCATGATCAAAGTAGGATGATTTCGTGATCAAAGCAGGATGATTTCGTGATCAAATCAGGATGATTTCGTGATCAAAGCAGGATGCTTTCATGATCAAATCAGAATGATGATGACAACTGTTGAAGGCAGCCACATTTGTCGAGGCCTCTGGAGCGCGGCCGCCCGGCGGAGAAGTGGCGGGGGCGGGATTGGAACCCAGGCCCTTCTGGCTCCCCGGCCCTCGCGGCGGCCCCTGAGCCACATGGCCGCTCTGGGCCGGCTCATTCATTCCCTGGTATTTACCGAGCGTTTACCCTGGGCAGAGCACCGTCCTAAGCGCTTGGAAGGGGACAGATCGGTAACAGAGAGAGAGAGAGAGAGAGAGAGAGAGAGAGACGGGACCTGCCCAATGGCGGGTTTACGGTCTAATCGGGGGAGGGAGGGGGGTTTTAGTGCGGTTCAAGCGAGAGCTCCCAAGGAGGGGCCGCGGCTTCCCTGCTCCTGCGGAAGGAGGACGAGGAGCAGAAAAAGCGGGAGGCCCCGCAGGCCGGCGGGGGCGCGCGCGGGGCCGGCGGGGGCGCGCGCGCGCGCGGGAGGGGGGGGGGCCGGACCCGGCAGGCGCGCGCGGCCCCCTCGGCCCCGCGCGCCGGCCGCTCCCGCCTCCTCACCTGACGAGCTTCATGCTGCCCGCGCCCGCAACGCTCCGCACAGCGCCTCGCACCACCACCGCCGCCGCCGCCGCCGCCGCCGCCGCCAAACACGCGCTCGGGCCGCCGGACGGAGGGCGGGGATGAATGGCCGGAAGCTCCCGCCGCCCAGGCCCCGGATGGAGCCGCCGCGCGCGCGCGCCCCTCCCCTCCCCTCCCCTCCCCTCCCCCGCCGCCGCCGAGAGAGCGGCCTCCGCCCCGCAGCGCGGGGCAGGGCGCGGGGCCTCGGCGCCCCCTGCAGGCCGGAGGCCCACACCGCCGCCAGGCCCCGCCCGGCCTCCACCTTCCCATTCGTTCATTCTATAGTACTTATTGAGCGCTTACTATGTGCAGAGCACTGTATTAAGCGCCTGGAATGGACACGTAGCAACAGATAGAGGCAGTCCCTAATCGGGGGAGACGGACAGACAAGAGCAATGGCAATAAATAGAATCAAGGGGATGAACGTCTCATTAAACAATCGCAAATAAATAGAATCAAGGCGATGTACATTTCGTTAACAAAATAAATAGGGTAATGAAAATATTTACAGTTGAGCAGACGGCCACCCGCCTGGCCCGCGCTCCGTTCATTCATTCATTCCATAGTACTTATCGAGCGCTTACTATGTGCAGAGCACTGTACTAAGCGCTTGGAATGGACAAATTAGTAACAGATAGAGACAGTCCCTGCCCTTTGACCTTTGCTTATGGTGTTGATGCCTGACTACTTCTTTTCTTTTGCCATCTGTCTCCCCCGTTTAATAATAATGATGATGTTGGTATTTGTTAAGCACTTACTAGGTTCAGAGCACTGTTCTAAGCGCTGGGAGAGATACGGGGGATCAGGTTGTCCCACATGGGGCTCACAGTTAATCCCCATTTTACAGAGGAGGTAACTGAGGCAAAGAGAATAATAATAATAATAATGTTGGTATTTGTTAAGCACTTACTATGTGCAGACCACTGTTCTAAGCGCTGGGAGAGATATAGGGGGATCAGGTTGTCTCACATGAAGCTCACAGTTAATCCCCATTTTACAGAGGACGTAACTGAGGCCCAGAGAAGTGAAGTGACTTGCCCACAGTCACACAGCTGACAAGCGGCAGAGCCGGGATTCAAACCCATGACCTCCGACTCCCAAGCCCGGGCTCTTTCCACTGAGCCACGCTGCTTCGCCCGTCAGTGGGCGGGGATGGTCCCTCTCTGTCACCCAATCGTACATTCCAAGCGCTTAGTACAGTGTTCTGCACATAGTAAGAGCTCAATAAATACGATTGAATGAATGCCCCGCACACGGTAAGTGCTCAATAAATACGATTGAATGGATACTTCATAAGGGCATGAGGAGAACCAGCGTGGCCTAGTGCAGAGAGGACAAGCCTGGGAGTCGGGAGGACGTGGGTTCCGATCCCGGCTCCTCCACTTGTCTGCCGTGGGACGTTGAGCAAGTCGCTTCACTTTTCTGGGCCTCGGTTACCTCATCTGTAAAATGGGGATAATGACAGGAATACTAATAATTCTCTACGGAAAGAGCCTGGGCTTGGGAATCAGAGGTCGTGGGTTCTGATCCTAGCTCCACTACTCGTCAGCTGGGTGATTTTGGGCAAGTCACTCCACTTCTCTGGGCCTCAGTTCCCTCAGCTGTAAAATGGGGATTAAAACTGTGAGCCCCACATGGAACAACCTGATCACCCTGTATCTACCCCAGTGCTTAGAACGGTTCTTGGCACCTAGTAAGTGCTTAACAAATACCATCATTATTATTATTATTTGTTAAGCGCTTACTAGGTGCCAGGCACTGGACTACGTGCTGGGGTGGATACAAGCAAATCCAGTGGGACACGGTCCCTGTCCCACATGGGGCTCTCAGTCTCAATCCCCATTTTGCAGATGAGGTAACCGAGGCCCAGAGAAGTGAAGTGACTTCCCCAAGGTCACACAGCATATACTTGGCAGAGCCGGGATTAGAACCCAGGTCCTTCTGACTCCCAGGCCGGCGTTCTATCCTCCAAGCCACTCCACTTGTCTAGAAAATGCAGTTGAGAGTGAGAGCCCCACGTGAGACAGAGACTGTGTCCAACTCAATTCGCTTGTATCCACCCCAGCGTTTAGTACAGTGCCTGGCACACAGTAAGCGTTTAACAGATATCACTATTGAGTGGAGGAGTCAGGATTCGAACCCCCGACCTTCTAACTCCCAGGCCCACGCTCTATCCACTGAGACACGCTGCTTCCCTGTCGAAGGGATGCTTAGTGAAGCGGCGTGGCTCAGTGGAAAGAGCATGGGCTTGGGAGTCCGAGGTCATGGGTTCGAATCCCGGAACTGCCCCTTGTCAGCTGGGTGACTGTGGGCAAGTCACTTAACTTCTCAGTGCCTCAGTGACCTCCTCTGGAAAATGGGGATTAAGACTGTGGGCCTCACGTGGGACAACCTGATGACCCTGTATCTACCCCAGCGCATAGAACAGTGCTCTGCACATAGTAAGCGCTTCACAAATACCAACATTATTATTAGTGGGCCAGGTCTTGTTTAACCTAGTGTAGGCAACAACGCTGGAGGATGTAACGGCAGACCTGAATCCAAGTGTTGGGATGAACTTAGGCATCTCTGGGAAACTCTCCCAACTCACTAGAGCATGCATCATCCCAAATCTGCACATAGTAAGCGCTCAGTAAATACGAATGAACGAATCAAGTCCTAGAAACAGACATTCAAAGATGATTATTTGCAAATCACTGTCCTCTAGCAGGCCCAACTCAATAGAGCGTTACCTCGTCTTACGCTACCCAGTCGTCTCCGGCCCACAGCGACGCCAAGGACACATCTCTCCCAGAAGGTCCCACCTCCATCTGCCATCGTTCTGGTAGTGGATCCAGAGTTTTCTGGGTGAAAATCCAGAAGCGGTTTACCATCACCTCCTTCCGTGCAGTAGACTCATTCATTCATTCATTCAATAGTATTTATTGAGCGCTTACTATGTGCAGAGCACTGTACTAAGCCTATCTATCTCTCCGCATCCTCTCACAGACTAATCAGGGGAGACAGACAAAAACAATAGCAATAAATAGAATCAAGGGGATGTACACTTCAGTAACAAAATAAATAGGGTAATAAAAATATATTCAAATGAACAAATGAGCCCAGTGCTCACGGGAGGGGAAGGGGGGGAGCAGAAGGAAAGGGGGGAAAGGGGGCTTAGCTGAGGGGAGGGGAAGGGGGGTGCAGCAGAGGGGGCAGAGGGAAAAGGGGAAGCTCAGTCTGGGAAGGCCTCTAGTCTCTGGGAAGGACTCGAGTCTCTGCCCTCGACTCTCTCCCGCGCCACCGCTGCCCGGCAAGGGTGAGTTTTGACTCGTAGCAGATGGTCTCCCGCTCGCTAGCCGCCACCCACGCTAAGGATGGAATGGGTAGGCCTCTGCTTGACTGTCCCTCCCGTAGCTGAGACTGGTAGATACTGGAAACTCTCCAGGTGCCATCCCGACCGGGGCACTAGAGCAGGCAACGTCCCAAATCCTAGAACCAGTCATTCAAGGATTATTAGATGCAAATGACTGTCCCCTGGGACTCGAGAAGATTTGCAAATGACTGTAAATCGCTTTCACTGAATCAGACAGGCATCACGGCTGAGGATAAGAGGGGGCCCAGCTGCCCAGGGTCTTTGCAATTGCTGAGATTTCCTCTTCTTCCTGCTCTCAGAGCCTGTGGCTGGGTCTAGTGTCCGTCAGTCAATTGTATTTATTGAGCACTTAGAGCACTGTACTAAGCTCTTGGGAGAGGACAATATAACAGACACGTTCCCTGCCCACAGCTTGTATACGGTCTAGAGGGAGAGACAGACGTTAATGTGAATAAATAAATTATAGATATGTACATAAGTGCTTTGGGGTTGGGATGGGGGATAAATAAAAGGAGCAAGTCAGGGACATGCTCAAAGGAGTGGGTGAAGAGGAAGAGGGGGCTTGATCAGGGAAGGCCTCTTGGAGGAGATGTACCTCAGTTCCCTCATCTGTAAAATGGGGATTATTATTAATAATAATAGTAACAACAATAATGGTGGTTGTTAAGCACTTATGTGCCAAGCAGTGGGGTAGATACAAAGCAATCAGGTTGTCCCACGTAGGGCTCACAGTCTTAATCCCCATTTTACAGACGAGGGAACTGAGGCCCAGGGAAGTCAAGTGGCTTGCCCAAGATCACCCAGCAGATAAGTGGCAGAGCCGGGATTAGAACCCATGTCCTCTGACTCCCAAGCCCAGGCTCTTTCCGCTAAGCCATGCTGCTTCTCAGTTTAAGATTAATCTGCTTCTCAAATTGAGGCTTTGAGCCCCATGGGGGATGGGGACTGGGTCCACAGAGCTTAAATAATAATAATAATGGAATTTGGACACAGTGCTTAACAAATTCCATTATTATTATTAATAAGGCTTTGAAGGGAGGGAGAGTGATTGTCTGTCCGTCCTGAGGAGGAAGGGCGTGGCATCACGGCTGCCATCCCAGTGAGCCAGGTTTCCCAGGTGTGATGGGCTGGGGAAATGACGCAGGCTGGTTTTAATGGATTTGGCTGTAATTAGCTATCATATTAGACAAAGCCCTTGGCCTGAACGGTAGCAGTGGAGTTCTTTATTTGCTAAAGAACAGCCTTGAGTTCTCCAGAGTACTGATCCACACCAACACTCTCCCAAAACCACTTTAGGCTCTTCTGTACTTTGCCGCTTCTAGTTCCTGCCCCCTGGAAGAGGTCTGACCTCCAGAAGCAACATCTGGCTTTAAACCATTTTGCTCATTCCATAACTACACTCACCTCTGGTTGCCTTGGAAGACGGGACCTCTGTATTGGGGTGACTTCTTGCTGTTTACCCTTAGCCAGATCCTCCCTCTAGCAGAATCCCCCACACTCCCGCTCCTCCATTTGAGGCAGTCTAGCCCCCTCTCTGACTTCTTTTTCCTACAGAGTGAAAACCGGAATTTAGGCTGTAATAGACCTCTTTGGACAAGGACAGCTAAGACTGATTCCAAGACTCCTATTCTCACTTCCATCAATCAATCGATCGATCCATCAATGGTATCTACTGAGCGTGGACTGCAGGCAGCAGATTTTGATCACTGGGAATGGGGATGGTGTATTACGTGCTTGGCTCTTATTGCTAAAGAGGCCAAACTCGAAGAGGCTATGGAGAGTCCTGTGCCCTTCAGAATGTCACTAAATGGCTAAAAGAATGTCTCTTTTTCTACAGAAATGTTTCCCCACTCCTCTAGAACCTCCAGTGGTTGTCCATCCACCTCCTCAATCAAGTTGGAAACAGTCAGTCGCCTTGCCTCCTCCTTCCTCACCTCGCCGCTCTCCTCCCGCCCTGCACGCTTTGCTCCTCTAATGCCAACCTACTTACTTTACCTCCAACTTATAATAATAATGTTGGTATTTGTTAAGCGCTTACTATGTGCAGAGCACTGTTCTAAGCGCTGGGGTAGACACAGGGGAATCAGGTTGTCCCACGTGGGGCTCACAGTCTTAATCCCATTTTACAGATGAGGTAAGTGAGGCACAGAGAAGTGAAGTGACTTGCCCACAGTCCCACAGCTGACAAGTGGCAGAGCCAGGATTCGAACCCACGACCTCTGACTCCAAAGCCCGGGCTTTTTCCACTGAGCCACGCTGCTTCTCCACGCTGCTCTATCTCACCGCCATCCTCTCGCCCTCGTCCTGCCTCTAGCCTGGAATTCTCTTCCTCTTGATCTCGACAGACATTTACTCTCACCCCCTTCAAAGTCTTACTGAAAGCACGTCCCCTCCAAGAGGCCTTCCCTGACTAAGCCTTCTTTTCCTGTTCTTCCACCCCCTTCTGCCTAGCCCTGACTTGCTCCCTTTATTCGTTCATTCAGCACAACAGGGACCAATCTTTCCATATGCCCGGTGGGCAAGGGATACGGGGCAAATGCCCACCAGACTTCTCCCCACCATCACATAAAGTTTCCCACAGAAGCGATTCCTAGCACAAAAGCCAGTGATTTATACAAATAGACCATTAAAACTTGCAGCTTTAGTTGTGCAAATCTATGATGTACAGAAAGTCATCCAGAATAGATAATAATAATAATAATAATAATGTTGGTATTTGTTAAGCACTTACTATGTGCAGAGCACTGTTCTAAGTGCTGGGATAGATACAGGATAATCAGGTTGTCCCACGTGAGGCTCACAGTTAATCCCCATTTTACAGATGAGGGAACTGAGGCCCAGAGAAGTTAAGTGACTTGCCTACAGTCACACAGCTGATCAGTGGCAGAGGCGGAATTCGAACCCATGACCTCTGGCTCCCAAGTCCGGCCTCTTTCCACTGAGCCACGCTGCTTCTCTAGCATGGAAACCCCAATGGTGGATCAAATATCCACTGAAGATGCCCAGGAACCCAATTTTCTTAGCTTCCTGGGATTACTTAATAATGATGAGAGAACAGTGAGCAGGGTCGACTCGATTTAAAACACTGCTTAATTTAATCGACTGTTTATGCTAAAATATGCTCTGTTCTTACTAAAAGACCTGCTGTCCACTGACCCCATCTATCAGTTAAGTAACTCTATGAGAGTACAGCAAACAGCAAGGACTTTCGTGAGGAAAAATGGAATAGTGCGTTTCCTCTTTTTTCCAAAAGAAGAAATGTATTTTCCATGCCTGCAGCGGCTGCGACCGAAAACATTATAGACATTCTCCAGGGTTTTATTTAATCGGGACGAGTCGACAGACGTGGATAGATTTGGGGCTCAAGTTGAGGAGTACAAGTGGAAGGCCGAGTTCCAGTAGAGAAGCAGGTTTTCTTTTCTTACGGCATTTGTTAAGCACCTAGCAAGTGCCAGGCACCGTACTAAGCGCTGGGGCGGGGGAGATTCAAGCTAATCAGGCTAAACATGGGCCCTGTCCCACATGGGACTCACAGTCTTAATCCCCATTTGACAGATGAGATAACTGAGGCCCAGAGAAGCGTGGTGGTTTGCTGAAGGCCACACAGCAGACGAGTGGCGGAGCTGGGATTAGAACCCAGACCCTTCTGACTCCCAGGCCCGTGATCTACCCACTAGACCACACGGCTTCTCAAGAGCAATTCCAAAGCCCTAGTTTGATAAGCAGAATCAGAGAGCTTTCTGAGCCCCTCGCCCTGAGCCCCTTGGAGATCTAACATGAGACTCAAACCTCATTATTTACCCTTCAGAAACAGATGGCCACTTCTGTCTGATACACACTTTCAGTAGGAGAGCTATCAATTACACCAATTATACTAATTATCGTCAACCCACCCATTAGTTTTTCAATTTTAAAAATGGATTTTCTGGCAACATCAAAGAGAGGCTTATGACTTGGCTTATTTACCCGAAGGTAATTGAACCAGACCTCTGAAAAGAGAGTAGAAGCGGAACTCCTTCCGAAAGGAGAAATGCATTCTCCAAACCAGCAACAGCTGAAACCAAAAATATTAGACATTCTTCGGAGTTTCACTTAATAGGAATGGGCTTACATACTTGGATAGATTTGTGGTTCAAATTAGGGAGTACAGGTGGAAGGTCAGAGAAATGAGTGAGTAGATCACCCTTTGATCGATCTAGCAGTAGTATCTGTTGAGCGCTTACTGTACTAAGTGCTTGGGAAAAAACGATACAATAGAGTCGGTAGAATGTTTTGTTGGGGCATCAGAGGAGGCTTTTGTGGGTAATGACATGGTTCCAATGTGGATTTTCTTTTTCTTTATGATGTCTGTGGAGTGCTTACTACGGGCCAGGCTCTGTACTAAGTGCCGGGCTAGGTACAACATAGTTGGGTCGGGCGCAGTCGCTGTCCCACATGGAGCTCGGAGTCTTAATCCCATTTTACAGATGAGGTGACAGAGGCACAGAAAAGTGAAGTGACTTGCTCAGGGTCACATAACAGGCACCTGGAAGAATCTGGATCAGAACCCAGGCCCTCCTGGCTCCCCGGCCCAGGCGCGATCCACTTGTGTTACACCACTACCTGGTACAGGTGGGAGAGAGGAGGGGATGTGTAGGATGTGTGTGTTTGTAGAAATCCTTTTGGCTGGTTCCGGTGGCTCAGTGGAAAGAGCCTGGGCTTGGGAAGCAGAGGTCATGGGTTCGAATCCCAGCTCTGCCACTTCTCAGCTGTGTGACTGTGGGCAAGTCACTTAACTTCTCTGTGCCTCAGTCACCTCATCTGTAAAATGGGGATTAACTGCGAGCCTCAGGTGGGACAACCTGATAACCCTGTATCTACCCCAGCGCTTAGAACAGTGGTCTGCACATAGTAAGCGCTTAACAAATACCAACATTATTAAGAAGGAGGCATGGGAGAAAAGTAGGGAGGTGACAGGAGAGCAGCGTGGCCTAGTGGATAGAGCACAGGCCTGGGAGTGAGGAGGACCTGGAGCAAGTCGCTTCACTTCTCCGGGCCTCAGTTCCCTCCTCCGTAAAACGGGGATTGAGCGGGTCGGCCCCATGCGGGACAGGGATTGCAATTTGCTGGTATCCACCCCGGTGTTCAGAACAGCACACGGCACGTAGTAAGTAAGTAATAATTCCTGCTGCTTTTTTCTTCGGTTTGTTGGGTCTGGCCCTTGTTCTCCAAACACACGGTCACCACGCTGTGGTCCAAGTTCATTGCAAGACTCGACTAGACCTCTCTCTGGGGACTGAAAGTAAATATTGACTGGCGCTGGAATGTGAGATGGGTCAAGGTAGTTAAAGGTGCCTAGGCATTCAGGTAAGAGCAGGCGTGGCACGTCGGGTGTGAGCGGTGGGGGAGACGCAGGGCTTTCAGACCACCATGATGGCCAGACCCCCTGCCCTCTCCCCACAACACTCTGGCGTAAACCTGTCCTCTAGACTCTAATCTGGATATATTTTTTATTACCTTATTTATTTTGTTAATGACATCCCCTCGATTCTACTTATCCTGATAATGTCGTCTTGTTTTCGTTTCGTTCTGTTTTACTCTGCCGTCCGTCTCCCCCGATTAGACTGTGAGCCCGTCTTTGGGCAGGGATGGTCTTTATCTGTTGCCGAATTATACATTCCAAGCACTTAGTACAGTGCTCTGCACATAGTAAGCGCTCAATAAATACTATTGAATGATCTTGTTGTGGGGAGGGAATAGTACGGAGAAGCGGCATGGTGTAGTGGATGCAGCCCAGACCCAGGTTCTAACCCCCGGCTCTGTCACTGTGTGACTTGGGGCAAATCACTTCACTTCTCTGTGCCTCAGTTCCCTCATCTGTAAAATGGGGATGAAGACTGTGAGCCCCAAGCGGGATAACCTGATTACCTTGTAACTACCCTGGCGCTTAGAACAGTGCTTGGCACCTAGTAAGAGCTTAATAAACACCATAAAAAAAAGGCACTTTACTTCTCCGAGCCCGTTACCTCATCTATAAAATGGGGTTTGACGCTGGGAGCCCTGCGTGGGGCAGGGACTGTGTCCAACCCGATTTGCTTGTATCTACCCCAGGGTTTAGTACAGTGCCTGGCACATAGTAAGCGCTGAACAAATACCACAATGACTATTATTGTGCAGTGCTCTCCCAGGCGCATTAGTGCAGTGCTCTGCACGCAGTGAACGCCCAATAAATACAGTTGACTGGCTGAAGAGAGACATAGAGAAGCAGCATGGCTCAGTGGAAAGAGCCCGGGCTGGGGAGTCAGAGGTCATGGGTTTTAATCCCGGATCCGCCACTTGTCAACTGTGTGACTTTAGGCAAGTCACTTCACTTCTCTGTGCCTCAGTTCCCTCATCTGTCAAATGGGGATGAAGATTGCGAGCCCCACGTGGGACAACCTGATGACCTTGTATCTCCCCAGCGCTTAGAAGAGTGCTTGGCACCTAGTGAGTGCTTAACAAAGACCAGCATTATCATTATTGTTATTATTCGACGGGTGCCTGGGCCAGGCTGGGCCGGAGGCTGTGTCCTCCGGGGCGGGGGTGGCAGGAGCCCGGTCGGACTTCCCCCTCCAGCCCCCGTCCCTGGGTGGCCCCGGAGCCATGCCAGGTCACTGCAGGAGCTGACAGGGGCAGCCCGGCCGCTGGGCACACTGCAACCGGGTCAGGGTCGAGTCCGCTCCTTCGCCCCCGTGCCACGTGTCTGCTCTGTGACCTTCGGTAAGTCACTTCCCTGGGCCTCGGTTCCCTCATCTGTAAAATGGGGATGAAGACGGTGAGCCCCACGTGGGGCAGCCTGATGATCTTCTATCTACCCCAGCACGTAGAACAGCGCTTGGCACATAGGAAGGGCTTAATAAAGGCTAGAGTTATTATTATTAGGAGCCCAATACGGTGTTCTGCACCCAGTCAGTAAGATGGACTGCACCAAATCTGACTGACTGCACTGTCTGTCTGTCTGAACCAAGTCTGACTGCCTGAATCAAGTCTGACCGACTGAACCAGGTCTGTCCAACTGACTGAACCAAGTCTGCCTGTCTGACTGACTGACAACCAAATCCGACTGACTGAATCAAGCCTGTCTGACTGAACCCAGTCTGTCTGACTGACTGAACCAAGTCTGACCGACTGAACCAGGTCTGTCCAACTGACTGAACCAAGTCTGCCTGTCTGACAACCAAATCCGACTGACTGAATCAAGTCTGTCTGACTGAACCCAATGTCTATCTGACTGCGCCAAATGCGCCTCTGTCTGACGAAGCCAAACGGACTGAAGGCCGGAGCGAGGGTCGGGCCTGGCGGCCATCTTTATGGGGCTTCCGTCAGGCGGGAGGCGGGCCGGGGGACGGAGAGCGGCAGGGCGCAGGCGCGGCGGCGCGCGCCCAGGGCGCTGCACGTGAGGTGGCACGTGACGGCGGCGGCCGGAAGTTTGGTGTTTGCGCGCGGCGCTGGCGGCGGCTCCCGGCGGCGGGTGCCCGGATGTGAGGCGCTTGGCCTGAGGCCGCGGGACCGCCGGACCCTCGTCCCCTCGTCCCCTCGTCCGCCGGTCCGTCAGTCGGTCCGTCAGTCGGTCCGTCAGTCCGTCCGGCCCAGGTGAGCTGAACTGAGGTGAGGCCAGGCCCTCCTGCCGGCCCCCCGTCCCCCGTCCCCGTCCCCCCCCCCCCCCCCCCAGGACCGGCCCCTGGCCCGTCCTCAGCCAGCGCCGACCCCGCGCCCGGCGCCGTCCTCGGCGGGCCCGGGACGGGCTCCCACGCTTCATCTCCCCCCATTTTCCAGCGGGGGCAACCGAGGCCCGGGGCGGTTCAGCCGGGTGGCTTCGGGGGTCAGAGGTCGTGGCTTCCCATCCCGGCCCCGCCGCTTTTCTGCTGCGTGACTGTGGGCGAGTCACTTCACTTCTCTGGGCCTCCGGAGGTTCCCTCAGCTGGAAAATGGGGGTGAAGACCGGGAGCCCCACGGGGGACAACCTGATCGCCTCGTATCCATCCCGGCGCTTAGAACAGTGCTTGACGCAGAGTGAGTGCTTAACAGGTACCAACGTTATTATTATTATTAACTTTTTGGTTCCTCGGTTGCCTCATCTGTAAAATGGGGATGAAGAAGACTGGGAGCCCCACGTGGGACAACCTGATGACCTTGTATCTATCCCAGTGCTTAGAACAGTGCTTAGCCCATAATAAGTGCTTAACAAATACCAACGTTATTATTATTAACTTTTTGGTTCCTCAGTTGCCTCATCTGTAAAATGGGAATTAAGCTGGCAGCCCCACGTGGCACAGCCTGATTACCCCATATCTCCCCCGGTGCTTAGAACAGTGCTTGGCACATAGTAAGTGCTTAACAAATACCATCATCATCATCGTTGTTATTATTATTATTAAGTGATCATTATTATTATTATTATCAAGTGACTTACCCAGGGTCACACAGCAGACAAGTAGCGGAGCCGGGGTTAGATTAGAACCCACAAGCTCTGACTCCCAAGCCCGGGCTCTTTCCGCTAAGCCACTTCTCTAGGCCTCACAGGAACAAGTTGGCAACTTGTCCTCCCCGGGTGTCGGCCACGCAGCCAGCGGGAATGTTGGTTGGGAGAGCCTTGCCCTCAGCAGTGTGGGCTTGGTCGTTGGGGACAGGTGATAATGATAAGGATGGTATTTGTTAAGTGCCTATGTGCCAAGCCCTGTTCTAAGTGCTGGGGGAGATACAAGGTAATCAGGTTTTTCCAGGTGGGGCTCACAGTCTTAATCCCCATTTTCCAGGTGAGGTAATGGAAGCACAGAGGAGTTAAGTGGCTTGCCCAAGGTCACTCAGCAGACAGGTGGCGGAGCCAGGATTGGAACCTACGTCCTCTGACTCCCAACCCCGGGCTCCTTCCACTGAGCCACGCTGCTTCTCTAGATTGGGAAATTATTTGAGTCACCAGCGTTGCCTTCTAAATCCCTTCACTGCTGGCTGGGGATGTTTAGTAACGATGACGACGTCATTTAAGCGCTTACTGTGTGTCAAGCACTGTTCTAAGCATTGGGGTAGCTACAAGGTGATCAGGTTGTCCCACGTGGGGCTCCCAGTTTTCATCCCCATTTTGCAGATGAGGCCCAGATAAGTAAAGTGACTTGCCTACCGTCACCCAAGAGACAAGTGGCAGGTGGGATTAGAACACAGGTCCTTCTGACTCCCGGACCCGTGCTGTATCCACTAAGCCATGTAGCTTCCCTTTATACAGTATTTATTAGGTGCCTCTATGTGACGAGCACTCTGCTGGGGGCTGGAGGAGATAGAATTTAATCAGATCTGACACAGTCTCTGCCCCACGCTGGCCTCGCAGTCCAAGAGGAAAGGAAGACGTCAGATCTCTTATTCCTCTTTTAAGTGACTTGCCCAAGGTCACCCAGCAGGTAAGTGGAGGAGCCAGAATGAGAACCTGGGTCCTCTGACTCGGTACCGGGCTCTTTTCCGCTCGGCAATCCTGCAGATCTAGCAAGAGATAATTGCAAAATTTGGCACTCGAATGCCGTGGACTGATTGTTGTGAATAATGTCCGATCTTTCTGGAAATTCCACACTTACCAGAGGACAAAAACGGGAATGAAATATTCCACCGACCTGGGCCTCTGATGAGGTTTTTCACTACCCCTGGTATTCAGCTACTGAGAGAGAAACAAACTTGCCTTAAACTCTAAGACTTAGCCGTGGAATTTAAGAAAACTCACTTTCCCATTGTCGTTCTTGGTCTCTGCTATTCAGGTGGCTCCGGCCATGTGGTGTTTTAAGGAGCGGAACTGGAAATGCTTGGAGCTATTAGTCACGAAGTTAGCTGGGTATCCGGGCGAGTAGTTCAGCACCTGAGCTTGATCTTAATAACTAGAGAGAAGCGCGGCCTCAGCCGCTTCCATCCCGCATTCTAGAAGGGGTGGAGACATGGGTCAGAATCACGGTGGAATTTGTATGATTCTTGGCCTTTTCTGGACAAGGGCATCCTTGTTGTTGACTGAGCTCATAAGGCGGGGAAATAAACCCGACTAAACGGAGGTAGCAACTTCAACTCAGGATGGGATTGAGGATTTTGGAGAGTTGTGAGGCATTGACGAAGCAGGGGGCCACTGAAGGAGAAACATTGCCCAGTACTTCCCTTCCAGGCCACTCACTCATCACTCGGGTCCACGTTCTGATTGGTTTTATATCTCGGCAGCTTCCTCACTGGTCTCTCTGCTTCCAGCGTCTCCCCATCCCAGTCCATATTCCTCACTGCTTTGAGGGTCGTCTGGGGTTTCATTTGGCACCCATCTTTTCACTCATCGAATGTCCCCTCTGTTGTACTCTCCCAAGCAAGGGCTCAGTACGGTGCTTTGCGCTTAGTAGGTGCTTAGTAAATACTGTGGAACATGGTGACTTCTCTGTGCCCTGCGCAGAAAAGCCTCCCACCAGCCTTCTCCCTTTCACATACTGGCTCTTTTCACCTCCTCCTCTCTAACCCTTTGCTCCTCCCAACATCACCTCCAAATACAGACGTCGGTAAAAAATAAGCTGACATCAATATACATAAGTAAAATGGCCTTCAAGACAGCTCTACTTGAATGTCCTGCCGTCACCTCAAACTTAACATCTCCAGAACAGAGCTCCTTATCTTCCCACCCAAACCCCGTCCTCCCCCTGACTTGCCCATCACTGTAGACAGCACCGTCCTTCGCCTCTCACGAGCTTTGGCATCCTCCTTGACCCCTCTCTCTCATTCACTCACCTTTTCAATGTCACTAAATCCTGCAGTTCAACTTTACAACAACACTAAAATCCACCATTTCCTCTCCATCCTATCCCGTTAATCCACGCAAATTATCCTCTCCTGCCTCGACTACCATATCAGCCTCCTTGCTGACCTCCCTGCCGCCTGTCTGTTCCCACTCGAGTCGATACTTCACTCTACGGACTGAACTGTTTTTCTGCAAAAACGCCGTCCCGCTCCTCAAGAACCTCCAGTGGTTGCCCATCTACCTCCGCATCAAACAGAAACTCCTTACTATCGGCTTTAAAGCGCCCGACCTCCTTTCCCCCTCCTAGATCACCTCACTACACTTCCCGCAACCCAGCCCACACGCTCCGCTCCTCTATTGCCAATGTACCCACTGTACCTCGATCTCATCTCTCTCTCCACCGACCTCTCGCCCACGTCCTGCCTCTGGTCTAGAACGCCCTCCCCTCTTCATATCTGACAGATAATTCCTCTCCCCCGGATTCAAAGCCTTATTGAAGGCACATCTCTTTCAATAGGCCTTCCCTGACTAAGCTCCCCCCTTTCCTCTTCTCCCACTCCCTTTCGCTTCACCCTGATTTGCTCCCTTTATTCACCCGCTCCTCAGCCCCACGACACTTAGGTACATAGTTGTGATTTATATATATTAATGTCTGTCTCCCCTTCTAGACTAAGCTCGCTGGCCGGGATTGTGTCTTAGGTTTTTATGCCGTACTCACCCAAGCTTTTAGTACAGTGTTCTGCGTACAGTAAGCGCTCCAGAAATACCATTGATTGATTGAAAATCGATTGATTAAGAATCAGATGGGCCACAGACCTGTCACACATGAGGCTTACACTCTCCGGAGGAAGGTGAATGAGTATTTCTTCCACATTTTAGAAGCAGCAGTGAGGCTTAGTGTTCCTTCATTCGCTCAATCGTATTTGTTGAGTGCTTACTGTGTGCAGAGCACTGTACTAAGTGCTTGGGAGAGTATAAAACAGCAATAAACAGTCACGTTCCCTGCCCACAACAGGCTTAGAGTGGGGGAGGCAGAATCAATACAAATAAATAAAATTACAGATGGGAACGTAAGTGCTCTGGAGCTGGGGTTGGGGGGCAGAGCAAAGGGAGCAAGTCAGGGTGACGCGGAAGGGAGTGGGAGATGAGGAAAAGTGGGGCTTAGTCTGGGAAGGCCTCTTGGAGGAGATGGGCCTTCGGTAAGGCGTTGAAGGGGGGTGAGAGTGGTGGTCTGTTGGATTTGAGGAGGGAAGACTTCCAGGCCAGAGGCAGGACGTGGGCGGAGGCGAGACGGGAGATTGAGGCACAGTGAGAAGGTTACTACTAGAGGAGCGAAGTTTGCGGGCTGGGTTGTAGAAGAAAAGTGAGGTGAGGTACGAGAGGGCAAGGTGATGGCGGTAGCCTGGCTGCCAGAATGCCCTGGGTTCTAATCCTGGCTCGGCCACTTCTCTGTTGTGTGACTTTGGGCAAGTCACAACTTTTGTGCTTCAGTTCCATCATCTATAAAATGGGAATTAAGACTGAGCCCCGTATGGGTCAAGGACTGTGTCCAACCTGTTTATTTTATATGTACCCCAGCTTTTAAAAAAGTGCCTGGCACATAGTAAGTGCTTAACAAATACCATTAAAAATGAGGAAACAGGCACAGAAAGGTTGTGACTTTCCCAAGATCACTGAACAAGCAAGGGGCAGAGCCGGGTTTAGAATTCAGGTCTTCTGACTCCCAGGTTTGCACTCTTTCTACTAAGCTATGCTGCTTCAGTAATATTTATTGAGCACCCACTGTGTGTCAGTATTTATTGAGCACCATACTATCGTGTACTGTGTAGTAAGAATCAGGGAGGATACAGTAGACTTTGTAGACAGGAGGTTTGCCCTCAAGGATCATATAATCTAGCAAATAATACCTTAAAATAAATTAGAGATAGTAGGAAATACTAGAGAAGTAAGAGAACAGTGTGGTCTGGGGGAAAGAGCAATGACTTGGATTCTAATCCCAGCTCTGCCACATTCCTTTTGTGTGACTTTGGGTAAGTCACTTAGCATCTCCATACCTCAGTTTCCTCATGTGCAAAATGGGGATTCAAAAGCAGTTCTCCCTCCCACCCAAGTCCCGATTATCATGTATCTACATCAGCACTCAGCACAGGACTTGGTATATAGTAAGCACTTAAAAAGTACTATAATTATTATTATGGTATTTTCCGACAGACAATTACACTCCTCCACTTCAGTGCCTTATTGAAGGCCCATCTCCTCCAAGAGGCCTTCCCTGACTAAGCCCCCTTTCCTCTTCTCCCACTTCCTTCTGTCACCCAGACTCGTTCCCTCTGTTCATTTCCCTCTCCCAGCCTCACAGCACTTATGTACATATCTGTAATTTATTTATATTAATCTGTTTCTCTCCGCCCCCCCGCCACCAAACTGGCACTGTAAAACTGCTGTGGGCAGGGAATGTGTCTTTTGTGTACTCTCTGAAGTGCTTAGTACAATGATCAATAAATATGATTGATTAAATGAATAAATTTTAATAGAGTAGATGAGAAATGTTCATCAATCCTACATATGGGGGTTATGTGTGCTTAGGTGTTGTGGAAATGCCGAAGTGGCATCTGGGGTGTCAAGTGAAGAGATTAGAAATTAATTGGGGCAGGCCTTCTGGAGGAAATGTGATTTCAGAAGGACTTTGAAGGTGGGAGACTCTGTGATGAGGGAGTTCCTGCCGGGGGGAGAGGGTAAGCAAGAAATCGGTGGCGGAAGAGACGAGACTGAGGTGCATTGAGTAGGTTAGTTTGGGAAGAACAGAGTGAGAGCTGGGTTTAATAGATGTGGAGTGGATACAAAAGGAGGGAGAGAGCTGAATGAGGACTTTAAAGTCAGGGACCAGGAGTTTCTGCTTGTTGCAGAGAGGGTTGAGCAACCGAAGGAGGCTTTTGAAGTCTGGAGATGTAGGAAAAAACATTGTTTCAGCAGAATGATCTGGGCAGCAGACTGGATCGTGGATTGGAGAAGGGAGAGATCAGGGCACTGAGCAAAGAGGCTGATTGCAGTAGTTGAGCTGGGATAAGACGAGTGCCCGGACCAGCCCGGTGCCTTCTGAATGAAGAGGAAGGGGCAGATCCTGAATATATTGTGGAGGAAAAACCGACAAGATGTGGTGACAGGCTGAATATGGAGGTTGAAAGAGATTCACCGACAGTATTCAGTATTGCATAAATGTGCATAAATTCATCTGTGTGCATATCTCACTCCCGCTTTGACTGCGAGTCCCAGATGGGACGGGGACTATGTCAAACTTGATTATCTTGCATCTACCCCAGTATTTAGAGCAGTGCCTGGCACTTAACGAGTACCATAATTGTTTTTAGTTTAGGTTAAATTCTTCAGCTGTTGTATCCTAATATAGTTCTACTCTCTTCTGCCACATCCAGTTCCTTCTTAAGCTCGTTGAGGGCAGGGAATGTATCTGTGTACAGTGTATGTGCGTACTGTCACAAGCGCTTAGTACAGTGCTCTGCACACAGTAGGTGCTCAATAAATACAATTGATTGATTCCTCCTGTTCATGCCATTAGTCTGTATGTGGCGATACGGACGTTCCTCAGCCAGGCTCCCCTTCAAAATAACCTCTGCAGCTATCGGAAGGGATCTTGCATTCATTCATTTATCCAGTCGTATTTATTGAGCGCTTACTGTGTGCAAAACACTGTACTAAGCAGTTGGGAGAGTACAGTATAACAATAAACGGGTACATTCCCGGCCCACAGCGAGGTTACAGCCTAGGGAAATAACCACCCTGACCAAAGCCCTCTCTTTCTTCTGATTTTAGGAGCTGGCGGCTTTGGGCTATCCACCAAGCAAGCCTCAGTCTCTCGCCCCTTTTGCCTGCCCCTCTCCTCATTAGATAGACACCTCAAATGGCAAGGGGATAAATTCGGGGTCCCTGGTTCAGCCAGCCCATCCTAACGCCCAAGGGGTGGCTGTGGGAAGTTGGAGCGAGATTTTTCTCCCTTATCTCACCAGGCAGAACTGTCCCTCTGGCAACCTGGAGCTTAAGCATCACCCGCCCCCATTCCTAAATTTAAGTAGGGGGGTGAACGCTCTTAACTCATTTTTAATAGAAACACAGGCTCCATCTTATGAATATAAGAAGATAGCAAAATAAATCCAGTCCAAACTGCCAATTTCTTACTTCTCACCAGTTCTCCTCAAGGGTTGATTTTCCTTCTCTCCCCTCCTCCTGTCTTGCAGGCCTGTGCTCTATCCATTAGGCCAAGCCGCCTCTTTTCTAACATTCTCATGCATCCGTCGAGGTCTCTGACTGCACTGTTTTCCAGCCCTCGTGAAATCATCTCAGAATCTTCCCAAACACTTTCGGGGCAGCTGAATTTACTTAGATGTTTTCAGAAGATCTTGGAAAAGCGTATCGAGATCTTGGGGTTCCTCCATGCATTTTCCCACAGCCGATGTTTTGCCAGGATCACCTTGCTGTGTGCGGCGACGATCTGAAGGCACGTAGTGTTTCTGGGAGAGTTCAGTTGATGATATTCTTCAGCGGTCAATGCAGGAGTTTTAATAGTAATAATTATGGTATTTGTTAAGCGCTTACTATGTGCAGAGCGTTAAAGGGCCACAAGGCCACTTAGTAACAGACTAAGTAATAGAGCAAGGTAACGCACCGCACCTGCTTCAGCCCAGAACCGACAATTTAATCATCTCTGGAACTGTGTGCAGAAGGTGGGCTCCAAAAACTGACTCTCTGCATCCCCCAAAGGAGGGATTTCTTCTCAGATGTTCATGCCTGCCCACCTCAGAACAAAGGATCCTGAATAAGAGAAGAGATCTAGAGAGGAACCGGGACCGTTTACCTCACCAGAGAGGGAGAGTTTCCTTTCGGGTTCCATGCTTACAGTCTTCAAAAGGAAGAGGAACCAGAACTGTGTGTGACCGCTGGAGGAATCTCCTCTGAAAAGAGAGCTCCCCGCATATCATCATCAGAAGGAAAGGGGACCTTGCTTCCTGCAGAGCTCTTTGATGAACTAGGAACTGAGGGGAGGAGTTTGGGGGTGTCTGGCATTTCTCAGGATTTGAAAGGAACAAGACTGGAGAAGCAGCATGGCCTAGTGGAAGGACCATGGGCCTGGGATCCAGAGGACCTGGGTTCTAATTCCAGCTCTGCCAAGTGCTTGCTGTGTAACCAAGTCACTTAATTAGGCTGTGGTTCAGACTGCAGAATGGGGATTCAGGGCCAGTTCTCCCTCTCCTCCCGTATCACCCGAAATTGGCGGTTTTTCTCCACTTTACCTATCCCCAGATCATATGCTCCCTTATTAATTGTCTTGCACTCACAACTTTATGTACCTCTCAATTTGCTTATTCTATTTGAACACTTCCTCTTATTCATTCCTGCCTTTCTCCTCTCTTAAAGGGTGTACGTTATTTGTGGCGAAGAGCGCGTTCTCCCAAGTGCTTAGTACAGTGCTTTGCACATAGGTGCCCAGTAAATATAATACTTGTGGATCTCATGGTGTGGGGCAGTAACTGGTGGCGAAAGTGGACCGTTTATCTTGTAAGTCATTTGCATCAAGCCAGTTTTCGTGACTTTGCTTAATGGCGTCCAACGTCTTGCCTGCCTAGAGGACCGCGTGATGAAGAGATGCCCAATCGTTGTTTATATTTGGGATTAGAGTGCAGCTTCTTGTTCCAACAGGGTTGTTGAAGTATTGGTTCAGAACTCCTTAAAGGTGTCTCTGTTCTTTGTTTGGGGGCTTAACGGCCAGCTGACTTGGCTCAGAAGTCAACTTTGAGCACAGTGGTTTTATATACCCTAGGGTGAGGTTGGGGCACATCAGACGATAATGGGCTCAGCTTTCTGCTCCAACCGTCACTGCTATGGCTCATGCAACAGTGAGAGCCCCCTGCCACATTCTGATCTAGTCTCTGAGATGTCACCGTTTTTGATAGTGGATAGGAATTTTTTTGCTTGGCGGAGGAAAGAGCAATCAGTGGTAGTTACTGCGTGTTTCCCGTCCATAGTCCACCGTACTGAGTCCTTCGGAGAGTACGGTGCGGTAGAAATGATAGGCATCATCCCTACCCACAAAGAGCTTACGGTCGAGAGTGGGAAACAGTGAAATAAATACAGATGGGATCAACGGCAGGGTATTAGGGTAGGTTCCTAAGTGATGTGGGCCTGAGAGTGGGGTGACTATCAAAGGCTTAAAAGGTGCAGAGCCAAGTAGATAAGAGCTATGGAGGAGAGGGAAAGGAGGCGGCCTCTTGGAGGAGACGCGATTTTTAGGATGGCTTCAAAGGTGGCAAGGAAGATGGCCACCAACCCTGTTACACTGTACTCTCCCCAGTGCGTAGTGCAGTGTTCTGTACACCCGAGCACTCAACAGACACAGTTGATGGTTGAGAATTAGGCACGCTCCCCGGCCTTCAGTCTTAAGAACGAAGCAGGAGAAGGGCTTAGTACAGTGGTCCTCAGCCAGTTGGTGGTATTTATTGAGTACTTACTGCATGCAAAGGTACAAAAGAGCTGATAGATGTGATCCCGGCCCTCGAGAGCATAAAGCCTACAGAGGGAGACAGACGTTCAAATCAATTACAGATAGGGGAAATAGGGTATAAGGATAGGTGAGGCTGGCACGAGTATCAAAATGCTGAAGGGGAACACAGTCCAGGGCCTAGATGGCACAGAGCGGGCGGGTGAATAGGGGAAAGGAGGACTTAATCAGGGAAGGCTTCTTGGAGGAGATGTAATTTGGGGAGGGTTTCGAAGGTGTGGAAAGTGGTGGAGATATGTCTCCGCATCAAGCCGGAACCGAGTTTGGCTCGATGCCCTCCTCCAGTTTGCCCTTCCTTTTAATGTCTGCTCTCTTCATCTGCTGCTCTCCGACCCACTCCCTTCACTCCTCCCAAGCCAACCTTCTAACTGCATCTCACTCTCCCCTCTCCCGCCTCCATCCCCTTTCTCACGCCCTTCCCCGAGCCCCGAACTCTTTCCCTTCCCAAATGTGACAAACCACAGCCCTCCCCACATTCGGAGCCTTCGCCAGTTAATGCCCATCATCCCAAGTCCTATAGACTGCCCCCAGCCATTTCTAGCACCCACGTATGTACTTCTGCTCATGAGGGTTTCGTCAGTTGTACATCATTTATTTTGACTACTCTGTAAGCTTGTAAGGGGCAGGGAATATGTCTGTTGTATTGTTAGATGGTATTCTCCCAACCGCTTAGTATGTACAGTGCTCCGCACACAGTAAGCACTCAACACAATTGACTGACTAATTAATTGTCTCATCACCGATTGGAGTATAAACTCCATGGTGTCTCTTGTTTCGTCTTCCTAAATAACTTAGTATCTTGCATACTGTCCAAGTGCTCAAATGCTACTTATAGGACTTCTTGATTTCAGATATTAAAAAAGAAGTGAGAACATGAAATGTACTTTTTAATATGTCTTTGTTTTCAAAGCTCAGCACTGTGCATGAAAACCCACACTCTTTTCATCCGTTGTTCTTCGGCCCAGGAAATTTCAGCCGAAGCGTCATCATCTAATCCAAAGAAAAATGATGTATCCTCTTGGATTTTTTCTGAGGTAAGAAGCTCGTACACGCTTACGAGAGTTAAGTATCTTTTTGAAATAAACGCTTTTGTATATATTAGCTTGCTATTTTATTTATATGATCTGCTGTTGTTACTAAAAGTTATTAAAGAGAAAATCCAATCTTTAGTCAGTTCGCTTCCCGCTGACACAATAGTAAATCATCGAGAGGTTGTATTATGACAGTGGTGCTTGTAAACTGTCTAAATCAAGACA
Source organism: Ornithorhynchus anatinus (assembly GCF_004115215.2). Lineage (NCBI taxonomy): Eukaryota > Metazoa > Chordata > Mammalia > Monotremata > Ornithorhynchidae > Ornithorhynchus > Ornithorhynchus anatinus. Next base: position 21,958,310 of record NC_041734.1, read on the forward strand.
GGCTTTTTTTCCCCCAGAAAGTCGCTAATTAAATTGTATTTACAAACTTTTACTGGGGACTCTGTGGGAGAAGGGTGTCTTCATTCATTCAGTTGAATTGATTGAGCACTTACTATGTGCAGAGCACTGAACTAAGCGCTTGGAATGTACAATTTGGCAGCAGATAGAGACAATCCCTGCCGAATGACGGGCTCACAGTCTAAATGGGGGAGACAGACAACAAAACAGAACAAAATGAAAACAAGACAACATCATCAAGATAAATAGAATCCAGGGGATGTACCCCTCATTAACAAGATAAATAGGGTAATAAATATATTCAAATGAGCACAATGCTGAGGGGAGGGGAAGGGGGAGAAGCAAAGGGTGAGGGAGAGGAGGAGAGGGGGAACAGAGGGAAAGGGGGGCTCAATCTGGGAAGACCTCCTGGAGGAGGTGAGCTCTCAGTTGGGCTTTGCGGGGGGAAGAGAGTTAGTTTGGGGGACGTGAGCAGGGAGGGCATTCCAGGACAGCGGGAGAATGTGGGCCAGAGGTCGACGGCGGGATAGGCGCGAACGGGGGACGGTGAGGAGGTGGGCGGCAGAGGAGCGGAGGCTACGTGGGCAGTAGAAAGAGAGAAGGGAGGTGAAGTAGGAGGGAGCAAGGTGATGAAGAGCTCTGAAGCCAAGAATGAGGAGTTTTTGTTTCATGCAGAGATTGATAGGCAACCACTGGAGGTTTTTAAGGAGGGGAGTGACATGCCCAGAGCGTGTTTGCAGGAAGATGATCCAGGCAGCGGAATGAAGAATAGACTGGAGCAGGGAGAGACAGGAGGAGGGGAGATCAGAGAGGAGGCTGGCACAGTAATCCTGTCGGGATATTACGAGAGCTTGTACCAGCACGATAGCCATTTGGATGGAGAGGAAAGGGCGGATCTTGGCGATATTGTGAAGGTGAGACTGGCAGGTGTTGGTGATGGATTGAATGTGTGGGGTGAATGAGAGAGCCGAGTCAAGGACGACACCAAGGTTGCGGGCTTGAGAGACGGGAAAGATGGTCGAATCGTCCACAGTGACAGGGAAGTCAGGCAGAGGACAGGGTTCGGGAGGGAAGATAGGGAGCTCAATTTTGGACATGTTGAGTTTTAGGTGGCGGGCAGACATCCAAGTGGAGATGTCCTGGAGGCAGGAGGAGATATGAGCCTGGAGGGAGGGGGGAGAGAACAGGGGAGATGAAGATTTGGGTGTCATCCTCATAGAGATGATAGTTGAAGCTGTGGGAGCGAATGAGTTCACCGAGGGAGTGAGTATAGATGGAGAACAGAAGTGGGCCAAGAACTGACCCTTGAGGAACCTCTACAGTTAGTGGATGGGAGAGGGTGGAGCCTGTGAGGCCGGATGGTCTTGATCATCTTTCCTGTCACCCAGGAGCCTGGCCAGTCAGTGAATGGTATTTATTCAGCCCTCCCTGCTTCCATCCCCAAAGCACTTTTTCATTATTTATATTAATGTCTCTCTTCCTTTCTAGACTGTAAGCTCCTTGTAGGCAGGGAACACGTCTACCAACTCTGTTGTACTGTACTCTTCCAAGCACCGTGCTCTCTGCACGAAGTAAATGCTCGCAAGTATTGTTTGAATTGAGTGTTCACCGCATGAGGATGAGGCAGACGTGCTCCCCAATGTCGAGGAGCTTACGGTCTCATGTTGGCCCCCACTTGGAGTAGTGTGAAGGTGGTGACTGAAATAGCTCTTCCTCAGATATCCATTGCACACGTACAGCTCTAGAGAAGGCAGGCGGCTTTGGCACTGACCTTCGATCTCACCGCTCAGTGAGATCTCACCCCTACCCGATGTGCATACGTGGAAGCTGTTTTCGAAATTTTAAGGTTCTCAACTCTGTAGTGGAGAGTGGTTGATGGAAGAGTCGAAGATGGGCTGGCCCTGATTCTGCTGCTGCTTCCTCCTCCCCCCAACTCTCTCTTTCTGGCTCCCCCTTCCCGCCCCCCAACACACAAGCTGACACAAGCTGGTGTACCCACACATCCCCTCGGCAAAACACCGTCCTAGAACCGAAGCATTTGGCACTGGGCAGCCAGTCGTCTGCCTGAGTCCCGGACTGATTTACTCGGGCCCGTGGGGGATGGCGGTGCCAAAAGAGGAGCCCGTGTGCCCCGGAGCCAGCGGATGAGGTGTGACCACGGCATTCTTTCTGCTTCCCCTCCCCGCTCTGGTTCCTCGTAAAATCTTTGGGGAGCCAAGGCTGGTACCAGATGTGTGGGGGACAGGGAATGGCTCTGCTGCGGCCTCAGGCGTCACCTTGTGGCACCCTGAGGCCTCCCGTGGTGTGGCTGCAGCCACGGGAGCTGATCGGGGAGGAGACTGAGTCCTGCAGGGGGAGGTCGATGAGCCTCTGAGGTGCTGCCCGGTCTCCCTGTGTCCCAATCCAGGTAGCACGCCGGATTTAGGTCTTCCCACAGGGATTTGGGTGAGGTCCCTCACTTCCCTGAGGGACCTTCTGACGGCCCCTCGGTTACCTCCACTCCCTTACCACCATATGCGTGGTGGGTGGGCTACCTCACGGACCGGCTACGTCCAGGCCCCTGGACCATTCGGCCTGCACGGCGGACTCTAGGGTGGCCTGCTCAGTCAATCGATAGTATTCGTTGAGCGCTTACTGTGTGCAGAGCACTGTAGTTAGTGCCTGGGAGAGTACAGTACAACAGAGTTGGACGACATGTTCCCTGCCCACAGTGAAGAGAGGCAGCGTGGCTTAATGGATACAACATGGGCCTGGGAGCCAGAGAACCTGGGTTCCAATCCCAGATCCCCCATTTGTTTGCTGTGCGTCCTTGGGCAAGTCACATCACTTCTCTGTGTCTCAGATACCTCATCTGTGAGATGGCGATTAAGACTGTGAGCCCCTCGTGGGACGGGGACTGTGTCTAACCTGATTAGGTCATATCTACCCTAGCGCTCAGTACACTGGGTACAGAGTAAGTGCCTAAAAAATACAGTTTAAAAAAAAATCCATGAACGCTGGGATCGTAGATTGCTACTTTAAAGCCACCGTCTGTTTTCTTGTACTCTTTCTCCCCCTCCACCTTCTCTTCCTCCGCCCTACGCGAGCAGGCGTGGTGGTCTCGGATTTTTTCCAAAGGTTGAGATTCGGTAGTTTGAAAGACGTATGGAGCGAAATGGGAGGGAGAGGCCCTCTAGACACTCCAGCCCTGGGCTCTCGGACAGGTTGATCCTGTCGTGTTCATTTAGATGGTTACGTTCAATGGTTAGACGCCAAGCAGGACATTAAAATTAGAATTAGGAAATTGTTAGTCTTCGTCCTCTTTAAAATTATGTTTAGTATAACGATAAGGAATTTGCTAAGGCGGATATCCAGGAAACACAGTCGGCACTGCAAGCATCAAACATAGCACAACAACAAGGAGCTTATGCAGTATGTGTATGCAGTATTGACAGGATCGTGGGTCCCAAGTTGGCTTTTTCAGTCACGCAAGCACCCAGAGTCATTCTCACGGTCAGTTGCTTTTTCAAGCATCTAGGACATCCTTATATGTAAATAGCAATTAATCCCTGGAAAGATCGAAGACTCTGCACGTCCCCTTTAGCCGCAGTGATCAGTTTTCACTCATAATCAAACACGGATCACTCGTCATTACCCTGAATAATTTATAGTCCTGTATCTCCGCTGTGAGCGGCTCTTTGCTCCAGTCTCATTGGGCTACACCAGAATGCTCATGCTCCGGGACAGATCTGCACTGCACTAGGCAGACTGGCTCAGAGAGTTTCAGAAACCATTTTGGGTTCAATCCTTATGTTTAAACTCCGCAATGCAGTGTTCGGTACATATATTAACCTACTTTGTGACCCAGATTTTTTAGGCTATCCCCGATCGGAACTTTGTTTCCATTCAAGAAGGACCGATAATGTTCCTCTGTGTACTGACTGTGAATCTTGGCCAGTGTTGACCTAAAGACAGTACAGCTATTGTTTATTTTTTGGCAAGTATTTCTCCGCGCAGAACTTGATTTTCAGCTCTGTCTCTCCCTTAGGTTGGACTCTGGCAGGCTATTGCGGTTTACGGATTTGAAGCATTTTCAGTTTTCTACTTTTCACTTTATGCCGGGAATACACCCGCACCACTCCTTTAAACCGTGCAGGCGTGGTTTGAACGTAGTTAAAACTCTTTAGGAAAATTGGTTTTAAAAGAACTGGGTAATGGACTGGAAAAAGCAAGCTCCCTAACTGTCAGCTTTTAATAAGATATGACAGTTGAATCTTATTACTGGAGGGAGTGCTTAGTTTTCCGGTTAACGTCTCCTATGAAAATAGGGCCCAAATTGTAAGATTATCTGTTGAGTGCCCTCTGTCTGAAAAATATTAGTGCGGGCATTTTTTAATGCGTTTGAGAAGTTGAACAGATTTCTTTCTTTGCCTCATGTTTTTCTAGTATAGAAGACCTGATAATAGTTGGATTTTGAATGTTTTAAACTAGTGGGATGACTAGATTTGAAAGCTTTTCAACGATAAAAACAGTAGGAATAGCCGTTTGGAAGGTGATCTTAAGTTGGGGGGGGTGAAAGGATAAATGGAGAAATCTTTCTCATGTTAATCATATTTATCAAGCGTTTACTGTGGGCAGAGCACTGTACTCAGTGCAATACCAGAGGTTGTAGACATGTTCTGTGCTCACAACTAGCTCACAGTCTTGGAGGTGGGGGGGATAGACGTTAGTATAATAAATAACAGATACGTACGTGAGTCCTATGGGGCTGAGGGAGGGATGAATAAATGCCCCAAAATGCAAGTGCAGGGGCAACCGAGAAGGGAGTAGGAGAAGAGGAGATGGCTAACTCAGGGAAGGCCTCTTGGAGGAGGTGTGTTTTTAGTAAGACTTGGAAGGTGGGGGAGAGTAATTATTGGATATGAAGGGGGAAGGACGTTCCAGGCCAGAGGCAGGACAGGAGCGAGGAACAGTGAGTACGTTAGGAGAGCGAAGTGTGCGCACTTGGTTATAGAAGGAAATCAGGGAGGAAAGGTAGAGTTGATTGCTCTAAGGCCTATGGTAAGGAGTTTCTCTTGGGCATGGAGGTGGACGAGCAAACACCGGAGAGTCTTGAGTGGGGAAACATGGACTAATTTGTTGTAGAAAAACGATCCTGGCATGTTAAGGTGAAATATCTTTGTTAAGTATTGTATGTTCCTTGTAGGCGAGAGGGTGCTATCCGTGAGCGAGTGTGTCAGGAATATATATGTATTTTTTTGAAATGCTCACAGGTTATGGGGGCTGAAGCTTGCACTTCATCTTATTAAAATATTGTAAGTAAAAGCATAATTTATTGTGAGGTTTTTGAAAGCCCTAGAACCTCAGCCAAATCGGAATACCGAGAAACTTCTAAGTAATGTTAGTCCCAGAGAGCGCAGCTCGAGGTTGGTTTGCACGTCTTGGTAAAGCAAATCTAGATTTTGTAAAATAATGACGCTGCCTTAGTTGAGTTGTTTTGCAAAAATCTGATTATCTGTTTTTTTCCCCCGCTTTGCAGAAATGGCAGCACAGAAAAGGAAATCTACAGTAGTAGAGCTTTCCGTTAAACAGAGAAAGCTGGAGAAGAGCAACAAACCAACGCATTCAGCAAATAAGGAAAAACATGTTTTAACTCCAAGACATGACTCAAGTAAATCAAAACCAAATAATTGTAAAATACAGAAGAAAAAACTTCTCAAAACTTTGGTCAAACCAGACAGGTTAGCGAACAGTAAAGCCACCAGCAATTGTGGCAAGTCTTCCTCTCAGATTAAATTTGCTAAAAAGCCATCCAGCCAGAGTAAAGGCGAATTAAAGAAAGTACCCATTAAAACTGTGCCAATAAAGAAATCTACACTAAGACCTCCAAACAAGGTGAAGTCTCCTAAAACTTCCCTTTGCCTTTCCAAACTAAACCATAATAACCCTCCAGGGTCCACAAAAGCGCCCTTCAGGAATACTCCTGGGAAGACAGAGAAATCTAATTTGAAGCAAACTAATGTTTTTGTTGAAAACACCCATCTGGTGAAATTACAATCAGATGATAATCATTCACCTGAAAATCAGAGCGGCCATAACACCAAGCATTTCCCCTCGATACCTATAAACAGAGCTGCGCCGAGGAACACCCAGTCAGCAATGAAGTCTGTCAAAGAAAAGTCAAAAGAAAACAACTCTGTTACATCAGCTAAAGTAATAGCCAGTGATGATATGGCCAAAAGGTTGGCTTCCAAAGGAGCAGAGAAACCTTTGCTAAAAAGTTCCAGCGACAGGAAGGCAAATGAACCTGAACCGAGGACGCGGATGACTACCAGATCAGAAAATGCAAACTCTAATAATAAGAAATCCAAGCACCTTGACAAAAACTCTGTGGCTATCAAAAAACTTGCACAACTAGATTCTCCCCCCCAAAAGGAATTATCCCAGAAAAAGCCAGCCCAAGAAATTCCCAGATCAAAGCGAGCGACTCCAACTCCTTTGAATGAACAACTTAATAGGAGATCGCAAAGACTGCAACAGTTGATGGGCGCTTCGACGAGATCCTTGCGAAACCGGGAAATTAAAGGGCCCGCCGTAGAACTCAAGCAAAATACCCCAACGAAAAGAGCGGAGCGCAGTAGTAAAGCTGAACTAGTTAAGCTTAGCAAGCCCAAAGGAGAACAGAAAAATGTAAAACGAAAAGTTTCGAATGTCACGTCGGACTCCCCGGAAAAGAATGACGTCTCCGCGGTGGAAGAAACGACAAGTTCTCCAAAAGGAAAGAAGCGCAAAGTGGATCAAAGAATTGACGATGCCAGCCTTTCGCAGAAGAGCACGCAACAGCCCGCTAAAAAAGAAATGCACTCAGGGCCCATGGTTTCTTCCCAGGTAAAGAAAGCTGAAGCAGTCAACTCTTTGACCCCAAAGAGGATTGAAAAGCTAAGCGTGAAGCAGGCAGGACGCTCAAATAGTGTGAAGTTAAAAAAAAATTCACACCCGGTAGCGCCTGACGAAAACGTAGATGATAATCCAGAGAACGCCGTAAAATCGAAACGAGTAAGCATCCTCGAACTTTGTGAAGAAATCGCGGGGGAAATTGAGTCCGACACTGTAGAAGTGAAAAGGGAGGCTTCGATCCCTGAAGGTGGGAAAGAGGAAGAGAAGCCCTCCAAAATTCTTCCAGCAGTCGAAGGGCAGTTGCTTTCTCAGAAGGAGCCAAGTACAAATGTCCAGTGCAAGCGTTTTTTCCCCAGTCGAAAAGCGGTGCCTGTGAAATGCACGTTAAACGGCATAAGCAGCCCGGTGAATAAAAATTCCAAGTGGACAAAAATTAAGTTAGCTAAAGCTAACCACGTACATCAAGCTTGTCCGGATTCTTCCGCAGCCCCCAAACTGGACACGAGAACTAATTCTAACGTTTCGCAGGCCACAGTCCGTCTCTCTCCGGACACGCAACGTTTGAAGATGCCGAACAAACTGCCAGCAGCAAAGCCACATGAAGAGAAATGTGCAGTTTCCAAACAGGGGAAATCAAACGATGAGATTCCTTTTGAGGAAGTCAAAAGTAATGCCACGACGACTGTAACAAAGAAATCCACCGAGAGGATTGGTCAGGTGGATAATCAGACGAAGCAGCCTCTCGAGCCAACATCAGATGAGGTAACCTATTTTTGTGGTGATATGAGAGCACAGGGGATTTGAAAAATGCGCTGTCTTTTTTTTTTTTTTTAAACAGTATTTGTTAAATGCTTAACTTCTCTGAGGCGCAGATAAGTTAAGTGACTTACCCAAGATCACACAGCAGGCAGGTGATAGAGCCAGCATTAGAACCCAGGTGCTCTGACTCCCAGGCCCGAGCTCTTTCCACTAGGCCATGCTGCTTCTAGTGTGTGTCCCATCAGACCTTTGAAAATTTAACTGTGAGGAGCAGCTTTTCATTCAGTCGTATTTATCGAGCGCTTACCGTCTGCAGAGCACTGTACTAAGCGCTTGGAAAGTGCAATTCGGCAACAAAGACAATCCCTACCCAACAACCGGTCATGGTCTAGAAGGGGGAGACAGGCAACAAAACAGAAGAAGCTTGGCCTAGTTCCAATCCCATAATGCATTTTAAATCTCCAGTTTAACATCAGGTTTTTTTAAGCTTTTTTTTTTTTTTGAAATGGTATTTGTTAAGCACTTACTCTGTGTCAAACACTGTTCGAAGCACTGGGATAGATGCAAGATAATCAGGTTAGACACAGTCCCCGTCCCACATAGGGCTCACAGTCCTTTGGAGGCATTTAATCCTCATTTTCCAGATGAGGTGACTGAGGCATAGAGAATGAAGTGACTTGCCCAAGGTCATGCAGCAGGTAAATGGCAGAGTCAGGATTAGAACCCACGACCTCCGACTCCCAAGCCCGAGCTCTTGCCACTAATTCACGCTGCTTTGCAGTTGGTGGACAATCATTGGAGGTTTCTGAGGAGTGGGGAGACATGAACTGAACATTTTAATTTTTTTTAGAAAAACGATCCTTGCTGCAGAGTGAAGTATGTACTGGAGTGGGGAGAGACAGGGAGGTCAGTGAGGAGTCTGGTACAGTAGCCAAGGTGGGGTATGAGAGAGATGATAAATGCTTCCATCAGTATAGCAGAGTTCAGATGTAGAGGAAAGGGCAGATTATAGCCATGAGCTGTCAGATTGAGTATGTGGGTTGAGTGAGAGAAATGAGTTGGACGATGCCAAAGTTAGGGGTTTGTGAGGTGGAGGATAGCGGTGTTGTTTACAGCGTTGGGAAAGGCAACGAGAAGACAGGAAGGGTTTGGGTGGGAAGAAGAGAAGGGGCAAGAGTTTTGATGAGGTGAGAAGGATTAGGGTCAGAAGCACAGGTGGAGGGGATGGAATCTTTCCAAACACTGCTGAGGAGGCGGAAGCTTTCCAAACACTGCTGGGGAGGATGGGAAAGTCAAAAAGGGGATTGGAGGAAGAAGGATCTAGAGGAGCAGGGGAGTTTTTAGGAGACCACGCCTATGGGTGTCATTTTATCAACGAACTACGTAGCCATGTTGGGCAAGACAGCTGTCGCGGGGAACGAGCGTGGGAGTCCATGAGGATTGAAGAATTACTGTTGTTTGGCTGAGAGGGCAGAATTTAAGCAGGTGAGGATGAATTGGAGATGGACAAGATTGGCCGGTGTCAATTTTGGCCAGTAGTGCCCTGCACCTCTTGCACGAGGGAGGAGGAGGCCCATCTTTGTCTTCTGTTTACTAGAGAGCTGGTGTTCATAATTTGACTGGGGCGTGTCTGTGTATGGGGTGTTTATATGAATCTCTTTAAGACAGTTAAGATTTTTGAATACAAAAGAGACTTAATTTTCTCACTAAGATGATAATTTGTTGTGGCTTATCAGGAGGGCCCTAGGTAGGGGTAACTGGTAAACAGCTTGTTGGTTAGACATTCAAATTTGCTCAAACTAATCCTGCGGCCTATATGTTTAGAGTTGCAGCTTACGTTTGGAAGCGAGCCCAGAAAGCACTCCAGCAAGAAATTTGGTAGCAGCAGCAGCAGCAGCAGCAGCCGCAGCTGAAATGCCACCTGTACCACCTCAGCCTAATCAAATCAAAACTGCTAAAGAGGACAATGAATCTCCAGGTAATATTTTGTAAATTAAGCCCCTTACATGGTCACAGATCAGAGCCACTCTCCTGAAAATAGAATTGGAGAAAATTCTCCCTCCTTGGATACGGTTTCCCCAGTTCCAGTCCTCCAGGTGAGAGAGGGAATTTCAAAATATCCAGGGATTTAATTTCAGCTACTGTTAAATGGACACCCCCTGCCCTGTTCATTGTATTTTACCTTTTGAGAGCTAATTCAGCTCCTCTTCTCTTTCCCCTTTTCTCTGAACCAAGGCTTTCTTGGTCTTCGGGGCATTTTTCTCTCATTTTTTTGCTGGCCTGCATTATCGTCCATAGTTTAGTGACAGTATTTACCTTTTTACATAAATGACAAGTGGTTTCAGTGGTAGCAAATGGCAACATCATTTCTGGTGATAAAATTTAAAAGCCTAATCAAAACACTGCTAAGAAAGTAACTGTCTCCTGGTTAAATCACAGGTTCTGCTCCCAGGCAGCTGGTACGCACTTTATTCAGTAACCAAACACCCAAGACCAGTGATCGCAGGTATGTTGCTTAGAGTATGTAAATTCAGAAGTTTTTAAGGGCTTCTCCTGTGGGGGAGAAAACAAAAAACAGTGCTTTAAACTCCCATTTATCCACGTGATTGTGAACCATAAGATTTCTCTTTTCATACTTTAAATAATCATCAGTTGCATTTAATGAGTGCTTACTGGGTGCGGAGCACTACTAAGCGCTTAGGGGAGGGTTCAGTATAATAGTTTTGAAATAATATAATTTGATTTTTAAGTCACGAAGGGACTTAGGATTTAGGATTTAGTATTAATCCTTTGCCAAGGGATCAAGTAGGGCAAGGGAAAATATGTATGTTGATGTCTTCTGACTTGCACTTCTTCAAATTTGGGTTAAGCTTTGGATCTCAATTCAGAAATTATGGATCTTGTCTCCAGACCGCTAAATTACACTAATTCACTTTCTTGCTAGTCATCTATTTTCAAAGCTCGCTCATTTTTTTCCCCCAAAGGTTTAGAATGCTCTTGGAATTTTAAAAACTGTGTTCTTTGACTTTAAACTTTGAAGAGAGTGCCTTACTCTGATGTTATGGCGAAGTCAAACAAATGTTAAGAAACTCTACTAAATTCCAAGCCTATTGAAAAAAGACCGTCTATTGTCATCGGGAGAAAAACAACCCAGTAATTGTTTGGTTCTGGGCAGCCCCAGAGTTAACTTCTTTGTGCCTGTTTTCTCATCTGTAAAGTGAGGATTCACTACCCATTCTCCCTCCTACTTAGACTGTGAGTCCTGTGTGGTAGGAAGGGACTGTGCCTGAACTGCTTATCTTGAATTTATCCTAGAGCTTAGCACGGTGAGTTTAATAAATCTCCCTGTTAACATGCTGTTACTCAGATAGAGGCAGACCAGCCTTACCTCAGTCTGGAGGAGCATTGGAAGCTTATCTCCTGGGAGAAGCCAGCTGGGGCCTGACCAGTTCCCTGCTGCACCCTCGTCTGGTCTCCCCATTTTCCTCCTTAGTCCGGGAATGTCTCAGATTCAAAGCCCCAAATGGGTTGAAAGTGGGAGTCTTTTGCTTCTTCTCCCGGCCAGCTTCCTTTGCCTCACAAGGATTGAGAACCTGTGAGTGCCAGTTGGCTGGACTGTAATGCATCCCTGCATGGAAACAATTTTAGTCTGCTACCTTTTGAAGCCCTCTTTTCCCCGGCTCCCTTTCCCTTCTGCCTTTTCTAGGCATTTGGATCTTTAAGCATTTGGTATTCACCCCTCCCAAGGCACTTAAATACATAGCTCTAGGCTTGATCTCTGTAAAATTTCCCCGGTCCCTCCCCCCTCCTGCCCCTACTTTACTTCTCCCGTCTTTCCCGGGAGTATCTCTAGAGATCTCCTGCCATCTCTCAAAATCCACCCCCCACACTGTGCGTGTGACCCCATTCCTTCTCACCTTCCCAAAATATTTGCCCTCTCCCTTCTCTCCCTAGCTGCCATCTTCAACAGCTCACTCTACAGTGGTTTCTGTCCCAGTGCTTTCAAACCTGCCAGTATCTCCCGTATCGTACAAAAAAAAAACGCTCCCTTGACCCCACGGCTCCCTCCAGTTATCGTCCCATCTCCCTCCTACCATTCCTCTCCAATCTCCTTGAGCGAGTTGCCTACGCCCGATGCCTCAGGTTCTCTGCTTGACCCCCTCCAATCTGGCTTCTGTCCCCTTCACTCTACAGAAACCTCCCTGTCAAAGGTTACCAGTGATCTCCTTGCCGAATCCAAGAGCCTTTACTCCATCCTAATCCCCTTTGCCCCTCAACTGCTGTCGACTCTGTCGACCACCCCCTTCTCCCGGAATCTTATCCAACGTCGGCTTCCCTGATGCTGTCCTCTCCTGGTTCTCCTCTTATCTCTCTGGCTGCTCATTCTCGGTCTCTTTCATGGGCTCCTCCTCTGCCTCCCACCCCTTGACTGTGGATGCCCCTCAGGGTTCAGTTTTGGTCCCCTTCTATTCTCCATATAAACTCACTCCCTTGAGAACTCATTCGCTCCCATGGCTTCAACTACCACCTCTATACAGATGACCCCCAAATCTACGTGTCCAGCCATGATCCCTCTCCTTCTCTGCATTCACATTTCCTCCTGCCTTCAAGACATCTCTACCTAGATGTCCTCCCATCACCTCAAACTTAACTTGTCAGAAACAGAATTTTTTATCTTCCCACCCATACCCTGTCCTCTCCCTGACTTTCCCATCACTGTAGACGGCACCGCCAACCTTGGCGTTATACTTGACTCCTCTCTTTGATTTAACCTACATGTTCACTCAATCACTAAATCCTGTCGCTACAACCTTTACAACATTGCTAAAATCTGTCCTTTCCTCTCCATCCAAACAGCTACCATGTTAATGCAATCACTCATCCTATCCCGCTTTGATTACTGTAGCGGCCTCCTTGCCGACCGCCCAGTCCAGTCCATACCTCACTCTGCTGTCTGGATCATTTTCTTACAAAATATTCAGACCAGGAGTTTCCCCACTCCTCAAGAACCTCCGCATCAAACAGAAACTCCTCACCACTGGCTTTAAAGCACTCAACCACTTTGCCTCCTCCTACCTCACCTCACTGCTCTCCTACTACAACCGAGTACACCCATTTCGCTCCTCTAATGCTAACCTTTTCACTGTACCTCGATTTTGTTTATCTCGCTGCTGACCTCTCGCCCACGTCCTCCCTCTGGTCTGCAACGCCCTCCTTCCTCAAATCCGAGAGACAGTTACTCTCCCCTCCTTCAAAGCCTTATTGAAGACACATCCCCTCCAAGAAGCCTTCCCGGACTTAAACCCTCCTTTCCTTTTCTCTGACTCGCTTCTGCATCATCCTGACTTGTTTCCTTTATTTATCCCCCTTCCCAGCCCTACAGCACTTGCGTTCATAGCTGTAATTTATTTATTATATTATCATATTGTCATATTATCTGTCTCCCCCTCTAGACTGTAAGCTAGCTTTGGGCAGGGAATGTACCTGTTTATTGATGCTTTGCACACAGCAAGCGCTCAATAAATGACTGAATTGAAATGAACTGTTAATTTTATATTATAAATTACTCATTTACATTAATGTCTGTTATTCAGTAATGGCCCCATCTCGAGTTATCACCTCGTCTCCCTCTTAACTTTCCTATCTTTCCTCCCTCCTAACTTCCTGAGCGAGTTGTCTTCACCTGCTGCCTCCACTTCCCCTCTTCCAATCCTCTCCTTGACACCCTCTCTGATCTGGCTTTTGCCCCCTTCACTCCACCAAAATCGCCCTCTCAGAGTCATCAGCGATCTCCTTGTCAGATCCTACAACCTCTCAGCTGCCTTTGACACTGTCAACCATCCAACCTTGGCTTCACTGATGCTGTCGTCTCCTGGTTCTCCTATCTCTCTGGCTGTTCATCCTCAGTCTCTTTCTCTGCCTCCCACCCCCTAGCTATGGGGTCCCTCAAGGCTCAGTTCTGGGTGCCCTTCTAGTCTCCATCTAACCTCGTTTCCTTAGAGAACTAATTTGCTCACGTGACTTCAGCTACCATCTCTACCCAGTTGATTCCCAAGTCTACATCTCCAGCCCTGATCTGTCCTCCTTCTCTGCAGTGTCATATTTCCTCCTGCCTTCAGGATATCTCTCCTTGGATGTCCGGCTGCCATCTCAAACTTAACATTGTCCAAAACGGAACTCCTCTTCTTCCTACCCAAACCCTACCTTCCCCGTGACTTTTCCCACCACTGTAGACAGCACCACCATCCTCCCTGTCTCAGAAACCCATAACCTTGGCAATATCCTCGATTCGTCTCTCTCATTCAACCTACATATTCAATCTGTGAGCAGATCCTGTCAGTTCAGCCTTTGCAGCACCGCTGAAGTCCTCCCTTTCCTCTTCAAACTGCTGCCATGGTAACTGAAGCACTCATCCTATCCCGCCTTGATTACTGCATCAGCCTCCTTGCTGGCCTCCCTGCCTCTTGTCTCTCCCCACTCCAGTCCATACTTCACTCCACTGCCTGGGTGGTTTTTCTACAAAACCATTCCGTCCATGTCGCCCCACTCCTTATCCACTTCTGCATCAGTCCTTACTGTAGGCTTTAAAGCACTCAATCACCTTGCCGCCTCCTATCTTCCCTCCCCGATCTCCTACTTCAGCCCAGCCCGCACACTTCACTTCTTTAATACCAGTCTACTCACTGAACCTCGATCTTGCCTCTGTTCCTGCCGACCTCTCGCCCAAGCCCTGCCTCTGGCCTGCAGTCTTCTCCCTCTTCATTTTCGACATCCCACCTTCAAAGCCTTATTAAAAGCACATCTCTCTAGTGACCCTCTTCGAACTAAACCCTCCATTTCTCCTTCCCCCACTCTTTTGTGTGTTGCCGTTGCATTTAGATTCGTACCCTCCCTCGGCCCAACCGCTTGTGTGCTCCCAAGAGTGCTTGGCGCACAGTGCTCAATAAATATCACTGATTGATTATTGGGAAGGGGTAGATGGACGCGTTTCGGAGGTGGACTCTGCCCTGCATGACTTGGGTAAGACTCTACTCCTCCCCCCACATTTTCTTATATTATTTCAGTTTCAGTGCTTTTTTTGCTCTAAACCCAACTGAATATACTTTTAAAACTATGTGGGATAAACTTTAGTATCATAGCCAAATTTTTGAGAGACCAAGTCACTGGGTGGAATTTCTGGAGTTTGATGCTGTCTCATGTGAAGAGTCTGGTGTTAAGAAGGACAGATGTGCTGCTGATATTTTTTTCCCCCTTCTCTCCCTCCCACCTTGCCTTTCTAGAAAAGCACAAAGATATGTAACGAATGGCTTCTAGGTTGATCCATAGCTCGGTAACTAAGCAGTTGGAAGGCATATAAAACTCTAGAATAAGTCGGTTTTGTATTTTCTTATCTATAAGCAGTTTTGCTGCACTGTGTTGAAATTTGGCAATAGACTGTTAAGGCTAGAGTTGAACAGAATGCGGGTGTATCTCAAGATATATCACTGAGGAGCAGCAAGGCCTAGTGGAAAGAGGATGGGCCTGGGAGTCAGGGCCTGCGTTCTTATCGTGCCTCGGCCACATGCCTGCTGTGGGACCTCGGGCAGGTCACTTACCATCTCTGTGCCTCATTTACATCATCTGTAAAATGGGGATTCGATACCTGCTTTCCTTCCTGCTTAGATTGTGAGTCCTGTGTGTACCAGGACTGTGTCTCACCTGATAATGTTGTATCTTCCCCAGCGCTTAGAACAGTGCTTGACAGGTAGTAAACAGTTAACAAATGCTACAATTATGATTATTAATAATAGGCACATTTCCCCTTAGACTTCGATGTCACAAATTGAGGATCTCTACCCAATCAATTGAGAAATGGTATTTCTTTGCTGGTATTTGTTAAGCACTAACTCTGTGATAGGCCCTGTATTAAGCGCTGGAGTTAGGTACAAGATAATCACGTCCCACATGGAGCTCCCAGTCTTAATCCCCATTTTACAGGTGACGTACCTGAGGCACAGAGAAGGTAAGCGATTGGCCCGTAGTCACACAGTATCCAAGAGGCAGAGGCAGGATTAGGACCCAGGCCATCCGACTCCCAGACCTGTACTCTTTCCACTAGGCCACGGTGTTTCTCTTTTATTGAGTGCTTACTATGTGCAGAGCACTGACTAAGTGCGGGGGAGAGTACAGTGCAACAGAGTTGGTAGATGTGTTCCCTGCCCACAACGAACTTAGAGTCTAAAGGGGGAGAAAGACATCAGTAAATCATATTTATCAGGTGCTTTCTCTGTGAAGACTTGTGGTGGACATATTCCTTGCCCACAAGTCGCTTACAGTCTCAAGGGAAATTACATAACATTTCTCATACAGACATATCACAGTGTTAAATGAGGCGTTGCATATTCATGAATCTTTGCAGACTGTGGTGGTGTTTTTTCCACTTCAGTGAAGGATCTGGCCCACTTTGATGGTCCAGCAGCCTCCAGTTAGTCCTCATAAAGTACCTTGAAGCAGGCCTACTCCTTCACACTTGTCCTTCTAAAGAAGGGTTTTCAGATGTTTTTAAAAAATATATATCTGCTCTCTTTAAAATTGATGTAAGACTTCTTCTGTTTTGGCACCTTGATGCCCTGGAGTGTCGACGTATAACGGTAACGGTTCTCTCCCCGGGGTTGTCTGTATCGTAGGGTGACTGTAACCTGGGGTATCCCTTTAGAGATAAAAATAAAATAAAAATAACAAACGAAATGGCTATATTATGATTGCAGTATGTTTATATTTTAAAGGGTAGCATTGCCAAATCAACCATTAACAGTAAAGAGCAGTTCCCTATCGGAGATAAAAATTCCAAAAGATTTAAAGCTAAAAGAAGCCGAAAAGGATGATGACAAGCAATTGATCATAGTAAGTGCATTATATTTATGGCTAAAAGTGTGTGAAATGAGTGTGTTTTCTCCTCATCGTGTTAAGGAATCCGTGTCTCGGTTGTGAAATACCTGGTCTCCTGCGATAGGCCTCGCCACCAAACTGCCTCAATCCAAACAGTCCTTTTGTACAGGGTCAACTGAGGCCTCTAGCTCTCGACTCAGCCGACCGGCTAGATTGGCGCACGGAAGTATCTCTCAAAGTTTAAGTGGCGGTCAGTCCCTGGCCAAAGTAGTCAGTTCTCCTAGGAAGGGGGAGTTGCCCTCCTGAACAGCTTCACCCAACTGAGAGTTGGCTTGTACTTAGGCCGTGACTGACGTCATGTGTCTTATGCATAACTCTTTCCTCCTGCTGTGCTGTTTCCAATCAGACGGGTGTGGTGGAAGAACGTTTCCTATTTCTTAAACTGCATTCTGTCTAAAAAAAAAAAAAATAATAATAGTGAAAAGCATGTATTGTGCTAGACCAGATTTCCATTATTTATTTATTAGGATTTCTGAGCCGACGATGAACCGGAAATGTGAAATTGATTTTGGCTCTACTAGTAGCCTTACTTCTTTTGGGGAAGTTAGTACTCTGGCCTTGTCTTCGTGGATAAGTTTATCATCAGGAATGGGGGCAATCTTTTCTCAATCAGTACCGTGTTCTGAGCTCCTTCTGTGAGGTCTTTTGAACAGTCTTGGCTCTTTGCTTGTCTGAGACTGATAATGTTAGGGGGATGTACCCCGCTAGCTGTTGCTGACAGCTGACACTGCCAGGTAATAATAGTAATAATAATAATAATGATATATTTGGATGGAATTGCAATCCACATGAGATATTACCATATTTTTGTTAATGAGGTGTACAACCCCTTGATTCTATTTATCGTGACTATGTTGTCTTGTTTTTGACCGTCTGTCTCCCCCGATTAGACTGTGAGTCCATCATCGGGCAGGGATGGTCTCTATCTGTTGCCGAATTGTGCATTCCAAGCGCTTAGTACGGTGCTCTGCACATACTAAGCGTTCAATAAATACTATTGAATGAATGAATGAATGGTGATTCACCAACACAAATACCATATTTTTTGCTTAAAAATGTCCTTGTAAAATTTTTTTTTTAAATCAGTGGTGTTTATTGAGCGCTTCTAAGCAGAGCACTTTTCTGAGTGCTTGGGAGCGTACAGACAAGAGAATTAGCAGACACGTTCCCTGCCCATAATGAACATACATTCTAGAGGAGGAGAGAGACATCAATATTAATATATAATTTAAAGATATGTACATAAGTGCTGTGGGGTTGCGGGTGGGGTGAATATCGAATGTCCAGAGTTCCCGGATCCAAGCGCCTGGATGATGCAGAAGGTAGAGCGAGCCAGAGAAAAGAGGGCCTAATCAAGGAAGGCCTCATGGATAAGTTGTGATCTTAAGTGTGCTTTGAAGGTGGTTTGGTTTATATGGAAGGAGAGGGAATGCCAGGCTAGGGAGAGGATGTGAGAGAGAGAGAGGGAGAGGATGTGAGAGAGAGAGAGAGAGAGAGATGAGATCGGAGCACACAGTGAGTAAATTGATGCCAGAGGACTGGAGTGTGCAGGCAGGGTGATAGAAGGAGTTTAGTGGGGTGGGGTAGGATAGGGCGAGCTGATGGAGCGCTTTAAAGCAGATGGTAAAGAGTTTCTGTTTGAGGCAGAGGTGGGTGGGCAGCCATTTGAGGTTCCTGTAGAGTGGGGGGACGTGGACTGAGTGTTTTTGTTGATAGGTGATCGATGCAGCAGAGTGAAGTATGGTTTGGAGTGAGGAGAGACAGGAGGCTGGGAGGTCAGCGAGAAGGCAGATGCCGTAGTCAAGACAGGATAGGATAAGTCCTTGGATCAGCATGGTAGCAGTTTAGCTGGAGGGGAAAGGGTAGATTTTTAGCAATGTTGTGAAGGTAGAACTGAGAGGATTTGGTGACAGAACATGGGTGGATTGAGAAGTCGAGGACGGCTCCAAGGTTAGAAGCTTGTGCGATGGGGAGGATAGCGGTGTTGTCTTGTTGTCTACAGGGATGGGAAAATGGGGAGGACGGAGTTTGCCTGGGAAGATGAGTTCAGTTTTAGCATGTTTAATTTGAGCTGTTGGCAGGACATCCAAGTATGTATGTCTTGAAAGAAGGCGGACATGCGAGATCACGGGGAAGGAGGTAAGTCAGGGCTGGAGATGGAGATTTGGGAATCATCTCCATAGAGACGGTAGTTGAAGCCATGGGATCAAATGAGTTTTAGCAGGGAGTGGGTGTAGAAGGAGAATAGAAGGGCACTCAGAACTGAGCCTTGAGGGACCCTCTACTGTCAGAAGGTGAGAGGCAGAGGAGGAACCAGTGCAAAAGACTGAAGAGGAGTGGTCAGAGGGGTAGGAGGAGAACCAAGAGAGTCCAGGGTTGGATAGAGTTTCAAGGAGAAGGGGATGATCTACAGTGTCAAAGGTGGCCGAAAGGTCTAAGAGGGTTAGGATGGAGTAGGGGCCATCAGATTTGGCAAGAAGAAGGTCACTGGTTACATTATAGAGGGCTGTTTCTGTGGCGTGAAGCGGGTGGAAGCCAGATTGGAGGGGGTCTAGGAGACCATCAGAGGATAGGAAGTGGAGACGGTGGGTGTAAACAACTCTCAAGAAGTTTGGAGAGAAATGCTAGGAGGGAGACGGGGTGAAAACTGGAGGGAGCTGTGGGATCGAGGGAGGGGTTTTTTTAGGATTGGGGATTCATAAGCGTGTTTGAAAGCAGTGGGGAAAAAGCCGCTGGAGAGTGAACAGTTGAAGACAGCAGTCGAGGAGGAAGAAGGGAGGGTCGAGTGCTTTAAAAAGGTAAAAAGGGATGGGTCAGAAGCACAGGTGGAGGGGATAGATATAGAGAAGAGGCGAAATAGTTCATCTATTTCAGGGAATATAGGAAGAGTCGAAGAGGGTGGAGAAGGAGGGGAAGTTTAGAGAGGAGCAGGGGAGATTTTAGGGAGATCACGCCTGATGGTTTCAAAAGGGCATTTTACCACATACCATTTACAATTCCTCTAGGATACCTGGTCTCTCTTAAAGCACTATATCAACTCAGTCCATTACAAAATATTCCTCGTAATGAATAGAACTAAGTGATTCCCCTCATCTTTTCAGCTGATTGGTAGAACCCAGAGTAATGGAAAATTTATAAATATGCAGCTATTGGGAAATCCTGAGGTGATTCAAAGGAATTAGGGAAAGGTCTGAAACTAATGTGTAAACATTTAGGCGGATTTGGCCCTTCAAGTTTGGATGGAAGTTGGAGAGTTGAACAGAAAAGTATGAAGATAGAGTTAGTTCCAGATATTGGGGACAAGAAGTAGGTAGTGGGAGCCGATGGTCTGGAGTTTCTGCTTGATGGGCAGTGGAGTGGGAATCAGTCTGAAATTTTTAAAGAGAGGGGAAAGGGTGCCAGTGAAGTTTTAGAAAAACAGTTCAGATAGTGGATTGAAATTTGAAGTGGAGAGAGGAGAAATTGGAGGCTGGGGAACCAGCGAGGAGGCTGATGCAGTAGTCCATTCAAGACATGCTCGGACCAGTGTGGTGATGGTTGGGATGCAGAGGAAGGGGCCGAAACTGGAAATGTTTTGGAAGTAAAACTGACAGTGTTTGGCAACACACTGATTATGAGGGTTAAACGGGAGGGCGTGGTCAAGGAAAATGTGTGGTTGCAGGCTCGTAGCTGGTGAGGATGAAGATGGGGTCAACTGCTACACAAAGGTAAGATGGGGAGATAATTTGGCGGGGAAGATCAATTCAGTTTTGCACGTTAGGCTTGAGGTGTCGAAGGGACATTTGTGTAGAGACGTCCTGCAGTCGGGAGGAAATGCGAGATTCCAGGGAGGGAGATGCGATGGATGGATTGAGAGTGGAGTAAGAGGAGGACCCAGACGGGGTCTAGAGAGGGCATGGGAGCCAGAGGAAGACCTGGGGATAGAGTTGGAAGGAGCATCCAGAAATGTAAGAGGAAAACCAGTAGAGGACTTTGTCAGAAAAGCTGAGATTACATAGTACACCTGAGCGAAGGAAGTGATCATCAGTGGCATTTATTGAGCCTTTACTCTATGCAGAGCACTATACTAAGCTCTTGGAAGAAGAGTACAGGACAACAGAGTTGGTAGGCACGTTTCTTGCCCACAACGAGTTTACAGTCCAGAGCGGGGAGGCAGCGGCTGGGAGGGACAATCAATCAGTGGTATCTATTGAGTGCTTACTGTGTGCAGAGTGCTGTGCCAAACTCTTGGGAGAGTATCAAACAGTAGATTCGACATGATGCCCGTCCTGAAGGAGCTTCCAGTTTAGTGGGGGAGACAGACATCGGAATCAATTTCAAGTAAGGGAAGTGAGCAAGTAGAAGGATATGTTCGTAGGTGCTTAAAGGGTTGTGACCCAAGTGGAGAGTAGAATCTGAAATTTGACAAGTTGAAGATTATCTGTGACCTGAGAAAAACAGCAATCTCATAGAGTGGAAAGAGTGAGAACTAGATTGTACGGAGGACTCTGGGAGAGAGGATGTGGAGGCATTGAGTAAATACAAACCACCCGAGGATTTGGACAGGAATGGGAGGAGGATGGTTCAGTGGGAGCCAAAGAAAGTTTTTTGAGATTAGCCGTAGTTGGGAGCTGATGAGTGCCTGGGCCAGGAGGATACCTGTTCGGATGGGGTCAGAGCAGAAGAGGCAGAAATCTTGTGGATGGAAAAACCTGCAGAAATTAGGAACAAATGGAATCAGTCATTGTGAGTTAAAAGACAGGAGTCAAGGAAAATACCAAAGTTGCAGGCAAAAGAACAGGGAGAATAGAGGTATCGTCAACTGGATTGAGAAAGTTAGGGGAGATGGGTATAGGAGGGAAGGGGAATAATTCATGCTTACACATATTAAGCTTGGAGTGCCTGAGCAAAGTCCATGTGGAGCTGTCCTGGAGGCAAGAGGAAATGCAAGAGGGCACAACAGATGGGAGGTTGAGACTTGGGAGAGAGATGTGGAAATCGTCCATGTAAAGGTGAGAGCTGAAGCAGTGGGTATGAATGAGGTCTCTGAGTGAGAACAGATTTTTAAACTTAGATCCACAGCGAGAGTGAGAGGGCAAAAGAGGCCGTGAAACGGATTGAGCAGTGGCAGGAGGTACAAGAACCCACCCCGAAATCTTGAAATGTGACTCTCCAGAGCTCCATCTTGAACTTCAGTAATACAGCTCAGCATGCTTACGGTCAGACAGATTTTAGTTGCAAGTATGAAGGGGGCTTCTGGAGCCATTTTTTTCTGCAGTTTTAACGAAAACCATCTTAACCCTCAATTCCCATCCAGTCCCCAGAGGTGATAATCGTACAGTTTCTGAACTCAGTCTCTCTCCACTGGCTTGGTTCAGGAAAAGAGATTACCGGATCAACTCGGTTCCCTGCCCATAACGTCCTGGAATAGCATGAGCTGTTATCCTTATGTTCACACCAGGCTTAACGGTGGGTTCTTGCTGGAGGAGGGGAGGTGGGTTTTGGGGGCTGGGCCCGGATACAGAAAGGACAAGAAGTCCTGTTGGAAATCAGACCCAGATCCAGCAAGCAGGCATTTTTGTCTTATCTCCGCATTTCTGCCCCGCCACTCACTAGGCCCAGGCAAGGGGAGTGGCTTCTGGGGGCAGCCTGGTCCACTGCCTTTAGTCTCTTGGCCAGCGGGAAGTTCAGGTGTGAAGAGACACCCCCCCCCCACCCCCATGTCGTTTAATTTTTCCATTCCACCTCTCCCAATATTCGCCTGACTCCTCACTCAACCTCCTTCGGGCTCCAGTTTGTCAAACAGTGTGCTTAGGACCTCTGCAGTGTTTGCTTCTGGAAAGGGCACGCTGGACTGTTCATTTCCACGGCTACAGACCGTACCCGCTTTTCCAGTGAAGACCTAAAGATCTGGGACTGGGTCCAAACTGATTAACTTGTATCCACCCCAGTGCTTAAAACAGTGCTTGGCACATAGTAAGCACTTAACAAGTACCATATTATTATTATTATTCTTATTACCACAAAGCAGATGAGGGCACAGCAGAGTGTGCTTCTTGGAGAGGGAGTAGAAGTATTCTGTTACATGGCCTCAAGACAGACAGACATCCTCCCTCCACCCCCAACCGTCTCACAATATGTGCTCTTGGCTAACTGGGGCGGGTGGGTGGGGGTGAGTATGGCTGACTCAAATCAAACCCTCACCATTAATGAAAAACATCTCAAGTACACGTCCTTCCAGGGGTTCAAAGTTTCTCACAGGAATGCGGTTTAGCGTGATGGCTGCTTTCAGAGGCAGTGATGTCATTCAGCTACACCTTGAATGTTTGAGCAGCACAATTTAGGAACAACCCACTGCTCCTCCCAAATGGGGAAGGCGACTAGGAAAGGTGTCTCGAAAACTGCTTGCCTCACCCCAAACTAAACCAGGTACACCGGTAGGCAGTGACTCGTTAGGAGTAGTCTCCTGCTGCAAAAGCAGAGGGAACGCAAATAAGAATAGCCATCGGGTCGTGAAGTAAGAGGATGATTCGTGATGACATAGCTAGTCATCAGACTATACGATGGGCAGCTATAATAGCTCCCGAAGCGGCCAGGTATGGAGTCTAACAGCCCTAAATGAG
Source organism: Ornithorhynchus anatinus (assembly GCF_004115215.2). NCBI lineage: Eukaryota > Metazoa > Chordata > Mammalia > Monotremata > Ornithorhynchidae > Ornithorhynchus > Ornithorhynchus anatinus. The sequence continues at coordinate 21,981,493 of NC_041734.1, forward strand.
ATTAAGCTATAGGATGAAGGATGACTTTCTGAACTAGGAGCTCGATATCCCTCCTTTGAGAGAGGCTGTCTCTCACCAGAACGACCGCTTTCGGGGATGGTTTGGCTACCAGACATTCACTAATAGCGAGGCTTCCAAAACTGCTCCGGAGGTATAAGTAACCCTCTGAGAACGCTGTGCTTGCCCCTGAAACAAAAGCACTTTTCCACCAATACTCCTGTCCCCAGGATAATGAACTGCGATGAAGGAAAAGAATACTTCTACAGAGATAGAGAAAAACTGTCAACATTTTTACATACTTCTACTTTTATATACTTTTTATACTTGGTAATAAGCTTCAGAGAAGGAGTTGAGTTTAACTGATTATCTCCCTTGGCTAATATGAAAATCATGTCTCCCGCCCCCTCCCCCCCTTTTTTTTCTAATGGAAAAATCTAAGCCTAAAGAGCAACTGAAAAATCTCTTTATTTTTTAAATTTTCTAGAAAGATAGGCTGAACTCTGAAAACCTCATCGCAGGAGCACAGCTCTGACTCATCCGTGAGCCCAGAAATACTCCTGGAGTGTGATTCGTTTGGTCTCCGATACTTGTAGATACATGTAGATAGCGTAGATCTCCTATACTTGTTTCTTCTGCAGGGATGGGTTGCTTTGAAAGCACTTGCTGATTGCTCTGGATCAACAACATTACATTGGGCAATTTGAAGGTTAGTTTGTTAGAAGAAAGTCTTTGGAGTGCATATTGACAGCACCAGCCTACTTTTGCCGAGAGAATGCCCCAAACATTTCATGATCTTTCACATGAATGCCAGCACCATCTGTCTCTTGTCAAACAAAAGAAAAAAAACATCCTGGTTGGATCCAAGATGAAAATAGTGGCATCTCAAAGACTAGATTGTAGTGTGGGAGAGGGAGCTCAATGATACACAGATGTCAGCAGTCATGGGTAGAGCAGAATGCTGGGCCTACTATCGTCTGATAAGCTCCAAGCTCAGCTGGGGTATATATATATATATATATTTATAAAACTACTGTGTTCAAAGATAACGTCTCATCCACCACGTCTGCTGAACATCAAGCCCCGAAAAAAGATATCCACAGAGAAGTGGCGTGTCCTAGTGGATAGAGCACAGGCCTGGGAGTCGAGAGGACCTGGGTGCTTGTCCTGGCTCTTCCACGGGTCTGCTGTGTGGCCTTGGGCCACTTCTCTGTGCCTCAGTTCCCTCAACTGTAAAATGGGGATGAAGGCTAAGAGCCCCAGGTGGGAAAGGGACGTGTCCAACCCCGATTACCTTGTATCTACCCCAGCTCTTAGAACAGTGCCCGGCACATAGTAAGTGTTTAACAAATGCCATTAAAAACAGTTCTGTAGCAGGAATACACCAGCCCTGTTGGATCAGGGAACGCAAATCGTAATCCCAAATGTAAAGAATGAACGGGTATTTCCCCATGATGCTGGCCTCTACGCAGTTAAGACTTGGGACACCATCAAGTCACTAAGACTGGTTGGATGCGGATTACTAAGATAAAGTCAGTTTTCATGAAAACAGTGACCAGTGCCACCTTGCAGCCCCTTGTCTTGGGTAGGGAATGTGCGTCACGCTTCTCTGGTACTCAAGTGTTCAGCAATAATAATAATAATTACAGTATTGGTTAAGCGCTTACTGTGTGCCGGGCAGTGTACTAAATGCTGGAATGGGTACAAGCAAATCAGGTTGCACACGGTCCCCGTCCCACGTGGGGCTCACAGTCTCAACCCTCATTTTCCAGATGAGGTAACTGAGACCCAGAGAAGTGAAGTGATTTGCCCAAGGTCACACAGCAGACAAGTGGCGGAGCCGGGATTACAACCCACCACCTTCCGACTCCCAGATCCGGGCTCCATCCACTACGCCACGCTGCTTGTCATCAGCATCGGGCACCCAGTGAGTGATCAGTACATACTCTTACCATGCTCACTGCCATTATTATTATTGCCGCTCGACTTTGCGGTCCGTTCTTTCGGCCACAGCTGGAGGTTTTTTGGTCGTGATCCAGCCCTGTGTCAGTTGTTCGGGTAGCATGCTTGAGCGAAGAGGTGCCCAACTTCACCACGCCGTGGCCGGAAGCATTTTAACACACCTGAGCCAGCAAACCAGCCATCTAAAACCACAAAAGATCTTTTTTGATTTTTCCCAGATTTTCCCAGTTAGTGCAACTAGAAGCAGACTGGGAAATCCAAGTGTTGACCCTACCATTCAGATTTTTGCTAGTAGTGTGGAGTATGTGAAAAATGAATAAATGGGCATTTAAAAATTGTTTGGAAAAGGATATATTTTAAGCTAAGTAGAATTCAGAGTAGCTATTCAGGGTATTTATCTCAATAATTGGTATTGTTCTTCCTCAGTGCTGAAGTATAATTCTTGCATGCTGAAAATTTTGGCCATATATTATGGAAGCTGTCACTAAAATTCAGTAAGTAGGTCTTCCAGTAGCAATAGATGGATCCCCTCCATGGATCCCCCCCCCTTTTTTTGTTTTTCCAAAGATGTTTGCATTTGGGGCATAGGAATATACATTTTTTAATAGTGAAACTACTCACTTCTCCTGGAACTTGGGACTCATTCTTGACGTTCCTTATCTGCACCATGCTATGCACCAATCTTTCTTTTTTCTTTTTTCCAAATCCCATTACGTTTTATCTAGCTAGACATGTGTTGTTGAGAGTACGCTCCCAGACAGTTTTAAACAAGGAGAATGTGCATTATAGAGAGCTGATTATCTGCAGTATTTCTCCAGGCTGTGAAACTTCTGTTCTTTGGAGAGAGTGGTGTCAGAAATCCTTGAAGCTGAAATTTTGCTTTGCCCAAGCGAATACAGTTTGTCGTCCATTCAGAAAGCGTTCCCCACCCGTCCGTTTTCAGATGCAGGCAACCGTCAGATGAATCTTATTTCCCTCTTCACTCTGAATATGCCGTTTACGCTCAGTACGACCCAGAGTTCTTCTGAATGGTAAACTGTGCTTTTTTCTCTAAATAGGATGCAGGACAAAAAAGATTTGGAGCAATTTCCTGTGCCGTTTGCGGAATGCTGTACACAGCTTCTAACCCAGAGGATGAAACACAGCACCTGCTCTTCCATAACCAGTTTATAAGTGCCGTAAAATACGTGGTAAGAAACCTTCGTGACCTTAAAATGTACCCAACAGATACTTAAGATTTTAGGGAGATGCCCAAACCAAAATTCAAAGTTTTCTGGGATCAGTGCTATTCCTCCGTAGTGGATAATATGTACAATTTGTGCAAATAATTCACTTCAAAGAAAACAAGTTCAAGTAAGGCTTTTATTTTAAATCTTCGTTTTTAATATCGTTCATATCTTCCTACCAAAAAAGTAGTGCTAATCCACTTGGGAATTTTTATGGGCTTTTGTGTGTTTGCTTGTTTGTTTCCATTCTGGGTTTTTTACAGAAGTTGCCACAAACCCTTAATTGATCTGTTTGATATTTTTACGGTTTGGGCAGAACTTTTTATCCTGGAAATTTCCCTCTGTAAATATCGTTCGTGTGATTTTTTTCCATTTTCTTTTGCCTTCCAGCACTTTACACGGTGCTTGGCACACAGTAAGTGCTTAAATAGCTAAACTTCTGCTCACCCTGTAGGAGATCAAGATTTTCCTTAAACATTCATGAAATGAAAAATGATATTTAATGAGGAGTTTAATCATAAAATCGTTGCAGTATGCGGACCATTTTTTCCATTGCATGTTCGCGTCTTTCAGTTTAGTAGTGCGAGGAGAAGAGGTTTTAAGTACTTTCTGATTGTTATATGCATGTTGGGCTTGACTGGGAGATGCTTTTGAACAGTTTATAAATATCAAGCAATTTAAAATTGGCTATTTTAAACAAAAGCTATCATGAGATTTTTCATCTCATGCCTGAATTATAGGATAGAATGCGTAAGACTCCATGTGCATCATACATGTTACCTTCAGTATTGTCCACTCAAACAGGTAAGACCTCCAGGATATCTGAACTGCTGAGATCACCAACTCATTTCATGTAGTAAGCCACCAAACTGCCAGTGAAAGCTGACTCACAGGTCCGATTTACCCAGAGTAGGAAATATGGCTGAGCCATCTTTGCCATCCCTGAAACGAATAAATGTTCCTGTCCTAAAGAAATCAGTGCCATTATTAAAGATTTAGTCCAAAAGCAAGCATTGCTGATGGATGATTGTACACGAAAAATGTGCAGCCGTTGGCCGGCTGTCATTTGAAAGTGGCCTTTTCCCGGTGTGCCTGTAGTAAGTCTCTTCAGCAGACTCACATATTAACTTGGAGTTTTTCAGATGCACAACCCTTTTTCTCCTCGATGCCAAGGAAGTAACTGTTGTCCCATGCAATAGAGAATATTTGGCACGCTTGGGCTCAAAAAGTAGTATTCGACTCTGATTAATTCAGCGTGGTGGAAAGCCCTTTTTATATACCAGAACTGGCGAGCGAAGATCCACCCTGGAGAGCAGTTCTGTAACGGGTGAAATTCTCCATTCTCTATATGAAAAAGAGACCAAGGGAAGGTTCTGTGCCAGAGGGCAAGAACAAAGAAAAAACTTTTTAAGACATTTTGGTGGTAATGGATGACTCTATTGACCAGACCAGACTTCAGTCTCACAGGCCAAGAGAAGGTCCTGTTTATTTTAAATTGAAACTCATTTTAGCATTTGTGGTACTCAGATTTGAGCGAGAATTTTTTTTTTTTAAATTTGATGGGACAGAGCTACAGGTTTTACTTCTTAATAAACTTCAGAGAAGGAATTGAGTTTATCAGGTGATCTCCCTTGTCTAATGTGATAATTATGTCTCCTTTTTTTTTCTAATGGAAAAATCTAAGCCTAAAGAGCAACTGAAAAAAATCTCTTTATTTTTTTAATTTTCTAGAAAATTAAGCTGAACTCTTAAAACCTCATTGCAGGAGCACAGTCCTGACTCAACTGTGACACCCGAAATGCTTCTGGAGCGTGATTCTTTTGTACTTGTAGATACTGTAGATCTTCTGTACTTGTTTCTTCTGCAGGGGTGGGTTGAATTGAAAGTACCTGCTGATTGCTCTGGCTTTTTTTTAACCTCTTAGATCTTCTGGGCTCTTCTGCAGGGGTGGGTTGAATTGAAAGTACCTGCTGATTGCTCTGGTTTTTTTTTTAACCTCTTAGGTCTTCTGGGCCCTTCAGTTTTGATATTTTTCTGCGTATCAGAAGTATGGAGAGCGAAGCTTTCCATTTTAACGGAACTTTCTTCAAAGCCATTAGAATGAAACGACCTTTTCCTTGACGCAACAATTTGTTGCAGCTGTTGTTTGTAGGAACACGGCGTGTCTGGCAGTGCTTTTCCATGCTTGATGATATCAGTTCAATTAACCCTTGTGCCAAACCTCTTTTGCAGCCCCCTTGCCCTTGGAAGCCAGGCTCTTCCTCCTCCCCACCTCCCCCAGAGTCACCCAGGCTGGGGTCTCACCTTGGGATATGGATCCCAGCCTCGAGGACCTCAGTCACATGAAAGAATGAGGTTTTCTGGTTCAGTCCCTAGAGAAGAAGAAAAGCCAAACAGATGTAGCCTTGCCTTGTCTCAAGGCTGGTGTTTCCTTGGTACATGGAAGCCCTGGCCCTTGGAGGGAAATCAAACCCTTTTGATGGGGTGGTCTGTTTCTAGCTCTCCCGGGAGGTTGCCCCCCAACTGTCCTTCCTGTATATAGTTGGATTTATACAGCAACTGTGTATTTGTTAATCACTGACTGTGTCCCGCACTCTTCTTAGCTCCAGGGTAGATACCAACTAATAAGGTTAGAAACAGTCCCGCTCCCACATGTGAGGTAACTGGGGCCCCGAGAAGTTAAGCGACTTGCCCAAAGTCACACAGCAGCCGAGTGGCAGAGCCGGGATTAGAACCCAGGACCTTCCCACTCTCTGGCTCGGGCTTTATCCGCTAAGCCTCGCTGCTCCCTGATTTGGCAAGAAGTCCCTCGTTAATCCCCTTTGCTCCGTGACCCCCTTCTCCACCTTGCTCTCCTTCTGCGGCTATTGGTAATTCAAAACGCTACAGCTTGGTACTGAAGGGATCCCGGCAAAACCGAGGTCTCCTCTGGTTTCTTTGCCTGGGAGAACTACCGACTGCTGTTGTCCACGTAAGCGTATGCAAAATCGAATGTGTTTTAATGCACCCGTAGGGCCTCGGCCACGTGAAGGTTCCACTCTAACCGGAGTTGAAGGTCCCACAGCCAGGAACTGGTCTGAAAAATGTTGGCTGTCTTTTTAGGAGCCTCTAAACTTGAGCTAGTTGAGCGAAGGCCAGATCCCCCTTGTAGCCTAGAGTCTTTTAAGACTTTAAAAATGTGTTTTGGCGGTTTTAAGTGGAAAGAAACAGTAGTTTGGTGCGGCTCTGCAATGCTCCCTCTATTTTCTGAGCAACAGGTAACGCGTAGGGCAGTTTCGTAGTTCTGCAGTACGTGATCTAGAAGTTCAGGGTGGTAAGAGAAAGGGAGCAGAGAAACGGCTTGGTCTAGTGGGAGCCCTGAAATCAGAAGACCTGGATTCTAATGCCATTTGCCTGGTGTGTGATGTTAGACAAGTCACTTGACTTCTCTGTGTCTACGGCTCAGGTGTCTGGTCTGTAAAAGGGGGATAAAATTCCAATTCTTTCTCTTCCCCTTAGACTGTGAGTCCCGTGTGGAGCAGGGACTGTCTGACCTGATGTATCTACCTACCCCAGCTTAGTAGATACATGCTTGGCATAGGGTAGGTGCCTAACAAATAGAGCTGTTAGTGTTACTATTATCGTGGGTCCTCAGACTTCCAACACATTTGGTTTGTGAAAACTGCGTCTCAAGTCGAGATCGGTCTTCTTGTAGGAAAGTTGTACGAGGAAGGGATTTGTTCCCGAATCTAGGCCGTATAAGGTATTTATACCAAAATAATCCAAAATCGTGTACTTAATCATCTGTAGGTGAGTGATATAGCACAAAAACCTTAAGAATACAGTACCGATTTTGAGTGTGTGGGTCGTCCCTCCCGCCCCCCACCTGCAACTTCCCCATCATTGTAGACGACATCACCATCCTCTCTGCCTACCAACCTGTAACCGGGGCATTATCCTTCGACTCACCTCTCATTCAGTGCCCAACATCTCTAGACTCTGCCCTTTCCTCACCATCCAGAGTGCCACCAGCCTGCTCCAAATACTTGTCTTATGCTTCTTTGAGTATACCATCAGCCTCCTCCCTGCCTCCAGCTTCTTTTCCCTCCAGTCCTTCCTTCACTCTTTTCTGGATGATTTTTTGGAAAAACAAATATTTCATTGTGCATTCCTCCACTCATAAACCTCCAGGAGAAGTAGTAATGGTGTTTATTAAGTGCTACTTTGTGTTGAGTGCTGAACCGCGTGCAGGGAAAGAATATATAGGTGGGAGTTGGGCCCAGTCCCAATCCCTCGGGGGCCCCAGTTGTTCCCCACCCATCTCCGCATTGAACAGTAGCTCCTTACTGTCAGGGATAAGACACTTCTCCTACCTAACCTCGCTCATCTCCTACTACATCCCGGACCGCACTCTTCTCCTCTAAAAGCCAACTGACTCACTGTACTCGTCTCTGTCGCTGTTGACCCCTTGCCCAAGCCCATTGTAGAGTGCCTGGCACATAGTACGCATCATCACTATCATCATCAAGTCCTGCCTCTGGCCTGGAACTCCCTCCCCTATCGTATCGGACAGACCGCCTCTCTCCCCACTTCCAAAGTCTTGTTAAAAGTCATATTTCCCACAGGCAGCCTTTCCCGCCCGATTCTCATTTCCCCTTTCCACCCTGCCTTGCCCGTGCTCTCGGAACTGTACCCTTTAGTCAGTCAGTATTTTTGAGTGCTTACTATGTGCAGAGCACTGGCTAAGCACTTAAGAGGATACAGCAGTTGGTAGACATGTTTCCTGCCCACAACTAGCTTATAGTCTAGAGGGGGAGGAGGGAGCACTTTGATACTCACCCCTCGACGCGTACATACTTAGCTGTAGCTCATTCTGCCTCCCCCGCTAGATTGTAAGCTCCTCGGGGGCAGAGATTGTGTCTCTCTACTCTGATTTAAGCTCTCATCCAGTCAGTACAGTGCTCTGCACGTAGTAAGCGCTCAAATAAATGCTGTCGAATGATCTCTACATGGCAAGCGTGCAGTCAGTACTGTTGATTGATTGAGTGATTGAATCGGGGAAGGAGCTCTGAAGGGGCGTCCATCGGGGTGGGCCGTGGAGGGGAAACGAGGAAAAGAGGGTGAAAGAGGAAGTATGTGGACCAAAAAGAGAGGCACTCCTTCCGTCTCCATCCCTCTCCCTGCACACTGGTCCTCACCGGGGCCAGATGTGAGCATCTCCTTTCATTGTCACTTAAAGTCGGTCAGTCAGTCGTATTTACTGAGCGCTTCTGTGTGCTGTGCACCGTCCTGAATGCTCGGGAGTGCAATATAACAGACACGTCCCCTGCCCGCAACGACAGAGAAGCCCTCCCCCTGCTTGCCCACACGACAATGGGACCACATAAGCCCCACTACCACGGCAGCTGCAGGTCCTGCAGGTCCCCCGCTCCCGCCTTGCTGGTATCCACTTCCATTCCGGTGGCAGAGACCGCCGTCTCAGTCTACACCAGGGCGACCGGCCCCGACTCAGGTGGCCGAGAACCTAGCCGGCTCCCACTGTGAGGTCCCAAGGCTGCCTTGTAGAGATCCCAGTCTGCGGCCAAGCCTCCGCGGCACTGGGGGAGATAATGTTGGTATTTGTTAAGCGCTTAGTATGTGCAGAGCACTTTTCTAAGCACTGGGGTAGACACAGGGGAATCTGGTTGTCCCACGTGGGGCTCACAGTCTTAATCCCCATTTTACAGATGAGGTAACTGAGGCACAGAGAAATTAAGTGATTTGCCCACAGTCACACAGCTGACGAGTGGCAGAGCTGGGATTCGAACCCATGACCTCTGACTCCAAAGCCCATTCTCTCTTCCCTGAGCCACGCTGCTGCCAGCCCCAGTTGGCAGGAGGCAAGAGATGGCGGAGTGGGCTAGCGGGACTGCCCTACCCGTCCAAAACGCCGAGGGGCCAAGTTAATGGACTGATGTTGAAATGTCAAAGTGGAGGCTTAATTTAGAGAAACAGCGTGGCCTTGTGGATGGAACACGGGCCCGGGAATCAGGAGGACGTGGGTTCCGATCCCAGCTCCGCCACTCGTCGGCTGTGTATCCTTGAGCGATTCACTTCACACTTCTGTGCCTCAGTTATCTCATCTGTAAAACGGAGATTAAGACTGTGAGCTCATGTGGGACGGGGACTGGGTCCAACCCTATTACCTTGAATTTACCTCAGCACTCAGTACGATACTTAGCACGCAGTAAGCGCTTAACAAACGTAATTTAAAAAAACCACAAAACTTCGAAGGCAGGGTGGGCAAGGTGTAGTATGCGAACAATAAGTAAGCATCCTTTACTTGGCCCCCTGATTCATTCATAAGCACTTTAACATTTTTTATGGTATTTATTGTGCACTCACTCTGTGTCCAACACTGCTCTAAACACTGGGACAGATACAAGTTAACTAGGTCGGACACTTTGAGAAACCGTTTCTGAATCGGAATTCCTGGTGGCTCTTTGAGGTCTGCCGAGACAGTCTTCCGGGTCTCGCTGCCTCGGCATGGCATCCGCGTCATGCTGTGGCCGGTTTGGCCGAAGATGGGTCTTACACATTCGAACCCCGAGCAGAAGTGTGCAGGTTTTTGCATCCCGGCCTTGTGCGGGCCGTGTACCATGGGCCCGCAGTTGATGGGGCGGGACAGAGGTGGTCCCTCAAGGCAAGCCAGTAGCCCTAGAGTCAATCCTTTCTTGTCAGTCGTGTTTATTGAGCTCTTACGGTCCACAGAGCAGTCTACTAAGCGCTTGGGAGAGAACAGTACAACAATAAACAGACACATTGCTTGCCCATAGCGAGTTTACAATCTAAAGGGACTGTGTCGCCCGTCAACACGAGACTCCTTCCAGGCAATACAGAGCTTGTAGGTATGTTTTTTCCAGGCACTTTGGGAACCTGGAACCAGAACAAAGAATTTTTTTTATGGACTTGTTAAATGCTTGCTTTGTGCCAGACACTCTGCTAAGCACTGGGATAGATACAGGCTAATCAGGTTGGACATGTCCCACATGGGGCTCGCATTCTTAATCCCCAGTTACAGATGAGGGAACTGAGGCACAGAGAAGTGAAGTGATTTGCCCAAGGTCTGCAGCAGAATGGTGGAGCTGGGATTAGAACCCAGGTCTTTCTGACTCCCGGGCTTGTATCCTATTAACTAGGCCACGCTGCTTCTGCCAAGAAAGATTGATTGACCCAAAAATATTGCCAGGCATTCCCAGGTTAGGCTGCTTTGAAATTTTTTTTTCTTTCAAAAGCATTTTCAAACTAGTATTTAAATGATGGCTTCAGGTCTGTACCATTAAAATGATTTTTCTCCCAACTACAGCAAATTTTGGACTTTAATGCCAGGGCCAATATTTGATGAAAAGAAAAGTTCCCTGCCTATTTGCCACAGCTGTTTGCCCAGGGGCAGATTGCAAGGAGTTTGTGAGGACTCTCTATAGGGGGACTTACATGCCTTGGCTGATGGAAGGGAGAAGGGCCACCTGATCACTCGCTTCTTGCAGTGTGTTGGAGCAGGTGTCAGCTTTTCCTGGGAAAGCAGTGAAGGAGTGTGCTGCCTGCCTTGCCCATTGGTGGCTCTGCCCACGTGCCATTTGCACACCCCGAGAACGTTGGCTCGCGTCCTGCCTCAGTCAAAGACGGAGGTGGCAGGCTGCCAGCTGCCAGCAGGAGAGATGAGGGAGCACTGAGGGAAACAGAGAGAGAGAGAGAGCACCCCCCTCCCCCAGTATAGCAGCTGTCACTATTGTAGTAATTTGGTTTTGGGCCTAAGATAGTTCAGCAGCTGCGGAACTGGGAAATCCCAGACGTGGAAACAATTTAAAGTGGCAGCGTGTGATGAGTTTTCCAGCACACGTACTTCAGTCTAGGGCCGGGGCCCTAAATTGATCATCGGGGCTGTCTGTGAGCAGTTTTTTGTAGCCATTTTAAGGGACATTTTAAGGCAGAAGCTCTGACCTTGCTCCACCTTGACCGTATCAGGGCTCGGCTGGGATATTTTCGCCCAGAGCCCACCCCGACCATTTGACAAGCTCTGTGCTAGAACACTCCAATTAGGACAACCGGCTTTCCCCAGTCAGAACCGTTCCATAACAAAGGTGGACACTCAAGGAGGATTTCATATTTGCTATATCCTGAGGAGTAGCTTCAGCCGAGCACCCTGAATATGCCCTAGTCAGTAGTCGCCACCGTCCTGTGTGTTCTACCTCTCCAGTCCCGACCTCTCTCGGCTGCATTCTCCCATTTCCTCTTGCTTCCAGACATCTCTTCCCGGTGTCCCACCGACACTTCAAGCTTAACATGTCCGAAAACGAATTCTTCATCTTCTCACCCAAATTCTCCCCTCCCCCGACTTTCCCAACACGGTCGACAAATACCACCATCCTCCCTGTCTCGCAAGCCTGCAACCTGGGCATCATCCTCGACTCATCTCTCTCCCTTTCAGCCCACTTATCCGGTCGGTCACTAAATCCTGTCGTTTCCATCCTCTCTAGAATCAGCTCCTTCCCCTCCACCCAAGGGGCCACCTTTCTGGGCCAAACATCTATCATATCCTGCCTAAACTGCTGCATCAACCTCCCTTCCTCCAATCCATACTACACCCCGCTGCCCAGATTATTTTTCTGAAAATCATTCCGCTCACATTTCCCCACTCCTCAGAAACCTCCACTGGTTGTGCATTCATCTCCAAATCCTGTCTCCTCCAGGTAGCCTTCCCTGACTAACTTCTCTTCTCCCTACCCAATCTTCCCCTCTGCACTGCCTATGAATTAGCATTCATATCCTCTAATTATTTTTATATTCACCCCATCCAAATCCAGAGCATTTATGTATGCTTCCTCGATTTCCTCATTCCTCTCTTGCTTCCCCTTATCTGTAACTGATTTTATTGTCTGTCTCCCTTACTAGATTGTGAACTCCTTGTGGGCAGTAATCGTGTCTACCATACTCCTCCACGCGCTTAGTACGAGGCTGGGCACACAGTAAGCCATCAGTAAATCACATTGATTGATTGATCGATCTTTGGTTTTGCCTCACAAGAGGCCCCGGAGGCAGGTCTCGGGGATTTGCTTGCTGGTCCTTCACCAACAGGCCCAGCAGCCAGTTGAGGAATAAAGTAATTTGCTTCAGCTTCCTTCCAAAATACTAGCACCAGCTCTCCAAGAAAGCAAAATTTTCAGCATACAGAATTCACAGGCACCTTCTTTATAGAAGAAAGAGTCATAAATGTATTTAATATGTAGTAAGGCATCACATACAGAATCTTCTGTCTTAGCCTGAAGCATCAAAGTTTTAAACGGCAACAGGGAAACTGAAACAAAAGTCTGGACTAAAACAGCAGACTAATCTGAAATTTGTCTTAATTCATGCAGGGGTTCCCAACTTCCTGAACTATTGATTATCTCCACTTAATCGTTCCCATAGTGGCTCGCCCTTACGTAGCCTGCCTAGCTGCAAGCTGGAACCTGAGCTTAATTATCTTCGGAGTTAGGGCCAAGAGGAACTTTCTGTCTTCCTGACTCTCCAGCCGTTTCCTTCTGATCTCCCAATTCCTTCCCTAGAATTGGCTGATTGAGTCCACCTAGGGAATTGCAGGTCATGTAGACTAATCTCCTCAGAGAAGAGTCTCTTCTGGTATTAATGATTTTCTTCCAGGTAGGGAAGTTTGCCCCATGGCAGATAGTACTGAATTTCAACCATGCATTTGACCAGTTCTGGTGTCCTTAAAGGGTTCGAGTGGGCGGTCAGTGCTGAGCCCGGAAAATTCCGGGATATTAGTTTGCCATGACCCACGGCAGGAAGGGTTGCTGTCAGATAATGCCTTCTGTATTCATTGCGGACCAGAAAGTAAAGGTAGTAATCAAGTGAAAAAGACTCTGCCTCCTCTGAAGGTGCTTTTAAATTTAGTGAAGAACTATTTTATAAGTCTTTGAAAAGTAAAGTAGGCAATGTTCTTTCAAGATCAAGGGAGGTTTTTCTCTCCAAATCATTTAAACTGTATCTGAGAATTTTAAAGAGAGAATCTCTCTCCCCTCTAAGCCTATAAACTGTCTGTGGGTGGGGAATGTGTCTGCCAACTCTGTTGTATTGGACTCTCCCAAACACTTAGTACAGTGCTCTGCACATAGTAAGTGGTCAGTAAATACAAATGACTGACTAAATGGGAATTCAGAATAGGAACTTCATCCTCTTCCTGATCTCATTCTCCTCTGGCCGTTGATGAAAAATGATTCTGAAATACATGTAAATCAGAAGTAGATCTCAGATTTATTTGAATTGCAAGCCAGTTATTCTTCTAGACAGTTTCTGCTAATGTGGATTTTCCCAAACAACTAAGATTAATAATGACAAATTAGACATTTGATATCCAGGCAGGCTTTCACTGAAGTTCAAATCTAGTACTAATGGACCCATCCTACGTAGGAGGAGTGATGCTTTAAGTGTTTTGTACCACCTTTGAGTTACCCATAGGGAGTGCCTAGTAATACTGTTTAAAAATAAAAAATTTAGGAAATTAGATGTCAAATCAATTCCAGCCAAACATTATGTATTTTGAAATGTCACGATACTTTATTCGCCAGTCTCTGTGCAGAGTTTTCATATCTAATCCCGAGCACTGGCCAAAAAGGTTATTTGTGTAGCATAGTATCTCCCTAAAGTCTCCCTTGATTTCCAAGCCCCTTAAGATCGGAGATTTATATTGTGCTTGAACTTAAATTGCATTTTGGCTATATATGGCAAGCACCTTATTTCAGCTAAGTCCACATGGCATTGCCTCTGGAAACAGTTCAGAGTGAACGTTGATGTAGTCTTTGTCTGTTGGTGGGCATGTGGTTTTGGGTTGAGTTCAGGCTTTAATCCTGCATTTTGGTCCTTTATCTGGTGTCTGTGGACAAGAGGAGAGGGTCAGTCCCTGCTGCTGAGGTTCATTTCCTTAAAATGGCTGAAGCAGCAGCCAGTACATAGGGGCTGTTGGCCAGGACTCCCAGGACGTGGAAGGTAGTACGACGGCAATGATAACTAAAATAGGTCTTCACCTGCCGCAAGGGTTGGGGTCGAGGGGCTAAGAACCAGGAAGATCATTGTCGTTGGCCTCAACTTCCTGAGGCGAGTCGGTTGGCTGAGGAGCCGTGGCCTACAGATGAGAAAGAAAGGGGGGAAACGCAACTGCCTAGGTTTAGCAGTGGAGCTGCTCCCTGGCTCTTGATTTTCTTACTACTCTGGCAACAGAGGACTGATGAGAGAACTCCAAGTAGCCGCTCCATCTCTCTCCCACTGCCTCCATCTCTGGCAACGGAAGAAAAGGTGGACTAGTGGCAGTCTGTTTCCAGGGAAATGGCCACAGCCTAAGTGCAGGGGAAGCAGGTGAGTCGGAGGTAAGGGCAGAGCGGGGCTTCGAAGAATTAGGGCAGAGTTCCTAGGCAACGGGGCTAGCCCGCTCATCTCCTTGGCCTTGTCCTACGCCTGGTTTTGACTTGTTTCTCATGAAGCTGCTCCTCTCTTCTTGCTTTTTTAGTCTAACCTTATAGATGTTTTCTGCTACGTCTCTCAAAAATAGGACAGTAGCAGGTACTAGCTAGCTGGCGTTACGTGCGCGAGCCCAAGGAAAGAGGAGATTGGTAGAAATGCCGATAAGGAAATACTGGGGATTCCTTTGTCAGGATTAACCTGAAAAATTCATTCTGACAGCTGTAGGAGAATTTGAGTAAGCATGCCAAAAAAGCTTACAAAATCATAAGCGGCGAACCTCAGGGGCTGAACCCTCGGATCTAGAGAAGTCGATACACCGTAAGTTAAGGAAATGTGGTTTCCCATATGCATGGGCTCTCTTTAAGTTCCTTAAGAGGGATTTAGTAGCCCATGCCAAAATTGGAAAGTCGTTTGCTTAATTTCAAAATCTAGTTATAGGAGTGACCCAGTTATTGTGGAAATTTGAAAAATAAGATTTTCACGTGCGCCTGCTTCATTTGCTGATACTCCATTGTCACTCCGCTGGACTCCTAGCATGGCGTTAATGCAGATCGTGATAAAGTCCCTTTAGCGTGAGACCTTCTCTGTCGGTTGTATGTAAATGCTCTCTCGTGTTAAGCACTTTTGTCTGCTCTTTAAACATTTTTAAAGCGGAGAGCCGTGGACACCGTAACATCACGGCTCCTCTACGTTCTCTTGTTACAGCGATCCAGATAACTCTGGAGTTTCTCGGACTTTTTAATCTAAAAAAGATTGTCAGATTAACCGACCTTTCTTGTTCCCAGACTCTTCTAATAAGATATGGGGGAAAGTAATGATCAACTACTTACAAACTCTAAACAACCTGTCTTCAAGTTTATCACTTTTAAGCCAGATGGGTTTAGAATCCAAATCCAGTTGCCTTCATCATGGTTTCGTGCAGCTTTTTTTACTGTTGCCAGGCAAAGGTCACAGAAAGAAGATGGTGGTTTGGAAGTACTGTATTGGTTTTCCCAAGGCCTTTTTGCGTAAAGTCGATTGGGTAAGACGAATAGAGCAGCCAGTTAAACTCATTCCTTCTGTGATTATTTTCAAACTTCAAAGCACCTAGTTTTAACCTCTGGTTCAGTCCCATCTTACTAGACTTAAGTGGTTTTTGTTTTGTTTTTTCATGCAGGTTCTGCTCATTAATCACCACGAGTGTGGATCTGAAGAAGAGTTAATTACCTCTATTTTTTTGAGTATGTTTAACTTCAGATACACACAACGTAGTCTCCTTCCCCATTAGGTTCTTAGAAGGTAGTTATATTTTTTATAGTCTCCTTCTTGTGACTTTGATAGCTTTTATTCTTATCGATCACAGCTATTCCATACTTAATGGGCAACTGCATGCAAATCAGTTCATTTCAAACCTCCTGGAGGTCTTTCGCATGCCATACACGGAACCATGAGTGTGTATTTGTGGAGGTAACCATGTTCAAGACCGATTCGACCGTTTAGTTCCTTTCAGGAGAAACTGGGCTAGAGCTACCCTCCACTTGAGGGGAGCCACTAATTGAAGTGGGCTTGTTTTAGCGCACTTTGAGTTAAAATCCGTCCAGAAGGATTCAAGTTGGAAGTTCTTAATTGATAAGCGTTTGCTCCGTGGGCTCTATATTTCTCTAATAAAGTGGAAGCCGAATCGACCCGTATTGTGCCTTCTGCGTTCTAAAGTAAGGCAGGCTCATTATTTTATGCCCGATTAGTGAACGCCAGTCAGCATAGAAAATTCATGCCAGTGGAAAATTTCGAGATCAATTCATTTCTTTTCCTTGTAACTGAATATTGCAGTCAAATCAGTCGTACATATAAGTGTGTGATTTTTGTCTAGGGATGGAAAAAGGAGAGGATTTTGTCCGAGTACCCCGATGGCAAAATAATAATGGTCCTTCCTGAAGATCCAAAGTATGCACTGAAAAAGGTAAGTTACAGTCATCTTTCCCCAAAAGTAGATTGCCCATCTTCCCCGAGGGTTCGGTAAAAGTGGCCAGAGAAGAGGGTAGCGTGAAGTTAAGAGGGGAAACGCTTTTGCTCGTTTTTCCAGTCATTACTGAGTTTTTGAGGTAGATGGGGAAATAGGAAGACATTTCACAGCGGTTGGAAGGAGAATTCTAATGTTTCCAGACCGTCCTTACAAGCACAGGCAGCTGCAGAGCCGATTGGCCGCCGGGCCTCCACAAAAAGCCTTCGATCTCGGTGCCTCAGACCCAGGCAGGAGTCTGATGCTCGCTCATATTTTCACCAAACGCAGATCAGGTGGGAGGGGAAAGAGAGGAAGTGTCCCTGCCCTCCAGGTTAGGCAGGGCCCAAGGTAGCAGATTGCAGAGAGCCACTGCTAGTGGATTTTTCTTTTCATTCGATTGTATTTACCGAGTGCCTACTGTGTGCAGAGCTCTGTACGAAGCGCTCAGGAGAGTGCAGCACAACAATAACCGATGTGCGGTTGCAACATTTCGATTTATTTGGGAAAAAATTATGGAAATTATCTGTAGTAATTCTAATTTCGTTCAGAGATTCCATCCAAATTGAGAGCACTATTTTATTCCGGTCATGCAGGGTTAATTCTAGGCTGTTTATTGGGTTTTTTGGGTTGTTTTGTTTCCCACACATCAGTGTATCTCAAGGTGGTTCGAGAGCGATTTCCATGTCATGGCTGTCACAGAGCCTTGATGATCGCTTCCTTGGTTGCTTATACCCTGCCAAGGGCTCCCTATGCGATGTTTAGATTGCCTAGCCGCTGGGTGCTGCCATTCCCCGATAGCAGCTGGAGGTTAATAATCTTCTGTTAAAGGTTAATAATCATGGCTAATAATCCCATGTCTCTCTTCGGTGGAGGAGAGAGTCTGAGAGCATGAAATCCATGAGGTCTTTTGGCTTTTGCTCCTTACATCATCACCTCAGACTAAATATTTGAAGACAGATCATTTATTTCTCCAAGCCCTTAAGTGGGTACTTGGAAATAGTGAACTGATTTATCCAATAAGATATACCCGTTGAGATTGGAATTATGGAGCAGTGTTGATTTAAGCCCGTAAAAAAATGATCTCCCATAGATATGTTTGCCTGCTTAAAATGAAATTATTTACCCATATGTCACCTGAAGGGAGAACTCCTTGATTCAATTTTTGAAAGAAAAAAGCCTGCTTTAGTTGCCCCTGCTTACCATTAGTTGAATCCCAATTTTTTGCACTCAGACATGAAGTTCTCTGAAATTGGGCTGAGCCTTTTTGTTTTAAATTGGAACAGTGTTTAAAGATCTTTAGGGGAAAATCCAGACTGGTTTGGCAAATGGCAAAATATCTGCTCTCCTAATTTTTCTCTCTTATGCCATCCCAATATCACCTGTGATGAAGAGTCAGTCTGGAGTTTAATCGAAATGGTTACTTCACTATTTGTAACTAAATGTGACAGAAAAAGGAGTCCATCACCCAGAAAAAGAAATATATTGCAAGAAGTAATTATGGAGCGCCGATCTTCTCTCCACTGTCGCCGCTGGGGGTAGAGAATTATTACTTGTGGAAGATTATTTCTTGTACATTAATGGAAAATTCTGATTTGCTCTTGGTTTGCCAGGTGGAAGAGATTAGAGAGATGGTAGATAATGACTTGGGATTCCAACAGGCTCCTCTCATGTGTGCCTCCAGGACGAAGACCCTGCTCTTCATCTCTAATGACAAAAAAGTAGTTGGCTGCTTAATTGCAGAACATATCCAGTGGGTAAGTAATGCTTTGTAATTCAGTGTCCAGGGGGCTCTGTCATCCACCTTCATTTAAATTAAATAATTCAAGTAATAATAATAATGGTACGTGTTAAGTGCTTGCTGTGTGCCAAGCACTGTACTAAATCCAGGGGTAGATAGAAGTTAATCAAGTCAAACACAGTCCCTGAGGCTCCCGTTCTAAGTAGGAGAGAGAACAGGTATTGAGTCCCCATTTTACAGATGAGGAAGATGAGGCTTATCTTGGTGGTCCAAGGTCACCCAGCAGGCAAGTGGAAGAGCTGGGATCAGAACCCAGGTCCTCTGTCTCCCAGGCCCACGCTCTTTCCACACGCTGTGTGACTGTGGGCAAGTCACTTAACTTCTCTGTGCCTCAGTTCCCTCATCTGTAAAATGGGGATTAAGACTGTGAGCCCCACGTGGGACAACCTGATTCCCCTATGTTTACCCCAGCGCTTAGAACAGTGCTCTGCACATAGTAAGCGCTCAACAAATACCAACATTATTATTATTATTTCCACTGGGCCAGGCGGCTCTCGTGGGCAGGGAATGTGTCTACCAACTCTGTTCACTCATTCATGCATTCAGTCGTATTTATTATGCTCGGAAAGTATAGTTCAGCAACAAAGACCATCCCTACCCAACAACAGGCTCACAGTCTAGAAGGGGGGATTGTATTGCACTCTCCCAAGTGCTGAGTGCTCTAGACATAGTGAGCGCTCAATAAATACAATTGATCGATTCTCAAGACAGCCCGTTTCATTGTAAAATAACTACGCAAACATTCTAGTTCTGCTGCAAGACAGTTCCACTCTATGTTTAGCTTGCTTTCACCGTTTTTATCCTGATTTGGTCTTGTCTGTGAATACGTTACTCTGTGGCTTCGAGAGGCCACATACTTTTCCTCCAGTTCCAACAGAGCTGTCCTGGAGATACGTCACTGGCCTCAGGGCACAGAGAAGCAATTCCCCCTGCTCAGCTACTGCTGATTCCTTCACCGCTTTGTGTTTACCTGTTGGGGTCTCATCCGCCCATGTCCAAGCTGAGAGACCCACAAGGGTGACTGGAAAGGAGAACGCTTGGGTGCCTGGGCGTTCCCTGGGTCGGAAAATCGCTTTCCAGAAGGGGGGCGTCCGCCACCCCGACATCACCACCACCGTCACCTTGACTTTTCTGCCAGGCCCTAATGGGAAAGCTTTCAGCCAGCCAGATCCTGTTTCTGGAGGAGTCATGTCCCTCCATACCCTGGCATATTTCCAGTGTAGCTCGTCTCTTCCCAGCAAGCTGGGGTCCTTTTTCACCTTCCTGAATCACCCACCTTTCCCTGATGAGTTCTTCAACTGATTTTAATATTACATTTGGTGAAATAAATAGTATTTCTTGATAAAGTGTAATTAGGAATGAAAAGAAATCCATTTCAAACTGCCCTGCCCTAGCTTAGACTCCTAGCTTAGGTTGAATGTGGATTCAAGTGTATGATCCTGTCTCTTACACCCCAGGGCTCTAATGTCCTGCTGTAAGAAGTTCAGGGTGATCACGTAGTCAGCACGCTTTTGGTTTGTCTCCCCCATGACCGCCATGTGAGCTCACTTTGGGCGGGGAATGTGTCTGTCACCTCTGTCAAGTATTGTACTCTTGCCAAAAGCTCAATAGTACGGCGATCTGCACACAGTAGGCACTCAATAAGTACGACGGATCGACTGGTTGATCGATTGTCCAGAAGGAAACGTTTAACACCTCGGGCAGGTTCCTCGTCGTCCTGCCACTTGCCTTAGCCTGAAACCATCTTTCCATGTTTATCAAAGTTCCTCTGAGGGAGGCTTTCCCTGCATCGAGGGTATTTTTTAAATAGGAGCTAGCCTCAAGTCGTGTACCTTACCTAGAATGAGGATCATCTTACGCCATGGACCTCTGTCAGGGAACTTGATTCTCACCCAGCTCTCCGAACCGTCCGCTCGTTGTGGGCAGGGAGCTTGTCTGTTTTTTGTTGTATTGTACCCTCCCACGCGCCTAGCACAGGGCTTTGCACCCAGTAAGCGCTCAAAAAATACAATTGACCGACTCTTCAAATCAATGTCCGAATTTCTTGGCCACAGAATTAATCTGTCTTTTGTCCCCCTCAAACTTTTAGGCTCTGACTTCCCACAGTCCATGTGTAAAAGCGGTGTAAAATGGCCGTCACGGTGCTGTGCCAAGAGAGCTAAGAACAGCAAGGGCTTGGGGAGAGCTCAAGAGTTTTGGAGGTCTAAGCACAGATCCTTTCGGGTCTAGTCTCCCTGGATCAGTACTGGTCCTGAGCCAAATCTCCCCATCCTGGATAAACTGAACAACTCGTTAATCTTTGCATTTTGATCCTTTAGGGATATCGAGTAATAGAAGAGAAGATTCCCGATATCAACACAGAAAAAGAGAAAGTCATCTTTGAGCGGCAGAAGGCCTGGTGCTGCTCCACATCTCCCGAGCCTGCAATCTGTGGGATTAGTCGGATCTGGGTATTCAGCATGATGCGTCGGAAGAAAATTGCCTCTCGGATGATTGAATGCCTAAGGTAATTTTGAAATAAGACCATTAAAGCTGTGGTTTAATTTTAATAATTGGAGATTTCAGCACTTCAAATCATATAGGTGTGTGTGTGTGGCGGGGGGGATCGACTGTATTCTTAAGAACTAAATGGGTTTGACATCAAAATGAGGCTTCTCCAATGTTCTTAGCTTCAGAAAGCATAAGCTTAGGGAACAGTTGCGAGGTACTCAGAAATGGCATGATAAGCCATCCGGCTTGACGCACCGTTGCCCCTGAAAATTTACAGTTGCCTCATCTTCTCCCATTATACTTGGCACATTTGTATTCTTTTTCCCAGCACTTAATTCAGTGTTCTAGGCAAAGTAATAATAATAATGGTACTTGTGGTATGTATTAAGCACTTGGTAGATGCCAAGCACTGTACTAGGCACTGGGGTAGAGACAAGGTAATTGGGTTGGACAGAGTCCCTGTCCCACATTGGGATCACAGTCTTAATCCCCATTTGACAGATGAGGTAACTGAGGCACAGAGAATTAAAGCAACTTACCCAAGGTCACGCAGCAGACCGGTGGGGGAGGTGGGATTAGAACCCAGGACTATTCCTGCACACCCTCAGTCTTGATCCCCAGAAGCGAAGCTGGGATCAGTCGGTGTGCTAGGTCCTGGACCCCTATCTGATGCAGACAGTTTTGTTAAATTAACTTGGAGGATTGTCAAAATCCTGATTTTCCCCACGAATAGCCAGGAGACTTGGAAGGTTGAGAGATCTGACCGGGGCCTTGCTCTTGACCCCGTGTGAGACTTTTAAGCAGCCATGAAAGGGGGACTCAACGATATAATATTTGTAAGCAGTAATACGGGTCTGGGAGTCAGAGGAGTCGGTCACGGTTCTAATCCCGGGCTCTAATAATAATAATAACAATGTTGGTATTTGTTAAGCGCTTACTATGTGCAGAGCACTGTTCTAAGCGCTGGGGTAGACACAGGGGAATCAGGTTGTCCCACGTGGGGCTCACAGTCTTCATCCTCATTTTACAGATGAGGTAACTGAGGCACAGAGAAGTGAAGTGACTTGCCCACAGTCACACAGCTGACAAGTGGCAGAGCTGGGATTCGAACTCATGAGCTCTGACTCCAAAGCCCAGGCTCTTTCCACTGAGCCACGCTGGCTCTGCCAGTTGATATGTGAATCTTGGGCAAGTTACTTCACTTCTCTGTGCCTGTCTCTCCAAGTGTAAAATGGGGTTTCAAAACCTGTTCTCTCTCCTACTGAGACTGAGCCCCAGCCCTTAGTACAGTATTTGACATACAGTAAAAAAAACCAAAGAGAAAGAAATATCCAGACTCAGAAGGTTGGAGTTGAGAAAAATGGGAAAATTTACCCTTCTTTGCCTATCTTCATCCTTAACAGTTGTAATAAGTGTTTATTAAGCAGGACACTATACTGAGCGCTGGGTAAAAGGGCACAGATGGGAATTAGACGTGAACCCTGTCCCTTGGAGGGGTTCAAGGTCTGTGGATCAAGATGGGATGGGGTCGGGGACCGGGAGGACTGGAGACAGACACATCAGGAGCGGTGTAACACTAAAACGGTAAAAACAGCATAAAGGGCAAATACAAATGCACAATGAAATCATTAAGGTGATTTAAAAAAACTTGTTCGGTTTGCTTAAGAGTAGTGGGTGGGATGAGGAGATACATAAAACGGGGTGAGTTAGAAGAGAGTCTTCAGTCGTGAGGAGGCTTCTGCCTGAGAGTAATCGTAGTGGTTACTGGGTATTGACGCTAATAAGCACGTGACAAATACTGAACAAGTGACACAAATAGGGAGGAGGCCGAGATGGGGGAAAGAGACAGAGTAATGACAGAGCAGTCAAAATGAATGTACAACTGAATAAACATCCATGTGCACCTGAATAGATACATACATGAACAGGTACATAAACAGTAGAGATGTCTAATGGGGGCTGGAAACTAATTGGGAAGGCTTGTTGAAGGAGGTGGGATTGCAGAAGGGATTTGAAGAAGGGGAGAGCGGTGGTCCGATGGGTTTGGGGAGGGGGGTATTAGCCTGGACAGCAGTGTGTGTGAGGGGATGGACGTGGAGACTCGATAAAGAGGTGCAGAAGGAAACGGGAAGCCACCGTAGGGTCTTGAAAAATGGAAAGCTATGTTGGGCAAGGTCAGGGCTCAAAGGTAGATTTGGGAAGTCGTCTTTGGGGAGATGGTAGCTGAAGCCATATGAGCGAATGAGCTCCCTGAGAGGGTGAGTGTAATGAGGATAATCTGCGGTATTAGTTAAGTGCTTACTCTACGCCATGCGCCGAACTAAGCGCTGGGGTGGATACAAGCAAAGGAGTGAGGAGATCAGGGGACCCCAGACATTGGTGGAAAACTTGGCAACCATTATAGCCTCGTTTTAAAATGGAGCCCAATAAAATAAGCATTTGTAATATTTTGTGGGAAACAGATTGAATTGCCCAATGATTATTTTGATCCAGTTGTCTAAGCTGTGACTTTTTTAAAAAAAGAATGTGAAATAACGTGATTCTTGTCTACCCTTTCTTTTTTTCTTAAAAAAAAAAAACCCAACAGGAGCAACTTTATATATGGTTCCTATTTAAGTAAGGAAGAAATTGCTTTTTCTGACCCTACACCAGATGGAAAACTCTTTGCAACACAATACTGTGGCACCGGCCAGTTTTTGGTATACAATTTCATTAACGGACAAAATGTCACCTAAAGTGGAATTCTTCCCCAGAGGGACCCGAAGACACTCGCAAGACACGGATAGGTGGCTGATTTTGACCAGGAACCAGGGCCATTTTTCTTATAGCGAACTCAGGACTGGAAGGAACCGAGAGGTTGTTCCATTTTAATAACATTGGAATCAATGCTGTTATAGCCGAATTTTGTTTTGTTTTTTAAAAGAAGATATTTTGTTTACAGAAGTTTATGATGGATGTATTTTATCTAGAGTTATTTAGACATGTTTACATGCAGCAGGTAATTGTTCATAGTGGACTGTAAACAAATGCAAAGACTCCGGTCTCAGTTGATGAGTATCTGTTGAAGTTCTTTAAATGGAGATATGCCAGCGTGGCTGGGGACGGAATCGTTTGGCAGTGCACCGCCCGTGCTGGTTTTCGCGAGCCAGCGCGTCAGCTTCAAGCGGTCACTCTTCTCTGGAGAGAAAGTCAGCCCCGAATGGGTG
The DNA here is from genome assembly GCF_004115215.2 of Ornithorhynchus anatinus. Taxonomy (NCBI): domain Eukaryota; kingdom Metazoa; phylum Chordata; class Mammalia; order Monotremata; family Ornithorhynchidae; genus Ornithorhynchus; species Ornithorhynchus anatinus. The sequence goes on from NC_041734.1 coordinate 22,005,625, forward strand.
GGTTAGAGGGGACAGTATTGGGGGGGAATACACCAGGGTGGTCTTCCCGAGAGCCTCTGGAGCTATTCAGCAGGCCTGTGCCTGCTCGAGGCAGGAGGGAGCAAACAAGTGCAGGCCATTTGTTTCCTCCTCTCTCCCACTTCCTTTCTCCCTCCTTGCTGGGGAAGGGAGGGGGCCGAAGGAGGGCGGGACCACTGCCGGAGAGCTGCAGTTGGCTGGGATTCTGGAAATCCTGGGAGCCTGGCAGCAGAATTCGGCAGCCCCTCTTCGGCCGGAGTCCCGCCCACAAGAAGGAAGAACCCAGGTGGAAATGTTGTCAAGGCCAGGGTTGTCTGGCAGCAGGCCCTCCTGAAAGGCTTTAAAAGCGCGCCGGCCTGAAGAGGGTTTTAAGCTAAACTTGAATTACCTGTGTTTGCTGTATCTTTTTTTTTTCCAGAAATGCTGCACTGAGTATATCCCTTCATTAAGGGACTTCACTTTGATACTTGTCTATCCTTCATAATGCCCTCCACTTTTAAAGGGTTTATTTGTCGAAATACTGCTGTGGCCTTTCTTGATCTGTATATACTGTAGAATAAAAGAATAAAGGACTTGATAGTTTTTCTAAGCGATAATGTATTTTTGTTGACGTAGCGCGAAGGGGTCTTTGGAGGCCATCTGTAAAGGGGAAGACTGTACCTGTGCGGGTGACTGCCTAGGGGCTCCTCCCCACCCCAAAACGTTTCCCTCGTCTCTCTCCTGACCCCGGCGAGCCCAAGCTCCGACTTTGGTTGGTTAGAGGGCTAAACGTGTCTCCTGCCCTGCTTTCATTTCTTCAACCAGAGTAGAGATTGGATGAGTAACCTGCTGATTCTGAGGTAGACAGCTTTAATTTCCCCACCTGAATATGTCCACTTGTTTGCCACTAAGAGCCCTGCCTTTAAGGTCAGGCCTACAGAGGAGGATTAATGGAGGAAAGAGGTGATCCTACGATGTGGGAGAATCTGCACTCAGGTCTAGTAATAGTACGTATTGAAGCAATCAATCGGTGGTACTTATTGAGCGCTTACTGTGTGCAGAGCACTGTATTGAGCGCTTGAGAGAGGGCAGGGCACTTGAGTTGGTAGAACCCTTTCCTGCCCTCGTGAAGCAAGGATCTCTTTGGCTGCTGCTGGTGCCGCTGCCAAAGACCCTCATCAGGCCGCTATCCTCGGCCAGCCAGAGGGCCCTGCTCTCCGTATCCTTCCAAGCAAATCCTCGCTTACGAAGGGAGCCTCCTCTCCCTAACCTGAAGCCTAAAGCTTCGGCTGCCCTTCCTGCTGCAGCTTCAGAAGCAGTGCGGCCTAGTGGAAAGAGCACGGGCCCAGAAGCCAGAGGGCCTGGATTCTAATCCCAGCTCTGCTGCTCGCTTGCTGTGTGACCCTGGACAAGTCACGTAACTTCTCTGTACCTCCCTCACCTCAACTGTAAAATGGGGATTAGACTGATTTAGGAACAGTCAACAATGAGGCCGAGTCGGGACCATTGGATGGCTCAAAGCTCATCGTGCAGTAGAAATTTAAGATTGTTTTTTCCCCAGGTGCATTTCACTATCTAGAAGAGTTCTAAATTTGAAATTTCCTGTGCATTCTCTCTTCCAGATTGAAGATGATTCCACTGACGGTTCTCCCTCCTACCTAAGACCGTGAGCCCCATGTGGGACAGGGACTGTGTCCAACCTAATTGACTTGTACCTACCCTAGTGCTTAGAACAGTGTTTGACACATTGAGTGCTTAACAAGTAATAATAATAATGGTATTTAAGCGCTTATGTGCCAAGCACTGTTCTAAGCACTGGGGTAGATATAAATCAGGTTCTCCCACGTGGGGCTTAAAGTCTTCATCCCCATTTTACAGATGAGGTACCAGGCCCAGAGAAGTTAAGCAGCTTGCCCAAAATCACAGAGCAGACAAGTGGTGGAGCCGGGATTAGACCCCGCGTCCTCCGATTCCCAAGTCCGTGCTCTTTCTACTCAGCCACGCTGCTTCTCTGTGCCATCAAGTACCATGAAGCGAGCAAGCCAACCTTCTAAAGTATACGTTGCAACCAAAAAGCTGGCTGCTCTCAGGCTGCCTCAGAGCTGCAGTTGAGATCCGTCAGGCCCTTGGCCAAAACGGGGTTCCGACTTAAGATCCTGTGAGTTCATACCCCTGCCCCCCAGAAAAGCCCTGAGTCGCGGAACCAGGGAAAAGCTAGTTTCTTCATCATCATAATAGTAATAATAAATTTAAGCACTCACTATATGCCAGACACTGTACTAAGCTCTGAATAGATACAAGTTAATCGAGTTGGACACCGTCCCTGTGGCAGGTGAGGCTCACACTCTTAATCCCCATTTTACAGAGGAGGAGACTGAGGCCCAGTGAAGCGACTTGCCCAAGATCACACAGCAGATAAGTGGCAGAGTTGGGATTAGAACCCAGGTCCTGACTCTGAGGCCCGTGCTTTATCCACAAGGCCACGCTCCTTCAGATCTGCTTAATTGAGGTCTACCTCTGGGACTAGAACAGAGTTGGACATAAATGGGTTTGCTAAGACTCAACACCCAGTTTTATGTCATCTTGGAAACCGTTTCTCACATTCGATCTGGGGGATCCCGAAAGACCAGGAGCAGATGGGGTCTGATACGCCGAGTCCAACCAAGATAGACCTGCAAATCTACGAGCATCCGGTCTGAAAAATGACCCTGCTAGTTGCAACCAAAAGTTAGCATTTGGCAGTGTGGATGGGACTGGTTTGTTGTTTTTTTGGCTTTTGGTCTCGCCCAACTGAATAACATTTCACTCTCAGTCGAATCATCTTCAATCTGGAAGAGAGAATGCGCAGGAAATTTCAAATTTTCGACACGCGCTTCCTGATAGCGAAATGCGCCTGGGGAGAAAACAATCCCAAATTTTTACTGCACGATGAGCTGTGAGCCATCCAATGGTCCCGACTCGCCCATATTGTTGACTGTTCCTAAGTCAGTCTAATGCCAAAAGAGGGCATTGTCAGGAAGGGGAGAGAGCCAAAAAAGCAGTGGGGGGGGGGGGGGGGGGGGGAGGACTGGCGGTCACAATACTGCAGAACGTTCTCCTTCCTCCTTGAAGACGCCTGAAAAGACCAGTGCAAAATCGACACATTTGTTAACAGGTAAGGAAAGGTCCACAGACTAGTGCTGCAGAGGCCAAGCCTCATGAACCGAAGAGCCGCAAACCAGAAACATAACGTGGCCGAGAACCACAGATCAATAACAAGAAGAATCATGGTATTTCTTAAACGAAGTATTTGTACGAAGTGCTGGGGTGGAGAAAAGCAAACTGGGTTGGACCCAGTCCCTGTCCCCCTTGGGCCTCGCACTCTCAATCCCCGTTTTACAGATGAGGAGCCTGAGGCCCAGAGAAGTGAGGGGACTTGCCCCAGGGCACTAAGCAAACGTGGCAGAGCTGGGATTCGAACCCATCCAAGGGTGACCAAATGAGGGGCGGAGGGGAAGTGGTGAATGACAGAGGCCCATCTGTCTTCCCCTCTAGACTGTAAGCTCGTTGTGAGCAGGGAACGTGTCAACCGCCTCTGTCGTACCCTCCCAAGCGCTTAGTACAGTGCTCTGCACACAGTAGGTGCTCAATAAATACCACTGATTGATTGACTGGTCTTTGGGGTGTGGGGAGGAATGGCAGCAGGAAGTATGGCAGTTGGCGGTGGAGCCGGGTACCACAGACCCCCTAGATTCAATTCAATTGTATTTACTGAGCTCTTACTGTGTGCAAAGCACTGTACTAAGTGCTCTGGGAGAGTACAATACAACAATATCAGGAGCCGGGAGGTGCTGCCAACAGAAGGCCCCCACTGCTAAAATAAAGAAAGAGCCAATGAGGCCCACGAGCCACAGTTTGGCCACCTCTGGGCTGCTGGGTTTATCCCTCATCAGACCTGTTCCTGCTTCTACTTTCTTATGGGAAGCAGCATGGCCTAGTGGAAAGAACACGGGACTGGGAGTCAGAGGACCTGGGTTCTAAACCACCCAGCTGCTGTGTCCGGGGGCAAATTTCTTAAATTTTTCTGTGCTTGTTTCATCTCCTGTGAAATGGAGAGAAGCAGCGTGGCTCAGTGGAAAGAGCACGGGCTTGGGAGTCAGAGGTCATGCGTTTGAATCCCGGCTCTGCCACCTGGCAGCTGTGTGACTGTGGGCAAGTCACTTAACTTCTCTGTGCCTCAGTTACCTCATCTGTAAAATGGGGATTACGACTGTGAGCCTCATGTGGGACAACCTGCTTACCCTGTATACCCCAGCGCTTAGAACAGTGCTCTGCACATAGTAAGTGCTTAACAAATACCAACATTATTAAATTAATTCAATCGCATTTATTGAGGGCTTCCAGAGCACTCTACTAAACGGTTGGGAGAGTACAATACAGCAATCAACGGTCCCATTCCCTGCCCACAAGGGGCTCACAATCTGGAGTGGAGGAGACACGCATCAATACAAATAAATATTAACATTAAGTGGTGTGGGAGGGGGAAGAGCAGAGGGAGCAAGTCAAGGCGACGCAGAAGGGAGTGGGAGGTGAGGAAAAGTCCTCCCTCCTATTTAGACTGAACCCCTAGGAGAGCAGCTCTTGACCCACTTCCCACGCACAGCACTTTATAGCAGGCCAAATTGGAGTGGCAGAATTATCAGAAATGGAACAAGTTCAGGGGAGAGCCCAAATCATCGAGGAGATTTGGTGAACTGGCCTATTTAGAACTGAAAAGATCAGTTCTCCAATTTAGAAAGACACAGGCACACCATGACATGATTGGGGTCTACTAAATCATGAAGGATGTGGACGTGGTGAACGAGGAGTTGGGGCTCACCAAATTCCACAGCACCAAGTCCGTCCATTCGAGCCCCAAGATGGATGGTTCAGAGGGTTCAAAGGAAATGCAGGCAGGAAACACGCAAAGGTTCGAAGAGATATCGACTAATTCAGCTTAGGAGGTTATTGGCAGGATAAGGAAGGGAGGCCTTTCCATAAAGGCCAGGTAACTTTTCCTCAAGTGTCTCTGATGCCATAGCTGGAGGCAGGACACCAGGTTGGAGGCTCTATTACTACGAGAAGCACCACAGCTCAGGGGAAAGAGCCCGGGTTTGGGAATCAGAGGTCATGGGTTCTAATCCCCTTCCGCCGCTTGTCAACCGTGTGACTTTGGGCCAGTCACTTGACTTCTCTGGGCCTCAGTTCCCTCATCTGTAAAATGGGGATCGAGACTGTGAGCCCCACGTGGGACAGGGACTGTGTCCAAGCCGATCTGCTTGTATCCACCCCAGAGCTTAGACAGTGCCTGGCACATAGTTAAGTGAATAACAAATACCGTAATTATTATTATTATTACTATGACAAAAGTTTTTACCTTATATCATGAAGGACATTTCTGAGTTTTGGTGGCTAGGTATGGCTGTTGCAATAGAGAACGGTTTGTGTTAAAATCAATTTGGCTACAAGTTGTAAATAAGCTCCCTTGGGGGAAAGGAGGAAAAGTTAAAACCGCTATTTTTTTTTTTAGTAAAATCTTGATTCCAGCGCCAGAAAGGTGACCGCAAAGAAAAGACAGACTCCCTGTTAAATGGCAATTTAATTCACTCAACCAAATAAAATGAAAGTACATTATAAAATACCGCAGCCACAGCTTCAGACAACTTTAATCATAAACAATAAAATGTGAGGTAGGCTAGTGAAATTCACCAAGTTTTGGTTAGGAAAATCTTCGAGTAAGAAAGTAACAACTCTGCTCCCCTTTCCAAAAAACCACATAAAGCAATTACATAAGTTACCACGAAAACATCTGGATACAAAGATTTTTCATTTGATTTTTAGTTTACATTCAGTATAACCTGTGAACTGTCAGAACGTGCCAAGATTCCACATGTCTACAGGTCAAGTTTTATGCTGGCCTATTTAATACATTCACATCACGTTAATTTCCTTAGAGATGGCAAGGCTTATAACTAACCATAATCAAGATAACTATAAGACAGTTAACAAACCATGGCCTCCTATCCTTGTGCAATTTTATCCTCAAAACAAAAGTACCCATGAATCGCTCAGGAATTCCCATTAAAGACTCAAGACTCAGCAGGGGTTTAGCTACGGCATCGCGGACGTGATTTGGGGGGAAAGTCGGGAAAGTCTGAGAAAGATCGATCTGTGGGTGGTGAATGGATTTCTAGAGGGAAGAAAAGGCTAAGGATGTTGTTAAACGGACAGATGTATAGGAAGGTAACCATTTTGCGGTTCCTCCCGGCAGCCTGGTCCTGCTGTTGGCCAGTCTTCTAAGCCGAATGGACCGGCGTGGCTCAGTGGAAGGAGCATGGGCTTGGGAGTCAGAGGTCATGGGTTCAAATCCCAGCTCAGCCACTTGTCATCTGAGTGACAACTTCTCTGGGCCTCAGTTACCTCATCTGTAAAATGGGGATTAAGACTGGGAGCCCCACATGGGACAATTGTATCCTCCCCAGCCCTCAGGACAGTGCAGTGCTCAGAGTAAGAGCTTAACAGACGCCATTATTATTATGCTTTTGCCCAAGCTCTGATGAAAGAGAGTCTAAGGCCAAGAGGCCAAGTGGGACTTCAGATTTTCTCCGACTCCGATGCGTGGGATTTAACTTTGGTTTGATTCTGGTTCCTCCCCGTCACAGGTTCAATAGCAACTCGGTCGATCAAACAGACCAAAAAGCAATCGCTGCTTCAGCTTGTCAGACCCCCCCCCCCCCCGACCCCTGCCGAGAAGCCTTCATCACGTTGGACTGCGCCAAAGTAACCTGTCCCTTGGGTCTTTTTGTTTCAAATAAAAAGTAACATTACCTTGCCATATTGCACCAATGAGAGTTCATTTTGGCAGCAACAAACTCAACCAGCAGCCCTGGCACCTTCGCAATCCATTCGCAGCGAACTAAAAAAAGCTCCCAAACTCTTTATCTTGGGTCAGAAATTCTGTGCCAAGAGGATTCGGAAAGACAAGGTAAGGCAATTCCTCTTTGAAGGACAGTTAGAGCGATCACCTGTTCCCACAAAATTATTCTTTCGGACTGCTGTTACGTTTACAGCATTTAGTTAGCATTTTTCCTTCAGCTTCCCACAGATCCATTAGGTTTTTCACTAGCTGTAAACGGCTCATTATCACGTGCTAACAGGGAGTTGCTGGAAATGCAGGCTCAGGGGGGTTCTTTGTAAATATAGTCTCAGCAACCTAATTGCACAAATACTCTTTTTTTTAAAAAAATTTTACCAGGTTCCTAAACAGGCTGTAGGTTGTGGGGGTGATGGGTGAGGGGGTGGACTGGCAAATACAGACCTAATTAAACCTAAGCCGCTATTTTAAATGCTTTCATCCTCTAGCTCCATCACTCAAGGGTCTTTATGACCAATTAACATCTAATGGATTCAGTTTATTCCGGGTGACAGAATGGCGATCCTTATAAGATTAAAAGAGCACCAGTTAACCTGCTGGTATGAGTTCCAGCACACACACAGACACACACACACCAACAACCCCCTCCCCCCCCCCCCGAAAAAAACCCAACCCCAAAACAACCCACTAGATTTTTAGGAGCCTTTCTTTCCCAGGAAGGATTGTCACTGTAGTACTACTTGTCCAGCGGGTTGAAGAAAAAGTCAGTTATTTCTGGACTCACCTTCAGAACCATCAACCCTTGGCAAATGGTTGCCTGAGGGAATTGAGAGGAAAAGGTGGGCGCTGTTCCTTCCACTAAGCCTGCTGTGCAAGAAATTTTGCTATCAGTAAATGGCAGGAAAAACATGACGTTGGCTCCAGTCTATACAAATTGAAAACATGACATTTCCTGCTAGTTTTGCTGGTGCTCTGCCACTTAAGTCAGAGCCAACCAACAATGCCTGAGCGACTATTTTCTAGAAGGTTGGGCAAACGAGTATCAGGTGCTCACTGCCCCAGGACGACTAATTTCACCTGTTTCCCCTAACCCCACCCCCATCTGCACCTCACCTCTGTGCCAACGGACACAACCCTAGCAACCCAAATGAGTCGAGTGGAAAAGCTGCATGGATGCCTCCAGGTATTAGCTCTGGATTTTCTGATTTGTTCAGGTTTAAGTAGTAAACTTTAAACTCCTGTGGAAATTTTGCCAAAGCAGTTTCAATACATTTCAAAAAAAAAAAGGACAAACTTCAAACTAACACTGCACAGAAAGAGAACAAGGCTACTTCTTTTAAATACGAGATTCTTCTACATTCATATATTCCAAACCCCTGAGTAATACTGTACCAAAGTACAGATCTAAGCAAAACTGAGGATTCGTCCTTCCTCAGACTTAAATATTCAGTGAGATTCGCAGCGCAGGGATGAGTCTCCGATAACGTAGCCTGAACGTCGCCGTCGACATCTGTTCTTCCCTGGCGGAGCGTTGAGAACCAGGACACCCGCACGGACTCGCTGCCGAAGCGTGTTTTCTGTCCGTGACCAGACCGTAAAGCTTGCCTAACTTTGCTTCCATGAGAGAGATCCCCGCCCCTGCAGCCGATGGTCAACCAGGGCTTCCCTGGAACCTTGGAGACCCTGGGGGAGAGATCGCTTGGCCGTGGCTGTTGCACTTTGCTCCACCGTGATTGTACTTTCAAGAAAAAGAAACCCGCAACCGTCATCCTCCTTCCCTGCCTTGTCCTGTGGCCTCTCCCCGCGCTTACACGTGGCGTCCCGTGAGGAAGTAGAGAGGCTTGTCGTCGCTGCTGTTGGCCGTCTGAAACTCATCCCGGAGACGGAACTGCCATTCGTCCTCCAACTCCAGGCGGACTATTGTTTGACGCAAGGAGCTCCGGTCTTGACAGATGACACACAGAGTAGCACCTGCAGGGCGAGACAGAAACACACGCCTTTAGATAACCGAGAAGAGCCCGAGAAGCAGCGTGGCCTAAATGGAGAGAGCACAGGCCTAGGAGTCAGGAGGCCCTGGGTTCTAATCCCGGCTCCGCCGCTTGTCTTCGGTCACTTCACTTCTCTGGGCCTCAGTTACCTCATCTGTAAAATAGGGTGGAGGAGTGTGAGCCCCATGTGGGACATGGATTGCGTCCAACCTGATTTGCTTGTATCTACCCCAGCTCTCAGTACAGTGCTTAACAAATACCACAAAAAGAAAAGTCTCACCTCCTTATACCCACCAGGCTCATTCCCTCGCCAAAAAATATGGCAGGCTCTGGCTCTGAGCCAGGGAGAGGATGGGGTTGGCTGTCAGGATTCCTTCTGCTCTTCAGTAGCAGCACGAGCTTCTAGATTTTTTTATCCTTGACTCTAAGCTAACAATAATAACTGTGGCATTCGTTAAGCTCAAACTTCGTGCCAGGCACTGATTTGGGTACGATCGGATCGGACGCAGTGTCTATCGATCCATCGGTGGTATTTATTAAGAGTTCGTGGGGCGCAGAGCACTGTACTAAGCATTTGGGAGAGTTCAGTACAATAGAGTTGGGAGAAGCAGCGTGGCTCAGTGGTAAGAGCACGGGCTTTGGAGTCAGAGATCATGGGTTCAAATCCCGGCTCGGCCACTTGTCGGCTGTGTGACTTTGGGCAAGTCACTTAACTTCTCGGTGCCTCAGTTACCTCATCTGTAAAATGGGGATTAAGACTGTGAGCCCCACGTGGGACAACCTGATCCGCCTGTGTCTACCCCAGCGCTTAGAACAGTACTTGGCACATAGTAAGCGCTTAACAAATACCAGCGTTATTATTATTATTATTATTATTATTACTATCTCTGCCTTCAAGGAGCTTACAGCCTAGAAGGGGAGACAGACATCAAACTAGGAGAAATGACAGGCAGGATATAAAGATTTTTTTAAAAATAGTATTTGTTAAGCGCTTAATATGTGCTAGGCACTGTACTAAGCGCTGGGGTAGATAGAAGATCATCAGGTTGGACACAGTCCCTGTCCCACGTGGAAGCTCACGGGCTTAATCCCCATTTTACAGATTAGGTAACTGAGGCACCGAGAAGTAAAGTGACTTGTCCAAGGTCACAGAGCAGACAAGTGGCAGAACTGGGTCCCAGGCCCGGGTTCTATCCACTAGGCCACACTCCTTCTCACAAGTTTATATATGTATGCATATGTGTATATAGACAAAGATGTGTGTGGAAAGAGCACGGGCTGGGGAGTCAGAGGTCACGGGTTCAAATCCCGGTTCAGCCGCTTGCCAGCTGTGTGTCTTTAGGCAAGTCACTTAACTTCTCTGTGCCTCAGTTACCTCATCTGTAAAGTGGGGATGAAGACTGTGAGCCCCACGTGGGACAACCTGATCCCCTTGTATTCTCCCCAGCGCTTAGAACAGTGCTTTGCACATAGTAAGCGCTTAACAAATACCAGCATTATTATTATTATGTGGTATATCTAAGTGCTGCAGGGCTAAGGGTGGGATGTATATCAAATGCATATCAAGGGAAACAGATCCAGGTGCATAGATGATGCAGAAGGAAGAGCGACTACCCCATAATAGCAATAGACAAATCAGATTACCTTTAAGGAACTTGAATTTCTTAAGGAGCTCAGCGCCTACAAAAGAGTCGCAGAGGTATAAGAGGAGTCCACTAAACACCACTCCCTCGGAGTTGACATTGATGGAATGCGGTCTGGAGCTGACGTAGCATATGGCCACCTAAAACCACAAGCAGAGAAGCCCATTCACCAGGTTACGATCAGCTTTTCCAAAGGTAAAAAAAACCAAACAAACAGACCCCGAGACTTAGACCCTGAGACTTAGACCCCGAGACTTAGATGGTCTTCAAAGAAAGCATAGTCCCTCTTGGAAAATGGGCAAGATGGAATTTGCCGTAACAATCGCTGTAACCATAGCAATAAATCAGCGTATACCTATTCTTGGTTAAATAGCGAGTCACTTAGCAGACTGCAGTAGTTGGAGAGCAAGTTGGCTCAGTTTTTTAAATTGAGCGAAAGTTTTTCACATGCAAGACTCCAAGCAGTGTGATGTTCTGTGGCTCCGCCAGCCCAGAACTCTGTCTCCAGTGGGGATCTGGGGCATTTTGTGGAACCATGTGCTGGTTGGCTTATTCATTCATTCAACTGTATTGATTGAGCACTTTCTGTGTGCAGAGCACTGTACTAAGTGATTGGGAGAGCACAGTGCAACAGTTAACAGACACCTTCCCTCCCACAACGTTTCCCTGAACGTGGTTTGGAGAATGGACCAGTGAATTCCTTTAATTCTCCCCTCTCCACCCTGGATCCATTCCAGGGACCCAATAGGGACAGCAGCCCTCTAGACCGTAAGTTCATTTTGGGCAGGGAATGTCTCTGTTTATTGTTATATTGTACTCCCCCAAGCGCTTAGGACAGTGCTCTGCACACAGTAAGCATTCGATATATATGATTCTGGTGTTAGCCCATTTCCAAGAGGAGGGAAACAATATGGAGAGCTTAAGACACGTGTTCAGAGTCCCAGCATAAGCCCCCTTCGCCTTGGGACCTTCTATAAGCTGTCACTGTTCAGGGAAGGCTCAGACTTGGGACATTCATATTTCTATTTCTGAAGTGGCTACAAGCTGGACCCTGCCTGGAGAGGAGATATGTGGAAAGGGATGAGTCCTGTAGGGTCTTTTCAAGCTATAGGTCGGTTATGATAGTTATTATGCATCAGTCAGGTCCCTTGAGGGGATTGTTATGGGTCAGTGGATTATGGGAAGCTTGATCCAAAGCATGGTCTCAGTTCTCATCTACCGGGGTTGGAAAGTTTTGTGGGGCTACGATACTAATGCAAATCGAGACAGATTCATCAGAGGTTTCTATGCCTTCTTCTGATGCCTATGAGCTGGCTCTCCCATGGCTCTTAAACTGCCTTCTGGTGGAGCCATGACCTCCCTCCTCTTAATAATAATAATAATAATGATTGTGGTATTTTTTAAGCACTCACTATGTGCCAGCCACTACTAAGTGCTGGGGTGGATACAAGCAAATCGAGTTGGACCCGGTCCCTTTCCCACACGGGGCTCCCGGTCTCAATCCTCATTTTACCGACGAGGTAACTGAGGCCCAGAGAAGTGAAGTGACTTGCCTAAGGTCACAGAGCAGACACGCGGCAGAGGTGGGATTAGAACCCATGACCTTCTGACTCCCAAGCCCATGCTCTATTCGCTACGCCGTGCTGCTTCTCTATTGGCTCCACTGCTTATCCTACCTTCTCCTTCTCTCCCCTCCTCTCATTCCCCCTCCTTGCCCACCCTCGCTCTTCCTGGTGGTTCCTGGGTGGCTCCATCCCATTGCCGGGCCAGCCGAGTCCCCGCAGAGATCCCAGTCGCCTTCCTCCCTTGTTGTCGGTGATCTCGAATGACAGATGCACTTCCCAACTGGGACACAGCCATCCTGGCTCCCGGGCTTTCAAAGGGGCGGTGGCTGAGGAGCCGGGAGACCGACCCGTCCTGTCTGTCCAAGGAGATGACTCCCTTCACCCTGACGAGGCCCCTTACCTCCGGTCCAATGTTCAGGTAGCAGTCGATGGCCAGCACAGGGCTTCTGAGGTTGTGGATGGCCTTAGGGAAGAGTTTGTACGTGGCGTGCTGAAGGAACTTCTCCAAGAGAAACTGAGCTGGAGCTGCTAGCAGGGTGTGCTCGCTGTCCGGGGCACAGACATATTGTACAGGCAAGACGGGTGCCAGGCTCTCTGACACCTGTGAGCGGATCCAATGACATTCTTTTTAGCATCCCGCCCGAGGTCCTATGGCGGACCTTCTGTCCTGCCTGCCTAACAAGAAGCTCAGCAGAGCGGGCTGGGGGAATGCAGTCTGGGACCAGCGGAGCTCTTGGGTTTGAGGAGAAAAGAAACAGAGAAAATCCCTGCGCGACCAAACCGGACATCCCCCCAAACCAAGGGAATCAGTGGTAAGAAGGCTCTGAGGGGGCCCTTCTGGAATGTCAGAATTTCCTATGGCAAAACCTACTCTGAATCTCCCTCATTCCTCGTTCCTCCAGGAGCAGGTTTCTAGTTGAGGTCTGTCTGGATTGCCAAGCAGAGAACACCCATAAAAAGGATGTTTCCAAGATCTCATTTGCCACATGGCCTCTAGAATTCTGATGAAGGGTCTTGTTGGTCTCTAACGAACCGGACACGGAGCTCAGCCCATCAGCATTTCCCTGTTTCAGATGGGACAGTGGACCTGGGGTCTCCTCACCAGCCCGGCAGCCATGTTTCCTGGGGTGCCGACTGGCTCCAGAAAATCAGTTTTGCCCGGCAGAGAGATGATCATCCAACACCCAAGAAGACCTCTCCCCACGGGCCATCAGCACGCTGTCTTGAGCCCCCCAAGCTTACCATGATTTTGGGTTTAATGGCGAAGTCCCTTTGCCCTCCGACCTGGACGTGTTTCTTCATGAGGCTGAAGTTATTGAAGCGGCAGATAAGCAGGCCACTGCTGTTGGTCCTCAGGTTAAAATCGACATCTTCGCAAAAGTACCTAAGCAGCAATCCACCAAAATCCAATTCTGAGAGTGCGGCAGTCAGTCGGCCCATTGGACCAACGTCAGAGGAGTGGGCCGGTGGAATCGGGGAGTAGTCTAACACAGAGACCACTCCCTCTCCTCCCCAATCTCGGCCTGAGGAAAACCCACGGCTAATTCACAACAGGCCCCGGGATTTGGGAATAAGTTGGGCAGTGCGTTCCCCTCTGCTCCTGCAAGTGAATTTCAGTGTGACTTGTCTCCCGTACCTCCCTCTCTGCCCCCCAGGACACCCCAGCCTGCTCTTCCTCCGACTCTCCCCGCAGCCATGATGGCAGATGCCCCGGTCGGGACAGGGCCAGAACATGGGTGCCTCCCCAACCCAACATTCCTCCCTCTACGAGAAAATGTTCCTCTCTGGGACTGGGACAGGAGGAAGAGGCAGGTGTTCGTCCTGGAGGGCGGCTGCCCCCATGGGACACCAAGACTGACAGGAGCTCTGGGCCCAGACTTTGAGAGAGAATCCCCGGCCCCCGTGGCCCCCAGATTAAAGGAATACACCGCAAAATCCACCTCTGCCCACCTCTCCTGTGGATCGATGCCTAGGGAGGGGAAGGAGAGGGTGCCACAGCAGGGCCAGGGCCGAGGAAGGAATAATCCGCCTCCAGGTCCAGGTAGCGATAAGACCTCCCCTAGCCCACCCAGCCGGCCGCCTACCTTTCACAAACCTCTCACTGCAGGTTGGGGAGCCGACCCCAGCGCTAATATCGCGGCTGTTAATTCCCGAGGAGGCTTTCTGCCTAAGGAAGGAGTGGTAGCCCCTCACTCCGGACTTAAGGAAGACAAGGGTGAGGGCTTGGGGACCCCTCTGGTTTTCAAATTTTCGGTGAGGCGAGAGAGCCCCGCCTCTCACCCACACAGACTAACTGTGGGCAAGACTGGGCGGCCACGGCCGGCGACGGGAAGGCCGCCATTCAGCGATACAAGCCCCAGGGAGCTTGATCTGCCAGGTACATACACACCCCTACAAGCCCAGCCAGGTGGGCTACCCCCAGTAGGCTATGCGGCTGTAGAAAACACAGGGGTGAGTAACACGGGTGGGTCCCAGAGGGTGACCGTCCAACCCTACCTGTTCAGGTCATACTGCACATTCTGGGTCAAGTCTATGTTGAGGAGAATAAAGTCGTGCACATGGCATCTAGAGAACGGTGCCTTCAGGTTTCGAGGTTTCATCTTGCTGTGCCACTTCTGAATTCCCAAGATGGCATAGTGGACAATTTTTGGTGTGGCTTCCATGTGCTGCAGTACGCTCTTCAGGGAAACGTTCTTACTGGCAATACCAGGATCCGCCGACTGGCTGTGAGATTTATTGTTAGTCAGCAGAGAAGGCAGAGCGCTAATAATAATGATAACAATAATAACAACAATAATGAGAACTGTGGGACTTGTTGACCATATACTATGAGCAAGCACTGTCCTGAGCACTGATAAGACACAATCTCCATCCCACATGGGGCTCACAGCCTAAGCAGTAGGAGGGAGAACCGGAATTCAATCTCCATTTTACAGATGAGGAAAGTGAGGCACAGAGAAGTTTAGTTCCCTAAAGACTGCATTCCTGACCCCCAGCCCTGTGCTCTTACCACTGGGCCATTCTGCTTCGAAATAATGATTAGAATGTTGATTATGCTATAAAAGAAACTTCCCGCCCCAACATATTTTCATATTAAGCCCTAAGGGAAGGAACTGGAAGAATGAGTCGAGGTGGGGTCTTGGCTGGGATCTGAATTGCGATGAGGTCAGAAGGCACCTTGCCCCGGCTGAACTGGAACCAGTGGCCAGAATATCGCGGCCCACAGGGGAAGCAGCGTGGCCTAGTCAAAAGAGCGTGGATTTAGGAGTCAGAGGCCCTGGGTCTAATCTCGGCTCTGCCGCTTGCCTGCTGCGTGACCTTGGGAGGTTGTGTCCAAGGCCTCACGCGGCTGCAAGAGGTCAGAGCGGATATTCCCTACGCTGAATGGGGCCGTGACCCTTTCTCACCCCGGCCCCTATCCCCTGAGCGGTTCTCCCCCAGCAGACCCGAGGAGCTGGGCCCGGGGCCCTGTGTGGCTGGAAGACGTCAGAGAGGAGATCCCTACCTTGAATGGAGACGCGATCCTTCCCCACTCAGCTCCCTCACCCCGAGCGGTCCTCCCCGCAACCCCGCGGAGCTGCGACCACGGCCCCACGTGGAAGGAAGATGTCAGAGAGGAGACGCTGACCCTTGAGGAGCTGATGGTCAAGTGGGGAATCTTATCTTCACTGTCTATCCAGAGTCAGGCCACCACCAAAACCCCACAAAATCCATCCTGCCTGTCAATTTCTCAGCTCCCTGGAGCCCTGGAGAAACGTGAAGTGTCACCTACCCATGCCTCGTCCACGCCGGGGACTAACTCCTGACCATTGGCTTCAAGGTACTCCATCACCCTCTCCCGTTTACCTTTCCACTCTCTTCCTCCACTCCACCCCAGCTCGCACTCTTCTTTCCTCTCAAGCTAATCTTCTTACTGCCTCATTCTCAGCCACCCGCCTTCAACCCCTTGCACACTCTCTTCCTCTTTCCTGGAACTCCCTCCCCTTCCTTCCCCCTTCAGGCAGACCGCGGCTCTCCCATCTTCTGAAAATCCGGGAGGCCTTCCCCGATTAATTCTTCTTCTCCCGAGGCCAAATCCTCCCGGCGGCCATCTCAGAACTTCGGCGTGTAAGTACTTATACACTCACACCTGTCTGTAGCACTTCTGTACTCATCAACTTGTGTACCCTACTCTTTAAGCATTCACCCAAGTACGTAACCATTTTCCTTTTCTTCAATCTGTACATTACTTTGGGTCCGTCTCCCCCACTAGAGTTAAGCTCCTAGAATTGTGTCCCTATTTAACTCCCCCTTTTTGTACTCCCCTTCTAGAGGTCAGTGCAGAGCCACAGAAGAAGCTCCTTAGATTCTACTGACGGAGCAGTCCGGCCTAGTGGATAGAGCACAGGCCTGGGAGTCAGAAGTTCACGGCTTCTAATCCTGGTCCTCTACTTGTCCGCTGCGTGACCCTGGGCCAGTCACTTCACTTCTCTGGGCCTCAGTGACTCATCTATAAAACGGGGATTAAGACCGCGAGCCCGATGTGGGACGGGGACCGCGTCCGACCCCATTTGCTTGGCACAGAGTAAGCGCTTAGCAAACACCTCCCCCTGGAAGGGTTAGAGACGGCATTACCTGGAGTGTTCCTGGTCACTGTGGATGTTCCAAAGGACGCAGGAGTCGTCCATCACCACGATGAAGGGCCAGACGCACTGACGTTTGACGCCTAGCTCCCCCAGGCGATTTCTCTCCAGCTCCAGGTTGTGGTAGGAGAGCTCTTTGATAAGGAACCTGGCTGCACCTGGAAGAGGAGGACACCCCTGCTACACCTCCCATCCAGCCAAGCTCAGAGAATCCGCCCCCCTCAGCGAAACGGCCAGAGGGGCCACAGTCGAGTGGGAAAGTTTCCCAGAGAGGGAAAATTCTCTCTTCTCCCGACAGGAAACTGGGCACGGCTGCCCTAAATGAGTCCTTCTTTCCCCTTCGCCCAGTCCCTTCTCTGTCGCTCTGACTCGCTTCCTTTGATGATGATGATGGCATTTGTTAAGCGGTTACTATGTGCCAAGCACTGTCCTAAGCGCTGGGGGGGGATAAGAGGTAATCAGGTTGTCCCACGTGGGGCTCTCAGTCTTAATCCCCATTTTACAGAGGAGGGAACTGAGGCACAGAGAAGTGAAGTGACTCACCCAAAGTCACACAGCCGACAAGTGGCGGAGTGGGATTAGAACCCAAGACCTCTGACTCCCAAGCCCGGGCTTTTTGCATTGAACCACGTTGCTTCCTTTACTTACCCCTCCCAACCCCGGCCCCGCATCACTTATGTACCTATCTCTAAATTGTTTATTTATATTAAAGTCCGTCTCTCCCTCTAAACCGTAAGCTCGCTGTGGGCGGCCAACGTGTCTGTTTCTTGTTACAGTGTATTCTCCCAGATGCTAAGTACAGTGCTCTGCACACAGTAAGCACTCAATAAATATGATTGACTGATTGACTGGCTCCTCCCAGTGGGATCTGGGATCGAGCAGTCCATGTTGGCTTCACCGGATGGAACCTTAGAGTTGGGGGGAGCTGGATGAGCGATCCCTAGCTATTGGAGTGTGGGTCCATGAGGAGAAACCAGGACATGGTTCCCAGCGTGGCTCAGTGGAAAGAGCCTGGGCCTGGGAGTCAGAGGTCATGGGTTCGAATTCCGGCTCTGCCACTTGGCAGCTGTGTGACTATGGGCAAGTCACTTCACTTCCTCTGTGCTCAGTTACCTCATCTGTAAAATGGGGATTAACTGTGAGCCTCACGTGGGACAACCTGATTACCCTGTGTCTACCCCAGCACTTAGAACAGTGCTCTGTACATAGTAAGCGCTTAATAAATACCAACATTATTATTATTATTATTATTAATAAACATTCGTGTCCACAAATTCTGCATATTGAACTCCCCCAAGAGCTTAGCACAGTGTTCTGCACAGTCAGCACTCAATAAATACTACTGATTGGTTGATTGACTGACCGATCGATCCTCTTTCCCTAGAGGACGTGGGTTCTAATCACGACTCCGCCACTTCTCTGCTGTGTGACCTTGGGCAAGTCACTCAGTTACCTCATCTCTAAAATGGGAATTAAAAGTGTGAGCCCCATGTGGGACAACCTGATTACCCCGTATCTACCCCAGCGCTTATAACAGTGCTTGGCATCTAGTAAGAGCTTAACGAAAACCACAATTATTATTATTACTGTTTAATAAAATGCTAGCCAGCAGCATGTAAGAATAAGACCGTCAAATTGGAAATGGAGCTCTGAAAGAGACCAGTTTCTCTAAACTGTAAACTCGTCCTCTAAACTGAAAACTCATGTGGGCAGGGATAGTGACTTCCAACTCTGATATACTGTACTCGCCCCAAGTGTTTAGTACAATTGTGTAAATGTCACTTCACTTCTCTGTGCCTCAGTTCCCTCATCTGTAAAATGGGGATTAAAAGTGTGTGAGCCCCACGTGGGACAACCTGATTACCCTGTATCTCCCCCAGCGCTTAGAACAGTGCTCGGCACCTAGTAAGCGCTTAACAAATACCAACATTATTAAATCAGTGGGGTAGAGTCGGCGGGGGAGAGCTGAGAGTGTTTTAAAACGGGGAAGTTGAGGATCCCGTTGACCTGCACCAAATGCTTTGTTGGTGAAATAGGAACCAACAGACGTGAACTTTTCTAACTCTCCCCAGCCTCAACGCTCTCCTATGTCCACCTTCACATAAGCATCTCCTCCAAGAAGCCTTCCCGGACAAATCTCTCATCTTCCCACGCTATTTTCCCTCTCTACTGCGTTTCCCACGCACTTGAGTCCAGAGCTCCTAATCACTTAGGGTCTAACCACTTAGCACACACATATCTTTAAACACTATTCCCTCCGCCCCCCGGAATATAGTTTAATGCTGGTGCCCTCCACTAGATTATAAGATCTTTGAAGGCAGGGATTGTAATAATAATAATAATAATGATGATGATAAATAATTCTGTTGCTCATTAAAAACTTCCTGTGTGCCAAGCGCTGTTTTAAGTGCTGGTGTAGAAACAAGTTTATTGGGTTGGACACAGTCCCTGTCCCACATGGGGCTCACAGTCTAAGTAGGAGGAAGTAGGAGTTACATTTTACATTTTACAGATGAGGAAACTGAGGCCCCGAGAAGTCAAGTGACTTGTCCAAGGTCACACAGCAGATAGGTGGGAGAGCTGGGATTAGAACCCAGGTCTTCTGATTCCCAGGCCTCTGCTGTTTCCATTAGGTCATACTGCTTCCCAACCATTGATTGATTAATTGATTGAGTTCTCTTGTCTGCTTTCTAAATCTATCCCTTCTACCCGTGCCGAAGCCCCACTTTTCCTCAGCTCCCGCTTCCTTCCGCATCACCACGACTCGCTCCCTTTACTCCTCCCCTTCTCCCCATCCCAAAGTACTTATGTAGATATGTAGATATCTATAATTCTACTTATTTATATTGATGCCCGTTTACTTGTATTGATGTCTGTCTCTTCCCCCGCCCCAAGACTGTGAGCAGAGATTGTCTCTCTTAATTGCTATATTGTCCTTTCCAAGCGCAGACAGTAAGCGCTCAATAAATAAGATTGAATTGAATGAATCCCCTTTCAACTCTTAGAAACACTTGCTCCTTCCCTCCTCCCTTCCTCTCTAACAAGGGGTTCAGGGCTTTCTCTCTCTAACCTATCTGCTCTCTTCGCTTGCTTCTTACCAGCCTGTGGCCTTTCTTTCTCCCAAGCTCACCTTCTTACACTGCCTCGCTCTCGACTCTCCCGCTGCGGACCCGGCCTTCCCCCTGCCATGGACTCCTTCCCGCTTTAAATCGCTCGGCTCCCAGTTCTCCCCAACTGGAAAGCCCTTCTGAAATCCCACCTTCTCCAAGAAGCAATTCCACCTTTCTGGATCGTGTCATCCCAAGATACCCTTGGCTCTTACACGCCTTGCTTGTTTATGTGCGTGATAATAATAATTGTGATATTTGTAAAGCACTATCAATCAACCAATCAGTGGTTTAGTAACAGTGCTCTGCACATAGTAAGTGCTCGATAAATACGATCGATTGATTGACTGAGCGCTTACTGTGTGCAGAGCACAGTGCCAAGCGCTTGGGAGAGCACGATACAACAGAGTTGGCAAACCCTATGTACTACTATGTAGCAAGCACTGTGCTAACTGCTGGGATAGACACAGGACAGCCCAATTAGATACCATCCCTGAACCATCTTCCCATATACTTGAGCTTTGATCAGCTGTATCTTTGTCTTCCTTTGGCTCCCACTATTTACGAATAGCTCGCGTCCGCCTGCCCCACCGCCTCCGTGAAACGTCAGCTCTTCGAGGGCAGGGATCAGGTCTTTAACACTGTGTCGGCTCCTATGTGCTGGTAATAGCAGTAACAGTATCGATTACTGTGCGCAGAGCACTGTCACTAAGCTCCGGGAGCAAGGACGCAGGTGGGAATTAGAAGCGGTGTTCAGAACGGCCTGGGCCCCGACGCAGCAAATGGGACTTCGGGTTGCCAACGGCTGGGGGCTCTTACCAACGCCGGCATTGTTGAACGTGCCAGGCAGCACCAGCATGATGTGGTTGGGCCAGTACTTGCGATAAAGCGGCATTTCGTACTCTTTGACCACGAGCAGGTGAAGGTGGCTGATGCCCTCCATGGCGTGGAACAGGTTTAAAAGGCCGTGCTCGTGCCGCCCGCTCGAGGGAGTGAAAATGGGGCTCTTGACTGAATTCAGATTCTGTGGAAAGACAAAAGAGCTCAGAGCAGAGTGGTTTCTGGTCAGATGGTTGGGAAGGCCAAGCCTGCTCCCTGCTGGGACAGGAATGGGGTGGGGGAAGGGTAGAGGGGAGGAGAGCCCCCCACCTTGTCCGACACCAGTGGCAGCCGCATGCTCTCCAGGTGCTTGCCCTGCTTGCTGAACACAAAGTGGCTCTCCTTGGATTTGGGGATGATGAAATGCAGCTGAACCTCTTCCCCCAGCATGGAGGACGAGAAGGTGAATGCGTGAAGAGTGGAATCTGACGCCTGCTGGGAGACAGAAGGAGGGACATCAGCTTCGGCTTGCCAGAGCAGCAGGGACCATATTCCCAGGGACCCTGGCCACGGTCCCGGCCCCGGCCCCTCGGCCAACTGACCTGTTCCCCTCGGGCCCCCGGGCCCTCAGCCACCAGACCTGCTCCCCTGGTCCCTCCCGCCTTTCGGTCACCTGACCTGCTCCCCCAGGCTCCCCATCCCCGGCTCCCCAATCACTTTACCCACATCTCCAGGTCCCCGGGCTCCAGCCCCTCAGCCACCTGACCTGCTCCCCCACCTGCTCCCTCTTCCCTTCCCTCTGCACCTCTTCATCTTCATCTTCCATCCCCCACTTCACAGCCGAGGCTCTGCCCGCTCCCCAGAAACCACCGCTACCCACAATACGGCCGCAGGCCAACCTCAGGAGGCAGTGGAAGGCAGTCACCTATTCCATCAGGAACTAGGGTTAGTTAGCTGGACCAGCACATCACCCTACCCAAGAAAGAGCAGTAGGGGCATACACCAGTATGGCTTTGCTCTGTTTCTTCCCAGGTACTCACAGGAAGGAAACCCAAAAGTCACCCATGAGGTTGCCCTGTATTGGCTCTCGAGGGTCTTAATCATCATGCTTACTATGTGCCAGGCACTATACTAGGCGCTAGGGTGGATACAAGCAAATGAGGTTGGACACGATCCCTGTCCCACATGGGGCTCTCAGCCTTAATCCCCATTTTACAGAGGAGGTAACTGAGGGCCCGAGAAATTAGGTGACTTGCCCAAATTCACACACCAGACAAGTGGCAGAGCTGGAATTAGAAACCATGACTCCCACGCCCGAGCTCTAACCATTAGGCCTCTCTCCTTTTACTACCTCGCGTCCTTCTTGCTACCTAGGGGCCCCTAAAGCTCAGCAGAGTCTAGGGAAGTGGGACCTTTTGGCTGGAACAAAAAACCACCAACTCATTTTAACTAGGTCAGGGCCCAAGAAGGGAAGGTGACCTTCCAAGGGAAGCCTGAGGCCGCTCTCCAGGGACCATTTATGACCCTTTCTCTGAGGCATAACCGCTCCTAGAACAGAGCGGGCAGAGGCGTGGAGAATTGTCATCTCAGTCTGCCGTCAGTGGGAGTCTGCTCCCCTTCTCCCCCCAACCCCTGTCCCGGTCCCCGGCCAGCAGCGGGGTGGCATACCTGGGCCCCGGGATTCACGTCCATGTACTGGTGACACTGCTCACAGTGGTGGAATGTATTGTATGCGGCAAATTTGGTCAGCATCATAGACACCGTCTCCCGCTTCTTGGGGTCGTCAACTCTGACTTCCTTGCTGGCTTCTGTGCGGAGGGAAACACACACACACACACACCCCACACGCACACCGCACAGACACGCACAGACCCACACAAACACCCCGCAGGAAGTTCTCACACAGCTATCTCAGGGGTGGGGAGACAGCCCCCTCAGCTGCTGACTCAGATGGGGTTCTTTGGAACCCTCCAGTCCCCAGAAAGGAAGATTGGGTGATCCCCACACTTGGGGTTTGCCTTTCCCAAGAAGCCCCCCCGGGGGGCTCTGGGGTCCTGGGGATACCCGCACTGACCTTGCTTGACCCCCGCCAGCTCCGCCGTGAACACCAGGCTCATCAGCCGGTACTTGGGGTCGTGCACGCTGACGTCGAACGGCATTTTCCCGAAGTTCTCGACGTCGGGCCAGTGATCGCGCTCCGACTGGCTGATCTCGCAGCTCTCGCTGGGATCTACAGCAACCGACGAAGCGCGCGGAGTCAGCCCGGACCGGGCTGCGGGTGCGGATCCCCACGTCCGGGTCTACCCGTTCCTAGGTTGAAGGGTGGCCCCAGAAGCCCGGGCGGCTTGGACTGCTGCTATTGGTTCCATCTTTGTGGACTGAAACAACCTCTCCCCCCGGAGCTGGCCAAACTAACTGACTGTGGGACTTGTTAAGCACTTACTAATAATAATAATAATAATAATAATAATAATAATGTTGGTATTTGTTAAGCGCTTACTATGTGCCGAGCACTGTTCTAAGCGCTGGGGTAGACATAGGGGAATCAGGTTGTCCCACGTGGGGCTCACAGTCTTAATCCCATTTTACAGATGAGGGAACTGAGGCACAGAGAAGTTAAGTGACTTGCCCACAGTCACACAGCCGACAAGTGGCAGAGCTGGGATTCGAACTCATGAGGCCTGACTCCAAAGCCCATGCTCTTTCCACTGAGCCACGCTGCTTCTCTACTATGCGCCAAGCACCGTTCTAAGAGCTGGGGTAGATACGAGGTCATCAGGTTGTCCCACATGCGGCTCACAGTCTCAATCCCCATTTTCCAGATGAGGTAATGGAGGCCCAGGGAAGTGAAATGACTCGCCCAAGGTCACACAGCAGACAAGTGGTGGAGCCGGATTAGAACCCACGACCTTCTGACTCCCAGCCCCGTGCCCTATCCACTTCGCCACTGAGAAGTGTTTACACAGGCGTGACTGCTGGGAGTTAGCCGGATTCAGGGCTCAATACAGTGCTCTGCACACACTAAGTGCTCCTTAAATACTATTGACTGACTACTGACTGAGAACCGACCCCCAGAAGTGCTGTTAGCCCATCACCGCTCTTCCAGTTTCTCCCAATGCCCACCTTGAAACATCTTAGGGAAGACCAAGATCGGGAATCCCTTACGGCTTTTAGCCACAGGTGGCTTGCAACATGGGTTGAACTGGGCCTGAAGTTTTCCTTTAATGAGGAGACAGGTGACTGACCAGCTTTGACATTTAGATCAATCAATCGTATGTATTGTAGATCACTCTACTAAGCGCTTGGGCGCATACAATATAAGAGATGGCAGACATGTTTACTTACATGTATACTTACATGGACATACAATATAAGAGATGGTAGACATGTTTCTTGCCCACGAGGAGCTTAAAGTGGGGAGACAGGTATTAATTAGTAAATTTCGATATGGACATAAATGGTGTGTGGCTAAGGGTGGGGTAAGCAATAACCAAGTGCAGAAAGAGTGGGAGAAGAGGAAACGAGGACTTAGTTGGGGAAGGCCTCTCGGAGAAGATGAGCCTTTAATAAGGCTTTGAAGATGGGGAGAGTGATGGTCTGTTAGATTTGAAAATGAGGAGAAGCAGCATGGCCCAATGGATCTCTATCACAGGCCTGGGAGGATCCGGGTTCCATCTGTGGCTCCGCCTTTTGTATTCTGTGTGACTTTGGGACAGCCACTTAACTTCTCTGTGCTTCTATTACCTCATCTGGGAAATGGGGATTAGGACTGTGGGCCCTAAGAGGGATAGCTTGTAGCTATTCCAGTGCTTACTACAGCGCCTGGCATGTAGTAACTACTTAACAAATGTCTGTTTTTTGTTTTGTTTTGTCTTGATGATGTCTTGTTTTTGTTTTGTTCTATTTTGCTTTGCTGTCTGTCTCCCCCGTTTAGACTGTGAGCCCTCTCCACCCCCTATGCTCCTCTCCCTTCCCCTCCCCTCAGCACTGGGCTCATTTGTATATATTATCTATTACCCTATTTATTTTGTTAATGAGGTGTACATCCCCTTGATTCTATTTATCTCGATGATGTTGTCTTGTTTTTGTTTTGTTCTGTTTTGTTTTTCTGTCTGTCTCCCCGGTTTAGACTGTGAGCCCGCCATTGGGCAGGGAGGTTGTCTCTATCTGTTGCCGAATTGTACATTCCAAGTGCTTAGTATAGTGCTCTGCACATAGTAAGGGTTCAATAAATACGATTGAATGAATGAATGAACAAATATCACAAAAAATACAAAGGGGGAGGGAGTTTCAGGCCAGAGGCAGGATGTGGGTGACAGGTCAGTGACGAGATAGACAAGATTGATGTACAGTAAGTAAGTTGGCATTAGAGGAGCGAAGTGTGCGGATTGGGTTGCATTAGGAAAAAAGAGAGGTAAAGCAGGAGGGGGCAAGTTGATCGAGCACTTTGAAGCCGATGGTAAGGGGTTTCTCTTTGATGTCTGCATCAAAGAGGTGGATGGGCAACCTCCGTTCTTGAGGAGTGGGGAAAAATGGACTGAGGGATTTTGTAGAAAAATGATCTGGACAGCAGAATGAAGTATGGACTGAAGCCAGGGAAACAGGAGCGAGGTCAGCGTGGAGGCTGATGTGGTAATCGAGGTAGGATAGGTAATAACCACAGGATTTGGTGACAGATTGAATCCGTGGGTTGAATGAGAGTTGAGTCAAGGAAAATGCCAAGGTTACGAGCTTGGGAGACGGGGAGACTGGTAGTGCTGTGTACAGTCATGCGGGAAGGTTGGGGTTGCGTGGGAAGCGGAGGGGTTCTGTTTCGGATATGTTTATTTTGAGGTGTTGGATGGAACAACCAAGTAGATATGTCCCGAAATACCAGACTGCAGAGAGGGAGAGAGGTCAGGGCTGGAGATGCAGATTTGGAAATCATCTGCATAGAGATAGTAGTTGAAACCATGGCAGCGAATGAATTCTGTAAGGAAGTGGGCGTAGTTGGAGAATAGAAGAGAGGATCAAATAACCTCATTAGAGAAGGGGACTCGGCAGCTCCCACCCAGAGAGAATTAATGATTATAGGAAGGGATTTTTTTGATTTTTTTCCTCAGTAAAAACAAAAGAGGAATTTGGGATTTCATGTGGTTTTGAAGGGGAGGTTCCAAGAGGCTTCTCCCGCCTTCCTTACCTGCTCACTGATCTAGGTGCTACAGAGGCTGGAAAAAGACACGACACTTTTCCGCACGACTGCTGACTTGGTGTCTTGAGTTTCGTTTCTCCCCCGGCTTTCCAAAGAAGTAGCGAACACCCCACCTTCCTTACTAAGCCCCGAGCCTCTCTCTTCCCCTAACCTAGTCCCAGCTCTGGGGTAGCCAGAATCACAGCCTGAGAAGAAGAGGGGGGAAAGTCTCTCTGCACATCTCAAAGGTCTCCAGTTGCTCATCCATCTCAGCATCAAACAAGAACTTTTCACTAAGGCACTCGATCAGTTCTTCCCCTCCCACCTAAACTTGCTCTTCCCTCACTATAACCCAGCCTTTGCAGACCACTCCTCTACCCCCAACCTACTTTTTGGGCCTGGCTCTTAGTAAGCGCTTAAAAAATACCACAGTTATTAAGTCCATACTCCTGCAGCATTTAAAACTCTGTTGTTTCCCGTATTTATTATAAGGGAATTGATTTATTTGCAATTTATTTCAATATCCTTCTCCCCCACTATATGGTAAGCTTCTTAAGGGCAGAGGTCACCTTTACCTTTTCGATTGTACTCTCCCAAACACTTAGTACCATGGTCTGCTGCACACAGTAAGTGTTCAATAAATACCACTGATAGATTGCTTTATTCTCAATGATCTTTATCAAATGGGTCAGCACACAGTTTGCTGCTATTGTGTATATATGTACATATTTACAATTCTATTTGATTAAAAATGTGTATATATCTATAATTCTATTTATTTATATCGATGCCTGTTTACTTGTTTTGATGTCTGTCTCCCCCTTCTAGATTGTGAGCCTGTTATGGGCAGGGATTGTCTCTCTTTGGTGCTGAATTGTACTTTTCAAGTGCTTAGTACAGTGATCTGCACACAGTAAGTGCTCAATAAATACGATTGAATGAATGAACGTGGTATTACTGTTGCACTTTTGCAAGTATTTTTATACTCGTTTGCTTCCTCCTACTTTTCATTTATTTTAATTTCTGTCTTCTCTGATAGATTTTAAGCTCTTCAAGGGTAGGGATCATGTCTACTGACCTACTGTACTCTCTCAAACAGTTAGTACAGTGCCCTCCACAGAGTAAGCACTCGATAGATAACGTTGGTATTTGTTAAGCGCTTACTATGTGCCGAGCACTGTTCTAAGCGCTGAGGTAGACACAAGGGAATCAGGTTGTCCCACGTGGGGCTCACAGTCTTAATCCCCATTTTACAGATGAGGTAACTGAGGCACCGAGAAGTTAAGTGACTTGCCCAAAGTCACACAGCTGACAAGTGGCCAAGCCGGGATTCAAACCCATGACCTCTGACTCCACAGCCCGTGCTCTTTCCACTGAGCCACGTCGACTGGTAATTATTTCTAGATCCAGAATGCACTGATTCCATTGCACTGAAATTCTAAAACCTAAAATGGGGTTTTAGGTTTTAGGACCTAAATGGGGTATTAATTTAGGACCTAAAATGGGGTATTAAAACTAAGATTTTAAGTTCTCATTTAAATAATTTGTAGGTTTATCTAGAATTAGAACACAAGGTTAGTTGGTCTTCTGTTCTTATATGGTAAACGTTTATAAAAATTTGCAGTTTAGATAACCGATCCCTACTGTTTCCTCATAGCCAGATTCAGAACAGGAGAAATAGCTGAGGGAAGAACAATTCCCAACTCTTTTTGAGGTTTAATGAACAATTAACACCCCTCTGGGGACATGCCGTCAGCCCCACAAGGCCACGGTTTTACTCTCTCCAAATCAGTCAGCAGGGACTATTCATAATAAGACTGTAGACAAAACAGCTCTTGCTGGAATTTTGTTTTTTCCCTATATTGAATATTCAACTACCACTTAAGTGAGATTCATTTCCCGTCCCCGCCCTCCTATCCTTATCCTTGACTGTTTCCCCCACCTCTGTGTGCTCTGAACACAGTAAGCGCTTAATAAATACGACCGGATGAATGAATGAATCTCTAATTGATTTTAATGTCCGTCTCCATCTGTCTCCTCTTGTAGACCGTAAACTCCTTATGGGCAGGGATCCCGTCACACCAATTCTGTTGTACTGTGCTCCCCCAAGCACTCGGTGCAGTGCTCTCGACACAGTTAAGCACTCAGTAAATACCCTGATTTGACTCTCGCGTCTCCTACGTTGATGAGTCAATCGCCCCCACCCCCGCGCCCCACTCTGCGGCGGCAGGAGCGTTTAGCACATACTGGTGTTGATCTCCTCCTCGTCGTACACGTCCACCTCCAGCAGCCTGATGAGCATGCGGAACAGGATGCGCAGGAACTGCAGGTAGGACCCCGTCTTGCCCACCTAGAGAAGGAAGGAGGTGCGCTCCAGGCCCCGGAACCCGGTCCCCCAGCCCCGGGGGTCCCGGCTTTCCTCCTCCCGGGGGATCCGGAAGGGCCCGGCCAGGCCGGCGGCCGTACCTGCGGGGGGCCGGTCAGCAGCAGCCGGCGGGGGTGGAGGCCCCTGGGGCCACCCAGGTCGCTCGGGCTGTGGAAGTCAGCGTGGTGCTGGCGGGCCGCCGTCCACTGGCGATAGTAGTGGGACTGCTCTTGGCTGCTCATGTCCTGGTGCAGGCAGGGCCGCAGGGAGCTCACCCAGGTCACGTCCGCGTGGGGCAGGAGCGCGGAGGAGGCGGGCAGCTGCCCGCTCTTCTGAGCACCCAGGAGGCAGTAGGCGGCCTTGGACAGGACCACGATGCGCGGCAGGGCCGGGGGCAGGCCGGCACAGCCCGGCCCCGGCCGCCGGGCCCAGCGGAAGGCCCGGGACATGGACGATGAGGACGAGGGCTTGGAGGTGGTGCTGCTGGCTAGCTGCTGGCCCAGGGAGTCACACTCCTGCTTCAGGCTGTCCCCGGCGCCGGCGGGAGGGGCGGGGGCGGCAGCGGCCCCCGGGGAAGCCCGGCCCTCCGTCACAGAGCTGTGGCCCCGGTCCGCTGTGCTGGACGAACTCACCCCGTTCTCCGCGATGGAGCCTGGGGGGGGGATATGAGCCGGCCCCACATTAGGGGCTCGGAGGGGTCTTCGGCCCCCGATCCGGGGAGAGCACGCCTTGGGGAGCACAGCCCGTCAGCCTGGGCCCCGAGACGTCCCCCTCCGGATCAGCGAGAAGCTCTTGGGGGCAACCGACCCCCACGGCCCCCCGGACCCTTTCCGCCCCACCTCTCGCCTAGCCAGGATCCGCCTGTGGGGCCGCCCTCAGGATTGATCTCCAACGATTTATAAATTATTTATTTATATTAGTGTCCGTCTCCTCCTCTAGACCGTAAGCTTGTTGCGGACAGGGAATGCGTCCGTTTGCTGTTAGACTGTACTCTCCCAAGAGCTCAGTACGGTGCTCCGCACAACAGTGAGCGCTCGATAAATACCACTGAATGAACGAACGAGGATTCGACGGGCGGCTCGTGGCCTTCGCCTCGGGGTAGCCCTGAGGGACTCTGGGGGGGCGCAGGGGGAAGCTGAGGCGCGGACGTGCCGGCTTCCCACCACCGTCTCCCTCTCCCACTCCCCCCGCCTGCCATCTTGAGGCACCCAGGGGCCGGGCCTCCCCTGCCGTCATCCCCGCAGGAACCGGTGGATGGACGGGTCACCCACCCGAGGTCCCGGTGACGGCGCTACTGTTGCTCTGGGGCCTCTCCAGGTCAACCAGCAGTTCTTCCGCATCGTTCTCGCTGAGGCTGGCCCTCTCGTGGTCCTTTTCGCTCAGGTCCAGGGCGGCGATGGGACCCTGGATGACTTCCTTGGAGACGTAGCAGCAGGCCAGACCCACTTCCTGCTCCAGGGCCGTGCGAGTCAGGTAACTTGAGTCAATCAGTCGGAGGTCACAGAACTTCAGCGACCTGTGGAACGGGGATTCCTCTTGGCGTTTCCCGTCTTGGATGTGTGTGTGTGCGTGCGTGCACATGTGTGTGGACATGTGTGCAATTGTGAACGTGCGTGTATGTGCCGGCGGGAAGTGCACATGGAGGTATGGGGACATCGGAGTGGGTGCGGAGGAGGAGGGCGTGGGTGAGCGTGTGAATGCATGAGTGTAGGAGGGGTGGGTCTAAATGGGCCGGTGGAACTGAGGAAACGACTTGTAAACCTGCTATTCTCGCTCTCTCTCTCCCCCAAAGTGGGAAGAGTCCCCCGTTAGCCTGGTGTGGAACTCTCCTCTCTCCTGGGCCTTGGAAATCCTTGGGAAAAGGTAGCTGTCCCTCCCATGCTCCTGGGCAAAGCTGCCAACCCGCAGCCCCTGGAGTGGACTCTGCCTCAGCCACACGGAGCAATCCCTCCCGAGGGGGCCTCCTGGTCCAGGGTGGGAAAATGGGGAGCGGGGACGAGGAGGGGTAGGGCACTGGGGCCTGCCTTGAAATCTGCCCGCGGAACTCTGGGCTCCACGGAACTCCGTCCGGCTGCCCTGCACAGCCGCTGACCCCAGTGGGGAGCGGTATTCTCTAAGCAGCTGGGCTTGCAGGAGGCTCGAGAGGCCATTGCTTAGACAGCTGCCCCATTAGACGCCCCGGCGATAAGCCACGGGACGCCAGCCTTGCCCGTTCACCTGGACGCGGGGCTCTGCGGCTGGGGAACGGCAGGGATTCAGACCGTACCTGGGGAAGGTTTCGCCAAGGGGATCCTTGCCCGTCAGTATGACAATACAAGGTAGACCTTCCAGGTCCTGGTAGGTCCGAGGGAGCCATTCCTCCTGCTCATTTCCCCTCCAGGTCTGCAAGGAAGGACACGGTGGATCAAACGGAAAGTCAGCTTAACACTCCCCCTTCCCCGAGGATCTGGGCAGATCGGACTCCAGAAGCCTTCGGCTGTGGTGAGGACGGAGGGACCGGAAAGCGGAAGATTCAGGAAGCCGCTTGTGGCTTTCATCTAAACCATCTTCCTCGTTCCTGCAGTAAACAGTGGTCCTGAAACCAATCAATTAATCAATCATATTCACTGACCGCCTATTGTCGGATCGTAAGCTCTTTCTATTAGAACCTAAGTTCCTGGAGGACAGGAGAAATGTCTCTTCTCTGTTTTGAATTTTCCACGTGTAATCGCAATGCACAGTACCCGGTGAGTGTTCAATAAATCCTATTTCTATTGTGTGCAGAGCACTGTACTAAGCACCTGGGAGAGTACAATAGAGGTAGAAGACATGATCCCTCACAACAAGGAGCTTACACTTTAACTGGGGAGACAGATGGGAAGAGGAGTTTAAATAGTAAACAACGTAGTTGGACGTGAAGAAATGCTGAGATGACGGTTGGGAAGACGTGACCAGCGGAGAAGAAAAATCAACGGGGGAAAGCTTCCTGGAGAAGGTAGGATTTCAGAATGACTTTGAAGATGGGGAACTACTCATCTTCCTACCCAGACTCTATACTCCCCATGAGTTTCTCAACACTGTAGACAACACCACCACCTCCCCCATCTCACAGGTCCATAATCTTGGCATTATATGAGACTCATCTCTTTCATTCAACCTACGTATTCATTCTGTCACAAATGTTGTCAGTTTTACCTTCAAAACATCCCTAGAATCTGCTCACTTTTCCTCTTCATCCAAACTCCTACCTATCCAATTCAAGCACTTGTCACATCTCACCCTATCTCCTGTCTCTGCTCTCCCCAGTCCACACTTCACCTTGCTGCCCGGATCATTTTTCTAGAACTATGTTTGGTCTACATCTCCCCACTCCTCAAACACTTCCTAAGGTTGCCAATCCACTTCCGCCTCAAACAGAAACTCCTTACCGTCGGCTTCAAGACACTCAGTCAGCTCTCCCTTCCTATCTTACCTCTCTAATCTCCTGCTATAATCCAACCTAAACGCTTTGCTCCTCTAACACCAACCTCTCTCTCTGTACCTCGATCTCATCTATCCCATCATTTACCCCTTGCCCAAGTCCTCTCTAAGGCCTGGAACTCCCTCTCCTTTCCTATGTGATAGACCACCACTCCCCTCACCTTCAAAGCCCTTCTAAACTCACATTTCCTTCAAGAGGCCTTGCCTGACAGAGTCCTCATTTCTCCTACCCACTCTCTTCTCTGTGGCACCTATGCACTCGGATCTGTAGCCCTTAAGCACCTAGTATTCACCTCACCCTCTGCCCCAAGGCACTTATACACATCTAGTAATAAGAAGGAGAATTATGGTATTTATTAAGCACTTAATGGGTGCCAAGCACTCTGCTAAGCACTGAGGTTAATACAAGCAGCGTGGCTCAGTGGAAAGAGCACGGGCTTTGGAGTCAGGGCTCATGAGTTCGAATCCCAGCTCTGCCACCTGTCGGCTGTGTGACTGTGGCCAAGTCACTTCACTTCTCTGCGCCTCAGTTCCCTCATCTGTAAAATGGGGATTAAGACTGTGAGCCCCACGTGGGACAACCTGATTCCCCTATGTCTACCCCAGCGCTTAGAACAGTGCTCGGCACATAGTAAGCGCTTAACAAATACCAACAATATAATAATATAATACAAGATAATCAGTCAGATGCAGTCCACGTTTGACATGGGGCTTCCAGTTTAAGTAGGAAGGAAGACAGGTGCTGAAGGAAACTGAGGCCTAGAGAAGTTAAATGACTTACCCAAGGTCTTGTAGCAGACAAGTGGAAAAGTCAGGATTAGAACCCAAGTCTTCTGACTCCCAGGCCTATGCTCTTTAGGTCATGCTGCTTCTCCATATTATCATCATTACCATCAGCATCATCTTCAATGTTATTTATTTAGCTCTTGCTGAGTCAGAGCACTGTACTAAGAGGTTGGGAGAGTACAACACAATCGAATTGGTAGACATGTTCGCTGCCCACAAATACATTTCCCTAATCTCTACTATTTCCCCTTTCTGTAATTTATGTCAACGTCTTCCTTTCTCTCTAGACTCCTAAGCTCCTTAGGTCCTTGTGGACAGGGATGGTATCTACCAACTCTACTATATTGTACATCCCCAAATGATTAGTACAGCGTTTTGCTCCACGTAAGTGCTCAACAGATACCACTGATTGATTGATTGATTGATTGATTCGTACAAGTAACTACCGAAGGATTTTGAGGAGTGGAGAAATGTGTGCTTAGTGAGGTAGAGAAGCAATATGGCTTAGTGGAAAGAGCATGGACCTGGGAGTCAAAGGACCTGGGTTCTAATCCTGTCTCTGACCCTTGACTGGTGTGCGACATTGGGTGAGTCACTTAACTTCTCTGTGCCTCAGCTCGCTTGTCTGCAAAATGGAGACTAGGATTGTGAGCCCCATGTGAGACATGGACTGTGTCCAACCTGATTATCTTTTATCTATCCCAGGGTTTAGTACAGTGCCTAGCACGTAGTAAATGCTTCACAAGTATCATCTTTTAAAAAATAAAGACGATAGGAGCAGCGGAATGTAATACAGATAGAAGAGGGGAGAGGCTTGAGGCAGGGAGACTAGTGAGGAGGCTGATACGGTAGTGATCATTTAGAAGGGCAGGAAGGAACGAATCTGGACCAATCCCTGAGCCTCATGTGGGAAAGGGCCCGTGTCCAATCTGATTATCTTGTATCTGCCCCAGCTCTTAGAACAGTACTTGGTACATAGAAAGAGCGTAATAAATACCATAATTATTATCAATTATCAGGAAAAATGGACACAATTTAGCAACACACTAAATGTGAGGGCTGAAAGAGAGCATGAAGTAAAAGAAAATGCCAAAGTATGGGCTTGAGAGACAGAGATGATGTTGTCGCTGTGAGCTAGGACAGGGAAGCTAGGTGGAGAAGCGGAGGGAAGACGGGAAGTTCAGTTTCTGACTGACTGAGCCTCAGGTGCCAGTGGAGCACTCACATGGAGTAGTCCCGCAGGCAAGAGAAACCCGCTGACGGGGGTGGGTGAGGTTGGGGCAAGCAAGATAGATTTGGGAGTCAGCCATTTAGTGAGGGTAGCTGAAGCCCAAGGAAGTGAATAATAATGATGGTATTTGTTAAGCACCTACTATGTGCAAAGCACTGTTCTAAGCACTGGGGGGGATACAAGGTGATCAGGTTGTCCCACGTGGGGCTCACAGCCTTAATCCCCATTTACAGATGAGGTAAGTGAGGCACAGAGAAGTTAAGTGACTTGCCCAATGTCACACAGCTGACAAGCGGCGGGGCCGGGATTAGAACCCACCACCTCTGACTCCCAAGCCCGTGCTCTTTCCACTGAGTCACACTGCAGTGAGACGGGTAGGGGGAGTCAGAACAGAGCCTTGGGAGGGGACACCCAAAGTTAGGGAGTGAGAGGTGGAAGAGGAGTCAGGGAAAGAGAATGAGAAAGAGCAGCCACGAGGCTAGAAGAGAAGCAGGAGAGCCAGGATTTGCTAGCGTTACCAGGAGGAGGGAGAAGTCCACCAAGTCAATTACAGTAATAATGGTGGAATTTGTAAAGCACTTACTGTGTGCCAAGTGCTGGGGTGAACACAAGATAATCAGGTTGGACCCAGTCCCTGTCCACATGGGGCTCACAGTCAAAGTAGAAGGGAGTAGGATTTACTCCCCATTTGATGGAGGAGGAGACTGAGGCCCAGAAGAGTTAAGTGACTTGCCCAACGTCATGCAGCGATGAGGAGCTGGAATTAGAACCCAGCTCCTCTGACTCTAAGGCCTGTGATCTTGTCACTAGGTCACAATGCTGCCCAGCGTAAGGTAGCTGAGAGTTCAAGGAGAATTAATGTCAATTCCTGTAACTGCCTTTACCCCCATTACTCAATGTTTCCCAATCTCATCTGTCTTGCTGCCGACCCCTTTCCCATGTCTTCTCCCTAACTGGGAACTCCCTCCCCCTCCATAAACGCCAGACTCTCCACTTTTAAAGCATTTTTGAGGTCACATCTCCTCCAAGAGGTTTTCCCCAATTAGACCCCCTTTTCCCCGGCTCCCTGTCCCTTCTGCATTATCCATGCACTTGGATCTGTGGCCTTTGGGCATTTGATATTTGCCCCACCTATAACCCCACAGCACTTGCATACATATCTTTAAATTACATACTGTAAGTTATTTATTTATATTAATGTCTGTCTCCCCTCTAGACTGTAAGCTCCTCGTGGGTAGAGAACAGGTGCACTTAGCACTTAAAACAGTGCTTTGCACATAGTAAGCGCTTAACAAATGCCATCATTATTATTATCTCGGTCATATTGTACTCTCCCAAGCCCTTAGTCCAGGGCTCTGCACACAGTAAGTGCTCAATAAATACCATTGATTGATTGATTGACAGTGATTTGGCAAAGAGGGGGTCACTGGTGACCTTGGAGAGTATGGTCTCAGTGGAATGACGGGGTGAGAAACCAGATTGCCGGGGACAAGAGAGGAGTTGGAAGTCAGAGAATGGGAGGCAGTGAGGGAAAAAGAACTCCATCTTGAGTTTGGACAGGAACTGGAGGAGGGAGATGGGGTGAGAGCTGGAGAATGCCGGGAGGTCAAAACATGTTGTTTTTTAAAATAGGGGAGATGTGAGCCTGTTGCAAGGCAGAGAGGAAGGAACCGCTGCAGAGTGAGTGGTAGGAAAAGGCAGTCAGGGAGGGAAGAAGGGTGGAAATACAGCCCTAGGACGTCAAACAAGAGGGACAGTGGCATTTTAATAACTCCTAGTTGGAGGCATCGTGGGAATCAAATCAAAGAAGTTCCCATAAAATAATTTGCCCCAGGAGTGCAAAGATGGTTTCCGAAACTGTGACACATCAGGCCAGACTTGGTCGATCCGTAATCTATCATCACAATCCAAACCTGAGGAGAAGAGAGAGGTTGGGTGAAGCTACGCTCAGAGACGGCCTGGCAAGCTTCTTTGGCCACCGTGAGGTAAACCTTTCTCCTTCTGTCTTCACTGGAAGGATTTTACAACCTTGCCAGTCACAGGGAGGGGTTATTCACCCAAGATGTCAGGTGGAGTTTAGCCAATACAAAAGAGAGGAATTGGGAAAGAAAGCGAAGCCAAGAAAGATTTCAATCTCCCCTAGGGACAGCATGAAAGTCTCTTTTGCTCTCTATCTTTGAACTTGAATTATGGTCAAAACTTGAATTATGGTCAATCATACCTCTTGGAGCTGAAGACAGGGGTCCTCGTGGCATGTAACCTATGGAAAACAGCTAAGAGGATTTTAGGAGTATTTTGAGGTGGCGGCTTAAGTGAAGGAGCTATTGTTGATTAAGGACAGTTTGTGTTTTGCTCCGGGTTTCTTTTGTTCAGTACTAATACTGGTTCCTACCTTCCGAAACTCATATAATTCCAATGGCTGTTGAACATCTAAGGGCAAAATGCCTTTCCGTAGCTAAGGAAGGCTGCAGAAAGTCTCTCACAGTCCGGCCTCTTAGATTGGGAATTCTGTATAGAACACAGCTGAATCTGATATGATTATCTTGTAACCACTCCAGCGTGTAGCAAAGTGGTTGATACACAGTAATAAATACCATCATTATTAAGCCAATGCTTTTCCTCTTTGTATGGGACACAGTTGATTATACCGTATCCACTCCAGTGCGTAGCAAAGCGCTTGGTAAATAGTAATAAATGCATGGTTATTAAAACAATGCCTTTCCTATCTCTAGCGGGCATCTGAATATTTGGGGGATGTGCTAATTTGGAGACACCGATATGACTTGGGGTGTGATATGGTGAGGGGGTGGAGGGGGTGTGAGACGTGGGAAGCTCTCCCAACATCAGTTATCAGTTTCACTCGGTGCAAGACTCTATAGAGGAACTCATGGGGCTAAATCTTAAAGGCGTAGGTTGGTGGCAGCAATTTATCTGGCAATCTCAGGTTTTGGGGGTTTTTATCAGGGAGCATTCTTGACACAGTATAGAAGGCTGGAGGTATCTCAGGGTGCCTTTAAAGGCCGATGCCTTGGCTCGGGGAAGGGCCTGGCTGTTGCGGACACTCTAGTTGCGGCTTCTAGGAGTTTCTAAATGAAAGGCCCAGGCTGAAACCCTGCTCTCCTTTCTGGAGGTAAGAAAAATTGGCCTCTTTCCCCGGACCCGTCACTCACAGAAATGGTAAAATGCCACTCACAAGTGGTCACTTTGAGGTAAAAAAACCAGAGGGTCTGGCACAGAAGTCAGAGACAGAGAAAGGAATTTAAAAAGTTGTTTTCAGATTTAATTTTATCTAAGGAATGGATGCTGTCAATTATATGGAATGAGCATTAAAAAAAATCTTCTATTGTCATAAAAGTCAAAAGAAAACAGTATAGACTTGGGGTGTTCGAGCACAGTGGCCCTTCCGATGGGTCACTCTCTTGTAGGCCAATATTTGACCACGATGCTGGTCAACCTCATTGAAAAAGTTTCTCTCAGTTTGAATTGGCTACATTAGGATTTTACAGTAATTCCCCAAAGCTTTAAAATGGCTATTTCTGGGTTTTAAATCATAGTGCAGCAGGAGTTAGGATGAATGCCTTGGTGGTCTGGACTAAGAATGAATACGATGTTGGCGGGATAGACCACATTTTCTACATGCGTGTAAGGAGAATAATTTAGCAGGAGGTTTTGCAAAGGGCTTCTTACTGCCATCCAGTAACCAAACTGAATCCTTAATACCTCGTTGCTTTCCTACTACAACCCAGCCCTCACACTTTGCTCCTCTAACGCCAACCTACTCAAGGTACCTTGATCTCGTCTATGTCACCACCAACCTATTGCCCACGTTCCACCTCTGGCCTATAATGTTCTCCCTCTTCATATAGGACAGAAGATCATCTCTTCCCTCCTTCAAAACCTTATCAAAAGCACCTCTCCAAGAGACCTTCCCTGACCAAATCTTCATTTCCTCTTCTATTCTCTTCCGCATCACCCTTGTACCTGGATTTGCACCCATTATTCACCCCTCCCTCAGCCTCACGGCACTTCTGTAAACACCCATAATTTATTTATTCATTTATTTTAACGTAGCTCCACCTCTAGACTGTAAGCTCGCTGTGGGCAGGGAACGTGTCTCCCGACTCTGTTATACTGTCCTCTTCCAAGTGTTTAGCACGGTGCTCTGCACACAGTAAGAACTCAATAAAAACGATCGATCGATTGATTGATAGACCGCACATGTGGTCTGGTTTTCGCTTGATTTGATTCGCATTCCTTCCTCTTCCTTTGTCTCCCCTAAATCCAGCCAAACACCACCATCCAGCCTTAACTAAGTACTTCCAATGTCCATTGGCCTATGGCCTACAGTTAGTTTACCGTGGGTTCAGATGGAATCTAGGGGTACCACAGTCTGAGAGGATCTCGGCACCAGAAAGCCCATTTACTCAGCACTTAAAAGAGTTCCCAGAGCTTATAGCAGTGCTTGGCACGTAGTGAGTGCTTAACAAATACCATAAAAAAAACCTCAGGAAGAAAAGGAGAATCAGGAGCTTGGCAAGATAGTTTTTCTCCATCATGGCCTCATGTAGCCTGATCTGCTTCAGTTTAACAATGGAGGCAGGATTGGGCTCTGCCAGGCAACCATTTGGCTTAGGTCCTTCTCCCACACAATCCCCACTGCTTCCCTTGACTCACAGAGTTCAGAAACAGAGACACTCCAGAGCTGAGAAAACTTGGCTCTAGGGCTCTAGCATCCTCCGGCCAGAGAAGGAGCTGAGCTAATCTCCTGCAGGATGAGGACCTTGAGGAGACTCAGAGGCAGGGCCCTGGGCAATGCAACTTCGTCAGCTGAAAATGGCCCCCGGGGATCGAGAACGCCCACCCACCCTCCATCTTGCTCAAGTCCAGGCAACGTGAGCGATGGGCTCCCACCCAATGCCCACGGAGCCCGCCCGGCGGGGCGCCTGGCTGCTGCCCACCTTAAGTCGGGCCACAAAGTGGCTGGCAACACTGAGCTCGGAAGCCGGGTTCCCGAGGATGATTTCAAAGCGATACTGCAGGCCCAGTTTATCGCGCACTTCCTGGAGCCTCTCCTTGGCCAGCATCGCCAGCTGCACCGAGGGGACCCTGATGATGAGCATGTGTCCCCGTCCACTTTTGTCCTTTCCCGGTGAGCTGATGAGGTCGTCCATGATGCTGAGCGTCTCCGGGGTGCTGTGGTCGCGGAGGGAGGCCATGGTGGTGAGGGCCATCAAGGCTTCGGAATACTGTTGGATAAGAAGGTAGCAGCGAATCACCATACTGTGTAGCCTGGGGTACCTTCAAGAGAACACGGGCAACAGTGTTAATCAGCAAGCAGCGCCACCAGTGAGACAGAGCGGGGTCTGAGGGGTGGGATGAAATCAAACCCATGGGATTGGGCCGGTCTGAGGTCTCCCTTCTAGTCCCGCCTAGGACCCTCCACCTCTGCCCTTGCCCCCGGCAGAGAGGCTGGGAGCACCCCCGCTCTGACATCCTCCTTGGCACCCCACCCACCACCCCTGGGAGAGTCTGGAAGGGCTTAATCCTTTGGGCGGGTGGGCGATAGATCACTGGTGAGGGTGTGCCAGACTGGAGGACTTGAGAGACTCCATTCCTCTATGGTAACTTGCTGAGGAGAGGGCCCTGTCCTGCCCCACCGTTCGGATGTGTACTCAAGAGCAGATGCCCATCCGGAAGCGGACATGGGCCGCGGAATCAACTCCGAGAGCCCCGGAGAGCCCTGCGGAATCGCGATAAAACTGGACGTTAAAGATCCAGGTCTCTAAGGCCATTTTGCCCCCACTACTAGGTGAGCCCTCCCGCTTACTCCTTCAGGCCCATCTGCCTATGGGAAGCTCAAATCAGTCATGTTGGGGGATGGGAATCTCCTTGCCTGGCATCCTGGGCTCCTGGAACCCGCGGCAAGGGGGACACAGGCTCTCGCTTCTTTCCGTCTTGCCCTTCCCTGATGGGTGGCAGTTCCCGGGGCCTTTGCGGGAGTTACGAGCCCACCCTCTCCAGACAGTTAATGCATAAAAGTTATAAGGCCAGCGTTGAAGCTAAAGATGGGAAGCGGCCCCGATTTCCACTGCTGTTTTGCCCGCTCTCTTTTAGGACCCGAATTCTCATTTCCCAATACAATCTATCCCAGTGTGGCAGGATTCCACCGTGGGGAACCGAACATGGGAGGAAGATTGGGAGGTTTAAGGCCCATTGGAGTCCCGCAAGAGCAAGGCTGTCTCCACCCTTGTACTCTCCCAAACACTTACTACGGTGTTCCTCCCACAGACAGCACTCAGTAAATATGACTGACCGACTGACCCTCCTTGCCGGCTCAGCCTGAGCCCCCGACCTCTCCAGAGCTGGGCCGGCTGGACAGAAGCCGACCGAAGCCTGAGGCCTGGGAGGGATGAGGAGCTTTTAAAGACACGAGTTTGGATTTAAACATTTTCCATTACCTCCCTTTGTTGTTGATAACCTAATATTATTGGTAAATTGATGTTGTTCGTAATCAATTCTTGCCGTTTAATTGAGTCTGCTTCTGTCACATGGTGAACCCTTTGTAGGACAGAGACCAGGTCTAAATCTGATTTATTGACTTCAAAGCCT
Source organism: Ornithorhynchus anatinus (assembly GCF_004115215.2). Classification (NCBI taxonomy): domain Eukaryota; kingdom Metazoa; phylum Chordata; class Mammalia; order Monotremata; family Ornithorhynchidae; genus Ornithorhynchus; species Ornithorhynchus anatinus. The sequence goes on from NC_041734.1 coordinate 22,045,878, forward strand.
TACTGAAGGCACATGCCTTCCAAGAGGCCTTCCCTGGCTAAGCCCTCATTTCCTCTTTTCCCACTCCCTTTTGTGTTACCCTGACTCGCTTTCTTTATTCACCACCCCCACGCCCAGCCCCACAGCAATTACGTCCAGGTCCGTAATTTATTTATTTCTATTAATGCGTGTCTCCCCCTCTAGACTGTGAGCTCGTTGTGAGCAGGGAATGTGTCTGTTATATCGTTGGGTTGTCCTCTCCCAAGCGCTTAGTCCAGTGCTCTGCACACAGTAAGCGCTCAATAAATGCGATTGACGGTCCTCTCCCAGTGCTTGGCCCACAGCAAGTGCTTACTATAATTATTGATAACGCATCACCACCACCCACAACAATAACAACCATGACCATTACGTTCACTCCTCTCCCTGGCACCCCCAGCCAACAGAGCCCAGGCTGGGAGACGAGTGAATCAGGCCTAAAGTCGCCATAGCATTTACCTCTCCAACAGGGTGTTCACCATCTTCTCAAACGTCTCATCGCATCGCAGGAGCGGGCTCGTGATCCCCCACTGCAGAGACTTGCTATACTCATTTAGACCGAAGTACAGCTTCTCCTCGCTGCCCATCTCCTCCTGTTCCAAACAGAACAGAAACACAGTCACTGCTGGAATCCATTTATCTCAGTTTCAGGAGACAGAGCATCACCTGCTTCTGCCTGATTTTGGCATCTTGCTAGCCCCCTGCACAAGGGTTCCTCCCTATGTGGTGCAGAGTGACATTTGTCCTTTTTCTTTTTCTTTCTTTCTTCTCTCTCTCACTCTCTCTCTAATGAACCAGAATGGTTTGGGAAGTTCTGATGGGACCATCCGGCTGATAAAATAATTCAAATGTCTGGAAGAGCAGGTGACAGAGTATAGATTTCTGCACACTACTGTTGCCCTGTTGAATATTTCCTTTTCCTTCTCCCTCTCTAGACTGTAAGCTCACTGTGGGCAGGGAATGTATCTGTTTATTGTGTATTATACTCTCCCAACCACTTAGTACAGTGCTCTGCACACAGTAAGCGCTCAATAAATACAACAGACTGACTGACTGACTTTTCATTATAACTGCCCTCTGAGCTCAAAGATGGCCCTTCTCACTGGGACATTTTGTTCAAGTGAGCAAGTCGACTGATAAAACAGATGCTCACTGCTGACAGTCCCTTCCTTTTCCTCTTTTTGGGTGACATTAAAGTTAAAAACAGTTGTCTTATCGACTAACAGAAATACCCATTCATCTCCATGCTCTCAAATCAATAACCTTAGATTCTCATCCTTTCCATTTTCTTTCCTTCTTTCGGATTTTCTCTTAGTGGTCTTTCTGCTGCTCTACTCTTTTAGCTGCTTCTTGCCTGTATGTGTGTTTGTGTATGAATGTGTGTGCATGTGTGCACACGTGTGTCTCTGTGTCTCTAAATGTGCATCCCTCTGAGCCTAAACCCCACTTGATGTCCGAATGTGTGTGTTTGTGTATGCGACTCCCGGAATGAGAACGTTTACAGATGTGTGTGTTTGTGTGTGTGTTTGTTGTTACTGCGGGTAATGGGTCGGGGGAGCGGAAAGAAACCAGTGCTATAGGCTGCTGGGGTTATAGAATCGAAGGCGGAAGGCCAGGCTTGCAAAATGGAACAAGAGCAGGACGGTCAGCTGCTGTGGGAAAGGACTGATGATGTGGGGGAACGACCACCTAACTGAAAATGGTTGAGGCTGTGTGACTTGGGCCCCACAATGAGGACAAAGATTAATGAGTTGGGGAGTCGGGTCGGAAGGGAAACGTGTCTGCTCACCTTTCAAACTACCTCCCTCTTCACACCTAGTCTGGGAAGAGGGGAGAAATTTGGAAAAAAACTGCATGGAAGGGGCACATAGAATTAATGAAATCATTCAACCTGCATCAAACCTCTTAGCCGGCTCCCATTAGGTCTGCAGAGGAGGCCCTTTGAGGAGGGTACTTGAAGTTGGGGTTGCAGGAAGAAAAGCCTGTCCTTGCTAAAAATGTGCCATAAGGTCTTTGGGTTACCGTGGATGGGAGGGGATGTAACAGGAGAAGACCATGAGGAGTGGGGATTTTCTCCTAACAGCTATATAGGAAAACTTGTGGGTACATGTGTATGATTGCAGTGGATGATGGCAGAGATACACATAAAATGAATTTGTGAGGCTACAGAGTATGCGTGCCCCCAGATAGTTGAGCAAGAAGAGAATCAACTCAGTACTGGACATTCTCCACATATATTCACTGGACGCAAGTCAATAATAATAATAATAATAATAACAAATAGTATTTGTTAAGCACTTACTATGTGCCAGGCATGGTGCTGTTTGGGTGGATACAAGCAAATCAGGTTGGACACGGTCCCTAACCCACAGTCTCAATCCCTAATTTACATATGAGGAGACTGAAGCACAGAGAAGTGAAGTGACTTGCTCGAGGTCACACAGCAGACAAGTGGCAGAGCTGGCTGTGTGAAGTGTGTATGTGTGTGTCTCTGTGAAGCTGAGGGTGTGGATGTTTTGATGAGTTTCTGGTGGCAGGGTTGGCCTCGTGGGCGGATGAGAGGCCGAGGGTGATTGGTCGCCCCTTCTTCTTCCTTGACCCTGGGAATTTAGGTCAGTGTCCCGCAGTGGATAACAGGAAAGCAGGCTCAAGGGAGGGCCTCCTCTCAGGGCCATTTGGCTTCACCTCCGCTTCTCTGGAGGCAGGACTTCAGACTGTAGACTGTAAGCTCATCGTGGATGGGGACCGTAAGCTCATGTGTCTGTTGTATCGGAAACTCTACCCAACGCTTAGTGCGACGCTCTGCACACAGTAAGCGCTCGCTAAATACGATTGACTGGCTGACTTTGACTGGCAGGAGTGAGAGAGTTTCGTGGGGCAGAGGAGGCTCCATATATCCCAACCACTCTGCCAGTCCTGCTGCCTGGGGCTAGCTGTGAACTAATCAGAGTGCTCAGAGTGCTCAGTGCCCCAGTGAGCTCAATAAAAACTGTTGATTGACTGGTTGAGAGCCGTAGAGTAATAGACATCTCCTCCTAGCTAGGGCTGTCACCATCCCAGTCGTAGCAATATACAGACCTGTAACATTTATTTACATTAATGTCTCTCTTCCCCTCTAGACTGTCAGCTCTCTGTGGGCAAGGACTGTATCTGTTTTTTGTCATATTGTACTCTCCCAAGCTTCTTCCATGAATCAATGCCTTATCGTGGCAGGAGAATCTGCGTACGCTAACGAAGCTTGTAGCTGTGACACTGAGAGAGATTCTCTCGTCGGGGCAGCCCATAATAATAATGTTGGTATTTGTTAAGCGCTTACTATGTGCCGAGCACTGTTCTAAGCGCTGGGGTAGACACAGGGGAATCAGGTTGTCCCACGTGGGGCTCACAGTCTTAATCCCCATTTTACAGATGCGGTAACTGAGGCACCGAGAAGTTAAGTAACTTGCCCAAATTCACACAGCTGACAAGTGGCCGAGCCGGTATTCGAACCCATGATCTCTGACTCCAAAGCCCGTGCTCTTTCCACTGAGCCACGCTGCTTCTCTAATGGAAAGGGTCTAAGCACCAAAGTCGATTCACCTGTTCTGGGTATCAGCGGCATGGGAAAGAGTCAAAGGCGGACGATCAAGCGATCAAAATGTCGATGAAAGACAACAGCAGAGACTTGAGTTTTTACCGCATGGAAGAAGGCAATGGTAAACCACTTCTGAATTTCTTTTAACTAAGAAAACTCTATGGATAGACAACGACTACAGATATGGCAGAAGATTGGACGTTCTGGAGAACACATGTCCGTCTTCCCCTTCTAGACTGTGAGCCTGTTGTTGGGTAGGGATTGTCACTATCTGTTGCCGAATTGTACTTTCCAAGTGCTTAGTATGATTAGCGCTAAATAGATACGATTGAATGAACGAATGAATACGCCCGTAGACTCGCTATGGGTCGGAAATGACCCCACGGCATTTGATGATGACGATGACTCTCCCAAGCACTTGGTACACTGCTTTGCACACAGAAAGTGCTCAATAAATATGACTGACTGAATAAATGAAGGAACCGATGAGGTCCCGGCCAGCTGAAGAGAAGCTCACCATGCTGTCAAACTGGATCCAGTGCACCTCATTGGTGGAGCTGATTCTGGACTGTTGGGTTTGCAGGGCATACGGGAAGGAGCTGACCTGGAGCACCAGGAGGTTGAACGCTTCCAGGACTTCTCTGCAGTTAATGACCCGGTCAGCCAGCCCGTGGCTCGGGTCTCCGTGCGACAGTGAGCCGGAGATGACCCTGTGGAAAGAGAGTAGGAGCTTTCAATCCCCCCGGAATTCTGGCCATGTAGACCTGGGGACGCTCAGGCAGGACCTGGTTCTCCGAGCCGGGCACAGTCAGGCTCCGTGACACTATATACCAACTGAGGTACAAATGGAGAAGAAGCCAGATTTGACTTGAAGGGACAAGCCACGTCAGGTTGGGCTCTTGCAGAAGATTCTCATTTTGCAGCGTTCCTTCAGCTGAGTCCTTGCAGGCAAATCTTGCTTAGTTTGGGAGCCCAGTGTGGGGCAGGGAACACTCAGGCATTGGAAGTGGTTTTGATTCTGTGGTTTCGATTCTGAGCCTGGCTAGGAGCAAGAACCCGGCATAGCTGTTTCTGCTGTTCTGGCCGGGGGATTGCTCTGGGCATTTGGACTCTTAGCTTCCGTAAAACAATCCCAGCTCCTCCTCCTGTGCTTTAGGGGTTCAATAATAATATGATATTTGTTAAATGCTTACTATGTGCGAGATACTGTGCTAAGCGCCGGGGTAGATGCACTACCAACTGACCAGTTGCAATCCTTGTCCCACATGGGACTCGCAGTCTAAAAGGAAGGAAGGGCAGGTTTTGAAATCCCCATTTTACAGTTGAGGAATCTGAGGCCCAGAGAAGTGAAGTGCCTTGCCCAAGATCACAAAGCAGACGATTAGAAGCCCCGGAATTAGAATCCAGGTCTCCTGACTCCCAGAACACAGGACTGGCTGTGCCTACCCAGGCTGGGCTCCGAAAGGCTTTCTCAAGAGTGGCCACGGACACCATGGACCTTCCAGGTTCTGGCAGCTCTGGTTCCTGGCTGGGAAAACAGCGTTGCCTAATTGATAGAGCATGGGCCTGGAAGTCAGAAGGACCTGGGTTTTAGTCTTGGCTCTGCCACTCGCTTGTTGTGTGACCTTGGGCAAGTCGCCTCACTTCTCTGGTCCTCAGTGACCTCATCTGTGAAATGGGGATTAAGACTGTGAGCCCCATGTGGGACATGGACTGTGTCCAACCTGATTACCTTGTTATCTACCCCGGCGCTTAGAACGGTGCCTGGCACATAGTAAGAGCTTAACAAATCCCATTTAAAAAAAAAACAGCGAGTGTCTCATGTTACCACAGGAGTTCCCTCTTTTCCGTGTCTGCCCTCCACAGTGGAACCCTCTCTTTGTAGAGGGTTAATGTACAGATGACACCACCGGGGTAGGGAAGATTCTTAAACGAGCCTGGCTGCATTAAATGAGCCAACAAATTTAACTGATAAATCTACTAACAAATTTAGGTGGGAGTTGCTTAGTATATCTATAAATGCATTTAATGCATTCATCAACATATTTATAAATGAATTCACTCGGTTTTACCGGTGGATATATTAATTCAACTATTGGCAAATTTGATCAAATGTGTTAACACATAGACCGGTGAACTGATAAACACGTTTTTTAACGTATTTACTAATGAAATGATTCCTTAAAGTCTCTGGAGAAACATAAGTCCTGGAAAGCTAAGCATCAGTGGAGGGGATGGATCTGTCACTTGTCCCGAGAAGACGGCCTGGGGTTACTGACCCATCCTGGACAATGGACTCTGGCTAAGAGCTCCAGAGAGGCAAGGAAGGTGAGAACACAGAGAGCCTGAGATGTCAGAGACAGAGACTGAGAGAAAGGAATAATAATAATAATGATGGTGTTTGTTAAGCGCTTACTATTTGCCAGACACTGTACTAAGCACTGGGGTGGAGCCAAGCAAATCAAGTTGGACCCAAGGTTCCGAGAGGAAGGACTGTGTCCTAGTGGGATTTGGGACTGGAAGTCAGGAGACGAGGGTTCTAATCCCATCTCTGCCACTGGATTGCTGCGTGAGCTTGGACAATTCGCTTAACCTCCCTGTGCCTCGGTTTCCTCATCTGTGAAATCAGGATTAACTACTCACTTCTCCCTACATCTTAGGTTGTGAGCCCCATGTGGGATCGGGGCTGTTTCTAAACTGATAATCTACCCCAGGACGTAGCATAGCAGTGCTTAATCAATGCCATGGGTCCCCACTGATGAAATGGTAGATTTGCCCTATGCAGATTTGAGCCCTAAATAATTATGATAATGGTAATAATAATAACTGTGGCATTTGTTAAGCACTTACTATGTGCCAGACACTGTACTAAGAGCTGAGATAGATACAAGGTAATTAGTTTGGACACAGTCCCTGATCCACATGGAGGTTCATAATCCAAATGAAATTTTTCCTGGGAAAGTCTCTCTAGAAATTCCAGTTGACCCAGGTTCCCCGACCAGGAGGTGGAAAGAGAGATGGCAGACAAAGAAAGCAAAAGCATAGGGGGCTTTTGGGTCTTAGCTGCATCTTCTCTCTCCTCTTAAACTCCCCACCCCACCCTCACCAGCAGAACAAGTCCTTCTCTTTCTCTTCTCTGAGGAGGATCGGGGTGAGAGTTCTGTCCCCCTCTTCCCACCTTTTCATCCCGGGCCCGCAACTAGATGAAGCAGTGTGGAGAAGCAGCATGGACTGGTGGAAAGAGCACGGGGTTGGGAGTCAGAGGATCTGGTTTCTAATCCTGTCTTTGCCACTTGTCTGCTGTGTGATCTTGGACAAGTCACTTAACTTCTCTGTGCTTCAGTTACCTCATCTGCAAAATGAGGAATAAGACTGTGAGCCCTATACGGGAAGCTGAGTATCTTGTATCTAACCCGGCATTTAGTACTGTGCCTGGCATATAGTAAGAGCTTAACAAACACCACAATTATTAATTACTAATGAGACCACGCTGCAATGTCAGAATCAGTAGGCGCTAGGGTCCCTGGGCTCTGAAATCTTTAGGCATAAAGAAGAAACACTTCTTGCTCCCTCTGAAACAATCACCTAGTCAGCTCCACATGAGAGTTGTCATGAACAAGAACAAACAGGGTGTACGGATTCTGCTTCACCCTCCTCATAAACACTTCGAACTTGGTCTGGATATCGTTGTCTAGACGAACGACATATTTCTCCGCTCGCTGATAAGCCGTCCCAATTTCCTCCAGACCCAAGTCTACGAGGACACCTGCAAAACAAAAAGAGAGAGGTTGCCCTATTATTTTCACGGGCCAGAGCAGAGCAGGCAGACATCCCCCATTCAAGAGTAGATGGTCCTAAGATGCGCTGGGAGAAACCCACCGAGGGGCTGCTTTAGTCTCTCTGCCTCTAAAAAATTTGAAAACGCTACATACTGGGCCCAGGATAGTGGTATTTTTTAAGCGCTTACTATGTATTGGGCACCGAACTAAGCATGGGAGTGGGTATCTGCAAATCGGGTTGGACACCGTTCCTGTCCGATGTGGGGCTCACAGTCTCAATCCCCATTTTACAGATGAGGTAACTGAGGCACAGAGAAGTGAAGTGATTTCCCCAGCCACATAGCAGAGAAGTGGCAGAGGCGTGATTAGAACCCATGACCTTCTGACTCCCAGGCACAGGCTCCATCCACTATGTCGTGCTGCTTCGCTGTAGAGCACCACGTAGGATCTCTAGTCTGTGACTCCCTGCATTAACGTATGCACAGAGCTCTGTTCTAAGCCCTTGGGAGAGTACAAACAACAGAATTAGCAGACACATTTCCTGATGATAATGAGTTTACAGTCTAGAGGGGGAGAAAGATGCAAAACTGGGACATTTGAATGAGCTCCTTGATGGCTGGGATCAGGTCTACTTACTTAATTGTATTTTAGCATAACGCTTTCCAGGGTTTTCCTTGGAATAACCTCTCTACCTGGTATGGAATCTGACGACTGCTTGTCAGCCTCGTTCTGTCCTGCAGTCTGCTGAAAGTCATGCTGGCTATTTTTATTGTTTTCTATTTGCCTCTTTATCGGTCCATGCATTGTTAGACGGTGCGCTGCCTACGTAGCAGAATTTGGTGACAGTTTCAAGTTCTGGGGTGTTAATGAATATCCCTGGTTGTGGGTAGGTCTTCCCCGGGGTGGTGAAGTACATAACGTCTGTTTCTTCAGACTTATTATTAGTCCACAGGACTGGCAGCCCTTTACAAACCGACACGGCAAAGAAAATTTTTTTTGTGGTATTTGTTAAGCACTTACTATGTGCTAGGCACTGCATTACAGCTGGGGTAGGTACAAGGTAATCAGGTTGGACACAATCCCTGTCCCACATGGTGCTCACAGTCTTCATCCCATTTTACGGATGAGGTAACCGAGGCACAGAGAAGTTAAGTGACTTGCCCAAGGTCACACAGCAGACAAGTGGCAGAACCGGGATAAGACTCCCGGGTTCATCCAGTGCACGTCTTCTTCTATGTGCCCCTCCGGAGCGCAGTCAGCTGCCTAAAGCTGTTCCAAAATCAATGTCTATCGTTTGATTGATCGACTGAAGGGGGCAGGAGTCCCAGGGAGGAGGGATGGAATAAGCAAAAAGTCAGTAGTGGGAGAGACAAGAACGGGACATAGTGTTGATGTTAGACAAGAAAAGTGTGCTATCTGGAGTGCAGCGTGAGAGCAAGGAGAAGTAGAGGAGAGCGGATTGAGTGTTTTAAAATCATTGAGAGTTTCCTTGATAGGGAAAAGAATAGGCAACTGTTGGAGGAATTTGACTCTGGAAGACAGTGGGAGCTTGAGATGTAAGAGTTTCCCAGGGGATCAGAAGCTTATTTGGACTCTGGAAAGTAAGTATTTCATCCTCAAGAATGGCAGCGTAGCCTAGATTGAACAACGCCGGACTTGCCACTCAGTTCCGCTTCTCTCTGGTGAGGATGGGGAACCAATCAGAGATGGCACCTGCGGTTCCATTCCATCCCTTGTCTTCTCTTCCCGACCACCGTATCCTACCGCTCACCCTCCAAGCCTCTTTCTCCTCTGCCTTCCACCATGCCCACATCTCTCCTATTTTAAAAACTCTTTTTTGACCTCCCTGCACCGTTCAACAATTGCCCCATCTCCCTCCCTCCCTGCCCCATATGGGGTATGGCGCCCCATGCCACCTATATAGGTGGTATAAACCTCCTGCTTCCACTTCCTTTCCTCCAACCCCCATCTTGTTGCTTTACAATTCCCTTTTAATCCCCATTCATGAGCTCGCTCTCTCCAAAGTCACCAAGGACCTCCTCCTTGCCAAATCCAATGGACTTTACTCCATCCACGTTTCCCCTCTCCTCAAGAATTTCCAGTGGTTGTCCATCCATCTCTGCACCAAAGAGAAATTTCTCACCATTGGCTCTCAATCACCTTGCCCTCCTACTCACCACTCTCCTACTACAACTCGGCCTGCACACTTCGCTCCTCTAATGCTAACCTTCTCGCTGTACCACCGTCTCATCTCTCTTGCCGCTGATCTCTTGCCCACATCCTGCCTCTGGCCTGGAAAGCCCTCCCTCCTTATATTCGACAGACAATTACTCTCCCCACCTTCAAAGCCTTATTGAAGGCATATCTCCTCCAAGAAGCCTTCCTTGACTAAGCCCTCCTTTACTTTTGTCCCACTCCCTTCTGCATTGACCTGACTGGCTCCCTTAATTCATCCTCCCTCCCAGCCCCACAGCACTTCTTATGTATACATTGATAATTTATTTATTTATATTAATATCCGTATCCCCCTCTAGACATTGTGGGCAGGGAATGGGCCTTTCATATTGTTATAATGTAGCCTCCCAAGTGTTTAATACAGTGCTCTGCACACAGTAAGTGCTCAATAAATGCAATTGACTGACTGACTGACTGTCTGACATCCTAATCTTGACCCCATGGCTGCTTTTCACCCTGCCGATGATCCCTTTCTCCAGGAAACACTATCTAACCTGGGTTATTCTGAAACTGTTTTCTCTTGGCTCTCTCCCTACCTCTGTAACCCAACTTTCTCAGTCTCTCTCCCAGCTCTTCATCTATCCCCCACTCCCTAACTGCAGGTTTCCCTCTGTTCCAAGATGACTTCGGGGTACCGACCATCTCAAGGTCAAACGCTATCGCGTGATCTCCTGAGCCAGCAGGCGGAACTCAGAAATGAGGGTGGGACACCGCCCCCACAACCCAAACTGCCAGATTGACAGCCCAAGCTGGGAATACAGAAGGTGCCCCTCGCCCCCGTGCCAATCAAATTAGGAATGTAGGAGGGGGGAGGACAGAGATTGGAAAAACTGAGGCCGGAAGCTGGAATGGCCTAAGGGCACAGGTGATAAATACCAGCCGCCTCTAACCTTCTGTGCAGAGGAACTGGACTTGCAGCAGCCGGCTGCAGGTCGCCTCTGTTCAGAGTGTGAGAAGGCCGCTCTGCCTGCACCGAGCGAGGAGCCTTGGGATGGGTGAGTGTCCCGTCCTGCTGAGCGCTCGTGGGGTTGCAAGCCAGACGCTTCACCGTGGGTATGTAACGTCTAAATGGATTTGATGTCTAAGTGGGTGCCTCCCCAGGGGCATGTGAATATGGTGGGAGCTAGCCGCCTCACCGAGTGCGAGTGGCACATAAGTGGATTTAATGCCCGAGTGGGTGCCTCCCGAGTGGGACGTGAATATGGTGGGAGCTAGCCACCTCACCAAGTGAGAGTAACCATAAGTGGGTAATGCATAACTGGGTTTAACGCATATGTGTATGTAACTCATAAGTGTATGTAACTCATTAGTGTTCAACGCATAAGTGTATTTAGCGCAAAAGTGGATTCCGCCCGGGTGGGGCGAGCACATGGTGGGAGCCAGCCACCTCACCACGTTGTGAGTAAATCATAAGTGGGCCCGGGTGTCCGGCCCCACGCAAGTAACATACCAGTGTATTCCTCCCGTTAGGGAAGCTTTAACACCATATTTCTCCCAAAAGGGAAGGCTGATTTGTCGCATCTAAATAACTAATTAATTCAATTCGCCCCGTGGAATAAATTCTATTCAAAACTCAGGTTTTCCATCCCCGGGATCTCTCTCCCTCTCTCGCCGCGCTGATTCCGAAAGAACCTGTCTCCGGCGATGGGTGACCCCCTCATGACTCAGTTCTGAGTTCTCTTGTCTTCTTCATCTACACTTACTCCCTTGGGGGGCTCATCTGTTCCCTTCGCTGTAACTACCTCCTCTAGCAGATGAGTTAAAAATCCACCTCTTCATCCAGACCCCTCTTCCTCCCTGCAAGCTCATATTTTTTCCTGTCTCCAGAGTATCTCTACATGGACGTCCCACCTGTACCTTAAGCTCAAAATGTTCAAATGTGAACTCATCTTCCCTTCCAAATCCTTTCCTCTCTTGATTTTCTCATCTCTGTTGATAATAGCCCCATCCTCTCCACCTCTCTAGATTGTAACAATGGCATTGTCCTTGACTACTCCCTCTCCTTCGACCTCCATATTCAGTCTGTGACCTAATCCCGTCAATTCTTCCTCTGCGACAGTTTCCCTTCCTCTCTGTTCTAAATGCCACCACGCTGGTCCAGTCACTCGGCATAACCCAACGCGATTACCGCATCAGCTTCCTCGCAGACCTCCCTGCCTCCAGCTTCTCCCTTCTCCAGGCCATACTTTGCTCCCCAGATCCTGTTTCTAAGATCTCATTCTTTGTTCATTTTCCCACTCCCCAAATACCTCCAACAGTTGCCTATCCCTTTCCACATCGAGGAAACGCTCAATGATTTTAAAGTACTCAATCAGCTCTCCTTTACTTCTCCTTGCTCTCCAACTGCACTCCAGATAGCACACTTTTCTCCTCTAACATCAACACTATGTCCCGTTCTTGTCTCTCCCACTACTGACTTCTTGCTTATTCCATCCCTCCTCCGTGGAACATATATTTTGGAGTTCCTTAGAGGGCTCTCACCATCTAAGGAGGATTTCCTTTTTGCCACAGTGATACATATGGGACCAAAGAGCTATTTGTTTTTTCAAATGGTATCTCTTAAACGCTTACTACGTGCCAGGCAATGTATTAGATGCTGGTGTGGATACAAATTATTCAGATTGAACATAGTTCTTGTCCCATACAGGGTCCAGAGTCTATTTATTGCTACACTGCACTCTTCCAAACACTTAGTACAATGCTCTCCACACAGTAAGTGCTCGATGAATAGGACTGAATAAATCAATGAATTAATCAATCTCCATTTTACAGATCAGGCAACTGAGGCCCAGGGATGTTAACTGACTTGGCCAAGATCACTCAACAGACAAATGGTAAAGTGGGGATTAGAATCCAGGTCCTCTAACTTCCAGGACTGTGCTCTTTCCACTAGGCCATGCTGCTTCTCATAGAGCTCTTGGAGAAAAGTTTTTAGTTTGGTGGTGGTCAGCCTATCTCTCAATCTCTTCAGCTTTGGCATCCCACCACTTGGTCAGACATTTCTCTTAGCTTAAGTTGCATAAACCGGTGTGGGGTTTTGTAGGTCTCGAGTTATGTTCTTCAAATACTGTGAGATGTTGCTGATGTATTTGTTTCTTGTAGTTTTTCGAGTCAGTTTTGGAGATGTCCCCGCCCTCTCTTCTTCTCTCCTTCTCTCTCTTCCCTCCTTCTAGATCATGTTCCTGAGGAGTCACGGCTGCATTATCAGCTTGAGCTTGGAGTCTGTCCAGCACTTGGCTTCAGCAGGACTACCATGAACCATAATTCCTTTCAGTCCCTCTACTGCACTGTCATGGAATCGATGAAATGTCATTATTTAGATCAAGAGGCCATCCGGGGCACATCTCGCAAAAGAGGGCTTTGGTGATCGCAAGCTGATGATGGGCAGTGACACTGCGTAGACCGTGGCCGTTGAGTTTTCCAAGACCATATGGGCAGAAGGCTTTTCGAGGTAGGGGTATTGTTATCAACTCGAACTTTGAGATTCTCCATGAGGTCCAACTGATCAGGCATTGGCATCTCTGTGGTGAGCCCATCCAAATCTCGGTAGCAACATTCTTTTTATTCGCACAGCTAATCACTGTGGGGGCATACGCGCTGATGACGATGGCAAAGAGCTTCTGTTTCGGGGTAGACATGGCATCATCATTCCCTGGGTGCATGTGGAAGACCTAAAAGTGGAGTTGGCATTGTCTCTGTGAAGTCACTACCATCAGGCTGCATCTGAGGTATCATCTGCGAGAGCAGTTCTTTCTGGCTGATAAAAGTTCTTGCCTTCACCCGATGTCCTACTCTCCCTTGTCACAAGGGTTACTTTCTTCGCATTATCTCTGGGGTCGGTTTTCCCTCACAAGAGTAAAGCTCACCAGTTGAAGTCTACTGGTCAGCCCAGTTTGGTTTGGCTGAGGTAGGAAATTTGGCTGAGCAGTTGCCCAGATATCCAGGAGGCCACTGAATGGTGCTGCTGCTTCTACAGCAAGTGAACAATACATCCTCTTAGAGAGCAGCATGAGAAGCAGTGTGGCCTAGTGCCTAGAACACTGGCCAGGGAGTGAGAAGGACCTGGGTTCTAATCCTGACTCTGCCACTTGTCTACTGGGTGACCTTGGGCTAGTCACTTCATTTCTCTGTACCTCAGTTACCTCATCTGTAAAATGGGGATTAAGATGGTAAGCCACGTGTTCTGGTTCCCACCTGATTAGCTTGTAGCTACCCAACGCTTAGCACAGTGCCTGGCACATTGTAAACGCTTAACAACTACCTTAAAAATGTGCTTAGTTGTTGTTTCGTTTGGGGAATTGTACTTGAATTGTCTTCCAGTAGAGGGGATGAATTGAGTGGAACCAGCGTCTTCTTTTGGCCATTCCCTTTGAGACCAAGAGCAAGTCGTATGAGACGGCTGGTTGGATTATGGGTCGGGTGTGTGGTTGTGGGACAGAATGTCTCTGCGTGCCCTCAGCAGAAGACCCTGCTGTGCCCTCATCTGCTTTACGTGTTATTATCGAGTGAGAAGCTCTCATGAGAAGCCAAGGAAATGTGGAAACACCCCAGCACCACCGCCTGACCTGGGGTCCTCGACCCCACCAGACCTTTGAGCTGCCTGGACAGCTCCACCGTGGGCTAGGGGCAGGAGAAGCTTCTCTCACCCAGCCCTGGGAGAACCAGAAAAATGGCACCTTCTTCCTCCTCCTCTGCCACTGCTCAGCCTTGACCATTAGGCCACGCTGCATCCTTATCCCCTTCCCAGGGCGTCACACGACCTCACCAACTTCAGTTTAGCCAGCCAACTTTCCCCAAGCCGAAGAGGAGGGGGGTGAGACGGCAGGGGAGACAAGGAGAGGACCCCTGCTGGTCTCCGGTCTCTGAATCCTGCCAGCGGAGGTCAAGGAACAGCCATCTCGGCTCTACCTCTGACCCACTTCTGTCTCTAAGGGAATGGGTCAGCTAGTCCACAAAATGTCCCCCAACAGCACCAGGCCTGCTGGGGCCATGGACCCTAAGAAGGCTGGTAGCGGAAGCTTCCTCGGGGAAGGAACGAACAGAAGTCCTGCAGCCTACAACGACAGCCATGCCAGACAGGTGGAATCCAAGCGCCCTGGGCCCCGGTGGCCTGACGACCCGCACGGCTCTGACCCCAGCGCTGACCACTCAGCATCCCCTCATACCTGACTGCCGGATCCGCTGGAGCGTCTGCTGGACCAGGACCTCCGAGCGTGGGACGACGATGATGAAGTCAACCTTGCTGAAGTGACCCAGGTCCAAGCTCTGGCTGCCGCTGTCCGCTATGGCACACACCTGGGACAGGAGCTTCCTGGCCACCGTGAGCTGAGGCTGGTAGATCTGGAAGGTGTCAATCTCCAAGCCTGCGATGGAAGGAATCGTCCATCACATCTTCTCCAAGAGGCCTTCCCCAACTAAGCTCTCATTCCCCCAATTCCCGCTCCCTTCTGCGTCGTCCTTGTGCTTGGATTTGTTCTCTTTAGTCACCCCATCGCCAGATCCATAACAGTTATGTACCGAGCCATATTCTATTTTAAACTGGAAACTTCTTGTGTCCTGGGACTATATCTACCAACTCTGTTGTATTGTACTCTTCAAAGCTCTCAGTATGATGCTCTGCACTTGGTAAGCGCTCAATAAATATGATCGATTGACATGTTGTACCCATGGAAAAGCCGAGACCAAGCCCATAATACCCTCCTCGGTGGCAAACTCTACTTCCGGGAGACCCTGGACAGTCATACTGACCATCCTTGGCCTTCCTTCCCAGTGGTCAACCCAGCAGAACATATCTGGTTAAGAACAGGGCTTCTGAGTCTTCACAGGAGAAGCAGACAGAGGCTGGAAAGTCCAGCTCCCTGCCAGCCTCAGGGCTTAGAATAAATAATAATAATAATAGTGGTATTTGTTAAACACTTACTACATACCAGGCACTGTGTTTGGCACCGGGGTGGACGCAAGCAAATTGGCTTGGACATAGTCCCTGTCCCACGTGGGGCTCACAGTCTCAATCCCCCTCTGCTGAAAATGGGCAAGGCCTTGGTCAGTAGCCAGAGGTTGACCCAGGTCTGCTCTTCTTTCAGTGAGAATGGGAAGTTGCAACACTCTTATGGTGAGCTGCAGGGGCGCTGACCATCCTTAGATCCGCCAGTCAACTCCCGATGAGCTGACAGCTGGGGAGGGTGTCACTCTGATGAGTGCTCTCAGGACTCTGTGAGCACTTTCTGGCTGGACACAACTTCCCCCCACCCCAGAGTGACCACGGACTGGCAAGCACTGGACAGGTCACTCCCTGGCCACATTCTTCGCCCAGAGAACCCACCCAGGCACCCAGGGCAGGGTACTCTGCATGATCAGTCCAAAGAAGACCCCCAACTCCAGGGTGGATGATAATAATAATAATAATAATAATACTTGTTAATATGTACTTGTTAAGCACTTACTATATGCCAAGCACTCTACTAAACCATTGGGTAGATACAAGCTGATCAGGTTGGACAGAGTCCCTGTCCCTCTTGGGGCTCACAGTCTGAATCCCCATTTAGCAGATGAGGTAACTGAGGCCCAGAGAAGTGAAATGATTTGCGCAAGGTCACACAGTAGACAAATGGTAGAGCCAGAATTAGAACCCAGGTCCTTCTAACTCCCAAGCCCATGCTCTGGCCATTAAGCCATAATGATTCTGAGCAGCCTGAGGATGGGACAGGCTGCTCAGAAAGGGGTCCAGCTGGGTGTCGCTCTGCAGTGATGAGGAGAACTTTCACTGTAGAATCTGAGGAACAACTAGTTCCTGGATAACCATGCATTCATTCATTCAATCGTATTTTTTGAGCACTTCCTGTGTGTAGAGCACTGTACTGAGCTGTTGGAAAGTACAATTCAGCAAGAAAGAGAGACAATCCCTGCCTACACCGGGTTTACCGCCCCCTGAATCCTGCCTGCCCTTCAGACCTTCTTTGAACAGGAGAATGACCCAATGGCTCCTGCCCTTCTCCTGTTCAGGATCTTTCTGAAATTCCCAAAGCCACGGTTTTGCCACCAGTTGGGTGGTTACACCACGATGCGCGTCATTCTCGGCCTCCTTTTTGCAGATTCATTACTTTCTTAATATTGTAGCTTCCAGGCTGTTGGTCCTTGAAGGGGCCACCCAAGCTTGGTGGAGGGAGGCAGGGGAGGCATTTATGTCTTTCTGGACGTACAGCAAAATTGGGAAAACCACCTTCCCCCGAGCCCCAGAGCCAGCATCAAACTTTGCCTGTAGCCCAGAGTTAAGTCCTGGCCAATGGGCAGTCAAGTTCCCACCTCAAAATGAACCTTTGCCAGATGCCCTCCAGCTACCAGGAGGTTGTGTCCCTGTCCCCAGTGTCATGATAATTATCTTATTAATAATAATTCAGCTCTTACTATCTACTAGGCTCTGAGATAGATACATGGTTCTGATAGCTTAAGTCTTACTACTTTGCTTGCTTCATTAGGCTCCTCCTGATGGGAGGCATTCCTACCCCAAGCCCAAGGACCGGCAGGAGGTCCTGCCCCATCAGATCACCATCTGTTTAATCCCTCGGCACTCTCCCATTAGCGGGACCCCAATTCTCCCCCCAAATAAAAGATATTCCAAAGTTGCTCCCGGGGCTCAGACATAGCTGAGGGCCCCTGGCCTTCCCTTCATGGTCCCCAAGACTGTGAGCAAAGATCCAAGTCGACTATTCCTGCCTCAGGAAAGGCGGTCTCCAGTACAGCCCTGGACGATTTCGGCAAACACCGAGTGACTCAGCCTATCATCCCAGCAACGGCAGAGCCCCTTCCTGCATCAGAATCCCAGGGATCAAAATCCATCCCTTGAAATCATTTAGAAGCAGACTACGGGTTCTCTCCCCGAGACCCCCAGGGACTTCCTGTCTTCCCCAGACATCCGTCCCCAACACAAGCATCTTGGGAAAGGCCCCGTGATGGGGGAAGGGCTAGGCCATCGTCCCCGCTCCACGTCCCCGCCCTCCTGCGCCCTCCACAGTACCCCGGCTTCGGATGGGCAGCATGGCGGCGGCCTCCTGGGAGGGCACACACTCGTTGACATCCCCGTTGAAAGGCGTGACCACGTTGTCCCCTCTTCTCTGCTGCATCTTCTCCAGAAGCTTGTCCAGGTTGTCACCTGTTGCAGAGATGGTGACCGTAGGGGAGAGTGAGCCATGACCCAGCTGGCCCATGTTGTCAGTCCACACTGCCAGCCAGGTGAAACCATTCCCTCCCAAGCCCGGTCCCTGGTACTCAGCTCCTCAGCAGGAAACCGACCCCTGCGCAGCCCTCTGGACCATCAGGGGTCACTGCCCAGCCCGGCTTGCTGGCTGGCATCCACACTGAAATACCCCGCTGGAATGGATCACCTGCTGTTCCTGGGCTTACTTACCTAGTGATGTGTTTTTGAAATGCGATGCCAGGAAACTGACCTTGCCCGTGATGAGCTCGTAGCTAATCTCTTTCAAAAACTCACTTGTGGTAAGCATGCTCTCCGCCAGGGCCCGGGACTGGTACTGACCTGGGAGTCAGAGCAAGAGTCCCTCAGAATCACTCAGAATCACTCCCTGGGCCCTGCTAGGCTTTCCCCACCCTCACAGGTTGAGAATAATAACGATAATGGTATTTGTTCAGAGCTTACTACTGGATTACAAGATAATCATGTTGGACAGAGTCCTGATGGGGGGTGGCAAGGGATGGGAGGAGAGGCTGACGTCCTTATCCCCCCGACCCCATTCCACCTCTGCACATCTGCCATTTTGGAAAGGACCCCTAGGAGCCAGGTTCTCAATTATTTTTTCAAGTCACTAAGCAACAGTGTTTCATAATGGAACCCCTTTTCAGTGAAATCGGGGGCCCACAGCCAAACCTCTCCTGAACTTTGTCACCTCTGGCAGCCCACCAGTTCAGCACTGATTAGGCAGAGAACAGGTTCCCAGGCACGGGGGCCAACCTGAGGAAGGGAAGGAGGAGGAGGGAGAGGAGGAGGAAGAGGAGGGGGAAAACGAAAAAGGAGAGTGGCAGCGGAGGAAGAAGGGATGGAGGAGGAAGATAAACTGGAACACCAAAACAGTAAGGGACGGAGAGAGTGACTCACCTAAGACGATTACACAAAATTCATTCCCTCTGATCTTTGATGCACAGATGGCCACAACATAGTCTGGCAGTCTTTGCTGGAGTCTCATTTCACTGAGAGATCTCAGTATCTCTGAGATGCCCTCAGCCAGAGAATTCTGCGTAACAATCACATGCACCAAGTCTTGCGAGACGCTGGCAATGAGCCTCGCAAGCCAGGGGAGCTGCCCCGGTGACACGGAGACACACTGGGCGCTCATCTGCAAGGATCTCTCTCTCAGAGTAAATTCCTGCATCGCTTTCATCATGATCTGCTCGAATTCTTCTCTGAGAGGTATTTGATCTGGACCTAGTTGAAAAAGAATCAAGAATCGTTAACAGAAACTGACAGTCCATCTGGGCTTCTCGAAATCTTCCCAGAGTCGTGGCTCCCAGCTTAACCTGACTCTCTCTC
The DNA here is from genome assembly GCF_004115215.2 of Ornithorhynchus anatinus. Taxonomy (NCBI): domain Eukaryota; kingdom Metazoa; phylum Chordata; class Mammalia; order Monotremata; family Ornithorhynchidae; genus Ornithorhynchus; species Ornithorhynchus anatinus. Next base: position 22,065,025 of record NC_041734.1, read on the forward strand.
CCTCATTTCCTCAAGTATCGGTCAAGTGGTACTGGTCTCACTGTGAGTGGGGCCCTTGGGGAATTTCCATGTTAGAAGGTGGACAATCTTTCAACAGTTTTATCCTGGCCGCTGTGGTTTTCAGTCAGTGTGCCCTTGTTTGGCATTGCTACGGCCCTGGACCCCTTTAGGACCGGGATTTTTATTTCAAACTGCCCAGCCTCCTTCCACCGCAGCTCCTGCTGCTGAATCCCATGGCTGGGAAGCAGTGTTCAAATTCCCAGGAAGCCATAGCACACAACTTATCGGGGCAAGAAGTGGGGAGGGGCAGGGGTCTCCCCGGGGGACACAGTCATGTTCTGTAGATTTCTGTCAAACGTTCTGTATGATGTCATTATCTTCCGTTGTGTCCCCTGCGTTATCTGGGGTGTCTGTTACTTCCAGAGGGGCAAAGGCAGGCCTGGTACCCGTGAGTGGCACCATGAGCCAACTGGGCAGAGTCTGCCCATTTTCACCCCCCTCTGAAGCTTGGGAAAGAGGCAGGCAGCACTTAGGGTGCTCACAGAGACAACTGAACACTTCCCAGGAAGTTTTCCTTTGTGGCATGCTCAAAATTTGAGGTCCCACTGGTGCCAGGCCTATGGGGGCAAACACGAATCGTTGAGGGCCTTGTTTTCTGAGGTCTTCGGTATTTTCAGCTCTGGCTATGGCGTCAGTTAGAGGCGGAGGCGGTGCCAGGGCCCAGAACCTCACACTAGCAGCACCAGCGTTCCTGTGGTAGCCCAGGGCTGCTATTTCACTCCCTGGGTCGCACAGAGAGCAAGCTCGCAGGGCTAGAGTGGGTGAGAGTAGCCCTGTCCAGCTGGGCCTTGGGAAATTATGCCCATGAAAGAGGCAGGGGCCGTTAGCGAGAAGGAGAGGGAAAAACATGTGAGGACCCCTCACAGAGATAATTCCCAGCTCTGGTGGGAATTAGAGCCGTTTGATTTAACACCGACTGTGTCTTCCTGGCGAGGGGTGACCTGGTTTGGAAAACTTCCTTTTCCGGCCCAGGTCTTTTTCAGTTGGTCCAAGATCTGGGGACCCATCAACAGCCTGGATACCAGGGGGGTCAGTGGATCCTCTCAGCTCTTTCTTTGCGGGGTGAGGGAAGGACGGGTGCCTGTCAAGCACTTAGTATGTGTCAAGCATTCTACTAATTTCTGGGCTGGACCCAAGAAAGAGGGAGATTATCAATGATGTTTATTGAGCATTTACTGAATGTAAAACACTGTGCTAAGCGCTTGGGACTGTAAAATGCAACAGAGTTGGTAAACACACAGGGAATTAATCCCCATTTTTCAAGTCACACAGCCGGCAGAGACAGGATTATTATTATTAATAAAAATGATAATAATGGTGATGATAATAATAATTGTGGTATTTGTTAAAAATTTACTAAGTGTCCAGCCCTGTCCCAAATCCTGGGTAGATACCAGATAATCAAGCATACCCAGTCCCTGTCCCACCTGGCCTCACTAAGGGGGAGAGAGAACAGGTATTTAATACCCAATTTACAAATGAGGAAATCGTTGAGTGGCTTTTCCAAGGTCATGCGGTAGACAAGTGACGGAGCCGGGGTTAGATCCCAGGTTCCCCGATTCGTAGGCTCGCGTTCTTTCCAGAAGGTCTTTTTGTGCAGAGTATGGTGGCGAGAGAGGGGAGTGTTCAGAAAGAGAGCCAAAGGGTGAGGAGGTGGGAGAGAGGAAAGGCTTGGGATGGGGGAGACAATCACTGGGGGTGTTGGTGAGGAGACAGATTACACGGGGAGCCCTGGCAGAGGGGGTGGGGAATCCAGAGTCCGGAACATCTTGGCCTCAGGTCCAGGAAGGCTGGTTCCAGGCCCAGTGGGCAGCACTCATCTGTCCATAAGCTCCTCGTTGGGGTATAGCGTGTATTCCCAAGCACTTAGTACAGTGCTCTGCACAAAGTAAGTGCTCAATAAATACCATCGATAGATTGATCGGTTGGTTGAGGACTGAGAAGGAGAGTGAAAGCGGGGTGGGGGGAGAGAGAAGGAGGGAGAGAGAGAGCCAAGGGAAACACAGAGCATCTGCGATGGCTTACCCAGCCGCACCAGGTACTGGATTGTCAACAGAATCATGTTTTCCACACTCAGGAGCTGGCTGCCTGTCAGACCCAGGGGTTCCAAGTCTCCATTCTCCAGCGGAGGGATCTTGTAGCAATTCACCAGCAAGGGGCTCACCACGATATCACCGACATTCCCATAGAAATAGGGTAAAGTGCCGTAACCTGTTGGGAAAGTTCCAATGCCGCAAATGTACCAAGGCAAGGAAGAGGGAACCGCTTCTCCTCCCTATCCCCTGAGTCCCAGGGGGAGAGCCCTGGGGAGACCCCTGGGCACTGCAGGCAGGAAATCCCTGGAATTGGGTGGGTAGGGGGTGTCCAGATCCTTTATGTCAGCAAGTTCTGCCAGGAGGACCATCTGTGTAGGCCTCTCTTGTCTCTGCCTCAAGAATTGCCAGCTCCTTGAAGACAGAGATGGCACTTCTCTTTCTCTGAGGAATGCCCTAGGGGAGTCCCTCTGGGGTCAAGGGAGTGGTAGAGGGAAGAACGTGGGCCGATGAGCATTTATGAGGAAGTCACAGTGCCAGGTCAGGCTGACCCAACCAACCAACCTCCACTCCAGTCCCGTTTCCAACTGTCCCTCCGATGTCCCCCAATCCATCCTCTTGCTCTTGATGATGAGACTGTGAGCCCGTTGTTGGGTAGGGACTGTCTCTATCTGTTGCCGAATTGCACTTTCCAAGCGCTTAGTACAGTGCTCTGCACACAGTAAGTGCTCAATAAATACGATTGAATGAATGATTGAATGAATGAATGAATAGTATTTGTTAAGCCCCTTACTATGTGTTCTAAAGGGCTGGGGTAGATAAAAGCTAATCTGATTGGACCCAGTCCCTGTCCCACGTGGTGCTCACAATCTTAATCCCCATTTTACAGATGAGGGAACTGAGGTACAGAGAAGTGAAGAGACTCGCCTAAGGTCACACAGAAGACCAGTGGCAGAGCCGGGATTAGAACCCAGGTCCTTCTCACTGCCAGGCCCATGCTCTTCCTTCCATCTGTCCCTCCATCCATCTGTCCTTCCCCCCTTCCATTCCTTTCTCCCTTCCTTCTTCTTATCATCCCTCCTTCCCTCCCAGCCATGAAGAAGTGGGCAGGGGTGGCTGCCTGTGTGACCAGATATGGGGAGATGCTGGGGTCCCCAAGGGAAAGTTCCCTGGGACGATTCAGTCCAAGAGCTTCAGGGAAATTCAGATCAGGGCAGGCGGTGCCCCAGTGGTTTACTGAGACTACTGCCCGAGGCTCAGACTTCTGATCACATGTAGGATGGTCGTTGCCTCCTGGGCCAGACCTAGCCACCGGACCCAGCCACAGCATGTACCTCTGAGTGGCTCATCTTGCCCCCAGCTGCAGGACTCTCGCGTGTCCACCTTCCCCCGGCCAGGTCCAAACTCACCTATGAGGATGACCGGTCGTACTCCTGAGTTGCTCAACAGGTTTTCGGGGACGATGACAGTCTCCCCTGCCGGGATGGGGCGAGGGTGCAAAATTCCCGTCACCACGGCTGGAGCCACCGGAACTGAGAGGAGGGGCTCTGCGGGAAGAGGATGTGCGTGACGGAGCCGGGGTGAGGGAACTTGGCTGGACGCCCCTACCCAGGCGGGCAGGGAGAGAGGACCCCCATCCCCACTCCCGCCCCAACCCCTGCACGCCACGTGAACTTGCTAAACTGAAACACGGCAACAGGACCGCTCCCGGCATCGGAGTGGGAAGAATCGCTCCCTGGGGCTACCGTTGGCCGGGGTAGGAACGTGGTGGGGCTGGGCTGTTGCTTGGGACTGCAGGACCTCAGGGTGGGCAGGGCTGACGGGTGGGGTAGGCCAGACTCCCTGGACCTTTTGGATAACTCTTAAAGCAAGGAGTCCCGGTTGCTGGGAACAGCCTCTGCAGCTGCTTTTACCTCCTGCTCATCCTGGATGCACCGACAGTTGCCCTCAGCAGAGGGTCAAAATGCTCGCTCCTGGGAGGCCGGTCATCGTGCCACCTTCCTCTGGGCCACAGAGACCCAGGAGTGGGGTGGACACCCCGGCTGGACACCCAGGTGCCAGGATGAGGCAGGAGAGAGAGGGGTAGCCCCTCAGTGCTCCAGTGCTGCCAGACACTGGACAAGGAGACAGTTTCCAGCCAGCATGGGTTTCCACCCTGAGCCTCCGGAGCCTTCTCATGGTCGAGGTTGGAAGTGGGCATCTTGGGGTGGGCGGACGAGGTGTCTGTGGGAGGGTTTGGGGACTGCAGCTGCTGTGCGGTGGGTGACAGCTCCAGGATGGGGGTCTGGCCTGGGCCACAGAGGGCAGATAGGGTCAGCTGGCCCTTTGACCAGGACAGGCCCCGGACGTGGGGAAGGGATGAGGTATCGGAATACTCGCCCTGCTTTCTGCCTCTTGTGCCTTTGCCAAAGTCTCACCTGTGCGTGCCAGAGGCCTCACTGCAGGAACGGGCACCACCAGGGCAGGCGGGGGGCCAGGGGAGCCAGGAAACCATCCTCGGTGGCGCTTCTTTGGAGGCCCGGAGCTGGCCACGGATGCTGGGGAGACAGACAAGGCCGCCACCCCAGGCTCCCAGAGCCGTCCAGCCCACAGGCCCGTGCTCGGGGGCCCGGCCCCTCGGCCGGCAGGGCTCCGACCACTGCCCTTGTGCAGGATTCAAGCTGCCGGCAGTGGGGAGTCCCTGCATCACCCCACCCACCCTCTCCTTCTCTGCGGCAGCTCCCACGCCTCTCTGGTTGGCAGGAGAGCACGCAGGGGTAGAAGGGCACTCTTTGGGTGCTCCGGTTTGCTGGCCAAACAGTAGGAAGGAAAGGATTTTCCACTATTTAAAGGCTCCCTCCCTGACCCGGACTGGATCCCTCACCCCTGACTGCCCCTTGACTTTACCAGGGACCCTGGACTCCCTTACCCTTCCAGTCTCCACCAGGCACCCCCCTTCTGCCCCAGGGGAGCTTTCTCCTTCGTTTTAGGCTGGCACAGGTCTGGGGTCTGGAGCAGGACCCATTTTGGAGGGACAGGAATCGGACCAGCCGGTTCAGTGCCCCTGTGGCACCCCTCCCCTCCTGCTAATTTCCCACCTGCTAATCGCTCTGACCCTTGATGGCCTTGAAGTACCCAGAGGGGGGGAGGCAGGACCATCGGCACAAGGCCAGAGGAGCTATGATCAGCTTCGACTTGGCCAAGGTCACCCTGCCACTTCGGGAGCCAATGGGTGGGCATCTTACCTGGCTCTCCGGCAGCTTGGCCTGGCCTGGGGGATCCCGCACTGGGGGCCGACCGGGGCAGCACAGAGCTGGTTAGGCCGCCTCTCCCTCCAGAGCCATTTCCATGAGCACCATCTGTAACCCAGGGGAGGGGAGCTCAGTACCAGTCGTGGCTGATCTCCCCGCACCCCTCCAAGGAAACCCACTGACCCGTAGCCTGGTCCACCAGGCCTATGACAGCAAGCAGGAGTGGGGAGTACTTGGTAAATGGGGATTGAGAATGTGAGCCCCAAGTGGGACGGGGACAGTGTCCAATCGGAATAACTTGTAACCAACCCAGTGCTTAGAATAGTGCTCGGCACATAGTGAGAGCTTAACAAATTCCATAATTATTCATTTCAAATTGGAGACTCAGCCTGGCTCCCAGGGCCCGTGGGAGGTCCTGAGATGAAGTTTGGTTAGAGAAATAAACCAGGAAGTCCAGTTACTCCTGCCTGCCTGCTCCCTCAGAGGCTGGCCCTCCAGGGTAACAGGGGTGTTTGTGAGCGTGTGGTCGCGGGGAGAGATCTCTCCAGGGTCCTCACAACTGGGAGTAGATGTGCAGTAGACCGCCCAGGGTAAACACTTTGTACAGTGCTTTGCACACAGTAAGTGCTCAATAAATACGATCGAATGAATGAACGAATGGGAGCGCAAGGGAGGAGTTGAGGGACCAGGGCAGAGCACACTTTAATCCTTCCCCTCTTTCTGATATACTTCACTGTCTTATCTCCCCAACCAGACTGTAAGCTCTCTGTGGGCAGCGTTCATATCCACCAGTTCCGATGTACTTTTTCAAACATTTAAGTACAGTGCTCCGCTTGCAGTACGCGGTCAATACCATCGATTGATGGAGCAGGGGTAGCGATGGGCAGAGGGGAATGGGCCCAAGGGCTCCTATGGCTGATTATAACTTGGGTTCAGCAGTTGCAGGCCTGGTACCCAGTCGGGACTGGGGAGGCCAATGAGCTCCAAAGCCCAAATTTGGAAGGGGGTTGTGAAGGGAGCCTGTCTGCCCTCCCATCCTCTGGCTTCCCTCAAAGCTCCCTATGGTCACCAGTTACAAAGACAAAGCCAGTGGTTTCACCGCACTCTTAGTTCAAGGGTCATCCTGAGTTCCCCTTAAACTGACCCCAGAGTTTATAGGGCCGGGGCTGGGACCCAGGGAGTCTGCACAAATGGGGAGAGGTTTTGCTCAATGAAAATCGCTCCTTGAGATGTTCTGAATGCATGTTCAGCAACCAAGAGAGATCACGGGTAGGGAATAGACCCCATTCTCAGCTCCCTCACTGGCTTCAGCGTGGCTTAGTGGAAAGAGCACAGGCTTGGGAATCAGAGGATGTTGGTTTCCAATCCCGGCTCCACTACTTGTCTGCTGTGTGACCTTGGGTAAGTCACTTCGCTTCTCTGTGCCTCAGTTGCCTCATCTGTAAAATGGGGATTAAAAGTGTGAGCCCCATGTGGGACAAACTGATTACCCTGTATCTACCCCAGAATTTGGAATAGTGCTTGGCACATAGTAAGCACTTAACAAATATTATTATTTATTATTATTATTAACCGAGACCAGGTGGTTGTATAATTGTTTTAGCCCCCAGACTCTGTATCTGTCAAATGGGATGACATCGGCACCTCCTTCCTTCCTCTTCTTCCTCACTTTCCCTCCCTCCTATTTTCTCTTTCTTCCCGTCCTCTTCCCCCTTCTCTCCCCACCTCCCTTTCTTTCCTTTCCTTCCTCCCTCCATTTCTTTCTTCCTCTCTCCATTAATCAATCAATCAACATCATTTATTGAGTGCCTGTTGTACTCTGACCACTGTTCTAAGCACTTGGGGGAGTAAGATGGAGTTAGAAAACACAATCCCTGCCCTTAAAGAACTTGCAAGCTAACTAGGGGGAGCCCACAGTAAATAAAGTACAGACAGGAAGAAGAAGAGAAAGGAAACCTGGGTATGCAGCTTAGTAAGGGCTTAAATAATAGAGTACATAGGTCAAAATGTCCATCAGAACTTTGGGTGGCTGTGAGGGAGTGAGGATAAATATGGCACACAAATGCTGAGATGGTAGTTGAGAGGATCATTTCCAAGCAGACAAGTGGGCCAGTCTGGGTGTTGATCTGCTGCAACTCTGGAGGCGTGAATTAATGAGGGACTGAGACAAGGTGGGGACAGGACCCTAGAAGGAGGGAGGAAACTCCTTTTCTCTCTTCCTCTTTGTCTCATCTCTCTCCCTCCCTTCCTCTGTCCTTTCCATTTTTCCTTCCTTTCCTCACGCCACTCTTTCCTTCCCCCTTCATCCCTCTCTCCTACAACTGAAGGAGACCAGGGAACGAATGTTAATAAAATGCAGAGGAAAAACTCACCCACCCCCACAATTCAGCCCCAGTAAACCTGCCCCTTTTCCCGTCGGTGCCTTAAACAATGTCTGGGCCTGCCTTCTCAAGTGAGGTCCTTCATACTGGTCTCCCCACCCCCCTGCCTTGGGCTCTTTTCTAGCTAAGATCACACACCCAGTTCCTCAGAAGAAACCAGAACGTGAAACCCAAGAAAAACGCCGCAAGTCCTCCAAGCAACAGCCAGGAAGATGACCCCCAGACTCCTGAGGATTGGGGAAGGCCTGCCCTGAGCAGGGTTAATTCTGACACACACCTCAGGACCAGGAATAGTGATAGTTGGAGGAGGAGGAGTGTATTAATAGTATTTAAGTGTTTACTGCATACAGAACCCTAAGTACCCGCTGGAACAGTCAAGTTTAAGCCAGTCCCAAGACCCCTGATTTCTCAGAATACTTTAGCCAGTGGGGACGGAGGGTCCGTAATACAGTCAGGCTAACGGACGATGGTATTGAGAAGCAGTGTGGCCAGGTGGAAAGAGCGTAGACCCGGGAATCAGAGGCCCTGGATTCTAAGGCCGTTTATCAGTCGCGTGGATTTGGGCAAGTCGTTTTGACTTCTTTAGGTCTCACTTTCCTCACTTGCAAAGTGTGGCTTAAATACCTGTTTTCCCTCTGCCTTAGATTGTGAGCCCCAAGTAATAATAATAATAATAGTAATTGTGGTATTTATTAAGTGTTTACTCTGTGCCAACCACTGTACTTAGTACCGGGTTTGTTTGTTTAATGGTGTTCAATGTGTTAGAAACACAGTAATCAGGTCAGACGCGATCCCTGTCCCTTATAGGGTTCACAGACTAAGGATGAAGGAGAGCTGGTATTGAATCCCCATTTTACAGATGAAGAAGCTCAGGTACTGAAAAATCAAGTGACTTGCCAAAGGTCACAGTGCAGGAGAGTGGCAGATCTGGGAAGAGTACTTAGATGCTCTGAATTCCAGGCCTAGGCTCTTTCCATTAGACCACACACCCAAGCAAAACTTCTTCCTGTGCTTTGCTCCTGCTTCTCCCACTTCCGATCCTTTGCTCTGGCCCTGGGACTGCTTTTTGACATCTACCAGGTAGCAGCTCTCTCCATCTTTGAAACTCTCCTGAAATCACCCCTTCTTCAGAAAGTCCTCCAAACTAAAATCCCCCTCCCCAGCTTGAATTATCCCAACAGCCATCCTTAGCACTTATCCATCTACCAACCCTATTTGCTTGCTTCTTTATTCACATCCATTTGTGTATTTTCTGGCTGGCACCAGCTGGATCTCTCTTCCTCCTGTTCCCTCTTATCTGGTTCTCCTCTTATCTCTCTGGCTGTTCATTCTCAGTCTTCTTCACGGACTCTTCCTCTGGCTCTCCCCCCTAGCTGTGGGGGTCCCTCAGGGTTCAGTTCTGGGTCCCCTTCTATTTTCCATTTATACCCACTCCCTTGGAGAACTCATTTGCTCCCATGGCTTCAACTACTCCCTTTACACGGATGATACCCAAATCTACATCTCAGGCTCTGATCTCTCTCCTTCTCTGCAGTCTCGCATTTCCTCTTGTCATCTCTACTTGGATGTCCTCCCCTCACCTCAAGCTTAACACGTCCAAAACAGAACTCCTTATCTGCGCACCCAAACCCTGCCCTCCCTCTGACTATCCCATCACTGAAGACGGCACCACCATCCTTCCTGTCTCACGAACCCACAGCCTTGGAGTTATCCTTGACTCCTCTCTCTCGTTCAATCCATCACTAAATCCTGTCGGTACCACCTTTTCAACCTCGCTAAAATCCACCCTTTTCTCTCCATCCAAACCGCTACCCCGTTAATACAATCACTCATCCTATCCCACCTGGATGACTGCATCAGCCTCTTTGCTGGTCCCCCAGCCTCCTGTCTCTCCCAACTCCAGTCTGTATTTCACTCTGCTGCCCGGATCATTTTTCTATAAAAATGTTCAGGACGTCACCCCACTCCTCAAAAAAATTCAGTGGTTGCCCATCCACCTCCTCATCAAACGAAAGCTTCTCACCATTGGCTTTAAAGCAGTCCATCACCTTGCATCTTCCTACCTCACCTCGTTACACTCCTTCTACAACCCGGCTTGCCCACTTTGCTCCTCTAATGCTAACTTTCTCACAGTGTCTTGATCTCGTCTATCTCACCGCCGACCCCTAGCCCACATCCTGCCTCTGGCCTGGAATGCCCTCCCTCCTCATATCCGACAATTACTCTCCCCCCCCTTCAAAGCCTTACTGAAGGCCTGCCTCCTCCAAGAGGCCTTCCTGACTAAGCCTCCCCTTTCCTCATCTCCCTCTCCCTTCTGCGTCCCCCTGACTTGCTCCCTGTGTTCTTTCCCAGTCCCAGCCCCACAGCACCTATATACCTGCAATGTATTTATTTGTACTGATGTCTGTCTCCTCTCCTCTAGACTTTAAGCTCGTTGTGGGCAGGGGACGTGTCTGTTTATGGTTGTATAGGGCTCCTAGAGGGCAAGGACCATGGTTTTTTTCCTCCACTGTCCACTCTACATGCTCTGCATACAGTCTAAGTGCTCCTTCAATCAATCAATTGTATTTACTGAGCGCCTACTGTGTGTCGTACACTCTACTAAGTGTTTGGGAGAATAGATATAACCGAGTTGGTAGTTACGTTCCCTGCCCGGCAGCCTGGCTTAGTGGAGAGTCCGGGCTTGGGAATCAGAGGTTGTGGGTTCTAATCCCGGCCCTCCCATTCGTCAGCTGTGTAATTTTGGGCAAGTCACAACTTCTCTGTGCATCAGTTACCTCATCTGTAAAAACAAGGGATTAAGACTGTGAACCCAACGTGGGACCACCTGATTACCTTGTATCTAGCCCAGAGCTCAGAACAGGGCTTGGCACATAGTAAGCGCTTAACAAATACTATCATCATCATCATGAGCTTACAGCCTAGAGGCGGTGAGCGACATTAATATAAACAAATATTAGTGATTAATCCTTTCTTGGCTGGGTGGGTGGTTGAAGTGCGGCTGGCTTGGAAGTGGTTTCCTCCAGGTCTTCCTCCCCAGCCCCCCAACACCCACCTCCACTCCCCTAGGAAAGTCAGACACATGGATTCCCTGGGAACCAGTGGGTGGCTCCAGTGGGAATTCGCTCACCCTAGTAGCAGCAGGCTGGAATTTGAACCAAAAGGATGACAAAGGCATCAGCTGGGTGGGGCAAGGAGGAAAGGGGCACCATATCCGGGAATAGGGCAGAGCAATCTGGCAGGGCAGCACTTTGATACGGGGAAAGGCGGGGTGCCCCTGCTGGAAGGCTGAGGAGGAGAGATGTAGGAGTGCTCTGTTGTCCTTGCCCAAAAGTACTCTACCCCCAGTGTCAAAAAATACCACTGATTGACTGCTAAATCTGACAGTTCTTTAATGGGGGCCCTTTGACAGATGGAAACTGCCATTAGCCTAAGCACCAGTTTGACCAGTGACCACCAAGATCCCACCTTTTCATGTTAATTGCAGGGATGGACTGGGAGCTGGGCTTTGAAGGGACCTGAGGGAGCATGGCTTCCTGCTGCAGATCTCTCTTCCAGGTCCAGGAGGGCATGAATTAAGTTCTGAATCCTAGGCTTCAGAAGTGAGCCAGAAAAAGAGTTTGCCTCAAGATTATCAATTGTCTTGACTTGGACCCTTAGCTCCTCACTTACTGGATCTCTGATCATGCTGTTTCTCCAGCTTGGAACTCCCTCCCCTGACAAATCCACCAGAACTTACCTCTCCTAATTTTTAAAGTCCTCCTAAAAATTCTACCTCCTCTGGGAAGCCTTCCCCTACTAGTTCATCCTCTGCACCCGTATCAGAGCGACGCCTACCCTGAGTATTTGTCTCCTTCAAAATTATCCTCAGAATTTGTGTGCCTATGCATATTTTTCTTTATTTCTATATTTTCCTGTATATTCAATTATTTGTTTGGCTGTTCTGTCCTGATTTTTCTGTAGTGCTTCCTGCTTCAGACTTGGTTTCCCGCCGATATTCATTACCTGTAAACAATTTTTGCCTATCACCCCAGTTAGATTGTAAGCACCTTGAGGGCAGGGAACTTGTATCTTGCTTCCACTGCATCCTCCCAAGTGCTTAGTACCTAGAACACATCAGGCACCCAATAAATGCCACTAATTGAAGAATAGCAGGGGTGAGTGGTGCCAACCTGTGACAGTGCCCTGGTCTATCCCACCTTGGAATTTCTCTCTCATAAAAGTACCAGAATACCTGGAGGAACCGCCTGATGGTTGCCCACCTGGAAACCCACTCTCATGGTTGGGATGGACCACCAAAGAACCCCCAATTCTCCCCTCTCCCCCGGCCCTGACTTTCTCTCCAGTGATCCAAAATGGATCCACCCAAGCCAGTCTGGAATCGGCTGATGTTTCTGACCACACAGCTTCTTGTGGGAACGAATTCCACATGCTCACCTCCTCAGGGTAAGAAGCGTTCGGTTGTGTTTGCTTGGAACCTGCCACCCTCTCCCTCCAAAAAAAGGGTCTCTTCTTTTTAATGGTACTTGGTAAGCACTTATTATGTGCCAGGCATTGTTCTAAGCGGCGGTGGGGTGAGATCTGGGGAAGACCGATTCTGTGTTCTACCTGACCACCCCATCTGCACTTTTCCAGACCGAAGAGTCATGACCTAGTTAGCCCATGCACATTCGGAAGCTGATCCACCTCCTTACGCATCTTGGTGGGCTTTTCCTGTGCTTTCTCCAGTCCTATTTCTTTTGTCCACCATCTTGTAGTTGTACTCCTTGTTTGCCTCTACCGAGCTCCCCAACAGCTCTGGGGATGATTTAGTCCAAATCACGGGGTGATAATGAGCCTATCATGACCTCCCCCTCAAACCCGTCCCTGTGGGTTGGGAGGTGGGAGGTGGATGGGTTTCTGGCAGGGACTAAGGCTGATCACATCCTTCAGTGTCCATGTGATATGCGGGCCAAGCTGAAGGGGGTGTGAAAGAGAGATGGGTTGGTAGCGGACCTGGCCCAGTGGGAGTGCCAGAAGGCAATGGGAGCACTGGCACAGGGCGAGGTGATTGCCACTAGGCAATCGACTAGAGGCTAGCAAAGAGAGTAGGAGAGAGGGCCTTGTTATGGATGCCAACACTGTGGCCCAGAAGAGAGCGGGTGTCTCTCCATGCCTATTGTTCTACCACCCTGGAGAAGAGGGCAAGCAGTAAGTTGGCAGAAGGCCTGGAAACTTAAGAGGAGCCCCAAGCTTTTCTTGGGTTAACAAGCGAGTCTTATGGGCCACTCAGCGTAAGGAAGAACCTGGCTAAGATGAGAGCCATTAAAACAGGAATGCCAAGATGGATTCATGCATTTCCCTCAGCCCTTTCCTCTCCCAGGGACTGGGGTAGCATCTGGGCAAGTGACATGAAGTGGGGGAAAAGGCCTAGGTTAAAAGAGGAGGAGGAGCAAAGGGAAGAGGAGCAAAGGATGGAGATCTCCGTTTAACAAAGCCAGCCCAAACACATCAAGTCGATATCAAGTATTTGTCTCGGGATCAGACTAAATAGGGCAAATTAAGGAGGAAAAGAATCTGTTTCTCGGCGACTGGTAAGATTTCACAGTACACGCAGTTCTGCCAGAGCATGTGTTTTTGATACACTTTTATAGAACACGATAACAGAATTGGGGAAGATTCTCTGAAAAAGCATGTCTGTCTGGATACAGTGCGACAAAGCGCTGGAAGAAAAGAGCACACACAGAATTAGGTACAGAGAGTACTACAAATGTCAGCTTTCCTTATCCCGGGTTTCCACAGGAACAAAACCCCTGCATTGAAGGAGAACTAACTGGGGGTTCACAATGGAGAAATCCATCTGCAAAAACACAATTAGCGATGTCCACAAAGATACGGTAGACTCTTCTAGAAAACTTCTGCCTCCACCCTATTCACTTTTCAGTTCATATCAGGTGGGTCAATTAGGGCACTTTTTGTAGATCATACTTTGCTGGCAAGGTCAAAGTTGTGAGCCATTTTCTTCCCATCTGGTAGAAACTCCTGCCAACTGGGTTTAAGGAAGAACATCATGGGGGTATTCCAGGGCTGGGAGTTAGCAGTGCGAGAAAGGACGGGGTGCGGAGAGTTGAGCTCAGCAGAGAGAGCGGAGTTGAAGACGTTAATTTGCGTGCCAAGAGAGGGGAGATTGGGAAGGGAGTCCAAATGGGGCAAGACAGCCTAGGACAGTTGGAGGGAGTCAAGGGATCAGAAGTCTCTCCAACTCAAACAAAAACTCCTCGCCAATAGCTTTAAAACAGTCCACCACTTTGCCCTCTCCTACCTCAAAACTCACTACTCTTCTTCTACAACTCAGCCCGTGTGCTTCGCTCCTCTAGTGCTAACCTTCTCAACGGGTCTCAGTCTGCTTGAAAGAAGCAGCGTGGCTCAGTGGAAAGAGCCTGGGCTTGGGAGTCAGAGGTCATGGGTTTGAATCCCGCCTTTGCCACTTGTCAGCTGTGTGACTGTGGGCAGGTCACTTAACTTCTCTGTGCCTCAGTTACCTCGTCTGTAAAATGGGGATTAACTGTGAGCCTCATGTGGGGCAACCCGATTACCCTGTGTCTACCCCAGCGCTTGGAACAGTGCTCTGCACACAGTAAGCGCTTAACAAATACCAACATTATTATTTTTATTATTGCCTGTCTCATCGCCGCCCCTGGCCCACATCCTGCCTCTGGCCTGAAACACCCTCCCTCCTCAAATCCGACCGACAATTACTCTCCCCTCCTTCAAAGACTTATTGAAGGCACAGCTCCAAGAGGCCTTGCCCTCTTCTCCCACCGCCTTCTGCGTCACCCTGACTTGCTCCCTTTGTTCTTCCTCCCTCCCAGACTCATAGCACTTATGTCCCTATCTGTCATATATTTATACTGATTTCTGTTTCCCCCATCTATCCTGCAAGCTTGCTGTGGGCAGGGAATGCTTCTGTTTATTGTTGTATTGTACTTTCCCAAGAGTTTAGTACAGTGCTCTGCACATAGTAAGCGTTCATATAATATGACTGAATGAATGGATGAATGGGAGAGGGAAGTTTTATAACAAGCAAGGTGTGGGAGAGAAAGCAGGTAAGGAGGCTGTGATCAGAGAGTGGGATTTCAGTGTTGGTGGGGTCAGAGAGGATACAGTGCCTAGTGAGGTTGATATCCAGTATGTATTCAAACTGGTGAGTGGGTGATGTGGGGTGGAGCAGGAAGCTAGCAAACCTTAGAAGTGAAAGGAAAACGTGCTCTCCACTTGAGCACTCTTGCATTTCCAACCTGTCAGAGCACTGTTATACAGGCCTATTTAACATTCTCTTAAATTTAAGCATTAGCTTTCCCACATATCTCTCTTTCAGTCCCTTCTTCACCTGTCTATTAGTTTGAGTCTGCCCTCCCACCGTTAGACTGTGAGCTCCTACTGGAGCTATCTCCATATTGCATCCAGAAGGCACCCGACAAGCACGATCGATTGATTGGGGTAACAGGGCTTTATAAACGCCAGACAGGGCTGGAAAGGCATGAATTGGAGGCATTAAAGTCAGTGAACAGCCTTGGCCCTGAAAGAGAAGTGCATGAGGTGGAGAAGGCAAGATGGGAGGGGTTAGGGGGTGTTCTCAACCTGGAAGCTTCCTGACCTACCTCTCCTGCAGTCAGTTCTCATGGCCCACAGAGAGGGTGGAAGTTTGTTCTACTTTATAACCGACAGTCCGGTTTTCAGCTGTTTCAGCCCAGCACGGATATGGCACCGGCCATCTGAAGCACCCAACCTCCCTGCGGCTTAGTTCCATGGCTCAGAAATGGGGTTCGTGTTCACGGGTACCAGGGAGGAAGACCAAAGTTACGAAGGGCAGAGGACGCCCTGAAAGATGTTTTAGGGTTGAATCGGCTTCTTCAAAATGCCGCCAGGGATGTGATTACGTTACACGGTGTGCCCGCCATAACAGCATAGGTTACATCACATGCTTTCTGGTTGCCTGGGGTCTGTGAGGGTCTTCAGTGTACCCAGCTTATCTGTGGGGCCCCTACGCCATGGCCAGTTGCCTTTCCCCATTGGTGTCCACCCATTAAGGACACTGGAGCAGCAGCACGGTGTAGCGGATACAGCACAGACTTGGGAGTCAGAAGGTCATGGGTTCTAATCCCACCTCTGCCGCTTGTCCACTGTGTGACCTTGGGCAAGTCACTTCACTTCTCTGGACCTCAGTTACCTCATCTGGAAAATGGGGATTGAGATTGTGAGCCCCACGTGGGACAGGGATCGTGTTCAACCCACTTCGCTTGTATCCACCCCAGTGTTTAGTACAGTGCCTGGTGCATAGTAAGCGTTTAACAAATACCATTATTATTCTCCTTCTCCTTTCCAAATTCTCAGGTCCGTTCCTCTTCAGGAACCCTTCTGTCAGTAACTTATCACGTGTCTACTGCTTGAAGATGATGCCCCTGAGGATGCATGTGGGTGACAGAAGCCACCAAAGCAGGACCCAACTTCACACATACCAAGAGTGCCCCTTGCTGTGATATTGTCTTTGCTGTTCACAGTTCCTGCTGCCGTTTTCGCTATCGTCTCCGTCTCCTGGTACTCTGTAAACTTCTACTCCAGAAGAGCTGTTGTTTTCTGCACTTTGCCATGTTGTGAGTGTGTGGGTGTGCGTGTTTGTGTATGTAGCCCTAGTCACCTAAACTAGCATCTCCACAGTGCCCTCTCTTAGATTAAGAATGGAGGGAGCAAGAGAGAACTCAGCTTGAACCCCCTGCCACTTGAGAAGACACACGGCCTAGTGGGAAGAACACGGGCCTGGAAGTCAGAGACTCTGACCTTGGGCAAGTCATTTAACCTCTCTGTGCCTCAGCTTCCTCATCTGTAAAATGAGGATTCAATACCCATTCTTGTTCCTACTTAGTCTGCGAGCGCTTTGTGGGACAGGGACTTTATTCCACCTGATTATCTGGCATCAACTCCAGTGCTTAGTACAGTGCTTGGCACCTAGTAAGCACTTAAAAAATATCAACAATTCTTCTTCTTAGTTTGGTGGGGGGGTTCATGATGTTGGGTCTATCGCACTATAGGGCCCCAATCCTCCCACCCATTGCCACTGGATCAGACAAAACGCTCTGTACAATGTTAAAGATTTTGCTGGTGCCACACTGGCATTGGGGGCTGGGGAGGACAGGGAAATGGCCTAGTTTCAATATTTGCTGAATTTGTCTGCCCCGCTAGATTGTAGACGCCGTTATGGGCAGGAGCTGTCTTGGATTCAAATGTTTTTGTCTATTCCCAAGCACCCAGCAGAGACTTAACAAATAAGGATTTAAATGAGTGAATAAGCAGCTACCTGGCAGGAATTGTAGAAATCCTAGACAGAATTTTTCTCTGAGAACCGTTACTTGATGGAATAATTTAATGGCATTTAATTGGTCATTATGCCAAGTATGCCCCTTTTCTGCAATGAAGGATTTGGTTATTGTATTATGATTTTCTGTAGACGATATCTGTATTTTACCCAGACCTTCATTAGCATCTTGGGACATTTTTCCTTGCAGTCTGTTCTTAATCTTTTCCTTGTTTGAACAGAACCGACGCCCACGTGTATGTAATAGACCCCATCGCTTCTGAGAGCTGTGAGGATGGGAAATTTTGAAAAGGCTTTGTTGGCTACGGCTCAGATGTGGAGACAGCGGGGCCAAAGACAGAGCAGGAAAGCCATCTGGCAGGGGAGAGGGAAAACCGTCCATGAAAGACGTGCGGAAGCAGGGCATAAGACCAAGCTGTGTAAATAGGAGATTATTCCTTGCTCCAAATCAGATCCAGTTTGCCCCCACTCTCCTCAAGGAACGTGGGCCACCAACATCCCAGACTGTTTGGACACGCTCCTTCCCCAGATGAAGCAGGCTGCCTCCGGGAAAGATGGGCTGTTATCTCAGCTTGGGGTCTTTGCACAGATTGACCGGCACATGGGCTGCATCCAGGAGAATGTTGGCAGCCGCTGTCAGCACTAGGGGTGCATTAACTTGCCCGTGAGCCCCGGCCAGGGGCCCGCAGTGCTTTCTAGAAGAAGCACGATGTAGCGGATAGAACACAGACTGGGAGTCAGAAGGTATTAGGTTCTAAACCCAGCTCCACCACTTGTCTGCTGTCGGACAAGTCGCTTCACTTCTCTGGGCCTCCGTTACCTCCTCGGTAAAATGGGGATCGAGACCGTGAGCCCCACGTAGGACAGGGACTGCGTCCAACCTGATTTGGTTGTGCAGTGCCTGGCACATAGCAAGTGCTCAACAAATACCACGATTAATAGCACACTTTCTCTCTCTAGGCTGACCCTGATGGTTTTAGGGGAAGGACTGCGAAGACCTGCAGGAACAAGACCTATTTGAGAAGCAGCATGGCGTAGTGGATAGAGCACGGGCCTGGGAGTCAGAAGGTCATGTGTCCTAATCCTGGCTCCATCACTTGCCTGTGGTGTGACCTCGGGCAAGTCACTTCTCTGTGCCTCGGTTACCTAATCTATAAAATGGGGATTGAGATGGTGAACCCCACATGGGATAACTTGTAGCCACCCCAGCGCTTAGTACAGTGCCTGGCACATAGTAAGCACTTAACAAATGCCATTATCATTATTTTTATTTATTCCTTCCACCTGCGAAGCCAGAGCCTAGGGAATTCAGAGGCTCAAAGTGACCACCCTTTCTCCCAGTTTCTCCATCATGACCCTTCCGGACAGCCGGGTGGGGTTGCTCACCCGAGGCAGTGGGGCTGGGCTAATAATAATAATAATAGCAATAATGGTATTTGTTAAGTGCTTACGATGTGTCAAGCACTGTTCTAAGCACTAGGGTAGATACCAGTTAATCGGGTTCGACAGAGTCCTTCTCCTACGTGGGGCTCACGGTCTTCATCCCCGTTTTACAGATGAGGTAACTGAGGCACCGAGAAGGGAAGTGACTTGCTCAAGGTCATACAGAGGACAAGTAGCGGAGCTGGGACTAGAACCCAGGCCCTTCTGACTGCCAGGCCCATGCTCTATCCACTAGGCCATCCTGCTTCCCTATGCTGCTGCTGCTGCTGGGCCTCTTTTAGGGATTAGTAAATTATGAAGTCACTCACTTGGCTCATGAGGCCATCACGGGCCTTTCAACATCGCCTCACTAGCCCACCAGCCCCCACGGTACTTGTTCCTACATGAAAGGAAACAACCTCGTCACATCAAAATGCATTTTCTTGCACAGACAGGATGTGGACAGACGGTAAGGGAGGTGTCACTCACACTGCAGTTTCAAGCACTGACTATGCCTTGGGCAACTGCCCCTGAAAACAAGTGGGCTTTCATAGTCCAGAGATCTGGGTGAAAGGGTTAGCACAAAACCCCGTCTTCAGGACCTCTTGATCGTCTTTTGACTCCAGATCACAGCCAATGAAGAGGATCCGTAGATCTGAAAAGCTTTCAGAATGAGGCTTTGATAAAAGAATCCAAGGGCACATTGGAAACCGAAAACCCTTACTGCACCATCCCTCTCTCACAGGGCAGATTTCTAGGCTGAGGGCACGTCTCCCTAAAGTTAAGAATCTCCAGAGGTGTCTTTCTCAGTCACTGGTTCAGGTGTTTACCAAACCCTCGCTGGCAGATTGTTCTTTCTTATCGCTAACCTAATTCTTGCCTGATGTAACCTGACCCCATTTTCTCTCCTGCTGTTGACTTTCTTTCCTTACTCCCCAGAGACCAAGACAGTCTCCCTTCAACATTTTCTTATTCAGGCAAAACCACCCAGCTCCATCCTGATGGGTCCAGAGATAGGATTACCAGTCAATCAATTAATTGGATTTACTGAGCACTGTGTGCTGAGCACTGCACTAACCACTTGGGAGTGTACAATAGAGCAGAGTTGGTAGACACATTCATTCAACTGTATTTACTGAGTTCTTACTGTGTGCAGAGCACTGTACTAAGCGTTTGGAAAGCACAGTTCAGCAACATTCCCTCTTACCAAGAGCTCACAGTCTAGAGAGGAAGAAAGACACTACTAAAAATAAATAAATAGATTATGGCTATGCATATATGTGCTGTGGGGCTGAGAGTAGGCTGAATAAAGGGTGCAAATCCAAATTCATGGGTGATGCAGAAGGGAGTAGGAGAAGAGTAAATGAGGGTTTAGTCAGGAAAGGCTTTTTGGGGGAGATGTGATTTTAGTAAGATTTTGAAGGAGGAGAGAGTAATCGTCTGCCGGGTATGAAGGGGGAGGGAGTTCCAGGCCAGAAGGTGGATGTGGGAAAGTGGTTGGTGGTGAGACAGAAGAGATCGAGGTACAGTGAGTAGGTTGGCATTAGAGTAGCAAAGTGAGCATGCTGGGTTGTAGAAGGAAATCAGCAAGGAAAGATAAGAGGTGATTGATTGCTTTAAAGCCAGTAGTAAGGAGCTTCTGTTTGATGCAGAGGTAGGTAGGCAACTGCTGGAGGTTTTGAGGAGTGGGGAACATCGATCCAATGGTTCTGTAGAAAAATGACCTGGGCAGGAGAGTGAAGTGGGGACTGGAGTGGGGAGAGATGGGAGGCTGAGAGGTTAGCAAGGAGGCTGATACAGTAATTAAGATGGGACCGGATAAATGCTTGGATTAGTGTGGTGTAATTCGGATGAAGAGGAAAGGGTGGATTTTAGTGATGTTGTGAAGGCTGAGCCAACAGGACTTGGTGACAGTTTGAATATGTGGGTTGATGAGAGAGAAGAATTGACTATAACGTCAAAATTATAGGCTAGTGAGACAGGGAGGATGATGGTGCTGTCAACCGTGATGGGAAAGTTAGGAGGAGGATAGCGTTTGGGTTGGAAGGTATGGAGTTCTGTTTGGGATATATCAAGCTTGAGGTGTTGATGGGACACCCAAGCAGAGATGCCCTGAAGGTGGGAGTAAATATGAGACTGCCGAAAGGTGAAAGATCAGGGCTCGAGATATAGATTTGAGAATTATCTGTATAGAGATGGTAGTTGAAGCCAAGAGAGCAAATGGGTTTTCCAAGGGGTTGGATGTAAATGGAGAAGAGTGGAGGACCCAGCACTGTGGGACCCCCACAGTTAGGGGGTAGGAGGCAAAGGAGGAGCCTGGGAAAGAGACCGAGAAAGAGCAGCCAGAGAGACATAATAATAATAATAATAATGTTGGTATTTGTTAAGTGCTTACTATGTGCAGAGCACTGTTCTAAGCGCTGGGGTAAACACAGGGGAATCAGGTTGTCCCACGTGGGGCTCACAGTCTTAATCCCCATTTTACAGATGAGGGAACTGAGGCACAGAGAAGTTAAGTGACTTGCCCAGAGTCACACAGCTGACAAGTGGCAGAGCTGGGATTTGAACTCATGAGCCCTGACTCCAAAGCCCATGCTCTTTCCACTGCGCCACGCTGCTCCTCTGAGACAGGTGGAGAGCCACCAGAGGGAGGAGAACCAGGAGAGGAGAGTGTCAGTGAAACCAACGTTGTATAATGTTTTCAGGAGAAGGGAGTGGTTGACATTGTCAAAGGCATCTGGGAGGTCGAGGAGCATTAGGATGAAGTAAAGGCCATTGGATTTGGCAAAGAGAAGATCGCTGGTGACCTTTGAGATGGCAGTTTCCGTGGAGTGAAGGGGGAGGAAGCCAGATTGAAGGGGGTCGAGGAGAGGCTTGGAGGAGAGGAAGTGGAGACGGTGAATCTAGACGACTCGCTCAAGGAGTTTGGAGAGGAATGGAAAGAGGGTGATGGAGTGATAACTGGAGGGAGTCGAGAGGTTGAGAGGATGAGATTCATGAGCATGGTAGAAAGAAGTGGGGAAGAAGCTGTTAGAGAGTGACCAATTGAATATGCTGGCCAGGGAAGGGGAAGAGAAGGGGCAAGTGTTTTGATAAGGTGCGAAGGGATCGGTCAGAGGAGTAGGTGAAGGGGGTGGATTTTCAGAGGAGGCTGGGAAAGATGGGAGAGTCGAAGAAGGGGTAAGAGGAGGGAGGGTTTGGAGAGGAGCAGGGGAGATTTTAGGGAGAGAACACCTGATGTTTTCAATTTTTTCAAAAAAGTATGTGGCCAAGTAACTAGGGACAAGTAATGTAGGGATGGGGTTGGGTGTCGGGGAAGGTAGGGAGTTTGAAGAGGGAGTTAAATGTCTGAAACAAATGGTGAGGGCAAAGGCCGGGAGTCGATAAGGGTGCCGAGCATAGGAGAGGGCAGAGTTAAAGCAGACAAGGATGAATTTCAGATATCTGGATTCCCACCAGCATCCCTCTGCCGTACCTGCATGAACGGGAGCAAAGGGAGCAGATCCAAGGCTGTGGATTGGTGGTAGAAGATCAGCAAAGGGAGAGGGTAGTGAGTTGAGTAGAGAGGGTGATGTTGTGGATGTTGGAAGCAGGGTGGCCTAGTGGATAGAGCACAGGCCTGGGAGTCAGAAGACCTGGGCTCTTATCCCAGCTCTTCCACATCTCTGTTGTGTGACCTTGGGCAAGGCACTTAACTTCCCTCTGCCTCAGTTCCCTCATCTACAAAATGGGGATTCAATAACTTTTCTCCCTCCCACTTAGACTATGAGCCCCATGTGGGGCCTGATTATCTAGTATCTACCCCAGTGCTTAGTACAGTACCTGACACATAGTAAAGGCTCAAGACATAAACAATTATAATAAGTATTATTAGTAGTGATGATAATAACAATAATGATTTGCACATAATGTCCATCTTTTACATTAATTTCTGAATCCTCCTCTAGAGTGTAATCTCCTTGTGGGCAGGGAACATGTCTACCAACTCTGTTGGATTGTACTTCCCTAAGTGCTTAGAACAATGCTCTGCACAGAGTAAGAACTTAATAAATATTATTGATTGATTGATATGGAGACTAAACGGAGCATCATGCTTCAAGATATCGATCTGTTGCCCAACTGTACATTCCAAGTGCTTAGAACAGTGCTCTGCACATAGTAAGCGCTCAATAAATACTATTGAATGAAAGATAACCAGCATGTCCTAGTGGACAGAGCATGGGCCTGGGAGTCAGAAGGACCTGGGTTCTAATCCTGGATCTGCCACTTGTCTGCTCTGTGACTTTGGGCTAGTCATTTTACTTCTCCATGCCTCAGTTACCTCATCTGTAAAATGAGGATTAATACTGCGAACCCTATGTGGGACAGGGACTGTGTCTGACCTGATTAGCTTGTCTCTATTCCAGCGCTTAGTACAGTGACTGGCACATAGTAAGTGCGTAACGAATACCATACAAAATGAGGAAATGAGAAAATTGGTGCAGGTCAAAAGATTAAAGGTCTGTAATAATAACAGTAATTATGGTACTTGTTAAGCGCTTACTGTGTGCCAAGCACTGTTCAAGGCAATGGGGTAGATACAGGTTAGTCAGGTTGGACACAGTCCCTGTCCACATAGGGCTCGCACTCTTAATCCCCATTTTACGGTGAGAGAACTGAGGCCCAGAGAAGTGAAGTGACTTACCCAAGGTCATACAGCAGACATGTGGCGGGATTAGAACTCATTATCTTCTGCCTCCCAGGCCAGTGCTCTAACAACCAAGCCATTCCGCTTCCCCAGTAGTAGTAACTGCGGTATTTAAGTGCTTAACTATGTGCCAAGCACTGTACTACGCGCTGGGCTGGATACAAGTGAATCGGGTGACTGCTCTCTCTAAGGTCACCCATGACCTCCTTCTTGCCAAATCCAATGGCTCCTACTCCATTCTGATCCTCCTTGACCTCTCTGCTGCCTTTGACACTGTCGACCATCCCCTCCTCCTCCATACCTTATCTCACCTTGGCTTCACGGACTCTGTCCTCTCCTGGTTCTCCTCTTACCTCTCTGGCCGATCATTCTCGGTCTCCTACGCTGGAGCCTCCTCCCCCTCCCATCCTTTAACTGTTGGAGTTCCTCAAGGGTCAGTTCTCGGCCCTCTTCTGTTCTCCATTTACACTCACTCCCTCGGTGAATTCATCCGCTCTCACGGCTTTGACTACCATCTCTACGCAGATGACACGCAGATCTACATCTCCGCCCCTGTCCTCTCCCCCTCCCTTCAGGCTCGCATCTCCTCCTGCCCCCGGGACGTCTCCACCTGGATGTCGGCCCGCCACCTAAAACTCAACATGAGCAAGACTGAGCTCCTCATCTTCCCTCCCAAGCCCGGTCCGCTCCCAGACTTCTCCATCACCGTGGATGGCACGACCATCCTTCCCGTCCCGCAGGCCCACAATCTCGGTGTCATCCTTGACTCGTCCCTCTCGTTCACCCCACACATCCTATCCGTTACCAAGACCTGCCGGTTTCACCTCTACAATATCGCCAAGATCCGCCCTTTCCTCTCCACCCAAACGGCTACCTTACTATTACGGGCTCTCGTTATATCCCGGCTAGACTACTGTGTCAGCCTTCTCTCTGACCTCCCTTCCTCCTCTCTCGCCCCGCTCCGGTCTATTCTTCACTCCGCTGCCCGGCTCATCTTCCTGCAGAAACGATCTGGGCATGTCACTCCCCTTCTTAAACAACTCCAGTGGTTGCCTATCGACCTCCGCTCCAAACAAAAACTCCTCACTCTAGGCTTCAAGGCTCTCCATCACCTTGCCCCTTCCTACCTCTCCTCCCTTCTCTCTTTCTACCGCCCACCCCGCACGCTCCGCTCCTCTGCCGCCCACCTCCTCGCCGTCCCTCGGTCTCGCCTATCCCGCCGTCGACCCCTGGGTCACGTCCTCCCGCGGTCCTGGAACGCCCTCCCTCCTCACCTCCGCCAAACTGATTCTCTTTCCCTCTTCAAAACCTTACTTAAAAATCACCTCCTCCAAGAGGCCTTCCCAGACTGAGCTCCTCTTCCCCCTCTACTCCCTCTGCCATCCCCCTTTACCTCTCCGCAGCTAAAGCCTCATTTTCCCCTTTTCCCTCTGCTCCTCCACCTCTCCCTTCCCATCCCCACAGCACTGTACTCGTCCGCTCAACTGTATATATTTTCGTTACCCTATTTATTTTGTTAATGAATTGTACATCGCCTTGATTCTATTTAGTTGCCATTGTTTTTACGAGATGTTCTTCCCCTTGACGCTGTTTAGTGCCATTGTTCTTGTCTGTCCGTCTCCCCCGATTAGACTGTAAGCCCGTCAAACGGCAGGGACTGTCTCTATCTGTTGCCGACTTGTTCATCCCAAGCGCTTAGTACAGTGCTCTGCACATAGTAAGCGCTCAATAAATACTATTGAATGAATGAATGACACAGTCCCTGTCCCACATGGTTTATCGATTAGACTGTAAGCCCGTCAAACGGCAGGGACTGTCTCTATCTGTTGCCGACTTGTTCATCCCAAGCGCTTAGTACAGTGCTCTGCACATAGTAAGCGCTCAATAAATACTATTGAATGAATAGTCTCAATCCCTATTTTACGGATAGGGTCACTGAGGGACAGAGAAGCGAAGTGACTTCCCCAAGGTCTCTGGGGGGAACAGTCCAATTTGTGGGGAGGGGAGGATGTGTGAGGGAGAGAAAGGAGATAAGGAGGATGTGTTCGGGTGGAGGGATTTCAGACTTGGTTAGGGAAGAAACAGTACCGTGACGAGAGATGATGAGATCAAGTGTGTGTCAAAGTCAGTGAGTGGGTGAGGTCGTATGGAGCAGGAGTTTAGCGGAGTTGAGGAGTGAGAGGAATTGGGCAGTGGAAGGGTAATCAGGAAACTCCAGGTTGCTATTCAATCCCCCCGGGAATCAACGTAGGGATGGAAAAGGAGAGAAGGAATGTGAGAAAGGCATTAAAATGGTTCAGAAAGTTGGAGGTGGGTTAGTAGATGGTCATGATTAGTAACTGGAGAAGGTGATAGAGGCCGATGACATGGGCTTCAAAGGAGAGAGCGCTGGGAGAGGTGGAATGATGTGAAAGGAGCACTGGGGAGCGGGAAGAAAGCCAACTCTTTTCCCTTTTCCAGTGAGTCTTGGGGAGTGGGAGAAGATGAGGTCCCCTCTGGAGAGAGCACCATGTTGATATGGTGGAATCTGGGGAGAGTCAAGCTTTATCGATGGAGAGGAGGAGCAGTGACTGGGTAAGGAACAGGTCAAGAATGAAGGAAAGCTTTCCCAAGTTGGAGTGGGGGGTTCTACAGCCTGCACTTGGCTAAGGCTGTGAGGGACGGGGGGGGAGTGGAGGAGGAAGGGATGGTGTGAGGGGTAGAGAGGGGTCGGATAGGAGCTGGTTGATGAGAGAGTGAGTTAGAGAAACAGCAGGGCCTGGGGGAAAGAGCATGGGCTTGGAAGCCAGAGGACCTGTGCATCTGCTGTGTGACCTTGGACAAGTCACTTACTAAACTTCTCTGTGCCTTGGTTCCCTCATCAGCAAAATTGGGATTCAATGACTGGTCTCCCGCCAACTTACACTGTGGGTGCCAGTGTAGGACCTGATTATCTTGTATCTACCTAAGTGCTTGAAAGAGTATAGTAAGATCATAGAAATACCACTATTATTAATATTATCATTAGGGCCAGGTGCAGGGAGAAGGGGAAGAGGGGCACTGCTGGGACAGGAAAATGGGGATGGGGTGGGGGATGTGGGTGGGGGCAGCACGAGGGGTGGAGAGGGGCCAGGTGGAGGGAAATGAATTGGGGTGTATGTATATATATATATGTCTGTCTCCCCGTCTAGACCGTGAGCTCGTTGTGGGCAGGAATGTGTCTGTTGCTATATTGTACTCACCCAAGTGCTTAAAACAGTGCTTTACACACACTAAGTGCTCAATAAATACAACTAAATGAATGAATGGGTACTGGGAAGGAAGGAGAGGGAAGGGCTGATTAGAGGGAGGGAATTGGGGGGCATGGTGGGGCTAGAGAATTTTAAAGATTATAGATTAAAAGATTAAAAGATTATAGATTTAAAGATTAAAGATTATAGATGAGGTTGCCAACAGCAATAACTGCTTAATCCGGGGGGCTGGGGCTACTGCCATGAACCCCGGGCTTTCAGGGCCACACCTTTCCTTGTGAGGGCAACAGACCTATCCGGTCCAGAAGAATCCACCTGAACAAAACTGAGTCGGCCCCTGGAAGCAGTGGTTCACAGGTTGGGTCAGGAGGTTCAAGGCTTAAGGAGAGGAAGTGTTCTCAACAACAAATTATTTCACTCCTTACGCTGATCTCCCCTCTCCCTTTCCCCCATAACCAGACCCCTCACCACCTCTCGGGGGGGGTCACCCAGCATTAACGGGGGATGCTAAAAAATAAGAACCTAAAAGGCAGGGATCATGTTTACCGACTCTTGCCGACTGGACACTCCTAAGCACTTAGTAAAATAGAGCACAGGCCTGGGAGTCAGAAGGTCATGGGTTCTAATTCTACCTCCACCACTTTTGTCGGCTGGGTGGCCTTGGGCAAGTCACTTCACTTCTCTGGGCCTCAGTTACCTCATCTGTAAATTGGGGATTGAGACCATCAGCCCCATGGGGGACAGGGACTGTTTCCAGCCCAATTTGCTTGTATCCTCCCCAGAGCTTACTACAATGCCTGGCACAGAGGAAGCACTTCAGAAATACCAGAATAATGATAATAATGATAATTATGGTTTTTGCTAAATGCTTACTCTGGGCTAAGCACTGTTCTAAGCACTGGGGCAGAAACAAGGTAATCAGGTTGGATACAGTCACTGTCCCCCATGGGGCTCACAGTTTTAATCCCCATTTTACGGATGAGGTAACTGAGGCCCAGAGAAGTGAAGCGACTTGCCCAAGTTCACACAGCAGACAAGTGGTGGAGCAGGGATTAGAACCCATGACCTTATGGCTCTCAGGCCCATACTCTATCCACTACACCATGTTGCTTCTCACCACACATGCACATCATATACCACTGATTGATTACAATAATCCAGGGATCTGATAAAAGGCCTTAAGTCTTCCTCAGCTTTCTGGATCATGGGGTCAAGGCTGGGTGGAGTTTGCCGGTCAACTGGCCAGCACTCTGAGCACCTGATAGAGAGGAAGGCACTGCCCAGAGTTGGCAGACAGGCTGGGATCTGGTTTGGGCTGAGACTTAGGCCCCCTGCCTTTTCCTCACGCTCACTTGCTCCGACAAACAACCCATTCCTGGATTCAGGCGGCTGATTTCCCCTCCCACATGTTCTTCTCTTCTCTCCTCAACTCCAGTCTGCATGTCTCTGATCTCGTCTCTAGCCTCGGCCAGACTCTGAATTCCAGACCCTTCTCTCCACTCGAGAGGGCTGTCAGCTGAAACCTTCCATCTGTGGACAGAATTTTTTATGGTATTTGTGAAGCGGTTACTATAATAATGTTGGTATTTGTGAAGCGCTTACTATAATAATGTTGGTATTCGTTAAGCTCTTACTATGTGCAGAGCACTGTTCTAAGCCCTGGGGGAGAGACAGAGTAATCAGGTTGTCCCACGTGGGGCTCACAGTCATAATCCCCATTTTACAGAGGCACAGAGAAGTTAAGTGACTTGCCCACAGTCACACAGCTGACAAGTGGCAGAGCTGGGATTCGAACCCATGACCTCTGACTCCCAAGCCCGGGCTCTTTCCACTGAGCCATGCTGCTTCTCTATATACCAGGCACTGTAGTGAGCGCTGAGGTAGATACAAACTAATCAGGCAGGACACAGTCCATGTCCCACATTGGGTTCACAGAATTCATCCCCGTTTTACAGATGATGTAACAGGCACGGAGAAGTTAAGTGACTTACCCAAAGTCACACAGCAGACAAGTGGTGGAGTCGGGATTAGAACTCAGGTCCTTCTGACTCCCAGACCGGTGTTCTATCCACTAGATCATGCTGCTTTACTTGGCATTACTCCCTCCATTATCCCCCACCCCCTGCTAGAGAAATCGGTGTCATTTGTTATCAGCGAGCTAATCTGAATATTTACAGCTCAATGCCCCTTCTTCTCAATCGAGGTCTATCTCCCTCATGGGATGAGAGGCTAGAGGATATTTACGGCCAGTGGAAAGAGTATGGCCTTCCGAGTCAGCGGGCTTGGGTTCTCATCCAGGCTCCATCTTGTACTTGCTGCGTGACCCTGGGCAAGTCACTTAACTTCACTATACCTCAGTTCCCTCATCTGCAAATTGGGTATTCAATAGTTCTTCTCTCTCCTACTTAGACTGTGACTCCACGTGGGACCTGATTAACTTGCATCTACCACAGTGCTCGGTACTTAGCAAGCGCTTAACAAATAACACTGGTATCTCTCCCCCGTTCTGGCATGTGCAGACAGACCAGAAGCAGGGTGGATTTTCAGGCTAGGCGTGTCAAATATATACTTGGAAAGCCAGGATCTACAGCTACTAAATCATTTCCACAGTGGTTAAATAATTCACATAGATTGAGCAGCCTTGTTTACCCTAGTTTCATCCTTCTGAAAGTCCACCTCCTCCTAATCCTTCTGTGAATAATTCCCGGCAGCCCCAAACTTATAAACTATCTCTTGCATGTACCTACTTATACGCATCCTCAGCAATTGTGCTTATATGTCTATTCACTTGCTTATTCAATGATTTATTTTGACTGCTCCCTTAATGCGTTTTTTGTTTCCTCTTCCCCATCAGAGGGCAAGCGTCTCGTGGTCAGAGAATGTGTCCCTTGCCGATTTTGTACTTCCCAAGCGCTCAGTACACCGCATTACACCCAGGAAGCGCTCAGTAAATAAGTTCTACTACTTTCACTATATTACTCCTACTATTGAGGATGGCAAGCTAGTGAGGGGGGACTTGCTAAGCCTTCCCTCAAGATGGCAGTTTCAACAATCACTCCCAATCACCACAGCCAAACTACATACCAAGTTAAAATGACTGGCAGAAAATTTGCCATTTTACCCCCATTTCCAGCTAACGCTCCCCTCCCCACCCTATCTCCTCACACTTGCAGCTCCCAGCACTTCCCAGGTAACAAAAGGAGAAAGTTTAGCCCTTCTTCCTGTTCTTGGGCCATCTGAGCAGTGACAAAGTTTCCATAAAGCCCAGCCAAAGGGCCATGACAGATTTCCTAACAGTTCTCAGGGCTCGGCCTACAGTGGCTTATGAGGAAAAAGAGTTGCTGGGATGGGGGGAGAGGTGTGGAAGAAGCAAAATCCCCCAATTTTCCAAGAATAAGTCCACTCTCTCAATCCCCGCGGCACAAAGCAGTGTAAAGAAGCAGGATTCTCTGCCTTCCCATGTCAGGACATTCCCTCTGCCTCAGTTGACACCCGCCTCACCCCAAATATGGCCCCGGCTTCTAAGATGAGACCTCCACCTGAAACGTCGGTTTCTGAGCACCCACTCAGAGTCCTGCCACCCCTGCAACCCCAGGGGCGGAGCCAAGAGGGATTAGCCGCACCTGTCTGAGTGAACCCCGATTTGAATCCGTTTGCTGTTCCATTTTCGGGGATCCCAGTCGACGTCACCGAAGGATTTGGTTTGGCAGTGTGGCACGAGGCGGAGGATTGTCGGCTCCTACATTCTGGAAGCGAACAACGGCTACATTACACAACAGGGAGGCAGGTGGTGAAGAACTCAACCAAGGTGGAAGAGTCAGAGCACGGATGGATCACGGCAGCCCAAAACCCTCCTCTGCAATCAGGTCTTTTGTCACAGAGGATTCTCCACTAATTCCACAAGGGAGGAAACAGGGTAGACACAAATTAGTGGAGGGGCAGGGATCTGGATGAAGGAAGAGGTGAACGGATGGATTAATTGAGATACCTCACGAGCTTTCTACTTGAGGAAACTCAGACCCTGCAGGAGGTTGACCAGGCCCACCTCTGCCCACTCCATGGCTACTCAGCCCACCCTGGCTAGCCCCACCAGTGAAGCGGTCAGTTTCTTCTCCAACAGATTCCCTTCCAGCAGAGGTGGAACAGTTGCCTCCCCCATTTGGGCCTTTTCTGAGATCTCTGACTGACCAGCTAGATGCCAGCTGGGACCTTCAAGTAGAATCTTTCTCTTCAGCCAATCTCCACCCTGGGGAACGTATTAGGCAGAACGGACGCTGAGCAACCACTCTTGATTCCCTGGGGGATGGGGGAAGGGGAGGGAGGAGGCCCACGTCCCCTTAGCTTGGTGAAGGATAGGATCCCGGACACAGTGCCGTCCCCACTGTGGACACCAGTTATCTCTGACCACCCATCCAGCAATGATGCAGCCTTTGTGGAAGGCTGTTTTGGGCCCAATTCGCTCCTCTGGCCCCAGTTAGGGGGATGAATTTGAATTTCCCCCAGAGAGTGTAGCCCCTGAGAGCACCTTGGGGTCCATTTTCAGAGAGAGGTTCTGAGCAGGCTTCCATGGAGCTCTGGGCCCTTTCCTTCCGATAAACTGGTCAGCTGTTGCCACTGAGAGCCCTGTCAGAGCCATGAAACGGGACAAACTCTTGGCTCTGGACCTACCCCGAGAATAACGCTTCAGGATGCCTTCAACACTTCATCGAAACTGGATACCAGGCATCTGTGTGTCCCTTTTCCCCTCCCCTCCCTCCACCGCATAGCCTGGGGCAGGACCAGTGACTGTTGTCCAGCCTTCAGCAAGGGTTCATTCACACCCTGCCCCCCACCCCCTTTCCCCATGGCACTGCGTGGGTGATGTTTTGCAGGGCATTCTGATCCACTATTTTCATTCTGGGACAACAAATAACACAACAATTCTCCATCTTTACTTAGACTCACAGGGCAAGATTTGGAGTAGAATAAGTGTCCCTGGTTCAACTCCACTCAGGCTACCAGCTCCACATCTTCTGAATCCACGCTCTGGGAGGGCACATCTCAGAGGAAGGCCACTGGGTCCTAGAGGTCCAAGTGGGCCTTGTGCCTGGGCACCTGAGGCTTATCCACCCTCCTGAGCCTTGCTCTCAGTCTGAAAACCACAGTGATCAAAACTGGACAACCATCAACTATCAACCTTTCCCAAAAAGACACACAGAAAGGTGGGGAAAGCTTGACAGGAATAATTATTTTTCGACATGGAACCACTGAGGGGACTGTCTTAAATTCAGAGATATCTTGGTTCGCTAATTTCAACTCACAAACCATGGCCAATTTGGAGATATGCTGTCTAGAAAGATGGAAGAAAGTTCGTTCTGCCAGAGAGCTTGTCGGAAACCTTAAGCTACTGTCCCAGAAGAGGAATTCTTCCAGAATGATCAGTAAGAGAATGCCCAGGAAGGAAATTTCCTTCCCTGTGCCAGTGGGAAGGGAAACAGGGAGTGCAGGGGGAGTCTGAGAGTGTCCAATCTTTCTCTCCTCCTCTTGCTCTTTTCACTTTCACATCCTCAAGCTGTCAGTGCCACAAGAAACCTCCTCGGGCTAAGACCAAATAGTCAAAATGTTTATGACTAAGCAGAAGCCAGGAACTACCAGCAGGGATCAGAGAGCAGTCCAGAAGCTGTGATAGGGCTCTCTCCAAAAAGGCCCAGGACTAGCAACTTCTTGACCACCGAAGGTGAAAGATGCCACTAAAATGCTGGCCCCGGGGTCCAAGAGCTGGGGGTTCTGAACGGCTCTTTGGGGGTGGCCAGGACGGCGGCTTGCAAACCCTCCTCCCTCCCCTGCCGTTTCCTTCCCATGTGGCATTCTTCATGACAGGTCTCGGTCACTGAGTTATATTTTTCACCTCCCACAGGCTTGACAGACCATTCCCTGGCCAGCAAGTTGTTGCAGAACCAACCCCACCCACAGCCAAGCCCAAACCTGCAGAGCTTTTAAGATGTAACGACCCCTGACCTCCTAGGAATGACAACCATTCACTGTAGAGCCGAGCATGGGTTACTGATGGCGCTGGGTGGAGGCCATCCATCCTTTGGGCGTGGTTTTGGGAAGGGCAGGGCCATGACTAACTGGGCTTTTCCTGTGCCCGGGAGAGGGAATACGTCCCGTGAGGGCAACTGATGCCAACATTACAGAAAATCTTTGGAGGAGGAAAATCATCCTGACTGCAACTCCGTGTTGGTTAGGCTGTCTCAGTCACCCCATCTTCAAGCACAAACTTCCCACTAGAATACTGTCTGCTATTAGGGAGATTTCATCTTAAATTTACCCATGCGTGATGCTTTGGTCAGTGGTGTTTGCAAACCCCGGGCCTGTTTCCTAGCTGGAATTCACCCCTTTCTCCACTCTTAATGAGATCATCATAATGGTTATGAAATCCAACCACATGAAACCAAGCCAAGGGTCCTGGACTCATTCTGACATGTTGAAGTCTAAGAGTGCAGGTGTTTGTGAAAGGTCTGAGAATCAAAAAATGCATCTAAAAATATGCCTGAAGAGGAGGCAGACCCTTCTAAAACCTTTCCAATTCAGTAATCGCCTAGGCAGATATTTTTTTTTTCCCTGAGTGTTTCCCCAAGGGAGGAAAGAGAGGTGGGAATTCACCCCCATGGACGTTCAATTTCACCAAGTCTTCTGAACTTTCCGTTGCTTTATCCCAGAAGCCACACCCAAGCTCTGAGGCTTCTGAAATTCACCTCTGGCCTTCATACAAGGCTTCCCCTCCTAACCAGACCCCTCTCCCCACCACCCATCCCCCTGAAGGTGGTACCTTTCCAGCAGATCAGCGGTCCCCTGGTCAGCACCCCCTGGGCATTCCGGACTAGGTAGTACTTTAAGTGCTTCTGCTTCTTGGGCTGCGTGGTGAGTTTCAGATTAATGTGGTTGGAAAATTCTGTGAAATAGCGAAAGCCTCTTTCTCCGCAGCCTATACAGTTTCCAGAAAACCCTGAAGTGAGAAAAAAAAATGGAGAAGTAAAAATCGATTTTCTCGTGATGACACATGTTGGAAAGAACGAGTTGTCCTTAGCCAAAGTCATGATATTGGGATCTTGATGTCACCTTGGGTCTTCTGATAGGTCAAGTGAGAATGGGCCGAAAGGAGGGAGAGGAGAAAAGCAGCATGGTGTAGTGGTTAGAGCACCGGTCTGGGAGTCAGAAGGTCATGGGTTCTAATCCCAACTCCACCATTTTTCCACTGTGTGACTTTGGGCAAGTCACTTCACTTCTCTGTGCCCCAGTTACCTCATCTGTAAAATGGGGATTGAGACTATGAGCCCCATGTGGGACAGGAACTGTGTCCAACCCGATTTGCTTATATCCACCCCAGCGCTTACTAGTGTCTGCCACACAGTAAGCACTTAACAAATACCACAGTTATTATTATTATTATGAATTTTTGCAACAGTTTCCCTTCCTCTAGTAATGGTAGAAATAATGGTATTTATTAAGCATTTACCACATGCAGAGCAATCTACTATGAGCTGGGGAAGAATGTGGTCGCTCCGGATTCCGACAACAGGCATCTGTTATTAGATTGTAAATCCCTAGTTGGCAAGGACCATGTCTTTACTGCAGTGTTTGGGGCACAGCGGATGCTCAGTAAATGCTACCGATTAATCGATTGTTACTTCCTACACCTTTATGTGGTGAGTCTCTTAGTAAATTGAGAGGAGGAAAGCTGGGATGTTCTTAGAGGAAGAGTCTTACCTGCTCAAAGGCCTTCTGGGGGGCATGTCCGGTGTCCGTCACCTTTGACAGGGGAATGACTCAAAACCACGAGTCTGATAAGCAGTAATCCTAGCTAATCCTTCCCAAGGGGCATATCTTAAATTTGGGAAGTGTGATCTAGAACTCTCTAGACTCTGTAGGGCACGTCACTGGGGACACAACCTGGCCTTGGTCTCACATTCACATTCTAAACCACTTGTTATGTCGTACACATTTGCAAATGCACAAACAATTTTCTTCTTCAAAAGTGTTGCATTAAAAGAACTCTGTGCTTGTGCAGGAATTGTGAAGGAAGCTGGGAGATTAAGGCAGGGAGTGGGGCGAGGCTTGTGCTTGCAGCGAGGCCTAATAGCTAGAGCAGGGGCCTGGGAGTCAAAAGGACCTGGGTTCTAATCCCAGCTCCGCCACTTGTCTGCTGTGTGACCTTGGGTCACTTAAATTCTGTGAACCTCAGTTATCTCATCTGTAAAATGGGGATTAAGACTGTGAGCCCTAAGTGGGATAGGGACTAGGTCCAACCCGATTATCTTGTATCTACCCCAGTGCTTAGAACAGCGCCTGGCATGTAGCAAGTGTTTAACAAATGCCACATTTATTATTCACTCATTCGTTAATTCAATTGTATTTTTTGAGCGCTTAATAATAATGATTATTACTATTATGATATTTGTTAAGCGGCTTGCCCAAGGTCACACAGCAGACAAGTGGCAGAGCTGGGATTAGAACTTAAGACCTTCTGCCTACCAGACCTATGCTCTATCTTCTACGCCGTGCTATGGGACTAATGTGTGCATAACACTGTACTAAGCGCTTGGGAGAGTACAATATAACAATTAACAGACATTCCCTGGCCACAGTGAGCTTACAGTCTAGAGAGATTGTTATTGTGGTTGCTGTAAAGTTGCTGGGGAGAGCAAAGGGAGGTTTTGGGGTACAAAGGCAGTGAGAATGGATATCAAGGAACATGAATACACCACCACTGTCTTCAGATCAAATGCAGAAGTGATAATAATAATAATAATGGTATTTGTTAAGGGCTTACTATGTGCCAAGCCCGGTTCTAAGCGCTGGGGTAGATACAAGGTCATCAGGTTGTCCCACGTGGGGCTCACAGTCTTAATCCCCATTTTCCAGATGAGGGAACTGAGGCCCAGAGAAGTTAAGTGACTCACCCACGATCACACAGCAGACAATTGGAGGATCCGGGATTAGAACCCACGACCTCTGACTCCCACTGAGCCACGCTGCTTCTACAGTGATGGCTGTGGCTGTGGTTTCGGGATGCTTCTGAGAATCTGGAGACGCCCTGGTTTCAACAAGACCGCTTTGACTTTTCTTTGGGGAACGGGACACAACAGCCCTTTTCCCTCTGTTTCCTCTACCCCCGCTTCACCTCTCCGCAGCTTTCCCTCTGCTCCTCCCCCTCTCCCGTCCCATCCCCTCAGCGCTATACTCGTCTGCTCAACTGTATATATCTTCATCACCCTATTTATTTTGTTAATGAGATGTACATCACCTTGATTCTATTTATTTGCTATTGTTTTAATGAGATGTTCTTCCCCTTGATTCTATTTATTGCCATTGTTCTTGTCTGTCTATCTCCCTCGATAAGGCTGTAAGCCATCAAAGGGCAGGGACTGTCTCTATCTGTTACCGATTTGTACATTCCAGGGGCTTAGTACAGTGCTCTG
This sequence comes from Ornithorhynchus anatinus, assembly GCF_004115215.2. NCBI lineage: Eukaryota > Metazoa > Chordata > Mammalia > Monotremata > Ornithorhynchidae > Ornithorhynchus > Ornithorhynchus anatinus. The sequence goes on from NC_041734.1 coordinate 22,100,881, forward strand.
TACATAGTAAGTGCTCAATAAATACTATTGAATGAATCAATTCACAATGCACGCCTGATTGACCCCTAACACACATCTAATTTCCAGTTGTGCACTCTTTCCCAGCACTTAGTACAATGCTCTGCACACAATAAGAGCTTAATAAATACTAGTTCTACTATACATTAAGGCTTGGATAATCCACAACCTGGACCATCTTCCTTTGAAGACGGTTACGGGCAGGAAATGTGTCTACTGTTATATTGTACTCTTCCCAGCACAAGTACAGTGCTCCCCATACAGTAAGTGCTCAACAAATATGACTGACTAATCAAGATTCTACTATATTCCTGGGAGCAAATTCTGTTTTCCACCGGCCTAAAATTCTGGGTGCCTATTCCAAAATGATCCCTCTCTGGTTCGTACCTGGAGAGTTTCCAGTACTCTATCAGTCTCGATTACATGAGAGAGAGTCAAGCAAGGGCCTACCGATTCCATTCTTCCATAGAGAAGCAGCGTGGCTCAGTGGAAAGAGCACGGGCTTTGGAGTCAGGGCTCATGAGTTCGAATCCCAGCTCTGCCACTTGTCGGCTGTGTGACTGTGGGCAAGTCACTTAACTTCTCTGTGCCTCAGTTCCCTCATCTGTAAAATGGGGACTAAGACTGTGAGCCCCACGTGGGACAACCTGATTCCCCTATGTCTACCCCAGCGCTTAGAACAGTGTTCGGCACATAGTAAGTGCTTAACAAATACCAACATTATTATTATTATTATTATTCTTAGCATGGCCAGTGGTTAATGAGTGGAAGGCAAAGGAGAAACTTGCTAGGCAAAAGGCACTTTTAAGCCCTGGACAGCAACAGTGTAAGCCTTCTTGGGCCTGTTTGGGGGTTTTTTTATGGTATTAGTTAAGTACTTACTATGTGCCAGACACTGTAAAAAGCACTAAGTATATAGAAGCTAATCAGGCTGGACACAGTTCACGTCCCTCATGGGGCTCATAGTCATAAATCTTTGTTTCACAGATGAGGCAACAGAGGCACAAAGAAATTGAGTAACTTGCCCAAGGTCACACAGCAGACAAGTGGTGGAGTCGGGATTAGAACTTGGGTCCTTTTAACTCCCAGGCCGATGCTCTAGCCACTAGGCAAGGCTGCTTTTCACTAGGCTATGCTTCCTCTTCAGTCTTTGGTCATTCACGTGTCTCATGCTTTGGCCTTTAAGTCCACCTCACAACACAGCTGAATTGACGAGTCCAAAGCTAACCTGTTGCTTTCTACGACACACACTATCACCCACCCTCTCCTACAGTGGAATATTTATTCAAAAAGAGTTTAGAGACCCTCCACGTTCCTGCTAACATCACAGTGCTGCTTTGCATGGCCCACTACCTTTCCCAAACATCCATTTTTCTGGCACTTGGGGGAGCAAATCTCTCTAGTGGTCCAGTAGACTCCCCAGGTGAGGCAGGGACATCAGGATCAATACTCCGAGTCAAATCCCTCAAGGGTTTGGAGGGCCCTGGAACGTATGTAAGGTCAGGCAGGGTGTTAGGAATCCAGATCGGAGGGAGCCAAGGTTGCCTGGAGGTTTTGAAAGCCTCAAGGCATTTGCTAATTCCACCGGTCCATGGGATCATCAGCCTCTAGGCTATGGAAGGACCTGAGTAGCCAAGGTGTAGTAACCTGTTTAACTCCAGTTTCTCTCCACTGGATTCCAGTAGAGTTTCTTCTGAGCAGACAACAGAGAAATTCATTAAGCTGAGGAAGCATCCAGTGCCCATGTGGTTGGCACTTTCGGACACTACTGGGATGGGACACCAGTCACCCGCTCTCGGCTTATCCACGGGGGGAAGAAGAGAGATAGGTCCGATAGCAGGTTTGGTGGGACCCTGAAGAGTGACCTAATTTAGCCTTCTGAACCCGTGACGAGACTTCATATTTAAAAATCTCTAAAGGGTGAAACTCCATACCCTCCCTTGGTAGCTTCTCAGTTGGTATTTGTTAAGCACTTACTATATGCCAGGCACTGTGCTAAGTGCTGGGGGAGGTACAAGCAAATTGGATGGACACGGTCCCTGTCACACATGGGGCTCGCAATCTTAATCCGCATTTTACAGCTGAGGGAATTGAGGCACAGAGCTGTGATGAGCCCAAGGTTACCCAGCAGATAAGTGGTGGGACTGAGAAAATTGAATGAACTTGAAATATGTTTCGTTTCCTTTTATCGGTTGTATTTGAAAATGTTTCTCTGTGGAACAATCAGTCATGCTTGTAGAACGTGATTCTATTTAGTTGCCATTGTTTTTACGAGATGTTCTTCCTCTTGACGCTGTTTAGTGCCATTGTTCTCGTCTGTCCGTCTCCCCCGATTAGACTGTAAGCCCGTCAAACGGCAGGGACTGTCTCTATCTGTTGCCGACTTGTTCATCCCAAGCGCTTAGTACAGTGCTCTGCACATAGTAAGCGCTCAATAAATACTATTGAATGAAACCCAGGTCCTTCTGACTCCCAGGCCCATGCTCTACCCATTAGGCCACACAGCTTCTCTCCAGGTTTTGCTCCCACCAGAGACTTCTGTTTCAGGCAGAGACCTACCCTTCAGGAAAGAGCCAGCAGGGCCAGTTTTAGAGGCAATCAGGACACTTTCACCCTCATCCTTTTTTTCCTTTTTCTCTGGCACTGCTGCTCGACGGCGAGTTCTCTGACCCGATTGGGAGTGAAAGAGACTTTGGTAAAGGCAGAAATCCACGAGATGGAATCAGCAGTGAGGAAGTGTGATCTGCCCTTTCATTCCACCTTCCTGAATTTGAGAACTAAGGGAAAGGAGAAGGTTCAGCTCAGCTTTTAGGGGCCACTAAGCCCGAGTCAACAAATCAATCAATCTCTGGTATTAACTGAGCACTACTGGGTGCAGATACTGTACTATGTGTTCGGGAGAGAAAAAGAGAAGCAAAGCAAATGTTCTTTGGTTTCAGTGCATTGAGGGAGACAGGCTGGAAAAACTGGGCACAGAGAGAGGAATCGTGGAGGAGAACAAAGATATAATAGTAGCAAGAATATATCAGGAAGAAATAGAATAAATATGTGAATAAATTGAATAAACATATTCATAAGTGTTGAGGAGGGACATAAACAAATGAGTGATTAGTGTGGTTGTTGGGCTGATGCGACATGGGATAACGGAATTAATAGGGGAAAGCTTCGTGGAGGAAGTGGGATTTTTACATTTTAAACACCGGGGGCTGGTGGATTTGGGGGGTGGAGAGAGTACTAAATCAGGGGATCACAGGGGGCGTGAGCAAGGAGTTGGATGTGGGAAAGTCAAGAGTGAGGTACAGCTAAAAAGGCAAGTTGGGAGGACAGCAAAGAGGGTGAGTTCTGGGGAGTGACAATCAATCAATTGATTGATCGATTGTGAAGGTGAAGAGAGCTGATATGTATGATGGAGATCACTAGTGGAGGCCCTTGAAGCCACCGATAAGGAGTTTCTGCTTGGTGCTAAGGGAAATGGGGAGTCACTGTGGGACTGGAGGAGTGGAGATGTGCTGAAAATTGTTTCACAAAGATGGTCTGGGCTAACAGCATGTAACATTGATTGGAGAGAGACTGTAGGCTGGGAGACCAGTGAGGAGGTTTTAGAGACAGCAATCTATCCAGGCTATGACACTTGAACCAGGGTGTGGCGGTTGGATGAACAGGAGGCAGGTGATCTTGGAAATACTATATCAATATTATATTTACCCCACCTTCAGCCCTATAGGACTTAAGCACATCTCAATAATTTACTTTCACGTCTGTCTCCCCAACTAGATTGTAAACTCCTGGTGGGAAGGGAATGGGTCACCAACTATGTTGTATTGTACTCTCCCAAGCGCTTAATTCAGTGTTCTGCACACAGTAAGTGTTCAGTAAAAACGATTGATTGACTGAATACTCTGGAGGAAGAACTGGCAGGATTTAGCACTGGATTGAAAGTGAGAGGTGAAATTGAGGGAGAGGAGTTGAGGGAGCTGCTGGGACAGGGAAGATGGTAATATTTTTCAAGAGAGATGGGACAGTCAGGAGGAGGAGTGGGTTTAGAAGGAAAAATGAGTTTGAGTCATAACAATCTGAGGTACCTGTAGGACATCAAAGTAGAAGTGGACTGGAGGTTTGGAAATGTGAGACTGATTCGTGGTAGAGTGATTGGTACTGGAGAAGTAGATTTGGGGGCCATCCTCACAAAGATGGTAGCTGAAGCCACGTACCCAGAGGAGGGTGAGTTGAAGTCAGGGAGACGATGGGACTTAGAAAAGAGCCTTGAAGGATAACCACAGGTAGGGTAAGTGGGGAATGAAACTGAGAAGAAACACTCAGAATGGAAGGAGAACCTGGGGAGTCCCAAGCCTGCAAAGTCTGAGAGTCTATCAAGGAGGAAAGAGTGGTTGACAGTGTTGAAGGCAGCTGAGAGGTCAAGGGGGATTAGGATGGCCTTGGCTTCAAGAAAGGTGTTGATGACTGCCGAGAGTAATGGGATTGAAGAGGGCTGAAAACCTGGTTGCAGTGGTTCAAGAAGGGTGGGTGAAAAGCAGGATTATTCAATCCTTTTGAGGAGGTTGGGTGAGAATAGGAGCCGGAAGTTGGAGGCGAGAGCCAGAGAGGGTCATGTGATGACAGAAAGGCTTTTTTGGCACGAGCAAGATTTGAATATGTTTGAAAACAGGAAAAGGAGATTATCCTTGTGAGGTCGAGGAGGAAAGTGGGAGAAAGTATTTTAAGGCAACATAATCTTCAGGGGGCAAAGACTCCTTCTGTGTCGAGCAGTTTTCTGGAGATGATGGCATTTACTCTCTAAATCCTCATTCCAAATATGCTTCTTAAATCAAGCATAATATAAAATGTTAAAAGCTTGCCACCATGTACTCTTCAAAGAAGCTTTCCCTACCAAAAAGCCAGTGATTTGAACAAGATCTAGTGCCCGTCCGACAAAGTAATAGAGTGACACGTTCCTTGTCCACATGGAGCTTTACATCTAATTGGAGTTAAACATGAACATATATATAACTAGTCAAAATAAACAATTGAGTACACTGTATCTGACCTAATTGACTTCTACCTATCCCAGCACTTAGAACAGTGTTTGACACATAGTAAGCATTTTAGAAGTATCATAAACAAACAAACATATATATAAGTGATGAGGAGGGTATAAATGAGTGCATATGTGTTAGATTTAGCTGAGGGAATGATATGACTCAATATGCAATGTGATTAAAAGGGGAAGATTGACAGAGCATGGGCCTAGGAGTCAGAAGGACGTGGGTTCTAATCCAGTCATCTGCTGTATGACCTTAGGGAAGTCACTCAACTTCTCTGTGCCTTAGTTAAAATGGGGATTAAGACTGTGAACCCCATGCGAGACATGAACTGTGTCCAACCTGATTAGCTTGTATCTACCCCAGTGCTTACTGTAGTGTCTGGCACACAGGAAGTGCTTAGCTAATACCATTAAAAAAATTATCTGAGCCTCAGTTTCCCATCTGTAAAATTCAAATACCTGTTTTCCTTCCCTCCATCTTAGATTGTAAAACAAGGACTGTGTCTGACCTGATTATGTTGTATAATCTTGTATAACGTCACTGTTAAATACACATACTAAGCACTTAAATACCATTATTATTATTATTATTGTTATTATTATTATTATAAATGCTTTTATCTCTGTCCTGTGAAGCTGGGGTTCCAGTAGTCACGCTGAGCAGAAGGGAAAGGCTTGGGTACTAGCAGGCCCTGGCAGACTTGATTTTCACCAGCGGGAATCACTGCTGGACATCTATGGGTCTCGTTCTTCTGCTTGCACTTGCTCACTGGGACAGGGGACCCTGCTCCCGCAGGGATGGGGAAACAGAGTCAAGGAACATGGGTGAGAAGAGAATGAGGACCAGTAGAGATAAAAGTCAAAATCTCTGTGCTTGTTTCCATTTTCTACTCACCCAGAATCCCACATCAGTAGCTTTTACCAGGATCCAGGTTGGGGGAGGGGGGAGGCAGAGATCAAGTGAAGAGGAACCCCCTCCAGCCATAACCCACATTGCAGGTCATCAGAGATGCTCTTGTGGGACTCCCAACCCCCTTCTGCCCCAGCCAGGTCTGAGCCATTTAAAAGGTGGTGTCCTCTTCAAGAGGCACTCATTCTGGCCGGTGGTGTTCCTAGGGCCACTTGTCTCATTCCTGGGATTATGCCCATCGGGGAGGTTGTGGCAGTCTGGGAGTGGCAGGGGCAGAGCCAGCGCTTTGCCAGGGTATGGCAGACCACCCCCCCACCCTCCACCCACACACCCTTCTCCTCCATCAGCCGCTCTCTCAGCTCGGCCACTTGTCAGCTGTGTGACTTTGGGCAAGTCACTTAACTTCTTGGTGCCTCAGTTACCTCATCTGTAAAATGGGGATTAAGACTGTGAGCCCCACGTGGGACAACCTGATTCCCCTGTGTCTACCCCAGCACTTAGAACAGTGCTCGGCACATAGTAAGCGCTTAACAAATACCAACATTATTATTATTCTCCACAGAGCGGGGAAGACAGGCAGCATGCACGTGCAGTGTCAGATGGATCAGGGGTCAACCCCACTACCTCCTCGACCCCTCTGACTCTGAGCATGACGGTCACCTTGTAGAGATGGTCTCGCTGAGATGCTAGATGATCACGGGGCCGCCTGGCAGCCACGTCAGTACGGTCGGTAGAATCACAACTGCCGCCTGAAAGGGCGGGATGTTCCCCAAGGCCCCTCCTCTTGGACCGGGGCCGGGGAGAGGGATGAGGAGAGGAAGCGGACTCACCTAAAAGTGCATTTTTCCCCTGATCGTCCGGCAGGAACCGCCTGTCTACCGCGCAGACCAGAATGTGCTCAGGAAGATTGGGGGATTTGGCACCCACCAGCAGGAACCCGGCGGGGACGTCGATCTGCTCCATGCACAGGGATACCAGGCGCAAGTCTTTGCCTGCTTGGCAGAAACCTGAGAGGGGTGGGGAGACACGAGAAGTCAAGACGAGATCTGATCTGTCATTGGAATCATTGCTCTTTCCCGTTCCTCGAGAGCAGGGGTTGGATCCGCTTACTCTACTCTCCCAAATGTTCAGTCCAGTGCTGTACACAGAGTAGGTGCTCAACAGATGCCACGGATCAACTGATTCCCCTTGGGATCAGAAACCCAGGGTTGGGAGTTCTGGGGAGGGATAGGGCTGGCAACCCAAAAGGAGATTCCGTTTCTCCACAACTGGGAGCAGAGGACAGGGCTGGGGGCAGGTGGCCTTCTTGGGACTCCTGATGGGCAGAGCAGGCTTTCCGGAGGCTGGTCCGTCCGGGCAACAAACGGGAGGTGATGACAGAGTCCTCAGCTCCCCTCCCCCCTCTACCTCGCAACCAGTGAACCAGACTAAGCCCCCCTTTCCACAGCTCCCCCCCTTCTGAGTCAACTCAACTTTCTCCCTTTGCTGTACCCCCCCCCCCCCGTCCCACAGCACTAGTGTAGATATAGAATTTAATATAAATTCTATTTATTTTTATTAATGCCTGTTTACTTATTTTGATGTGTAAATATCTATAATTCTATTTGCTTATATTGATGCCTGTTTACTTGTTTTGATGTTTGTCTTTCCCCTTCTAGACTGTAAGCCCGGTGTGGGTGGAGATTGTCTCTCTTTATTGCTGAATTGCACTTTCCAAGCGCTTAGTACAGTGCTCTGCACACAGTAAGTGCTCAATAAATACGATTGAATGAATGAATGAACTTGAGAAGCAGCATGGTGTAGTGGTTAGAACACAGGCCTGAGAGTCCGAAGGTCCTAGGTTCTAATCCCAGACCTGCCACTTGTCTGCTGTGTAACCTTGGGCAAGTCACTTCACTTCTCTGGGCCTCAGTTACTTCATCTGTAAAACGGGGATTGAGATTGTGAGCCTCACATGGGACAGGGGTTTTGTCCAACCTGATTTGCTTGTATCCCACCCCGGACTTAGTACGATGCCTGGCACATAGTAAGCACTTATAGCAGCAGCTCCTGGAAGTCAAAGGACGTGGGTTCTAATTCCGGCTCTGCCACACGTCTGCTGTGTGACCTTGGGCAAGTCATTTCACTTCCCTCAGCCTCAGTTACCTCATCTGTAAAATGGGGATGACGACTGTGAGCCCCATGTGGGAAAGGGATGGGTTCAACCTGATTATCTTGTATCTTCCTCAGGCTTAGAACAGTGCTTGGCACATGGTAAGGGCTTAACAAGTACCATAATTATTATTAACAAATAGCATGATTGTTATTATTGCCCAAAGTGCACCACATTCTTCTTTGGAACAGAGCCCGCTAAAATATAGTTTCCCAGTGAGAGCAGTCCCTGGCTGGATTAGATGGGACTGCCTCTGAAAAGTAGGCTTACGACCCTATTAAAGCTGGGAGCTGGGCTCAGTGTCAATTTGCTCTGGACTTCAAGGGAGGAAAGCTAGTATGGGCTTGTGCTTTTTGCCCAGGCACTAGAGTCTAAACCTCTTTAGGGCCTGGGTTTTGAGTCAACCCAGGGGGCTTAAATCCTGGCCAAAGATTGGCTGGGTGTCCACTATCATAAGAAGCAGCGGGGTTCAGTGGAAAGAGCAGGGGCTTGGGAGTCAGAGGTCATGGGTTCGAATCTCGGCTCGGCCACTTGTCAGCTGTGTGACTGTGGGCAAGTCACTTAACTTCTCTGTGCCTCAGTTACCTCATCTGTAAAATGGGGATTAACTGTGAGCCCCAAGGGGGACAACCTGATTACCCTGTATCCACCCCAGCGCTTAGAACATTGCTCTGTACATGGTAAGCGCTTAACAAATACCAACATTATTATAAGAAGCAGCATGACCTAGTGGAAAAAGCAAGAGCCTGGGTGTCAGGAGACCTGGCTTCTAATCCCGGCTCCACCACTTGGCTTCTGTGTGGCCTTGGGTGGATCACTTCTCTTTGCCACCATTTCCTGATCTGTAAAATAATGATAATAATGACGATGGCATTTGTTAAGTACTGTTCTAAAATCTGGGGTAGATACAAGGTAATCAGGTTGTCCCACGTGGGGCTGACAGTCTTAATCCCCATTTTACAGATGAGGTACTGAGGCCCAGAGAAGTGAAGTGACTTACCCAAAGTCACACAGCTGATGAGTGCCAGAGTGGGGATTAGAACTCATGACCTCTGACTCCCAAGCCCCTGCTCTTTCCACTGAGCCACGCTGCTTCTCTAAAATGGGGATTAAATGCCTGCTCTCCCCCTCCCTTGGTCAGTGAGCCCCTTGTGGGACAGGGACTGCATCCAACCTGATAATCTTGTACCTCCCCCAGATTTGGACACAGTGAACCGCAACGCCCTGTGCTTGACAAATACCACAATTATGAAGCTATCCAGCTGGGGGCAGCCTTTCAGGTCCTATGTATTCCAATGACTGCACTTTCGGTGGATACGTTAGGTATCCAGCGAAACCTCGCTAGTCAATCAAACCACAAGTATTTCTTAAATCCCTACTTTGGGATTCATTGGAGATGAAAAACATGATTCTACCCTCAAGGATCTTCCAATCTAACGGAGGAGACAGGCAAACACAAACTTATTAGCAAACAGTGGAAGTAGGGGGAACCATAAAGATACTTCTGCAGTAACAAGAGTAAGGAATGACAGATAAATGAGTAACCAGAGGTCATGAATGGATCGGTGCATAATTTCTGAAAGTTGCAATATAAGCACGAAGATGATTTCTCTCCCCAGATAACAGCATCTTTCCTTTCCTACCACCTCAGGACTTTTGCAATTCACTACTTCGCTTTGCGCTTTTATGCATATCATTTTCCATTCTCGCTATTTGAGTATCTCATCCTCCTATTTGTAAATTATTTTAAGTCTGCTTCTCCACTAGATTGTCAACTCATTGCGGGCAGGAATTGTGTCATCTTCTAATGTTCTCTCTCGGGGGCTTGGTATAGGGCTCAGAACACTATAGGTGCTCACTAAATACTATTGGTTGATTGATGGTTGCTGGAATGCCCTATTCTGGGGAGTGGAATTTAATCAGAGAATTCTTCCTGCAGGACATAGGATTTCAGAAGGGGTTGGAAGGCGGGAAGAGTTGGGGTCTTGTGGATTTGAAAGGGGAGGGATTTGCAGGGAGCAGGGGAGGGTTTGGATATGCACCTGGCGAGGTAGGTTCTGGTCTGAATTATTGAGACATTCTTTATATGCAATTTTTTTATAGGTGTGTATCACCTTGTCTACTCAGGTGTGTGTGTGGGGGTGTGTCTGTGTGTTGAGGGGAACGGTGGTGGTTGTGGTGGTGATGATGATGGTATGGAGCAGTGTGGTCTAGTGGAAAGAGCACAGGAGTCAGAGGACCTGGATTCTAATCCTGACACTGTCATGTGCCAACTGGGTGACCTTGGACAAGTCACTTAACTTCTCTGTGACTCAACTACCTCATTGGTAAAAAGGGGATTCAATATCTGTTCTCCTTCCTACTTAGACTGTGAGCCCTGTGTGGGACAGGCCCTCTATCTGATCTGATTATCTTGTATCTTCCCCAGTGCTTAGACCAGTGCTTGACACATAAATGCTCCACAAATACTATTATCACTAGTAGTAACAGCATTTAAGTGCTTACTGAGTGCAGAGCACTGTTCTAAGTACTTAGAAAGAGTACACTTGTGGGAATTAGACATAAACACTGGCCTTCAGGGGGCTCGCAGTGCTGAGTCTGTAAATACATGAAAAATGAAAGATGGAATTTGTTTCGCCTTTACTGTGTGCCGAGTCCTGGGGCAAACACAAGCTCATTAGGAAGGAGGACAGGTATCGAATCTGAGGCACATACAATTTAAGTGACTTGCCCCAGGTCAAACAAGTGGCAAAATCAGGATTAGATTAGACTGTAAACCCGTCAATGGGCAGGGATTGTCTCTATCTGTTGCCGAATTGTACATTCCAAGCGCTTAGTACAGTGCTCTGCTCACAGTAAGCGCTCAATAAATACTATTGAATGAATGAATGAACCCAGGTCCCCTAACTGTCAGGCCAGGGCTCTTTTCCATCAGGCCAAACTACTTCTATGCATCTCTGGGTGGGTGTGAAGCTTAGGTTTGGCTTCAGCTTGGACTATAGATCGCTAATGAGTTACTCGAGGGAAAGTTAGGGATGTGGAAGGAAAAGTTAGGGAAGCTGGATTGATATTCTGCAGGACAACATCACAAGGGTTTTCCAAGTATCTCGTGGTCACTGTTGGAACCAGAATATTGGGTTGCAGGTGTTACTGGTCTGACCCAGTTATAGTGTGGTCTTACTTTTGTGTTGGCTTGCCTCTTTGTTCCACCGTTGTTTAAAATCTGCATAAAACAGCTAGAAATTCAAGTTTCTCTTCTTCTGCTACTTCACTTACTCCCGATGCCTCTGCATATCGCACGACATTTGCAATTTAACTTTGGTTTTGTTTACCACAGTGGAGATCAAACGCTGCCTTCCAGAGATCAAAGCCGGCCCTTCTTCTGGAGGCCAGCAAAAGGAGAGCCGAATTATCTCGAAACTCTTAGTGGATTCTAAATAGATGCGGCCTGGCTGGGTCACCAATAAAACATTCTACAAGTTGGACTTTTAGGGGAGCAGCACCTTGAAAGAGAAAACGAAAAGCCTTCCTTCCCTCTGCCTCTGCAACTGGGAACGCAGGGGCTCAGATCCCCCATTCTCACTCTGAAAAAAACAAACTTTTGTGTTTTCTTTCCATTGAATCGAACCACGGGGCCAAAGCCCATGGGGAAAAGGTAATGAATGGCCCTTAGGAGGTCTATTTGCATTTGCTTGGGGGAAACAGCTAAGGTTTTTATCGAAATCGATTTGCAGCTTCAATCTCCTCCAGTCAGCCAGCAGGGGATGGTGGGGTGGTGGGGGAAGGGAGAGAAAGGAGAAGGCCTTGCCGGAGTCTATGCCTCAACAGCTGTAAATACAAACAAAAACAATGGGATATACTGAAGCGAAAGATTTTCCTTCCTTCCCCCACCTAAAAGGGAGGCAATCCACAGCCTCGGTGTGGGGTACAAACCCGGACAAGAACGAGACATTTACATAAGACATTTCCATCTGAGTGGAGCTTCACAGAGGCTCATCAGGCATTAAGTACCTGCTTATCTAATTGGTTTCCCAAATTAGGCTTCCCTCCTTTATCCCCTAGTCAATAAAGGGCTTCCCAAAGGCAGGAAGGCGTTATTCTTGGATACACCCCCGTGTGCCTTACATTACCCTATTTGTTGGCGTTTTGGGAAGGTCATAAGTCTTTGCCTTCCAAAGCACTGGGAACTAACTCCTCAGAAGGACTGCAGCGAAATCATCAATGGCTCCTCAAGGCCAGGGCTGCTGGTATTTATTAAATTGTATTGTACTCGCCCAAGCGCCTAGAACAGTGCTCTGCACACAGTAAGCGCTCAATAAATACGATTGAATGCATGGACGAAAGAATGAACACGGGTTGGGACAGGGTAGACGGAGAGAAGCAAGGGGAGGAGGGCTGAAAAGCAACTTTCCATCTTAGCTCAGGACTGACCTGATATTCACTGGCCTGAAAAACCTTAGGAAGGAGGAAGTGAAAGGAGCTGCCAGTTGACAGAACAATGGACTTGGGATAGGAGTCTAAATTGGAGAGAAGGGTTAAAGCAGCTCTAGGTTCTACTCCTTGACTCATTCCACCCACCCCCTGCCTCTGTAAGACAGCAATGGGGGAGGGAGGTTGCCGTCCTGGACTCTTGAAATCCATAAAATTGTCCCTCTGTCCTGGCTCACCCAAGACTCCACAGCCTTTCTCTTTTCCAAGAGCCTCAAATCTATCCTGGTTATTCCTCAATGGAAACTCTCAGTCAGATCAATCCTAAACTAAACCCAGGCTCCAGGCTCCGAAATGGGAGCAAGGAGGGGGACATAATAATAATAATAACTGTGGTATTTGTTAAGCACTGTGTGCCGGGCACTGTACTAAACGCTGGGGTGAATACAAGCAAATAGTGTTGGACACAGTCCCTGTGCCACCTGGGGCTCACAGTGTCAATCTCCATTTTAGAGATGAGGCAACTGAGGCCCAGAGAAGTGAAGGGACTTGCCCAGAGCAAACAAGTGCAGAGCCGGGATTAGAAGCCATGACCTTCTGACTCCCGAGCCCATTCTCTACCCACTATGCCGTGTTATTACTGCAGATGTCTGGAAAGAGAACCATGTTTTCACACATCCAAGAATGGTAGACAAAACCACCCCGGTCCCAAGGTCACTGGACAATCACTCATTTGACTGTATTTATTGAGCGCTTATGGTGTGCAGAGCACTGTACTAAGTGCTTGGAGAGTACAATTAGGCAATGATCTAATATCAGCTTAGCAGATAAGGAAATATCTATTTATTTTGTTAATGAAATGTACATCACTTTGATTCTATTTATTTGCTATTGTTTTAATGAGATGTTCATCCTCTTGATTCTATTTATTGCTATTGTTCTTGTCTGTCCGTCTCCCCCAATTAGGCTGTAAGCCCGTCAAAGGGCAGGGACTGTCTCTGTTACTGATTTGTACATTCCAAGCGCTTAGTACAGTGCTCTGCACATAGTAAGCGCTCAATAAATACTACTGAATGAATAAATGAATGAATGAATGAAAAACACTTCACCAGGCAAGTCTCTCTGCCTTTCTCTTATGCCCCTTAGATCAGAATTCCACTGGGAAGATTTGAATGTAATATTTGCAAATATCTTCCCCTTTTCCCAAGATCCACCTTGATTAGTTCAGGGGGCCCAAGATTTTGCCAAGCCTGAAATCTACTACTTCATCTGAGTGGTCAAAGGGGGAGGCAAAGGAAGCAAGGCCTAAATGATTTTATTTTGCTACTTTTTGCGGCTATAGTGTAAAAAAATATTGCTGGAGAAGGAAGCTGGTGCTTGAACTGACGGTGGCTTTGGGGACTCTCGGTTTTCTGGCTTTTCAGTTACTCTGGTGGAATCTTATCTTGGGTTACCATGTGGGGAAATGGAGATGTGGCCCACAAAAAAAGTGAATATGAGAGGCTCTATTCTAATAAAATTCTACTGTAATGCTGTGGGTCCACCCGACCAAGTACTTTCTGACTGAAGAGCTCCAGTCCCCAACTCCAGCCTCCTGCTTATTCACCCCCAATGTTGGGGGCCTCATTTCTGACTCGACTCCTGGGGGAAGGACTACTGATAGCTGTCCCACTGCTGAAAGAGGATTTCCTGGAAGCAGAAGTCCAAGCAGCAGAGTTTACAACTGCTTGTCGTTCCTTTGAGCAAGAGGGAAACATCCTCCTCAAAACAATAATTCCACTGGTTTCCACGGAAGGCAGTGTAGCCTAATGGAAAAAGGGACTAGCATTCAGAGGACCTGGGTTCTAGTCCCAGCTCTGCCACTTGTTTGCTGTGCGACCTTGGGCAAGACACTTGACCTTTCTCTGTCTGTTTCCTCCTCTGTAAAATAGGGATAAAATACCTGTCTTCTCCACCTCTTATACTGTGAGACTTGGGCAGGACAGGTACTATGTCTGATCTATCTCCCCAAGTCTTAGCACATAGGAAGCCCTTATTATTTTTCCTGCTAGATGGTCAGCTCCGTAAGTGCAGGAATTATGTCTAATAACTCCACTCTACACATTCAAGGACTCAGGATGGAGTTCTACCCAGAGTAAGCGCTCGATAAACACGACTGACTGATTGATTGACTGATTGGGTTTTGGCCCTAAACGTAGCCCTCCCCTGGAACCCAGCTGTTCAGCTCAACTCACCATCTGTTGTGCAAGATCCTTCTGGGGCTGGCTTTTGTGAATAAGGGATTGGGGGGCTGTTGGAATCTGACATCTCTTCATCCTCCTCTTCGTCCTCCATTTCATTGACCGCTGGATTGTTGGAAAAATCCAGACTCCCATTCTGTGTGTAACGGTGCACCAACTCCTTGTCCAGATCTTCCACCTTAGGCTTGACGTCTAGGTTCAGACACAGACAACATCGGGTTGGGTCACAGAGATGCTGGGGGACAAAGTCTGGGAGCCACACCAAAGCCTTGGAGAGATGGAGCAGAAACACGGTCTTCCTCTTCCTCCAGGACTGAGCTTCTCATCACAACCTCCCCAAGGACTTCTATTTTTAACCACTCAATCTCCAATGGCTCCTTCCCCTCTGCCTTCAAACATGCCCACATCTCCCCCGTCCTAAAAAAACCCGCTCTTGACCCCACTTCCCCCTCCAGTTATCGCCCTATCTCCCTACTACCCTTCCTTTCCAAAATCCTAGAACGAGTCGTCTACAATCGATGCTTAGATTTCCTTAACTCCCATTCTCTCCTAGACCCCCTCCAATCTGGCTTCCGTCCCCCCCACTCTACCGAGACTGCTCTCTCTAAGGTCACCCATGACCTCCTTCTTGCCAAATCCAATGGCTCCTACTCCATTCTAATCCTCCTTGACCTCTCTGCTGCCTTTGACACTGTCGACCATCCCCTCCTCCTCCACACCTTATCTCACCTTGGCTTCATGGACTCTGTCCTCTCCTGGTTCTCCTCTTACCTCTCTGGCCGGTCATTCTCGGTCTCCTTCGCTGGAGCCTCCTCCCCCTCCCATCCTTTAACTGTTGGAGTTCCTCAAGGGTCAGTTCTTGGCCCTCTTCTGTTCTCCATTTACACTCGCTCCCTCGGTGAACTCATCCGCTCTCACGGCTTTGACTACCATCTCTACGCAGATGACACGCAGATCTACATCTCCGCCCCTGTCCTCTCCCCCTCCCTTCAGGCTCGCATCTCCTCCTGCCTCCAGGACGTCTCCACCTGGATGTCGGCCCGCCACCTAAAACTCAACTTGATCAAGACTGAGCTCCTCATCTTCCCTCCCAAACCCGGTCCTCTCCCAGACTTCTCTATCACTGTCGATGGCACGACCATCCTTCCCGTCTCTCGGGCCTGCAATCTCGGTGTCATCCTTGACTCGTCTCTCTCGTTCACCCCACACATCCTATCCGTTATCGAGACCTGCCGGTTTCACCTCTACAATATCGCCAAGATCCGCCCTTTCCTCTCCACCCAAACGGCTACCTTACTATTACGGGCTCTCGTTATATCCCGGCTAGACTACTGTGTCAGCCTTCTCTCTGACCTCCCTTCCTCCTCTCTCGCCCCGCTCCAGTCTATCCTTCACTCCGCTGCCCGGCTCATCTTCCTGCAGAAACGATCTGGGCATGGCACTCCCCTTCTTAAACAACTCCAGTGGTTGCCTATCAACCTCCGCTCCAAACAAAAACTCCTCACTCTAGGCTTCAAGGCTCTCCATCACCTTGCCCCTTCCTACCTCTCCTCCCTTCTCTCTTTCTACCGCCCACCCCGCACGCTCCGCTCCTCTGCCGCCCACCTCCTCACCGTCCCTCGATCTCGCCTATCCCGCCGTCGACCCCTGGGTCACGTCCTCCCACGGTCCTGGAACGCCCTCCCTCCTCACCTCCGCCAAACTGATTCTCTTTCCCTCTTCAAAACCCTACTTAAAACTCACCTCCTCCAAGAGGCCTTCCCAGACTGAGCTCCTCTTCTCCCTCTACTCCCTCTGCCACCCCCCCTTTACCTCTCCGCAGCTAAACCCTCTTTTTCCCCTTTTCCCTCTGCTCCTCCACCTCTCCCTTCCCATCCCCACAGCACTGTACTCGTCCGCTCAACTGTATATATTTTCGTTACCCTATTTATTTTGTTAATGAATTGTACATCGCCTTGATTCTATTTAGTTGCCATTGTTTTTACGAGATGTTCTTCCCCTTGACTCTATTTATTGCCATTGTTCTTGTCTGTCCATCTCCCCCGATTAGACTGTAAGCCCGTCAAACGGCAGGGACTGTCTCTATCTGTTGCCGACTTGTTCATCCCAAACGCTTAGTACAGTGCTCTGCACATAGTAAGCACTCAATAAATACTATTGAATGAATGAATGAATGAATGGATTATGTCTCCGGCTCAGGTCAATTTCCTCAAGCCCCTCCCCCAGTGCTCTGCACACTGTGCTCAGCACATTCACTCCTGGTGACCTTGATCTTGATATGTGGAAATGCCCCGTCACGGATGAGGCAGGACGGCTAGCAAGCTAAAGGTGAAGGACCACTAGGCTCACCCGTGGGAGAGAAGGGGTGCTGATCGGGGTCCAGGTAGAGTTGAGAAAAAATCGGGCGCGGCACGACGCTACTGCACCTCAGAGACGCTTCTATGGAGTTGTGGAGCGCTTCCTCAAATCGGGCGGATTTCAGCTGTCCGGCATAGGAATTCCCCATGATCTACAAAACAGTAGCGTGAGGGAGAAACCAGTATGGCGGTGGTAAAGGGAGTCATAAACCACATACTACTTACACAGTACCCACGTCCCTTCCTGTTGATGCCTTATGCTACCTGCCCCGGGCCTTTCCTATTGTAAATGGGTGGCAAAGGGAAACAGAAGGACCTCGGTTCTAATCCCAGCTCTGCCCTCGTCGGCTGTGTGACCTTGGGCAAGTCACTCTGTCCATCCAATAGATGGATTCTTCCCCTCGACTTCCTCTAGACTCGTTGTGGGCAGGAACTATGTCTGTGTATTGTCGTATTGCACTCTCCTAGTGTTTAAACACAGTAAACACTAAATAAATACGATTGACTAATATAACCTGCCCACAACCATCCAGCTTCCACATATACACACTCCTGGTTGGGGTGGTAACAGATACCTCATATGCTGCTCTGCAACAACTTTGCCCACCCAAAAGTACCAGACATGATACATTACGTGGCTACACAACGTGACACGAAGTTATCCTATGGACTCTTTTCTGACCCCTGACCCCCCTTCCTCGTTCTGGAGTCATCACACACCCCTCCCAGGATCGGGCAGACAAATGATCGCTTCAAAGCCAGGCAACAAGAAGGCAGGAGCTGAGGCGGGGAAAGCAGCATGGCCGGGGAAGCAGCCTGGTCTAGTGGATAGAGCACGGGCCTGGGAGTCAGAGGACCTGATTTCTAATCCCAGCTCCACTGCTTGTGACCGTGGGCAAGACACTTCACTTCTCTGTGCCTCAGTTACTTCATCTGATAAAATGGGCATTAAGACTTTGGGATCCATCCGGGACACGGATTGGGTCCAACCTGATTAGCTTACATCTACCCCACTGCTTAGTACAGCTCCTGGAACATGGTAAGTGCTTAACAAATACCTTTTTTTTTAAAAAAAAAAGACTGCTGGAGACTATGGGGTCTGGAGACATATCAATATGGGAGAGAGACCAGACCTGCTGAGAACTGGGATTTCCAGTACAGGCCTCCCTGCCTTCGGGCAGAGTTGCTACCTGATTCCGTCCCAGGCTCTCTTCATTCCTGTTAATCTCACTTGCCCTTCCCATGGGCCCCAGCAAGAGAGGGGTCAAGCAGCAGGCAAGTCCACCTCACTCTGAAAATGGGGCACCAAACCCAATAGTTTGAGTCTCTCACTGTTGCTGAGGCCCCTTTATTGATTTCTGGACCTTTAATGAAGGGGGGATGAGGCCCCAATAGCTTGAGCACATACGCGACTTCATGCAGGGGAGACCTGCAGCACACAAGTCTCATTGTCTCTGGGACGACAAGGGGACAACCGACACCCGTGTCCCTTCCTGTTGATGTCTTATGCTACCTGCCCTGGGCCTCTCCTATTGTAAATGGGTGGCAAAGGGAGTCAGAAGGACCTGGGTTCTAATCCCAGGCCCGCCATTTGTCCACTGTGTGGCTTTGGGCGAGTCACCCTATCTATCCAATGGCTTCTTCCCCACTGCTTTCTGTGCCTCAGTTCCCACATCTGTAAAATGGGGATTAAGACGTGAGCCTCATGTGGGATATGGACTGGGTCCCACCTGATTACCTTGTATCTACCCCTGCACTTAGTACGGTGCCTGGCTCATAGTGAGTGCTTAACAAATACCATAAAAATAAGGAAGAAGAATGTACCACCTCATGCCCTAGGGAACTTAATTATTACTGGAGCAGAGATGCTAAAATTGCCTGAGCCCTAAGATCTCCTGTATCCCTTAAGCCCATTTATACTTACCCCATCCCCATGCTATTTAGCTAAAAATTCTTACACTCTACTCTCTTCTCTACCCTTAATCTACTTTAATGTCTGTCTCTGTTTATAACGTGTAGGCTCGTTGTGGGCAGAGTTCACATCTACCAACTCAGTTGTATGATACTTCATGCCCTTAGTAAGCACTCAGTAAATACCACTGATTGATTAATTGATGGCTAGGAGCAGCACTAGCAGTCCATTAATCAATCCGTCATATTTATGGAGTGCTTAAACTCTCTGCAGAGCTCTGTACTAAGCACTTGGGAGAGTACAACAGACATGATGCCTACCCTTGAGGAGCTGACAATCAAGTGGGGAAAACTGACTCTGAAATAAATTACAGGTAGGAAGAAGCATGGGAAGATAGAAAGAACATCGATTCTTTGGAAATGTGGTGTTGGAGAAGGCTTTTGCGAATACCATGGACAAACAAATGGATTTTAGAGCAAATTAAACCAAAGAGTCTTTGGAAGACCAAATGACTCGACTTAGCATATTTTGGACACATAATCAGGAGGACTGATTCTCTGGAGAAGACACTAATGCTAGGAAAAGTCCAGGGAAAACTTGGAAGAGGCAGACCGGCAGCTAGATGGATAAAGACCATAACAACGATAACGGAAGACCCGTTAGAAAGGTTGCGGATTATGGCCGAACAGGACGTTCTGGAGAAAGTATCTCCGTGGAGTCGCTATGAATCGGAAATGACTCAACGGCACTTAATAATAACAATAATAAAAGAGGAAGCCATAAAGGGTGAAGACACGCACATAAGTGCAATGGGGGAGGGTGGGAAAGTGAGTATCCAAGTGTTGAGGTGGGATGGACATGTTGAAGTAACAGTTGAGGAGATATAAGGTGGAGAGATGAGTCACTAATCAGGGGAGGCCTCTGGGAGAAGATAGGAGTTCAGCAGCCGTGTGCGGTCAAAGGGTTGTGGGAGAGGGTTGAAGTTTTACACTTGGATGAAGAGAAATCAGAAGGGAAGTAACAGGAGAGAGTGCACAGGTTGCTGGGTGAAATGTGGGGAGGTTCAGGAAAAGCGAGCGGTGGAGATGGGGGAAGAGAGGTCAGGGTGGGTCACTGGTAAAAACTGTCTCAGTAAGCTAATCCCAGGCTGCTTGTGGCTCTCCACAAGAGAGAAGCCACTTGGGAATGCCGTCCCTGCTGGAGGCTTGCCGGAGTCCCTATTCTGAATAATAATAATAATATTTTTAATCACTTTGTGCCAAGCACTGGAGTAGATGAATTAGACTGGACCCAGTGCCTGCTCTCCATGGGGCTCCAGGCTAAGGAAAGTAATATCAATTTTACAGATGAGAAAATCGAAGCACAGAGAAGTTAAGCAATCTGCCCAAGGTCACCCAGCAGGCAGGTAGCAGAGGCGCAATCAGAAGTCAGGTCTCTTGACTCCTAGTCCCAGCAGGATCGCTCAACCTTCAGTAAGGCTGTGACACCTAGACCTCCCACCAGTGAATGCTCTATTGCTTGACATGTGAAGGAGGATGGATACCAGCAGGGTACCCAAAAAGTTGCTGTACTGTGAGCTGAGATGGGGAAATACAAAGGAAGGAAGAGAGAGGAATGTTTTAAGAATAATGAAGAGCAATTCTTTTTCTTTTTCTTGCATTAAACAAAGCAGAATTTCCACTGAATTAGACCAGCATGGTGCACTCTCCCTTTCAAGAAGTTTTGGGAGGCTTTGTGGACAAAGATGCAAAAGTGAAAAGAGCATCAGGGCCCTGAACGGGAAATTTAATGACAGTGAGGGGCAGCTTTTGTGTGTGCCCAGGGAGGTTAGCTCTCTAGGCCCCACACTGGGGATCTTTCTGTCACAGACGCATTCATTGGTGCATTTCAAGTCCGGTGGTGTGCTCTTCGATTTTGAAGTCTATTCTAATGCAAGAGTCCAATCGGCCGTTCCCTTTCACGTGCCATGGTGATGTCAACCACGAGGCGCGTACCTCGTGATGTCATTACATTATGTCACTGCCACAGCAAGCAGGGAGCCGTCTTGGGTGCCCCCTATTGTAAACCTCTGGGCTTCGTTCTGGTCTCGGCCTCACTTGATAGCTGGTTCTACCCTGAAAGGATAGGAGAGATGCCAGGTCTGGGATTCGGGGCACGGGGTGGTTGGGGCCAGGGTTTAGCACCCAGCACTGCCCCAGGCAACCCAAATCAGTGCCACCCACCTTCCCAGCTGAACCTCCACTGAGTCCAGGGGGGGTGAGCACTAGCCAGCCCATTCCCAGAATCTCCTCTGCCGAGATGACAGGAAGTGACACTTAGCCATGGGGAGGGGCAGTACCCAGGTCTCTTCTTTCCCTCCCGTCAATGTTTTCCTGCCCCTCTCTCAGCTCTAGGGGTCATAAACTAGTAGCGTACTTTCTTCCACGACTCTTGGTACCCAGGTTACAGCCAGATAGACGGATAAGGGCTGAGGTTCCCATCGGGATGACCCCACCCTGTGCCCAGCTCCCTGGGCTAGAGCGGAGCCCGGGCTCTGGTTCCCCACCCTCTGTCACCACATATTGCCCCTCCTTCCAGGATCCTGGCTCCCCCTGCCTCTCCACTGCTCCTTCTCTTTGCTGACCAGCTGCACCACGTAGCCTCTTCCCCACCCAACTGGGGATCATCATAAGATCATTTCCCAAGCAAACAGACCTGGTGGCAGAGACATTTCTGTTTTAATAGCAGTGGAAAGGGGAACGATCACAAAATAAATATGGCTGCCACTCATGTGCAGCATCGGGGGGAGGGGAGGGGACATTGTGCATATGTTTTAACCATCCAAAGTACACCAGGAAGGGCACCCTTGCCGTGTTCCATAACTCCTAATCCTGCCACATGATCCCCCGAAGCTGTCAGCTTCTTGAGGGCAGGGATCATCTTTCTTAACTCTACTGTACTTTCCTAAGTCCTTAGTACCGATCCTCTAGACACCGCAGTCACTCAATAAATTCTATTCATAGATAAACTGATTGAACCAATTGAAACCTGGCCTGCTGAAGAACAACTCTATCCATCTCAAATAGCCATCCCTTGGATGCCCTGAAAGCAATCTCAGTGATATGTGATTCGAATCTAAGCCCCCAGTAACTTTTCCTGTTGAAAACTGGCTTCATATTTTAAATAGTCCTTGTGATTGCAGTTGAATCCAATTTTGAATCTCTTACTGCTTATCTCACTGTGCGTCCTGCTTTGAGCATCAGTTGTCCAGTGCTTAGAACAATGTTTGGCACACAGTAAGCGCTTAACAAATACCATTGTTATTATTATTATTATTACCTCTCCAAAGTGCCCCCTCGCCGGCCATAAAGCACATACTCTCCAGTTCAGCCCAATGATCAAGGTGAGTTTTCAAACACAATAAAAATGTTCAAGGAGCAAACTCCGGCACTTGAAATGTAATCATCCGTAATGCAACTTTGTACACCAAGTATAGTGCTTAGAACAGTGCTTGGCACATAGTAAGTACTTAAATACCTTTTTTTTTAAAAAAAAAAAAGAAGTCTGAGTATGAGTCTGTGAAACTAGCCCACATCGAAGTGGAAATGTGGTGTTGGAGAAGGCTTTTGCGAATACCATGGATAAACAGATACATTCTGTCCTTGTCCATAATGCAACTGTGGGGCAAAGTTGCAGAGTGAGCTTTCCTGGGGAAGGTGCAACCCCAGGAAAATCTCTTCGGGACTGACAGGAAGGAAGCACAGATGCAACGGGGAACGGTTCACAAGGCAGAGAAACAGGCAAGGCAGAGCATCACCCAGGCCTGGGGCCCCGAATGAAGGTCTTCCTGCTGGATAAAGACCTTTATCTGCAATCAGTCTCCTGCCCCTCGTCCTCTTCTCACTCCTGCCAGCCAGTCCTGTAGAAGCCGATTCAGGCATGGGCTGTGAATCACTAGGAACTGTGACTGAGAAGCAGCTTTCTGAATCCGACTTGATTTTCCAGCCTTCACCTGAATCAAATAAAAAGCGGCCCCCACTTCCTGTTCTCCACACATACGAACTAGTTTAACAAACGGGACCCTGTTCAAAGTGAGAGCTCCATGTTGTCTTAGTGTTTGGTTTCACTGCTCCTTATGTGTCTGTCACCAGCCCTCTCTCCCCTTTAGATTTTGAGACCGTGAGCTCCCCAAGAGACAGGGCCTGCGACTAATCCCCATCTGTGTATTCTTCCCCAGCACTCAGTGGAGTGCTTTGCACACCGTAAGTACTTATAAACTTACTTACAACTACGGAAGGGCCAAAAGCCCCTCACCAACGTCTGGTGTCGGGGTTAGGTGGGGTGAATGGCGGAGTGGATAGAGCACAGGCCTGGGGGGCGGAAGGTCTAATCCTGGCTCCATGACTTCTCTGCTGTGGGCGAGTCATTTAACATCTCTGTACCTCAGTTACCTCATCTGTAAAATGGGGATTGAGACCGTGAGCCCCCCGTGGGTTAGTTTGTATCCACCCCTGCACTTAATACAGTGCCTGGCACATAGTAAGGGCTTAACCAATACCATAATTATTATTATTATTATTCTCCATGCAGGGAATCTAGAAGGATCAGGACACACACAGGGCCCAAGAATGATCCTCAATGAAGCATGGAGAATGTGAGCAGAGAGAACACGGGACCGTCCCAGGACAAGAGACACTCTTTGGAGCTGGAGGGTGACAGGTTCTTCCCTCTAGATGTAAGCCCCTTGAGGGCAGGTTTGGTGACCATAAGCTAATGTAGGGCTTAGTACAGTGCTCTGCATAGAGTCTGTGCTTAATAAATAGCATTAATTAATTGAAACTATGGAGCTAGTAACACCAGCAGGTTGTCCAGAGGGTTTGGTTAGACCTATGGTTAAGCAACCCATGCTGGGGCCTTGGAGGGAATAGTCTAGTCTGAAAATTAACCCTCAGCCCTGGGGAGGTTGGACTGAGCTGACAATTCATTCATTCATTCAGTCGTATTTATTGAGCACTCACTGGGTGCAGAGCGCTGTACTAAACACTTGGGAAAGTACAATAGGGCAGTAAAGAGAGACAATCCCTGCCCACAACCAGCTCACAGTCTGGCGGGGGGACATACATCAGTACAAGTAAAGAGACATCAAGGAGCAAACCAGTATAGTACAGTGGCCATTCATCTGGTTTTGTACCTTGCACTCTGGATAATAAGTGATCTGTGTTCTGTCAGGTACTGATTCAGCACTGTACACTTTATGCCCGGTATTTTCATTTCAAGAACGTGGCTTCCCTCTGCCCGAGTTCCTGCCGTGCAGTTCTGCGACTCGGACATGGCACCCACATTCTCAGGGGCGAGGTGGGGGTGGGGCGGGGCGTCAAGGGTCCCCCCCCCCCCAGAGTAGTGTTCTAGGTTCGGCCACCTCGGACAGACAGGGTCGCCAATAGTCTTTAAATCCAGGCAGCTGTGCCCACTGTAAATTTACAGGTAGTCTGAGAAAATGAATTTAAATGGGCAAAGCAGTGAAAAAAAGGAGGTATTGGTAAATTCTGCGATGGGCTTCCACAAGCCACTGGGGCTAGCTAGCTTTTTGGGGCTAGCTGTGGTGGGCATAGCTACTCTGGTGATTTTGGCAACATCTGCATGAATTTACAAATGGGTTCCAGCCCCGCTTCTCCAAAATGTTCCAGTATGTGACACGTCCAGTGTAACGCAGGGAATGTCAGGTTTGGTCACTCCCACTAATGACCGCTCTACTGCTCAGGGAATATGTCCCTTTCAATCTTCTCAACCCTGGGATTTGATCCACCCCAACCCAGTGTGGGCTGGGGTGGACCCTCTCACCTCTCCTCTGTAGCTCCAGTAAGCATTTCAACATCATCGTTTCATTCAATCAACTGTATTTATTTAGAGTTCATTGTGTGCAGAGCATTGAACTAAGCCAACTCGCACACTTCACTCCTCTAATACCAACCTACCCACTGCACCTCAATCTCATCTCTCTCACCCTGACCTTTCTCCCAGGTCCTGCCTCTGGCCTGGAACGCCCTCCCTTTCCATATCTGACAATTACTCTCGTCACCGACAAAGCCTTACCGTCAGTGGGCAGGGATTGTCTCTGTTGCCGAATTGTACATTCCAAGCGCTTAGTACAGTGCTCTGCACATAGTAAGTGCTCAATAAATACTATTGAATGAATGAATGAATGAATGAAGGCGCATCTCCTCCAAGAGGCCTTCCTTGATGAAGCCCTCATTTCCTCTTTTCCCACTCCCTTCTGCGTCACCCAGACTTGCTCTGCTAATTCAAGCCCCACCAGCCCTACAGCACTTATGTACATATCTGTAATTTATGTATATTACTGTCAGTCTCCCCCTCTAGTCATAAGCTCATTGTGGGCAGGGGAAGTGACTATCATATTGCTTGTAGTACTCTCCCAAGAGCTCAGTACAGTGCCTTTCACGTAGTAAGCACTCAATCGATATGATCCATTGATATCGAGCACTTGGGTGAATACAATATGACCGAGTTGGTGAAAATGGTCCCGGCTTCTTTGGGGAAGAGGAAGCCTACCCGGAGCAGGGGGTAAATGCAAGGTGAGCAGGACAGGGAACTCAGGAGCTTGGCTAATGGGCTGCAGGCAGGACAGCGATCTCTGTTTCAGTTTTGGCTCGACCACTGGCCACCCTGGCCTCTGGTTTGCCCATCTGCAAAATGGGAAAGTACCCCTCTCCCTAACTGATTTCTATTTCTATTTCATGAGAAGCAGCATGGCCCAGTGGCAGGAGCCCAGGCTTGGGAGTCAGAGGACTTGCGTTCTAATCCCGGCTCTGCCGCTTGTCTGCTGTGTGACCTTGGGCAAGTCACCTCACTTCTCTGTGCCTCAGTTGTAAAATGGGGATTAAGACTGTGAGCCCCACGTGGGACAACCTGACTACCTTGTACCTACCCCAGAGCTTAGATCAGTGCTTGGTACATCGTAAGAACTTAATACATACCAAAATTATTATTATTATTATTACCTCCTTATATCCCCAGGAGACTGGTGTGGAACCACGGGACTTTCATTCATTCATTCAGTCATTCATTCGTATTTATTGAGCACTTACTGTATGCAAAGCACTGTATTAAGCACTTGGAGAATACAATATAACTATAAACAAGACACATTCCCCGCCCACAACTAGCTTGCGGTCTAGAGGGGGAGGCAGACATGATTAGACATAAATTAATGAATTATTAATAGTTAAATTAATTAATCTGAGAGAAGATCTTTCTCCCAGAGCAGCAGTTCAGGGTCAGCTATCGTTTCTTCTTGGAGAAAGGGACCCTAGGTGGAGAAGGGCAGAATGGCTCCACAGGGGTCCCACCGGTGGAATCGTAGGTCAGACTGGGATGAGTCTGTCACCAAATCCTCTCCATTCTTCCTCCATAACGCTTCCGGGGTCCACCCCCTTTCTTTCCATCCAAACCGGCATTTGCAGTCTCCCCAGTTGACTACTCTATTGCCTTTCTTGCTGAGCTCCCTACCTCCAGCCTTCCCTCTCTCTAGTCCATCCTTCATTCTACTGCCCAGAACATTTTTCTAAAATGTCAGTCTATAGGCATCTCCTCACTCCTAAAAAATAGCCAATGGCTGCCCACTTATCTCGGGATCAAGCAGAAACACCTCACTATTGGCTTCAAAGTAGTCAGCTCTCTCTCAACTTATCCACTCCCTTCCCACACTCTATCCCAGCTTCTACTGTAAATTCCTCTTATGATATTCATACCTATTCGCTATGCCTTGCTCTCACCTCTCCCACTGCAGACCTTTTGCCCGTTCCCTCCCCCTACCTCGAGGGCTCTCACCTTTCCTACCTGAGGGACCACAGTTCTCCCCCATCTTCAAAGCCCGTTTGAAACTATATCTCCTTCAGGTGGCCTTCTCTAATTCATCTCTAATCTCCCCACTCCCCAACTGCCACTCCAGCCTCTCCATACCTTTTAGCACTTATAT
The DNA here is from genome assembly GCF_004115215.2 of Ornithorhynchus anatinus. Lineage (NCBI taxonomy): Eukaryota > Metazoa > Chordata > Mammalia > Monotremata > Ornithorhynchidae > Ornithorhynchus > Ornithorhynchus anatinus. Next base: position 22,127,914 of record NC_041734.1, read on the forward strand.
ACAAAGCTTATATTCACTCTTACTTCGCCCGCTTTAGACTGTGAATCCTGTAGGAGACAAGGACTGTGTCCATTCTGATTATCTTGTATCCAGTCCAGAACTTAGCCCAGTGCTTGGCACACAGTAAATGCTTAAAAATATTATTATTATTATTCTTGTTACTTCCCCATCAGTTATTTATTTCGTCATCTATCTCACCCTGCTCTTTGAGTGCAGAGATCATGTCTACTGATTCTATTGTCCTCTCCCACACGCTAAGTTCAGGGTTCTGCCCACAACAGGAGTGTAATAAATGCTAATGATTGACTGATAGATTGATTGGGCCCAGTCCTCTGCCATTAGGTCCATGGAGCTGGATGCTCATGGCCTAAAGCTGTCTGCACTTGGGGAGGGGAGCAAATGGCCCCCATTTCCTAATCCTAGAGGCAAAGCTTCACTTGGATCTGTTCCCTTTGGGCATTTGGTAATCACTCCACCCTCAATCCCACAGCATTCATTCAGTCATATTTATTGAGCACTCGTTGAGGGCAGAGCACTGTACTAAGCACTCGGGAAAGTACAACACAACAATAAACAGTGACACCCCCTGCCCAGTATGAGCTTACAGTCTAGAAGTGGGGGAGACAGCAATAAAAATAAATAAAATCACAGATAAGTACATAAGTGTTGTGGGGCTGGGAGCGGGGAAGAGCAAAGGGGGCAAGTCAGGGTGATGCAGAAGGGAGTGGCACTTATATTCATGTCCATAATTTATTTATTTTAATATCTGTCACCCCCCTAGACTGAAAGCTCACTGTGAGCAGGGAACGTATCTACCACCTCTGTTGTATTGAACTCTCCCAAGGGTTCAGTACAGTGTCCTGCACCCAGTAAGTGCTCAATAAATGCCAGCAATCGATTGACTGAGGCAAGAAAAGGGCATTACGGGACCCCTCGAGCCAACGTGCAGGACTACCTGTAGGCCTTAGGTCTCTGCCACTCCGCTTGGAGATGGAGGCAGAATTGTTCATTACTACCTACAGGCCTCGGCCTGATCTTTGGAGGGGAAGAGGTAGAGGGAAGAGAGACAAGGGCCCAGCCCGGGGCTAGTGGGGCAGGTTAGGGTGCAGGGAGATGGGATTCCCCAGTCCCAGGGGTAGTGGGCTGCAGGTAGTCTCTGCCCTTGTGCATGGCTTAGATGTCCTCCAGGTTTCAATAATAATGATGGTCTATGCTAAATGCTTACTAGGTGCCAAACTCTGTGCCAAGCACTGGGGTAAATTCAAGATAATCCGGGCAGACCCTAGTCCCACATGAGGCTCACCGCCTGAAAGAGAGGGAGAACAAGTATTTTATCCCCAAGTCACAGATGGGAAAAATGAAGAATAATAATAATGATGATATTGGTTAAACTCTTACTATGGGCCAAGCACTGTTCTAAGTGCTGGGGGAGATAGAAGGTAATCAGGTTGTCCCACGTGGGGCTCACTGCCTTAATCCCCACTTTACAGGTGCGGTAACTGAGGCCCAGAGAAGTAAAGTGACTCGCCCAAAGTCACACAGATGACGAGTGACGGAGCCGGGATTAGAACCCATGACCTCTGACTCCCAAGCCCGGGCTCCTTCCACTGAGCCACGCTGCTTCTCTGAAGTACTCGGAGGTTAACTGAATCGTTCATTTTATTCTGCCTCTGCCTCTGTTGCCTCCCAGGGGAAGGCAGTGAGTCAGAAGATGAGGGATCTAATTCCAACTCCACCACTTGCCTGCAGTGGATTTTGGGTAAGTCTCAACTTTTCTGTACCTCCATTTACTCACCTATAAATTGGGGATAAGATAGCTAGATTGCCAACTCCATGAGAGATTGTCTGACTACTCATATTAATCTATCCCAGAGTTTAGTACAGTGCTTAGCACACAGTAAACACTTAACAAATATCACGATTATTCCCTGTTCAGGGCCACAAGAGAGGCCCGTAGCAGAATCGTGCCTAGAGGCCAGGATGGAGGCAGAGAAACATTTTGGTAGGGACACATCTCTCTCACCTACTGTGACTAAGATGGTCACATATGTTCCATTATAATTCTCCTTTCATTCACTCATTCATCCATTCAATCGTATTTTTTGAGCGCTTACTGTGTGCAAAGCACTTTACTAAGCTCATCTCCAGGCAGGGGGTGAGAGAAGGGGAAGATGAGGGAGGAGGGGCCCTCCCTCTATTGTATAGAGGACACTCTCAGCAGCAGTTCCTAGTAGATAGAGCATGGGCCTGGGAGTCAGAAGGACCTGGGTTCTAATTCTGGCTCCACCACTTGTCTGCTGTGTGACCTTGGGCAAGTCACTGAAATTCTCTGTGCCTCAGTTACCTCATCTGTAAAATGGGGATTAAGGCTGTGAGCCCTATGTGGGACAGGGACTGTGTCTGACCCGATAAGCCTGTATCCACCCCAGCACTTAGTACAGTGCCTGGCACATTAGTAAGCACTTGACAAATATCACCATTATTATTATTATTCAAGGAAAAAGGAAAGAAAAGGAGAAATATCCCCTGACAGAGCTACCTCGTCCAGCTGAAACCTTGGAAACAGCAGATGGTCTGGGATTCAAGAGCAGATAGGTGAGGGGGTGAGGGGGCGGGGGAGGGGAGAAGGTACCAGGGCCCAAAGGATTTTTTTCCAAATAGACTTCCCACCATCTCCCAGTTGGCACTGCCTTGTGCCAGCTTGAAGATCAGTATTGGCCCCAGTGAGACTTCTCACAATAATCACTGGAGAGAATTCATAAATGCCACAGTTATTATTACTATTAGGGAAACTGATGAGGGGATGAGGGTGGGGATGATGGCTCTAGAAGGTTGCTGGGAGCTTTGATGCTTCTCCAGTGGAAGTTGGGGCAATGAAAAGAAACTGGTAGAAACCCATGAGAAGTTAAGATGTGTTAGTGTCTATCTTGCGGCCTCTCTCCTTTTCCGTCACTGTCCTGTGCTCCTCCCTCTCTCACTCGGCCCTGCTTGGCTTGGCTCCTGCAGAGACCTGCATTTCTCCTTCTCTCCACTTCCTCCTCCTCCCATCTCTCCTGCCTGTTATTTCTCTCAAACAGGTGCTAACAATCATTCAATCATTCACCAGTATTTCTTGAGCACTTGCTGTGTGCAGAGCACATTACTAACTGCATGGAGGGCACACTACAACACTCTTTCCTTCAGATAGACTAACCCATTGACCATATCAATTGGCCTGCATTTCTCCACCTCTCCACTTCCACCTCCTCTCCCAATCCTCCATTCCCCTCAAACAGGCACTAAGAGCCAATCAGTAGTATTTGTTGAGTGCTCACTGTGTGCAGAACACTGTATCAAGCACCTAGCAGAGTACAAAACAACAAACCTTCCTTCAGCTTGACTGACAATCCCAAAAAGTCAAGAAGCTGCATTACCTTCAAAGGTAGTCTATAGTTGAATGCACCTTCAAAAACACATTAAAATGAAAATCAGTCCCTTTTTTTTTCACTTTTTTTCCAGCCAGTCTTCATTCATGTATTAATTCATTCAATTGTCGTAATTTATTAAGCACCTACATATGCAGAGTACTGTACTAAGTGTTAGGGAGAATACAATGCCCTGTCTACAACAAATTTACAGTCTAGAGGGGGGAGACAGACATCAATATAAATATATAAATGACAGATATGTACATAAGTGCCGTGGAGCTTGGAGTGGGGAAGAACAAAGGGAGGAAGTGAGGGCAACAGAATGGAGTGGGAGAAGAGGAAAGTGGGGGCCCAGTCTGGGAAGGCCTCTTGAAGGAGATGCCCCTTCAGTAAGGCTTTGAAGGCAGGGAGAGTCGTTGTCTGTCAGATTTGAGGAAGGAGGGTGTTCCAGGATAGAGGCGGGACATGGGTGAGGGGTTGGTGGAGAGATGATAGACAAAATCGAGGCAGAGTGAGAAGGTTAGCATTAGAGGAGCAAAATGTGCATGCTGGGTTCCAGTAGGAGAGTGTCAAGGTGAGGTAGAAGGAGACAAGGTGATGGAGTGCTTTAAAGGCAATGATGAGGAGTTTTTGTTGGAAGTGGAGGTGGATGGGCAACCACTGGAGTTTTTTGAGGAAATGGTTGACATGTCCTGAACATTTCTGTAGAAATGATCCGGGCAGCAGAGTGAAGTATGGACTGGAGTGGGGAGAGACAGGAGGCTGGAAGGTCAGTTGATGCAGTAATCCAGGCAGGACAGGATGAGTGATTGTGTTAACATGGAGCGAATCAGTTTGGATGGAGAGGAAAGGGTGGATTTTAACAATGTTGTGAAGGTGGGACCAATAGGATTTGATGATGGATTAAATATGAGGGCTGAATGAGAGAGAGGAGTCAAGGATAACACCAAGGTTATGGACTTGTGAAAAAGGAAGGATGGTGGTACCGTCTACAGTGATGGGAAAGTCAGAGGAGGGCAGGGTTTGGGTGGGAAGATAAGGAGTTCAGTTTTGGACATGTTAAGCTTGAGGAAATGTGAGACTGCAGAGAGGAGAGGGATCAGCACTGGAGATGTAGATTTGGGTATCATCCGCATAGAAGTGGTAGTTTGAAGCTATGGAGCAAATAAGTTGCCCAAGAGAGTGGGTTTAGATGGAGAATAGAAGGGGACACAGAACTGAACCTTGAGGGACCCCCACAGTTGAGGGGGGAGGCAGAGGAGAAGTCCACGAAGGAGAGTGAGAATGAATGGCCAGAGAGATAAGAGGAGAACCAGGAGAGGATAGAGTCAGTGAAGCCAAAGTTGGGTAACATTTCCAGGAAAGGGTGATGGCCCACAGTGTCGAAAGCAGCTGAGAGGTCGAGTAGGATTAGGATGGCGGAGAGACCACTGGATTTGGCAAGAAGGCGATCATTGGTGACCTTTGAGAGGGCGGTTTCTGTGGAGTGAAAGGGATGGAAGCCAGATTGGAGGGGGTCAAGGAGAGAATTGGAGGAGAGGCATTTGAGACAGCAGGCGTGGACAACTCACTCAAGGAGGTTGGAGAGGAATGGTAGGAGGGAAAAGGGGCAATAACTAGAGGGAGCCGTGGGATCAAGGAAAGTTTTTTTTAGGATAAGGAAGACATGGACATATTTGAAAGCAGTGGGGAAGAAGCCTTTGGAGAGCAAACAGTTGAAGATGGCTGTTAGGGAGGGAAGAAGGAATGGGGTGAGAGTTTTGATAAGGTGCGAAGGAATGGGGTCAGATGTGCACGTGGAGGAGGTGGTTTTTGAGAGGAGGCAGGAGATCTCCTCTAGAGATACTCCTGGGAAGGATGAGAGAGTTGAAGAGGGGACTGGAAGGTGGAGGGACTGGAGCGGGGCAATTTTAGGGAGCTCATGCCTGATATTGTCAATTTTCTTAATAAAGTTGGTGGCCATGTCATGGGGGCAAGGGGTTGGAGAGGCAGGGGGGCAGGGGGCCTGAGGAGGGAGTAAAATATCTGGAACAACTGGTGAGAGTGATGGCATGGGTGTCTATAAGGATGGAGAAATGTTTTGCCAGGCAGAGGAAAGGGCAGAGTTAAAAGTGCAAGAACCAACTTACAGCGGACGAAGTCGGCCTGATATTTAGATTTCCACCAGCAGCGCCCTGCAGTTCAAGCATGAGAGCGAAGAAGATGCAGGTGATTCAGGACTGTGGATTAGTGTTATGAAGTCAAAGGAAGAATAGGGGTGCGAGTGAGTTGAGTTCAGTAGAAAGGATGGTGTTGAGAGTATCTATTTGGTCATTAAGAGAGGGTAGTTTGGGTATGGAGGCTAAGTGAGGCATGATGAGTTGAGAAAATTGAATGGGGTCAAAAAATCGGAGGGGAATGGTACAGATTTTCAGGGAGGAGGTGTGTGGGAGAGGAGGCAAGTGAGGAGGTTGTGGTCAGATAGAAGGATTTCAGAGTTGGTGAGGGTAGAGACGTGCAGTGGTTACAGATGATGAGATCGATTGTGTGTGTCCACGTTGGTGAGTGGGAGAAGTGGAGTGGAGCGAGAAGTCAGAAGAGTTGAGTGATAGAAGGCAGGCAGCAGAAGGGTCATCAGGAACATCTGTGTGGATATTGAAATCCTGAAAGATCAATGTGGGCATGGAGAAAGAGAGAGGAATGTGAGAAAGGGATCAAAATGGCTAAAGAAGTTGGAGGTGGGACCCGGGGGGCAGTAGACGACAGTTACTAGAATCTGGAGTGGGTGGTAGAGGCGGATGATATGGGCTTCAAAGGACGGGAAAGAAAGGAATGGGGGAGGTGGGATGGTGCGAAAGCGGCATTGGTGCGCGAGAAGGAAGCCGACACCTCCTCCTTTTCTGGTGAGACTGGGGGAGTGGGAGAAGATGAGGCCCCCTCTGAAGAGGGCAGCAGGGGAGACCGTGTCGTCAGAGGTGAGCCAGGTTTCAGTGATGGCGAGGAGGAGGAGAGAGCGGGACAGGAACAGGTCAAGGATGAAGGGAAGCTTCCCCATGGTGGAGCAGGTCCACAGGCCACACTGGGCTAAAGCTGAGGAGGGGGCAGTGCGAGAGATGGGGAGGGTTTGGATGGGTGTGAGTTGACAGGGGTCAGCACGGGGTGGGGGGAGGAGGACGAGGAGTGGCGCAGGAACGGGATGACAGGGTTGGTCACTTTCTCTCTCCAAACTGTTACAATATGTACTGGGATGGTTCAGATAAATCAGATGGTTCTCCAGCCTCTCTACTAGAAGGCTGGCGTTCCCTCTGCCTTTGCTCTTTCAAAGGTAAATTACTTAAAGCACCCGAATCAAACAAACCCAGAGACGGCTTTGGATGCAGGAGCGGAAGTCTAAACTCTTCCACTGCAGATAGTCCCTTCACACTTGCACTCCTGTGGCCACAAGGTTAATTTCTAAATTTTGGATTGCCCGGGGAGGATGAAAGCACTCTAACCACCTGATATTCATCACACTCTCAGCCCCACAGCACTTAGGAACAGTTCTGTAATTTATTTTAATGTCTGTCTCTCTCCCTAGACTGTAAGCTCCCTGGGGGCAGAGAGTGACTCCTAGCCCGTATCCTGACTCTGGCCCGGAACTCGCTCCCTCCTCAAATCATACAATTACTCGCCCCCAATTCGAAGCCTTATTGAAGGCCCATCTCCTCCAAGAGGCCTTCCCAGACTAAGCCCCACTTTTTCTCATCTCCCACTCCCTTCTGCATCATCCTGATTTGCTCTCTTTGCTCTTCCCCCCTCCCAGCCCCACAGCACTTATGTACCTATCTCAAATTTTATTTATTTGTATCGATGTCTGCCTGCCCCGCTCTAGACTGTAAGATTGTTGTGGACAGGTAATGTCACTGTATATTGTTGTATTGTACTCTCCTAAGCACTTAGTACAGTGTTCTAGACCCAGGAAGCGCTCAATAAAGACAAATGAATGAATGACTACATCTAATTGGGATGTTAATAGTTAAGCGCTTACTATGTGTCAGGCACTGTAATAAATGCTGGGGTAGATACAAGCAAATCAGGTTGGACACAGTCCCTGTCCCACATCGGGCTTGCAGGATTAATCCCCATTTTACAGATTAGGTAACTGAGGCATGGAGAAGTGACTTTGCCCTAGGTCACACAGGTGGCGGAGCTGGGATTAGAACCCAAGTCTTTCTGACTCTCAGGGCTGTGCTCTATCCACTGGGGCGTGCTACTTCTCTACCAACTCTATTATGCTGTACTCTCCCAAGCAGTGCTCTGCACACAGTAAGCACTCAATAAATACGACTGACCGATTGACCGGCAGCTGCCCTAACCACAAAATACAAGATTGCTCTGAATTCTGCCCATTCTATTTCCAGCCACTAAACATCGGCCACCAGTTAGAGCTGGAAGTGTTAGCTTTCTTCCTTGAAATGCCAGAAATTCTTCTGTGAAATAAACAAATCTCCGCCAAGAATCTCTGGAACCGGCGCAATGACCAGAGGCCATCCCTGGGCAAGATCAAAGATGCAAAACAATAAGAGGCAGATAGGGGACCTCCAACTAGCTGGAAGAGACCTCCTATTTTTCTGCCTCAGGGAGAGCCGGGGACCAGGCACTTGGATCTGCATACAGCGCCAGCGGCAGAAACCACTCTAACTCAGACCTGATGGTAAATAAGGGCATCACAATGGGAAACCCATTCCAGTTTCTAAACTCTTTGGGGCCTCAGTTGTGCGGGCCACTTCTGGATAACCTACTCCCGACAAGCATTTGGTAGGGATGGCGGAGGAAGCCTAAATGATAATCATGATGTTGGTATTTGTTAAGCGCTTACTATGTGCCAAGCGCCATTCTCAGCGCCGGGGTAGATACGAGGTCATCAGGTTGTCCCACGTAGGGCTCACAGTCTTCATCCCCGTTTTACAGATGAGGAAAGTGAGGCACGGAGAAGTGAAGTGACTTGCCCAAGGTCACACAGCTGACAAGCGGCGGAGAGGGATTAGAACCCATGACCTCTGACTCCCAAGCCCGGGCTCTTTCCAAATAATTTACTTCCATGCTCCCCCTGGTTCCTTTCTCTCCCACGGCACCGGCACCGTTGGTGTAAGGGATAGAGCACGGGCCTGGGAGTTGGAAGGTCATGGGTTCTAGTCCTGGCTCTGCCACTTGTCTGCTGTGTAACCTTGGGCAAGTCATTTCACTTCTCTGTGCCTCATCTGTCTCATCTGCAAAATGAGGACTGAGACAGTGAGTCCCAAGTGGGACAGGGACTGCGTCCGACCCGATTTGCTTGTATCCACCCCAACCTGGCACATGGTAAGTGCTTAACAAATATCTCAATTATTATTATTCCCCAAAGAGGGGCTGAATCAGGTGGTACATTGGGTCCCGTAATTTGGTGTCTAGTCAAACTCTGCTTTGTGTAGTACAGACACGCTCATCTATAGTTCACTCTGCGGCCCAGATCATTTTTCTAAAAAGACTTTCAGTCCAAATCTCTCCACACCTAAAGAAGCTCCAGGAATTGCTCATCCACCTCCACACTATACAGAAACTCTTCCCATCCACTCGAAAGCACTCAATCAACTCACCTCCTCCTGTCTTACCTTGCTGATTTCCTACTACATTCCGCTCCGCACACTTCACTCCTCTAATGCCAATTTACTCACCGTACCTCAATCTCATCACCGACTCCCCGCCCACATCCTCCCTCTGACCTGGAATACCCTTCCCCTCCATTTCCGGCAAACCACTCTTCCCCACTTTCGGAGCTTTATTAAAATCACATCTCCTCCAAAAGGCCTATCTAATTAAGCCCTCTTTGCCCCTACTCCCTCTCCCTTCTACATCAATCAGTCAATCAGTGGTATTTATTGAGTGCTTAATATGTTCAGAGCACTGTATTAAGCACTTGGGAGAGTACAATACAACAGAATTAGCACTCCCTGTCCATAATGAGCTTATAGTCTAGAGGGGGAGACAGACATTGATATGAATAAATAAGGAATTTATAATATATAATTTAAATTTATGCACACAAGTGCTGTGGGGGTGAGGGCGGGGTGAATATCAAATGCCCAAAGGTCAAGATCCAAATGCACAGATGACACAGAAGAGAGAGTAAGCTGGGGAAAAGAGGGCTTAACTGGGCAAGGTCTCACGGGGAAGACGTATCCTTAATAACGCTTTGAAGGTGGAGAGAGTTGCAGTCTGGCATAGGTGAAGGGGGAAGGAGTTCTAGGTTAGGGGGAGGACGTGGGAAGCGGGTCGGTGGCGAGATGAGATGGGGCCAGAGTGAGTAAGCTGGTACCAATTCGCTTGGATCTGTACCATTTTAGTACTTGATTTCCACCTCACCCTAAGCCCTACGACACAGCTGTACATAGCCGTCATTTATTTCTCAAGTTCCTGTGGGCAGGGATAGCATCTATCAACTCTGTGGCATTGGACTCTCTCAAGTGCTTAATATAGTGCTCTCCATACAGTGAGTGCTCAATAAATGCCACTGATTGATCTAAATAGGCACACACTGGTTCAGCAGATATCCCAAGGAGTCACAAACTGGTAGGGTTTTTGTGGGCAGTTCAATCCAACTGAGCATTGGCCACTCAGATTTCTAGCTAGCCTCATTTCTTGTCCTTGGGGGTCTCTTTCCATCTCTCCATCACCTACATTTGCCCCTTCCTTCTTCTGCCCCTTTTAGGCCTCCCTCTTCCTCCTCCCACTAGCTGAGCCAAATGACCAACTGGGATGCTTTTTAAAGGCATTGCTTCTTTAATAGGTATGGTGATCTTACCCATTTCTAAAGGCACACTGTTAAAGGTGTTTTAACTTGACTAGTTTGAAACAGCACTCTACACCTTTCGTCTTCGTAGAGATCCCTGTGGAAAGTGCAGGTTCTAAGTAGATTTGAATTGGAGTATCACAAACCTATTCCAAAGAAGGAAAGTCTAGCCAAAACCTGCCACACTCTGACCTTGATTCCAGGACCCCTTCTTCTGCCTGGATATCTTGGGCAGCTTCAGTGAGATTCTGACACGGTCTCCCACAGTAGCTCTCCTTAGGCAAGCAGCCTAAGTCCTTCTGGATTTACCAGAAAGGGGGTGGGGGGCATCGACTATAAAGTCAGGCACATACATTATTATTATTATCATCATCATTATTATTGTACTTGTTAGGCGCCCACTATGTGCCAAGCACTGTTCTAAGCACTGGGGTAGATACAAGTTAATCGGGTTGGACACAGTCCCTGTCCCACATGGGCCTCACACTCTTAATCCTGTTTTACAGACTAGGGAACTGAGGCACAGAGAAGTGAAGTGACTTGCCCAAGGTCACACAGCAGATAAGTGGCGGAGCCTAATTCCCAGGCCTGTGCTCTATCCACTGAGACACACATGTCCTCATAGTTGGTGGCCTTCCCTATCTGTAATTCATTTTAATGTCTGTTTCCCCCAACTAGATTTTAAACTCCTTGGGGTCAGGGATCATGTCTACTTATTAATAATAATAATCATATTTGTTAAGCACTTTCTACATGCCAAGCACTGTTCTAAGCACTGAAGTAGATGCAAGATAATCAGGTTGGACACAATCCCTGTCCCACATGGGCTCACAGTCTTAATCCCCATTTTAGAGGTGAGATAACTGAAGCAAAGAGAAATAAAGTGAGTTGCCCAAGGTTACACAGCAGATGTAGTGGTGCCTGGATTAGAACCCACGTCTTCTGACTTACTCTATCAAATAGTACTTTGTTCCACACTCACAGAGTGCTCAGTAAATACCACTGACCAATTGATTGGCAAAATTCAGTTCTTCCTACCTCTAGGCTTCACCCTTTCCTGCTTTCAAAGCCCTCCTAAAATCCCACCTCTTCCAACAAGCCTTCCCTGATTAATCATCATTATCCCTTATATTTCTTAACTCTTCAACCTCCTCTTGCATGTATTCAGTTACATATTCATCTATTTATGCCCGTCCTCAGCAGTTGTGCATATATACCTATATGGGCGGTGAATGTGTCTGTTAATTCTGTTGTACTCTCCCGAGTGCTTGGAACAGTGCTTTGCACACAGCGAGCGCTCAAGAAATACCACTGAGGGTAAGTTCATTGTGGCCAAGGATGTAGTTTCCCAAGTCCTAAGTATACCGTATTGTACACAGTAGGCTCTTAATAAATCCCATTACTACTTCAGGCAATCCATGGGCGATGGCCAATATAGTAATACTAATAATTATGCTATTTGTTAAGCGCTTACTATGTGCCAAGCACTGCTCTAAGCACTGGGGTAGATACAAGGTCATCAGGTTGGACACAGTCCCTGACCCTCATGAGGTTCACAATCTTGATCCCCATTTTACAGAGGAGGTGAGGCAAGAGGAGTTTAAGTGACTTGCCTGAGGTCACACAGCAGAAATGTGGCAAAGCCGGAATTAGAACCCACAGCCTCCGTCTCCAAGGCCATGTTATTTTGATTAGGCCATACCACGTCAGGACTGTTTTTCTCTCTTTTGCCACCCAAAGTAAGAATCCATTCTTGAATTTGTCTTTCTTCTTCTCCCCTCCGATATCGATTTCTCTTTATTACAAAAGTGGTTTGAGGCACCAAACGAGTACCAAAACATACTATTCCTAGGGAGCAATTACTTAATTCTCATTCGTATTCACTAAAAACAAAATAGACCCCAAACCCCATCCTCTCCTGCACACATATTGTCCCTCTTGCATTATTTATGCAGGGGAAGGATTTCCAGAAGCCTCTGTACTATTTTGTCTTGCTCCTAAACTGTCTTCTGACAAAGGGGAGGCCTTTTTAAAAAGAATCCTAGAGGTGCTTTGGAAAAACCCCTTCCTAGTACACATTCTCCTGATGGATTTTTCCTGAAATTCTATCCATCGAGTACGAGGAGTCTGCCCAGGAAAATAAAGAATATTTCAACAGCTCAGAATCTTCACGGCTAGAAAAATATTGAAATGATAAAGGATTGGCGTCCTGAAGCAGGCTTCCACTGGGTCCTATCAGGTCTGTACTGATTTCTTCTAGTAATGCCAACATTTGGTAAGGATTATCCTTTCATTTAAACAAAAGCAAGCATTCCTTAGATAAATCAGGACTTTCAGCAGCGAGACTCATAAAACCTTTTCACAACACAGATTTTCAAGAGAATCCTTTAAGGTTTTAGGAGGCTGCTCCTCTTACTCAGTAACAAAATACACCCCATGGCTTCTCATTGACCCCACTCAGCTGTCCTTTGACCTTTTCAATTGTTGTAGCCTAACTTCAGGGCCACAGAATTTGCCTCCCATATCAAAAAGGCTAATGTTGCTTCCTCTTAGCACCTGGTGAAACAAAATGCAACAGTTCTCTCTCTTTCTTTCCCTTCTGTTTCCCGCTTCCCTCCCCCTCCACCCCCCAACTCAACCCCCTTTTCAGATGACGAGTATTTTCCAGATGTTCTAGGTCCAAACGTTCGTTCACCCCCGTGCTGGGCTCTGCTCTCTCCGGGGACCCATGCAGTGACCTGCACTCCCTGGTTAGGCTGGCCGTGACCCTCTTGTACTTTTTGGCCTCAAAGGATCCGATGGGTCATAAAAGAGGAAAAGATCTTTAGCCTCCTTGGAAACTCTGGACCATCTCAGTATAATGGACACTCCAAAGGAGAAAGGGGGTCCTATTCCAATAAATTATGTCCCCTTCCATAGTCATGGACCACCCAATCAAGAGCGCTAAATCCCCAGTGCTTAGACTGCACCTTGTTATCGTCAGGGAGTCAACAGAGAGTGCAAAAACCTTGAATTTATTTATACAGACATTCTGTCCAGAGGCCAAAAAAGTCTTACCCATGGGCAAATCTCTGGGAACTCTGGAAAATCTCTGGAAAATCCCGACTCTGCCACTTGCCTCCTATGTGACCTTGGGGAAATTACTTAACTTCTCTGGGCTTCAATTTCCTCATCTGTAAAATGGGGACGCAATACCTGTTCTCCCTCCAACTTAGACTGTGGGCCCCATGTCGGACCTGATTATCTTGAATCTACTCCAGTGTTTAAAATAGTGCTTGGCATATAGGAAGGACTTACAAATACCAGAAAAAAAGAAATTGGAGACTAGTGGATTGAAAATTTCACATAGCCCTCTTCTTCCTTATTTCCTAGAAGTGCATTATGAACACACCAATAAAAACTTCCCTCATTGAAACCAAATCATAAAGGCCTTTCAGTACATAAACCATTACAGTACAGTACAGTACAGTAACCATTGTTCCTCTGGAAGACACTCCCATTAAAAACCTTTCCCCTGCAAACCAATTTAATCAGAAATTAAGATCTGAGGTTTCCTAACTTTGGGGAAAAGGTACTTGGAGACAATTTCTTTTTTTTAGTATCTCCCAATCTCTTGAAAATGTGTTTTTGGGGGGAGGGAGAGGGACTTAAAGGGGCTTTCATTGTATAAGATATAGGCATCTGTTTATTGGATGCAATCGTACATCATTTTACTCTGTTGCTAAGTAAAACCAGTGATTGCTTAAAATAAACCTACTCTGAAAATATAAACATCATCATGCAGAAATCAGAAATACAGTGCGATACCTTGCCTCGTCGGGTTAACCTTTCTGAAGCACATTCATGGTTAAGTGGAGTATCCAAGCCTTCTATGTGCCTGCTGCCAAATTATTTAATTTTCAAAAAGCTTTTAAAGACCTACAAAATAAAAAGAAAAAACAGCACTGATGAACCTTCAGCAGCAAGATATCGTAGAGTTAGAAATTAACCAAGGCCTTCTCAGAGTCCACAAAAATCATATAGCAAATACAGAGATCTTGCCCTGTCCTCTGAAGTGCACGCTCCCACGGCTGGCCTTGATGACCCTTAAGTGTTTTCACTGCAGATAAGATGAAAAATATATTTCTGGATGATCAGTTTTTCCTCCCTGCTCCTGTGCATACGCTACTAAAGAGTAATGAGCCATCCTATCTCTAGGAGCCATAACTAGTTAGAAAGATCAGAGAAAGTGAATGTCCCTTGGGCAGCTTTTTATTCCAGAGATAAAAAGTTTCACAACTCCTCATACAACCGCAAAGTCTCTCACAAGGAAACATTCATGTTAAAATCAGAATACAGCTTTAGCTAACTAAAGAAACTTTTCTAAACCTAAATGAATATCATAGTAACTTCCAAGGCAAAAAAAAAAAATCAAACCAACAAAACCCAATAAAACTAGAAATGTTTCCTTCTTCTAGGATTATTAATTACAGTACTAGAAGAAACGGTTTTTGATGAGAATTAAAGACACTCTAGATGAGCTACAGTTGGGTATGATCTCCTCTTGGAAAAGCTCGAAAAAAATAGCAGCCCTCTCTTGAAAGCATCAAGTTAAAGAGTATATAGTAATATTTGTCACTGTTTGCTTTGGACTCCGATACATAATATGCAGGTTCCTCCTTTTGTAGCTCTTAATATATTTTTAAAAGCATTTTCTCAGGATACAGTCATTTAAAAAATCCACACTGTAATTCCGAAAATACATCTCTGGAGGAAAATACAAATCTCTATTTCCCATAAGAGAAATTCTATTTTTCTGTCTCTTCCTCACAAACCCAAGGAGCAAGGGAGGAAAGGGGGAGAAGAAAAAGAGGTCGTTTGGGGATTTAAGGGAAATGGTTTACTTTACCTCTCCTTTTGTCGCCAGCCAAGAAACATCTTTCATCGACAGGAGAAAACCCCACAGTCAAATGAGCAAGATCAAGGCTCCCAAACTCACATCTTCCTTCCCCGCAAACAGGCATCTTATTCTGAGGCAGGCAGCCTTGTTATACCACCAACACCAGGAGTGACTGTCCCAGATGGCCAACAAGGTCAAACTGCATTGTTTCCCACAAAACTGTAAAGCTCCGCAAGGACTTGGCTGATTTTAAAAAGCCAGTAATCCAATTCCAACAGCTCCCGGGCCTAAAATTGCTATTTTTCATCCACGTGCTGCCCACTTCACCTGCTAGTAATGACATTTTTGTATTTTCTTCTAATTACACTCAAAGCAAAGACCTTTGGCCCTAGGCCACAGACCTCTATTCAGCCTGCATACATTCTCTTAAACGCCCTTTGTTGTCAGTCTAACTCTTTCATCTATTATTTACACCATTGAGAAGGAAGATACTCCACCATTTGTGAAGCTTAAAGCTTCTAATCGTCTTAATTTCTTCGCCTTTCACCCTATGGTCTTCTTCATAGACCGGTGACAAACCGTTTGACAAAATCATTTTTCAACACCATTTCTCCCTCCCCCCCCCACCCCCCGCCTGCCCAACCCAACACGACTCTGCCCTTCTTCTTCTCCTTCTTTAGGCTCTTCTCTCCCCCTTTGAGCCTGACTTTTGGAGTAAAGATCTATTGGGATCGACACCTTCTGGCCTTAAGCCCAATTCAGCTGGATTTTTGCACTATATAAAATCACCAAATTCCGTGAGCTCTGCAAAGAGCATGTCTCTTCTGATTTGGGGCAAGAGGCTACTAAGTGCAAATCTCTTGTCTCAGCTCACTGTGGGCAGGGAACGTGTCTGCTTATTTTTAGGTTGTACTCTCCCAAGTGCTTAGTACAGTGCTCTGCGCACAATAAACGCTCAATAAATGACTGAATGAATGAAAAGTTTGAATTTGGAAAAACTCTTTCCCTAGGTTAGGCTGAGCTGAGGTGGGGTGGCGGGGGTTTTCCTAGATAGGAGGTAATTTGCCCCCTGCAAAAATGTAATTTACATTCAGCAAACAGGCCCACAGGGCTTTAGGGAAGGAGGCCAGCTAGAGGAGGCTGAGGTGGGGGTTGGGGGGGTCCACCTTCAATTTAATTCAATTTTCCATTTATCATTGTGTTCTGAAAAATATATTCAGAGCTCTTACTTCATCTTAGTGCAAATTTTCTTCCGAGTGCCAACGCTCACATCTCCCAAGTCCGCACGCAGAGAAAGCCCAGTGATCCCACCCGCCTCCCTCCCACCGGCTCGATCCCAGGACAATCTAAAAACAAAACAAGGGCAGCGTTTACCAGGATGCAGATGGCCACTTCACATCCCTGCAGCCACCAAGGAAGCCTGGAATCCAAGTTGGGTGGAAATCAGCATACGATCCATCTTTGTTCTTTCTTCCTGTACGGCCCGATTTACTCTTGATTTCTAACAGGGTTTCCTTGTCCTCTGTTCTGCCTGCAGACCCTCAACCTCCTTGTCTTTCCTATTTTCACCATTTGCTTCAACCAGCAGTTCACTGGAGACCCATCCATCTTGTAATGCTTAAGTGACAGATGCTCTCAGGAATGACCATACTGCTGACTGAACAAAAGATAACATCACCTCTAGGAACTCAGAAAGCAACACAACTGCAGCCTCAAGATGGGCTGCCTGACAGACACTGGACCATAAACCGCTCCTAAGTGAAAAAGAAAACAATTGGGGAAAAGAATCTGACACAATCAAAGGCAGAAAAGAGTGATTATTTGAAGATTGCCTTTCTGCTCTGCATACCACTTTTTAGAGCTTATATAGTGGGGTAATTCACTAGCCACTGAGGCAAGACTAAAAAGAAAAGTCTTTTAACTCCTCCTTTTCCAGGACTCTTTTGCTATTATTACATTTCAGAGGTGGAGGGTACTAAGCATCACTGTCTGCTGTGTGACCGTGGGCGAGTCACTTCACTTCTCTGGGCCTCAGCTCCCTCATCCGTAAAATGGGGATTGAGACTGTGAGCCCCACGTGGGTCAACCTGGTGACCTTGTATCTACCCCAGTGCTTAGAACAGTGCTTGGCACATAGTAAGCGCTTGACAAATACCATCATCATCATCATTATTATTATTATTGTTATCAGTATATAGTGTAACATAATTCATTCTCTGAGTAACGTCCCTAGTTTCCATAAGATAGCGATCCGGTTCGGTAAATAGAATTAGACTCAATTCTAATTATTTGAAACACATTATACACACCTCTCTCACGCGCAGAAACACGCAACACCCCCACCTGCTACGCACAGACACACACACTACACAAGTACAACATTCTCATCACACATTCACATGGTCACACCCTTTGTCAAGAAAACAGAACATTTTACGAAGGAAGATGTTAAAGTAACTATTTTACTACCTACTAAGAACAGTGTAGGTACACAGCCACCTTACAAACAAGCACACCATTCATTACCCAACCACCGACTTGGGTTATAAAAGGCATTGGGAAGAGTGTTCTGGGAAGAGCTCAAAATCTCTCTTGTAACAAAGGAAAGGTCATATTAACATCTCCCAGCAACAAACTAACGAGAGGGAAGCTGTAGGCACAGGGAAATCTGCCTTGGCAGCATCTTCTTGGAACCTTCACACAGCGATGGGAAACACACGGAGCTATAAAATGTTAATGGCCAATTTCACAGGAATATTGAAGAGAAAATATTGAGACACACCAAACAAAGATCAACTCAGAGGTCACTTAGCAAACATCTTAGAAAGCGAGGCCATTGAAGAAGAAAAAAGTTTCCATTAAATAATAATAATAATGTTGGTATTTGTTAAGTGCTTACTATGTGCCGAGCACTGTTCTAAGCGCTGGGGTAGACACAGGGGAATCAGGTTGTCCCACTTGGGGCTCACAATCTTAAAATAACTGAAATCTTCCCTCCCATTTTAGGTAAATCAGGGCGTCGGATTATTTTCTGAACTATATCTTAAATTTGAATACCAAGAGCTGAGTATCAGAACGGAGTTTGCTCAATGCATTTCCCACTGCAGACCTTGATTCCCAAGGCTCATTAACCCCAACACACCAAAAAATATAAACAAAGAGTCGACTTAACTGAGCACAGGTCCTCAAATGCTACCCCCCAGAGCTTAAGTGGAAACTGTTCGCCTTATTTCTTTCTGTTAGGAAATTTGCTTTTCGTTCAACTATTCAATTAAAACCTGCCAGGAGTTTCATTTCCAGTAACACAGTATCACCCGAGTAGCATTCAAACTGTTTTGGCATAATAGAGCTGGATTTTTGTACTGTCCAACGATGATTCCAAGTGGGAGAAGTTCCTGAATCTGGGGTCAGCCCTCAGGCCCCAATTTTCTCTTTGATCCTTCCCCACACTTCACTTTGGGCAAGTCCCTTCCCTTGCCTTAGAGGTCTCCATGGTCAATGCTTGCGAGAGCTCAGGCTTCGTCTCTGGGGTTTCCACCGTCCTTTAGAACCAAAAAAAAATCACACCGGTTCAGAAGATCTGTCCCAGTGGTCTTGTCAAATGCTTGATCTTCCAACTGAGCCCCGTCCTCCTGCCCTTTCAGGGCCTTTGTCCAAGGGAGAAGGGCAGATCCGTGAACCTTCATGAGGGTTAGATCCAATGGTGGGCTCAGACTGTCCCGATGGGGGAATCCCAAGAGGGCAGGACACCTCAGAAAGCAGGATGGGAGGACAAGGCTGAACAACAGTGAGCAAACACAGCTAGGACACCAAAGAATTTGCGGTTTCCAAATTTGGCCTTGATCTTTGCCTGGGCAAGCTACCTATCTCTTTTTACTCGAGCAGGGATTTTAAGAGCTCCCACTTCCCCGTGGGACGAAGAGGGAAGTAAGATGCTATTCCACACCCACATTTTGGCGGAAGGATAACTTTAGACATTATGCCGGTGACCAATGGAGAGATGTGACCTTGAAATGACAACAATTCCCCGAATGCATACCTCACTGGTGAAGGTTTGAAATAGATCTAATTAAATGAGCTATTTTCAAACACAATAGGATCAATATGCATGCAAAAAATGCACACCCCGTGGCAAGTTCTTACTGCCTGAGTGACCAAAAACAAAACAAAACTTGGGGAAAAAAAAGTGCCCCTTCCAGATCACAGCCAGTGGCAGAAATCCACACAGGAAAAAAAAAAAAATCCATCAAAATGAAACTCTAAAAGGGTTTACCCTTCACCGATCTATTTGCACTTCAAAAACTCTCCAAGTCCTTCAGCTAAACCCCAGGGCTGAACCATTTCAATAATAAGAGAGAGGCCAGTAGTGATTTATCTTCCCGTTTGGCCTCTGGACAGAGCTGTAATGTCTGCCAAGCTTCCCTACCCATTGCCCCACCCCCAACACTTGATTTCTCTCCACTGCCCAGCCCTGATTTTCTTCAGCCTTGGAGAGCTAACACTTTATAAACAATGTGGTCAATCAACTCTTAGGGGGCACGGTGTGTGCCTTCCAACCAGATGCAAGAACAGTTTGTAATTCCCATTGTGGGTTTGGTTTTTCGGCGCCCAACTAGGCTAAGTGGAATGCCCCAGCACAACCAAGGCCCTGGCACCCCCAGATTTCATTCCAGGGTTTTTCTGGCAGTAAATCTGGGGTCCAAAAGTAAAGTCCACCCTTTCCGCCCCGCTTTCCCCAGCGTTAAAAGCGCTTTGAGTACTGACCACTAACCTAGCTTTAAATTCCTTTGCAGTTTAGAGACAGACACAACCTTCAAAGCATTCTGTCAGGATCCTGGTATTTCAAGATGTTTCCAAACCCAAAGAAAGTGAGGCTTTCTCAGGTCACAATCCTCTGGGTCACCAGGACCTTAGCAGCTGCCTGGCCCTTTGACTAAATCAATTTACTCTCCCTTTGTCCAGTTCATGCTGTAACCACCTTCCTCACACCGAAACTTTTTTCTACAGTTGAAACGACCGTAGGACAATGTGCCCATATTGGCTTGACTCTAAAAGCCCAGGCCCCGACTTAGATGCAGAAAGTGCTTTTGAAACAAAAGGTGCATTATCTAATTTTGGTATTTTTGCTGAAGAAAGGAGACAGAATATGAATAGTTTTCAACAATGTCATAGTCTGTCCTGCTTCCTTCAACCTCACCTCTTCTACACGGTGTTGTAGAATGAGCGAATGTTATCTTTTTTCAAGATCAAAGTGCAGTGCAGGCACCTGGAACCATTACAGCTGATTGCCATATTGCCAAGACTAAGCATGTCCCAGCTGATCTCCCTACAGTATTTCAAGATTTCGCTCCCACAACCGGGGCAATTTGGGGAGGAAGTCTGGCCTAATGGAAAGAGTGTGGCCCTGGGAGTCAGAGAACCTGGGTTCTCATCCAGTTTTCTCACATGAAAAATGGGGATTAAGTACCCACTTGGACTGTGAACCTCACGGGGAACGGGAAATGTGTCTCACCTGATTGACTTGTATCTGCCCCAGCACTTACGCCACAGAATAAGTGCTTAACAAATACCATAATGATTATTAATAAGTTCCACTAAGGGTCTCTCCATTGTACCCCCTAATTTTAGGAGGAAATTCCTCTTAAGCTTCATTAGGGGAAGCAGCTTGGCCTAGTGGATAGAGTGCGGGCCTAAGAAAAGGACTTGGGTTCTAATCCCCACTCTGCCACTTGTCTGCT
The DNA here is from genome assembly GCF_004115215.2 of Ornithorhynchus anatinus. Lineage (NCBI taxonomy): Eukaryota > Metazoa > Chordata > Mammalia > Monotremata > Ornithorhynchidae > Ornithorhynchus > Ornithorhynchus anatinus. Next base: position 22,148,725 of record NC_041734.1, read on the forward strand.
GTGTGACCTTGGACAAACTGCTTTGCTTCTCTGTGCCTCAGTTAGCTCATCTGTAAAATGGGGGTGAAGCCTGTGAGCCCCATGTGGGACAGGGACAGTGTCGAACCCGAGTTGATCTATCTGCTCTATCTGATCTGAACCTGATCTATCCCAGCACTTAGCAAAGTGACGGGCAAACAATATACACTCAGCAAATACCATTAAAAAAATTTAAATGTATATTGAAGGTGGTAGAGCCTGGGTGTTCTTGACCCCAAGAGAAAGTCTGGAAATAGTAACAATAATAATAGCAATATTATATGTATTGCTTAATAAGCGCTTGTTACACTGAGCACACGGTAAGGGCTCGATAAATGACTGGAAGAATGAACAATAAATAATAAATAATTGCGGCATTTGTTGAGCACTTACTACGGTGCTGAGCCCTGTGCTAAGTGAGAGGGTAGTTACTGGTCTGAGCTAAGGAGTCGTGGCCCTTGAGGGAAATGGAAGGTGACAGAGAGGCATTAATAAGAGGAAAGCAGCCAGCTCAGAGAGCAGCAGCGGACAAACGAGGTCCACAAAGCACAACGTTGTGGGCAGGGAATGTGTCTGCTCATTGTACTCTCCCAAGCGCTTAGTACCAGTGCTCTGCGCATAGTCAGCGCTCAACAAATGCAACCGACTGGCTGACAAGACACGTGGTACACGATCAACCGGCTGGAAGCATCAGAGGCCCCTTCTCACAAAGACTGTTTTAGGCAGGATCTTGAGCCTGCACCATGTTATTTAGTGAAACAGAGCTCCAGGCATTGAAATAGATCCATGCACACAAGTACTCAGGGCCGGTCGCTTGCCTGCAGTGGCCTGACCCTCAAGGGCTCCTGAACACCACGCCTTGGGAGGAAGGATCGGTCACAGGGTCCACCTTCCAGGGGCAAGACTGCTGCATGGGGATGCTCTCTGGGCTTTGGGGGGCTCTGGCGGATTTGAGGAAGCTCCACGTGCTGTTTCCTGGTTGGAGAACGGTCCCCGGTTCCAGTAGGCAGCAAAACTGGAGCGAGGAGTAAAAAGCGGAGTTGGCAGCAAGGAGGAGTGGGGGTGAAGCAGACAGTCCCATCTGTCTCTTCACTGCTGTGACCACAGCATGACTGACTGAAGAGAGGAGATGGGTGTGCAGGGGTGTTTGAGTGTTCGTTGGGCGGCTTGTGAGTGGGATGTGCTTGGAGGGGTGCCTGAGTGTGTGTATTTCTTTGGAGTGGTTTTTGTGGGGGTGTATTTATTTGGAGAGGTTTTTGTGTGTGAGTACTCATGTGGAGAGGTTTTCGTGTGTGTATTCAGAGAGGTTTTGTGTGTGTGTAGTCATGTGGAGAGACTTTGGTGTGTGTATGTAGTTGGAGAGGTTTTGTGTGTGTGTATTTGGGCAGAGTGGTGCTTCAGTGAGTGATGTTATTTGTGTGGAGATGTGTGTGTGTGTTGGGGTGGGTAGGTGTGTATTTAATTGTGTGGGTGCGAGAATGTGCCTCTCTTTATATGCATCACTCTTCTGTCTTTCATTCCCTTTCCTGATTTTTCCTCCCAACTAGTCCATAGGACCAAAGAGCCACAATCTCTGCTCCCGTAATATCTCCAGACACTAACACTAGAGCCAAAGGAAAGTTGCAAATTTACTCACCCGTTTCATTTCCTTTGCTTATTTTTAATATAAATACATAAGGTGGCTAATTATTTTCCCCATCGTTAAAGCCCTCCTAAAAGCCCATCTCAATAAGTCAATCGGTGGTATTTATTCAGCACTTACTATGTACAGAGCATTGAATTAAGCTCTTGGAAGAGGAATAATGATAATAATTATGGAATTTGTTAAGTGCTTACTATGTGCCAGGCTCTGTACTAAACGCTGGTGTGGTTACAAGCACATCAGGTTGGACACAGTGGGGCTCACGGTCTCAATCCCCATTTTACAGATGAGGCACAGAGGAGTGAAGTGACTTGCCCAAGGTCACAGCAGTCTAGTGGCAGAGCCAGGATTAGAACCCATGACCTTCTGACACCCAGGCTCGTGCTCTATCCACTATGCCGTGCTGCTCGCAGACAGGCTCCCTGCCCACAACGAGCTTAAGGTCTAGAGGGGGAGACAGACATTCCCCTCCAGGATGCCTTCGCTGATCGATTACCACACTGCCTTTGCATGAGACCAGCACCCACACTTAGGATTTGTGTACTTGAACCCTATCACGAAATCCTATTATTGTGTACTTGAATCGTATCTCATTATTCAGGGACAGAGATATTTTTAAATCTATATTTATTTTCTAGTTATTTATCTGTGTAGTCAGCTATTCGATTACTCATTCAGCTGTTTCATCCTGGTGCATTTATACTGTGGCCTACTTTGCACTTCTTTCTCCGCTTTCACCATCCGTAGGGATTTTCAACGGTAAGCCCCTTGAGGTCAGAAACAGGCATCTTGCTACTCTTGTATTCTCCCAAGCGTTCAGTACGGTGCTCATGGTCTTAGGAAGCCCTCAGGAAATGCCACTGATTGATCAATTTACAAAACATGTATTGCTAATTTCTGCACTTAGGAAGACCTCCCTAATGCTATTGACGGAAAAATTTACAAAAAAATTGCGGATAAGAACTGTGGTATTTGTAAAGCACTTACTGTGTGCCAAGGCAAGACAATCAGCTTGGATACTGTCCCTCTCCCACAGTCTAAGTAGGAGGATGTACAGATACTGAATACCCCTTTTACAGAAGAGGAAGCTGAGGCACAAGAGAGTTAAGTGACTTACCTATGGGCACATAACAGGCAAGTGGAAGAGGTGGGATTAGAATCCATGTCCTCTGACTTCCAAGTCATACTCTTTGCACCAAGCTATGCCGCTTCTAAGGAGCTTTTTTAAAACAGGCACTCCATTTGCAGTGGTGCAAGTTAACTGGCTAAATAATCCAGCCACAGGAGTCAGTCTGACACCTGCTTCAAGAGCGGATGAGTCGCTGGTTCATATTTTCCCTTGACCTCAATTTACCCTGAATCCAGAATCTCCTGAGATGTCTGCTGTGTGACCTTGGGCAAGTCACTTCACTTCTCTGGACCTCAATTACCTCATCTGTAAAATGGGGATTAAGACCGTGAGCCTCACGTGGCGTAGGGATTGTGTCCAACCTGATTACCCTGTATCTACCCCGGGGCTGAGAACAGTGCTTGGCACATAGTAAGCGCTTAACAAAGACCATTATTATTATTACCAGTCACGTGACCTCAAGGGCTTAGTACAGTGCTTTGCACACAGTAAGCGCTCAATAAATATGATTGAATGAGTGACCGAGTACTGGAGACAGCACGTTGGCCCCCTCACTCCTGGAAATTGCCATATGGATGCAGTGGAGTATCATGAGCTGGACAAGGGGCTGGGACCGGGGCCAGGGGGACTTCAGCAGCTTTGACAGGGATATAAGAGATGTTTTTTCCCAGGTGGGGTACCTTTGGGGCACACTTGCCAATGGAGAGAGATTGGCTACTTGCAGGGGAGGGGCTGGCTGCCGCCTCGAACCGCTGATGAATTGGGGGCTGGGAGGTCCAGCCGGGTCCCACTGGGCATACAGGCAGCAGGGTGGTCTTGCTCAAATCCTCCCTCTTGCTTGGAACTCCGTCCCACTTCATAGCTGACAGATCACCGTTCTCCCCATCTTCAAAGCCCTACTAAAATCACATCTTCGGGAAACCATCCCTGACTAGCCTCTCAAATCCCCGCCCTGTTCACCGTCCATTCTGCGTTGTCTAGGCACTTATGTCTCTACCCCTTAAGAACTTTGACCCTCACCCCATCTCATCCCCAGCCCTAGAGTTTCCCCGATCTGTAATTTATTTTAATGTCTGTCTCCCCACCTAGACTGAAAACTCCTTGTGGGCCGAGGTCGTGTCTACCAACTCTATTGTATTGAACTTTCCCAAATCCTTAGTACGGTGTTCTCTCTGCAGGTAGAGAGTGCTCAGCCCATACCACTCATAGATTGATTCATCTGGAGGGAATGTCTTTTGCTCACGTACCCTTGGCAAGGTGATTCCACCGCCACACGGGCAGTGATGCCCGTTTGTTCCAGTGGGTGTGAATCATGACTCTAAACAGACTTTCATTTCTGGGAAAATATACTTCACAAGCAACGGTCCGCTTAGGATCCAGGATTCAGATTTCTGAGGGCTAAGGATCTGCAGGGGGCCAGAAAGAGAAACTGGTGAAAGGTGGCAAGTTAGAGACAAGCCATTCCCTCTCCAAGTCGTGGCCAGTGCTCCGCGTGCCGTAGATGCTCAATAAATATCGCCAGTTGTTTGACTGATTGATTGAAATCCACCCCCATCAGGATGAGGTACCCTCATTGCAGCTGGAGGGTGGCAGATTCAAAACGAGCAGCAAGAAACATTTCTTCCCCCAGGGTGGTGGAGAGGGTAATAATAATAATAATTACAGTATTTATTAAGCGCTTACTAAGTGTCAAGCACTGTCCTGAGTGCTGGGGTAGATACAAGGTAATCAGGTTTTCCCTCGTCAGGCTGACAGTCTTAGTCCCCATTTTACAGAAGAGGTAACTGAGGCACAGAGAGGTTAAGTGACTTGCCCAAGGTCACACAACAGACAAGTGGCAGAACCACGATTAGAACCCACATCCTCTGACTCCCAAGCCCATTCTCATTTCACTAAACCAAGCTGCTTCTCAGGTAGAGGGGAAGATGGTTTGTGGGCAAGAAATATGTCTGTTTATTGTTCTATTGTAATAATAGCACTTACTATGTGTCACACACTGTACTAAGAACTGGGGTGGATACAAGCAAATTGGGTTGGACACGTTCCCTGTCCCACTTGGGGCTCAGAGTCTCGATCCCCATTTTACAGAGGAGGTAACTGAGGCCCAGAGAAGCGCGGTGACTTGTCCAAGGTCAAACAGCAGACTTGTGGTGGAGTAGAATTAGAACCCATGACTTTCTGCCTCCCAGCCCCGTGCTCTATCCACTGCGCCATGCTGCTTCCCTATTGTACTCTCCCAAGCGTTTAGTACAGTGCTCTGCACACAGTAAGCACTCGATAAAAACAATCAAATGAGTGATTCCCTTCCCGTGAGAACTTCGCAGCCCAAAACTCCAGCAGCATCTAGAGGAGTTCAGCTAGATCCTCGAATGAGAAGTCCCTGCTGGATTCCTGGAGGGAAAAGCTAGGGCTGCTAAAAAAAAAAAAAACGCCGAGGGAAGGTAGGAGGCTTAAGAAAGGTTTAGAAAGAACCGTGGATGATGGCAGAGAAAAGTTAGGAGTGGAGGAGGGGGTTGGATGGTCCGGCCTGGCCTTCGCCATGAGAAATGTCTTCATTAGCAATCAGGGTGGCTGAGGCTACCTCCAAGGGAAAGTCCCTTTGTGAATGCTCTGGGACTCCCCGCAGAGCAGGGAAGGAAAACCACAGGCCGCAGCCCCCAGATGAGCCGAGTGGAGGTTGGTAAACCCAGAGACAAAAGGCCCGCATTCCAGAGGGACACCACTGGGGAGTCTGCATTGTAAAATTCCAGGATTCTGATAACCCTGAAGCAGATCAGCTGCAGGCAACAAAAGATGCAAATGGCCCCGAAGGCCTCACTTTGACAGTGAAGGAACTATCTTCATTGAGTTACCGTATTTACCAGGGAGCTATAAAACCATTCTTATTTTAAGGGACATTGAGGAGGGGGAAGTTGTGACTGGGCAATGACTTGAAACCAGCCACTGAGTAACCAAGGTCTTGCCCAACTACAGATAACTTACAGGCAAATTGGCCATTTCACTTTTTTTTTTCCATCTCAGGGCCATCTGAAAGGTCGCAACGACTTTTCAGTTTTGCTGGTCACATTTTGGTTGGCTGCTCGGCTCAGCTCCCTCACCTCTGCCTTTGATCCCACTTTGTCACTGGCTCGAAATGCTCTTGTCTCAAAGAGCATCAGTGCACTTGAGTAAAACATTGACCCCAGAGACTCCTACCCGGAAAAGGGAGCTGATTCAAAATTGAGTCGTTGGGAACGATTTAGGTGGGAAATATTCCAAACGCCTCCCCACTGAAATACCCTCAACTCTGCTGGCATAGAAATGGCACCCTAACACCACCCTGCAGATGGCTAAAATAAAAAGAAGCAAAACGCTTTTTTTTCCAGGGATTGGGCCCCTGGCTTGAAGATTTGATTTGTTTTTCTTGTGAAATGTGATCGGTTTCTCGGAGACCCAAGCCTTGGCCTGATCCCTTTGCGTTCAAACCACTTTTATCAAGACCGTCGGTTTGGCTAAATGAAGATACCTGGTTTGAATGGAGCAACTTGCTTATTTAAGAAAGCCAGGCCCCAAGATAAGCTTTCATCCCTGGTAAGAGGTAACAATCTAGCAACCAGGTCTTCACCCATTTGTACACATTCCCGGCAGTGGGCAACGTGGCCGGATGTTCCATTTTGTGTGCGTTGAGCCCATATTTTAGGGTTTTGGCCCTCCACTTGGAAAGCTAGAGAGTGGGAGAGAAGCCAACAGCTGCAGTAACAGCTCTGGTAATAGTAACAGTGATGGTATTTGTTAAGCACTTACACGTGCCAAGCACTGTTCTAAACCCTAGGGTAGATACAAGGTAATCAGGTCAGACACAGTCCCTGTCCCATGTGAGGCACACTCTCAATCCCCATTTTACAGATGAGAAAACTGAGGCAAAGAGAAGTTAAGTGTGACTTGCCCAAGGGCCCAAAGCAGGCAGGTGGCGGAGCCCGGATCAGAACCCACGACCTCTGACTCCCAAGTCCGTGTTTCTGCTCCTAGGCCATGGCGCTTCCCTGATTCTCTGGCAGCCTCTGCCTCTGCAGTCACTGACTTCCTGACCTTACCCTCTACAAGCCCCACCCCTGGTAGCCCTCTCTCTCCATGGCCCAAGTTGAGATTTCCATTTCTAGTGGCTTCACGCTTAAGGCCTCTGATGGGCATTTAGTCAGTCCATCATATTTATTGAGCATTTATTGTGTGCACTGTACTAAGCTTTTGGGAGGGCACAACATAACAATATGACAGATACATTCCCTGAGCACAGCGAGCTCACATTCCAGAGGGGGAGACAGACAATAATATTAATAGGCAAATCGCACATAGGTACGTAAGTACGGCGGGGCTAAGAGTGGGGTTGAATAAAGGGAGAAAGTCAGGGTGACGTAGAAGGGAATTGAAGAAAAGGAAAAGAGGGCTTAGTCAGGGAAGGCTTCGTGGAGGAGATGAGGCTTTGAAGCGAGGGAGAGTAATTATCTGTCGGATATGAGGAGGGAGGGCGTTTCAGACCAGAGCCAGGCCAGAAGCAAGAGCTCCTTTCCCCACTTCTTAATAGTGATAATAATAATCAATAATTGTGATGACAATGATGACATTTAATATGAACATTTTACTTGCTTAAGCACTGTACTAAGCACTGGGGTAGATACACAATAATAACCAGCAGGGAGAGCGGGTAGCTTATCCTCATTTTATAGATGAGGAATCTGAAGCCCAGAGAGCTTAAGTGACTTTGCTGAAGATCACAAAGCAGGCCAATAGGGGAACCCAGGTCCCTCACCCTCTCCACTAGTCCACTAGTCCACACTGGCTTTTGCCATCTCTCCTTGGGCCAGATCTAGCAGTTCACTGATTGGGATAACAAATGAGAAGCAGCTTGGTCTAGTGGAAAGAGCAGCAGCCTGGGACTCAGAGGATCCAGTTTCTAATCCTAAATCCTACACGTTTCCCGAGTGACACTGAGCAAGTCACTTCATTTTCCTGTGCCTCAGTTCCCTCATCTGTAAAATGGGGATTAAGAGCGTGAGCCCCGTGTGGGACACGAACTGTGTCCAATCTGATTAGCTTGTATTCTACCCCAGCGCTCAGTACAGTGCCTGGCACGTAAACCATTAAAAAAAAAAGATGATGCCACGGATGTCAGAACCAGATGGGTCTCTGCCACTAAAATGCCCCTTTTCACAAAACATTCCAAGGCCTCCCTCCAGTAGCACTGACAGGTGGTGGGAGCTCTCAGTCAGCAAGGGAGCCAAGTGAGAATGGGCCTAGTCCAGCAGCCAAGAGGAGCCCATTCCCGAGGTCCGCAGAGCAACGGTGCCATTTTGGGGGGAGGAGGGTGGTCTGAGCCTCCATCTCAATCCATCATTCAACTGTATTTAGTGAGCTCTTACTGTGTGCACAGTACTGTGAGAGTACAATATTGGTAGTCTCGTTGGTTGGTAGACCAATGGTTGGTAGAACGATGGTAGACATGTGATCTTACAGTCTCGAAGTGGAGAGAGATATTAATGTAAATAAACTATGGATATGTACGTAAGAGCCATGGGGCTTAAGGGGTGGTGAACTGTGAGCCGTTTCGACTGCGTGCTCGTTGTTGGGCAGGGATCGTCTCCATCTCTTGCCCAATTGTACATTCCAAATGCTTAGTCCAGTGCTCTGCACAGAGTAAGCGCTCAATAAGTATGATCGAATGAACGAAATGAATAAAGGGTGTGAATCCAAGTGCAAGGCTGAGGCAGAAGGGAGTGGGAGAAGAAGAAATGAGGGCTTAGTCAGGGAAGGCCTCTTGGAGGGGAGTGCTTTAATAAGTCTTCGAAGGTGGTAAGAGTGAATCATCTGTTGTCTATGAAGAGGGAGGGCTTTCCAGGCGAGAATGCCTGGAATTCCATCTCCTCTGACTCCATCCCTCTCTATAAATCTTGCCCTCTCTAGCCCCGGAATCCCTCTGTTTCTCCATCTTCCTCCCTCTGTCTGTATAGTGAGGTGTTTTTTTTTCACATCTTGTTTTGGAAAAGCAAGGGTTGTGCCTCGAGTATGGGGCTAGGAGTCAGGTGACCCACATTTTAATTCAACCCAGTCATTGATTTGCTGTGAGGCATTAGGCAAGACACTTAACTGCTCTGTGCATGTTTCCTCATCTGTTTTGAGGGCAGTAGATGAGCTTGTGGTAGGGGTGGCAGAGGGTGAGAATTTGTTAATGAGATGTACATCACCTTTATTCTATTTATTTGCTACTGTTTTAATGAGATGTTCATCCATCCCCTTGATTCTATGTATTGCTATTGTTTTTGTCTATCTCCCTTGATTAGACTGTAAGCCCGTTAAAGGGCAGGGCCTGTCTCTATCTGTTTCCTATTTGTACATTCCAAGCACTTAGTACAGTGCTCTGCACATAGTAAGCGCTCAATAAATACTATTGAATGAATAATAATAATTTTGATGCCGGTTTTGTTAAACCCTTACTATGCATAAGTTGTTCTAAGCGCTGGGGAAGATACAAGATCATCAGTCCCTGTCCCACCTAGGGCTCACAGTCTTAATCCCCATTTTACAGATGAGGTATCTGAGGCACAGAGAAGTGAAGTGACTTGTCCGAGGTCACGCACCAGAAAAGTGGACCAGCCGGCATTCGAACCCACGTCTTTCTGACTTCTAGGATCATGTTCTTATCCACTAGGCCATCCCTACCTCTCGACTGTAAGCTCGTTGAGGGCAGGGAATGTGTCTGTTCATAGAATAACAGGTGGCATACAATTGTTGATATATACACATCAAAACAAGTAAACATGGATCAATATAAATAAATTGAATTGTAGATATGATTTAGACTGTGAGCCCATCACTGGGCAGGGATTGTCTCTATCTGTTGCCGCATTATACATTCCAAGCACTTGGTACAGTGCTCTGCACATAGTGAGCTCTCAATAAATACTATTGAATGAATATAGACATAAGTGCTGTGGGGTGGGAAGGAGGGGAAGAACCAAAGGGAGCAAGTCGAGGTGACACGGACGGGAGAGGGAGCTGAGGAAAAGGGGGCTTATTCTGGGAAGGCCTCTTGGAGGAGGTGAGCCTTCAGTAGGGCTCTGAACGGGGGAAGAGGGATTGGTCCGGTCCGGTCCTGTCCCCTGCCCCCGGTCCCACCCTGGTCTCACCCGCCGGGGTCCCCAGGAGCTCCAGCGCTTAGTACAGTGCCCTACACTCCGTAAGTGCTCAATAAATACAATCGAATGAACGAATGCTGCTCAGAGGACATTCTGGTCTAGTCTGGGCTGAGCTGGGCTGCAGTAAGGACAGGAGAGTGAACAAATAGACTGGGCCAGGCTGCAGAGAAGGAGAGAAGTTGCCATTATGTGCTCTGGCTGTTGCTTCTGGATGATTCTACTCCTGGGAACATCTTCCCGGGGAGAAGCAAAAGGCTTTTCTTCAGTTCCTCCTGATCTGGGGCCCCAGGCGAGGCTACGTCTGGAGGCACCCCCAAACTAAAAACATGAAGACTAAAATGAGGATTTTTTTCTGCCTGCTCAACTGGATGCCTAAATGGCAGCAACATCAACAATGATAATATTTATTAAGAGCTTCCTATGTTCCAAAGCACTGTGCTAAACAATGGGGTCAATACAGATAATCAGATCTTCCCAGTCCACCTCTGTCCCACATGGGGATCACAACCTAAGGGTTGAGGAGAGCAAATATTCGCTGTCTATTTCACAGACCAAGTATCTGAGCCCAGAGAGTTTACTTAATTTGCCCAAGATCACACAGCAAACCAGTGGCAAAGCTGGAAGCAATAATGTTGGTATTTGTTAAGCGCTTACTACGTGCAGAGCACTGTTCTAAGTGTTGGGGTAGATACAGGGGAATGAGGTTGTCCCACGTGAAGCTCACAGTCTTCATCCCCATTTTCCAGATGAGGGAACTGAGGCACAGAGAAGTGAAGTGACTTGCCCATAGTCACACAGCTGACAAGTGGCCTGGAATTAGAACCCAGTTCTCCTGGCTCTCAGTCCCAAACTCTTTCGACAGAATCCCGTGGACATCAGGTCTCTCTGGCTGGTCTCCCCGAGGGCCATCAATAGTCAACCTATTGACAAATAAGGAGCGCTTGCTAATCCACCACCCTTTGGCATGGGCATCCACTTGGGGTGGCAAAGAGAAACAGCATGGCTCAGGAACCTGGGAGTCAGAGGAATTGGGTTCTAATCCCAGCTCTGCCAGTTTCTTGCTGTGTGACCTTGGGCAAGTCACTTCACTTCTCTGTGTGTCTGTTGGTTCATCCGTAAAATGGGGGTTAAATCCTCCATCCTCCAATTTAGAATGTGAACCCAATGGGAGACAGGGACTATGTCCAACCTGCTAAACCTGTACCCCAGTGCTCAGAACGGTGCTTGGCATATAGTAAGAGCTTTACAGATACCATAAGAAAGGGAAAAAAATCACCCCATGGCAGCCACGAGGTCATTTGACTCCAGGCACCATGGAATTTGTGGGCTGCTCTGTAGAATGGCTACCCTCTCTGAAAGGCCAAAAGTCCTTCATCCCATGTCGTTGCCACCTGTGAGCTAAGCCTGGGAAGTTCTTTAAACTCTCCAGAGCAAAGGAGCATGGAAGCCCAAGGAGGTTGGAGTCCCACAGTCTCATTGCTGCCGTGAGCTGTATCATCTCCTGGTGGCCCTGGAAAATACTAGATAATAATAATAATAATAATAATAATAATAATGATGGAATTTGCTAAGTGCTTACTAAGTGCCAGGCGGTATATTAAGCGCTGGGGTGGATACAAGCCAATCGGGTTGTTCCCAGACCCGTGGGGCTCGCAGTCTCAATCCCCATTTTCCAGATGAGGTCACTGAGGTACAGAGAAGTTAAGTGACTTGCCCAAGATCACACAGCAGACAAGTGGCAGAGCCGGGATTAGAACACCTGACCTTCTGACTCCTAGGCCCCGGTTCCATCCACTACGCCACGCTGCTTCTCAGACAGATATACATATAGACCTTCGCCAGACTCACCGCATCGTGCGAAGACAGCGTAGGCACCATTGGGTGGAATTCCTACTGAACCCTTCCTCAATCTAGAGCTTTCCTCTGGGACCAACCGGCCCCCAAACCTGCTCAAGAGCCTTTGCTGTCCCATCCCAAGTTCCCTCTGAATATGGGGGCCATTTCTGAGTCATGGCATTCTGGGGTGGGAGCCAAACTGGAGGGAGGCCAGGCCCTTGAAATAGAAATCCTGAACATAAAGGCATCTGGTGCTTGAAAAACAGGCTGTCTAGTATAAAATTGGATGCATGACCAGCCTACTTGACTAGGCCCCTGGATCTTGATCCTCCATCACCACACTCTGGCCCACCGCCAGGCCCTAGGAATCCAGCGATAAGTCAGTGGCCCCAAGTGAGGTAAAGAGCTGTCTTTCCTCCCCGGCCCCAGCCCCGGCCCACATGGGGATGAGGCTTATAGCCCGCAGCAGGCCAAGGAAAACCACCCAAGTGCTTCCTGACTCACCTCTGGCAAACCCTCCGTCTCATTGGCCCTCCTCGAAGGAGGCGGCCGCCCCCGCCTGCCCTCAGCCACGTGCCCCGAGGGCCCGGGCTCGATCGGATTCCAACCCGGTGCCTTGGCAACGCCCCGGCTCAGCGGAGATCAAGGAGGGCCCCGCGGGGAGATTGTCCGGGGCTTTTCCCGTTTGGCTCCCTCCAGCCCCCACCCAGGAGGAGAGCAGACAGCTGACCCGGGGGCCAATTTACAGCAAGCTGCCCAGTGGGAGTCGACGGGCGGGCGTGGAAGCTCTCCACCAGATGTGAGGGAAGAAAGTTTATTTTCCCCATTCAGTTTGTTTACTGGACTGAGCGGGGAAGGCGGCAGCGGCCGCTTCCCATTGAAACCTGCTCAGAGGGTGACCGCTCCCTTCTCGTCCATGAGCCCGACCGCCAGCTCGCCATTGTCCGGAGTGATGTGGAAAGAAGCCAACTGCTACTGATTACGCTTCAGCCACGGTTAGTTTAACCTTTGAAACGTGCCAGTCGGTACAGCAAACCACTGAAGGCGTAGTGGATGGAGCACGGGCCTGGGAGTCAGAAGGTCATGGGTTCTTATCTCAGCTCGGCTACTTGTCTGCTGGGTGACCTTGGACGAGTCACTTCATTTCTCTGGGCCTCAGTTACCTCATCTCTAAAGTGGGGATTGAGACTGTGAGCCCCAGGTGTCCGACCCAATTTTCTTGTAACCATCCCAGTGATTAGTACAGTGTTGGGCACATAGTAAGCACTTAATCAACACCACAGGCATTATTATTATTAGAGATGGTCTGGTTGGTTCCAGCCCATCGTAAGTTCATACAGAAATGGCCGGCGCACACGGAATCAGCCCTGAGAAATGTCCATTTTGCCACAGAGAGAGGGACCCCCTGAACCTCCGTGACAGACCGAACCATCTCGCACCCTCAAATGGAGTTCTTTGAATTCTGTCCTTCGACTATTTCAGTTTGAACCGCCCTCCCCTGCACCCCGCCCTCAATCGCTGTGATTCAGGCAGTCTGGGTCTGGGTTTGGCTTTGCAAGCCAACAGCAGCACCTGTCCTTGACTCCCGCCTTCTGAGTCTAAACAGTGATTGGAAATCTCATTTCGGTGGCGAGTCAGAGATTTTGTTTCTTAAGCGGGAACTGCTCGGTATGCAGCTAAAGATATTCATGGGGCATTTTGCCCCCAAACCTGAAATTGTCCTCCCTGTACCGCAATGGTGAGATTGCATTTCACCTAGAAGCTTGGGCAAAGCCTGATGAGCTCACTGTGGGCAGGAATCTGTCTGTTTTTTGTTATAGCATACCCTCCCAAGCGCTTACTACAGTGTTCTGCACGCAGAAAGCACCCAATAAATACGATCGAATGAGTGAATGATTCCTTCCCAGAGTCCCAAATCAGCTGATCCTAGTTCAATATTCCCATCCCAGTTTTTGAAGTTACTTCCTACCCTTCCCCCAACAAATTCCCAATTCTACTTCCTACATGGAGGGAAGAAAAAGAGCCCCGTGCCCAAGATTAATGGAGCATGGGAAAAGCACTTCAGGGACAAATGAGCCACTTTTCAGGGTAGCTCAGCAAGGGTTGAGCAAAGGAGAAACCCATTGAGCCCTTGCAGCTGGGGGTGGTAAGTGACCCTCATAGGAGGGTCAGGAATACAAAGAAAGAAAAACGCTCTTACTATTGGTTATATTCTCCAGTGCTTAGACCAACTGCTTTTCCCTTCGGGGCTCCTTCGCCGCGAAGATGAATGATTTCATATTCCTTGCCAGGACGCATCTCACTATTCTATTAGAAGCTCGGCGTTGGTGACACCCCAAGACACTGTGGCCTCTTCAGAGGTAAAGTGGGATAATGGAGTCTGTACCCTGCCTAGCTCGGAGTGAATTGCCGACTCTGTATTTCAAAGCGAGCGAGGGAAATGAAGGATGCATTTGTGCCCACCAGAGAGGCACTTGGAATATTTCTCAGTGCCCAGAGCACTGCAGAGACTCAGCTTGGCTGGGGACTCGAGGCTAGGATAGCACTTCAGTGTTCTGAAGAAACAATCTTGGGAGTAAGACAGAAAATAAGGTTATTGCATTAAAAATAATATTTTCCTTTCTTCCCAGCTCCTCTCATTTCTGGGGTACTTATTCTCCCAGGATAACAACACTACCCTCCAGCTGTTCTCAAAGGACCTCAAGTGCTCAGAAATCTTAGCTTTTCAGCATCCTTGGAGAAGCTCAGAACATGCGGAGAACTTCAGTGTGCTCCTTGATGGCTGCTCTAGGGAGGAAGGCTTCTTAAGGACACCCCGGCCTGCAGAGACCGCGGAGCGATAGACACAGTTGGGATTTCAGTTCCAGAAGACAAAGTCATCCCCAGCTCTTCCAATGCCTTTGCTAGCCAACGTGGGTGTTTGCTTCTTAATTTTAGATCATGGAGGTCAAGAAGGTCACCGAGAACATGCATGAGTGTAAGACTGAAGGCGGAGCAGAAGAGGTTGGAATGACTTAAGCACTTGGGAGAATACACTATGTCAGACTTGGTAGACACATTCCCTCCCAACTCCAGTCCATACTTCATTCTGCTTCCTGGATCATTTTTCTACAGAAACGTTCAGGACATGTTTCCCCACTCCTCAAGAGGAGCGGTTGCTCATCCTCCTCCGCATCCAACCCAAAACTCCTCACCACTGGCTTTAAAGCATTCAGTTACCTTGCCCCCTCTTACCTCACCTTGCTATTTTCCTACTACAACCTGGCCTTCACACTGTGCTCCTCTGATGTTAACCTTCTTACTGTACCAGTGGTTGCCTATCAACCTCCACTCCAAACAAAAACTCCTCACTCTAGGCTTCAAGGCTCTCCATCACCTTGCCCCTTCCTACCTCTCCTCCCTTTTCTCTTTCTACCGCCCACCCCGCACGCTCCGCTCCTCTGCTGCCCACCTCCTCGCCGTCCCTCGGTCTCGCCTATCCCGCCGTCGACCCCTGGGTCACGTCCTCCCGCGGTCCTGGAACGCCCTCCCTCCTCACCTCCGCCAAACTGATTCTCTTTCCCTCTTCAAAACCTTACTTAAAAATCACCTCCTCCAAGAGGCCTTCCCAGACTGAGCTCCTCTTCTCCCTCTACTCCCTCTGCCATCCCCCCTTTACCTCTCTGCAGCTAAACCCTCATTTTCCCCTTTTCCCTCTGCTCCTCCACCTCTCCCTTCCCATCCCCACAGCACTGTACTCGTCCGCTCAACTGTATATATTTTCGTTACCCTATTTATTTTGTTAATGAATTGTACATCACCTTGATTCTATTTAGTTGCCATTGTTTTTACGAGATGTTCTTCCCCTTGACTCTGTTTATTGCCATTGTTCTTGTCTGTCCGTCTCCCCCGATTAGACTGTAAGCCCGTCAAACGGCAGGGACTGTCTCTATCTGTTGCCGACTTGTTCATCCCAAGCGCTTAGTACAGTGCTCTGCACATAGTAAGCGCTCAATAAATACTATTGAGTGAATGAATACTGTACCTCGATCTCATCTATTTCAATACCGGCCCCTCACCCACATTCTCCCTCTGGCCTGGAATTCCCTCTCTCCTCAAATCTGGCAGACAATTACTCTCCCCTCCTTCAAAGTCTTATTGAAGACACATCTCCTCCAAGAAACTTTTCCTGATTAAACCCTCCTTTCCTTTTCTCCCACTCCCTTCTGCATCACCCTGACTTGCTCCTTTAATTTTCTCCCCTTCCCATCCCCAAAGCACTTATGCACATATCTGTAATTTGTTTATATTCACATCTCTCTCTTCCTCTAGACTGTAAGCTTGCTGTGGTCAGGGAATATGTCTGCTTATTGTTGAATTGTACTCTCCCAAGCATTTAGTACAGTGTTCTGCACACAGTAAGCACTCAATAAATACGACTGAATGAATTTCCTGCCCATAAGAAGCTTACAGTACAGTGGTCTGCCTACGGTAAGCACTCAAAAAATATGATTGAATGATTGACTGTATTCTGCCCATCTATACCCTTCCCAGGGGCCAAGGAGTCCAAATCCTGGCTGCAAATCCTTTTAGTAGATCCTCACTGGCAAGAATGCACAGTAACATGGTTAAGGTCTCTTAGAGATGAGATACTCTTACAAAGACCAATACAGTATGACTCTATCTCTCCCAATCAGGCCAAAGTCTTCATCAATTTGGGCCCCTTTTTAAAAAAATTCAGAAATATGAAATACCTCCCATTTTGCTCGACAGTGACTGCTTAAGTCTTTCCCTGAAATACTGCTGTGAATCCACTCCTGCAAGTCCATTTAATCTGCCCTTCTCAAAGGTTTTAGCCAACGCTATGTGTAAATCTGGTGAGGTGGCGAAGGAGTCGGGCCACTGCTTTCTCATTTCACAAACTGAAAAATCAAACTCCTCAAAGGACTAGAGTCCTAGGGAGGCGATGCCCTATTATTGTATTCAATTTACCTATCCTAGAAATTCAATTTCGCAGCCTTCTCCATTCTTAATAATAATAATGATGATGATGATGATGATGATGATGGTATTTGTTAAGCACTTACTATCTGCCAAGCACTTTTCTAGGGATCGGGGTAGATACCTATCACTAAATCCAATTTTTGGGTGGAAGGATCACGCTTCCTACTCCTAATCTAAAATGTCATTTCAAGACGGCAGGTTGCTGGTCGGGAGAGGGGAGGGCCGGTGAGTGACTGAGCTGTGTGGGCATCCCCTCTGCCGGCCTCCTCCATACCTTCGAGGCTGGGTCTCCAGTGGGACCAGAAGGGGGCCTGGGTCTCCCTCAGCTCTTGGCAATCCTGGGGAGGGGGGAAGGAAGGAGCAGCACTGATGCAGGTTCAACAGAAACCGTGATCCGGTGCCCAGACCGGCCCCCACCTTGCTGGGTTGATCAGGAATTCCAGGAATCCCTCCGGAAGACCGAATGCTCGAGTCCTAATGCCTCCTGGTGCCTGGACTGGATCCTAGGGGCCGGAAGTCAGTGGAGATGATACAGGAGCCTTGTGGACATTTTTCACCCTCTTTCTTGACAAATCCCTGCCCCGAGTGTCGGGGTGACGTCCTTTTTCTTTCTAAGAGAAAGTCCTCGCCCGAGCACGATTAATCTTCTGACACCATGACAAATGAAGTTCCCGAAAAGGATCTCTCCGATTTCCTCTCCAGACAGAAGACTGTCTTTATCCATCATTGCTTCTTCCTGGACCCTTCTGGCCAGCAACCACCTCAGCAGAACTGTCCATCAGGCGGGCCAGCAGGGGACAGCTTGGAATGACTGATAGGGCCCCAGCCTCCTCAGGCCCCATTGAAGGGCAAAGCCCCCATTGTTGCAAACTTACTTTACAGCAGTTAAACAAATATAATAGTAACCAATTCAGCCATTGTCCAGCCAGACTGACTCAAACTAGTAAGTGGTTAGCTAATGACAATGGTAGGATTTTAAAGCCAGATAACAACTTTGGTGATAAATTAGGCCCCAGTGACCGTTTAGAAGAAGGAATCTTGAAAACCCGCATTCAGGTCGGAAGCTCCACATCATACATGTATGTGTTGGCGCTGCAGACCAGCCGAGTCATAGATGCACCCTCCCCGCACCCCAGCCCAAAGACACACACACAAACTCGCTCTCTAACGGTGCACATTCTTGTTCTCCCTCTGTGAGGGCCTTAGCAGAGACTGAAATCTGACTAGGTTAACGGGAGACTGTACAAAACGAAATAAAGAACATACTACCGCTTAGAATATTTGATCAGGGAAAAAATGTAGGGGATGGAGGAGGAATCTATCTTTACAAAATCTGAATGGGCCCTTAAGAAATGGAAAATTTTTCACTGTCTCTAGACTAATGGAGGGAACAAAGAAACTAGGGCTTGGGGTCTGTGTGTGTGTGTGTGTGTGTGTTCTACACCAACTCTCTTCCACCCAGGAAGGGAAATGGCAAGTCATTTCCAGACTCCCATGAACCGTAGACTCTCCTGGGGAAGCTAATGAGACCTACCTACTGAAACCGTGAGCTCTGGTTGGAGCCCTGGAGCCACAGTCCCCACAAAAGTTCTTCCAGATCTCCTTCCCTCAACCCAGTAAACCCAGTAAAGGAAAGGTAGGTCTGCTGAGGAAAGATTCAAGGTTTGGGGACTTCCTGACCGACAGTTCCAGCAGCCACCTCGACGTTGCCGCTTCTGTCCCAGATTCCTGCAACAGAAATGATCCTCCGTTCAGTCCCTGGCCTGAGGCTGCCCTCCCAGGCTCAGAGCTGATTAATAATAATAATAATTATTATAATAATGATTATAGCACGTGTGCTAAGCATTATATTGAGCTCTGGGTGGTTACAGGCAAATCAGGTTGGACACAGTCCTTGTCCCACGTGGGGCTCACAGTCTCAATCCCCATTTTGCAAATCAGGTAACTGAGGCCCAGAGAAGTGAAGTGACTTGCCCAAGGTCACACAGCAGACATGAGGCATAGGCAGGATTAGAACTCATGACCATCTGACTCCTAGGCCTGTGCTCTGTCTACTACACCGTGCTGCTTCTCTACTACACCACGCTGCTTCTCTGGTTGAGTAGTCTGTTGCTGGTTCACGTGCTAGGATCCGGTAGGGAGGGAACAACCTACAGGCCAGTCCATGAACACTGCCGCTCTGGGCTCTATTTGCTTGGTTTTTATAAAGGAATGGGAAAGCTCTGGGCATCTCGAATCCAGGGGGCTGAAGGAGGCAGACATCGGCCCAGGAGACAGGGCAAGCAGTACAGCTGCAGCAGAACTCAGGGAAAAGGTGAGGGTGGGAAGCTGGGAGGGAGACCTGGCCTGAGGAGTGAGCAAGGGGTTGCCCGGCGATCCTGGTCATCAGCAGGATGGGTTAGCATGGGCACAGGTATAGCATGGAGTCTTCATCAGACAGCGGGCGGAACTTTCCTCCCCAAACTGCACACCAGTTTGACTTTCTGGCAGTGCCATAGGATACCCTATCCCCACAAAGCTCTGCCAGTCTGAAAGACCCTCCCTCCTTCTTTTTCCATCAGGCAGGGACTTGAAAAAAGATGTTTGTCTTCCTGGTGGAAAAAAGGAAAGGGCAGCGGCAGGCAAAGTCGCCCACAGTGAGAAAAATTTCACGCCGTCCCACTCCCTGGATCTCTGCAAGCATCCCCAGCAAAGGAGGAGGCTTTTCCGGATCTGCCACTTGTCTGCTGGGTGACCCTGGGCAAGTCACTTCACTTCTCTGTGCCTCAGTTACTTCATTTATAAAATGGGAATTAAGAGTGGGATCCTCCTGTGGGAGAGGGACCGTGTCCAACCTGACTACCCCAGAGCTGGTACATAGTGAGTGCTTAACAAAAACCACAAAAAAGGACTGAAAATGAGTAGACTTCACTCAGCAAAAATGCCCTGAGACCAGAAACTGCCTTAGATAGGGTTGCACCCAGCAGTCTTCCTGAACCAGCAGATCGTAAGTGGCATCTACCCACCCCGGTGGGCAATGGTTGCTGAATCAGTGGGAGGACTGCACTTTCTCATGGAGCTGAGACATATCGTCTGGTGCGCAGCCTTCCCAAGTATCCAGACGAACTGCTCAGGAGCCAGTCCCACTGTTGGCTAGATAGAAAGAGCAAGATGGTGGGACTCAATATGACTCAATTCTAGTCCCAGCTTTGCAACAAAGCTTACTGTTTAGAGGGGGAGGCAGACAGTAATATCAATAAATAATTCATAATGTATAGTTTAAAGGTATATACAGAAGTGCTGTGGGATTGGGGCATGGGGTGAATATCAAATGCCCAAAGGTCACAGATCCAAATGCATAGACAACGTGGAAGGGAGAGAGATCCAGGGAAAAGAAGTCTTAATCAGGGAAAACCTCTTGGAGGAGATGTAACTTAATAATGCTTTGAAGGTGGAGAGAGTGGTGGTCTGGCTCTACGGATGGGGAGGGAGTTCCAAACTAAGGGGAGGATGTGCAAAAAGTGTCGGCGAGGAGAAAGATGAGATTGGGGCACAGTGAGTAAGCTGGCGCTAGAGGAGTGGAGTGTACAGGCTGGGCTGGAGTAGATCAGGGAGGTGAGATAGGATGGGGTGAGCCGATGGAGTGCTTTAAATCCATTGGTAAGGAGTTTCTGTTGGATGTGGAGATAGATGGACAGCTACTGGAGGTTCTTGAGGAGTGGGGAGGCATGGAATGACCATTTTTGTTGAAAAATGATCTAGGTAGTGGAGTGAAGTCTGGACTGGAGTGGGGAGAGACAGGAGGGCGGGACGTCAGCAAAGAGGCAGATGCAGTAGTCAAGGTGGGATAGGAAAAGTGCTCTGATCAAAGTGGTAGCCGTTTGGACTCATTCATTCATTCATTTAATCGTATTTATTCAGGGCTTACTGTGTGCTGAGCACTGTACTAAGCACTTGGGAGAGTAATACAACAATAAACAGACACATTCTCTGCCTTGGATGGAGAGGAAAGTGTGGATTTTAGCCATGTTGTGAAAGTAGAACCGAGAGGATTTGGAGACAGATTGAATCTGTGGGTGGAATGAGATAATGATAATGATGGTATCTGTTGAGCGCTTGCTATGTTCCAAGCACTGTTCTAAGCACTGGGGTAGATAAAAAAATCAGGTTGCCCCACATGGGGCTCACTTTCTTCATCCCCATTTTGCAGATGAAGGAACTGAGGCCCAGAGAAATGAGTGACTTGCTCAAGGTCACACAGCAGACAAGTGGCGGAGCCGGGATTAGAACCCACGACCTCTGACTCCCAAGCCTGAGCTCTTTCCACTACCAGTGCCCATGCTTGGAGTTCCAGCCCTGCCCAGCCTGGGTCCAGCAGAGTTGCTTTGTCTTGCCTCCCCCCGAGAAGAGACCAGCACCAGCTTGGGCTTGTCTGGCCAAGATCCCCTTGGTCAGATCCCAGACCTGCGCGTGCTTTGGCTAGAGGCCACTGAGGCTATTAGTACCAAATGTGGCTTAGGGGAAAGAGCCCGGGCTTGGGAGTCAGAGGTCGTGGGTTCTAATCCCGACTCTGCCACTTACCAGCTGTGTGACTTTGGGCAATTCACTTAACTTCTCCGTGCCTCAGTGACCTCATCTGTAAAACAGGGATGAAGACTGTGAGCCCCAAGTGGGGCCACCTAATAACCTTGTATCTATCCCAGTGCTTAGAACAGTGCTTGGCGCACAGTAACCGCTTAACAAATACCAACATCATTATTATTATTATTACGACTACCACCTTCACTAGAGCCATTTCCCACCTGAAAGGGCCTTCCCTGGTGTTGGATTGACTAGTATGGAAGCCATTCTCCAAACATAACTTCCTAAACCCGCTACCCTTCTCTCATCATCACCCCCCGCCCAGCAAAATTTTTTTCTCCCCATAGAGACCTCCGGTTCTTAACCCCCTCACTCCCCCCAAAACTTCATGTGTCTCTAGCGCTCATGCCTTACCTGGACTCCCTACCTCCTCTCTCCTCCCTTGATGTACAAATCTAAGTCTTCACCCTTGTTCTGTCCAACAAACTCAAACTCACTTGTTCTCTCATCCTTCGGTTCATCTTGATTTATTCACTGTCGTCCTGGACTCCCCACAGTCCTCCTGTACTCACGGGGCAGTGGAAATTCAGGCTCAGGCTGACTTCGGCCACTTCGGGTGAACTCTGTCCTTTCTTCCGTGGAGTGACATTACAGCTCCTCCCTCATCAACTCTCATACCCACTACCTCCTACCAATTATTCCAGGAGTTTAATGCTCTATTAAAACTCCCAGTGCCCCATTCTCTCTCCTTCTTCCCCCGATGACCTCATCAACTACTTTATGGACAAAACTGAAACCAACAAGCGCAAGCTCTCCAAGGACCCCCTTCAGCTTTCCCCTGTTTCCCATTCCTAAAACTGTTCTTCCAGCCTTCTCTGTTGTCTTTCAAGAGACCTCCCCTCTGTTCCAAGATATTTCTAGAATCTGCCACTTCCCCTTCATCCGGACAACCACTGAGATGGCTCTCCCAAGTTTGATTGCTGCACCAAACTCCTCACTATTTTCCCTGCCGCTAGTCCTCGCTTATCCAGTCTACATTTCACTCTGCTGCCCAGATTATATTTCTACAATCTTCCCCTAATAATGCCTGCCTTTCCCTGCCTCACAGGGATGTTGGGAAAACAAAAATGACTTTGAAATTAAAGTGTATAAAAATCAAGATATCATTATTACTACTATTATAAGTGACAGTGATCGCACCTCGATTATACTACTATTGATAATAATAATAAGGATTATTATTATTGTTATGGTATTTGTTAAGCACTTACTATGTGTCAGGCACTGTATTAAGTGCTGAGGTGGATATAAGAGGATAGGGTTGGACACAGTCCCTGTCCCACATAGGGCTCACAATCTTAAACCCCATTTTATAGATGAGGTCACTGAGGCACAGAGAAGTGAAGTGACTTATCCAAGGCCACACAGTAGACAAGTAGCAGTGCCGGGATTAGAACCCATGACTTTCTGGTTCCTAGGCCCATGGTCTATCCACTACACCATGCTGTTTCTTCTGCTACTATACCTACTTGCTCTTTGGAAGTAGAGTGTAACTAACACATTCCACTTACTACGTGCCAAGCACTAAGAGCTGGGGTAGATACAGGTAATCAGGTTGTCCCACGTGGGGCTCACAGTCTTCATCCCCATTTTGCAGATGAGGGAACTGAGGCCAGAGAAGTTAAGTGACTTGCTCAAGGCCAGGGGACATTCCCTCCCTTTAAGGGGTTTACACTCTAATGGGGAAGACAAACATAAAAGCATTTACAATGTTGTCAAAATAAATACATTGAGGGGACATGTATATGTGATTTATTATACCAGTGCTTCTCACCCCCTCCCCTCTCACCTTAGAAGAACATTTGCTTGTATCCCTCACTCCCTCCCTCATCTTCAACACTCACTCTTTAATGGGTCCTTTCCCTCTGCCTTTAAACAAGCTCATCTTCCCCGTACTAAGAAAGCCTTCTCTGGATCTCACCACACTCCCCAATTATTGCCTTATTTTCCTGCACCCATTCCCATCCAATAGTCATCCATTATGATTAATAATAGTAATAATCCAAACTTTTCAAATACGTTGCCTACCCCCATTCTGCCTCTCCTTCCTTCTTGGTCCACTACCGTCTGGTTTCAACCCCCTTCCTTCCACTGAGATTGCACTTTCCAAGGTCACTAGCGACTGCCTCCTTGACAAATCTATCTGGCTCTCTCCTAATCCTCTTTGTCCTCTCAGCCACCTTTGACACCATGGACCACCCTCTCCTTCTAGAAATGCTATCTAATCCGGTTTCACCAACATGGTTCTCTTTCGGTTTTCCTCCTTCCTCTGATTCTCTCACTGGATCCTCTTTGATCTCTCAGCCGGATCCTCTTTGATCTCTCACCCACTAGCTGTGGGTGTCTCTCAAGGTCCTGTCCCAGAGATAGACGAGATCGAGGTACAGTGAGTATGTTAGCAACAATCAGTCACAGTGGCTAGGCCAAGGTCACCCAGCAGACAAGTGGCGGATCTGGGATTAGAACCCATGTCTTCTGACTCCCACGCCCATGCTCTTTCCACTAAGCCACGCTGCTTCTCAAAGGAGATGTGCCTTTATTAACCCTTGAAGGGGGTGAGAGTGATTATCTGTTGGATTGTCTGACGGGGAGGGCGTTCCAGGCCAGAGGCAGGGTGTGGGAGAGAGGTCGGCGGTGAGATAGACGAGATGGAGTTACAGTGAGTAGGTTAGCATTAGTTCCCATCTTTTCTCACCTTACGCTTATTCTCTGAGGGAGCTCATCTGTTCCCATGACTTCAGCTCTGACCTCTATGTAGATGACTCCTAAATCTACCATGCTAGCCCTGATCCTGATCTCCCCTCCCATCGACAACTCCGTATTTCCTCTTGTCTGCAGGACATCTCCACACGGATGACCTGTCGGGACCTCACACTCAATATGACTTATCTTCTTTCCCAAACTCTCTCCTTCCACTAACTTTCCCATCCCAGCTGACAGCACCACCAACTTTCCAGTGACCTAAGCTCGCAACCTGAGGATTATCCTGGTCCTCATTCTTTCAGCTCTTGACATGGGCCACTGCTCAATCTTGTTGTTTTTTCCTCCATGATGTTTCCCAGATATGCTCCTTCCTTTCTACCCAAAACTGAACCCATCCTTCTCCCTTCAAGATATCCTCCCAAAATCTGGCCATCATAGCTGGCAACACCTCCATCTTCCCTGTTTCTGAGTCCTGGTAACCTTGACTTTATCCCTGACTCCTCCTCCTCTTTCAACTCCCATATTCAGTCTGTCTCTAAATGTTCAGTCTGTCTCTAAATGTTATCATTTTTTCCATCAAGATAGTTCTAGAATCTGCCCCTTCCCCTTCATCCAAACAACCACTAAGATGGCTAGCCCAAATTTAATTGCTCCACCAATCTCCTTACTATTTTCCCTGCCTCTAGTCCTCCTTATCCAGTCTACCTTTCACTCTGCTGCCCAGATCATAGTTCTAAAATATTGTTCTGCATGCATCTCATCATTGTTTACAGATCTTGAGTGGTTACCATACCCACAAGAGCTTAGTACAGTGCTCTGCATGCAGTAAGTGCTCAATAAATATGACCGAATGAATGAATAAACAGAAACTCCTGACCATTGGCTTTAAGACTCTCCATAACTCACTCCCTCTTATCTATCTACTCAGTCCTCTGAAACTGACCTCCTAAACCCACCTTCCCTGGGATTTATTCCTAATCTATCTGCTCTTATCCCTTGCTTACACCTTTCCTTCCGCACGGAATACACTCTCACTTCCTACTTTATTGAGCACTTACTCTTTTCAGAGCACTGTTTTGTTTTGTTTTGT
This sequence comes from Ornithorhynchus anatinus, assembly GCF_004115215.2. Taxonomy (NCBI): domain Eukaryota; kingdom Metazoa; phylum Chordata; class Mammalia; order Monotremata; family Ornithorhynchidae; genus Ornithorhynchus; species Ornithorhynchus anatinus. The sequence goes on from NC_041734.1 coordinate 22,173,915, forward strand.
TTTTTGTTTTGTTTTGTTTTCAATGGCGTTTGTTAAGCATTTACTCTGCGCCAGGCACTCTACTGAGTGCTGGGGTAGACACAAGTTGATTAGGTTGGACACTGTCCCTGTCCCACATGGGGCTCACAATCAATCCCCATTTTATAGATGAGGTAACAGAGGCACAGAGAGGTTAAGTGACTTGCCCAATGTCACACAGCAGACTGGTGGCAGAACTGATATTAGAACGCAGGTCCTTGTGACTCACAGGCCATGTTGCTGAATTTTTGAGAGTGCGTAATGGAGAAATTATATATAATCCCCGCCCTCAAGGAATTTACACCAATTTTTAGCTCAGCACTTCTTCACCCCATCAATATTTTTGAACTCACAATCTCTCGTTGGATTTTTGTACTTATCTGTTTACATACTCTACTATTTTAGCACTTAGTTCTATTCGTAAGTTATTTGAAATGTTTCTTCTGCTAGGTTGTAAGCTACTTGTGAACTAGGATTGTATCTTTTAGCTCCGTTGTATTTTTCCAGGTTCTTAATGCAGAGGGCCACTCACAGTAAATGCTCATTATATATTATTGATTGATTGGCTGATTGACCTACAACGGGTGGTGAACCGGAAAGGGTTTGACTTCCTCGTCCCCATCGCGCTCCCTCAAGGCTCAGAGTGGAATGGCCCAGCTGTCCCCTTGCTGGGTCTACAGCTGGAGCCAAGAAGCGTGCAAATTATCCGGCGATCGATTCAGTTGTTGGCTCTCCAGCTGACAGGGTCGCAAATGCACCGCAGAGTTACGTCCGTGTAACCAGTATGTTGGTGCTAACCTTCTCGCTGTGCCTCGATCTCGCCTTTCTCACCACTGACCCCTAACCCACATCCTGCCTCTGGCCTGGAATGCTCTCCCTCCTCTAATCTGACAGACAACCACTCTCTTCCACTTCAAAGCCCCGTTGAAGGCACATCACCTCCAAGAGGCCTTCCCAGACTAAGCCCCACTTTTCCTTATCTCCCACTCCCTTCTGCATCACCCTGACTTGCTCCCTTTGCTCTTCCCCTCCCCCAGCCCCACAGAACTTAGGTTCATATCCGTAATTTTATTTATTTGTATTGATGTCTTCCTCCCCCCTTCCCCCAAGACTCTAAGCTCGTTTTGGGCAGGTAATGTCACTGTTTACTGTTGTATTGTATTTTCCCAAGTGCTTAGTACCGTGCTCTGTACACAGTGAGCGCTCGGTAAATACGATTGAATTGAATTGAGTTGAATAACACTGGGCCCACAGTGGATGGGCTGATGTCACCCACCTTATTTAATGGAAGTATGCTGATATTAAAGCATTTCACCAGGCCGCCCCTCTGTGCTTCTATACTCTCAAGCAAGGCGGGGATGTGTTCCCCACGACTGAGTCCAGGGACTCAACCAACAGTCCTGACGACTGGGATAGGAAAGCACCACGCTTCCCCAATTCTGGCTAGAATGCCTCCTAACCCTGCAAAGGATTATGCGATCATTCATTTATTCTTTCACTTGTATTTGTTGAGCACTTACCGTGTGCAAAGCACTGTACCAAGAGCTTGGGAGAGTACAATATAACAATAGACACATTCCCTGCCCACAACGAGCTTACAATCAGCAAGAACAGCCTCATCCCATGGAAGAAACAACATATTGGTCCTACCCAAGAAGCCCAAATGATCAGTATAGAGTTGCTACCAACTCAGCCAAAGATTCACAGGCTGGAGCGGCTCTGAGTTCAAATTCACGCCACCCCCCACCCCCCAGGAGGAGGAGATTCAGGAGAGCAACAAAGGACTGCAAAATTCTGGAAGGGGGAATTGAATTGGTTAGAATCTTTGGAAATGGGGGATGTGTTGCTTTTTAAATACAAATTTTTTTGGTTGGGAAGAGAAAAATGTCCCTTGAAGTGTCAATATGTCTCAGGTGGTGGGTCTCTCTCAGTCCCGAAATCCCAACTCAAATGGGAAAGATGAGGAGAATGAGTCAGGAGACTGAGCTCTCTGCTGGGCAGCAGACATTCGGAACTGGTTCCACAAGCAAGCAGAGAAAAAAACCCAAGAGCCAATTTAAGAGCCGCCGCACGTCGGAATCATGGATTTTTGAGGTATTCTTTACCAGGACCGTTCTCTTTTCTCAGCTCAGTCCAGTAGGCAGGAAGTAGCAAAGTTATAATCAGAATCCTCAAATCTTTATGAAGTGCAAAACAAGTCACTGACAGCCCACTGAGTAAAGTCAACTGCCAGTGGAGGGGGTGAGTGGAAGCGGTTTTAATTTCTCCCTTTTCAGGGATCCACAGAGAAGCAGAGTTATCTTAAACCTTAAGATTATGAGTCCTTCCCACAACCTACCCCAAGGAGGACCTTTGTATTCTGGCTCAGAAGTTATTATAGTCCTCTGCGCATAGTAAGTACTTACTTAGTGGGAAGCAGCGTGGCTCAGTGGAAAGAGCCCGGGCTTGGGAGTCAGAGGTCATGGGTTCTAATCCCTGCTCCGCCCCTTGTCAGCTGAGTGACTTTGGGCAAATCCCTTCACTTCTCTGTGCCTCAGTTACCTCATCTGGAAAATGGGGATTAAGACTGTGAGCCCCATGTGGGACAACCTGATGACCTTGTATCCCCCTCAGCGCTTAGAACAGTGCTTTGCACATAGTAAGCACTTAATAAATACCATCATTATTATCTTTATCCACACTACAAACACAGTCACACACACACACACACCCTCACTCCAACCACCCCAAAATCAATCAATCAATCCGTCTGTCATTTATCGAGCTCTTACTGTGTGCAGAGAACTGTACTAAATGCTTGAGGAGTGTCCAAGCCAGCTCTAACTGCTTTAAAGAGGAATGAAACAAATGGTGAAAGCCAGCACTTCCTTGAAATGGATTCGAGGTGGACCATACTATTTCCACACAAAACACAATGGGAATAATCTTTCCAGCTGGCCAGGTGGTAAGGCAGTACAGGCCTCTTCCTCCCTGGGACTGGTGCAGCCGGGACAGACACTGATGCATTTGTCAAACGGTTCTGAAAAGCCCGAATCTCAGAAGCAGCTGGGCCTCTGCCTAGGACAGGCCAGGAGCCTGGAACCAGGCGGGGGGCTGACAGTACAGGAAGGACGAGAGCTGTTGGGTTGAAGTGGGTTCCTCTGGGGCCCTGGGGGCCTGGGTACCCTTTGGAAATCAGGTAAGGAAAAAGGCAAGATTAAGAGTCCCACTTAAGACTTGTGAGCCCCATGTGGGGCAGGGACAGTGTCTGATCTTACTACATTTTATAATTATAATGTTGGTATTTGTTAATAATAATGTCGGTATTTGTTAAGCACTTACTATGTGCAGAACACTGTTCTAAGCGCTGGGGTAGATACAGGGTAATCAGTTTGTCCCACGTGAGGCTCACAGTTAATCCCCATTTTACAGATGAGGTAACTGAGGCACAGAGAAGTTAAGTGACTTGCCCACAGTCACACAGCTGACAAGTGGCAGATCCGGGAATCGAACCCATGACCTCTGACTCCGAAGCCCAGGCTCTTTCCACTGAGCCACACTGCTTCCCCACTGAGCCACATAAGCACTTACTATGTGCCAAGCACTGTTCTAAGAGCTGGGGTAGATACAGGGTAATCAGGTTGTCCCACATGGGCTCACACTTTTAATCCCCATTTTACAGATAAGGTAACTGAGGCACAGAGACATTGAGTCGCTTGGCCAAAGTCACACAGCAGACAAGTGGAGGAGCGGGGATTAGAACCCACGTCCTCTGACTGCCAAGCCCAGGCTCTTTCCACTAAGCCACGCTGCTTCCCAATCTACCCCAGTGCTTAGTATTTTGTTTCGGTACGGTATTTGTTAAGGGCTTACTATACGACAAGCACTGTTCTAAGCACTGGGATAGATACAGGTTAATCGGGTTGGACAGAGTCCCTGCACCTTTTGGGGGTCACAGTCCAAGCAGCAGGGAGAACAGGTACTGAAACTCCATTTCACAGATGAGGCAGCAGAGACACAGAGAAGTTAAGTGACTTTCCCAAGGTAATAGGCAAATGGCAGACCTGGGATTAGAACCCAGGGCCTCTGTCTCCCAGGCTCTTTCCTCTAGGCCACGCTGCTTAGTACCATGCTTGCGTAATAGAAAACGCTTCACAAATACCACAGTTATTGTTAACAGTTATTCCTCACCTTCAAACGCCGCAGCTCTTCCCTGGACCCTGCCAGAACAAAAACTGCACTTCTGACTGTAAGCCCTCCCCTAGACTGTAAACTCGTCGTGGGCAGGGAATGTGTCTGTTGATTGTTATATCGTACTCTCCCAAGTGCTTAGTACAGTTCTCTGCCCACAGTAAGCGCTCAATAAATACCATTTAATTACTCTTCTATAAAGATTAACCCTTGTTCAGCATCACAGAATGGAGGGTAATCCTTCTTGGGTGAGACTCTGGAAGTCTCCGAGCCAGAGGCAATCTGCAGAAGGCAGGACTTTCCAGGGCTTTTGACCACCAGAACAGAACAGAATGGAATGGAACAAAATGGTACAGAACAGAGGAGAACACAACGGGCCAGCCAAGGGAAGGTTTATGAGCCTTCTCCTTCTTACTGCTTCTTCCCCTGAGTCTGAGGGCGCATTTACACTACAGTGAACCTTTGGCAACTCCAAAATCAACTTCACGTTTGGGCCCATTCTTTAGGGTGATGAATGGTAGGAAATCGGCAGGGGACAGGGGACAGGGGAAAGAAGGGAGTATTTGAAGTGAATCTTTTATCATGAACTAGAATGGGTGAGGGCCCCATAAATGGCAGCAATCAGTTTCCTATCAGCATCACACAACAGCAGAAAGCAACTTCATTTGCATGAATGATTTTATGACCTACTGCAAAGGAAAGGGGGGAGAGGGAAAGAGTAGAAAGTGGCTTATATTTTTCTCTTTTTAAATCCATCCGAAAAAATTCTCTAAGAACCTCCCACTTCATTCATTAGAAGGGACGGTTTCTACCACGGACTCTTGTTTCCCGTCCCAAGACATTTAAAGAGGGCTGTGTGTCCTCTACAAAACCACCTCAGTTTATTTAGCAAGGTCAGTGGTTTTTCTCTTAAGGAAGCCCAATAATCCCACAATAAATCAGACAACCAACGGCAGAATCAGGAAGACCTTTCCCAAAATATTTGGAAGAGATTTTAAGGCTTCTGTGCCCAGTGATTCAAACCATCACATTCTTTGGGATCTGGAGATTCAGTTGCAACGGCATTTACCGACTATGCAATGGGCTCATGGAGAAGCCACAAACAAGTTAGCGCAAAGTTTCTTTCATAAGAAACAGCGAATCAGTAGTTTATGAGACCAAAAGATCTGTCAGAAAGAATTGGATGTGAAAATAGCTCTGTTCAACATGGCATCTGCCTCCAGCCTAACTTTTCAGGGGGCTCCTCTTCCCATTCCCCTCATGGGGATGGTCAGAAAAAAAAAAGGAAATTCAAATGGCAAGGATATATAAAACAAACTGTCCTGGGCCAGGCATCTGGAGAAGGAGAGATCTGGTGAGATTGCACAGAACACCAGCTCAACAGGGCCCAGAGAGGCCTTCCTGGATTAAACCCTCCTTTCCCTTACTCCATCTCCTTTCGCATCACCTATGTACTTGGACCTTTGTCCTTTGAGCAATCGATATCCCTTCTACCTTACTTCGCAGATCTCCTGCTATAGCCCAGCCCACACGCTCTGCTCCTGTAAGGTCAGCTTGCTCAGTATGCACCAAGCTTGTCTACCTCGCCACCGATCCCTTTCCCGCATTCTCTCTCTGGCCTGGAACTCCCTCTCCTTACATATATGCCAGACCACTCATCTCTCCACCTTCTAAACCTTATTAAGGTCACCGAGACGCTTTCCCTGATTAAGCCCTCTTTTTCTCTACTTCCTCTCTCTTCTGCATTAACCAAGCACTTGGAGCATTTGGGCATTTAGTATTCACCCAACTCTCAGTCCCTCAGCATTTGTGGACATATCTGTAAATTATTTATATTAATGTCTGTCTCCCCCTCTAGAGTATAATCTAACTTGGGAAGGGAACCACTCAGAAAGTCTATCAATTCTGTTGCATTGTGCTCTCCCAAACATTTAGTAGAGTGCTCTGCATACAGTAAACACTCAATAAAAAAACCACTAATTGATTAATAATAATAATGATAGTAATGCTGGTATTTGTTAAGCACTTATGTGCCAAGCACTGTTCTAAGCCTGGAGTAGATACAAAGTAATTAGGTTGTCCCACATGGGGCTCACAGTCTTAGGCCCCATTTGACAGATGAGGTAATTGAGGCACAGAGAAGTTAAGTGACTTGTTCAAAGACACACAGCTGACACATGGCAGAGCCAGGATTAGAACCCACGATCCCTGACTCCCAAGCCTGTGCTCTTTCCCCTAAGCCACGAATGACTGTGTTTATAGAGTGATTGCCATGTACCAAGTCGTAGGGAAAATTCTAGATAATGAGCACAGACAGGGCTCATTCCACACAGGGCTCACAGTCTATGAGGGAGAGTGCAGGTTTTTTTTCTCGTTCTATAGATGAGGAAACTGAGGGACAGAGAGGTGAAGCAACTTGTCCAAAGTCACACAGCAGGATGGTAGCCTAGCTGGAAGTCGAACCAAGGCCCTTTGTCTCCCAATTCCATGCTCTTTCTATGAAGAAACCATCTATGTTGGTCCTACATGGGAACAGGAGGTTGGCGTAGGTGACCCTTGGAAGTCAAATCCACCCCGTTGTGCTGCAAAAGTTTCTTTCCTCATTCACGCCTCCCAGGTAGTGACGGGGCCCACAGAAATGCCGGCGTTCAGCTGACTCGCCTTCACGGACCCTGCACTCTGCATTAATTCAGCCCTTTGCTAGACTGCATTACTCCTTATTCTCTGCCCATCTGGGAAATATTGGAGCTTGAAGTTCTTGGCGTTTTTTAACTTTACATGTAGCACTGAACTGTGTAGAGTTCACTTGGCCCATTAGTCAGGGGCACTTGGAAGCTCTTAGAGTAAAGTTTTCCAAGGACAAACTTAGCTATAGCATTGGAACTAGACTATCTTGAGGCAATCTACACTTTTGGGGGCCCCAACCCAAACCCCAAACTGAAAAACAATGCTCCAGTATTCCTGACTGCCCTAGGTGGCAGGAGAGTTTACCGTCTTTTGGAGCCAAGCTGCAAATTATAAGATTCAGATCAAATGTGACAGGAAAACCCAAATGTACCTTTGACTCATCCCAATAGAAAGTTGAAAGCAGCAGCTAAAATACAAGTGACCTACTAGAAGCCTGGCGGTAGTCAGAAAAAAGATATTATATCAGAGGCCCAGGTATAATTTGTGCCAAAGGAATAAAAGGAAAAGGCAACAAAATAGAAATCTTGCGTGCCTATCAAGATAAAAGAGGTCATCAGAGGCATATAATCAGACTTTTTCAAATGAAAGCTCACCCGAATGTGGAGAACAGGAAAGGCTTAGAGAAAGGCAAGAAAATTGCAAATAGGAAATTAAATGAGGCAAAGAGAAGTTTGAAAAGCACACTGCAAAGCCGTTCAAAGCCAGTAACGTGATCCTTCAAATATATCAAAAGTAAAAAGAACTCGTTGTGGGCAGGGATTGTCTCTCTTTATTGTTGTACTTTCCCAAGTGCTGAATAGAGTGCTCAGCACACGGTAGGCGCTTAATAAATACGAATGAATGAATGAAATCGGTGAAGCCACTTGACAATCAGGAAGTGAAAGGTGCACTCAGAGATGAAAACAAGATAACTAAGAGGCACGATGTATTCTTTATGTTTTCACTGTGGATGATTTTAGAAAGACTTCAATCCCAGGTTGTATTTTGTAGCGGACAGAGCAGAAGAATTGCGTTTTTTAAAATACGGTATTCATCATAAGCTTACTACATGCCAGGCCTGTACTAACCGCAGCGATAGACGCAAGCTAATCAAGTTGCACACAGTCCAATGTCCCATACAGGATTCACGGTCTCAATCCTCATTTTATAGACGAGGTAACTGAGACACAGAGAAGTAAAGTGACTTGCCCTAGGTCTCACAGCAGACAAGTAGAGGAACCGGGATCACAGTCCCAGTCCTTCTGACTCCCAGTCCCGTGCTCTAATCACTTGGCCACGCTGCTTTTCAACTCGTTCAAATTGTGATGGCCATAGGATGCTTCAGACCAAATTAGTTGAATTATAGCATATGACTAGGATCAGAAGATATCCATCTGAGATTTCGGAAGACACTGGAGAGGAAGTCGCAGAAAACCTGTCAAGAGTATTTAGCCTTTCGGCTCAACTGGCCTCTGTACCAGAGACTTGGCATATCATCATTTTAACTCCCGTATTTAAAAAGGTTCACTCTTCAAAAGATATCACTGACTCCTAATCACTGCTGGCATCAAAATCTACCCTCTCTATGTGAATCTCCAAATCCATCCCTTCCTGCCTTATTAAAAATACTCACGCTCACTTTCTTTCCCCCTTTGACTGCCATCTTCAACTGCTCACTCTCTGATAACTCCCTTCCCTTCTACTTTCAAACACACCTTGAGCACCCAATCCTAAAAAAAAATCCCTTTTTTGATCCTACTGCCCCAAACAGTTATCTCCCCTCCTCCCTCCAAACAGTCCTGTCTAAATTCTAAACACTCATTTTGTGTCCATCCCTTGCCTCCATTGATTCTTCCTTTGTCTTCTGTATTTTTTTTTTTTTTGCTTTTTCTTATGTGTTTGTATTCCAAACCTCCTTTACCACCTCAATTCTTAGATTGTGAGTCCTTTGGGGTCCAGAGACAATGTCTAAACCTCATTCACATATTCCCTTCCCAGTCTTTACACGTAATAAACACTTAATAAATACTATTAGCTGTCCTATGAATTGATGCCTTATCGTGGTGGGAGAGTTGGCTTATGCTGATGAAGCTTAGAACTATGCCATATAGGGATACCCTTAATGGAAAGGTCTAAGCCGAAGCATCGGAGTCGATTCACCTGTGCTGGGCAGCAGCGGCATGGGAAAGCATCAAAGACGGATGATCAAGTGATAAAATTGTTGATCAAAGACAACAGCAGAGATTTGTTTTTACTACGTGGAAGAAGGCAACGGTAAACCACTTCCATATCTTTATCAAGAAAACTCTATGGCTACACATTCCAGAACGACTTTATGATGGAAGATGGGATGCTCAGAAGAGGGTGTGTCCATGGAGTAGCTCTGGGTAGGAAAGAACTCGACATTTAAAGAAGAAAATATAATATGGCTACTACTCGCCTCCAACCTCTTCCTTGACCCTCCACTGAAACCGTGCTCTTCAAAGTCACCAATTATCTTCTACTTTGTGAAATCTAACGAAGTCTTCTCCATTAAATCCTGCTTAGTCTCTCAGTTGCCTTTAATACTGTGGACCATCCCCTTCTTCTGGAAACTCTATATAACCCTAGTTTCTCTTAACACAGGCCTCTCCTTGTACTCCGCCTTCTTCTCTGGTGAATCCACCATGATCTCTTTCACCAGCTCTTCCTCTGTCTCTGACTCCTAACTTTGGTTGTCTCTCAAGCTTCCATTCTGGGTCCCTTTCTTTTTCCATCCACACTCAAGCCCTAGGAGAACTCATCCACTCCAGTACCTTCAACTACTACTAACTTTACATGGATGAGTCAAAGTCCATTGATAATAATAACAATAATAATAATTATAATAATAATAGTATTTGTTAAGTGCTTTCTATGTGCCAGGCACTGTTCTAAGCTCTGGGGCCGATACAAAGTAAGCAGGTTGTCCCACGTGAGGCTCACAGACTTAATCCCCATTTTACAGATGAGGTAACTGAGGCACAGAGAAGTGAAGTGATTTGCCCAAAGTCACACAGCAGACAAGTGGCGGAGCTGGGATTAGAACCGACAACTTCTAACTCCCAAGCCCGTGCTCTTTCCACCAAGCCATGTGAACTGGGCTTAAGTTGAGCCTGGATAGGTTGAAAAGCTGGGCTCAGATTTGATCCTACCCCCACCCCCTCACCCCTGAACACTTTTAGGGACTTTTGGAAGCTAGAATGCTGTCATCTCTGGTTGGTGATTTTCTGCATATGCAGATGTCAATCAGTCTATCATATTTATTGAGCATTTACTTTGGGCAGAGCATTGTACTAAGCACTGGACAGACTACAACACAACAATATAACAGACACATTCCCTGCCCACAACCAGCTTACAGTCTAGAGGGACAGACATTAGTATAAATAAATAAAATTACAGGTATGTTTGTAAGTGCTGTGGGGCTGGAAGAGGGGGATGAATAAAGGGAGCAAGTCCAGGTGGTGCACAGGGAGTAAAAGAAGAGGGCTGGGGTTGTCCATGAACTTTAGGCCAACATAATGTTCTACTTTGCCTTTTGCTCCCATCGTGCCAGCTTCATGCATATCTGGTCATCACTTCAACTTTGTGGCTAAATCACCCTGCTTAGATCCTTTTAGATCCACTCAAGCTACCAAATGATAGAGTCCCAAGGAGCTTGAATAAGTTTTCAGGTGATTCAGTCATTCAATCATTCAATCACATTTATTGAGTACTTATCGTGTGCAAAACACTGTATTAGGCGCTTGGGAAAGTACAATATAATAACAAACAGACACATTTCTGCCCACAACCAGCTCACAGCCTAAGAGGGGATCAGTCAACTACTAATGCCGAGGGGAATGCCAAAGTGAAGTGATCTCAGGGTCGATAGAGCTACATAAAAAAAATCTCATTTTAGTTTCCTACAGAGTTGCAGTTCCTCCCTGAAGTAGGGTATTTTGGAACAAATCAGTTCCTTGATGTACATCTATATTGCCCTAATCAATAGTATTTTTTGAACTGGGGGTATTTTTTGCTCTAAAGGGTGGAATACAGTTAGAAGAACCTATCCCAGCCCAAAAGGAGCATGCAGTCTACTCAGGTGGTTGACAAGAAATAATGGATATGTAAATGAGTAAATGCTTACATAGGAGGGCATGTAACTTGCTATTACAGAAATGCTGTGGTAGTAATCAGAAACTGTGACCCGAGGGGGAAAAAAACCACAGATTAGAGAAGGCCTCCAGCAGGAGATGTAATTTCACGAGGACTTGGAATCAATTGTATTTATTGAGCACTTACTGTGTGCAGAGCACTGTACTGACCCCTCAGGAAAGTACACTATAACAGAGCCTACCATGAGCTTAAAGTCTAGAGGCGAAGACAGACATTAATATAAATACATGTGGATATGTACATAAGTGTTGGGGGGGCTGAGGGGCTCGTCTCTCTCGTTCACTCCACACATCCTATCCGTTACCAAGACCTGCCGGTTTCACCTTTACAATATTGCCAAGATCCGCCCTTTCCTCTCCACCCAAACGGCTACCTTACTGCTACGGGCTCTCGTTATATCCCGGCTAGACTACCGTGTCAGCCTTCTCTCTGATCTCCCTTCCTCCTCTCTCGCCCCGCTCCAGTCTATTCTTCACTCCGCTGCCCGGCTCATCTTCCTGCAGAAACGATCTGGGCATGGCACTCCCCTTCTTAAACACCTCCAGTGGTTGCCTATCGACCTCCACTCCAAACAAAAACTCCTTACTCTAGGCTTCGAGGCTCTACGTCACCTCGCCCCTTCCTACCTCTCCTCCCTTCTGTCTTTCTACCGCCCACCCCGCACGCTCCGCTCCTCTGCCGCCCACCTCCTCACCATCCCTCGGTCTCGCCTATCCCGCCGTCGACCCCTGGGCCATGTCCTCCCGTGGTCCTGGAATGCCCTCCCTCCTCACCTCCGCCAAACTGATCCTCTTCCCCTCTTCAAAACCCTACTTAAAACTCACCTCCTCCAAGAGGCCTTCCCAGACTGAGCTCCCCTTCTCCCTCTACTCCCTCTACCGCCCCCATTCACCTCTCCGCAGCTTAACCCTCTTTTCCCCCCATCTCCCTCTGCTCCTCCCCCTCTCCCTTCCCATCCCCTTAGCACTGTACTCGTCTGCTCAACTGTATATATTTTCATTACCCTATTTATTTTTTTAATGAGATGTACATCGCCTTGATTCTATTTAGTTGCCGTTGTTTTTACGAGATGTTCTTCCCTTTGACTCTATTTATTGCCATTGTTCTTGTCTGTCTGTCTCCCCCGATTAGACTGTAAGCCCGTCAAACGGCAGGGACTGTCTCTATCTGTTTCCGACTTGTTCATTCCAAGCGCTTAGTACAGTCTTCTGCACATAGTAAGCACTCAGTAAATACTATTGAATGAATGAATGAATGGTTTAAGTGTGACACAGAAGGGAGAAGAAATAGGGGAAATGAGGGCTTAGTCGGGGAAGCCCTCTTGGAGGAGATGTGATTTTAACAAGACTTTGAAGATGGGGAGAGTGGTGACCTGCTATAAAGGAAGTGGGGAGGGAGTTCCAGGTCGGAGATAGGATGTGGCTGAGTGGGCAGCAGACAGATAGATGAGATTGAGGTACAGTGAGTAGGTTGGCATTAGGAGAGCAAAGCGTATGGGCTGGGTTGTAGTAGGAAATTCATGAGGTAAGATAGGAGGGGGCAAGATGATTGAGTACTTTAAAGCCAATAGTAAGGAGTTTCTGTTTGATGAGGAGTGGATGGGCAACAACTGGAGGTTCTTGAGAAGTGGGGAAACATGGACTGAACCATTTTGTGGAAAAATGATCTGGGCAGCAGAGTGAAGAATGAACCGGGATGGGAGAGACAGAAGGCAGAGAGGTCAGCAAGGAGGCTGATGCAGTAATCAAAGTGGGATAGGAAAAGTGCTAAGAGCAGCAAAGTAGTGGTTGCAATGAAGAGGAATGGGAGGATTTTGGTCATGTTCTGAAGGTAGAATCGATAGGATTTGACAGATTGAATATATGGACTGAATGAGAGAGATGAGGTGAGGATATTTAAGCCCGTCATTGGGCAGGGATTGTCTGTATCTGTTGCCAAATTGTATATTCCAAGCACTTAGTACAGTGCTCTGACATAGTAAGCGCTCAGTAAATACTATTGAATGAATGAAAGGGAGGGTGAGGGTGCTGTCTTCAGTGATGGGAAAGTCAGGGGGAGGACAGGGTTTGATTGGGAAGATGAGAAGTTCTGTTTTGGACATTTTAAGTTTGAGGTGTCAGTGGGACATCCAAGCAGAGATATCCTGAAAGAAGGAGGAAATGTAAGACTGCCAAGAAGGAGAAAGATCAGTACTGGAGTTGCAGATTTGGGAGTCATCTGATAGAGATGGTCGTTGAAGCTATGGGAGCGAACGAGTTCTCCAAGGGAGTAGGTGTAGAATGGAGAATAGAAGGCATCCTAGAACAGAACCTCGAGGAACTCCCAACTTTAGGGGTTGGGAGGTGTACAAGGAGCCCACAAAAGAGACTGCAAATGAGTGGCCAGGGAGATAGGAGGAGAACCAAGAGAAGACAGTGTCAGTGAATCCAAGATTAGATAATGCTTCCAGGGGAAAGGGGTGGTCCACAATGTCAAAGGCAGCTGAGAAGTCGAGGAGGATGAGGAGGGAGTAGAGGTCATTGGGTTCGGTAAGCAGGAGATCACCGATAGTCTTTGAGAGGGCAGTTTCCATGGAGTGAAGGGGAAGGAAGCCAGATTGGTGAGGGGCAGAGAGAGAATTGGAGGAGAGGAAGTGGAGAGAGCCGATGTAGGCAACACATTCAAGGAATTCTATTAGGAGGGAGACGGGGCGATTACTGGAAGGAGCTATGGGGTCAAGATTGGGGTTTTCTTTTTAGGATAGGGGATACATGAGCATGTTTGAAAGCCAATGGGAAAGAAGCCATAACAAGAAGTTATGGGGTCAAGGGAGGTTTTGGGTTTTTTTATGATAGGAGATACATGAGCATGTTTGAAAGCAATGGGAAAGAAGCCAATGGAGGGTGAACAGTTGAAGTTATTGATCAGGGAGGGAAGAAGGGAAGGGGAAAGTGTTTAAATATGGTAAAAAGGGATAGTGTCAAGGATGTAGGTGGAGGGAGTGAATTTTGAGACGAGGCAGGAGATCTGTTGGGATACTGTATCCACCCCACCTTCAGCCTCATTTTTCCTGTCTGTAATCTATTTTAATATCTGCCTCCCCTTTTAGAGTGTAAGCTTCTTGTGGCCAGGGATCTTCTCTACCAATTCTATTGTATTGTACCCTCTCAAGGGCTTATTACAGTGTTATACATTCAGTAAGTGTTCGATACATACCACTGACTGACAGTGGGTTCTAATCCTGGCTCTGCCGCTTGTCCGCTGTGTGACCTTGGGCCAATAACTTCACTTCTCTGTGCTTAAATGCCTCATCTATAAAAATACGGGACTATGTCCAACTTGATTATCCCGAAACCATCCCAGCCCTTAGTACAATGCTTGCATGTAAGGCGCTTACTATGTGCCTGTTCTAAGTACTGGAGTAAGTACAAGGTAATCAGGTCAGACACAGTCCCTGACCCACGTGGGGCTCACACTCTTATCCCCATTACACAGATGAGGCAACTGAGGCTCAGAGAAGTTAAGTGGCTTGCTCAAGGTCACACAGCAGACATGTGGTAGAGCCAGGATGAGAACCCACATCCCCTGACTCCTAAGCCCGTGCTCTTTCCACTAGGCCACGCCGCTTACTCCATAATTATGGTCTTTGTTAAACACTATGTGCCAAGCACTGAGGAGGATAGAATCCATTCAGACTGATTGTGCTGCTCACAATCTTACTGAGAAGGAGAGAGGGTATTTAATCCTCATTTTACAGATGAGGAAGCTGAGGCACAGAGAAGTGAAGTGACTTGCCCAAGGTCCCACAACAGCCAGGTGGCTGAGCCAGGATGACGATGCTGGTCCTCTGACTGCCAAGCCTGGGCTCTTTCCGGTGATCCCGACTCTGCCCTCCAGTCAGGTCCCGGGGCAGCACATCTCCCGCTCCGCAGCCGGGGCTCCATACAGTCGGTCAGTCTGTCGATCTTATTTATTGAGTGTTTACTATGTACAGAGCACTGTACAAAACGCTTGGGACAGTATACTATAACAATATAACAGACACATTCCCTGCCCGCAAACCGACTTACAGTCTGCAAGGGGAGACAGACATTAATATAGGAAAATAAATTACGGCTATGTACATAAGTGTTGTGGGGCTGAGATGGGGGATGAATAGAGGGAGCGAGTCAGGGTGAGGCAGAAGGGAGTGGGAGAAGAGGAAAGGAGGACTTGGTCAGGAAGGCCTCTTGAACATGAGGGAGAGTAATTGTCTGCCAGATTTGAGGAGGGAGGGTGTTCCAGGATGTGAGGGAGATAGGCAAGGAAGAGGTAGAGCGAGA
Organism: Ornithorhynchus anatinus; assembly: GCF_004115215.2. Classification (NCBI taxonomy): domain Eukaryota; kingdom Metazoa; phylum Chordata; class Mammalia; order Monotremata; family Ornithorhynchidae; genus Ornithorhynchus; species Ornithorhynchus anatinus. The sequence continues at coordinate 22,189,250 of NC_041734.1, forward strand.
AGGCTAGCATCAGAGGAGCGAAGGGTGCGGGCTGGGTGGTCGTAGGAGAGTAGTGGGGTGAGGCAGGAGCGGGCAAGATGATGGACTGCTTTAAAGCCAGTGGTGAGGACTTGCCGTTCTCTCCGGCTGAAAGGGACTGTTGGGGCTGTTTCCCATTCAGTCCACAGAGTTTCATCAAACCTGCCTTCCTGCTTCCCACCTCGGGCAAACACAGGGCCCAAAGGAGCAACATTATTTCCCGCTGCAGATGCTGGGGAGTTAGAGCAGCAGAAGAAGCAGTCCAAGGCGTCAGACCCATACAGGGTGATAAGGAGAGATAGATAAGCTCCCAGCTGCAGCCCAACCCACCGTCTTCACTCACTGTTTTCCCTCTCTGGATGCCTGCCCTGTCCGTCCACCCTCAAACAGGCAAGGACACCCACTTCTCCCCTCCAGACCAGCTCCACCTCCCTCTGGGGCCCCGTAGTATAGTAACAAACATGCTCAATCAATCAATCGATATTAATTGAGCACTTACTGTGAGCAGAGAACTGAACTAAGCTCATGGGAGAGTACAAAGCAACAGAGTTGGTCTATATGTTACCTGCCCACAAGGAGTTTACAATCTAGAAGGGGAGTTAGAGAATAATAATAATAATAATTATGGCATTCGTTAAGCACCTACTATGTGCCAAGCACTGCCAAGGGGCTTAATCCCCATTTTTACAGATGAGGTAACTGAGGAACAGAGACGTAAAGTGGCTTGCCTAAGGTCAAACAGAAGACAAGTGGCAGAGCCGGGATTAGAACTCACGACCTCTGACTCCCGACTCCCGTGTTCTTGACACTAGGCTAATAAGGATAATTGCTCTCCCCCACTTCAAAGCCTTGTTGAAGACACATCTTTTCCACGAGGCCTTCCCTGACTAAGATCTCCTCTCCTCTACTTCCCACTTCCTTCTGTGTCACCCAGACTTTCTCCCTTCATTTATCTTTCCCTCCCATCCCCACAGCACATATTTATATATTTGTCATTTATTTATTTATTTATTTATTTATTTATTTATTTATTTATATCAATATCTGTCTCCCTCTCTAGACTGTGAGCTCCTTGTGGGCAGGGAATGTGTCTGTTTGTTGTTGTATTGTACTCTCCCAATCACTTAGCGCAATGCTCTGCACACAGTAAGCGCTCGATAAATACGATGGATTGAATGAATGAATAATACAAATAAACCAATTACAGATTTGTACCTAAGTCCTGTGGGGCTGCATATCAAGTGCTTAAAGGGTTTCAAAGTCAAGAGCATTGTCGATGCAGAAAGAAGAGGAAGTAGGGGAAAAGAGGACTTAATTTAGGAAGGTCTTTTGAAGGAAATATGTGATTTTTATAAGGCTTTGAAAGTAGGGAAACTGGTGGTCTGTTCTATATAAAGGAGGGGAGAGTCCAAGGTCAGCAGGAGGACTTTGCTTGTATCCACCCCAGTGCGTGGTACAGTGCCTGGCACATAGTAAGCGCTTAACAAATGTCATAATTATTATTATTATGGGCAAGCGGTCAGCAGTGAGACAAAAAAGATGTGAGGTACGGTAAGTTGGTACTAGAGGAGTGAGGTGTGTGGAGTTCGTTGTAGTAGGAAATTAGAAAGGTGAGGTAGGAATACGCTTTAAAACCAGGGGTAAGGAGTTTGTTCTTGAGGTGGAGGTGGATGGGCAATCCCTGGAGGTTCTTGAGGAGTGGGAAAATTTATCTCGAACATTATTTTAGAAAAACGATATGGGCAGCAGAGTGAAGGATGGAATGAAGTAGGGAGAGGGGTCAGCGAGGAGGCCAAGCTGCCCATTGTTGGGTAGAGATTGTCTCTGTTGCCAAATTGTACTTTCCAAGCCCTTAGTACAGTGCTCTGCACACAGTAAGCGCTCGATAAATACGATTGAATGAATGAATGAACATAAGTGCTTGGATCAGCATAGTAGCAGTTTGGATGGGAAGGACAGATTTCAGTGATGCAGTGAAGGTTGAACCCATAGGACCTGATGACAAATTGAATATGCGGGTTGAATGAGAGAGACAAGTCAAATAAGCATCCCGTACAGTGTTCTTCGAGGGTACGCACTCAGTATAGTGCACCCAGCAGGAAGCTCAGCAGCTCCTTTGAATAAGTACTGATTAAGCAAGCAGAATTTGCAATTTTGGCAGCTACCTTGTGTCAGGAGTCCCTTCTAGATTGTAAGTCTGTTGTTGGGTAGGCATTATCTCTATCTGTTGCCAAATAGTACTTTCCAAGTGCTCAGTACAGTCTTCTGCACACAGTAAGCGCTCAATAAATACGGTTGAATGAATGAATGAGTGGATTAACACACTGTCTCGCACAGTGACTAAGAATGATAGTCCACCCTGCCCTGCTGTTCCACGGTGTAACCAATAGACCCCATATCCCTTCACCTGATTCCAGATAGTCTTTTGTCCATTTGGCTTGTATTAGAGACACAATTGCTTCTCTGTCCCTCCAGGGTGAAAGAAGAAAAGACCTGTGGCCCTCAGAGTCTTCCCACCCCTGCTCCTTGGAAGAAAACTCACTGATCCCGCGCAGAGTTCTGATGCAGTCGTCCGTCTGGGATGGCCCACTTGACCAGTAGTGAACAGGTCCACTAAGCCTGGGTCAATAGGAGCGGCATCTCTAGAAGTGGTCGTCTCTCAGCCCCGGCCCCAAGTGGGTGAAAATCACCTCAGTGAGAAGCAGTATGGCCTAGTGGGAAGAGCTCTGCCTTGGGAGTCAGAGGACATGGGTTCTAATTCTGGCTCTGCCACTTGTCTGCTGGGTGACCTTGGGCAAGTCACTTAACTTTTCTGGGCTGCAGTTACTTCATCTGTAAAATGGGGATTAAGATTGTGAGCCCCACGTGCGACAGGGACTGTATCCAACCTGACTACCTTTCATGTGCCCCAGCCCTTAGAACAGTGCTTGACACATAGTATGTGCTCCACAAAAACCATAATTATTAATTATTACTGCCTCTTGGAGAAAAAAGCAGGAAGCTAAGAGGTCATCTCCTCACTAGGGCCAGTCCCATTCCACCTGGTCCCTCAGTTCAGGATGGGAACAGTCCAATTAGTCCACTTGAGCCTTGGTGGACCTCCAGGATCCAGACTCTGGAGGGTTGGAGGGGGAGGGGAAAGGAGATGGGCCAGGAGCCAGGGCTGGGTTGCAACCAGTCCCTCACTGGCCCCTTATTCCTGGCAGAAAAGTGGGTAGTCATTGGCTTCTCCGGTGCCCCGAGGTCAAGGTCGTCCAACTACTGTAAAGACAGATTTAGGGGAAGCATCTGCCCAGGAGGTCAGAAAACATCAGCCATCAAAAACATTATCTGAGAACATCATACCGAGGGCTGTGCCACCTCTCCAGCCCACAGCAAGGTCACCTACCAGCTCCCTTACTTCCTTACCCAAAACATTCCCCCCTGACCTGGAGACCACATAATGCATGGCTCAGTGGAAAGAGCACGGGCTTTGGAGTCAGGGCTCATGAGTTCGAATCCCAGCTCTGCCACTTGTCGGCTGTGTGACTGTGGGCAAGTCACTTAACTTCTCCGTGCCTCAGTTCCCTCATCTGTAAAATGGGGATTAAGACTGTGAGCCCCACGTGGGACAACCTGATTCCCCTATGTCTACCCCAGCGCTTAGAACAGTGCTCGGCACATAGTAAGCGCTTAACAAATACCAACATTATTATTACATAATAATGTCATTTGGTAAGCGCTTATTATTTACCAGGCACCGTTCTGAGCTCTAGGGTGGAGGCAGACAAATCGGATTGGTTGGACACAGTCCCAGTCGCATGTGGGACTCACAGTCTTAATCCCCGTTTTAAAGATGAGGTAACTAAGGCATAGAAAAGTGAAGTTTAGCCTAAGTGAAGCCTAAGGTCACACAGCAGACAAGTGGCAGAGATGGCTTTAGAAGCTAGATCCTTCTGACTTCCAGGCCTGGGCTCTATCTGGTAGATCGTGCTGCTGACACTAATCAATCCATCAGTCCCTCTAGGCTGCATGCACCTGTATTGGACTCTCCAAGGTGTTCAGTACAGTACTCTACCCAAAGTAAGTACTCAATAAAGAGAATAATTCAGTTAAATGATTGATGGTATTTATGGAGTGCCTACTGGATGCAGAGCACTGTATTAAGCACCTTGGAGAATATAATGAAGGGATAAGATCTGGTCTTAGAGGAATTTACCATCAAGTGAAGGAGACAAATTTTCTATTGTTGAGAGGAAAAGAAGGGATTCAATTGCTAGTAACAAGAGAAGGAAAAGTTGGGTAAGTGTGTAACAGTAATTACGGTGTTTTTTAAGTGCTGACCATGTGCCAAGCACTACTCTAACAGCTTAGGTAATAATAACAATGTTGGTATTTATTAAGCACCCAGGCCCAGCATAATAATAATTATTAAGCGCTTTATGGTATACAGAGTCCGGTACCGAGCACTGGGAAAGAACCCCAGGAGGGAATTAAAAACAGTCCCTGCCCCTCCAAGGGTTGTTCGGAGAAGGGACCGCCTCCGCTTTCCCCGGCAGGAAATAGGAATAACTGTGGTATGTGCTAAGCGCTTACTATGTGACAGGCACTGTTCTAAGCCCTGGTGTGGCTACAGGCAAATCGGGTTGGACAGGGTCTCTGTCCCACGTGGGGCTCACAGCTTCAATCCTCATTCTCCAGATGAGAAAACTGAGGCATAGAGAAGTGAATAGTAATAATAATAATGTTGGTATTTATTAAGCGCTTACTATGTGCAGAGCACTGTTCTAAGCGCTGGGTTGTCCCACATGAGGTTCACAGTTAATCCCCATTTTACAGATGAGGTAATTGAGGCACAGAGAAGTTAAGTGCCCTCAGTCACACAGCTGACAAGTGGCAGAGCTGGGAGTCGAACCCATGACCTCTGACTCCGAACTCCAGGCTCTTTCCACTGAGCCACGCTGCTTCCAAGATAACTAGGTTGCCCAACAGATTTGGGTGAAGGAAAATGAATTTTATCCCCATTTTACACATAAGGAAACTGAGGCACAGAGAAGTCATTATTTGCCCAAGGTCACCTAACAAGAAGTTGGCAGAGCCTCGAATCCCAAGTCCATGCCATGCTCTTTCCACTAGACCACGCTGCTTCTCTAGTGCATAAATTAGAGAGTTCATAGATTTTTAGGTAAAATAAATGCTAAGGGCAGCTCTTCTGATAACATGACTTAGAAAGGAGGACGTTAATCAGGGAATCCCTCTTGGAAAGAGGCCAATTTCAGGAGGAAATTCAGCTGAGGAAAGCTGGGGTTGAAGGGGCAGGGAGTTCCCCATACTGCGTTCTGTCCCTTCTCCTCCTCAATCGTGCCCGACTTTGGGAAGAAGATGAAGGCTGGCATGGAAAACAGGGAGGTGGAGCTGCCTGGTATGCAAAGGATCTTTGGGCCTCAGAGACCTGGAATCAGAAGTAGTGCAAGAAATCTAGGCAAATATAGTTCAGCTCGCCAATCCAAAAGATGAAGTGAAGAGGAAGAAACAATCAGTGCAATTGGAGAGGCCTCAGAGTCTCTGTCTCCTGACATATTCCTAAGTGCTTACTATGTGCCAAGCCCTGGGGTAGGAACAAGATAAATTCGGTGCGATAAAGTCCCTGTCCCACATAGGCTCTAAGGAGGAAGGAGAACAAGAACTTAATCCCCCTTTTACAGATGAGGTAAGTATGGGCACAGAAAAGTAAAGTGACTTGCTCAAGGTCACACAGCAGACAAGTGGCAGAGTCCGGTTTAGAACCCATGATCTTCTGACTCCTGGGCTTGTGCTCAATCCACCCCACCATGCTGCTTCTACTCCCCTGACTCAAGCTCTTTCCAGTTGGCCACACGGCTTCTCAATGACATCCTCACTGATGAGGCGAGAGAGCTAAATTTTGGTTATCATCATGCTGAGCGGGCAGCAGGGTAATGATCGACGGCGCAGCGTCTTCCTGGAAGGACAGGAAATGGAACCCCAAGGCACCAACCTGGGCCCTGATGCTGCTCCAGGATGAATGAAGGAATCCACACTGTGTTCCTCCAATTCGCAGGAGCCACTAAAGCCGAGGGATAATGTGGGGAGCAACTTACCCAGATGGAAGGTGGCTCCCCGAAAGCCAAATGAAACTGAATGGAATCAGGCGGGAGAAACAAACCAAATCCATCACTCAACCCATAGACAAAAAACCAGCTTGCGGGAAAGCAGCTCTAGCAATTTCTGTCAACACCGATTGAAAGGTAAATCTAGAGCAATAAAAGAGCTAAACTCAAAAGCGTTCACAATGGGGCAAAAATGAGAACAGTTAACAGGAGTTAAGTAAATGCTACAGTATTACAAATCAGAAGTGGAAATTTTAGCACTTGCTATGTTTTGGGAATGCTACTTAGGTGTAATGAATTTTGCAGTGGTTGCTCTGAATACTCATTATGATAATTTAGGGGAAGAAGCCTTCCTCGAAAAGCCTAAGGAAAAAGTGATTGGGTCTCAAATTAATTTTTTCGGGGCAAAGAATCCGAACACTGTTGATGGAGAAAGCCTTTTGATATAGCTGCAGACCCGCCCCTCGCTCCCCTACCCCATAGAAATTGCTCTTACATTTATTTCCATTATTTTCCTTTTTACCTTCATTTCCAAAGAGGTCATTTGGATTGCTCTAATCTGAAAAACAACAATAAGTGTAGCAAATACTTGACAATGAAGATGGAAAGCCTCTAAAATTCTGTTACCTTAGTAACTGCAAGAATGTAGAAGAATAAGAATACACTGTCAGGACATCATTTTAAATTCCCAGATTTGGGGCTTAAATACAGTTCAGCTTTCATTAGCTTTTTGTTTTTCCCAGCAGGTCCTTGGACTTTGAAACAAAGCCTGAATGGCAGCTCTGAGCAATCCCAGCCCAGCTCCTGATTAGCCATGCCAAACAAAACAACTCTGGCAGTGTAAACTTTCCAGGCATCTGCAACCAGGCCCAGCAGGGAGGATAATTCCTCAGGGAGATTGGGACTGGGTGGAGAGTAAGGGCGGGAGGGAGGGAGGGGAGAAGGGAGGAAGGTGGTGCATTCGGTGGGGGAGGAGCACAGACCTCTCCCAGCCACCCAGAACCACTTCCCTCAACTACTTGCTTTGGATTAAGGACAGAAAATGGTTAAGGACAAGTCTCCTTTGTTTGGCTCTGACCTAGCCCTTGCTCCAAGATTTAATGAGCCAAGTCAGTACTATCACCATTCATTCATCCATTCAATCGCATTTATTGAATGATTACTGTGTGCAGAGCACTGCACTAAACGCTCGGGAGCGTATGATACAACGATAAACAGACCCCCACCCACGCAGCTGCCCCATCCAGGGATCTACCCCCAAACTAGGAACAACCGGCCCACCAGGCGGAGATACACAGATGTGAGGTTTTGTACCAAATGGATGAGAACCATAAAAGAGATGCTGCGTGGTCTAGTAGAAAGACCACTGGGCTGAGAGTCAGGAGTCCTGGGTTCTAATCCAGACTCTGCTGCTTGCCTGCTGTGTGATCTTGAGCAAGTCATTTAACATCTCTGGGGTTCAGTTTCCTCATTTTTTACAAATGGACGATTCGATACCTGTTCACACTCCTTCTTAGATTGTGAGCCCCACGTGGGACAGGGACTGTGTCCAACCCGACTAGTTTACAGAACAGTACAGCTTAGTACAGTGCTTGGCACATAGTAACTGTGGGGTTAGGGGTGGGGTGAGTATCAAAGTTCTTGGGGTGTACGGGTGTCCCCCAAAATGCCGGGGGGATGGAGAAGGGAGGGTGAATAGGGTGGGGAAATGAGAAGTTAGTCAAGGAAAGCTTCAAGGAGGAGATATGATTTTATTAGGACCCTGAAGAAGGGAAAAGTGGCAATCTTGATCTGAGAAGCAGCATGGCCCAGTGGATAGAGCACAGGCCTACGAGGCAGAAGGTCAGGAGTTCTAATCCCGGCTCTGCCACTTGTCTGCTGTGTGACCTTGGGCAAGTCACTTAGCTTCTCTGGGCCTCCGTTACCTCATCTGGAAAATGGGGATCGAGACTGTGAGCCCCACGTGGGACAGGGATGGCGTCCAACCCGATTTGCTTGGATCCACTCCAGTGCTTAGGACAGTGCCTGGCACATCGTGAGTGCTTAATTAAATACCATAATTATTATTATCTATGGAGTGGTGATCTGATGGTATTCCTGTGTTTTTGCTGGCAGCGGTGCCATGTATCGCCTTGTGAATTAAGGGAGGTTGGCACTCCTGCTGTGCTCTCGTAAGGAACAGATCCAGTAAAAAGTCTTTGTCTAGACCCAAATCCTCAACAGGGAGCAAGGAGTGGGCAAACCACATCTTAAGCATTTATTACTGTCTTCTGCCCACAGTATATGCTCTATAAATACCTTTGATTGATTGACCGATCTAAAGACACTCAATAATTGTACTATAAAGGTGACAGGCTAGACAACTGGCTTTAACATTATTAGTTATTTTAAGGATTGATGTGAAATAGGAAAACGCCTACATCCAGTGTCTCATTTCACCTAGAGAGATCCTGACACTGAGATGCACTCGTCTCCTAGCAAAACTGCAAGTTTAAAACACTTCCCTACGCTTCTTCCTTTCTCCAAAGAGAGGTCGCAGAGCGAAGCTTTGAGTTAGAAGAGGGGGCAAAATTTCTCCTTGTTTCAAACACATATTCTTAACAGGGTCAACCACACGTTAGACTTTCCTCAAATATCAGAGATTAGCTAGCCTACTCAACACCAACAAGACTGGGTTTGCAAGGCACAAGTATAGATATTACCCCAAACCAAACCTCACATCAGCTAATCAAAGGAAACAGTCCTTTAGCAATAAAAGCCCCATACAGATTTACAACCACATTAAACTTCTGTCATTTAAAGATATGCAAAGAGACCTCAAGTTCAGATATAAGATCTGGAACTTCAAAAGAATTCCAATCACCAAAGGATAAATTGCAGGCAAGGAAGAGAGGGAGGAAACTCCGACAGTTGATCTGCTTTTATTCTCAATAAGAAAGGGGGGGGGGTCTCCAAAATGTTCATTAAAGCCTCTCTGGGCTCATCCTCCTTTGGTCAGCAGCCTGGAGACCGGGCCCAGATTTGGTTTCAGAGATTAGGCTACTAGAGGCAGCAGAACTATTGGGTCTAATGGTTCTGTCCCCAGTCCACCCCTCTGATTTCGGCAGGAATCAAAAGGATTCGGATCTGGGAAGAGTAACAGTTCACTGTTGAACTGCCGCAAAGGTCGGCTCAGAGGATATCAGCCCACTCGGGACAGATGGTCACTGATTCAAGTTTCACCCTCCGCACTCCAAAAAGAGGCTTAAGTGGCATTTCCCGTTACCTGGCAACAATCCAGGTTGCTGCATTTTCTTTTCCACAGTCATCTGCTGGAACAGAGTGCCAGTGAGGAGAAGCATTACGTTGTCGAGCAGCAGTTACAAACCGGGACAACCTCTGTACCGATCCACGTTTGAGCAGCTTCTGGGAACCGTTTCCTTGGAGCTGCAAGGTAAAATGTGTGTGGCTGGTGAATTGGGCTGACGTCTGGAGGGAACAGTGTCCAGTAATTAATTTTCAGTTGCTTCCTTTATATAGCCCTCGCCTGATTATTAGAGAAGAAACAAATTACTGGTCGGAAACGCTTTATGATTGACTATAATCTCTTAAAGGATGACAGAAAACTGCTCCCTTATGAACGGCTGGGTTCATTTGCAAACCAACGGAGGGACTGAGAATTTTAAACTCTGTTAAGCGCTAACAGTGATCCACACCAACAGCATTGATAAGGCCTAAGCACTTCATTCATCAACGCATAGAGAAAGTTGGCCTTTGGTTTGAAGGTGTCGATGGGTAAGAATGATATCCTCGGGTTTGATCCCTACCACCCAGGAGTCGTTTCTAGCCAATGGAAAGCAGGAGAAGAAACTATAAAAACAACTCGGAAAGCAACCATCCTGGCTGGGCAAACCCGGGTGATAGAGCCATCCAGCTCCAACGGGTCTGGGATTGGGGGTACTGGGGGTGATTACCCTGCTGAAACTGCTGCTGGCATTTCCTGCCCTTCTTCTGAAAGAGAAGTTAAAAATGCAGAGAGTGACAGAGATGGAAGAAGAGGGGAAACCAGTGGGCTTGGAAATTAGGGCTGGCATCGAGAGCACGGATTGGTTCGTTTGACCCGGGACCCATACCTAGCAGAGAGAGGACTGACCTGTAAACCCCTTATGTTTCCTTAGGGAAACAGAACTCAAACATCTCTTTATAATGATTTTGCAGATAAAAATAACCACCAACCTGATCTTTTCCCCTTTGGGCTGCCAACTCTGAAATAACCCCAGCAAAAACCAACTAAAACTCCTGGCCTATGAAACTCTACCTTTCCTATTGTGGAATACTGTGTTTTTGAGACGGGGCCAGCCAGTTGCGATGCCCACGTTTGGTTAGCAAGCATTTTATAATCCCTCTTTTCTGACATTTGCGTATCTGAAAAGTCAAAGGAGATCAAAACTTTGCCCACTCATCAGGTTCCCTCTCGGTCCAGGTTTATTGCCAGTCGGTGGGAAACACTGCTTCGACAAGCCCATAGAATCTTCTCCAGGAAACTTCGACATAAACCCACCAGCGTGGCATGGCATGGTAGAGAGAGCACAGGCCGGGGAGTTATAAGGTCATGGATCTAATCCCGGCTTTACCAACCGTCTGCTGTGTAGCCCTGGGCAAGTCACTTCACTTCTCTGGGCTTCGGTTATCTCATCTGTAAAATGGGGATTAAGACTGTGAGCCCTATGTGGGACAGGGACTGTGTCCAACCTGATTACCTTGTATCTACCCCAGTGCTCAGAACAGTGCCGGGCACATAGTAAGCATTTTATAAATACCATCATTATCATCATTATTAGTAACTGTGGGAATAAAGTGATGTCCTGATATAAGACAGCTAGTCCAGCCACCAACCAGAGCAGATGCAGGTTGTTAGTAAAATTTTAGTGTTCCCTTTCATTCCAAAGTGATTCCCTTTCCAGGTTTACTAATATCCCTCTGAAGACCAGATCCACCTTGGTCTTGTATATCTTGTGCCTATCCTAGAGTTTAGTGGGGTGTTTGGCACATAGTAAGCCCTTACAAATAGTACAATTTAGTATTATTAGTAATAACGATTATGATATTTGTTAAAGGCTCGCTATGTGCTAAGCACTGTTATAAGCACTGGGATAGATATAAGGTAATCAGGTCGTTCCATGTGGGACTCACAGTCTTAATCCCTATTTTACAGATGAAGTAACTGAGGTACAGAGAAGTGAAGCGACTTGCCCAAGGTCACACTTGCAGACAAGTGGTGGAGCCGGAATTAGAACCCACATTCTCTGACCTTATAATAATATTATTAATGATATATGACTTCATAAAATCATTATTACTCCTAAACTGACTTGTCAACTTTGTATCATCCTGCAGATCTCAATTAATCATTGTAGGCTTATTTATGAATGCTCGGTGATTTTTTTATCAGTGGTTTTAAAAACGGAAAGGGGACATTTTCCTCTCTTCAGTGTCATGGGGTATCTGACAAGATCTTTATAGGCAAGATCTTTAATTAATGTGTATAAGTTCAAGTGGTTGAAAGAGAAGCAGCGTGGCTCAGTGGAAAGAGCACGGGCTTTGGAGTCAGAGGTCATGGGTTCAAATCCCAGCTGTGCCACTTGTCAGCTGTGTGACTGTGGGCAAGTCACTTAACTTCTCTGTGCCTCAGTTACCTCAACTGTAAAATGGGGATTAAGACTGTGAGCCCCACGTGGGACAACCTGATCCCCCTGTGTCTACCCCAGCGCTTAGAACAGTGCTCTGCACGTAGTAAGTGCTTAACAAATACCAACATTATTATTATTATATTCCCGTGACTGAGCTGGATAGTAGCATGGTGTATTGGATAGAGCACGTGCCTGGGAGTCAGAAGGTCATGGGTTCTAATCCCAGCTCTGCCATTTGTCTGTTGTGTGACCTCGGGCAAGTCATTTCCCTTCTCTGGGCCTCAGTTACCTCATCTGTAAAATGGGGATCTTGACTGTGGGCCCCATGAGAGCAGGGACTGTGTCCAACATAATTAGCTTGTACCCACCCCAGTGCTTAGTACAGTGCCTGGTACATAGTAAGTGCTTAACAAATACCATTATTATTATTATTATGGTACAAGAATTGTGGCATGTTTGTTCAGGACAGGGTCAAACATAAGAGTGAATTGTTAATCTAGATTACATATATAGCTGCTGACACGTACTCTTCCCCCGCAAAAAAAAAATTACAAAATAAGTTAGGATCTCTTAAAAACAATAAGTGGGACTTAGGATAGAACACTGGCGGTGGGTAGCCTGGTGAAGACCCTCCCAGATGAAATGGTTGAGTTATTTAATAGGATTTGTTTGCCCCGGTTCGAGATAGGGATTTACTTCTTTATGCATGGGACAAACAGAAAATGACTCTATTCAAATTAAAATCCTCTACCCCCTGAGCTCATTTTACATATACATTTGCATTTAAATGAAACACACACAAAAGCAGCTGGACTGTCATAACCACGGTACACAGAGGAGCGCTTTTGCTCTCTGCCTAAAATGAGAGATTGGATCAATTCATGGCATTCATACTTTTAAAAGCACTTTCACCTTCCTGCTCCCATTCCACAGAGGTTTTTTTAATCCACCCCCCTACAATCTCCCGCACCGCTTCCAACCTCCTGTACGGTCAACTTCATACGCGGCCGTGAACATAGCCATGGTTCTCCAGTATCCAGGGCTTCAAGTCAGTCGTTCACTCCGCATATTCCAGAAAAAGGAGTGTTTCAAGAGAACTAACTTAGGGCTAATCAGATGGAGACCGCCAGCCCAGCGGGCAAGCTAGCCCCACTGAATGGAAGTACCTCCAGGGGCAGGGGCAGAGTTGATGCAATATGAAATGAAAAATTCCTCCTGTGGGAGGGACGATGCTCTCGTCCTTTAGAATCCGCCAGGCCGAATACAACTGAGAGCTCTTCTGAGTGTAAGAGCTGCAGGGGGTGGAGCCCTGAATGGGCAGGAGGAGGAAAATAGAGGAAAAGGGAGGAAAAAAAGCGGGAAAGAGAGCATAAGGAAAGGGAGAAAGAAGAAAAAGATAAAGATTCTCGCTCATCAGCATCTCCACTGCAGTTGTTTTCTTTGCCTTTGCTGAGCTCTGGAGTCGGGCTACTGGCTCCTTGCACCCTCCTCTCCCTCCCCGGCTCAGATCCCCCTCACTCCAGAACCCACCTAATGCTGGACCTTTAACTCTCTCCTTAGGCCCCCTGTTCCTCCCCCTCCCCCATCTCTCTCCCCCAATGATCTGGCCACCTATTTCCTCACGAAAATCAACACAATCAGGTCTGAGCTCCCCAAAGTCACCCCTCCGCCTCTCCCCTCCCCCCCACCAACCCCCTTCCCTACTTTCCCATCCTTCCCTGCAGTATCCTCAGAGGAGATCTCCTCCCTCCTCGCAAGTGCCACCCCCTCCACCTGCGCCTCGGACCCCATTCCCTCTCACCTTATTAAAACCATCGCCCCTGCCCTCCTACCTTCCTTAACTTCTATTTTTAACCACTCAATCTCCAATGGCTCCTTCCCCTCTGCCTTCAAACATGCCCACGTCTCCCCCATCCTAAAAAAACCCGCTCTTGACCCCACTTGCCCCTCCAGTTATCGCCCTATCTCCCTACTACCCTTCTTTTCCAAAATCCTAGAACGAGTCGTCTACAATCGATGCTTAGAATTCCTTAACTCCCATTCTCTCCTAGACCCCCTCCGATCTGGCTTCCGTCCCCTCCACTCTACCGAGACTGCTCTCTCTAAGGTCACCCATGACCTCCTTCTTGCCAAATCCAATGGCTCCTACTCCATTCTAATCCTCCTTGACCTCTCTGCTGCCTTTGACACTGTCGACCATCCCCTCCTCCTCCACACCTTATCTCACCTTGGCTTCACGGACTCTGTCCTCTCCTGGTTCTCCTCTTTCCTCTCTGGCCGGTCATTCTCGGTCTCCTTCGCTGGAGCCTCCTCCCCCTCCCATCCTTTAACTGTTGGAGTTCCTCAAGGGTCAGTTCTTGGCCCTCTTCTGTTCTCCATTTACACTCACTCCCTCGGTGAACTCATTCGCTCTCACGGCTTTGACTACCATCTCTATGCAGATGACACGCAGATCTACATCTCCGCCCCTGTCCTCTCCCCCTCCCTTCAGGCTCGCATCTCCTCCTGCCTCCGGGACGTCTCCACCTGGATGTCGGCCCGCCACCTAAAACTCAACGTGAGCAAGACTGAGCTCCTCATCTTCCCTCCCAAACCCGGTCCGCTCCCAGACTTCTCTATCACCGTCGATGGCACGACCATCCTTCCCGTCTCTCGGGCCCGCGATCTCGGTGTCATCCTCGACTTGTCTCTCTCGTTCACCCCACACATCCTATCCGTTACTGAGACCTGCCGGTTTCACCTCTACAATATCGCCAAGATCCGCCCTTTCCTCTCCACCCAAACGGCTACCTTACTGTTACGGGCTCTCGTTATATCCCGGCTAGACTACTGTGTCAGCCTTCTCTCTGATCTCCCTTCCTCCTCTCTCGCCCCGCTCCAGTCTATTCTTCACTCCGCTGCCCGGCTCCTCGTCCTGCAGAAACGATCTGGGCATGTCACTCCCCTTCTTAAACAACTCCAGTGGTTGCCTATCGACCTCCGCTCCAAACAAAAACTCCTCACTCTAGGCTTCAAGGCTCTCCATTACCTAGCCCCTTCCTACCTCTCCTCCCTTCTCTCTTTCTACCACCCACCCCGCATGCTCCGCTCCTCTGCCGCCCACCTCCTCGCCGTCCCTCGGTCTCGCCTATCCCGCCGTCGACCCCTGGGCCACGTCCTCCCACGGTCCCGGAACGCCCTCCCTCCTCATCTCCGCCAAACTGATTCTCTTTCCCTCTTCAAAACCCTACTTAAAACACCTCCTCCAAGAGGCCTTCCCAGACTGAGCTCCTCTTCTCCCTCTACTCCCTCTGCCACCCCCCCTTTACCTCTCCGCAGCTAAACCCTCTTTTTCCCCTTTTCCCTCTGCTCCTCCACCTCTCCCTTCCCATCCCCGCAGCACTGTACTCGTCCGCTCAACTGTATATATTTTCATTACCCTATTTATTTTGTTAATGAATTGTACATCGCCTTGATTCTATTTAGTTGCCATTGTTTTTACGAGATGTTCTTCCCCTTGACTCTATTTATTGCCATTGTTCTTGTCTGTCCATCCCCCCTGATTAGACTGTAAGCCCTTCAAACGGCAGGGACTGTCTCTATCTGTTGCCGACTTGTTCATCCCAAGCGCTTAGTACAGTGCTCTGCACATAGTAAGCGCTCAATAAATACTATTGAATGAATGAATGAATGAATGAATGGGGAAGCCTGGAGAGGTCCTCTGGGGACAAAACTGAATTGGGGGACTGGGGTCCTTTAGGCAGCATAAAGCTGTGAGGCTGCAGTCTGCTTTTCTGCTGCCCCACCTGGAGATGCCAACTGTAACCCCCACTAATAATAATGATAATAGCTGTGGTATTTGTTAAGTGCTTACTATGTGTCCAGCACCATTCTAAGCACTGGGGGAGATACAAGTTCATCAGGTCCCACGCGGGGCTCACAATGTATGTAGGAAGATCAGGCATTGAACCTCCATTTTACAGGTGAGGGAACTGAGGCACAGCTCTCCCAAGGACACACAGCAGGCAAGGGTGGGATTAAAACTCAAGTTCTCTGACTCTCAGGCCTGTGAGCTCCAGGGGCCAATCCCTGTTCATCCCTGGGCCATCTGGCAGAGGAGATAAAGGGCTGTGGGGCAGATAGCTCAGCCCTCAAAAAGCTTGGTGTCAGAGATATCTCTGGCCCAGTTCCAGAGCCCAGTGAGGGCAAGAAATGCTGTGGCTGCAGGCTACAGTAATGGAGGCCGCAGGCTGCAGACTCTTGAAGGGGTGGAGTCAATAGTTTGGCTCTGTCAGATCCACCTCCAGTCCTCTTCTGCCATTCAGGGGTGGCAATCCTGTCCCAAAAGCTGTGGGGACAAAGTTAATGCCCCCTCAATGCCCATCCTGGGGGGTGTTGGCCCCATTATCTCAAAGAAGTGGGAGCCTCAGAAGAAATATTCTCACAGAAGACACCAAGGTTCAGACACAGGCCCCAAACCAGGTGGTAGAGAGATGGAAGGGAGGTCAATTATCTGGTTTCAAATTGGACGGTCCGGTTTTTCAATGGTCCGTCCTCCCTTCAGTACAGATATGACACCAGATCCCTTTATCAATCAGTCAATCAATCATATTATTGAGTACTTACTACGAGCAGAGCATTGGACTGCTCTGGGAGAGTATAATACAATAGAGTTGGCAGACATGATCCCTGTCCTCAAGGGGTTCACAGTCTTGTGAGGAAGACAAACCATAAAAATGAACTTCAGATAGGAGAAGAAATAGAGTATAAGGCCAGGCATGTAAAGGGCCCAGAGGATGGTGGCAAGATGACTATCAAAATACTTAAGGGGTACAGAAACAAGGGTGCAGGCAATGCAGAAGTTTGGGAGGATAGCGTGGGAGAGATGAGAGGTTAGGCAGGGAAAGCTTACTGAAAGAGATATGATTCTAGTAGGGCTTTGAAAACACACTTCCCTAACAGCAGGAGGAGAATAATGTTAGGAAGACATACTATGAAGAGCCTGGAAAAAGTCATGAAATGTGCTGATATAACAATTGCCCCCCCCCCCCCGAAAAACACAAATTGTCAACTCTATGCT
This sequence comes from Ornithorhynchus anatinus, assembly GCF_004115215.2. Taxonomy (NCBI): domain Eukaryota; kingdom Metazoa; phylum Chordata; class Mammalia; order Monotremata; family Ornithorhynchidae; genus Ornithorhynchus; species Ornithorhynchus anatinus. The sequence goes on from NC_041734.1 coordinate 22,206,103, forward strand.
GTTTCCAGTGATAATGTATGGATCTGATATCTAGACAATGAAAGAAGAGGGTAGAAAGAACATTGATTCTTTTGAAATGTGATGTTGGAGAAAGCTTTGGGGAATACCGTGGACTGCCCCAAAAACAAACAAATGGATTTTAGAGCAAATTAAACCAAAGTGGTCTTTGGAAGGCCAAATGACTCAACTTAGATTAGCATGTTTTGGAAGCATCATCAGGAGGACTGATTCTCTGGAGAAGACACTAATGTTAGGAAAAGTCCAGGAAAAATGAGGAAGAGGCCGGCCGGCAGCAAGATGGATAGAGACCATAACAGTGATAATGGAAGAACCATTAGAAAGGATGCAGATTATGGCAGAGGACAGAACATTCTGGAAAAAGTATATCCATGGAGTTGCTATGAGTTGGAAATGACTCGACGGGACTTAACAATAATAATAATGATGATGATTACAGCAGGAGTCTCTCAAGCCTTAGTTCTGGATCCCCTTCTGTTCTCCAGCTATACCTACTTCCTTGGGGAACTCATTCACTCCCATAGCTTAAAGACCACCTCTGCATGGGTGATTCCCAAATTTACATCTCCAGCCCTGCTCTTTCTCATTCTCTGCAGTCTCATATTTCCCCCTGTCTTCAGAACATCTATACTTGGATGTCCCACCCACAACTCAAACTTAACGTGCCCGAAGCAGAACTCCTCATCTTCCCTCCCAAACTCTGCCCTCCCCATGACTTGCCCATCACTGTAGACAGCACCACCATCCTCCTTGTCTCACAAGCCCACCACTTTGGCATCATCCTTGCCTCATCTCTCTCACTCAATCCACGTATTCAATCTGTCCCCAAATCCTGTCGGTTCAAACTACACCAAAGTTGCTAAAATCCTCTCTTTCCTCTCCATCCAAAAGCTTCTTGTGGGCAGAGAACACATCTATCAACTCTATTATATTGAAATCTTCCAAGCGCTCAGCATAATTCTCTGGGCACAGTAGGCACCCAATAAATACGATTGATTCATAGGTTTGAAGAAGAAGCAGTCAGCAAAAAGACCAACGCAGTGGTTGATCCAAGATAAGGCATGTGCTTGTCCAGCATAGTGGCAATTTGGATGGAGAAGAAGAGGTGGATCCTGGAGATGCTGTGAAGGCACAGCCAACAGGATTTGATGACCGACTGAATATATGGGTTGACCGAGAGATGAGCCAAGGATAATGTCCTGGTTATGGGCTTGTAAGGCAGGGAGACTAGGAGCTTTGGTCTACAGTTTTTGGAAAGACAGGGGATAGCTGTGGATGGGAAGAGGAGATCTGTTTGGATACGTTACGTTTGAGGTGTCAGTGGGACTTCCAAGGGACTTCCTCCTGTCCCAAAAGCAGGAGGAAATGCAAGATTGTAGAGAAGGAGAGGGGCCTGAGATGGAGAGGTAAATTTGGGAATGATCTGCTATGGGAGAGAATGAGTTCTCCAAGTGAGTGGATGGAGATGGAGAATACAAGGAGAATCACAACTGAGCCTTGAAGGAACCCCACAGATCGGGGGTGGAAGGCAGCAGTGGAGCCTGTGAAAGAGACTGAGAAGGAGCAGGCTGAGGGATAGGAAGTGAACCAGGAGGGTTCAGTGTCAGTGAAGGCATGATTAGGAGGCAGCGGGGTCCACAGTGTCGAAAGGCAGCTGAGCGGTCAAGGAGGATTAGGATGAAGTAGAAGCCATTGGATTTGGCAAGAAGTAGGTCACTGCAGAGAGCAAACTCAGTTGAGTGGATGGGGTGGAAGCCAGATCGCAGGAAGTCAAGAAGAGAGGTGGGGAAAAGGAAGAGAAAGTATTGGATGTAAACAACTCTTTAGAGCAGTTTGAAAAGGAATGGTAGGTGGGAGATGGGATGATAACTGGAGGGTGCAAGGAGGTCAAGGAAGGGTTTTTTTTAGGATAGAGGACACGTGGGGATGTTTGAAAGCAGGAGAGAGGCATTGGAGAGGATATGGTTGAAGATAATGGTCAGGGTGGGTAGAAAGGAGGAGGCAACTGATTTAAGAAACCGAAAGGATGGAGTCAGAGGTTGCGGGTCGAGGGGGTAGATTTTGAAAGGAGATGGGAGCTCTCCTCTTGAGAGAAAACTGGGAAAGATAGAGAGTCATTAAGGGGACAGGAAGAGGGTGGGACTGAAGAGTCGCGGAGGAGATTTTAGGGAGGTAACACCTAATGCTTTCGATTTTCTTAATGAAATAGTTGGCAAAGTCAGCAGGGACAGAGAAGAGGAGGAGGGGGGACAAGGAGTTTAACAAGGCAGTTAAGTCAGAGACACTTGGCTCGGACAATGGGCACGGGAGTCAATAAGGGAGAAATACTGTTGTTGGGCAGAGGAGAGGGCAGAGAATGGTCTCCCAACTGTCCTCTGCTTCATTTACATGTCTGAAAATGAACTATGCTACCTCTTTCTATTGTTCCATAATCATCTGAGGCAATATAAAGTCGGAGGAGACTGAATCACTCCGCAGGAGAAATCCGAAGTCTACACTCTACACCCTATATCGTACATCCTTCGCCCTACACTATGAAATGAGAGGCAAGCTGGCTAAAGAGGAACCAGCATCTAGCACTGCAAGTATTAAACAACCACACAAGGGTCAGCCTTTTTTTGTGCACAAAATATGTTCCGGACCGTAGGTCCCAAACTGGGCTTTTCAGCCTCAAATAAAAATGATGGTATTTGTTAAGCGCTTACTATGCGCAAAGCTCTGTCGCACTCTTAGGTGAGCTTCCCCATCAGTGGTGTCTTCGAATCTGAAGGTCAGCTCTCAATCGAGGATGTTTATTGAGTACGTACTGTGTGCAGACCACCATGTTAAGTGCTTGGGAGAGTTTGGTAGACATGTTCCCTGCCCAAAAGGAGCTTAGATTCTCAAGGGGGAGATAGACATTAAAATAAATGGCAGATATTTGCATGAGTCTGTGGAGCTGAGGGAGGGATGAATAAAGGGTACAAATCTAAATTCATGAGCAATGTAGTAGGGAGAGGAAGTAAGGGAAACAGCAGCATAGTCAGGGAAGTCCTCTTGGAGGAGATGTGGTTTTAATAAGGTTTGGAAGGAGGGGAGAGTAGTGATATATCAGATTTTAAGGAGTTTCAGGCCAGAGGCGGGATGTGAGTGAGGGGTTGGCAGAAAGATTAGATGAGACCAAGGTAAAGCGAATAAGTGAGCGTTAAAGGAGGGAAGCGAGCATGCTGGGTTGTAGAAGCTTGTAGGAAAGCAGTGAGGCCTAATGGATAGAGCACGGACCTGGGAGTCAGAAGGACCTGGGTTCTAATCCCAGATCTGCGCTTGTCTGCCGTGTGACCTTGGGCAAATCGCTTAACTTCTCTGTGCTTCAGTTACTTCATTTGTCAAATGGGGACTGAGACCATGAGCCCATGTGGGACAAGGAGTGGGTCCAATCTGATTACTTTGTATTTAGTATAGTGCCTGGCACATAGTAAGTGCTTAACAAACATCATAAAACCAAGGATATCAGAAAGGAAATAAAGGTAGAGAAAAGGTTAGTGAGTGCTTTAAAGCTTTTGATGCAGAGGTGGATGGGCAAACACTGATGGTTTTTGAGCTGTGAGGAAACATGGATTGAACATCCGTGGGCTTGTAAAACAGGGAGGATAGTAGTGATGGTCTACAGTGTTGGGAAAGACAGGGGAGAGGACAGGTGGGAAGAGAAGTCCTGTTAAAGACTTGTTAAGTTTGAAGTGTCAATGGACATCCAAGTAGAAGGTAGGAGGAAATGTGTAACATTACCTACTTTATTGAGAAAATTGAAATCAACAGGCATGATCTCCCTAAAATCTCCCCTGCTCCACTTCAGGCCCTCCCTCCTCTTGCCCTTCATCACCTCTCCCATCTTTTCCAGCAGTATCTCTCGAAGAGATCTCCTGTCGCCTCTCAAAATCCACCCCCTCCACCTGCACCTCCGACCCCAGCGCTTTGCAGCTTATCAAAACACTTGTCCTCTCCCTTCTTCTGCCCCTGACTTGCATGGCTCAGTGGAAATAGCCCGGGCTTGGGAGTCAGAGGTCATGGGTTCAAATCCCGGCTCAGCCACTTGTCAGCTGTGTGACTTTGGGCAAGTCACTTAACTTCTCTGGGCCTCAGTTACCCCATCTGTAAAATGGGGATTAAGACTGTGAGCCCACCTGATCACCTTGTATCCTCCCCAGTGCTTAGAACAGTGTTTTGCCCATAGTAAGCACTTAACAAATGCCATCATTTTGCTCTCATAATATGCCGGCTGGATTATTGTGTCAGCCTTTTCTCTGATCTCCCTTCCTCCTGTCTCTCCCCACTCCAGTCTATTCTTCATTCCGCTGCCCGAATCATCTTTCTGCAGAAACGCTCTGGGCATATCACTCCCCTTCTTAAAAACCTCCAGTGGTTGCCTATCAACCTCCGCACAAAACAAAAACTCCCTCTTCTGGGCTTCAAGGCTCTCCATCACCTTGCTCCCTCCTACCTCACCTCCCTTCTCTCTATCTACTGCCCACCCTGCACGCTCTGCTCTTCTGCTGCTTACCTCCTCACCGTCCCCCGTTCATGCCTATCCCGCAGCCGGCCTCTGGCCCACGTCCTACCGCTGTCCTGGAATGCCCTCCCTCACCTCCCACAAAGTAACTCTCTTCCCCTCTTCAAAGCCCTACTGAGAGCTCACCTCCTCCAAAAGGCCTTCCCAGACTGAGCTTCCCCTTTTCCCCCGCTCCCTCTGCTCCCTTCTCCCCCTTCCCCCTTTCACTTCTCCTCAGCTAAGCCCCCTTTCCCTCTGCTCCTCCCCCTCTCCCTTCCCCTCCCCTCAGCACCGTGCTCATTTGTATATATTTTTATTACCCTATTTATTTTGTTAATGAGGTGTACATCCCCTTGATTCTATTTATTGTGATTAGGTTGTCTTGTTTTTGTCCATCTGTCTCCCCCAATTAGACTGTGAGCCCCGTCACTGAGCAGGGATTGTCTCTATCTGTTGCCGAATTGTACATTCCAAGCGCTTAGTACAGGGCTCTGCACATAATAAGCGCTCAATAAATACTATTCAAGTCCTCCCCATGACTTTCCCATCACTGAAGACAGCACTGTCATTCTCCCTGTCTCACAAGCTCAGAACCTTGGCAATATCTTCAACTCACTGCTCTCATTCAACCCGCATAATCAATCTGTGAACAATTCATGTCGACTCTACCTTCACAAAACTGCTAAAATCCACCCTTTCCTCTCCGTCCAAACTACTATCACGCTGATCCAAGGACTTATCATATCCTGCCTTGACTACTGCATCGGCCTCCTTGCTGACTTTTCTGCTTTCTGTCTCTCCCGACTCCAATCCTTAATTGACTCCGCTTTCCAAATCATTTTTCTAAAAAAAAGTTCAATCCATGTTTCCGCACACCTCCAAGAACTTCCAGTGGTTCTTCATTCACCTCTACATCAAACAGAAACTCCTTACCATCAGCTTTAAGGCACTCAATTAGCTCAGTCCTACTTTAGTAGACTTCCTACTATAGTAGATTTCCTACTATAACCCAGCCCACACACTTAGCCCATCTTACTCCACGTACCTTCTTCTCATCCATCCTGCTGCTGAGCCCTTGCCCACATCTTCCCTCTGGCTGGGAACTCCTTCCCCCTTCCTATATGAGAGACAACCACCATCCCTACCTTCAAACTAAAATCACATCTCTTCCAAGAAGCCTTCCCTGACTAAGCCCTTATTTCCCCTACTCCCCTACCTCATCTCTACACTTGGATCTGTACTCTTTAAGCACTTGATAGTCACTGCACCCCAGCCATGTAGCACTTAGGTATGTATCCGTAATTTATTTTAATTTCTCCCCCCCCTAGACTGTAAACTCCCTATGGACAGGCAACATGACCACCAACTTTGTAGTATGTTACTCTCTGCCCACTGTAAGTGCTCATTAAATATCATCGATTGATTGATTGTGGGCCGGGAACACATCTACCAACACTATTGTATTATTCTCTCCCCAGTGCTCAGGACAGTGCTCTGCGCACAGTCAACACTGAATAAATTGATTGATCAACTGATTAACATGCCAAGATAGGACCTCATGGACAGCAACATCACCTTTGAATGTGAAGGACAACTATTACATGTAACATGGGCTTATGCATATATGCAAATAATTTATTCTGCTCTTCTGCCTTAAATGTACCTTCTCTCATTCATCATATCACAGCTGCTTTAGATGGCCCATTGACACCCACATTCTCACAAGTCAGTAGGTGAGTTCATACATCATAGATAAATAGTCAAATACATAAGGGTACGTACATGATGGTAAACTGGAGGAAAGGATGGCATCACCACCAGGACAGGCAGTTAGACCTCATCTCGTAGGTGGATTGTTACAAGAGCTTCGAAGGAGGGAAAGGAGGAGATTGAAAGAAGCCCAAGTGGCAAGGTGTCTCAGGCAGAGAGGACGGTGTGAACAACTGGGTCGGGAAGGGAGAATCGAAAAGAAGTTCTCCTTGGAGGAGAGAGGAGGATAAACTGGGATGGTGCACAGAAAAAGAGACAGTGGGTAACTAACAGTGTCCAGTGCTAACTGTGCTCACCGTAGATGGTGCCCTCTCCCTCCAGGAGGGGCAAAGAGGTTTTGAACAGCACAAACCCTGCCCCGCCCAGGTCGAACTGCTGCACCCCTGGAAAACGCCCCCAGGAATCCAACACACACCTGGCTCACCACTCTCCAACTGCTGCTGGGCCATGTTGGCTGAAAATTGGCGTGGAAACCCCTATTTGTCATGGAAGACATCCTCAGAATACCAAGGCTGGCCTGGCTTTCTGATTTTCAGTCCCAGACATCCTGAGACCCCTCAATCCTAACCAGCCATCGGAACCTGTGGCAGCTGAGAAGAATGTCAGCTGTGATGACAAAGTTGGGTGGAGACGATTTAAGAGGGAAAACGAGTTCAGTTGAGCTTGAGGTGTCAGCGGGACACTGTGAAAATATGTTCTGGAGGAAAGAGGAAACTTCATAAAATTATAATACAAATGAGAGGCCAGGGCTAGAAAGATAGATTTGGGAGCCAGCTGCATTAGAGATGGTAATTAGAGCCATGGGAGTGAAGTAAAAAAAGAAGAGGATACTGGACAGAGTTTTGAGGGACACACACAGGGAGTGAGGGATGGAGAAAAAGCTGGGAAAAGAGATTGAGAAGACATGTCCAGAGAGGAAAAGGAGACCCAGGAGGGAACTGAGTTGGGGAACCATTGTTTGATAGTGTTTCTAGGCTAAGGGCGTGGCCCACCAAAGAAGCAGCTTGGCGTAATGGATAGCGCACGGGCCTGGGAATCAGAACGTCATGGGTTCTAATCCCGGCTCCGCCACTTTGTCTGCTGTGTGACCATGGGCAAGCCGCTTCACTTCTCTGGGCCTCAGTTACCTCATCTGTAAAATGGGGATTGAGACAGTGAGCCCCACATGGGACAGGGACTGTGTCCAACTTGATTTCCTTTATGCACCCCAGTGCTTGCCCTGGCACCTAGTAAGCGCTCAACAGATACCATCAACAGCATCGCTGCATCAAAGGCAGTCAAGAGGTCAAGGAGGATTAAGGATCGACTAGAGTCCATTAGACTTTGCAAGGAGGAGGTCATTGGTGATTTGAGAGAGGATGGTTTTAGTGAGGTGAAGAGGATGGAAATGAGATTTTGTAGGATCAAGGTGGGAACCGGTGAAGAGGAAATGAAAGCAGTGGGTCTTTTCAATCCATTGAAGACATTTAGACAAGTATAAAAGCAGAGTGATGAAAGATGGGCAATATTTGGAGGATGCAGTAGATTCCAGAGAGAGTGTTTTTTTCATCTGTTGGCTAGAAATTTCATCCAGCGGATGTTATTAAACCCTCTTGACCTTTGCAAATGTCCTGTGGTCCACACTCAACCTGGACTCAAACTTAGAGCTCAATCAGGTTCCTAGGGAAGGTCATGGAAGTGGCCATGGAACTCATGGGGGTGAGACGTTCTCCGTGTTGTAACGGCACCGGCTATCCCAGCAGACAGATGGCCTCCAAGTGCTACATCGTATCGACAATTACTCTCCCCTGCTTCAAAACCTTATGGAAGACACATTTCCCCCAAGAGGCCTGAATTGGGAAAACTCATCTTTCTAAAACTCATCTTCCCCTGTAAATCCCCCACTTTCTGCAGACTTTTCATCATTTTTTTATGGTATTTGTTAAGTGCTAAGTCAGGCACTGAGTTAAGAGCTGGGATAGATGCAAGCTAAGTAAGTTGGACACAGTCCGTGTCTCACATGGGGCTCACGGTATTAACCCCCATTTTTCAGATGAGGTAACTGAGCCCTGGAGAAGTGACTTACCCAAGGTCACTTAAGAGGAGCAGTGTGGCCTAGTGGAAAGAACACGGGCCTGAGAGTCAGAGGAGCTCAGTTCTAATCCTGCGTCTGCCAATTGTCTGCTGTGTGACCTTGGGCTAATGATGTAATGTCTCTGTGCCTCAGTTACCTCATCTGTAAAATGAGAATTAAGACTGTGAGCCTCACGTGGGATACGGGCTATGACCAAGCTGATTAGCTTGTGTCCACCCCAGTGCTTAGCAGAGTACCTGGAACATAGCAAGCACTTAATAAATGCCATTAACAAAAAGGGTCACAGCAGAACAAGTGCAGAGCCAAGATGAGAACCTAGGTCCTTCTGACTCTCAGGTCTGTGCTCTATCCACTAGGCCACACTGCTTCTCGCCATCTCTGGCAATTAATTTCTATCATCTTCTATACTGTAAACTCCTGGTGGGCAGGGAATATGCAGTGCTCTAATCGATCATCCCTGTCCCAGAGGCCTAAGGCCTTGAGGTCACCCTTGACTGTTAATTTTTCCAGCGCAACATTTCCCGAATTCCCCCTTGACTCCCTCCATCCAAACCATTATGACTATCGTTCAACCTCCTCACAGATCTCCCTGCTTCCACCTCTTCTCATATCAATCTATATTAAATATTTCTGCAAAGATCATCTTCTTGATCTTGGCACACATTTCTCCACTCTCCGCAACATTAAGCAAAAACTTCTTGCAGTCACTTTAAGGCTTGATCAGCTTCTAGGCTGTCCACCAACTTTCTCCATTTTTCACACTGGTCTCTTGGCTAGTTATTCACTCATTCACTCAATTGTATTTATTGAGTGCTTACTGTGTGCAGAGCACTGTATTAAGCGCTCGGAAAGTACGATTCAGCAATAAAGAGAGACAATCCCTGCCCACAACGTGCTTACACTCTAGAAGGGGGAAGACAGACATCAAAGCAAGTAAACACACATCAATATAGATAGAATTATAGATAAATACACCACCCAAACAAGTAAACATGCATCAATATAAATATAAATAAATAAACCCCAACGTCATTCTTCGTGCCTTCCAAGCAAAACTATCTCAGTCCTTGACTTTGGTTCTCCACTTTTGTTCTCTAGCTCATGCTCTTCCCCTCCTCTACTCCCACCATTCTAGAACTCCCTCCTCCTTGATATCTGACAGGCCACAGCTCTCCCCATTTCAAAACCCTCCTAAAATCCCCCCTTCCTCCAACAAGCCTTCCCCAATTTACTTCCCAACACCCCAAGAAGTATTGACTCAAAGGTCATCTCTAACACAAATGTATTTGTACCCACTCTCAGCCTGGTGTATATACTACGTGTAATCAATTGCACAATCATTTATTTATTCTGACCATTTTATTTATAAAGATTTTTACCTCTGACTTCCCACATTAAGAGCATAAGCTTCTTGTAGTCAGGGAACACATCTTGCCTTCTGTAGTCATTTCTCAAGTGCTTAGAACAGTATTAGGCTGATGGTAACTCATATGCATTTCACCTTCTTCCTCCCAGCTGTAATTTTTCAGAGTCTGCACTAGTTAGCAGACTCCTTTAGAGAAGGGATTATGTCTACTAACTTAATTGTATCCTCCCACACTCTAAACCCAGTAGGCAGTCAATAAATACTACTGTTTGATTGATTAACGCTCACTGTACCCAGTAAGAGTACTGAGACTATTCACTTGTTGTGTGACTAGTGGGGAAAAACAATCATATTCATTGTGGGTAAAAACATTCGTAATTACTGCATGCTTACTGTGTGCTAATTACTGTACACTAAGGGCTTGGGAGAACACAATACAACAGAGATGGTAGACGTGTTCCCCACCCATTGCAAGCTTACAGTTTAAAGGGGGAGACAGTCATTAATATAGATAAACTATGGATATGTACATTAGTGCTGTGGGGCTGAGGGTGGGGTGATTAGTAATTAGTGATTAGTTGGTAATTAGTTATCATCTAGTCTGTGAGCTCATTGTTGGGTAGGGATTGTCTCTATTTGTTGCCGAATTGTACTTTTCAATTTGCTCTGCACACAGTAAGCACCCAATAAATAAGATTGAATATTTACTATAGAGACTTATTACGTGCCATATACCATACTGAATTCTGGGGCAGATACATGATCATCAGATTGAGCAGGTCTATTATCACCCCATTCTACAAAGGGGGTAGAAAACTGAGGCCTGGAGATGGTAAGTGTCTTGATCAAGGTCACCCAGCTGGCCAGTGGCAGAGCTGGTACTAGTCATTCATTTATTCATTCATTTATTCATTCATTCATCCATTCATTTATTCATTCACACATTCAGTCGTATTTATTGATGGCTTACTGTGTGCAGAACACTGTTCTAAGCACTTGGGGAAGTACAACAGAACAATAAGCAAACACATTCCCTGCCCACGAGTTTACAGTCTGGAGGGGGAGAGAGACATTAATATAAGTAAATTACGGATATGGACATAAGTGCTGTGGGGCTGGGAGGGGGGATTCATTCATTCAGTAGTATTTATTGAGCGCTTACTATGTGCAGAGCACTGTACTAAGCGCTTGGAATGTACAATTGGGCAACAGATAGAGACAATCCCTGCCCACTGACGGGCTTACAGTCTGAATGAAGGGAGATAGAACCTGTGGCTTGTGACCTCCAGCCCCACTATCTTCCCACCAGGCCCATCACATTTGCTTTATTATTTATTGTTTCTCTGAGACTGCTCCAGTCTTGGTGGAGGGACACCTGCCCCGCCCTCAGCAGTTGCTCTGACTGGCTCTTCCTCCCAACCACCCACCCACCCGTGTGTCCCAGGACAAAATATAACCTAACTTCTAGATGTATTTGTTATTCACATCAAAAAAAGATGTTAATTGAACCTCAGGACTTCACAGAAAACCCTGCACTTGAAACTACTGGATTCATTCTGAATGAAAACAGCCCTGAGCAGAACAGGGAGTGACCACCCTCAGCTGAGAAATCGGGGAAAACCCAGAATTACTAAACTCTTGCATCAACCTCACTTCAACCCTCCACAATCACAACTGGCTGCTGGGTCCCCTTTTAGAGGAGCTAGTTTACAGGAAGGACGCGGCTTTCCCTTCAGCAGCGTCGCCCAGGATCACGTACTGTTCCATTTCTGGACCCGTTTTTATGGTTGGTTAGTAAAGTTCTTTCTATCCGGACACTGTGTTTGTTCCTGCATCAGTTCATTTAGAAGAATCTAAGAGCAGACTCAGCCACCCTGCACCGATGCCAGAATTCTCCTCCCCAGAAGTTCCAGCTTCATTTTTTTTTATTAAATGACTGAAGCAATGTTTCCTGTATTTAATAGGCTGTCTTATCAAGATCAATTAGGAAGTCAGGCTTCTATTTTTCAATTTGATTTTATTTTGGGTTGGCCATTCCACTCCTGCCAACCACGTCCCTCCAATTCCCCTCAATACATCAGCATAGTTATCCTAAGAGTTTAGTGTGCTCTCTCTCTCACCCTCTTTCCCCATCTCTTGTGTGCCCAGCCTTTGGAAATTAGGAGTCCCACAGTGTCCTCCACTCCCACGGTGTGGCCTAATGGAAAGAGCCAGGGACTGAGAGTTAAGTGATCTGGGTTCTAATCCCAGCTCTGCCCCATGCCTGCTATGTGAACTTGGACAAATCGCTTGACTTCTCTGTACCTCATTTTCCCCATCTGTAAAATGGGGATTAAATATCTGTTCTACCTCTCCTTTGAATCCTATGTGGAGCAGGGATTGTGTCCGATCTGAATTTAGTGTAAACCACCACAGTGCTTTGGAAGGAGGCAGTGGTAAGCCCTTCCATATTTTTACCAAGAAAACTCTGTGGATCCACGACCGGACGACTGCAGACAGGAGGAGGTTGGGGCGTTCTGGGAGAGCTGTGTCCATTGAGACGCTATGGGTTGGAATCACTCATCAGTATAAGACAAGACACAGCTCTTGACACATGTAAGAGCTTAGCAAATACCACTATTATGACGAAGCAGATGGCTTAGTGGAAAGAGCACGGGCTCGGGAGTCTGAGGTCGTGGGTTCTAATCCCAACTCAGGCACTTATCAGTGTGTGACTTTGGGCAAGTCACTTAACTCTCTGTGCCTCAGTGATTCATCTGTAAAATGGGGATTAAGACTGTGAGCCCCACGTGGGCAACCTGATTACAGCGTATCTGCCCAGTGTTTAGAACAGTGCTTGGCACATAGTAAGCACTTAGATACCATCATGAATTACATTAGATTAATTACCTCTCACTGATCTGAATCAGTACTCCTTCCTCTCCTCTTTTCACCTGTTTTGCTCCACCTTGGAATTCAGCTTTCTCTAGTGAGTTTGTCCTTGTTGTTCTCTTCTGTCAATCAAGTCATCGCATTTATTTGAGGGCTTACGGTGTGCAGAGCACTGTACTAAGCCCTGGGGAGATACACGACAACAATAAGCAGACACATTCCCTTGCCACAACGAGCTTACAGTCTAGAGGGGCACAAGATTGTCTCCTAGTGTCTGGTCAGCCTCCTGCTTTGTCCTTTCCCTTGTCAGCTCCTTTTCAGGATTTTATCTGAAACAGGTTTCTCCCGCCCATCTCTGTGTCTTCTCAAGCAGCGTGACTCAGTGGAAAGAGCACAGGCTTGGCAGCCAGAGGTCACGGGTTCGAATTCCAGATCTGCCACTTGACAGCTGTGTGACTGTGGGTAAATCATTTAACTTCTCTGTGCCTCAGTTACCTCATCTGTAAGATGGTGATTAAGACTGTGAGCCTCACGTGGACAACCTTGATGACCCTGTATCTACCCCAGTGCTTAGAACAGTGCTCTGCACATAGTAAGCGCTTACCAAACACCAACATTATTATTATTATTATTCCCATCTCTTCCATGTATCCCAACATTCTGATGTTTTCCCTCCTCATTCTTCTACTTCTTCAGCCAATTCCCTCTCTCCTGCTCCTTCGCTTTCTGAGCTTGTCACCTGTCTTGCCAGTCTAGAGTGGGAGACAGACATCATATAAATGCAATAAATTACATCTGGTTGCTGTGGGACCACAAGGGGGGAACAGAAAAAGGAAGCAAATGAGGGCGACACAGGAGGGAGAGGGAGAAGAGCGAAAAGGAGGGCTTAGTCTGGGAAGACCCCTTGGAGGAGATGTGCCTTCAGTAAGACTTTGAAGAGGGGAGAGTAATTGTGCTGATATGAGGAGGGAGGGCGTTCCAGGCAGAGGCGGGACGTGGGTGAGATAGATGAGATCAAGGTACAGTGAGAAGGTTAGCATTAGACGAGTGAAGTGAGCTGACTGGGTTGGAGTAGGAGACTGGTGAGGCGAGGTAGGAGGGGGCAAGGTGACTGAGTGCTTTGAGAGCTTCTCCCTCACCCAGCCTTCTTTCCCACTCTTGGTTTATCCATGCCCATGTCTCCCTCTTTCTTTTAGCTTTCTGTCTTCCATCCCCTTCCCAAGCCCACTCGGCTCCCTCTCTCTCTTCAGCTTCCTTCCTCCCTTTCTGCTAGGCTCCCAGTTCCCACCCAAACCTGGACAGATGCCTAAGGCTATTATTATAATATTGGATCCAGATTCCTCATCCACTCCAGCAAGACAGCTCACCTCACTGTCTCCTTTATTCCACCTTAGCAAGGTTGTTCCGGGGGCTTATCTGGAGATGCCCCTGTGATTGTGATTGTAGTGTCTGATCTGCCTCCTGCTTTGTCCTTCCCTTGTCAGCTCCTTTTCAGGATTTTATCCGAAAGGGGTTTCTCCCCCTCCTCTCTGTGTCCTCTGTTTCGTCTCTTCCACGTATCCTACGTTTTGACGTTTTTCTCCTCACTCTTCTACTTCTTCAGCCAATTCCCCCTCTCTCCTACTCCTTTGCTTTCTGGCCTTGTTACCTGTCTTTGCTCCCCGGCTTTGTGTCTGCCATTGTACGAGGAAGCCACTGTCTTTCCAGAGCCTGTGGGACTGGTCTTTCGGTTATTTTTGCCACTTTCATCTATCGTTAGTTCTCTGGACTTTTCCTCTTGTCTTCTTTTCCAGCCTCTACCTCACACAGCCAAGTCAGCCCAGGGCTGTCCTCTCCTCGGTTCCCATTTCCTTTCCTATCTCTGCCTAGTGCCCCCTCAACCACTCCCTTCCCCACCCAGTTTTCCTCACCTACCCTCTTCTCCCTCTCCTCCTCCTCCTCCTCTTTGGGTGGAACAGTCGACCGCCGGCTAAGAAAGGAAGGATGTCAGAAGAGTGTGGCCTAGTGGCTAGAGCACAGGCCTGGGAGTCAGAAGGACCTGGGTTCCAATCCTGATCCACCACTTGTCTGCTGCATGATTTGGGGGCAAATCACTGCAATTTTGTAGGTCTCAGTTCCCTCATCTGTAAAATGAGGGTTAAATCTGAGAGCGCTGTGTGGGACAGGGATTGTGTCCGACCGGATTACCTCGTATCTACACCAGTGTTTAGAACAGTGCCTGGCACATAGTGTTTAACAAATACCATATATTTTTATTATTATTAGGCAGGTTACTTGCGGGGCATGAGTGTTAACCAGCTAAAATCCAGTATAGCTCTGGCCCCTGGGTCCTGCTCTCTGCTTCTATGGGTGCAGGCTACAGCCCAGGCCTGAGAAGAGGATGGAGTCCGAGATCCAGGCTGGCAGAAGCAGCCCTGGCTTGGGGTGGGCAGCAATTATAATCATAACTGTGGCATATGTTAAATGCTCACTATGTGTCAAACACTCTGTGGCCTCCTCTCCATCCTAATCCTTTTTGCTCTCTCAGTTACCTTTGACCCCGAGAACAACCTCCAGTGGTTGTCCATCAAAAAGAAACTCTACCATCGGCTTTGAAGTGCTCGATCACCTTGCCCTCTCCTACCTTCTACCTTCAGTGAGGTTCACTGACCTTCTACCACAGCACACTTTGTTCCTCTAGTGCCAGTTTACTCACTGGCACCCCCGATCTCGTCTATCTTGCCGCTGACCCCTTTCCTCTGGCCTTGAAACTCCCTCTCCCTCCAAAATACGCCAGACCACCACTCTCCCTACTACAGAGCTTATTGAGGTTCACGTCTCTTCAAGAGGCCTTCCCCTATTAAGCCCTCTTTTCCCCAGTTCCCTCTCCCTCCTGCCTAATTTCTTTGGGCTTTGGATCTGTGACCTTTGGGCTATTGATATTCACCCCATCGGCACTCGTGTCCATATCTATGAATAGGTAGACTGTTAGCTCCTTGTGGGCAGGGAACGTGTCTACTGACTGCGTCCTATTGTGCGCTCCCAAGAGCTAGGTCACAGTAAGCATTCATTGATTGACTAACTGCTAAGGGCTGCTAATGTAGATAGAGACAAGACAATCAGATTAGACACAGTCCCTGTCCTGTTGGGGCTGACCGTCTAAAGGGAAGGGAGTATAGGTCTTTAATCCTCATTTTTACCAATGAGAAAACCTAGGCCCAGAGCACCTAAGTGACTTGTCTAAGGTCACACAGCAGGTAAGTGGGGGAACCCAGGATTAGAAACCAGACCTCCTGCCTCCCAGTGTTCTTGTCACTGTGCCCTCTGCAGGTGCTCATCTTGCTGTCAAACGTTCACTTGTTTATTCTGAGAATAAATACTTTAAAAATGTGTGTTGGCTACATTAAGAGCCCTTACCTCCTCAGCTGAAGAATTTCTGTAGTCAGAGGGGATCCAGGACAATCATCCTGGCGCCTGCACATCTCTCTCTCTCTCCCATCCTACTCGTCCTTCTTTTACCATCTTCAGCGTGAATAATGAAGCTTCTGTTCACACCCATTCTGCTCTAGAAAACCTAACTTTCAGACTACGGTCACATCCAGTGTCCTTCCTATCGGTTACTGTGTGGTGATGCACATGTAGAGTGGTGAAGAACTATGCCCAGGTACCTTGACTTGTTAGTGAAAACGAGTTTTGGTTCTGGATTTTTTTTCCCTGAAGTCTCATCACCCTTCACCCTCCTCATGTGCCCACTCTAGATCAGGTCTCTAGACTGTTGGGAACCTCCCTTTTCTAGTCAAGATGGCCGAGGGCAAGCCGCTCCCAAACATTCAGTACAGTGCTCTGTCCAGAATAGGTGTTCGGTTCAGTAGTACAGTGCTTGGAATCCAGTAGGCAACCGGTGGTTTATCCATTAGAATTTCTTCTAACATATTTGGTAACTCAAGAAATGCTGGTGGTGAAGATGATGCAGTTTTGCCCAATCCTGGCCCCCCCGAAAAAGAAGCATGGCCCAGTGGAAAGAACACATGCCTGGAAGTCACTGGGTCTAGATTAGAATCCAGCTCTGCATTTACCTACTGTGTGTCCTTGCCTCAGTTGTCTCCGGTCCCTCATTCTCCTCATAGGTAAATGGGGATTAAATATGTGTCCTCCCTCACCTGGGAAGCGGCGTGGTTCAGTGGAAAGAGCTTGGGCTTCGGAGTCAGAGGTCATGGGTTCGACTCCCGGCTCTGCTACTTGTCAGCTGTGTGACTGTGGGAAAATCACTTCACTTCTCTCTGCCTCAATTACCTCATCTGTAAAATGGGGATTAACTGTGAGCCTCACGTGGGACAACCTGATGACCCTGTATTTCCCCCAGCGCTTAGAACAGTGCTCTGCACGTAGTAAGCGCTTAGCAAATACCAACATTATTATAGATGGTGAACCCCATGAAGGATGGGGGACTGTGTCCGGTCTGCATATATTGTATTTACTACGATGTTTGGCACATAATAAGTACTTAGCAAGTACCAAAATTGTTAGTACTTTTAGGGTCCCGAATGACATACACTGAATATCTTCCTGTGAGGCTCCCAATGTGCAGGCTTTCCAGCTGGGCAAGGGGTGGTCCTCGGCTGTTTTGGCTGGCATTTAGTCCTTCTCTCAGGGGCTGCCTCTCTACCTCTGATGCCCACAGGACACACAGTGAAATTCTTCTGGATCTATAGCGCTGAAGGTCCTCATTCATCAGTATCTAACTAATCTGGGCCAGAAATGCCTAGAATCGCCTTTTATTCTCTTTTTTCCCTCAAAACGGGCCTGTCTTCTCAGCACAAAGTCCTCAGTCCTCTGAGCTGCAACACCCAGCAAATCATTAAAACCAGATTTCTCTGAAAGCTCAGGGATGGTTTACAACCTTTAACCTTATTAGGTTCTACAACACCCAGCAGAGAGAGATGAATAAGCAGATATCCTCCCCATTTGACAAATCGAGAAAAGTGAGTTTCATAAGAAAGATGTAGCTTTCTCAAAATGGCCCGGGGGGCAAAACCTGCTCTCTAAATTGTTATCCTGGACCTCCAAGAACCTTCCCTGATTAACTCCCCCCCCACCCGCTTTCCTCTTCTCCCACTTCCTTCTGTGTCCTTCTGCTTCTTGCTCCCTCTGTTCATCGCCCCTCCAAGCCCTTCGGCACTTATGTACATATCTGTAATTTATTTCTAGTAATGTCTCTCTCTCCCTCTAGATTTTAATCTCGTTGTAAAACTGGGATGTGTCTGTTTATTGCTTTATTGTACTCCCAAGTGCTTAATATAGTGCTCTGCACAGAGTGCTCAATAAATACAATGGAATGAATGAATGGACAGCTAGATGCTTGGAGAGGCTGATCTGCTGAGTATTTTTACTGCAGTCATAGCTCCCCCAGATCTTTGGGGATCTCCCGTGCTCTAGGCTATCCAACCCGATGCTTCAAGCATCAAAAAAGTGTGAACACACCCAAGTGACTCCAATAGCACAACATGGAAACAACACCAGATCTTGTTAGAGGTTATTCAATTTGCTCTTCTGAACTTAGAGCTGAGCACTCTCCTGGGAGATGTAAATCAGCATCCATTTGGTAGTATATTTAAAGCAGAAAAAGCATGAAGCTACCCATTTCCCTTCAGTAAAATTCCCTCAGCTACTCAGTGTCTCCTCAGTAGCACCACCAACCAGTACACGCTGACACTCAAAGTCAATAGACTGCCCTTGTAATCCCATCACCACCGACCCCCGCACATAAACAATGAGAAGAAGCCAAAGGAAAACAACAAATTCAATGCCTGCTTGTCCCGGGCAAACCTTGCCGTCGCCAGTGGTGGCCAAAGTTCTGAAAAGGTCATTCTGGGCCCGGTCTCTGACCAAGGGTCAAGAACAAGACATTATTGTTATTATGGTATTTGTTAAGGGCTTACTACTGTGCAAGCACTGTTCTGAGCAGTGGGAGAGATACAAGGCAATCAGGTTGTCCCACGTGGGACTCATGGTCTTAACCCCATTTTAAAGATGAGGCAACTGAAGCACAGAGAAGTTAAGTAACTTGCCCAAAGTCACATAGCTTGACAAGTGGCGGAGCTGAGATTAGAACCCACGACCTCTGACTCAAACCATGCTCCACAGAGATATACGAGGCGTAGATGAGAATCCGCTTAAGGAAAGCCTGTCTTCCTTGCTTTCGCCTTCAAAAGGCTGCAGAAATAGCTGCTTTTTCCTCTGAAAAGGGGCTTGCCAGAGGGCTCTCCTGGTTTGGGCTGGAGTTTCAGTCAGAGCAACAACTCAGGAGCATCTATGGGAAGAAAAGAGCAAGCAGAATCCAACAACCCACAAGTTCTTGGCCGTATGTGGAGAAGTAGCAAGATGGGGAATGAAGCTTCCCAATGCGCCGCCCAGGGCCGCTCTTCCAGCTCTGATTCATTCATTTAATCATATTTATCGAGAGCTTACTGTGTGCGAGCATACATACTAACAGTTGGGAGAGGACAATAGAACAATAAACAGACACATTCCCTGCCCACAACGAGCTTAAAGTCTAGAGGGAGAGACAGGCATGAATAGAAATGTATAAATGACAGATATGTAAATAAGTGCTATAGGGGTGGAGAGGGGAATGAATATAGGGAGCGAGTCAGGGTGAGGCAGGAGTGGGAGGAAAGGAAAGGCGGGCTTAGTCAGGGAAGACCTCTTGGAGGAGACGTGGCTTTCATAAGGCTTTGAAGGAGGGGAGAATGATTGTAGAACTGGAGGAGGGATTGCTTTCCAGGCCAGAGGAGGATGTGGCGAGGGGCAAAGAGAAGAGCACCCCAAGGCGCTGTCCCATCCTCACCCGCAGAAGCGCAGCCACCAGAGCTCAAAACTGGACCAGAACATCTGGTCGTTCAGACTCTCCATCCACCTGGCACGACTAATGTACTGTGAAGCCCTGGGGCCAGGTAGGAAAGGAGCACCAAGGAGGCTGTCTCAGCCCTCCGCTCCCACTAGGCTCTCCAACATCACCCACTCTTCCTTTCTGCCGGATCCTGTTCTCAGAGAACCATACCTGCACACCAACCTTCCACCAGACACCCCAACACCACTCACTCCACTTTTCCTGTGGCCCCCAACTTCCAGGAGCCACCAACCCTTCCAGCTGCGGGCTTTTTAGCCAGATGGCACCCAACACCCACACACAAACACAATCCCACATACACACTCACACTTATGCGCCTTCACACGCTTGCCGACATTCATGCTCACGCTCCCACACTCCTATCCGCCTCTAAACACTGAAACCCTCAGTGACCTACACTCATCGGCATAGACTGGACCCATGAGCACACACAAATCCCTTATATATTCACGAGAAAAAGCGGCACGGCGTAGTAGATGGGGCACGGGCCCGGGAGCCAGAGGGTCAGTGGGTTCTAATCCCGCCTCCGCCGCGTGTCTGCTGTGTGACCGTCGGGCGAGTCACCTCCACTTCTCCGTGCCTCAATCCCTCATCTGTCAAATGGGGGATGGAGACCGCGAGCCTACGTGGGGCAATGGATTGGGCCCAACTGATTTGCCTGTGTCCAACCTCAGCTCTTAGAACGGCGCCTGGCACATAGTAAGCGCTTAACGAATATCATTATTACATTGCAGACGGACACTCACCACGCTCGCCACCCACGCAGGAATTTCAGACACACATACGGACGCCCAAATAGACTCAAAACTTCCATACTTATGTAGAATTTCGGACACACATATACACCGGCAAGCCATTCCCCTTCTGCACCCCACGCAAACGCAGGCGGGGCCGCTCCCACACCTTGCCGCCATCACCACGCATTCATTCGTATTCATCGAGCGCTTACTCTGTGCGGACCACTGTACCGGCCGCTCGGAAAGGACGATTCGGCAATAAAGAGAAGACGATCCCTACCCGGCAACGGGGCCCGCGGTCTAGAAGAGGGGGAGGCAGCCAACAGAACAAGTGGACGGGCATCGAGAGCATCGAAAGGGATCAATGGAATTACGCCTCTGCGCCCATCTGGGGCACACACCGATAGATGCTATGCGCTTTTGGGCGGCAAGGGATGGGGTCTGCTGATCCCTTGTCCTAGACAGGGCTCTGCCCACAACGGGGGCTCAATCAGTGCCAGTGCTGGATGCCCACAGAGGGACCCCCCCGTCCCACCCCGCGATAGGCCCGGGAGTCCACCGAGGGCACAGGGGGCGTTTGGGGGGGGAGGATGGAGGATGGAGGGGAAAGGGAGACCCCGGATCCTGGTCGAACGCCCCCTCCCAGTCCTGGGCATTAGCCCCGCGGCCCCGGCCGGTTCCCCCCGTTTTCTGGTTTGGAGGGGGGGTCCGGTCCTGGCTGCGACCCCCGCGGCTCGGTGAGCCCCCCCTCCCGGGGGGACCGGGGTCAGGGGTCAAGTGTGGAGCCCTCCCCACTCCCCCGTCCCCTCCCGGTCCCGGTCGCCCCAACGGCGATGAGGGCCGCCCGGCCGGTCCTTTGGCTAGCCCGCCCGCCCGGCCGCTGGCCTTACCGTGGCTGGCCCGTCGATGGGCCCCGGGCCAGGGGAAGGGAGCGCGGGCAGCCCCCCGCCAGCCCCCCGCAGCCCGCTCGACCGGGGAGGAGCCAAGTCGGGGCCGGCAGGGGCCCGGCTCCGCCCCCGGACAACCGCCTCAACCCCCACCTCCTCCGCCGAGGACAGAAGCCAAGCCCCCTCCCCGCCCCCAACCCCCCACCCCCGCAGGCTGACCCCCTGTCCCCCCTCTCGCCCAGGACAGGATCCACCCCTTGCCCTCCAATCTCCCTCCCAAAGAACAGCTCTTCTGCTTCCCTCCTCTCCCCACGTCCAGCGCTTCGACCAGTGCTGGGCACATAGTGAGCGCTTAACAAACGCCACCATCCTCGGCCCCTTCTTCCGTCCCCCTCCCCCCCTTGGACCAGCCGGCACTGACCCCTCTGGACAGCGTCCCCCCCCATTCCGGACACCGCCAACACCCCCCACCTCCCTCCACCAAGGACAGAAGCCAAGGCCCCTCCCCGCCCCCAATTCTCCACCCCGAGGCTGAACACCCCGTCCCCCCTCTCGCTCAGGACCGGATCCACCCCTTCCCCTCAATCTCCCTCCCAAAGAACAGCTCTCTGCCCCCTCTTCCCCCCACGTCCCAGCACTTCGAACAGTGCTGGCAATAGCAAGTTGCTTACAGATATCACCATTATCCCCTTCTTCGTCCCCTCCCCTCTACAGTCAGGATGTCTTCACTCCCCTTTTCGTTCATTCCTTCGTCAGTCGTATTTCCTGAGCCCTTACTGCGCGCAGAGCACTGTACTAAGCGTTTGACTCTCCCCCACCTGCCTCTGTCTTCTCTCGCCCCTCCATCCCACTGGGACGGCCTCCCCTCCTCCCCCGAAAGGACCCAGATGTCCCTCTCCTTAGAGCCTAGATGGAGTGGGGTGGGGGGATAAGGTGTGCGGCCGAGTCTTGACTTGGTGTGTGCATCTGTGAGCACCTGGAGCTGAGGCAGGGCGGGTACCCGAATCCGTGTGTGAGCATGTTGTGGGAGAGTACGTTGTGCGTCTGTGATCCGCTCTGTGAGGTTGTGGCCTTGTTACCCTGGCGCCCACGAAGCACCCCTAGTCTCTCTCCTTTCGCCGTGGCAGCCAAGGTCTGGAATTGAACTCAGCTTAGGCTGGGTGGTGGTAAGGGCAGCGTGCGGTGGGGTTATTCGTTCGATCCTATTTATTAAATCCTTCCTGTGGGCCAAAGCGCCCGCGCTCGGCATTTGGGAGAGTACAGTTATAACAACAGGCAGACACATTCCGGCCCCACAAGAGCTCACATTCTAGGAGGTTAGGTGGGGGAGTTGGGGTCCCCATCTCCCCTGTCTTGCTTGGCGATTTTTTTGAAATGAATGCAAGAAAGAGATCAAGGGTAACTGAGAGTTTTCTCTCCTCCTCATTGTCCTTGGTCTGCCTCCCATTCCTCGGAACATTTGCTGTGGCCACTCCTTTGCCTCTCAAGAGAACCTGGGGTAGGAGAAGTCCTCTGTCGGGGACAACTGGTAGTCTGGGGGGCATGGGAGCAGCCTCGAGAAAGGCCGTGCCCAGGAAGAAAGAGTTTTGTAGCCTAAATTGACTTTTCACTAAGTGGAATGTCACAGCGTGGTTTAGGGCACTCCCATCTAGTCACCCCTGACCAAACCCCCGGATCTCTGTTCCCCAGCCCTCCCCCTCACCCAGTCCCTGTCCCAGTCCATGGATGACATGAAAGGCAGAATTCTCTGCTAAGAGAGGAAAGAGGATTGTGGGACGGGCCATCGCTCTGCAGCCCTATCTTCTTTGTCCCCTGACAAAGCAGGAGCCATGGGAAGGCTTCGTCTAGCTCCTTGAAACCGGTCCGAGAAGAATCCCCGGTTATCCCCTGGTTTGCCCAGGGGGTCTCCAGATAATAAAAACAACTGTGGTATTTGTTAAGCGCTTTCTATGTGCCGGGCACTCTACTAAGCACTGGGGTAGATACAAGCAAATCCAGTTGGGCCAAATCTCTGTCCCACATGGTGCTCCCAGTCTCAATCCTTCATTTTACAGCGAGGTAACTGAGGCACAGATAAGTAAAGTTACTTCACCTACGGTCAAACAGCAGACAAGGGGCAGAGCTGGGATTAGAACCCACAACCTTCTGACTCCCAAGCCCATGCTGTATCCCTCCTCTCTCTCTCTTTTTCTCGATTTCCATAACCAGAGATGAGATTTGGAAAGTGGGGCAGGGTGGAAGGGAGACAAACCTGCAGGGAGGGGAAAGCCCTACAACAGCTTATCCACTTACCCCTCAATTTCCAGTGTGACCTAGTGGATAGAGACAGGCTGGGAGCCAGAAGGACCTGGGTTCTTATCCTGGCTCCACCAATTTGTCAGCTGTGTGAACTTGGGCAGGTCACTTCACTTCTCTGGGCCTCATTTACCTTACCTGTAAAATGAAGATTAAGACTGTGAGCGTATGTGACAGCGTGACGGAGCGGGTAGAACACGGGCCTGAGAATCAGAAAGTCATGGGTTCGAATCCCGGCTCTGCCACTTGTCAGATGTGTGACTGTGGGCAAGACACTTCACTTCTCTGGGCCTCAGTTACCTCATCTGCAAAATGGGGGATGAAGACTGTAAGCCTCATGTGGGACAACCTTGATTCCCCTGTATCTCCCCCAGCGCTTAGAACAGTGCTCTGCACATAATAAGTGCTTAACAAATACCAACATTATTATTATTATTAATCCCAGATCCACATGTTTGCTCTGTGACCTTGGGCAAATCACTTAACTTCTCTGGGCTTCAGTCATCTCATCTGTAAAATGGGGATTAAGACTACGAGCCCCTGAAGGAAAGGGACTGTGTCCATCCTGATTAGGTTGCATCTACCCCAGAGCTTAGAACAGTGCCCGGCAAATAGTAAGCACTTAACAAATTCCATAATTATTATTATAATTATTATGTTATTAATAATATTATTATAATAATTAATAATTAATAATATTATTATTATGAAGCAGCGTGGCTCAGTGGAAAGAGCACAGGCTTTGGAGTCAGAGGTCATGGGTTCCAAATCCCGGCTCAGCCATTGTCAGCTGTGTGACTTTGGGCAAGTCACTTCACTTCTCGGTGCCTCAGTTACCTCATCTGTAAAATGGGGATTAAGACTGTGAGCCCCACGTGGGACAACCTGATTCCCTTTTGTCTACCCCAGCGCTTAGAACAGTGCTCGGCACATAGTAAGCACTTAAGAAATACCAACATTATTATTATTATTATGTTGGACAGGGATTGGGTCCAATCTGATTATCGTGCATGGCCCAGTAGAAAGAGCACGGGCTTGGGAGTCAGGGGTCATGGGTTCTAATCCCGGACTCCTCCACTTGTCAGCTGTGTGATTTTGGGCAAGTCACTTAACTTCTCTGTGCCTCAGTTACCTCATCTGGAAAATGGGGGTTAAAACTATGAGCCCCCACGTGGGACAACCTGATCACCCTGTATCCCTCCCAGCGCTTAGAACAGTGCTTTGCACATAGTAAGCACTTAACAAATGCCATGATTATTATTATTAACCCAGCGCTTGGTACATAGTGAAGGCTTAATAAATACCACAATTATTGTTCTTAGAGTCAAACCTCCCCCTGAAAGTGTTCGGATTTCTGGGGAGGGAAGGACTGACTGATTGATTATTGATTGATTGGGGAATAGTAAGGGTGGGGGATGGACACCTTGGTTGTTTTTGTAACTCACTGCAGTGCAACCTTTCACTGCCCCAGATCATCACTTTCGCAGATGGTTCAGTGGGTGGGTTAGTGACATGGAGCAAATGCAAGGTCAGATGCAGAGGGAAGAAATGACACAACTGCATTGCTGAGTCTCCGGCATTGTAGGGGACCAGTCTGGTGGCCAAGGTAGGACAGAGCGCTCGGGTGAAACTTACTGGTCTTGGCAAGGCTCCCTGTGAAAAGAGGTCAGATTCCAACAAGGGCACTTCAGAAAGCTGATCTGTCCGGCGGTCGATCCGTCAATGGTATTAAGTCCCTGTTGCATGCAGATCTTGGGGGAGGGCAGTAGAATTGGCAGTCACCATCCCTGCCCTCAAGGAAGTCCAGCTGTTTTAGACTTTCAGTTCCCTCATCTGCAAAATGGGGATTCAATGCCTGTTCTCCCTCCTACTTAGACTGTGAGCTCCTTATTGGACCTAATAATAATAATGATGTTGGTATTTGTTAAGTGCTTACTATGTGCAAAGCACTGTTCTAAGCACTGGGGAAATACAAGGTGATCTGGTTGTCCCACGTGGGGCTCACAGTTTTAACCCCCATTTTCCAGATGAGGTAACTGAGGCACAGAGAAGTTAAGTGCCTTGCCCAAAGTCACACAGCTGACAAGCGGCGGAGCCGGGATTAGAACCCATGACCTCTGACTCCCAAGCCCAGCTCTTTCCACTGAGTCACGCTGCTTCTCCCCAAGACCTGATTATCTTGTAACCACTCCATGTGACAACTAATATCACAATTATTATTATGATTACTCCCCCAAGCACTTAGTAAAGTGTTCTGCATACAATAAGCACTCAATAAATTCTATCGATTGATTGACCTGGACATTCCCATTAAGGCAATTCCATCAATCAATCCATGGTATTTATTGAGCATTTACTGGGTGCAGAGTGCTATATTATAGTGTGGGCAGAACCGTATACCAAGCACATGGGAAAGTATAATACAACAGAGCTGGTAGACAAGATCCCTGCCCAGAAGAAGCTTAGAGTTCACTGAAGAAGACAGATGTTGAAATAGAGTAGGCCCTGGGGAAATAGTAGAATATAAGAATTTAAAAATGGAAAGCAGTGTGGCCTAGTGGAAGAGCACGGGCCTAGGAGTCAGGGGATTTGAGTTCTAACCTCATTTCTACCCTTACCTGCTGTGTGACCATGAACAAGTCACGTAACATCTTTGCGCTTCAGTTTCCTCAACTGTAAAATGGGGTTTCATTACCCGTTCTCTCTCTCAGTCTGTGAGTCCTATGCAGTGCAGGGTCTCTGTCCGACCTAATTAACTTCTATCTATCCCAGGGCTTAGCAAAGTGCTTACCACAAGGTAAGTGCTTAACATTGATAAATACCATAAAAAATGTACTTAAGTACCATGAGGCTGGTACGAATATCAGAGTGATTGGTCCATACGGAGAGGAAGGTCAATAGAGGAAATAAAGGGCTTATTCTGGAAAGCCTTCTTGGAAGAGATAGGATTTTAGGAGGATTTTGAAGGTGGGGAGAATGATGGATTGTTAGATGTGAAAGGGGAGGGAGTTTCAGTCCAGAGGGAGAACGTGGCCAAGGGGTCAGTGGGATGATAGATGATTTCAAGGTATAGAGAGTAGGTTGGTGTTAAAGGAGAGGAATGTGAGAGGCAGCGTGGCTCAGTGGAAAGAGCCCGGGCTTGGGAGTCAGAGGTCATGGGTTCTAATCCTGGCTCCGCCACTTGTCAGCTGTGAGACTTTGGGCAAGTCACTTCACTTCTCTGGGCCTCAGTTACCTTATCTAATAATGTTGATATCTGTTAAGTGCTTACTGTGTGCAGAGCATTGTTCTAAGTGCTGGGGTAGATACAGGGTAATCAGGTTGTCCCACGTGAGGCTCACAGTCTTAATCCCCATTTTACAGATGGGGTAACTGAGGCCCAGAGAAGTAAAGTGACTTGCCCACAGTCACACAGCTGACAAGTGGCAGAGCTGGGATTCAGACCCATGACCTCTGACTCCCAAGCCTGGGCTCTTTCCACTGAGCCACGCTGGGGATTAAGATGTGAATCCCAACTGGGAGAACCTGATTATCACTCTGCCCCTCCTCCAGCACTTATAACAGTGCTTGGCACATAGTAAGCACTTAACAATACCATTATTATTATTCTTATCATTGTAGTAGGAGAGCTGCAAGGTTAGATAAGAGGGAGAGAGATAACTGAGTGCCTTGTAGCCCATGGAAAAAAAAGTTTCTGTTCGATATGGAGGTGGATTGGCAGCCATTAGAGATTTTTGAGGAGAGGGGAGATGTGGAATTATTTTTTGGTATTTTATTGTATTTATTTATTTATTCAGAAAAATGATCCGGGCAGCAGAGTGAAGTATGGACTGGAGAGACGGGATGCAGGGAGGTGAGCAAGAAGGCACATGCAGTAATCAAGGCAAGAAATAATAAATATATGGATCAGAGTGGGAGCATTTTGGATAGAGGGAAAGGGATGGATTCTAGGGATGTATGGAGACAGAAGGAAAAACTCATTATTCTAGGCCAGAAATTGGCTGCAATTTTGTGGTCTGGCCCAAATCTTTGGCAGGCAAGTGTAAGCCAAACATAACTGGCGATCTACTTCTGAAGAAATATGCGAATAATCAATCATTCAATCAGTCATAGTTATTGAGCACCTAATGTGTGCAGAGCAGTGCACTAAGCACTTGGGTGAGTACAGTATGAAAGTTGTTAGACACATTCCCTGCCGACAAGGAGCCTACCAAGTAGAAGGGGGGACAGTCATGAAGATAAATAAATTATGGGTATGCACATATGTGGTGTGAGGCTGAAGGTGGGGTAAATAAAGGGTCCGAATCCATATGCAAGGGAGATGCAGAGGGGAGTGGGAGAAGAGGAAATGAGGGCTTAGTTGAGGAATGTCTTTTGGAGGAGATGGTTTTTAATAAGGCTTTGAAGGTGGGGAGAGCGATCATCTGTTGGATACAAAGAGGGAGGGCATTCCAGGCCAGAGGCAGGATGTGTGTCAGAGGTCAGTGGAGAGAAAGATGAGATTGAGGTGCGATGAGTAAGATGGCTTTAGAGGAATGAAGTGTCCAGGCGGGGTTGTAGTAGGAAATCAGAGAGGTAAAGTAGGAGGGGGCAAGGGGAGTGAGTGCTTTAAAGCCAATGGTAAGGAATTTCTGTTTGATGTGGAGGTGGATGGTTCTTGAGAAGTGGAAACGTGGACTGAAAAGTTTTGTAAAAAAACGATCTGGGAAGCAGAATGAAGTACGGACATGAAGTGGGGAGAGACGGGATGCGAGAAGGCCAGCGAGGAAGCTGAAGCAGTAAGCAAGGTGAGATAGGATAAATTCTTGGATCTAGTAGCAGTTTGGATGGAGGGTGATGGGAGGATTTTAGCAAGGTCACGAAGGTTGAACCAACAGGATTTGGTGACACGATGAATATGTGGGTTGAATGAGAGATATGAGTGAAGGATAATGCCAAGATTATAAGATTGTCTGACAGGGCAGGTGATGGTGCTGCCCATGGTGACAGGAAAATCAGGGGAAAGACAGGATTCGGGTGGGAAGATGGGGAGTTCTACTTCGGACATGCTCGTTGTCGGCTAGACGTCTAGCCAGTCGTCAGCCAAACACCGTTCCAGGTGGCATTTGTACTCCCATCTCTGGCTTCTAGTAGATTAGGTCAGCATAAAGCAGCCTAATAGCCAGGATCTTATGTTTATTCATTCTGTAAAGCTTCCCGGTTACACGACCACTGTCTCGTGGCCAGCGGAACATGGTTTGAGCAAGCATTGTCACAGCACCATCATTCTAAACTATGTACGCAGAAGCTCAACGTGGGAACCTTTGCTCTGGCTATAAGATGCCATGAGCTAGCTGGCTAGCAATCAATCAATTAATTAATAGTATTCACTGATCCCAAGAGCTTGGGAGAGCACAATCTAAAAGAGCTGGTAGATACATTCCCTGCCCACAAGGAGCTTACAGTCTAGAAGATTGAAACGCCCTGGATCTGTCTCTGGAGTCACTCACTCACACTTTTGAGACAGCACAGCTCTTCAGAGACTATGGGTCAGCACTCGAGGATGCCATATCCAACGTGCTTGGCCTCTTCAAAAGCGCATACACCAAGGTGAATTCAATGAATACGATACGAAGGCCAGGAGGGTTCTGGATATCGTACATAATCAATATCGAGGCTGGATCAACAAGGGGATGGAAAAAAATATGGCCCACGACTAATTAATACACTGTCACCAGCTCAACTATGCCAGTTGAAGGAGAAGTGGTGGATGGCAAAACCTGAGGAGATGCAGGCAGTAGCTGATGGCAAGAACAGCAAGAAGTTTTTCCAAGGATTCCAAACCGCTAAACCCATTTAAAATGCCAGTGAATCACAATTGCTGACCGACCGCACTGCCGTCCCGAAGAGATGAGCTGAATGTCTCGGCCAAGGTATTTCACTGGGTGATCTGGAGCTGAGTCCCACAATGAACCATCTCACATTTCGGCCACTCTCTTCAGAAGTCCTGAAATGAAGCCTCAGATGGAAAAGCCACTGATCCAGATGGCATTCCTGTGGAGAAGACCAAGAATGGTGCACTCAGTCTCTCCAAAGAGCTGACTGATCTGCCAAGCATCATCTGGGAACGGGAAGGCACTTCACAAGGGTCAGTGGTGCACATGTTGTCCATCCCTACACTGCAAACTAGACGGGAAACGTGTCTGCCGTCTTCCAAGTACTTAGTAGTACTAAGTACTGCAAGTAATAAGCACTTAATAAATACCACTGATTGACTGATCGATCCCTACAAGAGGAGGACTGGTCATGCCTCGAGAGATAATATTGTGGGCCTTCTTTTCCTAGTTGCAGCAGTGTTGCCGAACCATCTGACCAACCGATAAAGTTACTTCCTGAAAGTCAGTGTGCCTTCCAATTTAGATCCAGTACTAATGATGCGATCTCTGCTGCTAGACAGCACAGAGGTTAATGATTCAGTAAATTATGGTGATTTGTGGGCCATGCTACACAAGTTTGGTGGGTTGGAAAAGTTTGTTAGCATTCTGTGATTGCTCCATGATGGAATGTCAGAATTCTGCACCAGGGCTGCTTCTGGATCCCTTCTGCTGTCCCACAGAGAAGTCCCTCTAAACAGTGAGCTCGTTGTGGGTGGGAAATGTGTCTGTTTGATTTGTACTCCCCCAAGTGCCTGGTACAGTGCTCGGCACAAAGTAAGCACTCAATAAATACGATCGACTGACTGACTGCCTGGAAAGAGGGTGGGCCTGGAAATGAGGACCTGGGTTCTAATCCCGACTCTGCCTATTGCCTGCTTTGTGACATTGGGCAATTCAGTTAATTTCTCTGTGCTCAGTTTCTTCATCTCTAAAATGAGGAGAAAATACCTGTCCTCTCTGCTACTTAGATTATGAGCCCCATGTGGGACAGGGACTGTGTCCGACCTGATTAACTTGTATCTACCCTAGCGCTAAGAACAGCATTTGATGTCTACCATCATCATCATCATCCCACCCCTGACATAGCCCACTCCTGCCCAGTCCACCAACTCACTAAGCTTCTATTCTCACCCTCTGTCCCCCCCCCCATCCACGTCCTGTTGTCCTTTAGTAAAACCAAGTCCCTGCCCCATCTTCCTCCTTTTCCTCCTCTTCCTCCTCCTCCTCCTCCAATGAGGGTGCAGTGGGAAGGTGCTGAAATAAGTTCTGGCAGGAACAATCCATCCAATCCACTCCTGGAGCTACTACCTCTGGGGTTAGGCTTTCTCAACCGTTCTCCCTCAGCCACTCTGGCCCAAATCCCCAGTCCCCAACCAGATAATGCAAGTGGCTGGGCCATTCCCCATAGATAAAGATCTCAGCCCTGATTTTGTCCCTGCCTATGCCCTCTTCAACCCCCGCTAGACTGGCTTTGACTCCAGCCCAGAGCTGGCACAGAATGGGGCAGGAAAATATGCCTCTTGCATTTGTCCCAAGTCTTAGCAGTGGTATTCGTTCATTCAGTGGTATTTATTGAGCTTCTGGGAGAGTACGATACAGCAATAAACAGACAGATTCTCATCCCACGATGAGCTTATAGTCCAGAGAGGGGTAGACAGACATCAATATGAATAAATATATTACAGATATGTAATAAATTCTGAGGGCTGGGAGGGAGGAAGAACAAAGAGAGCAAGTCAGGGAGCTACAGAAGGGAGTGGGAGAAGAGGAAGTTGGGGGGGCTTAGTCTGGGAAGACCTCTTGGAGGTGATGGGCCTTCAACAAGGCTTTGAAGTGGGGGAGAGTCATTGTCTGGCGGATCTGAAGAGGGAGGTTCATTCCAGTTCAGAGGCAGGACACGAGCTAGGGGTCGGCGGCGAGACAGGTGAGATCAAGGCACAGTGAGCAGGTTAGCACTAGAGGAGTGAAGTGTGTGGCTTGGGTTGTAGAAAGAGAGTAGTGAGGCAAGCTGGGAGGGGGCAAGGTGGTGGACTGCTTTAAATCCAGTGGTGAGGAGTTTTTGTCTGATGTGGAGGTGGATGGATAACCACTAGGTTTTGGAGGAGTGGGGTGACATGTCCTGAATGTTTTAGTAGAAAAGTGATTTGGGCAGCAGAATGAAGTATGGAGTAGAGTGGGAAGAGACAGGAGGCTGGGAGGACAGCAAGGAGGCCGATGCAGTAATCCAGGAGGGATAGGATGAGTATTAACGGCATAGCCATTTGGATGGAGAGGAAAGGGCAGATTTTAGAGATGTGTTGCCCTGGGTAGCTTGTCCCATCTTTAAGCTCCCCTGTTCTCACCCCGAATAACCCGATCCCGTGTCGGGTAAAACTTGCTTCCCTATCTTAGGGTGAAGTGGCTCTGAATGGCCCTGCTGACTCCACTTTCAGGGGTCCAAGCGTGGTCTGTTTGTTGAGGGCGGGGGCTGAGTTCCCAGGCCAGAGAGGAAGCCTCAAGGACCTACTGACTTCTGGGGGGTTGAAGGGCGAAACAAGCCAGCTCTCCAGGTCACCTAAGGGCTGGTCATAGGGACCTAGATCCACAGTGACTAGCCCCAAGGGTTTCTGATAGCACAGGGAGGATGACTACTCACGTTCCTGGAGCCTCAAGCTTCCTCACTTTACCCCTGCCTCCCTTGAAAAACCCCAAATCAAGAAGAGGCCAGGAGGCCGTTGGTCATTCAGGATCTCCCTGCTTCCAAGAACCCAACTGTTGGGGGATCACTGAAATGGAAATAAAGAAACATCAAATAGCTCCACAAGGCATCACCACATCCCAAAGCAGCACAAGCCATCCCACCCCAAGATCTCCAGCTTGGCTCCAGTCAGAAACCTGGGATCCAGCCCTACCAGCCTAGATCCATGCCAGCCTGCACCAACCTGACCCTCTCCGGCCCCTCGGGAGAGCAATTATGCCCAAATGGAATCGGTCCAGGTTCGCATCACACTGCAATAATCCACAGGAATGCCAGGAACTGTAAACCCAGCAGCCCAGGGGCTTTCCAGGCACACATGAGATATGGCTTCCCCCACCTCCTCCTGAGCCTGAAACCTCATCTCCTTCAGGAGGTCTTCCCTGACTAATTTCTCATCTCCCCAGCATTCCTTCATTGCCTCTTCAACACTCCTACACCACGGCCATAGTCCTGAAGTACAGATCTTATATTTCCTCTTACTTTAGCACTAACAAATGTACATATCTACCCATCCTTCTTTCTCTTACCTGTAATTTATTTCAGACACAATCTCATGTGCTAGACCGTGAAGTTCTTGAAAGCAAAAATCATGCCTATGAATTCCGTTGTACTTTCCCAAGCACTTAGGGAAGTGCTCTGTACACAGTAAGTACTATCCAACTCTTTCCGAAAATAACTGGAGACACAGTTATGCCACCCCCTGGAACTGGCAGGAGTCTGGCTACTCAAAGTGAAATGAGAGTAAGAGTTCAAGGGGTCAGGGCTGAAAAAAGGGAAGGGCACGAAGCATTGGTTAGAGAGAGAGGAGAACAGGGACAGATTAAACTTTCTTGCTGTACTCTGCTATCCCTTTGCCAGCATCACCAACACCCTATGCTCAACTACCCAGGCCTGATATTGTGGCCTCAATAGAGACATGTTATTCTGGTCACACTGTTCACTGAGACAGCAGTGGGATGAGAGGTGGAGGAGGAGAAAGGGGAGGAGGCTGGGCAATGTCTCCTTTAATCTTCCTCCTCCTTGATTTTTCTTCCTCTTCCTTCTCCTCTTACTTCGCTTCCTCTCCTTTTTCCTCCTTTTCCACTTCTTTCTCCTCCTCTTCTCTTCTTTTCCACCTCTTCCTTTCCCTCCTGCTCTTCTTCCTCCCGGCTGTCTTGCTGCTTCTTTCTTATCACTTCTTCCTTCTCTTCTCCTCTTCTTCCTTCTCCTCCTCCTCTTCCTCCTTCCTCCTTCTCCTTTTCCTCCTTCTCCCTGTGGTCATGCTGCTGTCTCTGCAGTTGCAGGTTCCCTCATGCTAGTTGAGATGGAAGCGAGATCCCAACAAGACCTGCCATGAATCTTTCAGGAGGCAGATGGGACCATGAAATGTCTGATGGTTTGGTTTAATGTGGTATGTCATCTGAAGCAGGCCAAGCAGCAGGCGGGAGTCTACTGATGCTCTACCCAAGGACCTGGCATTGAGGGCATTTTCCTGGCTATTGAACTGAGAGATTTGCTCTGAAAGAGAGATAGCAGAATGGCAGCTTAGGATTTCTGTCCTTCCAAGGGGTCTCTAGGTGAAGCACTGATCTCCAGATTCATTTACCAGAAGCTACGATCTTGTAAGACAAGATAGGGAAATAGAGAATTTGCTCCATGAATCTGCAAACTGAAGCTGTATGAAGCAAGTCAGTAGAGAGAACCTCATCTTGTTCCCTACCAAAGATGCAGCCAGAGTGGTTCGAGGTCGTGACAGGGAGAGAGGAGACTAGCAGCTGTGGACATGAATTGATTCTGAGCCTTGGGATTCTCAGTGATACACCCTTACCGTGGCATCGAGAAGCAGCGTACCTTAAAAGCAGGCCTGGGAATCAGAAGATGATGGGTTCTAAACCCAGCTTCACCTCTTGTCTGCTGTGTGGCCTTGGGCAAGTCACTTCACTTCTCTGTACCTCAGTTACCTCATCAGTAAAATGGGGATTAAGATCGTGAGCTCTCTGCAGGACAGGGACTGTGTCCAAATTGTATCGACCCCAGTGCTTAGTACAGTGCCTGGCACATAATAAGTGCTTAATAAATGCCATCATTATTATTATCATTATTATTGTCTTAGGTTTGGAGGTGGGGTCCAAGCCAGTACAACATCTCAGAGGCAGTGATGGCCAAGACCCAACCCTTCTATCTCTCTCCCTTCCCTCCTTGACCTCATTATACTCTGGCTTTAAAACCCAAGGGCCGAAGAATGTCCGTTTTCAGATCCTGGTAGTAAAAACCCAGATACGATTCCCAAACCCCTCTTCTAGACCGTAAGCTCTCTGTGGCCAGGGAATGTGTCTGTTATTTTTCTCTCTCAACTCTCTCAAACTCTTAGTACAGTACTCTGCACACAGTAAATTCTGCCTAACTTCTGGCACTCAGAGGGTTGGAACTGCAGACCTGGAAAGTGTGCTGTCAGATAGAATCAAATAGTATGGACGATAACCTAGAATTAACCCAGAGAAGCAGCACGGCCTAGTGGATAGAACACAGACTTAAGAGACAGTGGGACCTGAGCTTTAATTCCAGCTTCACCACTGGTCTCCTGTGTGACCTTGGGCAAATCACTTCACTTTTCCCTCAGTTCCCTCAGGTGCTCTGCACACAGTAAGTGCTTAACGAATGCCATATGGAGAAAACAAGCGAATGAGCGAAACCTTCTCTTCCAAGGAAATTTCCAACCACAAGAGGAAAGTATACTAGTAGCTGGGAGTCAGAAGAAAAGGAAGTGGGGAAAGTGAACAGTGGGTAACAGGGAAATCAGAGGAAATGGAAAGGCCCAATGGAAGGGATCTGTTCTGAAGGGAAAGAGGGAGGAGGAAAAAGAGAGGGATAAGGGAAGATTCCTGAACCCTAGTAGAAGTTGAATTTTGGAGAGGAGGAAGGGAGAAGAATTCTTAATCCTTCCATATCAAAGGCAGGCCAGATTTCCAGCCCTGGACAGGACAGAGGATATTCTCCAGGGAATCTATGAGAACTGAGCATCTGCCACTATAATTACTGAAGGTGTTATCTGCCCGGCCTCCTGCTGCCATGTTAGGCTAGTGGTGTGAAACTAAACAAAAATGTTACTTTCTTTCCATCCTTAAATGGGTGTTACTTCCTTTCTCAGCACCCCTGTGCTTGGCAGAGGATGGGGAGACTGAAATTCCCATCCAGCTGCTTCCAGTAACACTCAACCCACATTTGGAGAGCTAAGTTTCCTCTTCTAAAACTGGAGCACGCTCTCTCTCCAACCCTCTGTTTCTGTTTTATTCTCCTTCCTTTCAGAGGATGGAGCAGGACGGTTATTGACTGCTTTCATTAGAGACACCAACTAATATCTGATTTTCTTTTCAAACCTGAATTTCTAAGTGTAGATTTGGTTGAAATCACTGTGGTCAGAACTTCCTCTCCTCCTTACTCTCGGGCCCCATCTCTGCTGAGCTGGATACGTGAGTGAATCAACAGCCACAGATGTGTGGAGAAGAAATTCCTGAAATTATAATGAACCCCAAAGTCATTGATTTGCCTCTGACCAAGACTAAACAGATTAAAGAAATGGATGTTGCTGTGATCCTAACCCGAGGTTAAATGGAACCGTTTTCTGTTCTCTTGATAATAATAATTGCAGTATTAAATACCTACTATCTGCCATGTATCAGGCCTTGTCCCACACAAGGCTCATAACCTAAGGAAGAGGAAGAGCAGGTATTTCATCCCCAAGATGCCCAGAGAAGTTAAATAACTTATCAAATCCAACACAGCAGGCAAAGAGTAGAGATGGGAAGATAATCTAGACCGCTTTATTCACGGGCCTGCTGTGTTCATTCCACTGGAACACACTGATTCTAATAGAATTATGTCTGTTTATTCAGCAACTACTTTGTGCAGAGCTCTGCACCAAGTCCTGGGAAAAATACACAAAACATAATGTTGTCTCTAGTCCTCCAAAGGCTTACAATCTAAAAATTTGGTGGGAAAAAGTTTGGCCACAGAGAGGAGAGATGAAACAATACAGATACAAAACAACATAAAAGACAACATAAAAAGCAGAGTCGTGCAAGTCCAGTGGGAAAGACTTGTAAGGCCTTCTAAAATCTGTAAAGGTTGTGTCTGATGGTAAAGGTTGTAAAGGTTTGTGTGATCGTAAAGGTTGTAAAGGTTGTGTCTGAGGTTTGTAAAGGTTACATGTTGCTCGATGGTCTTGAGGAGAGAGGCTGAGGGATAGACACTGCTACAGCTTAAATCCTCACGGCCTCTTGTGCACGGGGCATGTTGGAAGCAAAGGCCCCGGATGTCACTGGGTGGAGGCAGAAGTGGTTCCTGGAGGTTTCGCTCAGCCATTTGGTCAAGAGTCTCATACTCCTCTTGATACTTTTATCTTCTCCAGAAGTGTGAACAAATGAAAAGGGATGCAAAATAACAACACATATTGAAAGTTTTTTCAGGGAAAATTGATGGGGTGGTACATCGGAAGGAAACTTGCTTGTCAACTTTTAGGCCTTAGTGGGTACAAAACTAGACATTGTCAACCCTAGTGATTCTCGTCTCTGTCTAAACACCACACCCACTTACCACAAATGGTAATCTATCATTTTTACTTTGGAGGGAGTAGATTTTGAGAGGAGGAGGGAGATCTCCTTTTGAGGTACTGATGGGAAAGATGGGAGAGTCAAAGATGGGGCAGGAGGAGAGAGGGACTGGAAAGGAGCTCATTTAGATCCATGCGGTCTCAATCTAAGGATTCTCCCTAGGGACCGGTTTCCAAAATGAGGATCAGTAGTGAAGACTCAGAGCTGGAAGCTGGGATGTCACCTGAGCAAAATAAACACTTGCTCAGGGTTCAGCTTCTATCTTCTCTGCTGTTTCTGCTGGAGGAGTGGGGAAGCAGAGCCAATTTCAGCTTGAGCTATATGGCCATTCATTCATTCATTCATTCATTCATTCAATTGTATTTATTAAGTGCTGATTATGTGCAGAACACTGTAGTAAGCAACTTGGAAAAGTACAATACAAGAATAAACTGTGACATGCTCCACTCACAATTGAACTCACAGACAGGGAGAGACAGACATCAATACAAATAAATAAAATTACAGATATAAGCCTAAGTGCTGTGGGGCTGGGAGTGGGGGGAAAGAGCAAAAGGAGCAAGTCAGGGTGATACAGAAGGGATGGGAGAAGAGGATGTGGGTGGTTAGTCTGGGAAGGCCGCTCAGAGGAGTTGTGCCTTCAATAGGACTTCGACGGGGAGGGTGGGGAGGGAGAGTAATTGTCTGTCAAATTAGAGGAGGGAGGCCATTCCAGATCCTGGATGGGGGCCAGGGGTCAGCGGAGAGGCAGGCGAGATCGAGGCACAGTGAAAAGGTTAGCACTAGAGGAGCAAAGTATGCAGGATGGGTTGTAGAAGGAGAGAAGTGAGGTGAGGTAGGAGGGGGCAAGGTGATGGAGCCAAAGCCAGAGGTGAGGAGTTTGTCAGGGGCGGGTAGGGAATGAAGACCACATGGGACTTTCCAAAGATCTTGGCTACAAGACCTTCCAAAGATGGCAGCCATCTAGTACTATCTAAAGATGGCTTGCCCAATCCTTATCAAAGATGGCCCCCTTGCCTCTTCTCTATTAGTTGGCCAATATCACTTCTTTTCCGAAAAATGGAGGTAGGATGAAAGTGATCTATTAGTGAGGCACCAGCTTCCTGGGCTTCCTGGTAGAGAGGCAGCTGTGAGGTAACTCCACCATTGACTTTAAAGCACTATCTTCTAACTCAACTCACTACTCTCCTACTACAACCCAGCTCGCATACTTGGCTTCTCTAATGTTAACATTCTCATAGTACCTCAACCTCTTCTATCTCACCGCCCACCCCTGGCCCACATCCTGCCTCTGGCCTGGCACACCCTCCCTCCTTATCTCTGACAGACAATTATTCTCTCCCCATTCACATCGATTCCAAGAGGCTTTCTCTGACTATGCCCTCTTTTCCTTTCCTTCATCTCCCCTCTGAGTTGCCCTGACTTGTTCCCTTTATTCGTTCCCCTCCTCCCAGCCCCACAGCACTTAGGTCCATATCTGTAAATTAGTTATTAGTATTAATGTCTATCTCCCCTCCAGACTTTAAGTTTGCTGTGCTCAGGGAATGTGTCTGTTTATTGTTAAAATGTACTCTCCCAAGGGCTTAGTTCAGTGTTCTGCACACAGTGAGTGCTCAAAAATACAACAGACTGACTTTTCCTCAAAGTGTTGCCAAAGATATCATTATGTTATGCTGCAAGTGCACATAGACTAATGTGATGGCACCATGCAGGATGGAGGGGGAGATTCTGAAGGTCCCCCTCCTCCCACCCCTCACAAAGGGCACGAGGATGCCCTGAGGCTGTGAGGGTAACCTTCTCACTGGGCCTCCATCTCGCCTGTCTCACCACCGTCCCCTCTCTCAGACCATAACCTT
Source organism: Ornithorhynchus anatinus (assembly GCF_004115215.2). NCBI lineage: Eukaryota > Metazoa > Chordata > Mammalia > Monotremata > Ornithorhynchidae > Ornithorhynchus > Ornithorhynchus anatinus. Next base: position 22,244,632 of record NC_041734.1, read on the forward strand.
CTCACCTGCCTCATCTCTCACACTCCCTCCCCCTGCAAATCTTTGCTACTCCCCCACAGAGACCTCCACTCTCTTGATCCCATCCATCTCTCCAAAAGCATCTCTCCCCACCTTGCCCCCCGTCCTCTTTTCCCACTCTCGATGATCAGATCACCGCGCTCAACTCTACCCTCTCTACTCATCTCAACTCTCTCACCCCCCTTTCCCTCTGACGCTCTTGCTCCACTAACCCACAACCCTGGGTCACTGCCTCTGTCCACCTCCTACGCTCCTAGGCTCGAGCTGCCAAGCGTTGCTGGCGAAGGTCCAATCACCAGCCGACCTTATCCATTTCAACTTTATCCTTTCCTGACTTAACTCTGCCCTCTCCTCCGCCAGGCAAAACTTCTTTTCCTCCCTCATTGGCACCCATGCCCGTCACTTCTGCCAATTGTTCCAGACCTTTAACTCTTTAAGTCCCTTTTTCCTCCCCCTCCCCCATCCCTCACCCCCAGTGATCTGGCCACCTACTTCATCACGAAAATTAACACAATCAGGTCTGAGCTCCCCAAAGTCACCCCTCCCCCCCCCCCCCCCCACCTCCCCCCCCAACCCTCTCCCCTACTTTCCCATCCTTCCCTGCAGTAACTTCAGAAGAGATCTCCTCCCTCCTCGCAAGTGTCACCCCCTCCACCTGTGCCTCGGAGCCCATTCCTGCTCACCTTATAAAAACCATCTCTCCTGCCCTCCTCCCCTCCTTAACTTTTATCTTTAACCACTCACTCTCCAATGGCTTCTTCCCCTCTGCCTTCAAACATGCCCACATCTCCCCCATCCTAAACCCTCTCTCGACTCCACTTCCCCTTCCAGTTATCGCCCTTTCTCCCTACTACCTTTCCTTTCCAAGATCCTAGAAAGAATCGTCTACACTCGCTGCTTATAATTCCTTAACTCCCATTCTCTCCTGGACCCCATCCAATCTGGCTTCCGTTCCCTCTACTCTACCGAGACTGCTCTCTCTAAGGTCACCCATGACCTTTTTCTTGCCAAATCCAATGGCTCCTACTCCATTCTAATCCTCCTTGACCTCTCAGCTGCCTTTGACACTGTCGACCATCCCCTTCTCCTCCACATCTTATCTCACCTTGGCTTCATGGACTCCATCCTCTCATCTCCCTGGCCAGTCATTCTCGGTCTCCTTCGCAGGCTCCTCTTCCCCCTCCCATCCTCTAACTGTTGGAGTTCCTCAAGGGTCAGTTCTTGGCCCTCTTCTGTTCTGCATTTACACTCACTCCCTTGGTGAACTCATCCGCTCTCATGGCTTCAACTATCACCTCTCTGCAGATGACACACAGATCTACATCTCTGCCCCTGTCCTCTCCACCTACCTTCAGGCTTGTATTTCCTCCTGCCTCCAAGACGTCTCTACCTGGATGTCTGCCTGCACCTAAAACTCAACATAACCAAAACTGAGCTCCTCATCTTCCCTCCCAAGCCCGGTGCTCTCCCTGACTTCCCTATCACCGTGGACGGTACGACCATCCTTCCCGTCTCTCAGGCACGCAACCTTGGTGTCATCTTTGACTCGTCTTTCTCGTTCACCCCCCACATCCAATCCGTTACCAAGACCTACCGGTCTCACCTTTATAATATCGCCAAGATCCGCCCTTTCCTCTCCACCCAAACGGCTACCTTACCGCTACAGGTTCTTGTAATATCCCGGCTAGACTACTGTGTCAGCTTTCTCTCTGATCTCCCCTCCTCCTCTCTCTCCTCACTCCAGTCTATTCTTCACTCCGCTGCCCGGCTCATCTTCCTGTAGAAATACTCTGGGCATGTCAATCCCCTTCTTAAAAACCTCCAGTGGTTGCTTATCAACCTCCGCACAAAACAAAAACTTCTCACTCTAGGCTTCAAGGCTCTCCATCACCTTGCCCCTTCCTACCTCTCCTCCCTTCTCTCTTTCTACCGCCCACCCCGCATGCTCCGCTCCTCTGCTGCCCACCTCCTCACCGTCCCTCGGTCTCGCCTATCCCGCCGTCGACCCCCGGGCCACGTTCCCCCCGCGGGCCTGGAATGCCCTCCCTCCTCACCTCTGCCAAACTAATTCTCTTCCCCTCTTCAAAACCCTACTTAAAGCTCACCTCCTCCAAGAGGCCTTCCCAGACTGAGCTCCCCTTTTTCCTCTGCTCCCTCTACCCCCCCTTCACCTCTCCGCAGCTAAACCCTCTTCTCCCCACTTTCCCTCTGCTCCTCCCCCTCTCCCGTTCCATCCCCTCAGCACTGTACTCGTCCAGTCAACTGTATATATCTTCATCATCCTATTTATTTTATTTAATGAGATGTACATCACCCTGATTCTATTTATTTGTTATTGTTTTAATGAGATGTTCTTCCCCTTGACTCTATTTATTGCCATTGTTGTTGTCTGTCTGTCTCCCCCGATTAGACTGTAAGCCCATCAAAAGGCAGGGACTGTCTCTATCTGTTACCAATTTGTACATTCCAAGTGCTTAGTACAGTGCTCTGCACATAGCAAGTGCTCAATAAATACTACTGAATGAATGAATGTATTGTCTCCACCCCAGTGTTTGTCATATCACGAGTGCTTAACAAATAGAATTATTATTGCCTAAGGGATTCTCCAGAAGCCCTTTAAAAGTAAGGATGCACTGATATTCACCAAATACTAGGAAGGCTGTGTGATCAAAAATAATTCCTCCTGGGAAAGGAAGAATGCAGATTTTTACATTTTTAAAATGCTTCAAAACCTCTCAGGGTCGCACCTGGAGAGTTTCAGTACTCTACCAGTCCTCTACCAGAGGAAGAGTCAAGCAGAGGCCTACCCATTCCATTCCTAGCTTGGCCAGTGGCTATTGAGTGGAAGGCAATCTGCTAGAAGTCAAAACTCACCTGTGCTGGGCAGCAGCAGCATGGAAGAGAGTCGAGGGCAGACTTGTTTACTGCGCGGAAGGAGGCATTGGCAAACCACTTCTGGATTTCTACCAAGAAAACTCTGTGGATCTACTCCAGAATAATTGCAAATGGAAATGGGGCATTCTGGGAGAGATGTGTCCACGGCACTGCTATGGGTCGGACACGACTCGACAAGAAGAAGAAAATGCTTTGAAAAGGGTTAAGTTTCTTGCTGTCCCTTGTTCCGTTGCTGAAGTTTGAGATTACACATTATAAAACCCTTTGTTACCTAGGAAAGAGTAGTTGTAGAGCGGAGTGGTACCTATTGAACATCCTTTAGGATCTAAGCCAACTATTTTCCACGTCCATTCCACAGGGCATCTGAAAGAAAGGTTTACTCACTCAAACCTATCACAATGATGACACCTAGTGGTTTTCAGAATTGTCCATATTCCTCAAGGTGGTTGCTTTCGGCGGCACTGAGCTCCATGTTGATGATGAAATTCTTTGGTTGCACGTAGGGTTTTCTGAGTGTAGGCGAGTACATAGTATTTCTTTTCTTCAGGTTAACTGCCAGTCCATACTGCCTGCTGACAGCAGAGTGCTCCTCAATCAGCTGTCTAAATCGGTGGTATTTATGAAGTGCTTCAGTTAGTAGAATGGTATTTATGAAGTGCTTGAAGATGCTTGAGTTAGTAGACATGGAACCTGACCTCAAGGAGTTTGAGATCTATAGCACGGGAAACAGACACAAAAATAAATGGCGGGTGTGAGGAAGCAATGGAGTGTAGAGATACGTGAATAGTGCAAAGCAGGGCTGGTGTGAGAAGTGAAATATGTGGTGGTCTGAGTTCTCTTACTTAGAACAGTGCTTGGCACATAGTGAGCGCTTAACAAAATCAATCATCATTATTATTATTGCCAGGAAGTGGCTGGGCCTGGCATGCTCAACTTTAATCACTACTATCATTCAATTTATCAATTGGTATTAATTAAACATTTTTGGAATGCTGATCTCGTACTAAGGACTTGGACAATTGTAAAAGAAAAAATATGTATTTACTGCCCCTGAGGGACTTATAAATGTAATGGAGGAGACAAAAATTATCCGTAAAATAGTGGGAGCAGGAATTAGAACAAATACATCAAGATAAGATAGTTGGATAAATAATTGTATAAAAACCTACGAATAAATATAATAATACATATTCATTGCATTTACACTTATATTTTATTCCTTTCCTTTTATTCTTTTATTCCTTTTATTTCCTGAGAGGTAAGGGTGAATGTTAAACAGACATGGGTGGGGTGTTGTGAGTTAATTGGGGAAATCTTCCCAGAGGAGATGGAATTTTGGGGTGGACTTTGAGGAAAGGGAAAGCTGTGATCTAGTGGATTCAGGGGGAAAGGAGCTCTAGAATGAGAGAACAGAATGAGTGAGGATTCAGAGTGGGAGAGTTAGAAAAAGAGGATTAGATACAAGGTGAACTTGGTTGGGGCAGACAGTGAGCTGGGGAATTGTGGATGAAGAGAGCAGATTTGTACAAGGGGCTGGGTGAGGGGCTCCAAGTCAGAGCAAAGGAGTTCCTGCTAGATATAAAGGAAATAAACCCTGTCAGATTGAGGATGATCTCCTGCTCGGCCCATCTTCTGCTGCTTCCTTTCCAATCAATCAACCAATTAATGGCAGTTATTGAGTGCTTACTGTGAGCAGAGCACAGTACTAAGCACTTGGGAGACTGCAGTGCTGGGGAGTTGGAAGACATGATCACTGCCCTCAAGGAGATTATAGTTTAATAAGGGAGACAGACATTAAAATAAATTGCAAGATAGGGGAAATGGCAAAGTGTAAGGATACGTCCAGAAGTGCAGCAGGACTAAGGTGGGCTCAGTATTGAAGTGCTTAAGGGTGATTATGGGGTTGTTCACATCTCTGGATCATACCTGGAGAGTTTCCAGTATTCTACCAGTCTGGACTATGGGAGGGAGAGTCAAGCAGAAACCTATCCATTCATTCCTAGCATGGGCAGTGGCTAGCGAGTGGAGGGCAGTTTGCTACAGGTTGAGACTCACTTGTGCTGGGCAGCAGCAGCACGGAAGCGAGTCGAGGGGGGAGACTTGGGTTTACTCTGCGGAAGGAGGCGATGATAAACCACTTCTGTATTTTTACCAAGAAAACTCTACAGATCCTCTACCAGAACGATTGCAGATGGAGGTGGGGCGTTTTGGGAGAGATGTATCCATGGTGTCTCCATGGGTCGGACACAACTTGACAGCATAAGACAACAACAACAATGCGGCTGTTGGAAGTGGGTCAATATCAGAGCACTTACAAGGTAGTCAACGTGGAAGGGAGGGAGGATAGGTGGGGAGTCGAGTGATTCACCAGGGAAGGCTATTTGGAGAAAGTGTGATTTTAGTAAGCCTTCGAAGATGGAGAGATTGGTGACATCACCGCACCCCCAACCCCACAGTCTTTATGTACATATCTTTAAATTATACATTATAAATTAATTACTTATTCAGCCTGAGCCAGAATTAGAACCAAGTCCTCTCACTTCAAGGCCCATTTTCTTACTACTAGGTCACTCTACTTCCCAGCCGTTTTCTCACTCTTCCTACCTCTTTCCACTTCTCACCATCTCCCGTTTCTCTTCCTCCTCAATCTGGGAAGGGGACTGGGGAAACATGGACTGATGGTTTTGTAGAAAAATGATCTGAACAGCAAAATGAAATTTGGACCCGAGTGGGGAGAGACAGGCGGCGGAGAGGTCAGCTAGTAGGCTGATATAGGTAGGTCAGGTTAAGTGCTTGGATTAACACGGTAGCATTTGGATGGAGAGGAAGGGGTGGATTTTAGGAATGTTATGAAGGCTGAACCAAAAGGATGTGGTGACAGATTTCATGTGGGCTAAATGAGAGACATGAGTTGAGGATAATGTCAAGGTTATGGGCTTGAGAGACAGGGAGGATGGTGGTACTGTCTACAGTGATGGGGAAGTCAGGGGGAGCACAGGGTCGGGGTGGGAAGATAAGGAGTTCTGTTTTGGACATGCTAAGTTTGAGGTGTCAGTAGGCCATCCAAGTAGATATATCCTGAAGCCAGGAAGAAATGTGAGGCCGCAGAGAGGGAGAAAGACTAGAGCTGTGCTGTAGATTTGGGAATCAACTACATAGACAGGGTTGTTGAAACTATGGGAGCAAATGTGTTCTCCAAGGGAGTGGGTGTAGATGGAAAATAGAAGGGCACCCAGAACTGAGCCTTGAGGGACCTCCACAGTTGTGGGGGAGACAGAGGAGCCCATGAAAGAGACTGAGAAAGTGCTGCCAGAGAGACAGGAGGAGAACCAGGAGAGGACAATGTCAGTGAAGCCAAAGTTGGATAATTTTCCAGGAGAAGGGAGTCCACAGTGTTAAAAACAGCTGAGAGGTCAAGGGTGAAGTAGGGGCTTTTGGATTTGGCAAGAAGGACATCGTAGGTGACTTCTGAGAGAGCAGTTTCTGTGGCGTGAAGCCAGAATGGAGGGAGTCAAGGAGAGAATTGGAGGAGAGGAAGTGGAGAGGGTGGGTGTAGCCAGCTCACTCAAGGAGTCTGGAGAGGAATGGCAGGATGGAGATGGGGCAATAACTGGGGGGGGGGGGGCAGTGGGGTCAAGGGAGAGGTTTTTTTAGGAAACGGGAGAAATGAGCACTACAGCATTACATTACAGCATGATCTTGATGTGAGAGATAATGCCAGTGTAAAATTAAATAGTGCTATCATGAAAGAATGCATTATTGGGGAGCATTATAACAAGGATAATAGGGGCTAGTGCACAGGCCTGGGAGTCAGAAAGTCATGAGTTCCAATCCCGGCTCCACCACTTGTATGCTGTGTAGCCTTGGGCAAGTCACAACTTCTCAGAGCCTCAGTTACCTCATCTGTAAAATGGGGATTAAGACTGTGAGCCCCATGCGGGACAGAGACTGTGTCCAGTCTGCTTTGCTTGTACCCACCCCAGCACTTAGTGCCTCAGTTACCTCATCTGTAAAATGAGGATTAAGACTGTGAGCCCCACGTGGGGCAACCTGATTCCCCTGTGTCTACTCCAGCGCTTAGAACAGTGCTCGGCACATAGTAAGCGCTTAACAAATACAAATACCAACATTATTATTAGTACAGTGCCTGACACACAGTAAGCACTTAATAAAATACCACTATTATTATTATTTTCCTTGATTATACCGGGTGATTAATAAAATAGTTTATGACCACTTTGTTCTAGTACAATAGCCGAGTAGGAGCTATTTAAGAAAAACATGATTTTAAAGGTAGCTTATTAAGGCAATAATGCAGCGTAAAGGTTGAATAATAGAAGGGCACAAACGGGTCCACTTAGCTGAAAGGATTCATTAGGAGGGCGCAGCCTTCCTGGGCCCCTAGGAGGGATCTGTGCCCACAGCAGGAGATTCCCTTTTCCAGAATGTCCTCATTCTCCTGTCACTGTGAATCATGAGGAACGGACTAATGACGGAGAAGGTGAAGGACAACATCATGTGGCTACTCATAAACACCGGAGACTTCTCTTTAACGTTTAGCAAAATACTCAGCATGATGGTCTGTCGCCCGTAAAGGAGCACGTAGAGAGTCACCAGGGCAATGACTTTTTTGGCTGCCCTGACCTCGGGCATTGCCCTGGGGGAGTGGCTCTGCCCGTGAAGGTGCTGAACTCTTCTGTGGTGCCTGTGCAGGATTAACACCATGTACCCACTGGCTGCACTCATGAGCCCCACGAAGAACACTTCGCGAAGCGAAAGCACAACCGTAATCAGCAGGGTGGTCTCTGCACTGTCGATGACTTTAATACAATATTTGAGGTCCAGTACCATTCGTACAGCGCTGCCGTTCTGAGGGCCCGTCACAAATACCAGCGAATTAACATCTATCAGCAGATTGAAGGCCCAGGAGAGGACAGAGGAGGGGAGGATCCATTTAGGTAATTTAGCTTTGACCCTCGCCCACCTGGAGGTGCCGGGACTGATAGTGATGGCTTGGAAGATGCTCAGAAGGCAGGTGGTGCAGATGGCAAGTCCTCGAGCCACCCGTCCGAGGTACACGAGAATTTTACAACCAACATTATTCAGGAAGTTCCTCCAACCCCAAGCTGACATGGTCTCTGGAATCCCACTGGTGAGAAGAATTACGGCGTTGGCCAAGGCTAGCTGGGTGAGGATCATGTCTGAGGAACTGATCTTTTGGCTGGTGGAGACCATGCGGGTATAAAATAGGAGTAGAAATATATTCACTGAGATCCCAATGCTGAACTGCAGTAGCATCACAATCCCAAAAGAGAGATCGGTAACATTCATTTTTTTGAATTTTCAATTAAACCAGGAGTCTCCCAAAAGGCATCCTGGAGAAGGGAGAGGAGAGGAGGAGGAAAGCAGAGAGGGAGAGAAAGAGAAAAAACATCAATTACAATATCAATTATATCTTCACCAGATTTGACAACGTGTTAAAATAAAGAGAATACAAAGCCACATATTTCATCTGTTTTCTGAATGGTTCTGCCATAGCCATCCTCATATTATACCAATTCCCCCAGGGATGACTAGAAAACTAGAGTTTCAGCTCAGCAATGGAAATACTAATGCCTGGGGATTACTTTCTTGAATAAGTGTGCTCGTCTACCAAGAGCTAAGCTTGAACGACAGCCACGGACATTTACCCAACATTGGGTTGGAGTCTCACCAACCTTGGCGGGGATGAACATCATGGGGTTGTCAGAGAACTTACTGTGTACCGAGCACCGTACTAAGTGCTTGGAGAGCATAATACAACAGGGTTAGTAGACACGTTCCCCGCCCTCAACATGCTTACAGTCTGGAGGGGACTTCCACCTCTCATGTCCCCCAACTGCTACCAGGCAGTTCAAGCGCCAGTGTTAGGCTTTCCCTGAAAGTTCTCAGAGGAAAAGGACATTTCTACCAAAGTAAAATTCAGAAAAACCACACTTATCTTGTGCAGACCAGTCCAGATTTGGCATTGCTTTCAGCCTCTCTCATAGGGCGATACAACCATCTGAACTGTGCCCTTTTCAAAGGAAACTCTCTCTGCCCCTTAGTCATATTTGCTCTACCTCCCATCTCCCCAACCCTCCAGTCTGTCCAAACCCAAAATGATGTCATGAAGGGTGATCTAATTTAAAAGAAAAATATTTCTTTACAGGAATTGCCTATGCTATTAAGATCCAGAGTCTAATTCATCATTTCAAGGATTCTGGGACAGGGACCTTGGACACTAGTATTCAGAATCTGACCAAGCTCCTCAAAGAGACTGGAGCAGGGAAGAATGCAATGATTTCACCCCCTTTCTAAGCCTCAGTGAACTAACCCCGTTTTCCAACTGCCCCTGAAAGGCTTTCTTTTTCGGGTGGACACAATCAGTGACTCTGGGATCTGTAATAGGCAAAATCACGTAGTTACTGGGGAAAGCCATGAGCAATGTCTATGATTCTTGAAAGACTCATGAATGAGGAGATAAGGTAAGATGGAAATGGGGATAGTTGAGTTAAGGGGTGGTGAGTTGGGATTCAAACCAGTTTTGGCTCTCCCTGCTTCGCTGTTGCTGGGAGGGTTAACAAGAGATTCTGTAGAATAAGATTCAGGAGCAAGATGAGGCATCGTTATTTGATACTGAGTAGCATCAGCAATGTCATTCTGGGGCAGAGCAATGATTCTCTTTCTGCCTAAACCTCCTCTAAGGAGAAATCATGTGATGGTTTCATTCTTTCAAACCCATCCCTTAAGTTTGTTGTCCCCCCCAAATTCCCTTTAAAAAAACCCATTATGGACCAAGAAACTACTACTGAGGCATAGCATAGCTCTTCATGCCTATGGGAACCCTCAACTTCTCCTCTCTTGGGTCAAAATATATTTCTTTAGGAAAAGTCCCAAAGAAAAAGTTAAAGGCATGCCTACAGCCTGAGCCTGGGTCCGTCTCAGGAAGCATGGAGGGTGGAACAGTTTACCAGTCACTAGCAGGGACATTGTATCCAAGAACATACATTTATTCATTCAATCATTTTTACTGAGTGCTAACTGTGTGCAGAGCACTGTACTAAACACTTGGAAAGTGCAATTCAGTAACAAATGTCCTGAACATGCTCAGTTCCCCCAGGGCAGCCCTGTCCCTGGCCAGGTTAGAGGTTTTGATTTGTCTTATTCTGTCGAGTCGTCTCTGACCCGTAGCGACACCACAGACTCATCTTTCCTAGAACGCTCCACCTCCATCTGCCATCGTTCTGATAGTGGATCCAGAGTTGACTTGGTAAAAATAGGGAAGTGCTTTACCACTGCCTCCTTCTGTGCAGTAAACTGGAGTCTCCACCCTCGACTCTCTCCCATGCTGCTGCTGCCCAGCACAGTTTTGACTTGTAGCAGATGGCCTTTCACTCGCTAGCCACTGGCCAAGCTGGGAATGGAATAGGTAGGCTTCTGCGTGACTCTCCTTGCCGTAGTCGAGGCTGGTAGAGTACCGGAAACTACTTAGATCTCAGGAAATGGTTCTTCGTATCCTGCACCACTCCATCCGTGAGGATGCCTCTTCTGTGTTTACCCTTTCTGCTCTCTGAGGGCCCAGATCTGAGCGAGGGTGTTAAGGAGAAGATTATCTAATTCTGTGCTGAAGATCCTTCAATGAGGAAGGGAATTCAGAAGGATGGGAGGCATGTGGGATAGAGTGAAGAGACAGTATAGAATAGTGATGAGATATGGAGATGTGGTGGATAGAGGCAAAAAGAGGAAACCCTTACCTTTGCTCCTCTGCTCTCCGGTGCCTCCACTTCCAACTGATCCCTGGGGCTGAAACGGGGATTTCTGGCCCAGGTGTCTCTGGCCACTGTATCCTTTCTGTTCCCATGCAAGGCGGGATCATTCCTGGGGCAGTGGTAGCCTGCCGGTTGGTTGAGAGGAGACAGGAATTGGCTTCCTGGAGGCCATAGTCACTGCAGACCTGATATGCCAGTTGGCATGACTGCAGAAGGAGGGAGGGGGCAACCTTGTGTTACAGGGAGATAGATTGTTGGTGTGGATGAGAGTCCATTAAAAATAATAGTGGTCTTCCCACAGGCTAAGGATTGGAAATAATACAGGCAATACCCTAACCCTTGATCACAACTGTAAGACAAGTCCTCTGATTGACTGAAAAGTAAAATTGATCTTTCCCTAAATCCCAATGCAACAATATTCTGTTAGTTCATCTATTCATTCTGTCCCCCTAAGCTTTTCTTAGCTTCCTTGCTGACCCCTCTAGTTCCTTTCTCTCCACTCCAGTCCATACTGCTGCCCAGATCATTTTTCTTCAAAATGTTCAGGCCAAGTTTCCCCACTCCTCAAGAACCTCCAGTGGTTGCCCAACCACCTCTGCATCGAAGAGAAACTCCTTACCATCAGTTTTAAAGCACTCAATCACCTTGCCCCCTCCTACCTCACCTCGCTATTCTCCTACTACAACCCAGCCCGCACGCTTCACTCCTCTAATGCTAACCTTCTCACTGTACCTCCATCTCATCTATCTTGCCACCGACCTCTCGCTCACATCCCGCCTCTGGGCCTGGAACACCCTCCCTCCTCTTATCTGACATTCAGTTACTCTTCTCCCCTACAAAGGCTTATTGAAGGCGCATCTCCTCCAAGAGGCTTTCCCTGACTAAGCCCTCTCTTCCTCTGCTCCCACTCCCTTCTGGGTTGCCCTGACTTGCTCCCTTCATTCATCTCCCCTCCCAGCCCCACCACACTTACATACATATCTATAATTTCTTTACTTACATTAATTTTCTGTCTCCCTCTCTAGGCCGCAAGTTTGTCGTGGGCAGAGAATGTGTCTGTTTATTGCTTAGCAGCTTAATATAATGCTCAGCTCATGGTAAGTGCTCAATAAGTGCTCAACTGTAAAGCAGCATGGCTCAATGGAAAAAGCACTGGTTTGGGAGTCAGAGGTCGTGGGTTCTAATCCCGGCTTGGCCACTTGCCAGCTGTGTGACTTTGGGCAAGTCACTGAACTTCTCTGTGCCTCAGTTAACTCATCTGTAAAATGGGGATTAAGCCCATGAGCCCGCCATGGGACAACCTGCTTACCTTGTATCTACCCCAGGGCTTAGAACAGTGCTTGGCACATAGTAAGCACTAAACAGCCTTTTCTCTGACCTCCCTTCCTCCTGTCTCTCCCCACTCCAGTCTATTCTTCATTCCGCTGCCCGAATCATCATCCTGCAGAAACGCTCTGGGAATGTCACTCCCCTCTTTGAAAACCTCCAGTGGTTGCCCATCAACCTCCGCATGAAACAAAAACTTCTCACTCTGGGCTTCAAGGCTCTCCATCACCTTGCCCCCTTCTACCTCTCCTCCCTTCTCTCTTTCAACTTCCCACCCCGCACGCTCGGCTCCTCTGCCGCTCACCTCCTCACCGTCCCCCGTTCACACCTATCCTGCTGTCGACCTCTGGCCCACGTCTTCACACCTATCCCGCTGTCGACCTCTGGCCCACGTCCTACCACTGTCTTGGAATGCCCTCCTTCCTCACCTCAGCCAAACTAACTCTCTTCCCCTCTTCAAAGCCCTACTGAGAGCTCACCTCCTCCAAGAGGCCTTCTCGGACTGAGCTTCCCCTTTTCCGTCTGCTCCCTCTGTTCCCTCTCTGCTCCCCCTCTGCCCTCTGCTCCCTCCCCCTCCCCCTCTTCACCTCCCCTCAGCTAAGCCCCCTTTCCCTCTGCTCCTCTCTCTCTCCCTTCCCCTCCCCTCAGCACTGTGCTCATTTGTATATATTTTTACCTCCCTATTTATTTTGTTAATGAAGTGTACATCCCCTTGATTCTATTTGTCGTGATTATGTTGTCTTGTTTTTGTCCGTCTGTTTCCCCCGATTAGACTGTAAGCCCATCATTGGGCAGGGATTGTCTCTATCTGTTGCCAAAGTGTATATTCCAAGCGCTTAGTACAGTGCTCTGCATCATAGAAAGTGCTCAATAAATACTACTGAATGAATGAATGAAAAATACCATAATTATTAATAAATACAGTTGACTGACTGATCAACTGATTAATGGCAAGGGGCAAGTCCTCCCAAGATCCTGCTAAAACTAGCCCGGAACCTTAGAGAAGGTCTTCTACAGGTGGCCAGCTATTCATCCTGGAGCTCTGTTCAGCAGCTACAAAGTCCCCGTCTGACATCGACTCCTGACCCTGAGACCCCACTGATGGAGAGATGACTTTATCCTACTCACCCGACTCTCACGCTCCTCCCGGCCGGTTAGACGCATGCGGAGAGTTCACATGGAGTCAGACTCTGGGAGGAAAGGGCTGAAGCAACTATTATCAGTTGCCTTTCTTATTGTTCCCCTCCTTCAGGGATTGATCAGTATTGTGTCTGAATGAGTGAATTTTTGAGTAGTAATCCACTAAGACACTCCAACTGGGAAATCTCTGGCAATGCTCAGATTTCCCTAACTGACTCTTCTCCCTGGTAGCCAACAATCTGGGATTAGATGAGCCCAGAGCTATCAGCCCAATTATCTTCTGCTAATTGCCCCCCTAGAGAGACAAGACAGCATATGTGCCATAAAGTGAAGGATTCTGACACGGCCCAACTCCTGTCTTCACCCCTCACTACATCTCTATCAATTAATCAGTAGTATTTATTGAGTGCTTACTGTTTGTGGAGCGCTTTAATTGGGAGAGTACAATAGGACAGAGTTGGTAGGCACATCCCCTGCCCACAAGGAGCTTAGTGTCTAGAGGGGAATAAATAGAAATAAATCACATATATATTAACAATAATAATCACGGTAATAATAATAATAATAACAATAATAAAGTTGGGAGACAAATTCCATGCCCACAAGAAGCTTAGAGGGGGAGCTGGAAATTGAAATAAATTATAGATATGTATATAAGTGCTATGGGGTTGAGGGTGAAGTGAGTATCAAGTGCGTAAAGGGAACAAGAAGGCCTGGTAGAGGCGGTATGATTTTAATAAGGCTTTGAAGGTGGGGAGAGTGGTTGTCATAAATGAAGGGGAAAAGAGCTCCACTCAATCACTCGATGGCATTTTTTGAGTGCATAATGTGTGCAGAGTTTGGGAGAATATCACAGAGTTGGTAGAAACCTTCCCTGCCAACAGGGAGCTTACAGTCTAGAGGGGCATTAATAGAAATACATAAATCTTGGATACTACTGGACTAAAGGTGGGATCTATATCAAGACCTAAAATCGAACAAATCCAAGTACACGGGGGATGCACAAGAGAAAAGGAATAGGGGAAAAGAAGGCTTAATTGAGGAAAACCTCTTGGAGGAGATGTGATTTTACTAAGGCTTCGAAGGTGAGGAGACTGGTGGTCTATTATATATATGGGGGAGGGAATCACAAGTCAGAAGGAGGATGTGGGCAAGGTGACAGTGATGAAGTTGATGAGATGAAATCAGTGAGCAGGCTGACACTGGGAGAGTAAAGTGGGTGGACTGCCATGTACTAGGAAAGCAGCGAGGTAGGGTAAGAGAGTGTGAGCTGATGGAATACTTTAAAACCGATGGTAAAGAGATTCTGTTCAGTTGGAGATGAGCCACTGGAGGTTTTTGAGGAGTGGGGAGAAGTGGACTGATCTTTATTTTAGAAAAATGATTGGGACAACAGAATGAAGAAGGGACTGGAGTGTTGAGAGGCAGGAGAGAGGGAAGTCAGCTAGGAGGCCGAAATAGCGGTCATGACAGGATAAGCTAAGTATGTGGATCTACATAGTAGCAGTTTGGATGGAGAGGAAAGGGTGGATTTTACTGATGTCGTGAAGGTTGAACCAACAGGATTTGGTGACAGATTGAATGTGGGTTGAATGAGAGAGATGAGTCGAGGATAATGCCAAACTCACAGGCTTGTGATACAGGGAGGAGGGTGGTGCTGTCTACAGTGATGGGGAAGTCACGGGGAGAACGGGGTTTGGGTAGGAAGATAAGGAGTTGTGTTTCGGTCAAGTTAAGTTTGAGCTGTCAGCAGGCCATACAAGTAGAGATGTCCTGAAGTCAGGAAGAAATGCGAGACTGCAGAGAGGGGGAAAGATCAGGGCTATAGATGTAGATTTGAAGCCATGGAAACAAATGAGTTCTCCAAGGGAGTGGGTATAGATGGAGAATAGAAAGGGATCCAGAACAAAGCCGTGGGGGACCCCTCTCATCTAGTTGGTGGGTAGCAGAGGAATAGCCTATGAAAGAGACAGAGAGGAGCTGTCAGAGACAGGAGAACCAGGAGAGGACAGTGTCCATGAAGCCAAGGTTGGATAATGTTTC
Source organism: Ornithorhynchus anatinus (assembly GCF_004115215.2). Lineage (NCBI taxonomy): Eukaryota > Metazoa > Chordata > Mammalia > Monotremata > Ornithorhynchidae > Ornithorhynchus > Ornithorhynchus anatinus. Next base: position 22,259,844 of record NC_041734.1, read on the forward strand.
CAGGAGATGTGGGTGGTCCACTGTGCTGAAGGAAGCTGAGAGGTCAAGGATGGAAGAATAGAGGCTGTTGCATTTGGTAAGAAGATCTTTGAGAAAGTAGTTTCTGCTGAGTGAAGCAGGGGGGGGATCAAGGAGAGAATTGGAGGAGGAGAAGTGGAGGCAGCAGGTGTAGACAATTCACTCAAGGAGTTTGGAAAGGAATGGTAGGAGTGAGATGGAGCAATAACTGCAGGGAGCTGTGGGGTCAAGGGAGAGTTTTTTTAGGGTAGAGGAGACATGAGCATTACAGGCTGAACGCGAAATGAGAGATAATAGCAGCATAAAATTAAATAGTGCCACCATGAAAGAACGTTAAAAGGAGAGCATTATCAGGGATAGTTGTGTAGTTTTCCTTGATTCCACTGGGTGATTAATAAAATAGTTTATGAACACTTTGTTAGAATATAATAGAAGATTAGAAGGTGTGTAAGAAAAACTTGATTTTAATGGTAGTTTATGAAGGTGACAATCAAATGTAAATTTCCAAGTATTGAAGGTGATAAACTGGTCTACTTTTGAGTTCTGTTCTCAGCTCAAAACTGCATTCTGAGAGAACTCTTTCTTTTGGCTGGGAGTAGAGATGGTGCCCTTATTCTCACATTGTGGAAGGAAATCTATGCCTAGAAAGCAGCGTGTTCGTCAGAGAAGGAGATATTGAAACTGAGGAGCTTTCAATAACCCAACTTGTATTTCCCTCCCAGTTTCTCTTTTCATCCTCCTTCTGATTTCCTGCTCCATTCCACCTCTACCCACTCTTTACTCCCTGACTACTAAACATAGCAAGCAGCAGGAATCTATCCTATTGTCAGCATAGCCAGTTCATGACAATTCTACTTACACCTACTAGTCCCATCCCTGTGTCTTTACGTGTTTGAGCACCCAATCCCATGCCCCATTTTCTAAGCCCAATGCCAGCTAGTAGGGCCGGGAAAAAAGGGAAGCCACCTGGCACATGTAGCAGCTGCTCCGAAACACCGGAGAGTCACCTTAAATAGACAATACATTTGAGCGATCCCCTTAGTTCCGCATTTCACCCATCAAATGGGGGTCAGAGGTAACTGGGAGCAGGTTGTGTACTGGGAAGCAGTTAGAGTGGGAAGGGAGGGAATAAGAGAAGCACAGAAAGGAAAAGGACTAGGTGACAGGGCATACAAACTGAAGAGACCCCTACCCTGCTCTCTTCATAGGGCCTGCTGCTTCGACCCATGTAGGGGAAGAGGGAGGGACCTTCCATCCCCGGAAGCAACTCTGAGCAAGCACTTCCTTCCCTAGATCTGGATGTCCTTCCCTCAACCTGCTCGATACCAGAGTTCCTTGATTGTTTGTATCTGGGGATTCAATTCCTTCTATTAGTAGCCCTGCTCAGTCATTTTGTTTCGTCATTATTTATTTATGTATATTAATGTCTGTCTTCTCTAGACTGTGAGCATGTTGTGGGCAGAGAACGGGTCTGTTTATTATTAGGTTGTACACTCCCAAGTGCTTAGTGCAATGTTTTGTATAGAATGAATATGATTGAATGGGTGAATGCTAACATAACCAGAGTTTCCCAGGAGGATCCGGGGACATGGATTAAACACGAACTCAAAGTTCAGAGCAGATTTTGACTTGTAATCGGATGTACATATGGAGATCAGCTCGGTCAGGGGAATGAGCCATACCTAGTTTGGCAAGGCACAAGTCTTTTTATTTAGTTAGTTACTGCATTTGTCGAGAGCTTACATGGTGACGAGTGCTGAACTAAGTGGTGAGTAGAGGCACAGTAATGAAAATTTAGTCAGTCAGTCAGTCGTATTTATTCCTCTCCAAAGTCCTTGAGAGAGTTGTCTTCACCAGCTGTCTCAAATTCCTCTCCTCAAATTCTCTACTGGACCTCCTCCAATCTGGCTTCCGACCCCTTCACTCCACAGAAACCCCCCTCTCAAAGGTCACCTTCTTGGCCAATCCAACAGCCTTTACTCCATCCTAATCCTCCTCACCTCACAGCTGCTTTCGACAGCATGGACCACCCCCTTCTCCTGGAAACATTATCCAACCTCAGCTTTACTGACACAGTCCTCTCCTGGTTCTCCTCTTATCTCTCTGGCTGTTCATTCTCAATCTCTTTCGCAAGCTTCTCCTCTGCCTCCTGCCCCCTAACTGTGGGGATCCCTCAAGGTTCAGTTGTGGGTCCCCTTCTATTCACTCATTTATTCATTCAATCATATTTACTAAGCACTTACTGTGTGCAGAGCACTGTACTAAGGGCTTGGAAAGTACAATATAGCAATAAAGAGGGACAATCCCTGCCCACAATGGATTTACAGTTTAGAGTTCAGTTCTATTCTCCATCTACACCCACTCCTTTGGAGAACTCATTCGCTCCCAGGGCTTCAGCTACCACCTCTAAGTGGATGTTACCCAAATCTACATCTCCAGCCCTGATCTCTCTCCCTTTCTGCAATCTCACAATTCCTCCTACTTTCAAGTCATCTCTACTTGGATGTCTTTCCATCACCTCAAGCTTAACATGTCCACAACAAGACTCCTTATCTTCCCACCCAAAATCTGTCCTCCCCCCAAGTTTCCCATCACTATAGATGGCAGCACCATCCTTCCTGTCTCATGAGCCCATAACCTTGGCGTTATCCTTTACTTCTGTCTTTCACTCAACCCACATATTCAGCCCATCACTAAATCCTGTCGGTCCCACCTTCACAACACTGTACAAATTCCACCTTTCCTCTCCATCCAAACCGCTACCACTTTAGTACAACCACTTATCCTAACCCACCAGGATTACTGCATCGGCCTCCTTGCTGACATCCCAGCTGCCTGTCTCTCTCCTCTCCAGTCAATACTTCACTCTGCTGCCCAGATCATTTTTCTACCAAAATGTTCAAGACACGTTTCCCCACTCCTTAAAAACTTCCAGGGGTCAACCATCCACCTCTGCATCAAACAAAAACTCCTTACCATTGGCTTTAAAGCATTCAATCACCTTGCCCCCTCCTACCTCACCTTGCTACTCTCTTACTACAACCCAGCTCACACACTATGCTCCTCTAATGCTAACCTACTCACTGTGCCTCGATCTCGTCTATCTAACCACCGAACCCAGCCCACATCCCGCCTTTGGTCTGGAACACCCTCCCTCTTCAAATCTGACAAGCAATCTCTCCCCGCTTCAAAGCCTTATTGAAAGGACATCTCTTCTAAAAGACCTTCCTTGACTAAGCCTTCCTTTCCTCTTTTCCCACTCCATTCTGCACTGCCCTGACTTGCTCCCTCTGTTATCCCCCCCCCCCCCCACTGCCCCAGATCACGTATGTACATATTGTAATTTATTTATTTATATTAATATCTGTCTCCCCCAACTCTATACTGTAAGCTCATTGAGACCAGGGAATGTGTCTGTTGACTGTTGCATTTTACTCTCCCAAGCGCTTAGTACAGTGCTTTGCACACAGTAAGTGCTCAATAAATACAATTGAATGAATGAATGCAGGGCCCTGTATTTTGACTAGTACAATATGACAATATAACAGACACATTCTCTGCCCACAACGAGCTCACACTCAAGACATTGATAGAAATGAAGAAATTACAGATGCGCAACTAAGGGTCGTGGAGCTGGGAGAGGGGATGAATAAAGGGAGCAAGTCAGGGCAACGCAGAAGAGAGTTGAAGAAGAGGAAAAGAGGGCTTAGTCAGGGAAGGCCTCTTGAAAGAGATGTGCCTTAAATAAGGTTTTGAAGGGGAGAGAGAGTAATTGTCGGATATGAGGAGGGAGGGTGTTCCAGGCCAGAGGCAGGATGTGGGTGAGAAGTTGGCCGTGAGACAGACGAGAGAGGTACACTGAGAAAGTTAACATTAGAGGAGTGAAGTGTGCAGGCTGGGTTGTAGGCAGAGTAGCGAGGTGAGGTAGGAAGGGGCAAGATGATTGAGTGATTTAAAGCCAATGGTAAAGAGTTTCTGTTTGATGCAGAAATAGAGGGGTAACCACTGGAGGTTCTTGAAGACTGATGAAACATGGCCTGAATGCTTTCTGTAGAAAAATGATCCAGGTAGCAGAGTGAAGTGTGGACTTGAGTGAGGAGAGACGGAGAGCTGGGAGATCAGCAAGGAGGCTGATACAATAATCCAGGTGGGATAGGTTGAGTGATTGGATTAACATGGTAGTAGTTTGGATGGAGAGGAAAGGGCAGATTTTATGATATTGTGAAGGTCAAAGAGATAGGATTTAGTGATGGATTGAATATGTGGGTTGAAAGAGAGAGAGAGGAGTCAAGAATAACACTAAGGTTATGGGCTTGTGAGACAGGAAGAACGGTGTTGCCAACTCTGGTGATCAAAAAGAGGCTAGGCTTTGGGTGGGGAAATAAGGGTTCTATTTTAGAAATGTTAAGTTTGAGGTGAAGGGAGGATATCCAAGTAGAGATGTCTTGAAGGTAGGAGGAATTGCGAGATTGCAGAGAGGGAGAGAAATCAGGGATGGAAATATAGATTTGAGAATCATCTGCATTGGTATGTGAAGTCGTGGGAGTGAATGAGTTCTCCTGGGAAGTGGGTGTAGATAGAGAACAGAAGGAGACCTAGAACTGAATCTTGAGGGACCCCCACAGTTAGGGGGTGGGAGGTAGAGGAGGAGCCCACGAAAGAGATTGAGAATGAGCAGGCAGAGAGATAGGAGGAAAACCAAGAGAGGACAGTGGCAGGGAAGCCGAGATTGGATAATGTTTCCAGGAGAAGGGGGTGGTTGACAGTTTTGAAGGCATCTGAAGGGTCGAGGAAGATTAGGATGGAGTAGAGGCCATTGGATTTGACAGGGAGGAGTTCACTGGCAACCTTTGAGAGGGCGGTTTCTGTGGAGAGAAGAGTATGGAAGCCAGATTGGAGGTGGTCAGGAAGAGAATTGGAGAGGAACTTGAGATAGCGGGTGTAAACTCGCTCAAGAGATTTGGAGAAGAATGGTAGGAGACAGAGGGAGTAATATCTGAAGGGAGCCACAGGGTCAAGGGAGGGGAAATTTTTAGGAGAGGGGAGACATGGACATGCTTGAAATCAGTGGGAAAGAAGCCACTGGAGAGTGAAGAGTTTACGATGGCAGTTAGGGAAGGAAGAAGGAACGTGGCAAGTGTTTCGATAAGGTTCAAAGGAATGTGCAGGTGGAGGAGGTGGATTTTAAGAGAAGGCAGGAGATTTCCTCTACAGACACTCCTGGGAAAGATGGGAGAATTGATGAAGGGTCAGGAGGAGGGAGGGACTGAAGAGGGGCAGTGGATTTTTTAGGAAGATCGCAGTTGATAGTGTCAATTTTCTCAATAAAATGGGTAGCCAGGTTATTAGGGACAAGCGATAGGGGAGGAGGAGGAGGGATAGGGGGTTTGAGGAGGGAGTTAAATGTCTGAAACAACTGATGAGGGCAATGGGAATGGGTGTCAATGGGCGTCCAGACACTGGTTGTCAGTGGAGTTAAACAGTTCAGTCTTGGGGCATGGAACAACAAATCTCTCTGCAACCTTTCAGCCTCAGACCCATACTGTCCTAGCATCTGGTTTGTGTGCAGTTCTAATAAGAAAAATATTACTGTTATTATTAGGATTATTATAATAACACTGCAAATTAACTATTGCCAAGCACTGTACAAAGTCCTGGGGTAGATACAAGAGAATTAGGTTGAACAAGTTCCACATGGAGCTCATAGTCTAAGAAGGAGGGAGAAGCCCAGTGGCGTGGTGGAAAGCACCACAACCTGAGAGTCAGAGGGCCTGGGTTCTAATCCTGATCAGCCACTTGTCTGCTGTGTGAACTTGGGCAAGCCACTTAACTTCTCCGTGCCTCAGTTATCTCATCTGGAAAATGGGGATTGCTACCTTTTCCCGAGAGGCATAGCATAGAGAAAACAGAAACAACAGCTCACTCCAAGTCATTTATCTTTAATCCCGCTCCTTCCCGGGAGATCTCAATATGTGATTGCTTGTCCCACGGGTACTGAACATGGGTTGTTTATGCAGGTGAGGTATTAATACATCTGTCCATGGGTCTTAAACCTGCCCCAAGGTGACAGTCAATTTATCTTGGCTTTTCTGAAGGTGGTCCACCCACTCCCCTACGTCCCCCACCCTCCTCAACCCCCGACACAAACCATCATTAATCTCCATGCCATCAATCAGGTTCCATGGTTTCTCATTGGCAGTTGAGCAAGAAGTTGGCATCTTTTGGTGTCCAGTGGTACCCTTCCATTCTTCTTACTCCTTCCTCCAGGGGTCCATTAATCTCCGCCTCGTGGCCTGATCTGCCATCTTATTCATTCTTATGTATTAAGTGCTTATTGTGTGCAGGTCACTGTACTAAGCACTTGGGAGAAAACACTATAAAAATAAACACATTCCCTGCCCACAACAACTTATAGTCTAGAGGGGGAAACAGACATCAATATAAATAAATTATAGATGTGTATATAAGTCCAGTGTGGAGGGGATGGGGGGAATGAATGAATAATAATAATATTGGTATTTGTTAAGCACTTACTATGTGCCGGGCACTGTTCTAAGTGCTAGGGTGAGTACAAGCAAATCAGTATGAACAGTCCCTGACCCACACGGGGCTTACAGTTTTAATCCCCATTTTACAGATGAGGTAAGCGAGGCACAGAAGTGAAGTGATTTGCCCAAGGTCACACAGCAGACAAGTGGAGGATCTGGGATTAGAACCCATGACCTTTTGACTCCCAGGCTCATGCTCTATCCACAACACCACGCTGCTTTCTTCAGGGAAGGAAGCAAGTCAGGGTGATGTAGAAGAGAGAGGGAGAGGAGGGAAGGAGAGGTTAGTCAGGGAAGTCCTGTTGGAGGAGATGTGCCTTCAATTAGGCTCTGAAGGGTAAGAGAGTAATTGTCAGATTTGAGGGGGAGGACGTTCCAGATCAGAGGTAGGATGTGGGCAAGAGGTTGGTGGTGAGATAGATGAGGTCGAGGTACAGTGAGAAGGTTATCATTAGAAGAGTGAAGTTGTAGTAGGAGAATAATGAGGAGGGGGCAAGGCAAGGGCCAGTTGGGAGGAGTTTTTGTTGTGGAGGTGGCTGGGCAACCACTGGAGATTTTTGAGTGGGGAATATGGCCTGAACATTTTTGTAGAAAAGTGATCTGGGCAGCAGGGAGAAGTATGGACTGGAGTGGAGAGAGACAGGAGGCTTGGAGGTCAGCAAGGAGGCTGATACAGTAATCAAGGTGGGATAGGACAGTGATTGTAGTAATGTGGTTGGAATATGGATGGAGAGGAAAGGATGGATTTTTAGCAATGTTGTTGGAGATGGGATTGATGGGATTTATTGATGGATTGAATACATGAGTTGAATGAGAGAGAGGAGTCAGGATAACTTAGAACCACGTGCCCTTTGAGGGGGGAGAGCACCCCAAAATATTAAGACGACGGGGAAATAAAGGGCACTAGGGTCAATTTCAAACTGGTAGGGCTGGGGTTGGAGGTGTCCGAAGTTGGCAGTGGCTCCAGGGGATGCCATGGACTGCTGTCTGGGGCAGGGGCTATGGGACCCATTGTAGTATCTCCATGTTGGGATGTTGGGGGGAAGGCGGTGGTAATCCTGGGCTTCTGGGGTGGGTAGGCTGCACATAGGCCCAGAGTCACATGCTCACTCACAGAGATGCTCTGATATGGCAGGGGCTCAGGTTCTTGTGGGGGGCTGCAGGCGAGAGGGGAGGGGGAAGGGAGGGCAGCATCAGCTCCATGGTGGAGCTCAGAACCCCCTTTCCATGGTGTGGAGCCCACCCGACCCCAGCTTTAACCCCTCTCCCTCATTCTCCTCGGCTTCACCCACCATTCCAGAGGAATAATCTCTCTCATTCTGTGTCCTTGACCTAACACCTCTTTCATTAAATTTGAATTTACCCATGGGTCTCCAAGTGTAACCACTCTGTCTGATCATTCTTGGACCCTAAATACCAGTGCCCAGGTGTAAACCCTCCCCATTATTTTCCTTGGCCCCTCCCACCAACCCCAGCTGTAACCCCTCTCTCTCTCTCTCTCTCATAATCCTCAACCCCAGCCACCGGATCCATCTGTAAACCCTCTGCCTCAGCGTCCTTGGACCCAACATCCGTTCTCCAGGCGTAAACCCCGTCCCTCATTCTCCTCGACCCCACCCATAGATCACCAGGTGGAACCCCTGACCCTCAGTTTTAGCAGACTGCCAGTCCCCAGCTTTAACCCCTCTCCCTCATTCTCCTTGGCCACCCCCACAGGTCTCCAGGTATAACTACTCTCCTTCATTGGGAAGCAGCACGGCGTAGTGCTAAGAGCATGGCTCGGAGTCAGAGATCGTGGGTTCTAATCCCAGCTCTGCCACGTGTCTGCTGTGTGACCTTGCACAAGTCACTTCACTAGGCCTCAGTTACCTCATCTGTCAAATGGGGATTAAGAGTGTGAGTCTCACATGGGACAGGCACTGCATCCAACCTGATTACCTTGCATCTGCTCCAGCGCTTAGAACAGTGCTTGGCATATAGTAAGTGCTTAACAAAAACCCTAATAATAATGATAATTATTATTATCCTCAGTCCCACCCACTTGTCCTGAGGATTACCATCTCCTCCCTCACTGTCCTCACACCCAAATGTCCTAAATTGAGTTTCATTTCCCCCATTACACTCAGCCCCCAAACACCAGGCCTCAGCTGTAACTGCCCTCCTTTCTACTTGCCCCCAACCACCAGCTATAATACCACTCCCTCATTGTCCTCGGCAGCCATCCACCACTTGCTAAATCTAACACCTTGCCCTCACTATCCTCAGCCCCTTTTGACTGTTTCCAGATGTGTACCCTCTCCCTCATTTTCCTCACCCCCCAACCACCGGTCCCCAGCTCTACTCCCTCTCCCTCATCATCCTCAGCCACGACCACGGGTCTTACCCCTTTCCCTCTCTTTTCAGTCCAAACCACCCTTCTCTAGCTATAATCGCTCTCTCTCATTATATCAGGCCCCACACACGGTCCCGAGGTGTAACCCCTCACCCTCAGCAACCTCGCCTCTGCAAACTTGTCCCAAGCTGTGGCCCCTTTGCCTCAGCATCATCAGAATCAACCGCCAGCTCCCAGGTCTAATCCCTGTCCCTCAGTCTTCTCGATGCCACTCACAGTTCCCCAAGTGTAACATCTCTGGCTCACTGTCCTCGGTTCCACCCACCTGTTCCCAGGTGTAACCCCTCTTCTTTTGGATCCTCAGCCCCACCCATAGGTCCCCAAGTTTAACCCCTCTCCCTCAGCATCCTCAGCCCCAACCCCCTATCCCCAGTTGTAACCGCCTTCCCTAAGCATTCTCTGCCTCACCTGCTTTTTCCCCAGCTTTTACCCCTCTCCCTCAGCAACCTCTACCCCAACCACAGGTCCCCACCTGCGACCCCTCTCCCTCTTTATCCTAAGCCCCACCCACCAGTCCCCATGTGAAACTCTCTCTTTCGGCATCCACATCCCCACCCACCTGTCCCCATCTGAAATTCCTCTCCCTCGGCATCCTCGCTCTATTAGTCCTCAGCTGTATCCCCTTTACCTACCTATCCTCGGCCACAACTGTCTGTCCCCCAGCTGTAACCCCTCTCCCTCCTTGTCCTCAGCCCCACCCACCAGTCCCCAACTGGAATACTTTCATTAAACTTAGACCTACCCAGCTGTCTCCATTTATAACTACTATCCCTCATGTCCTCAGCCCAATACAGTACCCAGGCCTAAACTCTCCTCGTTATTCTCCTCTGCCCCAATCACCTCTCCCCACAGTAAACCCTCTCCCTCAGCATCTTTCTCCCAACCTCCATTCCCCAGGCATAACCCTCAATGTCCTCGACCCTGCCCACCAGTGGCCAGCTGCATGTCCTCTCCCTCCGCATTCTCACATGCAACCACCATCCCAAGGTGTAACAATTCTCGTTCATTATCCTTGACCACAAATATGGCTCTCCAATTAGAAACCCACTCTTGTTCAGTCCCACTCACGGGTGTCCAGATATAACCCCTCCCCAGGACCATCCATCCCCAACTTTAACCCTTCTCCCTCAGCCTCCTCAGCCCCAACCACAGGTCCCCAGCTGGAACCCATTTCCCTCATTATTCTATGCTCCACCCACCAGTCCCCATTTGTAATCCCTCGCCCTCAGCATCCTCGAGCCCAAAGACCATTCTCCAACTAATAGCCCTCTGCCTCAGCATTCTCTACCCAGACGACCAGTCCCCAAGCGTAACCCATTTCCCCCATTACCCTCTGCCCAACCACCGATCCCCAGCTGCCAAGCTTTCACCTCTTTATCCTCGGCCACAACCACTTGCCTGGAAAGGAACTCCTTCATTATCACGGGCACAAGCACTGGTCCCCAGCTGTAACCCCCCTCCCTCATTATGCTCCGACGAAAACATCGGTCCCCAGTTCTAATCACTCTCCCTCCTTATACTCGGCATCATCCACTGGTTTCCAGGTGTAACCCCTCTCCCTCTTTATCCTTAGCCTTATCTAACTGTTCTCAGCTGAAGCCCCTCTCCCTTATTACCTCGGCCCCACCCACCGTTTCCCAAGTGAATCTCCTCTCTCTCATTGTCCTCAGCCTAACCCATCGGTGTAAACCTTCTCCATCAAAATTTTCCGTGCCACCAAAATTCCTAGGTATTCCTAGGTATTCCTGAGCATCTTTAGAGAAGCGACGTGGCCTAGTGGAAAGAGTACAGGCCTGGGAGTCAGAGGATCTGGGTTCTAATTTTTCCTATGCCAATTGCTCTCCCATTGCTTGCTCTGTGACCTTGGGCAAGTAACTTGTCTTCTCTGTACCTCTGTACCTCTGTACCTAGGTTCTCCCTACTAGTTAAGACTGTAAGCCAACATGTGGGATAGGAACTGTGTCCTAACTAATTAACTTGTGCTTACCCCAGAATTTAGAACTGTGTTTGATACACAGTAAGCCCTTAACAAGTACCATAAAATAAACAAAACAAATATCCTCTGCCACAACATAGAGTTGTGATGCCTCAGCCCCATCCACCAGCCTCGAGGTATTCACCCTCTTCATCATTATCCTTGGCACCTCCCACTTGTCCCAAGTTATAGCCCCCCCCAACCTTATTATCCTCAGCCCTACCCACTGGTCATCAGGTGTAATCCCTCTCTCTCATCATCCTCAGCCCCATGACCCGTCCTCAGGTGTAACCCCTCTCCTCATTATTATGTAATTTATTCATATTCATTGTCCATCTCCCCCTCTAGCCTGTAAGTGTGTTGTGGGCAGGGAATGTGTCTGTTTATTGTTCTATTGTCCTCTCCCAAGCCTTTAGTACAGCACTCTGCACACAGTAAGTGCTCAATAAATACAATACAATTAAATGAATACAAAATATCCTTGGCCACATCCACCTGTCCCCAGGGGTAAATTCTCTCTCTTCTTATCCTCAGCCCCTAACAGTTGTTCCTAGGTGTAACCCCTCTCCATCAGCATCCTAGGCCCCAAAGACCGATCCCTGTCTATTTTTCTATAAAACTGTTCAAGCCAGGTTTCCCACTCCTCCTCAAGAACCCCCAGTGGTTACCTACCTACTTCTGCATCAAACAGAAACTCCTCATTATTATTATCAAATGCCATCGAGTCGCTTCTGATTCATAAGGGCTTTATGGATATATTTTCTGCAGAATGCCCTATCTTCTGCCATAATCTGTATCCTTGCTAATGACTCTTCCATTATCGTTGTTATGATTTCTATCCATTTAGCCGCTAGTCTGCCTCTTCTATGTTTTCCTTGGACTTTGCCCAGCATTAGTGTCTTCTCCAGAGAATTAGTCCTCCCGATGAGGTGTTCAAAATAGGCTAATCGAAGTTGAGTCTTTTGGCCTTCTGAAAATCACATTGGCTTAATTTGCTTCAAAATCCGTTTGTTTGTTTCTCGGGCAGTCTGTGATATTCTCTAAAGCCTTTTCTCCAACACCACATTTTAAAAGAATCGATGTTCTTTCTATCCTGTGTTTTTACTGCCTAGCTTTCGGGTCCATGCGGTGCCACTGGAAACACCATAGAATTGACGACTTGTATTTCTGTGGCAATTTCAACATATTTCATCATTTTTTCTAGGCTAGCAAATCTTTCTAGCATTCATCTTCGGTATATTTCTCGACTACTAGTTCCTTTGTTATTGATTAGTGATCCCAGGAGTGGAAAATTGTCTGGTATTTCAGTCTTCTCTCCATCCACTATAAGTGTGTTAAAACTTCCAGTTGTCATGATCTTCATTTTTTTGACATTCAATTGCAGGCTCATCTTTTTGCTCTGCTCCTTAACTTTAAATAATAAGCTTTTTAAATCTTCTTCACTTTCTGCTAATAAGGTAGTTTCATCAGCATATCAAAGGCTTTTTATATTCCTTCCTCTAATCTTTATTCCCCATTCATCTTCCTGAAATCCAGCTTCTCTCATGTATTCGGCATAAAGGATGAACAGATAAGGAGATAGGTTACATCCTTGTCCTATACTTTTGCTAATGGGAACCCAATTGATTTCTCTGTATTCTGTACTTACCGTGACCTCCTGTCCATCATACAGTTCCATATTAATGCAATTAAGTGATTTGGCGTACCCATTTTCCTTAATGTGCTCTCCAGACCTACTGATGATATGTTCAGTCAAAGGCCTTGCTATCATCAAGAAAGCCCACGCTGACTTCCTTTCGATATTCCCTTGTCTTTTCAATTATTCATTCATTCATTCATTCAATAGTATTTATTGAGCGCTTACTATGTGCAGAGCACTGTACTAAGCACTTGGGATGAACAAGTCGGCAACAGATAGAGACAGTCCCTGCCGTTTGACGGGCTTACAGTCTAATCGGGGGAGACGGACAGACAAGAACAATGGCACTAAACAGCGTCAAGGGGAAGAACATCTCGTAAAAACAATTGCAACTAAATAGAATCAAGGCGATGTACAATTCATTAACAAAATAAATAGGGTAACGAAAATATATACAGTTGAGCGGACGAGTACAGTGCTGTGGGGATGGGAAGGGAGAGGTGGAGGAGCAGAGGGAAAAGGGGAAAATGAGGCTTTAGCTGCGGAGAGGTAAAGGGGGGATGGCAGAGGGAGTAGAGGGGGAAGAGGAGCTCAGTCTGGGAAGGCCTCTTGGAGGAGGTGATTTTTTAAGTAAGGTTTTGAAGAGGGAAAGAGAATCAGTTTGGCGGAGGTGAGGAGGGAGGGCGTTCCAGGACCGCGGGAGGACGTGACCCAGGGGTCGACGGCGGGATAGGCGAGACCGAGGGACGGCGAGGAGGTGGGCGGCAGAGGAGCGGAGCGTGCGGGGTGGGCGGTAGAAAGAGAGAAGGGAGGAGAGGTAGGAAGGGGCAAGGTGATGGAGAGCCTTGAAGCCTAGAGTGAGGAGTTTTTGTTTGGAGCGGAGGTCGATAGGCAACCACTGGAGTTGTTTAAGAAGGGGAGTGACATGCCCAGATCGTTTCTGCAGGAAGATGAGCCAGGCAGCGGAGTGAAGAATAGACCGGAGCGGGGCGAGAGAGGAGGAAGGGAGGTCAGAGAGAAGGCTGACACAGTAGTCTAGCCGGGATATAACGAGAGCCCGTAATAGTAAGGTAGCCGTTTGGGTGGAGAGGAAAGGGCGGATCTTGGCGATATTGTAGAGGTGAAACCGGCAGGTCTTGGTAACGGATACGATGTGTGGGGTGAACGAGAGGGACGAGTCAAGGATGACACCGAGATTGCGGGCCTGCGGGACGGGAAGGATGGTCGTGCCATCCACGGTGATGGAGAAGTCTGGGAGCGGACCGGGCTTGGGAGGGAAGATGAGGAGCTCAGTCTTGCTCATGTTGAGTTTTAGGTGGCGGGCCGACATCCAGGTGGAGACGTCCCGGAGGCAGGAGGAGATGCGAGCCTGAAGGGAGGGGGAGAGGACAGGGGCGGAGATGTAGATCTGCGTGTCATCTGCGTAGAGATGGTAGTCAAAGCCGTGAGAGCGGATGAGTTCACCGAGGGAGTGAGTGTAGATGGAGAACAGAAGAGGGCCAAGAACTGACCCTTGAGGAACTCCAACAGTTAAAGGATGGGAGGGGGAGGAGGCTCCAGCGTAGGAGACCGAGAATGATCGGCCAGAGAGGTAAGAGGAGAACCAGGAGAGGACAGAGTCCGTGAAGCCAAGGTGAGATAAGGTATGGAGGAGGAGGGGATGGTCGACAGTGTCAAAGGCAGCAGAGAGGTCAAGGAGGATCAGAATGGAGTAGGAGCCATTGGATTTGGCAAGAAGGAGGTCATGGGTGACCTTAGAGAGAGCAGTCTCGGTAGAGTGGAGGGGACGGAAGCCAGATTGGAGGGGGTCTAGGAGAGAATGGGAGTTAAGGAATTCTAGGCATCTATTGTAGACGACTCGTTCTAAGATTTTGGAAAGGAAGGGTAGTAGGGAGATAGGACGATAACTGGAGGGGGAAGTGGGGTCAAGAGCGGGTTTTTTAGGATGGGGGAGACGTGGGCGTGTTTGAAGGCAGAGGGGAAGGAGCCCTTGGAGATTGAGTGGTTAAAAATAGAAGTTAAGGAAGGGAGGAGGGCAGGGGCGATGGTTTTAAGAAGGTGAGAGGGAATGGGGTCCGAGGCGCAGGTGGAGGGGGTGGCACTTGCGAGGAGGGAGGAGATCTCTTCTGAGGATACTGCAGGGAAGGATGGGAAAGTAGGGGAGGGGTTGGTGGGGGGGAGGGGAGAGGCGGAGGGGTGACTTTGGGGAGCTCAGACCTGATCGTGTTGATTTTCGTGAGGAAATAGGTGGCCAGATCATTAGGGGTGAGAGATGGGGGAGGGGGGGGAACAGGGGGCCTAAGGAGAGAGTTAAAGGTCCGGAACAATCGGCGGGGGTGACGGGCATGGGTGTCGATGAGGGAGGAGAAGAAGCTTTGCCTGGCGGAGGAGAGGGCAGAGTTAAGGCAGGAAAGGATAAATTTGAAGTGTGTGAGGTCGGCTTGGTGCTTGGACTTTCGCCAGCGGCGCTCAGCAGCTCGAGCATAGGAGCGTAGGAGGCGGACGGAGGAGGTGATCCAGGGCTGTGGGTTAGTGGCGCGAGAGCGGCGGAGGGAAAGGGGGGCGAGAGAGTCGAGATGAGTAGAGAGGGTGGAGTTGAGAGCGGAGACCTGATCGTCGAGAGTGGGAAGAGAGGACAGGGCGGCAAGGTGAGGCGAGATGCTATTGGAAAGACGGATGGGATCGAGAGAGCGGAGGTCTCTGTGGGGCAGTAGCGAAGATTTGCAGGGGGAGGGAGTGTGAGAGATGAGGCAGGTGAGAAGGTTATGGTCCGAGAGAGGGATTTCAGAGTTGGTGAGTGAGGAGATAGTGCAGCGGTAGGAGATGACAAGATCGAGGGTGTGACCGAGTCGGTGAGTGGGCGCGGTATGGTGGAGGAGGAGGTCGGCAGAGTCGAGGAGGGATAGCAGGCGGGCGGCAGAGGAGTCGTCGGGTACATCCGTATGGATGTTGAAGTCTCCAAGGATCAGAGTGGGCAGAGAGAAGGAGAGAAGGAAGGTGAGAAAGGGGTCAAGGTGGTTGAAGAAGTCGGAGGTGGGACCGGGAGGGCGGTAGATGACGGCGACAAGTAACTGGAGTGGGTGGTAGAGGCGAATGATATGGGCTTCGAAGGAGGGGAAGGAGAGGGAGGAGGAGGAGGGATAGTGCGGAAGCGGCATCGGGGCGAGAGGAGGAAGCCGACGCCTCCTCCCTTACCGGTGAGTCTGGGGGAGTGGGAGAAGGAGAGGCCTCCGCTGGAGAGAGCGGCGGCGGAGACCGTGTCTTCGGGAGAGAGCCACGTTTCCGAAAGGGCGAGGAGGAGGAGAGAGCGGGAGAGGAAAAGGTCATGGATGAAAGGTAGCTTGCCTGTAACAGAGCGGGGGTTCCAGAGGCCACACTTGAAAGTAGCTGTGGGTGCAAGGGGAGGAGGGGGGGAAGGGCGGGGGGAGGGGAGGGTTTGGATGGGAAGGAGGTGGCGGGGCCCTGGACGAGGAGAGGGGGATGAGGGGTGGCGGTGGGACAAGAGGACTGGGATGGGGCATGGGTGGGGAAGAGAGAAGGGGGGAGGGGGTGAAGAGGGGGTTAGGTGGGGGGAAGAGTAGGGGGAGGGGGAAGAGGGGTAGCGCTGGTAAAGTGGGGTTCTAGGGCGGGAGAGAGGCGGGGGGAGGAGACAGAGGAGAGAGCGGGAAAGAGCTGAGCGAGAGAGGGGAAGGGGAAGGGAAGGGGAGGATAGGAAGGGGCGGGAGGGGGGAGGGGGGGAGGAGGGTCATGGCGAGGCCAGAGAGGTGGGTGGCAGCACTGACAACAATAAACAGTAATAAACGAAATCGGTAATATAGCAACATGATACAATATGATACAATACAGTGGTGCTAATATAGCAACATGATACAGTATGATACAATATAGTCGTGTTAATAAAAGGGGTGATGACCAGGGTCGGGGGTAGACTCGATTAAGGGGCGACCTGATCAAATTCAAAATCTGACGACAATAAACAATAAAAAGCGAGATCGCAAATATAGCAACATGCTACAGTAAGGCACACTACAATAGTGTTAATAAGCAGGCGATGACCAGGGTCGGGGGACGAGCCGACCCTACCCGATCAGACTCAAAGTCGAGCGGCCAGCGGCCGAGAGAGTCCCAGAGCTCATGACCAAATAACCCTGTGGCGGCGGGGGCGGGCCCTGAGGTTGTCCGGGGTGGGTGGCGGCCGTAGCCGACAGACGTCAGCAATATCTCACATCTCTCATCGTTTCTGAATTCCCACTTGAACAATGGGCAATTCACATTCCATGTAAGTCTCCATTCGACGTTGCATGATTTTTAGCAATCTCTTGTTGGCATGTGTGATCAAGGGAACTGTATGATATTTGTTCCATTTAGTTGGATTTATTGTATTGTATTGTTGTATTAGTCATTACATTTAATTGTTACATTTAGTTGTATTTCTTTTCTTCAGGACTGGAACATAAACCCATCTCTTCCAATCAGATGGCCATTGCGTGGTTAGCCATACCTGTTGGCATAATTGGGTAAGGACTTTTACTGACTCTTCTCCATGTGCCTGAAACCCCTCATAAAGAAGCCTATCAAAGCAAGGTGGCTTCTTTTTGGAAAGGCAGAGCAAAGCTGATCTAATGTTGTTTTCCCTGGTGAGTGGCTCTAATTCATAAGGAACATCTTCAAGTACTTCCTGTATCTTGCTGTCCTTCTGGTTTAGTTCCTGTGTATATTCCTTCCGTCGCCATTTGCTTCCCCTGACATCATTTATCATCTAACAAAGCCAAACTGAGAAGGAAATACCACTGACTTTAAAGCACTCACTCACCTTACCCTCTCCTACCTCACCTTGCTACTCTCCTACTACAACCCAGCCCACTCACTTCGCTATTCTAATGCCAACCTATCTCGCCGCTGACTTCTCTCCAACATCCTGCTCTGGCCCGGAACACCCTCCCTCCTCATATCCGACAGAAAATTACTCTTCTCACCTTCAAAGCCTTTCTAAAGGCACATCTCCAAGAGACCTTCCATGACTAAGCTCTCTTGCTTGCTTTCTGCCCTCCCGGCCCCACAGCACTGTTGTATGTATATGTGATTGATTGATTTATATCAGTGTTTGTCTCTCCCTCTAAACTGTAGGATAAGGGACTGTGTCTGTTATTATATTGTACTCTCCTAAGCGCTTAGTAGAGTGCTCTGCACGATTGACTGACTGACACCAGTTCCCAGTTTGAAACCACCTCCCTCTACACTGTCCTCTGAAAACCCGGATCCCCAGGGGTAACTACCCTCATGCATCATCCTCTGCCACCCCCATAGGTCCCTCTCTGGAACCCGTGTCCCTCAGCATCCTTGTCCCCACCAGCTGTAGCATCTCTGCCTCAGTAACCCCAGACCCAACCTCTAGTTCATTCATTCACTCAATCATATTTATTGAGTGCTTACTGTGTGTAGAGCTCTGTATTATGCGCTTGGGAAAGTACAATACAGCAATAAAGAGAGACAATCTCCGCCCACAGTGAGCTCACAGTCAAGACGTGGGAGGGTGGAGGGTGGAAATAAAATTACAGATATATACATAAGTGCTGTGGTGTGGGGAGAGGAGGAAGAGCAAAGGGAGCAAGTCAGGGCCACACAGAAGGGAATGGGAGATGAGGAAAAGTGGGGCTTAGTCTGGGAAGACCTCTTGGAGGAGATGTGTCTTCATTAAGGCTCTGAAGCAGGGGAGAGTAATTGTCCAGTAGATTGGAGGAGGAAGGGCATTCCGGGCCAGAAGTAGGATGTGAGCCAGGGGTTGGTGGCAAGACAGGTGAGAATGAGGCACAGTGAGAAAGTTAGCACCAGAGGAGGGAAGTGTGTGGACTGAGTGAGGTGAAGTAGGAGGGGGCAGGGTGATGGAGTGCTTTAAAGCTAATGATGAGAAGGTTTTGTTTGATATGGAGGAGGATAGGCAACCACTGGAGATTTTTGAGGAGGGGGTGACACATCCTGAACGTTTCTGTAGAAAGAAGATCCAGGCAGAGGAGTGAAGTAAGGACTGGAGTGGGGAGAGACAGGAAGCTGGGAGGTCAGAAAGGAGGCTGATGCAGAATATAGGTGGGATAGGATGAGTGATTGTAGTAATGTGGTAGAGGAAGGGGTGGATTTTAATGATGTTGTGAAGGTGAGACCGACAGGATTTGTTGACTGATTGGGTATTTGGGTTGAATGAGAGCGTGGAATCAAGGATAATGCCAAGGTTACAGGCTTGTGAGACGGGAAGGTTGCTAGTGCTGGCTACAGAAATGGGAAAATCTGGGAGAGGACAGCGTTTGGGTGGTAAGAAAAGGAGCTCTCTTTTGGATATATTAAGTTTGAGGTAATAGGAGGACATCTAAGTAGAGATGTCTTGAAGGCAGGAGGAGATGCGAGCCTGGAGATAGGGAGAGAGATCAGGGGAAGAGATGTAGATTTGGGTATCACATCAGCACAGAGGTGGTAGTTGAAGCTGTGGGAGTGAATGCGTTCTCCAAGCGAATGAGTGTAGATGGAGAATAGAAGGGGATCGGGAACTTAACCTCGAGGGACCCCACAGTTAGGGGGTGGGAGGCAGAGTAGGAGCCCATGAAGAAGACTGAGAATGAACAGCCAGAGATTAGAGGAGAACCAGGAGAGGACAGAGTCAGTGAAGCCAAGGTTGGATATCTTATCCGGGAGAAGAGGGTGGTCCACAGTGTCAAAGGCAGGAGAGTAGTCGAGGAGGATTAGGATGGAGTAGGAGCCATTAGATTTGTCAAGAAGGTGATCATTGGTGACCTCTAAGAGCATGGTTTCAGTGGAGGGGAGGGGAGAATTGTAGGAGAGGAATGTGAGGTGTAGATGACTTGCTCAAGGAGTTTGGAGAGAAGAGGAAGAAGAGCGATGGGACAATAACTGGAGGGAGCAGTGGGATCAAGGGAGGGTTTTTTAAGGATGGGGAAGACCTGGGCATGTTTGAAGGCAGAGGGGAAGAAGCTATTGGAGAGTGAGTAGGAGGGAAAGGGCAAAGTTTTTATAAGGTGGGAAGGAATGGGGTCATTGCGCATGTGGAGGAGGTGGCATTTGAGAGGAGCAGAAGATCTCCTCTGAAGATACTGCTGGGAAGGATGGGAAAGTTGAAGAGGGGGCCGGGATGAAGAGGGGCTGGGGAGTGGGAGGGGCCATTTTAGGAAGCTAGACCTGAGGGTGTTAATTCTCTTAATAAAGTAGATGGTCAGGGCACTGGGGGCAAGGGATGGGGTGGGAGGAGGGACGGGCAGGCCTGAGGAGGGAGTTAAATATCTGGAACAACTGGCGAGGGAGCTGGGCAAGAGTGTCAGTAAGGGAAATTGTTTTGCGGGGAGAGCTAGCTAGCCCCTCCCACCTCTGTATGCCACATGCCCTGGCCCGGAGATGGACAGCCCTGCCGGGAAAGTCACCCCCTCTCAGGAGACACCCCTCCCTCTCCCTTCTGGAGACTGACTGAATTAAACTCTGCTCAACTCCAGCTTCAAGCTTCAGTGATTGGGAATGTCCATTTCATCCAACCCAGTGTGGCAGGTGGTATCAGAGATCACAGGCTCCATCGATGATCCACTAAGTGCTTACTGTGTGCAGAGTACGGAACTAAGACCTTGGGAGAGGACAGAATGATCAGAGAAGAGCTTGGGCAGTGTGGCCTGTTGGAGTGGCACGGCCTAGTGGATGGGGTCTGCAAGTCAAAAGGACCCGGATTCTGCCACTCGTCTGCTGTGTGACTTTAGGCAAGTCACTTCACTTCTCTGAGCTTCAGTTCTCTCATCTGTAAAATGGGGATTAAGACTTTGAGCTCCATATGAGACAGGGACTGTGTCCAACCTGATTTGCTTGCACCTACCCCAGGGCTTAGTACAGTGCCTGGCACATAGTAAGCACTTAACAAATACCATAGTTATTATTATTATTATTGGGCTTTGGGTCTCTGGTCCAGGATCAAGATGGCAACCAGATGGGGTGGAGATGTTTCCAACTCCCAGATGATGGGCCAGCTGAGGTCTTGGGGAGTCGGGGAAGCTTCGCCTTGCTGTTCTTGGTGGTTTCACTACTTGAGTTTACCGATAGGAGGGACCTGAAGCCTGTCACCCCTGGTTTGATCAGGATGGTTGACAAAGACCCCTCAGGATGGCTGGATCTCTCCCATGTGAGACAAACCCGGGTGGAGGCCGATTAAAGGTTGGCTGTGCTTCAGAAGGAGACCAAAAGGCCGTCACCGGGGAGCTCAGAGTCCCGACTGTAAGGCGAGTTCAATGGGCGTGTCTGGAGCCAGACTACAGATTTGCTAGTAAACCACTCCATCTACTGCAGAGGTCTTCCCTGTCATCATCATCATCAGGTTATCATTCCCTCACTCTTCAACCCGAGAAAACCACTTCTCTCCTGTCTTCAATATCCTACTCACATCACATCTCCACCAGGATGTTTTCTCTGACTCATCTCATCTCCCCACCCCACTTTCCCTCCTTACTGCCATCACCCATGACTTGAATCTGAATCTCCTAAAATGTTAGATATTCACCCACTGTCACCCAGACAGCTCTGAGGTATTTACAGGCTTCCCCTATCCACAAATATAATTTAATGTCCGTCTCCTCGGCTAGACCGAAAGCTCCTTAGGGGAAAGAAGCATGCCCTACCTATTCGCTTGTACTCTCCCAAATTCTAGTTCAGTGCTCTGCTCACGATACCTGCTCAGTAAACAAGATCGATAGATTGATCTGAGAGTCTACTCGGGGCTGAGTCCATGCGGGTACACGGTAAGCAATTGAGACATGGTCCCCGTCCCAGCTGAGGCTGACAATATCCGAGATAGAGCGAGCAGGTTTCTTAGCTGCATTTCCTGATGAGGAAACTGGAACGCACAGTGGTTGAGTGACTTGGCCAAGGTCACAGAGCGGGCCAGTGGCCAGAGCATAGGATGAGGACCCAGGTCCCCATGCAATTTCCGTGAAGGCTCGCTGCCCTGCCTGGCCTGGGCTCACTGGCCCAGACCAGTGGTCAGCACCTCTGTGGCTTTGCCACAGCTAATGGCAGTTGTAGAGGATGGTTTTCCATGTTCCCCTGGCACGCGAGCCTCCCTGCTCCTCAGACCCACGTGTTGGCGGGTGTCACTTTCTATCTGAAGGATGCCGAGGATCGGACAGAACAAGGCGAACCGTTCTGGCCCCTCTGGAGCTGAAAGAGAGTCGGAGAGATGGTACCCTAACGAGAGTGCGGCTCCCCTCACCTGGAATCGGGGGGGACCCTCCCTCCTACAGGCTTCAGAGGAGCCAGGGAGGGGGCAGAGGGAGAGGGATGAGGATATGAGTGTCCGGGGGAGGGGTGGAACTTGAAATATTTTCAGGAAAACTACACTCCCCAGTTGCACACACTGCTGGGAGCATTATTGTTTTCCTCAAAATTTCTTATCTGAAACAGCTCAATTTTCAAGCCAAGATAAATGGAGCAAATTTGGAAGAAAATATTGTGCTTTGAAGCAGGGGCTATTTCCAGAGATCAATTTGTCTCTCTGCATTGTTTTCTGGCCCTTGAGCATCGTCTCTGAAAGTCTCAGGAAGCCCCCGGGGAGGAGGGCGGCGGAGAGGAGGTCACCATGGAGACTGAGAGAGCTGAGCACAGGAGCATCCCCATCAAGAGACTCCAAATGGACCATGCCCACCTGCCTCCTGTTTTCACACAGGAGGTGAAAGGAAGAGCCTGAGCGGCAGGGAAAACATCTCACTAGTCCTAAACTCATCTAAATCCTAGGAAACACAGCAGGGAAGCAGTGTGGTCTAGTGGACAGAACATGGGCCTGGGAATCTGAAGGACCTGGGGTTCCGAACCCGCTCTCTCCCTCATCTGCTGGGTGACCTTGGGCTGAATCACTTCACTTCTCTGGGCCTCATTTACCCTCACTGGTAAAACGGGGGATTAATATGTGAGCCCCTTGAGGGACATGGATTGGATCCATCCGGATCAGCTTCTATCTATCCCCAGCACTTAGTACAGAGCCTGGCCATAGTAAGCCGCTTAACAAGTACCCAATAATAATAATAATAAACCCCAAAATGCCCCCGAAAGCTCAATGCCTGGAAATGTGGGGACCAACCTGTATATATCTTCATCACCCTATTTATTTTGTTTAATGAGATGTACATCACCCTGATTCTATTTATTTGCCATTGTTTTTATGAGGTGTTCTTTCCCTTGACTCTATTTATTGCCACTGTTCTTGTCTGTCTCCCCCGATTAGACTGTAAGCCCGTCAAAGGGCAGGGACTGTATCTGTTGCCGATTTGTACATTCCAAGCGCTTAGTACAGTGCTCTGCACATAGTAAGAGCTCAATAAATACTATTGAATGAATGAATGAATGAATGAATGAATGACCAAGAAGCAGCCAAGGTTGCCAGCAGCTGGGAATGATGTTCAGGGGGTGGGAGACATTTAGAATCCCAGCATTGCTCTCCAGTGGCTGAACTTGGATTTGCTTCCATTTTTCACCCCTCCACTTCTTTCCATTGCGGTAATTTATTTACTTATACTGATGTCTGTCTCCCCCTCTACACTGTAAGCTTGTGGTGGGCAGGGAATGTGTCTGTTTATTGTTATATTGTGCTCTCCCAAGCTCTTAGTACGAGTTCTGCGCATGAGAAGCAGCAATGGCGTAGTGGATAGAAACGTGTATATACTGTATATGTTGTGTATATCTGTACATATTTATATTTCTATTTATTTCTATCAATGATGTGTATATATCTATAATTCTATTAATTTATATTGATGCTACTGATGCCTGTTTACTTGTTTTGATATCTGTCACCCCCCTTCTAGACGTGAGCCCGTTGTGGGCAGGGATTTGTCTCTATTTGTTGCCGGATTGTACTTCCAAGCGCTTAGTACAGTGTTCTGCACACAGTAAGCACTCCATAAATATGAATTGAATGAATGACTGAATGGGCTTGGGAGTCAGAAGTTCACGAGTTCTAATCCTAACTCAACCGCCCTTCTGCTGTGTGTCTTTGGGAAGTCGCTTTGCTTCTCTGTGCCTCAGTTACCTCAGCCGTAAAATGGGGATTGAGACGGTGAGCCCCATGTGGGACAGGGACTGCGTCCAACACATTTGCTTAGATCTACCCAGGGCTTAGTACAATGGTTGGCACACAGTAAGCGCTTAACATATACCATTCTTCTTTATTAGTATTAATAAATGTGTTGACTGATTAACTGCTTGATTGTGGGGCAGACTGAACTTACCCTAGGCTCCCACGAGCCAGTCAGCTGGAATGACCCTCAGTGGGCTGGAAAGTCGTTAACCAAAGCCTGCTGTCGGAAGAGTCTCCAGAGGAAACTGTTAGACAGCGGGAGTGTCACTATCATTTAAAATTGCTTTGGAGTAATTTGGGAATCTCTCAGAGACCAGAGATCATAGATCATTTGCTCATTGTAGACAGGGAACATGCCTCCAACTCTGTTGTACTGTACTCCATCAAGCACAGCGCTCTAACGTGGACCTCTATGCGGAATGGAGGTTCAAATCCACATCTCCAGCCCTGATCTCTCTCCTCTCTCCAGTCTCACCATTCTTTCCTGCCTTCAAGACATCTCTAATAATAATAATAATGTTGGTATTTGTTAAGCGCTTACTATGTGCAGAGCACTGTTCTAAGCACTGCGGTAGACATAAGGGGATCAGGTTGTCCCACATGGGGGCTCACAGTCTTAATCCCCATTTTACAGATGAGGTAACTAAGGCCCAGAGAAGTTAAGTGACGTTGCCACAGTCACACACCTGATCCTCCTTGACCTCTCTGCTGCCTTTGACACTGTCGACCATCCCCTCCTCCTCCATACCTTATCTCACCTTGGCTTCACGGACTCTGTCCTCTCCTGGTTCTCCTCTTACCTCTCTGGCCGATCATTCTCGGTCTCCTACGCTGGAGCCTCCTCCCCCCTCCCATCCTTTAACTGTTGGAGTTCCTCAAGGGTCAGTTCTTGGCCCTCTTCTGTTCTCCCATTTACACTCACTCCCTCGGTGAACTCATCCGCTCTCACGGCTTTGACTACCATCTCTACGCAGATGACACGCAGATCTACATCTCCGCCCCTGTCCCTCTCCCCTCCCTCAGGCTCGCATCTCCTCCTGCCTCCGGGACGTCTCCACCTGGATGTCGGCCGCGCCACCTAAAACTCAACAATGAGCAAGACTGAGCTCCTCATCTTCCCTCCCAAGCCCGGTCCGCTCCCAGACTTCTCCATCCACGTGGATGGCACGACCATCGCTTCCCGTCCCGCAGGCCCGCAATCTCGGTGTCATCCTTGACTCGTCCCTCGTCGTTCACCCACCACATCCTATTCCGTTACCAAGACCTGCCGGTTTCACCTCTACAATATCGCCAAGATCCGCCCTTTCCTCTCCACCCAAACGGCTACCTTACTATTACGGGCTCTCGTTATATCCCGGCTAGACTACTGTGTCAGCCTTCTCTCTGACCTCCCTTCCTCCTCTCTCGCCCCGCTCCGGTCTATTCTTCACTCCGCTGCCTGGCTCATCTTCCTGCAGAAACGATCTGGCATGTCACTCCCCTTCTTAAACAACTCCAGTGGTTGCCTATCGACCTCCGCTCCAAACAAAAACTCCTCACTCTAGGCTTCAAGGCTCTCCATCACCTTTGCCCTTCCTACCTCTCCTCCCTTCTCTCTTTCTACCGCCCACCCGCACGCTCCGCTCCTCTGCCGCCCCACCTCCTCGCGTCCCTCGGTCTCGCCTATCCGCCGTCGACCCCTGGGTCACGTCCTCCCGCGGTCCTGGAACGCCCTCCCTCCTCACCTCCGCCAAACTGATTCTTCTTTCCCTCTTCAAAACCTTACTTAAAATCACCTCCTCCAAGAGGCCTTCCAGACTGAGCTCCTCTTCCCCCTCTACTCCCTCTGCCATCCCCCCTTTACCTCTCCGCAGCTAAAGCCTCATTTTCCCTTTTCCCTCTTGCTCCTCCACCTCTCCCTTCCCATCCCCACAGCACTGTACTCGTCCGCTCAACTGTATATATTTTCGTTACCCTATTTATTTTGTTAATGAATTGTACATCGCCTTGATTTTATTTAGTTGCCATTGTTTTTACGAGATGTTCTTCCCCTTGACGCTGTTTAGTGCCATTGTTCTTGTCTGTCCGTCTCCCCCGATTAGACTGTAAGCCCGTCAAACGGCAGGGACTGTCTCTATCTGTTGCCGACTTGTTCATCCCAAGCGCTTAGTACAGTGCTCTGCACATAGTAAGCGCTCAATAAATACTATTGAATGAATGAATGAAAGTGGCAGAGCTGGGATTCGAACTCATGACCTCTGACTCCAAAGCCCGTGCTCTTTCCACTGAGCCACGCTGCTTCTCTGAGCCACGCTGCTTCTCTACTTGGATGTCCTCCCATCACCTCAAATTTACACATCCAAAACAGAGCTCCTTCTCTTCCCACCCAAACCCCGTCCTCCCCAACTTTCCCATCACTGTAAATGGCACCACCGTCCCTTCCGGGTCTCACAAGCCCGTAACCTTGGCGTTATCCTTTAGCCCTCTCTCTCATTCAACTCACATATTCGATCCATCGCTAAATCCTGTCAGTCCCACCTTCACAACCTCGCTAAAATCCACCCTTTCCTCTCCATCCAATCTGCTACCACCTTAATGCAATCACTCATTTTATCCCGCCAGGATTACTGCATCAGCTTTCCAGCCTCCTGTCTCTCCCCCACCCCAGTCCGTACTTCACTCTGCTACCCGGGTCATCTTTCTACAGAAATGTTCAGGACACGTCACCCCCGCTCCTCAAAAACCTCCAGTGGTTGCCCATCCACCTCTGCATCAAACAAAGACTCCTCACCTTTGGCTTTAAAGCACTCAATCACTTTGCACCCTCTTACCTCGCCTCACTTCTCTCCTTCTACAACCCAATCTGTACTCTTTGCTCCGCACACTTCGCTCCTCTAGTGTTAACCTTCTCCCTGTGCCTCCATATTGCCTACCTCGCCGCCGACCCCTCACCCATGTCCTGCCTCTGACTTGGAACGCCCTCCCTCTTCAAATCCTCCAGGTAACTATTCTCCCCCACCTTCAAAGCCTTGCTGAAAACCCATTTCCTCCAAGAGGTCTTCCCAGACTAAGCTCCACTTTTCTTCATCTCCCACTCCCTTCTGTGTCTCCCTGACTTGTTTGCTTTGCTCTTCCCCCTTCCCAGTCCCACAGCACTGCTCATATCTGTAATTTTATTTATTTGTATTGCTGTCTGTCTCTCCACCTCTAGACTGTAAGCCTACTGTGGGCAGGGAATGCGTCTCTCTCTGTCTGTGCTCATATCTGTGATTTTATTTATTTTATTGACTCCTGCCTCCCCACCTCTAGACTGTAAGCCCACTGTGGCAGGGAATGTATCCATTTCATCTTGTAATTGTACTTCTCCCAAGTGCTGTGCGGTGCTCTTGCACAGAGTAAGTGCTCAAAAAATCCGCCTGAATGAATGACTGAATAGGTGCTCGACTGATTGATTGGTTTGATCCGTTTAAGCCAAAGTAAGGGAGATTGGCCCCTTTGACCTGCAGGACCATCGCTGGATTTGCCTTTCATTGAAACTCTGCATGTCAGATTCTTCGAGGGTGCTGAGTGCCCTTCCGGCGATGAGTTAGGCTCAGTTAGGATGAGCAGCTCCGGTGGCCACTTTCACCGGCCCCTCGTCCACCTCTCCTCCCCTGCCATGGATGTCCCGCAGGCTGGACTGGACTCCCTGCTCTTCTCCTCTTCGCTCTCTCACTTTGGGGGATCTGATCTGCTCGCGTTGGCTTCAGGGGCAGCTCGGCTTCAGCTGAAGTTACAGTCTCCAGACTGTAAGCTCACCGTGGGCAGGGAATGTGTCCGGTATATTGTTGTACCGTACTCTCCCCACACGTTAAGTACAATGTTCTTCCCACAGTAAAAATCCCAGTACAGCATTCTACCCACTGGAGGGGCCCAGAACAGCCTCGGCACCTGGAAAACAGCCAGAACAGCACTCTACACACAGTAATAATAATTATAATGGCATTTGTTAAGTACTTACTATGTGCCAGACACTGTTCTAAGAGCCGGGGAAGATACGAGATAATCAGGTTGGACACGGTCCCTGTCCCGCATAGGGCTCACAGTCTTAATCCCCATTTTACAGATGAGGGTACTGATGCAGAGAGAATAATAATAATGATTATGGTATTTGTTAAGCACTTACTATGTGCCAGGCACTTTACTTAGCACTGGGGTGGATATACGCAAATCCAGCTGGACACGGTCCATGTCCCACACAGAGCTGACTGGAAAGTGCTTCCAGACTGGTTAACCAGAGAAGTGAAGTAACTTGCCCAAGGCCATTCAACAGATAAGTGGAGGAGCCAGGATTAGAACCCATGACCTTCTGACTCCCAGGTCCATGTTCTATCCACTAGGCTAGGAGCCCCATGTAACTGCCCACCAACACACCCTAGTTGAGTGCTCTGCCCACAGGAGTAGAAGGGTGGGGGATTGGGGTCTGGGTTGTGAAGTTTCTCCTGGTGTGGAGGGAGCTGGTGGGGCTGGAGGCCTCTCTTCCTTCCACCGTGGGTTGGGGTTTGGGGGGTCGGGGCCCAGAGACGGCTGCAGTTGGAGGCCTGGGGGGCTTCTAGACCTCGTGAGGGGTCTTCCGGGCCTCTGAATTGGGAACAGCCCAACGAGAGCCAATGGGGCCAAGGGACAGGCAGGAGCAGAAGCGGGGGCTGGGTGCGGGAACAGGGATCAGGCAGAAGCGGGGGCTGGGCAGGGCTGGGAGTGGGACGCATGGCCTTGTGGCAAGAGCCCGGGCTTGGGAGTCAGAGGGTGTGGGTTCTAATCCCGCCTCTGCCCCTTGTATGCTCTGTGACCTTGGGTGAGTTGCTTCTCTTCTCTGGGCCTCTGTAAAATGAGGGTCTGCGAGGCCCAGGTGGGACGGGGACTGCGTCCAACCTGATGGCCCTGTATCTTCCCCCGGTGCTTCGAACGGTGCTATGCACACAGGAAGCGCTTAACAAATACCATCATGGGATGAAGACTGTGAGCCCCACGGGGGACAACCTGATGACCTAAGTGCTACCCCAGTGCTTAGAACAGTGCTTGGCACATGGTAAACATTTAACAAATAGCATTATTATTATTATTGTGATGATGATGATGATGATTAATGAGGCCAGGGCAGGGGCGGGGCTGAGGATGGGGAGTGGGATGAGGCAGGGGCACCATCTGCTTTCCCGGGGAAGAGTTGGAGGGCGGATGGCTAGGCAGGTCGCTTAGTACAGTGCTCTGCACATAGTAAGCGCTCAATAAATGAAGTTTCAGGAATTTGAAGGGATTTCCAGGAGAACTAGCTTCTGACTGGTCTGAAAGACATCCAAGAGGAAGAAGAAGACTTGGAGGATCTGGTTCATATTCACTTTCAAAAGGAGAGAAACGGGGGAGGCGAGGTAGAGGTTGTCAAGTGTGCCCTGAAGCAGCCTCTGACGGTCTATTTTGAGGAAGATAAATAGGAGAGTATGTGAAGTCAGACGGCTGATCAGGGACACAGAATTTCGACCATCATTTGAACTCGGGGACTAAAAAGACTCTGCAGGTCTTCCCCTCTTTAGAATACAAATCTAGAATGGTCTAATCTCTTTTTATGCTTAAAGACGAAATGAACATCATTTGGTGGCCCTTTTATAAAGGGGAGTGACATTTATCTCTGGTATCTTTGTATATTAGCTGCCTCTTTAGGCAACGTGATGCATTAAAGTCTCCGTCCTTTCTCGCAAATTAGATGGCTGCATACCTGACTCACAACTAATTCTCTTCCCCTCTTCAGAGCCCTACTTAGAGCTCACCTCCTCCGAGAGGCCTTCTCAGACTGAGCTTCCCCCTTTTCCCTCCTGCTCCCTCTGACTGTCCCTCTACCCCCCCTTCACCTCCCCTCAGCTAAGTCCCCTTCCCCCCACTTCCCTCTGCTCCTCCCCCTCTCCCTTCCTCTCCCTCAGCACTGTGCTAGTCCGCTCAATTGTATATATTTTTATTACCCTATTTATTTTGTTATTGAGATGTACATCACCTTGATTCTATTTATTGCCATTGTTTTAATGAGATGTCCGTCCCCTTGATTCTATTTATTGCTCTTGTTTTTTGTCTGTCT
Source organism: Ornithorhynchus anatinus (assembly GCF_004115215.2). NCBI lineage: Eukaryota > Metazoa > Chordata > Mammalia > Monotremata > Ornithorhynchidae > Ornithorhynchus > Ornithorhynchus anatinus. Next base: position 22,289,605 of record NC_041734.1, read on the forward strand.
TCCCAACGATTAGACTGTAAGCCCATTTAATGGCAGGGACTGTCTATCTGTGCGATTTGTACATTCCAAGCGCTTAGTACAGTGCGCTGCACATAGTAAAGCGCTCAGTAAATACTATTGAATGAATGAATGAATAAATGCTATTGAATGAATGAATGAATAGCTGAGACCGCTTTTCTGGGGGCAAGGGTGAAGAAGCAAGAGAAGCAGCATGGCCTAGTGGCAGAAGCCTGGGTTTGGGAGTCAGAAGTTGTGGGTTCTAATCCCGTCTCCTCCACTTGTCAGCTGTTTGACTTTGGGCAAGTCACTTCACTTCCCTGGGCCTCAGTGACCTCATCTGGAAAATGGGATGAAGACTGTGAGCCCCAAGTGGGACCATTGATGACCTTGCATGTATCCCAGTGCTTAGAACATGGTTTGCCCATAGTAAGCGCTTAACAAATACCAACATTATCATTATTATTCTCTGGGCCTCGGTTCCCTCACCTTAAAATGGGGATGAAGACTGTGAGCCCCACGGGGACAACCTGATGACCTTTGTATCTACCCCAGTGCTTTAGAAACAGTGCTTGGCCCATAACAAGCACTTAACAAATACCAACATCATTATTATTATTTATTATTATTATTATTAAGAGTTTGGGAAAGGACAACTGGCAAGCAGTGGTGGCTCAGGGCCAGAGCCCGGGCTGGGGAGTCAGAGGTCATGGGTTCTAATCCCAGCTCCCGCCACCTGTTAGCTGTCTGACTTTTGGCCAATCACTTGACTTCTCGGTCCCCTCAGTTAGGTTAAAACTGTGAGCCCACGTGGGACCAATCTGATCACCTTGTAATCCCCCAGCGCTTAGAACAGTGCTTTGCACATAGTAAACGCTTAACAAATTACCACCATTTATTTTTATTCTCTGGGCCTCAGTTCCTCATCTGTCAAATGGGGGTGGAGGCTGGAGGCCCACTGGGGACAACCTGATTACCGCTGTATCTCCCCCAGGGCTTAGAAGAGTGGTCTGCACGTAGTAAGCGTTAACAGAAACCAACATTATTATTATTATTGTTATTATCTTTATTGTTGTTAACTGGGCAGCCCAGCTAAAGAAGGGAGGCGGGTTTCCGGGGGGGAGGGTTGGGGAAGGGACCCAGCAGGGCGGCCCCAAGGTAACAGAAGGGAGGGCGGATTTCCGGGAGGGAGGGTTTGGGGACGGACGAGCGAGGCGGATGGAAAACTGCGGGCCGGGCCCGGGCCCGGGGCCGGAGGCGGGGGCAGGGCCGAGGCCGAGGGGCAGGGCCCGGGGCATCTTCGGGGCAGGAGCGGCGACCGACAGGCGCTGAGGGGCTCAGCCCCAGCTTTGGGAGCCAGTCCCGGCCCGTGCGGATGAGAGGTAAGAGAGGCTGGGGGCTGAGGAAGCTGCAGGAGGTTGCAGGAGAGCTGCACAGCTGGCAGGAGGCTACGGGAGGTTGCAGGAGGCCTGCAGAGCTGCAAGGAGCTGCAGGCGGTTACAGGAGGGCTGCACGCTGCAGGGGAGCTGCAGGAGGCTACAGGAGGTTGCAGGAGGCCTGCAGAGCTGCAAGACCTGCAGGAGGTTGTAGGGGAGCTGCAGAGCTGCGAGAGCTGCAGGAGCCTACGGGAGGCTGCAGGGAAGCGGGCAGGGAGGTTGCAGGAGAGCTAAGGAGCTGCAAGAGGTTGTAGAGGAGCTGGCAGGAGGCTACGGGTGGTCGCAGAGGAGCGGCAGGAGGCCGTAGGAGCTGCAGGAGGCCGTAGGAGGTTGCAGGGGGCTGCCAGAGCTGCAAGGAGCGGCGGGGGGGATTGCACAATGCATCGCTCCCCTTCCCCCCGCCCCAAACCTCCCAGCTGTCATCCTCCGGATCGGGCTCCCGCACCTTTATTGCGTTATTGCCGAATTTTACTTTCCAATTCATTCATTCAGTGGTATTTATCGAGCCCTTCCGTGTGCAGAGCACTGTACAAAGCCCCTGGGAGAGGACAGTACAGCAGAGATGGCAGACACCTTCCCGGCTCCCCGCCTAGGGACCGATTCCGTCTCTCTCTTAAGAAGATGGAGTTGAAAAAAGTTGGAGAAGGAATTCCGAGGCACCCTCCTTCCTCCCGGGAAGGGATTTCCGTCGCTGGAAGGCCAGGTTGGAAACTGAATTGCCGCCTGAGCCCTTTGAGATTCCAAGCTCGCTGTGGGCAGGGGAAAGGGTCTGCCAACTCTGTAGAATTATTTTCCCAAACGCTTAGTACAGTGCTCTGCACAGAGTGCCCTGTGAATACCGTTGATTGACCGTTAGAAATAGCAAAACGGACACATCCCGGCTCTGGCCACGTGTCAGCTGTGTGACTGTGGCAAGTCACTTAACTTCTCTGTGCCTCAATTACCTCATCTGTAAAATGGGGATTAAACTGTGAGCCTCACGTGGGACCACCTGAATATCCTCTGTCTCCCCCCAGGGCTTAGAACAGTGCTCTGCACATAGTAAGCGCTTAACAAATACCAACATTATTATTCACCTCAATTGAGTGAGGCCAGGGTTGAAGTCAACAACTTGGAATGTGCTTCCAATGTTTAGGAATCGCGTTATAAAAGTAAATTTAAAATGATGCCCAATAAAGTATTTCTCTGTATGGCAAATATATGAAATGTTTCTATTTAGTTCTATGTGGGATTTGTTAAGGGCTCACTATGCGCCGGGCACTGTTACTAAGCACTGGGTGGATAATCTGGTTGGACACGTCCCACATGGGGATCCTAGTCTTAATAGTTATTTAGACTGTCTGATTCCCCCCACCCCAGATGGTAAGCTCGTCTTGGGCACGGACAGTGCACACTGCTTAGTACAGTGCCTGGTACGTAGTAAACACTTAAATGCTATTTTAAAAAAAAAAGAATGTGTCCGTTTATTGTTGTATCGTACCCTCCCAAGCGCTTATACAGTGCTCTGCAAACCAGTAAGTGCTCAGTGAACATGAATGAATCGATGAATTTTACAAATGAGGTAAACTGGGCACAAGAGAAGTGAAGTGACCCGCCCACTGTGACTGGGATCGGAAGCCAGGTCCTCCAACTCCCAGGCTGATGCCCTTTCCCATTAACCGTGCGGCTTCTTGAGTCCCCTTGACTTTCCTGCCCTCAGCACTGCCATCCTCCCTGCCTCATGAGCTTCTAATTTGGGCCTCATCCTCCCACCCCGCCTCTCTCATTCAACCCTCACATTCAGTCCGGCGGCAGATTCCGCCAGTTCAACCTTCATAACGTCGATAAAAACCTGCCCTCTCCGCTCTGTCCACTCCACAGGGATGCCAAGTGCTTATCGATTCCGGCCCTCGCCCCAACGGAGCGGAGTGTTGGGGGAAAGAGCTTAGCCTTTGACCTTCCCAGGAACGGTCCTGGGACCGGTTTCTCAGAGCAAGTTCTCGATGGGATTTGCCACGTGGCAGCCTGGCGGACCGGATTGAAATGGAGTGGCATCCTCACTCCATTTTGAATTATGGAGTGCGGGAGTGGGGGAGTTATCCATCTCCCCGGGAACATGTTCTCGGCGGACCTGCAGAAGGCCTGGTTTTTTTCCCTGACCGAAAACCCGTCCTTTCCTCGGTTCTTCCACCCCCTTGCTGGCGTGGCGCCCTGACTCGCTTCCCCACTCAGGCCCCCCGCAGCTCCAGGACCTATCGTGTCATTTACTTGGTGTTAAACCGCCTGGCCTTCCCCGTCATAGTCCGTAGAACTCACTGGTGCTAGGGATCTGTGTTTTTATAGATGTTGCGATTGACTCCTCCCAAAGTGCCTTAGTCCAGGGCCCTGAAAAAAAAAAAATTGGTATTAAGTGCTTACTATGTGCCGAGCACCGTTCTAAGCACTGGGGTAGATGCAGGATAATCAGGTTGTCCCACGTGGGGCTCACAGTCTTAATCCCCATTTTACAGATGAGGGAACTGAGGCACCAAGATGTTAAGTGATTTGTCCAAAGTCACACAGCTGACAGGTGGCGGAGCTGGGATTAGAACCCATGACCTCTGATTCCTAAGCCCGGGCTCTTTCCACTGAGCCATGCCCGCACAAAGTAAGAGCCCAATAAGTACCATGGACTGCCTAATGGGAGCCACGAGGGAAAGGAGCTGACAGCGAAGCTAAGAGCCGGGCTACTGGGCCGTTGGCCGTTTTGGAGGCCAGGGACAGTGACGGATCGGCATCCTCGGCTCCTCGTGGGCATGGAGGGTGTCTACCGAGTCTGCTGTGTTGTTCGATCAGTCCAGCGGTGCTATGTATTGAGCTCCCCTGGGTGCGGCGCGTTCTAGTGAGAAGAAAAAAGTAACCGAGTTCTAGCAGGACTTCGGCGGACACGTTCCCTACCCTTGCCGCCGCATAGGCGGTGAGTGAATTTCGTAAAATGCCTGGAAGATCACGGGTTTCTGGAGAAGGCAGGTTCCTTCGCCGGGGGGCCGTGCCGGGGCCCCTCTTGGTTGTTCGTCTTGCAGGAGCTGGGACGTGGTGGATCACGGCCTTAACCGCGCCCTCGGCGAGGCCGGAAAGAAGAGAGCATTCCTCCAACCCCGCTCCGCTTAGGGAGCCCTCGAGGTCTGGTCCGCCGGGCTACCCACTGAGACCCGAGCTCAGGACCGACAGCGGCGGGGCGAACCCCGGCGTGTTGACTGGAAGAGTGTTTAGTGGATAATGTGGTAATTGTGTTATCTGTTAAGTGATTCCGAAGGTCACGGCCTAATCCTGCCCCTGCCACTTGTCTGCTGCGTGACCTTCGGCAAGTCACTTCACTTCTGTGGGCGTCTGTTACCTCGCCCGAAAATGGAGATTGAGAGTGCGAGCCCCAAGTGGGACAGGGACTGGGTCCAACCCGATTTGCTCGAATCCACCCCAGCGTTTTCTACGGTGCCCGGCACGCAGTAAGCACTTGCCAGATGCCATCAGCCGATCAATCCTAACCTCCGGACCGGAAAACCCCCTTGCTGATGGCCTTGGGGAGGACCGTCCCCTCTCGGCGACCGTAGGGGCTTGGGGTTGTGGGGTCCCGCCTTGCCGGTTGTTCCTGGAGTTATAGCTGAACTCGCAGGGATCTCCACCTCCCGCTGCATCTTTCAGCCTGGGCGGGAGGGGACGGCCTCCTGCGCCCCGCACGGCTCTTTGCAAATTTCAGAAATAAAAAGTAGAGATAGTCACTTCAGATGGCTGAATCATCGCTCTCTAAGGCAACAGGATGACACATCGTCTTGTCCCTTCTCAGCAACGGCTCCGCGCTGTCGAGCGGCTGTGGAAGACAAGAGTCCGCGGAAGGACGGAACATCCTCCCACGAATGAGAGTGAAAAGAAAGACAAGCAGGGCGGGAGCAAACAGATAACTTGGTGGGTCGAGAAGAGCGGGACCATTAGCCCGCGGGGAGGGATAATAAGAGGCTCATTAAATAAAACGAAGTAGGAAGCCGGCCAGGGAGTTGGAAGTGCTAGCGATTGTGGGATGAAAGGTGCCCTGAGGGATTAAAAGAACTAGTCGAGGGCCCCAGGGCACTTTATAGTTGGTTTATCGCTGAAGGAGCTGTCAGAGATTCCCACACGCAGATTGTGTGTCGGAGCCGTAGAGTCAGGGGAACGGGATAGTTTCAGCCCCGTTCAACTGGATTATTCATATTCGGGTGCTTATTCATTCAATAGTATTTATTGAGCGCTTACTATGTGCAGAGCACTGTACTAAGTTCGCAGAGCACTGTGACGAAGCTCTTGGGGGAGGACGATAGAACAATATAACAGATGCCTTCCTTGCCCACAACGAGCTCACAGTCTAGAGGGGGAGACAGACATTCACAGGAGTAAATAAATTAGTGATATGTACGTAAATTGGGTTGGGAGAGGGAATGAGTTAAGGGAGCAAGTCAGGGCGAAGCAGAAGGGAGTGAGAGACCATCGTGGGGCTGGACTCACAGTCTCCATCCCCATTTTACAGACGAGGTAACTGAGGCCCAGAGAAGTGAAGAGACTCGCTCGAGGCCCCACAGCAGGCAAGGGGTGGAGCCAAGGCTATTATTATTACTAATAATAACTGTGGTGTATGTCAAGCACTCGCTATGTGTCAGGCCCCTTACGAAGCCCTGGGACGGATACAGAGCAAATGGGGTTGGACCCGGGCCCTGTCCCACGTGGGGCTCACAGCCGCCCTGCAATCCCACACCTCCTCCTCCTGGCTCCAGGTACGTCTCCACCCGGCCGCCCCGCTGCCGACCCCAACTTGACGGATCCTTAACGGAGCTGCTCCCCTTCCACCGAAACGTGCTCCTCCTCCTCTCTCTCCCATCTCTATCAGAAATACCAGTCAGTCCGTCGCTGGTGTCTATTAAGCGCTTACCGGATGCTGTCCTGAGTGCTTGGGAGAAGACCATACAGTAGAATTGTATCATGGCGTAAAGAAGCAGTGTGGGGTAGTGGGTAGAGAACGGACCTGGGAGTCAGAAGGTGATGGGTTCTAATCCCGGCTCTGCCACTTGTCTGCTGTGTGACGCTGGACAAGTCACTTCCCTGCTCTGCGCCTCAGTTATATCTAAAATGGGGATTGAGACTGTGAGCCCCACAATTTACTTGCATCCATCCCAGAATTTAGTACTGTGTCTGGCACATAGTAAGCACTTAGCAAATACCGTTATGATTATTATTATTAATTGGTAGACAGGATTCCTACCCACGAGGAATTTGTAGTCTAGAGCGGGAGATGTATACCGCCATTCTCCTTTATCCCAGAAGTCCACAATCTTGAGGTTATCTTGGAATTAGGTTGAGAAGCAGCCAGGCATAGTGGTTGGAAGGACCTGGGTTCTAATCCCTGCTCCGCCTCTTGTCTGCTGTGTGACCTTGGGCAAGTCACTTGACTTCTCGGAGCCTCAGTTCCCTCATCTGTAAATTGAGGATGAAGACTGTGAGCTCCATGTGGGTCATGGACTGTGTCCAACCTGATTAGCTTGTATCTACCCAAGAGTCCAGTCCGGTGTCTGGCACGTCGTTAGCACTTAGCAAATACCAATAAAAACAATCCTTGCTGTCTTGCGGTTTTCAAATTTCATCTACTGCCGAGACCTGCTGGTTCCTCCTCCTCCCCCCGACCCCCAATCAGTGGCTTTTTTTGAGTACCTACTATGTGCAGAGCTCTTTGGAGAGTGCAAGAGAGAAAGAGAAGACGTGATATCTACCCCAGCGCTTAGAACGGTGTTTGGCAAATAGTAAGCACTAAAAAAGTACCATAATAATTATCGTTGTTAATAGTAATGATAGTTATTATAATGATCCCTCCCTGGAGGAGCTCAGTGTTAAACTCACAGTCTAGGGGATTTGGGAGGGAAGATGAGCTGTTCGGTTTGGTACATATTGAGCTCGAGGTGGTGGCGGGACATCCTTGAAGTGATATCCCGGAGGCGGAAGGAGGCGGGAGCCTGGGAGGGGAGAGGTTGGGGCCGCACAGAGGCGATCGTTGAAGCCTTGGGAGCGGCTGAGATCCCCAAGGGACTGAGTGTCTGTAGGGGCGAGAAAGGGTCACAGAAATGATTCCCAAGGGACCCCCACAGGTGGGAGGCAGAAGGAAAACCGGAGCAAGAGACAGACGTCGCGACCAGAGAAGTAAGCGCTTAGTACTGTGCTTTGCACACAGTGAGCGCTCAACACATACAGTTGAATGAACCAGCGGACACCTTTTGTCATTCTAGGATAGTGCTTGAACCTAAATTCGGGCGAGTCTTCAGTCAGTCCATCCATGGTATGTACTGAGTACTGGCCGTGTGCAGAGTGCTGTACCAAGCACTTGGGAGAGGAAAAAACAAAGAGAGTTGGTAGGCAGGTTCCCTGCCTACGGGGACCTTTGGTGTAGAGGACTGTTTGGACCCGCAGAGGTCTCGGGGTTGTCATGGCGGAGCTGGGATTCGCTCCCGATTCGTGGCCGTGACCTTCCCCAAGCAGGGCTCCACCGGCCACGCCCAGATTCCTCCGGCGTCATCCCTCCGCAGAGCGTGCCGCTTCCTCATTTCCCTTGCCGGCGCACAGAACGGTATTTGTGGTTCGAAGCACACAGTAGGAAGTTGGGTGGGGGCGGAGGAAAGAAGCAGGCATGTAGCTTCTGGGTATCGGTTAGGTCCCTTTTCAACACAGGACTTGTGACGTGATTAGTTTCTGAGAAACGCAACCTAAATTCACATGTCATTGTCGGCACCGATTTTTTTTCTTTTTTCCCCCCCGACCTGGGAGCGATGGCATAAATGGGGGATCGATTCCCGAACCGATTGGATTTTTAGCCGGGTTTCCCAGAAGCCTGCACTCGGTCAATAGAGCGGCGGTCGTCTGGTGACTCAGAGAAGTTCCAGGATAGGGTAGCCAACTCGGACCCCATAAGAAATCCGGTGGATGCGCTGACCGTCCTGGGTGGTCCTCAGGTAGTCTCCCCACCTCGCTTCGATCTCTGACAGCTGGACTCCCCACCCTTGCATAAACCTCCTAGCCCAGCTTTTAAAACCGTTCTCCATATCCACCTTCTCTATCTCTGTCTCTCTCTGTCTCTCTCTCACACACACACTTCGCCATAAGATAGCAGTGTGGTCTAGTGGAAAGAGCACAGGCCCGGGAGTCAGAAGATCCCGAGTTCTAATCCTGGCTCCCCCACTTCTCAGCTGAGTGACTTTGGACAAGTTACTTCACTGCTCTGAACCCTGTGTCCTCATCTGTAAAATGGGGATTAATTCCTACTTAGACTTTGAGCCCCATGTGGGATGGGGACTGTGGTCAACCTGATTATCTTTTTATCTACCCAGGGCTTGGCACATAGTAAGTGCTTAACAAGTACCCTTAAAAAAAAAAAAAAGAAGGCCGTAAAGGAAGTTAGCGTTGCAGTTTTGAAACTGATGTGTTATAAAGCTGAAGCAGTTTAAATTTTAAGTCATCGTCTGTGCTGTTCTTCTTGACTTGACATGGTTTACCCTGTCCAGTTTGGCATCACTGAGGGATTTAGAGCGTAATAATACTAATAATAACAGTTATGGTACTTATTAAACACTTGCCCTGTGCCAAGCACTGGGATGGATACGGTGTAAACAGATTCATTTGTTCAGTCGTATTTATTGAGCGCTGTCTATTTATTGAGCGCTGTCGTGTGCAGAGCGCTGTATTAAGTGCTTGGGAAAATACAATACGGCAGTAGAGAGAGCCAATCCCTGTCCACAACAAGCTCACAGTCTTGACGGGGGACATCAATTCAAGTAAAGAGACGTTAATGTAAATAAGTGACAGATCTATACATAAGTGCTGAGGGGTGGGGAGAGGGGGGCAGAACCAAGGGAGTAAGTCAGGGTGGCACAGAAGGGAATGGGAGATGAGGAAACGTGGGTTTTAGTCTGGGAAGGCCTCTTGGCGGGTAGAGTCATTGTCTGGCAGATTTGAGGACGGAGGGCGTTCCAGGCCAGAGGGAGGACGTGGGCCGGGGGTCTTTGGTGAGACAGGTGAGGTCGAGGCCCAGTGAGAAGGTTAGCACCAGAGGAGTGAAATGTGCGGGCTGGGTTGTAGGAGAGAAGCGAGGTGATCAGATCCCACATGGGACTCACAGTCTAGAAGGGAGAACAGGCACTGAATCCCCATTTTACAGCTGAGGAAACCGAGGCACAGAGAAGTGACTCCTCCACGGTCACCCAGCAGGCAAATAGAGCCGGCAATAGAACCCAGGTCCCCTCTCTCCGAGGCCTGTGCTCTTTCCGTGAGGCCAAGCTGCATCTCTACCCGTAAAATGATGATTCCGGGAATCTGGGTAAAGGAGAGGGAAGGGTTTAGCATGTAAGTTCAGCTTTGAGAAGAGATGTAAAGAAAGTGACCTAACCTCATCAGGAGGAATTTGACATCCCTCCAGAGGTCCGGGTCCAGTTGGACGCCAAGATGATGACGTCAGTCTCCTTCCTGGCTCTGGCGGGCCCGAGATTGATTCCAAGAGGGCCGAAGGAAAAGCTGACTTGAGCGGATCCAGATTAAATCAGGTTAGTGAGACTAGGTTTTCTGTGAATCGATCCATCAAGAGGCGGCTACCTGGGGCAGATTTAAGTGCCTGGGAGAGCCCGATGTGGTTGGTGGTTGCCGATCCTTACCCTCGAGGAGCCTACGGAGGGAGACGGACGTCAAAAGAAATTGCAGGCCCGGGGAGCGGCCGAGAGTCTAGAGGTGTACGGAGGTGCTGATGAGTGTCTGAATGCCCAGGGGTTGGGGTTAAGTGAGGCGGGAGGACGGAAAACAGGAGGGAGATGGGCGAGGAGGCCGACGCCGTAGTCACGCAGGCGGCCCGGGCCAGATACCGGAACCCGGGAGGTGGAAGTTTGGGTGGAGAGGGAGGAGTGAGTTCCGGAGGTGTCCCGAGACTGAAATTGACAACACAGAGTGACCCGTCTGAGGGAGGGAGGCGAGGACGGGATGATGCTGAGCTCGTGAGGCAGGAAGGATGGCGTTGATGTTGTCTACGGTGATGGGAAAAATCAGGAGGGTTTGGAAGAGAAGATGAGAAGTTCAGTTTTGGACCCATTGAGGGGAGCGAAATATGCTGGATTAGATGTTCGTCGTGATAGTACTTATATTTATTGAGCACACTTGGTGTGGGATACTGAACGAAGAGCTTGGGAAATACAGAATAAAGGAGCGACGCATTCCCTGGGTCTCAGTCTTTATACCTCATTATGGTATAATGGGCGGGGAGGGGAACGAGCCCGCTAATTCTGTCGGACTGTGCCCTCCCAAGCTCTTAGTCCAGTCAATAATTACAATGTGGGTTCTCATCCCGACTGAGCCACTTGTGTGCTGTGTGACCCTGGACAAGCCACTAAACGTCTCTGTCCTTCAGTTACCTCATCTGAAAATGGGGATTAAGACCGTGAGCCCCACGTGGGACAACCTGATTACCTGATATCTACCCCAGCGGTTAGAACAGTAATTGGCGCATAGTAAGCACGTAACAAATACTGTAATTACTATTATTATTAATAAAAGTGTTCGATCGATTTCCTGCCCACCAGGAGCTTCCACTCTAACGGGGGAGACCCGTGGAAAAATCTTGACGGGTAGAATAGTTCAAATAATTGTCCATGCAGTTGACTTGGCAAGAGTACTGAGGAAAGGTTCAAATACGTTCGTAAATGCTGGAGTGGATTATGAAGCGTAGGGTCCTGGGAAGTTAGATGGGAAAGGCTTGGGGGAGGAGGTGGAGTTTTAGGGGGGATTTGGGTGCGGGGAGAGTTGGAGTCTGTGTGGTGGGAGGGAGGGAGCTCTAAGGTGGAAGGGCTAGAGAGCCAGGCCGTGCTGGGGAGAGTTGAAGGGGAGGCCCAGCTTAAAAGCTTGCCTCAAGAGGAAGGAAGACGGCGAGTCGGGGAACAGCGGGTGTAGTTGAGGAGGAATGAACGGGTGGAGGGCCTAGAAACCCTCAAGGGTTTGGGTTTTCGTTTGTCTCGGGGAGATCCAGGAATCCAGCGGAAGATTCAGATCCAGGGCATATGCATACCCCACTCTCAGGCCCGCCCCCACGCTTAAGCACATATCTGTAATTTATCTTAGTAGCCATTGCGCCCGGGTCCAGCGAGGTGTAGCGTAGAGAACGGAGACAACAGGTCACGTCAAGTCGGGCACCTTTAATCCCACTCCCTCCCGGGAGGTTTAGCACGTGGCCGTTGCCGGGCCATCGGCAGGGTGCAGCCGGAATTTGGCATTCCTCGGTCCCCGTGGATCGCTATGACGGCTGGTTGAGCTCGGCCTCGTGGCCCCACCGTCTGCCATCTCGGAGAGCCGTGGCCTGGTGCGGGGGCGAGGAGCCGGGCGCACTTCCATAATGCCAAGGCGGGGAGGGAAACCCAGTGCGCTGGGATCAATGCCAGGCTATGATGGGGCGGCGGTTGGAGGGGTCCTGAGGCGGCAGCGGCTGCTCTCCGGGGCTGGGGGACGCGCCGCGACCCCTCGGGGTCAGGTGGTGGGTGTGGGAAAGGGGCGCCTGGGAAAGGGGCACCTGTCGGGCAGTGCAGCCGGGGCCCGGGACGGTGGGGGCGAGAGGTGATGGGGCGACTTCAGCAGGTCGGAGTCCCCTCTGTGCGCTCGGGGACCTCTCGGACGGCGGGGGCAGCAGGGTGGCCCGGACCTCCCTCCCCGCCCCATGGCGGACCTCAACCCGGACCGCCGTTTGGAGCCGGGAAGGGAAAGGAGCAGGGGGGCGAAATGGACCACAGCAGCGGAGGCCCTTTGGGCAGGGATCCTTATTAGAAGTAGGGAAGCAGCACAGTGCGGTGGATAGAGCACAGGCCTTGGGAGTCAGAAGGTCATGGGTTCTAATCCCAGCTCTTCTGTTTGACCTTGGAGAAATCACTTGGCTTCTCTGGGCCTCGGTTACCCTCATCTGTGAAATTAGACTGTGAGCAGACAGGGGCTTTGTCCAACCCGATTTGCTTGTATCCAACCCCGTGCTCAGTACAGTGAACTTAGTACTTAGTAAACGTTTAACAGATGTTGTCATTATTAATTATTTTTATTATTATTAGAAGTAGCCGGGGCTTATCTTTATTGTTAATGGTGTGTATGCATCCATAATTCTATGTATTGATATTGATGCTATTGATCCTTGTGTACTCAGCACAGCTCTTCCACTTGTCAGCTGTGTGACTGTGGGCAAGTCACTTCACTTCTCTGTGCCTCAGTTACCTTATCTGTAAATGGGGATGAAGACTGTGAGCCCTCACGTGGGACAACCTGATGACCCTGTATCTATCCCAGCGCTTAGTACAGTGCTCTGCACATAGTAAGTGCTTAACAAATACCAACATTATCATTATTATTATTACTCGTTTTGTTTCGTTGTCTGTCTCCCCGCACTGCGAGCCCGTTGTTGGGTAGGGATTATCTCTGTTTGTTGCCAAATTGGACTTTCCAAGCTCTTAGTACAGTGCTCTGCGCACAGTAAGCACGCAATAAATACAACTGAATGAATGAATGCCACAGAGTCAAGCGCCCGAGGCTGAGGAAGGCAAACGGAACTGCTGCCTCTGGACTGTAAACTCCCGGCGGGCACGGAAGGAAGACCTGTTGTCAACTCTTTTGCGTCATATTTCCCCCGGGCGCTTAGTAGAGTGGTCTGCACACGGTGATGGATGGGACGATTCTGAGGAGAGGAGCGATGTGGGCCGAGTGATGTTGCAGAAAACGATCCGTGCAGCGCGTGGACGGTATAGATAAGAGAGGGGAGAAGCCGGGGGCGGGGAGACCAGTGTCTCAAATAGAATCAGAATGGTAAAGAAGCTGGCAAATCTAGTTTCCTCCTGCACCTCCCACTATCTGTGGTGTAATCAATCAATCAATCAATCAGTGGTATTTATTGGCCCCTTATTGAGTGCAGATCCATCAACCAGTCAGTGGTATTTATTGAGCACTTACTAAGTGCTTGGGAGACTACAGTACGGTAGAGCTTTACAGTCTAGCTGCGGGGGGATTGATATTAAAATAAATTTTGGATAGGGGCAAGAGTGCTGTGGGGTCGAGGGTGGAGCGAATAAAGGATGCAGGAGGGAGAGGGAGAATGGAAAATGAGGACTTGTTGCTTAATCCCGGCTCTGCCATTTGTCTGCTGTGTGACCTTGGACAAGTCTCTTAACTTCTCTGTTCCTCAGTCACCTCATCTGCAAAATGGCAATTAAGACAGTGAGCACCGTGTGGGGCAGGTGTCCAACCTGACCATCGGGTAACTAACTCAGTTGCAGCCTCTGGAGGGTAGTGAGCGCTTAACAAATACCGTGGAAGAGGACCATCGGAGGAGATGGGAAGCAGCGTGGCTCAGTGGAAAGAGCCCGGGCTTGAGAGTCAGAGGTCATGGGTTCGAATCCCAGCTCTACCACTTGTCAGCTGTGTGACTGTGGGCAAGTCACTTCACTTCTCTGTGCCTCATCTCAGTTCTCTTCTCACTTCTCACTCATCTCACTTCTCTGTGCCTCATCTCAGTTACCTCATCTGGAAAATGGGGATGAAGACTGTGAGCGTCACGTGGGGCAACCTGATGACCCTGTATCTGCCCCAGCGCCTAGTACAGTGTTCTGCACATAGTAAGCACTTAACAAATACCAACATTATTATTATTATTATGTGATTTTACTAATGCTTGGACGGCGGGGAGAACGGTGGTCTGATGTGTATGAAGGGGAAGTTCCAGGCCAGAGGGAGGATGTGAGCAAGGGGTTGGTTGGCGAGACAAGATGAGATGCATTCATTCAGTCACATTTATTGAGTGCTTACTGTGGGCAGAGCACTGTACTAAATGCTTAGTAGATGGAGGTACGGGGAACTGATTGGTGTTAGAGGAGCAAAATGTGGGGACAAAACACTGTACTAACTGCTTGGGAGAGTATGACAGAAGCCAGACCCCATTTCCCACCCTTAAGGAGTTTACTATCTGAGGAAAGAGACAGAAATTACCTGTGGGCAGTTGGAGGAGGAGAGGAAAAATAAGGATGTTATTAATAATAACAGTAATAATAATATCTGCTAAGCACTTACTATGTGTCAGGCACTGTAGTAAACCCTGGGGCAGATACAAGCAAATTGGGTTGGACACAATCCCTGTCCCGCATGGGGCTCGCAGTCTTCATCCCCATTTTCCAGATGAGGTAACTGAGGCCCAGAGAAGTGAAGTGACTTGCCCAGGGTCACACAGCAGGCAAGGGGCGCAGCCGGGATTAGAACCCATGACCTCCTGACTCCCAGGTCTGGGCTCTATCCACTACGCCACGCTACTTCTCTAGACCTGGAAGAGATAGCCGCATACACTGAATATATATATATGCATATATATTTATATTATATATATCTGTATATATATTTAGATACACACACACAAGTCAATGTGCACACATGCCGAGGATAAGCATGAGGTGGGGACATGCCAAGGGTGGATGTAATCAGTCGGTGGCATTCACTTTGTGCTGAGCACTGTACTAAGACCTTGGGAGAGTACATTAGAGCGGAGTTGCTGGACACGTTCCCTGCCCACAAGGAGCTCACAGCCTAGAGAAGCAGCGTGGCTCAGTGGAAAGAGCCCGGGCTTGGGAGTCAGAGGTCATGGGTTCGAATCCCAGCTCTGCCACTTGTCAGCTGTGTGACTGTGGGCAAGTCACTTCACTTCTCTGTGCCTCAGTTCCCTCATCTGTAAAATGGGTATTAAGACTGTGAGCCTCACGTGGGACAACCTGATGACTCTGTATCTACCCCAGCGCTTAGAATAGTGCTCTGCACATAGTAAGCGCTTAACAAATACCAACATTATCATTATTATTATTATTATTAGAAGGGAAGACAGGCGTGAAGATAGCTCAGTAAATTACAGATATGCACAGAGGCTCTGTGGGGCTGCGGGTGGGTGGATTAAAGGATGCAAATCTAAATGCAATGAATGGAAGGGTTGTTTTTCGGATTACTGGGCCAAATTAAGACAGTGAACGAGATATTTTTGCTTCTTTCCACATCTCATCTGTGAATCAGTGTGCCAGCTCCATCGTGCATATAACTGCTAGATAAATTTTGCTAAAGGTGAATGGATTTTTTTTTTTTCTTCCCAAGGCATCCCCGCCCACTCACCGGTGCAGCCTCGGATAATTAACGTATTAAGTATCGGCCCCTGGAAGGCTTTTTCACTGCCTCCAGATGTCAGTACATGTCAGCTGTGTGACTTCGAGCTAGTCGCTTCACTTCTCTGTGCCTCAGTTCCCTCATCTGTAAAAGGGGGATTAAGACTGTGAGCCCCACGTGGGACAACCTGATAACCTTGCATCTACACCAGCGCTTAGAACAGTGCTTGGCCCACAGTAAGCGCTTAACAAATACCATAATAACAATAATTATATTATTAATAATAAAGTCATTTTGGTATGTTTATCCGTAGCATTTTCTTGGTAAAGATGCGGAAGTGGTGTACCCTTGCCTTCATTCATTCAATCGTATTTATTCAGCGCGTACTGTGTGCAGAGCACTGTACTAAGCGCTTGGAAAGTACAGTTTGGCAACAAATAGAGGCAATCCCTACCTAAAGACGGGCTCATAGACTAGAAGGGGGGAGACAGACAACAAAACAAAGCAAGTGGACAAGCATCGATAGCGTCAATGTAAATAAATGGAATTATAGATACATACACATCATTAATAAAATAAATAGAATAATAAATATGTACATATATACACAAGTGCTGTGGGGCAGGGAGGGCGATAGAGCAGAGGGAGGAAGTAGGGGTGATTGGGGGAGGGGGAGAGGGAGGGCATTCCAGGCCAGAGGTAGGATGTGGGCCAGGGCTCGACGGCGGGACAGGCGGGAACGAGGCACAGTGAGGAGATGAGCAGCAGAGGAGTGGAGGGCGGATCTTGGTGATTTTATAAAGGTGAGACCGGCAGATTTTGGTGACAGTTCGGATGCTTGGGGTGAATGAGAGGGCGGAGTCAAGGATTACCCAAGGTTGCGGGCTTGTGAGACGGGAAGGGTGGTGGTGCAACCCACAGTGATGGGAAAGTCAGGGAGAGGACAGGGTTTGGAGGGGAAGATAAAGAGCTTGGTCTTGGACATGTTGAGTTTTAGGTGGCGGGCAGACATCCAGGTGGAGACGTCCTGAGGGCAGGAGGAGATACGAGCCTGGAGAGAGGGAGAGAGAACGGGACGAGATGTAGATTTGGGTGTCATCTGCGTAGAGATGATAGTTGAAGCCGGGGGAGCGAATAAGTTCATCAAGGGAGTGAGTGTAGATGGAAAACAGAAGGGGACCAAGAACTGACCCTTGAGGAACCCCTACAGTTAGGGGATGGGAGGGGAAGAAGGATCCCGTGAAGGAGACTGAGAATGAATGGCAGAGAGATAAGAGGAGAACCAGGAAAGGACGGTGTAAAAAACCTGAGTCTGCCGTTGTGTCCGATCAATGTTTTGATCCCTTGATCATCCTCCTTTGACTCTTTCCCATGGCGCTGCTGCCCAGCACAGGTGAATCGTCGTCCGATGCTTCGGCTTAGACCTTTCCCTTATGGGTAGCCTTTTATCGGCATAGCTCTAAGCTTCGTCAGCGCACCCAAACTCTCCTGCCATGATAAGGCGTCAATTCCTAGGAGAGACGCCCTGGCTAAACACGGGGAAAGCCTCACCGGGACACTGGAGCTTCGCTTGGAAAATTCTTCGGGGGCAGAAATCCTGTCCTGACCGAAGGAGACCAGGCTTTCTTGGACAGGGCAATCCCTAGTGGGCTCATGGCCATGTCACAGCTCATGGTTCTTCCTTGGATTGGAAGAATATTTCTTTTATACAGTATTTGTTAAGCGCTTGCTGTTTGCCAGACACTACTATACGAAGCTCTGGGGTGGATAATAATAATAATGTTGGTATTGGTTAAGCGCTTACTATGTGCAGAGCACTGTTCTAAGCGCTGGAGTAGATACAGGGTAATCAGGTTGTCCCACGTGGGGCTCACGGTCTAAATCCCCATTTTACAGATGAGGTAACCGAGGCCCAGAGAAGTGAAGTGACTTGCCCACGGTCACACAGCAGACAAGCGGTGGAGCCCTTCCAACCCCCTGGCCCGGGCTTTGTCTACTAGGCTCCGATTTGAAGTGAATACGCAGTCAATCAGTCAAGCGACAGTCAGTGGTTAGAGAAGCAGCGTAGTGTGGTGGGTAGAGGACAGGCCTGGGAATCAGAAGGACCTGGCTTCTAATCCTGGCATTGTCATTCGTCTGCTCTATGACCTTGGGCAAGCCACTTCTCTGTACTTGCGTTACCTCATCTGTAAAAATGGGGATTGAGACTGTAAGTCCTGTGTGGAACAGGGACGGCGTCCAACCTGATTTGCTCGTGTCCACCCCGGGGCTTAGTATGGTGCCTGGAACATAGTAAGTGTTTAACAAGTACCATAATTATCATTATTATTATCAGCCTCTACGATACACTGCTACGTGGATCATCTTCTTGACCCCTTTTCTCACATCTCCCCTTTTCTCTAACCCTCCAGTGGCTTCCCATTTCTTTCCCCGTCAGGCAAAGCGCCCGAGATGTCTGTCACTCTGGGACACTGGCCCAGCCTCGGCCTGGGGCTCTGGGCATTTGGTCTCGGGTCCACTAAAATCCTGAATTCTGAAGGTGGGGATTTTCCAGTTTTCTCGCCAACCCCTGAGATCCAAGAAAATGGAATGCAAACAAGCCATAAAACCAAGGAGAAGCAGGAAGAAGAAAGACCTGTAGTGTTTCTTCATGGATAATGGCAATGAAAGATAAAGGATTCCCTTTTTTTTCTCCCTAAAGCATTTGTTACCAAATACCATATATAACGTTCATAACAATGTTCTAAGTGTTGGGGTAGGTACAAGACAACCAGGTTGGACACATTCCATGACACACGTGGGGCTCACCGTCTTGATCCCCATTTTACATATGAGGTAGCAGAGGCACAGAGAAGTGAAGCGACTTGCCCAAGGCGCCACACAGCTGACAAGAGGCAGAGCCGGGTTTAGAACCTAGGTCCTTCTGACTCCCAGACCCGTACCCCGTCTACTGGGCCCCGGTGCTTCTCTTGTCGACCACCATTTTTCAGACCACTTTGAGTAACTGAAACTTCCCCATGGCCGGGCATCTCGCCACCCGTCCCTTCCGGCCCTTCACACAGTCCATCACTCGCCGGCCCCGCGATTGACTAGAACATCTCATGGGCGGAGTCCCACGTACCTAGCACAGAGCTTCTGGTACCGCAGATTGTACAAGTCCTCTGTTTTTATTTTGACATATTCACTGTCGACTTGCCCTTTGATTCAAAGCCGATTCTCTATATGTAGAGGAACTGTTAATGCGATTTTCCTTGTAACTCGAATAGTATATTAATCGATTTTGGAATGCCTTTTTTTTTCCTTTTAGCAGGGCTCGGAGAGGGTCACACATCCTCTTGATTTTCACTCTGGAGCAAGCTTTTTAAGCTTTTTAGTTTTTAGTTTTAGTTTGCTGTTTGCCGGACACTACTGTACGAAGCTCTGGGGTGGATACAAGCTAATAAAGTCGCACACGGTTCACATCCCACGTGGGGCGCACGGTGTTAATCCCCATTTTACAGATGAGGTAACCAAGGCCCAGAGAAGTGAAGTGATTAGTGGATTAGTTATCATTAGTGGATGGAGCATGGGCCTGGGAATCAGAAGGACCTGGGTTCTAATTCCAACTCTCTGTGACCTTAGGCACGTCACTTAACACCTCCGGGCCTCGGTTACCTCATCAGTAAACTGGGAATTAAGAGTGTGAGCCCCATGCAGGATAGAGATGGGGTACAACCTGATTAGCTCGTATCTTACCCAGTGCTTAGAACAGTGCTTGGCACATGGTAAGCGCTTAACCAGTACCATAATCATTATTACATTCAGAACTCGACCCCTTGTGTGCCTGGGAAGGGAAAACAGTACAGCCTGTAGCATTAGCTAGGGTTGGTTTCTTGATGAACTCCATATTAAGGAGAATGTAGGTTTTAGGGGTCACAGGGTCCAACTTTGTGGGCAGAAACTTCCTCCTGACGCTGGATATGCTCCCTCTCGAGGCAGGCTCATCAGTCAGTCTGGTATTTACTGAGTGCTTACTGTGTGGAGAGCACTGTTCTAAGCACTTGGGAGAGTACAATGCAATAACAGTTGGAAGGCATGATGACCTGTCTTGTTGAACTAGTGCTCCCTAATTCCAGAAAAACCCTGTAGCCAAAGTGAACCATCTTAAGTGAAAAGAAATGAAAGCGCGTAAATAGGGCGAGAGGAAAGGAGGTTGCCTGTCAATTTCCATATGGCTCTGTTTGCTTGGGATTCTGGGGTGGCTGCCTGGGCCCACTCTCTCAGTTGTGTGGTCGTGTGCTTCCCTGTCCGTGCCCAGAGTCACATGTGGTGATTCGGTGGTTATTCCGTCAGCACAAGGGGTCGCGGCTCTCCCTAGCCCTCACAGGAGCTGAGGATGGGGTTTATTGGAGGGTGAGCCCCCGAGTGGGGGAATCAAGGCGGGGTTCCCGCAGGGAAGCTTCACGGCCCGTGGCCTCATTTTCAAAGAGCGCAGAACTCCACGGGCTCCCCTCTGAAGTTGACGTAATGACCCGGTGCGCTCGTCCTGGGTTCTCCAGCTGCTCTTCTAACTGACGGGCAGTGGGAGCTCCCGAGAGAATTGCAGAGGCCTAGAGGTTTTTGGCTTTCGGTTGCAAACCCTAAGGCCACGAGAACTTTGTTTCCCCCCCCTTCTCTCTTAGGGTTGAAATTACAACGAGCTTGTCATTCCTTCTGCCTCAGGTACTTCAGCCTCTGGTTCATTTGAGATCTGAAAACCCTCTCGCCCTTCCCAAGAAGGTGCCCGGGAGTCCCGAGGCCAGTAGCACCCGAGTCCCTGGAGGTTCGGTCTCAGTAGGGCCGTCCGGAATCCCCTCGGAGTTGATGGCCCACCCCGGGGCCCTCGGCTGAACAGAAGGTCCTGAGGTCTGGGGAATGCTTCCTGATTCTTTGGCCTCTGGGCTTCCTCAGGCCTGGTCTCAGTCACCGGTTCTGACTCTGTTTGGATGGCGGTGGTGCACGAGCCAAACCCGGCCCACCACTCTTCTCTCTCTAGCGCTCACGCTCTTTCCTTGGCTGACCGCTTCCCTTCCTTCAGTTGTATTTATTGAATGCTTACTGGATGCAGAGCACTGAATTAAGCACTTGAAAGAGTACAATATAACAAGAAACGGACACATTTCCTGCCCACAACAAGCTCGGGCTCGCCCTGCTCCGGCCAGGTTCCGGAGAGAGCCGCAGGTCCCCCAGACGATAGACGGCCTCTCGGCCCCCGTTCCCCTTTGAGCGGGAGGTGGGTGGGGGTGCCGGGGAGGGGATGGGGAGGAAGGAGAAGTGACGTCTAGGCCGCTTTTAATTTTGGTGGGGGAAAGTGGAGAGCAGTTGAGCGGGGCCCCCCCCCGGCGGCATTTTGGCAAATGAAAAATGACAAAATACCGTTGATTCTCTTCCAGGAAACCAGGGCCCACGTGGCATCGCTCCGATGAGAAACTGAAGCCTTCGGTCACACTTTCCAAGAGATGTGACGAAGAGTCGTCACCCGGCAGCGATTCGCCTCTTCCGCGTCGGGAAGGGATTTGGCCACTGGGAGCTCCCTCCCAGCCCCGGCGAGCTCGGAACCTCCCTTTCCCGAGCGGCCCCCGGCTCGTGGACGTCCGCCGGGCTCCTTCCTCTCTCGGCTCGGGAGCCCGGGGCTCTTGGCGACGGGCGAGATGGAAGCCTTGGAAGTGGACGACATCAGCCCGGCCTTGGAAGTCACGGAGGACTTCTTCAGTTGTTTTGAGACGAAGCTCGAAAAAGCCGTGCAGCAGGGAGCGGTGTATGGAATTCAGGAAGTCCCGGAGTTGGTCGGGCAGGGCGGACTCAACGGGATAGCGGGCGGGGACGGACCTGTCGGGACCCCTGTCACCTGGGGCCAGAGAGGCCTCGTCTGGGAACCCCGCAAGAACGGACTCTTCGAAAGCAAAACGCAGAACGCTTTCCCGGCCAAAGAACAGCCGGGAGTCCCCAGGGGAACAGCGCCAGATCCCCTCTCCTGGATGGAGCGGAAGGAAACGCCCACCTTCAACTTTTTCAGCATCGGTCAGCGCCGGAAGGACAGACCTCGGTCGGTGAACGACGTGCTGATGACCGGGGAGGAACCGGTCCCTTTCAAACCGGGACACGTCCGCTCACGGTCCGACATCACCCAGGTGGACTGGGGCGGGATCCTCAGAGAGACGCCCCAGCAGTGGCCGTATAATCAGGGGGCTCCCGCCAACAGGTCACCGTTCTTCCCTCCGTCGCTGAAGAAGAGAGAGGACGCCCAGGGAAATACCGGTACGTGCTGGCGTGACGTTCCTTCTCGTCGGACGCGTCGGGAACTTTCCTCCACCAGCTGGCCCAAAACTCCCCCCTGGATTGACCTTGGTTGACTTCCCCCTCGAGGCCCCAGCCCCTTCTCCCCCAGTCCCGTTTCCACCACCGAGCAAAGGATCAAGAGGATGAGCACCCGAAAACCCCTTTCCTGACCCATGCCCCGGCTCCATTTCCCATCGAAAAACAGACACCGCCTCTCGGCTGTGACGATTAACCGATTTCTCCCCCTCTTCCCGAGGTGGTCCTTCCCTTATAATTCCCATTCACGCAGACACTCACACCTACACCCTTCAGGGTGGCTCAGTGGAAAAAGCACGGGCTTGGGAGTCAGAGGTCATGGGTTCGAATGCCGGCTCTGCCACTTGTCAGCTCTCTCAGAACAGTGCTCTGCACATAGTAAGTGCTTAACAAATACCAACATTATTATTATTATTATTCCTCACATCCAAACCCCCAGCCTCCTCTCACCTCAGCTTTCATTCTGCAAATTCCCTTTCAAACAGTAAGGTGGAGATGGAGCTTCTCGTTGATCATCTTTTCCACCACCTGCCTGCGTGGAAATGGGCTCCATGTAGGGGTTTAGTGCCTCCATCCATCGATGGCATTTATCGAGCGCTTCCCCTGTGCAGGGCACTTTACTGAGAGTTTGGGAGCGTCCGGTGCATTTGGCAGGCACGATCCCTGCCCCCAAGTAGCTTAGATTCTAATAGAGGAGCTTGGAGTTCCACACCAATTAGTAGTCATTTTTGACTCCCTGACTTAGTTAA
Organism: Ornithorhynchus anatinus; assembly: GCF_004115215.2. NCBI lineage: Eukaryota > Metazoa > Chordata > Mammalia > Monotremata > Ornithorhynchidae > Ornithorhynchus > Ornithorhynchus anatinus. The sequence continues at coordinate 22,312,283 of NC_041734.1, forward strand.
TGTTTGATATTGGTTAAGCACTTACTATGTTGCCGGGCACTGTTCTAAGCGCTGGCGTAGATACAGGGTAATCAGGTTGTCCAAGTGTGGCTCACAGTCTTAATCCCCATTTTACAGATGAGGTAATTGAGGCACAGAGAAGTGAAGTGACTTGCCCACAGTCACACAGCTGACAAGTGGCAGAGCCAGGATTCGAACCCATGATCTCTGACTCCCTAGCCCCTGCTCTTTCCACTGAGCCACGCTGCTTCTCTTCTGTTCCACAACAGCCTGGTGTGTTTTTTTGGCATGTGTGTGTAATCTGTTAAACGCATACTATATGCTAGACACTGACCTAAGCGCTCGTTGCAGTCACTTTCCGACGAAGGAATTCGCCCTCACCGTTCACCTTTTGGGAGTTCTCCCCCTGACCCTTGCTGCTCAGAGAACTCTCTTGCTCCCTCTCGGCACATTCTTTCTTTAGGATTTTTCTTTGTTTTTAAATCATTTATTATTATTATTATTAGCAATAACAATATTTGTTACGCTCTTAGTATGCATCAAACACCGTTCTAAGCACTAGGGTAGACATAAGCTAATCAGGGTGGACACAGTCCCTGTTCCACATGGGGCTTTACAGTCTTAATCCCCATTTTCCAGATGAAGTAACTGAGGCGCACGGGGAAGTTAAGTGACTTGCCTAAGATCGCACAGCAGACAAGTGGCGGAGCTGGGAGTAGAACTCAGGTCCTTCTGACGCCCAGGCCCGGGCTTTGTCCACCAAGCCTTGTAGTCATTGCGGCCACTTAAAACCCCTTCCAGCATCACAGTCTCTCCCCACACCGGTCCTGGACGGAGGAAGCGGGAGACGAGGTGGTTAGGCCTGCCTCCTTGCTGCTTCTCTTGTTGGATTAATAGAAAAGGAAGGTAAACACAGTGGTCAGCAGAGAAATTAATGGCTTTTGAATTAGGCCCGAAATACTGCTGGATGTCAGGTCCAGAGCTGTCGAGCGAATAAAATGGGTTTTTCTCTCACTTCCTTTCATTCTTTTTCCCTTTTGGTTTGGCGTGCTGCATTACAAAGCTACTTCTCCGTTTTCTGTTTCCCTTGTGTCCCACTTGGGGCTCACGGTCTTCATCCCCATTTTAGAGGTGAGGGAACTGAGGCACAGAGAAGTGAAGTGACTTGCCCAAGGTCACCCAGCAGTTAGGTGGCAGAGTTGGGATTAGAACCCAGGTCCTTCTGACTCCCTGGCCCGGGCTCTATCCCCTAGACCACGATGATGATGACGACGATGGTATTTGTTAGACTCTTACTAGTGTGCCAAGAACTGTTCTAAGCGCTGGGGTAGATATAAGGTAATCAGGATGTCCCACGTGGGACTCACAGTCTTAATCCCCCGTTTTACAGATGAGGTAACTGAGGCACCGAGAAATTAAGGGACTGACTTGCCCAAAGTCACTCAGCTGACTAGTGGAGCCAGGATTAGAACCCGCGGCCTCTGACTCCCAACCCCGTGCTTTTTACACCAAGCCATGCTGCTTCTCATTGCTTTGGGAACAAGCAAGAGAGGTTCATGAGGTAGTTCTTAATCAATCGATGGTATTTCCTGAGCGCTTAGTACACGCAGAGTACTCTGCTAAGCTCTTGGGAGAGTGCAGTACAACAGAATTAGCAGACACAGTCCGTGCCCCAAATGACATTTGCAATTTTCTCATCCCCTTAAATCACGGTTGCTCTTTTCCTTTCCCTCTGGCTCCAGTGGAGGGGAGAGGAGAAGTCAGGAGGATCCTCCATGCGAAGGAATTTCCACCACAGATACATCCGCTGAAACTTGGAGATCACGGGGGTGCAACGTTTTAGGACAGTTAAACCGTCCCAAAGCCTTGACATCTTTCTCATAAATCTTATTAAGAATGTTCGCCGAAAGCCTTTTCACCTTCCTTGGCTTGACGAGTGTTATTGAGAAGCAGCGTGGGTCAGTGGAAAGAGTCCAGGCTTGGGAGTCAGAGGTCATGGGTTCGAACCCCAGCTCTGCCACTTGCCAGCTGTGTGACTTTGGGCAAGTCACTTAACTTCTCGGTGCCTCAGTTCCCTCATCTGTAAAATGGGGATTTAAGACTGTGAGCCCCACGTGGGGACAACCTGATTCCCCTGCGTCTACCCAGCGCTTAGAACAGTGCTCGCACATAGTAAAGCGCTTAACAAATACCAACATTATTAGTAGTAGTAGTAGTAGTATTAAGCGCTTAACAAAGTCCATCGTTATTATTTTTGCCTCAGAGTGTGTTGGATTGAGCTCATCTCTTCACATGGCTTCAGTCGTTACCTCTCTGCGGACACTCCTCAAATCTCCCTCTCCTGCCCTGACCCTCGGACTAACCTAGCTTCCCTCTTGCCTCCAGGACATCTCCACTTGGATGACCCAGTGACACCTTAAACTTACCATTCTTCTCTCCTGAATTTCAGATGTGAATATAAGTGCTGGGGGAGCTGAGGGTGGGGATGGGTGCCCACACCTCGCTGACTCAAACACCCCAGTTGGCTTTGGTTTCATGGGGCCCCTGGGGGTTGGAGAGGTGCATTTTTAGCCGGTGCCCTCCCCGTCCGGAGCGCGGTCTTCCCGAACCCCTCGGGACGCCGGACGGTGAGCTGCTGCCGGGCCTCCCCCTTCCCCGCCGCCGATCGTGAAAGACTTCGTCCTCCGTGGAGCCGAGACTTCCCCCGGCCCGGTTAGGGGGACGGGGTCGCTCCACTCCTCTGCTCCCGGTGTGGGACCAGGAGGAAGTGAAGCGTGGCCAGCCTCATCCTCCCCCCGCCCCCTCCTTTCAGAGGCAGTGACTCTCTCGTTCCATCTCTTCCAGAACACAAAGACACGTTCCCCAACATCCTGAAGAAAGGTTACCTGGAAGTCCGAAAAGACCATGACAGTTACTGGCAGAGCTGTTACGCCGAACTCTCCCCGTTCCAGCTGTCCTTGTACCGCCTCGACCGCGGCGGCAACCAGAATCCCTCCGCCACCTACCCGCTGGCCCATTTCCAGAGCGTCACGGTCTGGGGCCACCTGGAGACGCGGGTGGTGGACACGGTCCTGGCTGACGATTCCCAGCTGCAGTTGCGGGCCGAGTCCCCGGGCGAGGCCCTGGACTGGGGCCAGAAGCTCTGGGCGGGAGCCCGCGGGGCCGGCCCGGCCTACGGGGACCGGCCGGACGGGCTGGAGAACTCGTCGGCGTTCCTCCGGAATGGCGACCCCGCCGTCTGGATCCCGAGGGCTCCTGGGACCGGCTCCGATCTCCTGCGGCCCCCGGCCCCCTCGGGCAGCTGGCGAGAGCTCCGGGACGTCCTCAAGTCGGGGACGCTGTACCGGCTGACGGACCAGAACAACTGGCAGGCGTCCGCGTTCGTGCTGAGCGGGACGCACCTCCTGGCGTTTCGGCCCGGCGGGCTGGACGAGGCCCCGCTGCTGAGCTACAGCGTCTCCGCCTGCCTGGCCGTGCACCCGGACCCCCTGGACGACCGGGACTCCTGCTTCCGGGCGGTCTTCCCCCGAGACGTCCTCCGCCTGCGGGCGGAGACGCGCCAGCGGGCGCACGAGTGGACGGAGGCCCTGAAAGCCGCCGCCAACGCCGCCCGGGGCTCGGGCCCGGACTTCCAGGTGACGCTCCGGAACCGGCCCCGAGAGCAGCCGGACGGGCCCGGGCTGAGGAAGAGCAAGCGGGAGTCGGTGACCACCAGCTTCCTCAGCATCCTGACCACGCTGTCTCTGGAACGAGGACTCACCGCCCAGAGCTTCAAATGTGCCGGTGAGCGGCGGGGACCTTGGGCGGGGCTCCCGCTCCAACCCCGGGGACGGCAGAGGCCGGGTGGGAAGCGGGGCCGGTGGCGGAATGGCGGGAACCTCCCGTTCCGGCGGGACCGTCCTCCGAGCGGCTCAGAGGGTGGCAGATGGGTCGGCCCTCCCCGGGAAGATGCAAGGCGGGATCTGCTCCTTTTCCCGGGGCAGGGAAACTGAGTCACAGCTAGGACCGGGACCCGGAAAATCTTAGACCGTCCAAGGGCTACCCGAAACGGAGGTGGAGACCCAGCTCCCGGCTCCGCCACTTGTCTGCTGTGTGACCGTGGGCAAGTCACTTCACTTCTCTGTGTCTCAGTTACCTGATCTGTAAAATGGGGATTGGGACAGTGAGCCCCACGTAGGGACGGGGACTGTGTCTGACCCTATTTGCTCGTATCCATCCCAGCGCTTAGAAGAGTGCCTGGCACATAGTAAACGCTTAAGTTCCACAATTATTATTATTCACTTCGGTTCATTGATGAAGAAAGCGGGTGGGGTGAGGACGAGTTCTTTTAGTTAGGTTTCCGTCCCGGAGGAGGTGGGAAACAGATTTTCACCGCCATTCGTTCATTCATTCATTCAGTCATACTAAGCTCTTGGGAAAATACAATACAAAAATAAGTAGTGACGTTCCCTGCCCGTGACGAGCTCACAATCTAGAGCGGGGTAGATAGACATCAATACAAATAAAGAAAATTACAGAAATGTACATAGGTGCTGTGGGGCTGGGACGGGGGAGAGCGAAGGGAGTAAGTCAGGGCGACGTAGAGGGGAGTGGGAGATGAGGAAAAGTGGGGCTTAGCCAGGAAAAGCCTCTTGGAGGAGATGTGCCTTCGATAAGACTTTGAAGGGGAGGAGAGTAATCATCTGTGGGATTTGAGGAGGGGAGGGCGTTCCAGGCCAGGGGCAGGATGTGGGCCGGGGTCGTTGGTGAGATAGGTGAGATTGGGACACAGTGAGAAGATTGGCAATAGAGGAGCAAAGCGTGTGGGTTGGGTTGTAGAAGGAGAGAAGCAAGGTGAGGTAGGAGGGGGCAAGGTGATGGAGGGCTTTAAAGCCAATGGTGAGGAATTTTTGTCTGAAATGGAGGTGGATGGACCACCACTGGAGATTAAGGACGGGGGTAACGTCCTGAATGTTTTTGTAGAAGGATGATCCGTGCAGCGGATCATTGTGATCAGTTTTCCTTGGGTCTGGGGAAGAGCCAAACTTCGGAGTTGTTCGGGTTGCCCCTTTTACATCGGTCTAGGGGCATTTTGTCTACCTGGTGTTTCTCCCAATTCACCGGTTCCCCCCCCAGTCCACACCTCGGAGCGTCGACAGGGCAGGTGAGGCAAACCAAACCTTGTAGAACGAGGCCCTCTGTAGGATCTCAGCCAGTGACCCTGCCGTCTTCTAGCTAATGAGAGGGAATGGAGGGAAGGAGGAGGTAGGAAGAAGGGCTGGTGAGACCCCGAAGGCCACCAAAGCCCTGTGCCGGGGATTCACCCTTCCGGCGGGGCAGGCACTGCCCGGCTGGATGCCCCATTTCCTCTCAGAATTGGTCCCGGCGGGATCCGGGAGAGGAAGAGGATCCCGGAGAGTCAAAAGTGGGCTCAACAGGTCTGCTCACTCTATTTCCTGTTGAAGAGCCATGCCGGCAGGTTAAGGGGTCGATTTCCAATTGAATCAAAAACTGCCAACTAATTAATGGATGAATTAATTATTCGAGTGGCCTGAAGGGAGGAAGAGAGACCCTTTTCCTGGAGGAAAGGGCTGGTTTCCAAGAGTGGGCGGGCCCAGGAGCCATTCATTCATTCAATAGTATTTATTGAGCACTTACTCTGTGCAGAGCACTGTACTAAGCGCTTGGAATGTACAATTCGGCAACAGATAGAGGCAATCCCTGCCCAAAGATGGGCTCGCAGTCTAAACGGGGGAGACGGACGGCAAAGCAAAACAGAACAAGACAACATCGTCCAGATAAATAGAATCATTGAGATCTACACCTTACAGCCCTTAGGTACATATCTTTAAATTATTTATTATAAATCACCCGTTTATTCATATTACTGTCTCTCACCCCCTCTGCACTTCCCTCAGCTCTGCTACTCTGGATCCGTTTCCTAGAGCAGCCAGGGCCGGGCTCTCTCCTGCAGGGGGCAGACAGGCAAAAGGGAATTTATCCGCTTTAAAGGATGGCATCCCAGGGAAGCCGTAACTTTTGAAGCTACGGCAAAGATTAGAATAGCCAAAAGAACTTGGCAAATCGGCCGACTCTTCCCTTCTTCCCCCGTCGTTCACTCTCTGTTGACCGTGAAATTTTAGTCGTTGTTTGGACTTGTTAATACGAAGTCCCCACTCCCCGATGCTTTGGAGACAAGAGCGATCAGGTGCGTTAGCTGAGTGTCTGAATTGCCCCAACACCAGCTTTTGCCCTGTGTCCTCTAAACTGTTGTTTCTTGTTTTTTTACCATTTTCCCCTCCTTTTCTCCGTCATGTGAAATGTTAAATTCTATTTCAGCCGGTCGGGTTCCGTGGGGACGTCCTTTTCCTATACCGGGGTTCCGGGAAGTGTCAGAAGGCTTGTTGGTTTAGGGGCTTGTTTCCCCTCCATTGAAGAGGGGGGAAGCGGGGAAATGGTTGAAAGTTTTCTTATTCCTTTTCGAATATCTCTTCCTGAATTCGTGCCGGCCGGTTGCCCCAGAATTCCGGTTTGAAAACATTCAGCCCGATTGTCCATTTCTTCTTCTGCTGCCATTGGTCTCTGGGTGCTTATGATGAGGTGCTTAGAATTTCTTGCACACCCGTGTTCTGGGCCCTGTGCCCCTGATGATGTGTGTGCCAACCCCACCTCGCCACGGGGCTTCCCTGGCACCCTGGCTGGGATGCGCTGCATTTGATTTGTGCATCATCTTTGCTGGCCTTTGAAACCGTCTGGGTAATGGAGAGGCAATGGGGCCTAGCCCAGGTCCTACCCTTCCCCGCTGGGTGATGTGGGGCAAGTCACCTAACCCCTCTGATCCTCCCTTTCCTCACCCATAATATGAGGATATGATCCCTCCTCTCCCTACTTCGTATGTGGTGCAGGAATTGTGTCCGATCGGATTGTCGATCAGTTATAGAATTGAACGCTTACCGTATGCAGAGCGTATGTTGGACAGCACAGCAGAATTCATAGACATGTTCCCTCCTTACAACGAGTTTGTAGTCAAAAGGGGGAGACAGGACATTAATAAGAATAAATACATTAGGGATCTGCACATAAGTGCTGTGGAGAGGGGTGAATAAAGGGGGCAAATTCAAGTGCGAGCGGTTACACGGAAGGGAGAAGAAGAAAAGGGGGGGCTCAGTCTGGGAAGGGCTCTTAGAGGAGATGTGCCTTCAGGAAGGCTTTAAAGGTGGGTCTGTCGGATCTGAAGAGGGAGGACATTCCAGGCCAGAGGCAGGACGTGGGCGAGAGGTCGGTGGCGAGATAGACGAGATCGAGGTATAGTAAGTAGGTTGGCATTAGAGGAGCGAGCTGTGTGGGCTGGAACGTAGTAGGAGAGCAGCGAGGTGAGGTAAGAGGGGATAAGTTGATCGTGTGCTCTATGGATTTCTCTTGTATCAAAAACAGTGCTCGGCACCCGGTAGAGTGCAAGCTCCTGGTGGGCAGGGAACGTGTCGCGTCACCATTCTGTACGTTCCAAGCACCTAGTACGGTCCACCGAACCAAGTGGGAGCTCGATAAATGTTCCTACTGACTACCTGCCACCAATGGGGAGAATGCCTAGAGAAGATGTGAGCACTTGAGTTGTCAGCGGTCCAGAAATATCTGTTTCTGGAACTTCCTAAAAGTCACGAGGCCCCGTCACGAGATGGGTTTGATCAGAGATGGGGTGCAGAGTCCTCGAAGGCCGCGTCCCCGGACTTGAGAGGTGCCCCAGGTTTTCAGCTGGCGGGGCGGCCTCTTCCATTTTCGAGATGGAGGTGGAACGGTCCCTGCCGGGAGAGGCGGCGGGGGATGTCATCGACTACACATTTGGATCTGTGACCTTCGGACGTCTGATATTTGCCCCATAGGCCTTAGGTACATATCTTTAAATTATTTATTAAAAATCACCTGTTTATTCACATTACTGCCTCTCACCCCCTCTAGACTGTAAGCTCATTATGGGCAGGGAACGTGTCTCCCAATTCTGTTGAATTGTACTCTCCCAAGCGCTTAGAACAGTGCTCTGCACATAGTAAGCGCTCAGTAAATACCACCGCTCGATGGCCCCTATCACTGTTAAGGCCAGGTGGCTTCTGCAGGTTCACCCCAAGCCTGCTGCTAGTGGTTTAGCCCTCTGGGGCTTTTTTTTAACTCTCCCCCACTTCAGCTAACCGTGGGGAAGGGTAAACCGAAGCGGAGCTGGTGGGGGGAGAGAAGGGAGGGGAATTTTGCTGTGAATTCTTCAGCCATTTAGTGCAAATTCCTGTAATTACTGTCATTGTGTTCCATCTGAATGGCACATAATCCAGCAGAAGCCATTCCTAATTGAGACCTTACAGGAGGTACAAATCCCCTCTTTGTTCGGCCTGACAAATTAGTGCCAGAAAGTGGCAGGGTCTGAGTGGGAATCAAAGGCAGAAACACAAAGATAGAACTTAAGGCTACAGTAATAACCCTCCCTTGTCCTCTGGGATAGAGAGGAATGACCAATGGAAAATGAAGTTTTGGGTTTTTTTTTTTTTTTTTGCTTATAAATTCCCTTGACGTGACAGCACCTCGGGGCTGCTCTATTTATTTAGTAAAAGTGATTAAATAGTAATACAACAGGCTGACCCATTGTTCCCCTTGCTGTCCACCTCCTCGCCCTGCAGACCCCTGTTGCCTCCGCTAATTGATTGACAAAGATAAAGAAGTCTGTTGGGAGGACCTGGCCAAAGCCGCTTTTTCTTTCCTTTGTGAGAGAGAGTGTGTGTGAGTGGCTTTGTGTGTGTGTGTGTATCTGTATGCTTTATTTCATTTGTGTTTGAGTTGGACTGTGTGACTGGGCCCAGCCTCCTCCCTCTTCTTACCCTCTCCTTCCCATCCCTCCTTCCTTCCGTCTTTTCCCAAAGCCTTTCGGGGAACATTCACAAGCAGGGAACTTGGAATTCGAATTGTGTCGTGCCGCTTTTTAATAAATTGTCCCCGTCCTGCCCACCTGCCCGCCCTAGACTGGTCTGAGGGGGACGGGAGCAGCGGGAGATGTGCCGGAGGGAGGGAGAGGCCCGAGTGTCAACCGGATAGGGTCGTGGCACGCGCTGGATTTTCAAATAAAGGACATGACGGACCGCCCCCCCCCCCCCCCCCCCCCCCCCAAACCCAAAGTAGTGTCCTGTCTTCCCTGGAACAGGCGTTGGTCGGGGGTGGAGATGGGAGGCGGCCAAGGTCTTCGGAGGCCCTGCCGCCCACTCCCCAGCAGTTGCCCAATGGGTGTCGTGTTCTCCCGCCCCGCTGATCCCAACAGGGCCCCGGCCGCTGGAACGGCGTGTACCATCGCATCCAGTGGGCTAGCCTGGGCTGACTTCGGAGCCGTGTATCTCATAAATTGAAGGTTTACCGGTCAGTCGCTCGTATTTATTGAGCGCTTACTGTGTGCAGAGCACTGTAGCAAGGGCTTAGGAGAGTACGGTATAACAGTAAACAGACACATTCCATGCCCACAATGAGCTTATAGTCTGGAGACAGGAGAGACAGGCATTAATATACATAAATAAATTACAGATATGTGCGTAAGTGCTGTGAGGCTGGGAGGGGGAAATTAATAAAGACAGCAAGTCAGGGCGATGCAGAAGGGAGTGGGAGAAGAGGAAAGGAGGGCTCTGTCAGGGAAGGCCGCTTGGAGGAGATGGGCCTGTAATAAGCCTTTGAAAGTGGGGAGAGTAATTGTCAGTTCTGAGGAAGAGGGCGTTCCAGGCGATAGGTCGGTGGCGAGATCGATGAGATGGAGGTACAGTGAGAAGGTTGGCATTAGAGGAGCGAAGTGTGTGGGCTGGATTGGAGTAGGAGAACAGCAAGGTGAAGTAGAAGGGGATGAGGTGATTGAATGTTTTAAAGCCAGTGGTGAGGAGTCTTTATTTGATGCGGAGGTGGGTCGGCAACCACCGGAATTTCTTGAGGAGCGGGGAAACCCGGCCTGAGTGTTTTTTAGAAAAATGATTCGGGCAGCAGAGTCAAGTATGGACTAGAGTGAGGAGAGACAGGAGGCAGGGAGGTCAGCAAGGAGACCGATTCAGTAATCAAGGCCGGTTAGGATAAGCGACTGGATTAACGTGGAAGTACTTTGGATGGAGAGAAAAGGGCGGATTTTAGCAACGTCGTGAACGTGGAACCCACAGGATTTAGTGATGGATTGGATACGTGGGTTAGACGTGAGGTTAGACAGCACACCCTAGTCCTGCCTTGACCCCCTCTGGGAAGACCCAGTGATCCCTCCCCTTCTCAGAAAATCACCCCACTAGTCACCGGCCTGTTGCCACAGTTTTTGGTTGGTGGTGGGTTCTGGTCGTGGTGGCCTGGCAAATGGCCTTCCCATCAGGTCGGGAAGACAGTAGGAAAGAGGTGCAGGGCTGCGAGGAGAAGGAGTGTGGCCTAACGGATGGAGCATGGGCCTGGGAGTCAGAAGGCCCCCGGTTTTAATCCCCACTCTGCTACCTATCTGCTGGGTGACCTCGGGCAAGTCACTTCACTTTTCTGGGCCTCAGTTACCTCATCTGTAAAATGGGGATGAAGACGGTGAACCCCATATGGGACACAGACTATGTCCCACCTGATTACCTCGGATCTAACCCAGCGCTTAGAACGGTGCCTGGCACATAGTAAGCGCTTAACAAATACCATTTAAAAAAAGGGTAGGGGCGGGGGAGGAAAACACTTTCTGCTGGTGAGAACCAGTAACTGAGTGACTTGTTCCATGGAAGAAGTGTTTTGGCCTCACCTTTCATAGGAACCCTGACATTCCCAGTGACAGAGCCGGGGTGGCGAGATCCCGTATATCTTCCTTCAGCGGGGTCTGGGCAAGGCTCGGTCCCTGAGAGGAGAATCGGGCTTGGCAGAGGAGAACCGGCTCAATGGGGTTGATGGGGGTGAGTGTTACAGGGATAGAGGTATTAGACAGCATAATATCAGCAAGGATAATTGGGGTATTTGTTAAGCTTTAGCACTGTATGGATTCAAGATTGGTCAGACACAGTCCTTTTTCCAAATGGGTCTCGCCATCTAAATAAAAGCAAAAACAAGGATCTCACCCCCACAAAGTGGGAGCCCGGGCCCGGGAGTTAGAAGGCTCTGGGTTCTAATCCCAGCTCCTCCACTTGTCTGCTGTGTGACCTCGGGCAAGTCACTTCACTTCTCTGGGCCTCAGTTCCCTCGTCTGTAAAATGGGGATTAATAATAATATAATAATAATGATGATATTTGTTAAGTACTTACTAGGTGCCAAGCAGTGTTCTAAGCGCTGGGGTAGTTGAAAGGTAATCGGGTTGTCCCACGTAGGTCTCACGGACTAATCCCCAGTTTACAGATGAGGTCATTGAGGCCCAGAGAAGTTAAATGACTTGCCCAAATCCACACAGCTGATGAGTGGCGAAGCCAGGATTAGAACCCACGACGTCTGACTCCCGAGCCCGGGTTCTTGCCACTCAGCCACGCTGCTTCCCAAGATTAAGACTGTGAGCCCCATGTGGGACAGGGACCGCGTCCAATCTGATTCATTTGTATCTATCCCAGCACTTAGTACGATGTCTGGCACACAGTCACCATTTAAAAAAAAAGCTTAAAAAGTGAAGTGACTTGTCCAAGGTCACCCAGCAGGTAAGTGATGGGTCCAGATTAGAACCCAGGTCATCCGGTTTAGTACAGTGCTCTTCACCCAGTAAGTGCTCAATAAATGCGAATCAGGCTCCCAAACCCGTGCTTTTTCCACCAGGCCACGCCGCTTCTCAAAGTAGGTATTTGCTTGACCTTCTCCTCACCCTCTCCCACAGCTCTCTGGGCAGGATGGAGCAAGGCGGAAGAGGCCAATACAGGTGGCCCTCACCTTTTGCTCCAACCCCTTGGCCACCCGAGAGAGTTTCGAGTGGAGCCAATCCGTGAAGTTCAACTTCTGCCCCATATGGGTAGGCTGAGGTCTAGAGCCCAGTGGTTTTCTGTCATCCTCCTTGGACTCTGGGGTCAGGCTGGTAGCTCCTCTCATCCCTCAGCGTCTCTACAAGTCAATCGTATTTATTGAGCGCTTACTGTGTGTGGAGCACTAAACTAAGCACTTGGGAGAGTAGAGTATAACAGAGTTGGTAGACCTGTTCCTTGCCCACAACCAGCTTCCGGTCTAGAGCGCTTGCTGGCAACTTGGGACAAGATGATATGCTTTAAGGGCACCTTTAAGGCCTTTGGCCACCTCAAGTCGTGAGGTCAGGTGGCCCCTGAAAAGCTTCTTCCAAAATCCACAAAGGAAAAGAGTGAATGTCAGTGACCGCAAAGGATAAGCTGGAGAAGAATGATGTAAAACCAGGGAGCTGTGAGCTCTCCCGGTTCTTCTTTGGATTGATTCCCAGGCCTCGTTGGGCCCTGGCTGGACCATCTGCAGGAGCTGAAGCTGGGGTGCCGCAATCCGGGGCAACACTTGAACAGAGTCAGTTTTCAGAATATTGGTTTCGAATTGAAGAGCTCACGATGACAGAGTCCCCAAACTTAAACTCCTTTCCTAGTGCAATGTAAGATTTCCTAGCGGGAAGGAGGGAATGGAGACTGGCGAGGGCTTGGGAGAGCCAGCCAGTCAGGCTTCGGGAAGCGGGAAGGCAGCCCAGGGGCACTGTCAAGAGAGTGGAAAACTGAAGCTCTTTGTGTGTCCCTGGCCAAAGAGTTGACTGGAGGGGCTCCCTCCCGAAACGCCTGAGGGCTCTGGGCTGGGAAGGTTCCATCCAGGTGGGTTCCAGGGATTCGGAAGGCCCGGACCCTTTTTTATTTCCGGTGGGAGTGACTTGCTGACACCTCTATCCATACAAGCCACAACGTGAACAGCAGGGAATTGAATGAGGGCCCACAGGGACGGCAGATTTCAATGCCCCTGGTGGGGCGGGATCCCGTCTACCCACTTAATAACTCCCCCAAGCGCCCTAACGTGCCTGGTATATTGTAATCTCCTCTCCCAAGTGCTTAGTGCAATGCTCCGCACATGGTAAGCGCTCGATAAATACGATTGACTGACTAATACAGTGTGCTCTGGACAGGATTAAGCACTCAGTAAATATCGTTGATTGGTTGATCGATTGAGAAGGAATGTGGACTAGTGAAAAGAGCACAGCCCTGGGAGTCAGACTTCTCACAGCGCAGAGCTTCTCACATTGTAAGTGCTTAACAGATATCACTGTTGTTGTTGTTGTTGTTGATATTGTTATTTACTTATGGAAAGGACAGAGGAAGAGTTTGGAGTGATCCCAAACTTGGATGAGAAGCAGTGCAGCCCAGTGGAAAGAACCTGGGCTTGGGAGTCAGAGGTCATGGGTTCTAATCCTGACTCCGCCACTTGTCAGCTGTGTGACTTTGGGTAAGTCACTTCACTTCTCTGGGCTTCAGGTACCTCATCTGTAAAATGGGGATTAAGACTGTGAGCCCCACGTGGGACAACCTGATTACGTTGTATCTCCCGCCCCCCAGCATTTAGAACAGTGCTTGGCACATAGTAAGCAGTTAACAAATGCCATCATTATTATTATTATCTTGAAAGCCCCTGGCAGGCAGGGACCGTTCAAGAGTACTTTGAGTGAATACTCCCAGAAGCCTAGTTGAGTGCTCTTCTTGAATGGTTGATTCACTCAGTCAGTTGTCATTCAACTGATTGAACTGATTGTTCACTCAATCAGTCATTGTATTTGTTGAGCACTTACAGTCGACGGAGCCCATTCCCTGCCTACTGTCTAATAATAATAATAATAATAATAGTAACGGCATTTGTTAAGCACTTACTATGAGCCAAGCACTGTTCTAAGCACTAGGTGGATATAAGGTAATCAGGATGGACCCAGTCCCTGTCCCACGTGGGACTCACCATCTCAGTCCCCATTTTACAGATGAGGTACCTGAGACCCAGAGAAGTGAAGTGACTTGCCCAGGGTCACATAGCGGACAAGCGGCAGAGCCAGGATTAGAACCCATGACCTCCTGACTCCCAGGCCCGTGCTCTGTCCACTGCGCCACGCTGCTTCTCGGTCTAGAGGGTGACAGATATTAATAAAAATAAATTACAGATATGCACTTAAGTGCCGTGGGCTTGAGGGAGGCCTTGTCAACTGTGTGACTTTGGGCAAGTCACTTCACTTCTCTGGGCCTCAGTTACCTCATCTGTAAAATGGGGATGAAGACTGTGAGCCCCGCGTGGGGCAACCTGATTACCTTGTAACTCCCCCAGCGCTTAGAACAGTGCTTGGCACATAGTAAGCACTTAACAAATACCATTTAGAAAAACGAAAGGGGAAATGAGGGCTCTGAGGTTTTGAAGGTGGGAAGAGTGATCGTCTGTCGGATGGGAAGGAAGAAGGCGTTCCGGGCTTGAGGCAGGATGTGGGCGAGAGGTCGGCGGCGAGATAGATGAGGTGGAGGTACGGCGAGTAGGTTGGCATTAAATGGACGGGTGGGTTTTTAGTAGGAGAGCGGTCGGGTGAGGTAGGTGACGCCAGGTGATTGAGAGCTTTAAAGCCTTTGGATGTGGATGGAGTAGAGCCTGTTGGATTCGACAAGAAGTAGATCATTTGTGATCTTTGAGAGGGAGGTTTCTGTGGAGTGAGGGGGTGGAAGCCGGATGGCAGGGGATCGAGGAGAGGTAGTGGAGAGAGCGGGTGTAGACAACTCCCTCAAGGAGTTTGGAGTGGAATCATAAGAGGGAGTTGGGGCGATAACTGGAAGAAGCCGTGGGAAGGGTTTTTCTTTTAGGATTGGGGAGACGTGAGCGTGTTTGAAAGCAGTTGGGGAAAAGCCACGGGAAAACAAACAGCTGAAAATGGCAGTCAGAGGGAAGAAGGGACGGGGTAAGCACTTGGATAAGATGCTACAGGATGGGGTCGGAGGTGCAGATGGAGGGGGTGGATTTTGAAAGGAGGCGGGAGATACTGCTGGGAAAGAAGGGGGAGGAGGGAGGGAGGGAGGGACTGGAGAGGAGCGGGGGAGATTTTAGGAAGATCTCTCGCACCTGATGGTTTCAGTTTTCTCAGTAAAGAACTCAGCCAGGTCAGTAGGGGCAAGAGACCTGCAGGATTCATTGTTTTCGCTGTAGGCCCTTACCCATTCTTGGGCTAATTCCCGCGCTGCCTTGGGAAAGAAAGGGAAGAGCAGGCGGACCCCGGCTCTCTCCTGCGCTGCACACTCCTCTATAATTTTGGTAAGCACTCTCCTAAACACTGCCCTGGCTGCCAGATAATCGGGTCCGACACACTCCTTGTCGTGCCTGGGGCTCACAGTCTGAAGGGGCGGGAGAGTTGGCATCGGATCCCCATTTTACAGATGAAGAAACCGAGGGACAGAGAATAATAATCTTGGTATTTATTAAGCGCTTACTATTTGCAGAGCACTGTTCTAAGCACTGGGGTAGATACAGGGTAATCAGGTTGTCCCACGTGAGGCTCACAGTCTTAATCCCCATTTGACAGATGAGGTAACTGAAGCCCAGAGAAGTGAAGTGACTTGCCCACAGTCACACAGCTGACGAGTGGCAGAGCCGGAATTCGAACCCATGACCTCTGACTCCCAAGCCCGGGCTCTTTCCACTGATCCACGCTGCTTCTCTAAAGTGAAGTGACCTGCCCACGGACACCCAGCAGACAGATGGCGGAGCCGGGATTAGAACCTCTGACTCCCAGGTCCTGACTCTCTCTGCTGGACCTTGAGTCGGATCGGCGCGTTAGCAGAGACCTGCCCCTTAGGGGGGCTTTCCCTGAGACCTGGCCCTCCCCCACAATTCCTGAGCGGCAGGGGAAGATGGGTCAACACCTGGCCTGGGGCCACCCCCACCCCCCCACCCCTCCCCTGCCCTCGGACAAGCAAGAGGAGCTGGAGCTTGCCCAACTAGCATTTGGCTCGCCTCCACCCTGTGCAGGAAACCATTACCTCCAGAAACCTAGAAAGATGCTCAGACATTTATTAGACTCTCAAATTCAGGCATCTCTTCAAAGCGTTTCATTTGATTTTCTGATTCATTTCTGATATTCTCATCACAGAAGTCAAATGTTGTTCTTTGATACTGTTCAGAAGAAGCAAAGCCATTTTGAATCTCAGAAGACACAGGTCTTTTGATAGACCTCCCTGAACTTCATAGGCAAGAGCTGTGCTGCTTTTTTTTTTTTTTTTTTAGCTGTTCTTGGTTCATTTCTCCTAGTCTTTGTTGCTGTTCTTTGGTCTGGAAGGTTCTCGTTCCTTTATCTGTGGTTTCCTTTTTGGTTAACATTTTCTCATCACACGCTCCCTTCCAGCCCGAATCCTAAAATGAATCCTAAAATAGGATCCGTCATTTTTTTTTTCTCCCAGACAACTCCCCAGCCTTCTCCATTAGGTAGCAAGATTTGCTTTTAGGAATCCCTCCCCGAGATTAACCCCTTATCCTTGATGAGATCCTTCCCTTACCTGTAACACTGATTATTCCATTTATTCCCATTTTCACTTGCCTTTTCAATCTCTGCCGGTCTGCCCGCCTTCACCTTTAAATTGTAAACTTTTTGAAGGCAAGACCATCTCCCCTTGAAGTATGTGCTCCCAAATTCAGGATCGGTGCATGCTCAATAATTGCTGCTGCTAAGAAACTGCTGGGAATTCAATCGTATTTATGGAGTGCTCATTGTGGGCAGAGTGCTGTACACTTGGGAGAGTACAATATAACAGGATCGGTACACAGGTTCCCAGCCCATACCGAGCATACAGGCTAGAGGGAAAGGAATGTCAGGGTGGATCGGAAAGGGTGGCAATAATATACTTCCAAGAGAAGTTCCGGGCTTGTCCTGTAACTCTCGTAATCATAATAAAACAATAATTGTGATATTAAGCACCTACTATATGTTAAACACTAGGGTAGGTACGAGATAATCAGGGCGGACCCAGTCCCTGTCCCACGTAGGGCTCACGGTCCCAAGGGGAGATGCGGGAACTGAGACATGGAGAAGTTAAGTGACTTGCCCGAGGTCACACAGTGGGCAAATGGCAAAGCCGGGATTAGAACCCAGGCCACCTGACTGCCGACGGCCATCTGCTCTTTACACTAGACCGTGTTGCTTTTCCACCTCTCCTGATCTTTCTGCCTTCCGCCTCTCCCCACTCGACTCTCTACTACACGCTGTTACACAGATCGTGTATTCGGATCATTTCCTTGAGTCGCTCTTGTCACATCGTCTTGTTTCCTCACAACCTTTCAGCGGCTTCCAATTTCCCTCCCCATTAAGCAGAACCCCTCACGATTGACTTCCCTAACTCTCTCCAAATTACCTGTCAGCTCTCTTCACCTGATATTCCCAGCTTGCTCTCTTCATTCCTTTTGAGCCACTCCATTAGCTTCAGCCTTCACCCTTCACTCTCCTGCCGCCTTCGTTCCCTCTCACTTGCTCTTCCTCTGGCATGAAACTAGTCAGTGATGCTGTTTAACTGCTATTCATTCGATCGTGTTTTTTGAGCGCTTACCGTGTGCAGGACACTGTACTAAGCACTGAGGAGAGTATACTACAATAATAGACAGATTCCCTGCCCAAAACAAGCTTACAGTCTAGATAAGGGGAGGAGGGCATCAATGCAAATAAATAAAATTACAGAAACGTACGTAAGTGCTGTGGGGCTGGGAAGGGGAAGAGCAGAGGGAGCGAGACGGGGCGACGCAGAAGGGAGTGGGAGATGAGGAAAAGTGGGGCCTAGTCAGGGAAGGCCTCTTGGAGGAGATGGGCCTTCAGTAAGGCTTTGAAGGGGGGAGAGTAATTGTCAGATTTGAAGAGGGAGGGTGCCCCAGGCCAGAGGCTGTGCATGGGGGTGAGATAGGCGAGATCGAGGGACAGTGAAAAAGTTAGCATTAGAGGAGGGAAGCGTGCAGGCTGGATTTTAGTAGAAGAGTGAGGTGAAGTAAGAGGGGGCAAGGTGGTTGGCCGCTTTAACCCAGTGGTGAGGGGTTTTTGTTTGATGTGGAGGTGGATGGGCAACAAGTGGAGTCTTCTGAGGAGAGTGGTCACACGTCCGGAAGAAACTTTTTGTAGAAAAATGATCCATGCAGCAGAGTGAAGTATGGACTGGAGTGGGAAGTGACAGGAGGCTAGGACGTCAGCAAGGAGGCTGATGCTGAATTGTACTGTCCAAGCGCTTAGTATAGTGCTCTGCGTACAGTAAGAGAAGGCTCCTCTCCTCTTCTCCTCTCCTTTCCTTCTCCCCTCTTCCTTTTCTCCTCCCCCTTCTCCTCTCCTCCCCCTTCTCCTCCCCTCCTCCTTCTCCCCTCCCCCTACTCCTCCCCTCTCCCTTCTCCCCTCTTCCTTCTCCTCCCCTTTTTCTTCTCCTCTTTCTCCCTTCTCCTCTCCTCTCCCCTTTCCCTTTTCTTCCTCTCCTCTTCCTTTTCCTCCCCTCTTCCTTCTCCTCTTCTCTTCTTTCCTCTCCTCTTCCTTCTCTCCTCTTCCTTCTCTCCTCTTCTCTACCTTCTCCTCCCCTTTTCTTTCCTCCTTCCTCCCCTCCCTCCCCTTCCATCATCCCATCCCCTCCCCCCCACCTTCCCCCTCCTCTCCCCTCCCCTCCACCCCTTTTCCTCCTCCCCTCTTTTCTCATTCAGAGGGTTGGCGCTCTGAAGTTCTCCTGAAGAGACTGGGAGAGTCTAACCAAAGGGGGAGAAAGGCAGCAGAAAAAAGTGAAGATTGATTTTCCAGTGTCCTGATGATGTACTAGGGAATATGTTACTGTATTTTCCTTGGTTTAGGTCATCTGTCGCTCTCTCTTTTATCCAAAAAGTCCCACAACACTGACCTGCTGCTCCGTGGTTCCAGGACTCAGGCCTTTTGGGTGCTGGAGGACAGAGCTGAGTTTTCTCAACAGCTGTTGGGGGGGGGAGGGCTTCTTCATAAAAACCCCTCCCTCCACTCTGTTTTACCAAAACTAGCGGTTTTCTCCCTTTTTACCCTCCTCTTTGTTCTCTGAGCACCTACCGTGCTGTGCCTCCATTATCAGAGGCACTAGAACTGCCAAGCCTTTGCATTCTTATGGGAAAGAAAGCCCTACCAGTTGAAAAGCAGAGGTCCTGGAAACATTCTCTCCAGGTTGTACGCAGAATTAGACCAGCGGCTGGTGTTCGCACAATATCGCATCTGCAACTCACCCGACACAGTCGACTAACAATCAAGGGAGGAAGATCTGTCCAACTTTGGAAATCAGGTGCTTCGGGGTGAAATACCCTCTGTTCCTGAATTGACAAAATCTTTAGCATAACCCTTGGTCTGACTTTTAAGGTCTGGCAAATACCAAAATTTATCATCGTTAAAGAAAGAAATTAAATATTGTCATCTTTGAGTACAAACTGTGTCTGGGTGTGGGTGGGTGGGTACGTGTGTGTATTTTTGTATTTATAAAGGAGAGATTAAACCTAACCTCAGAGCCTCCATCATCATTTATCTCTCAGATTAAGAAATTTTAGCACAGTGCATGTGTTGGTCTCTGAGAAGCCACACAACCTGTGTATGTGGTAAAGAAACCACATCAAGGCTGGCTTGATGAGCTTCCTAGGTTAAAAAGCTACCTGCCGCAAAACAACATCTTGCAGCTTGCCATTAGTAAACTCAATCAGTGATATTTGCCATGGGAGTCAGAGGACCTGGGTTCTGATTCCGTCTCCGCCACTTGTCCGCTGTGTGACCTTGGGTGAGTCACCTCACTTCTCTGGGCCTCAGTTACATCGTCTGTAAAGGGGGGATTAAGACTGTGAGCCCTATGGGGAACAGAGACTGTGTTCAGGCCGATTAGCTTGTGTCTACCCCAGTGTTTAGTACAGTGCCTGGCTTATAGTAAGCATTTAACAAATACCTACAGGAAAAAAAGTACCTGTGTCCCTCCTAAATAGAATATGAGTCCTATGTGGGACTTGATTATCTTGTATCTACCCCAGCGGTTAGTACAGTGCCTGGAATAGAGCAAGTGCTTAACAAATATCACTTAAGAAAAAAATACCCATGCTCTCTTCAGTGTAGAATGAGAGCCCCGTGTGGGACCCGATTATCTCGCCTCTTCCCCAGCGCCTAATACTCTGCTTGACAAATACCACAATTATTATCATCATTATTATTATTATTATTATTACGGCACGTTTACTCTGGACAGAGCACCGGATTAAACTCTCGGGAGAGGACAAACAATAAAACAATATCCTTCCCCTAAAGGAGCTTCCAATCCAGCAGAAGAAAAGCTTTCAAAAAGCTGCCACGAGACTCATAGCTCAAGCTGTGACTCACGAGTGACCAGGAGCGGGACACCAAAGCTGAAGCAAGCCAGGGGATGTTTCGAAATATCGAACGCCCCCAAGTTTAGGATTTTTACTCATCTCTAGAGATGTCGGTGATCCCATCCGCAGTAAAGAACAGGGAGAGTGGGCAGGGGCGTGGCTGGGAAGGTCAGTGCCGGAATCAGGGTCCTTACCGTATCGGGTGCACACAAATATTGTCCTTTCCGTGCTCTCGTATTGGTTGTTGCAGTACCTGGTGCTGTTTCGCTTCGACTTTGTGCCCCCCCCACAATCCTTGGGAAGCTTCTGCTTGAAAAAGCGGCGCTCCTTCTCCATTGTAACGCTCCAGTCTCTGTCTGCTGCGTCAACTCCCAGTTTTCAGCCGAGAGGGAGCATTATCTGAGGCCTTGTTTCACTGTGCCCTTAAAATGTTGGCCCCGTTCTCCTTGCTTTTGGTTTCCCAGTTTGAAGTCACCACATAGTGGCCACTCTTCCGCTCTCCCCACATGTCCCGTCACCCACGGCCGGGTCGAGGGGAAAACAACTTCAGTATCATACTCTCCCAAGCACTTAGTACAGCGCTGTGCACATAGTAAGTGCTCAACAGATACGATCGATCGACCGTTTGACTCTCATCTGACGTTGAGAGTAGAGGCCGTGAGTCATGCTGATCAAACAAGGTACGGTCTGCTGGGGAACCCAGTACCCTCCCCCAGATGTGTAGCGGTCTTGGTGAACACTCACTTGGTGACGAGGACTGTACTGAGTGTCTGGAAGAACGCGATTGCTTTCGTGGATCTGCCCTCGAGGAGCTTCCAGTCTAGCGGGGGAAACGTAGCGAAATTACAAGTAAAGGAAAGCAACAGACCTGAAAGATGATGATAACAGTAATATGTATTAAGCACTCACTATGTGCCAAGCTCTGTTCTAAGCGCTGGGGTAGATACAGAATAATCAGGTTGTCGCACATGGGGCTCCCAGTCTTAATCCCCATTTTCCAGATGAGGGAACTGAGGCACAGAGAAGCGAGGTGACTTGCCCAGAGTCACGCAGCTGACAAGTGGCGGAGCGGCATTAGAACGCACGACATCTGACTCCCGAGCTCGGGCTTTTTCCACGAAGCCAACGCTGCTTGATAAGTGGTTCTGGGGAAGTATCCAAGAGCTTAGGGTTTGAGGACCCCCATGTGTAGGAGGTCTGGAATTGAAAAAGTGGCAGAAGGGAATGGGGAGATGAGAGTTAATCAGGGAAGGCCACTTGGAGGAGATGGGATTTTCGAAGACTTTGAAGATAAGGAGAGCAGTGGTCTTCGGGAGGAGAAGAGGGAGGAAGTTCCAGGCAGACGGGAGGGCGCGAGCAAGGAGTAGGTGGCGAGTTGAGAATGAAGCTTAGGGAGTGAATCTTGCAAGCTGGGGTGTAGTGGGAGAGGAGCGAGGATAGGGAGGAAGGGAGGGAGATAACTGATTGAGTTCCTTGAAGTCAATGGCGCTTGATAGAGAGAGGAACAGATAGCCATAACGGATAGCAGCATGGCCTAGTGGATAGAGTCCAGGCCTGGGAGTCAGAAGGTCGTGGGTTCTAGTCCCAGCTCCGCAACGTGTCTACTGTGTGGCCTTGGGCAAGTCGCTTCACTTCTCTGTGGCTCAGTTCCCTCATCCTAAAATGGGGATTCAGACTGTGAGTCTTACGTGGGTCAGGGACCGTGTCCAACCCAATTATCTTGTACCTACCCCGGCTCTTAGAACAGTGCCTGGCGCTTGACAAATACCATAAGTATTATTATCATCATTATTATTATTGTTATTGGAGTGGTTTTGAGGAGGGAGGAAACATGGGCAACTAGTCAACACTGTAAGCTCCTCATGGTCAGGGAACAAGTCTACCAACTCTGCTGTATTGTATTCTTTCATGTGCTCAGTACAGTGCTCTGCACCCGGCTCTCGATAAATACGATTGACTCTGGTTTTATAGGCCTCTAGTTTGCTCCAGAGCCTCATCCCATGATCCCATTAGACTGTAAGCCCGTCAAACGGCAGAGACTGTCTCTATCTGTTGCCGACTTGTTCATTCCAAGCGCTTAGTACAGTGCTCTGCACATAGTAAGCACTCAATAAATACTATTGAATGAATGAATGAATGAATCATTTTGAGAGTCAACACACGAGTGTACTGGCCTCGTGGACTGGATTTTCTAGTTTCCCGTCTATCACTGCGGTGTCGGTCGGTGTGTTTTATAGTTCACAGAAATGTATGATCTCGTTTAGCTCTATATTGCCGAAATAGTCTTTTGCTGGTGTCTACAGCTTTCTTGGGGCAGACTGATAACGTCACCTTGGTTCACTTTCGTCTTACCGTCAGGCCAGATATCTAGCCGATTCATTGTTTAATCATGGCAGACCTAGGGGGCTAGGGAGATGTGACTGTGATATTGTACTCTCCCAAGCACTCAGCACGGTTCTCTGCACGCAGTAAGCCCTCAGTAAATACAGTTGATTGATTCAGGGAAGCGGCTTACAAGCATTTGCGTGACCCTCTTGGGGGTGGATCACCAGGGTAGTCATCTACGTTTGGCAAAACTTCAACGAATGTCTCTAAGGCTTTGGATGATGCTCAAAATCTGTTGAGTTAGAGGAGTCTTCCAGAAAGGCAGAAGTGTCTTCCGACACGCACATCCAGGGCTCCGGGAATATCTTCCAGCCCGGCCTCAGAGCAGAAATTGGACAGGGCTGGCCTTCCGTACATCCCGTTGGTTTACCCACATGGTACTGGGGCACGGATCGGACGGAACGCCCTGGCCCTGATGCAGCCGGGCAGGTCATCCGTCCCTAAGCAGCCTCCGAAGTCTCACAGGACATTTCAGGGGGTCCCCGACTTACTAAGCGACTTCCAGAGTTCTTTTAGAGAGACTGCTGGGGTCAGATGCTCTCTTAAGGTCTCTGAAAACACCTACAATCCATCAATCACTGGTGTTTACTGAATGCTTAATGCGTGCAGAGGACTGTACTGAGTGCTTGGAGGCATACAAGGCAACAGGGTTGGTAGACACGTTCCAGGCCACCTCGAGCATACAGTCGAGCACGGACCTGAGAGTCAGAGGACCTGGGTTCTAATCCCGGCTCTACCACTTGCTGGCTGTGCGATCTTGAGCAAGTCATTTCACTCATCTGTGCCTCAGTTCCGTTCTCTGCAGAATGGTCATTCGATACCTGTTCTCCCTCCTACTTAATCCATGAGCCCCAAATGGAACCTTATTATCTTGCATCTACCCTAATGCTTCGTACAACGCCGGGCAAGTTGGAGGTGGTTAATAAACGTCACCGTTATTATTATTATTACTATTGTCGTCATCATTATTGCGTCCGTCTCCGGTCGTGTGGTCTGATGCCACGTTCTGGTTCCAGGAGACAATATGGGTGAAGAATCAGGCCTGGGAAGACTCACTAGGCTCGTGCTGGCAATTGGGAATAGCAGAATCGATCGTATTTATTGAGCGCTTACTGTGTGCAGAGCACTATTCTAAGCGCTCGGGAGAGTACAATACAACAGAATTAGCAGGCCCGGGATGCCTCCATAGTTACCACCGTGTGATCTTTTGCCTTCCCTCTTGAAGATGACGGTGACATTTTGGAGACTCCGTGGATGCTCTTTGGGGTCCCCTGTGTGGAGGACGGTTTAAGAAACCGCCCCTTCCGTGCTCATAGGTCTCATTGGCTCTGCCGTGGAGTTCAGCCACTTTTGCTATTTCTCTGGGCTCTGATCACGCAGTGAGTTCCTCGATAGGCGGGACAGGGGCTAGTGCTTAGTACAGTCCTCTGCACGCAGGAAGTGCTCAATGCATACGATTGAATGAAAGACAATTGAATGAATGCAGGATGGAAGGTTTTCGGTGTTTCGCCGAGCTTCGTCCTCAGTCCCGAAGGCGCGGGAGCTGACAAGGACATCGAAGTGACGTTGCTCGTATTAGGACCTGACATTCTGAGGCTACCGTTGGAGGATCAGATTTAAAGAAATTAATCCTGCCTCCTTCGAGAGGGTCAAGACTTATCAATTTTGGGCATCAAATGCAATCATACCTGTCGGGTGACTAGCGCTGTGTATTCTCTTGTGCGGAAAGGCATGTCCCTAGCAGCCTCAGGAGGGTTATTCAGGGTATTTTCTTTTCATAGAGGACCCGTTTATCTCTGTTTTATAGCTATAAACATGGATGTCATGGCAACAGCCAAGAGCACCGTTTAAGAGTGTCTCAGCCAGACCGGAACTGTTTTCTTCTGAGTGTCTTTTCAGTTGCTTGCTCTCTCTCTCTCTCTCTCTCTCTCTCTCTCTCTCTCTCTCTCTCTCTGTCCGTGTGTAAATGAGTGTGTGTTTGTGTTTGAAGAGTGAGTGTTCTAATCAGGATTAACCTTTTGGGTATTTGCTTTCATTTTCAAACCAAAATTCCTGGCCGGTCGGTGGTGTAAAGTTCAGGTCTGAAGCATCTCATGGTATTCAGGTGACTGTCCAAGGCAGAGATAAATGACACAGAAGATTACTGTTCGGACAGCACAGAGATGAAGGTCAGCTGGGCTTGAGGTGTGGCAGATGGGCGCATCTAAAAGTGATGGCCAGGTTTTCCTGTGCAGAACACTCTGTCACATAGCGGGGCGGAGGCGGCCGTGAGCCAGGGCGGGAGCAAACTGGCCCGGCCGAGCTTGACGGAGGAGACCCGAGGTGATCCCCTGTCCCTCGCTCGGTCGATCCCCAGTCGCAGTCGATCGATCAGTTGACTGGATGCCGAGCACTGCGTTAAGCTCTTGGAGTAGACGTCATCCCTTCCCTCGAGGAGCTTACAGTGCACTGGGGGAGACGGGGATTTAAGTGGGGAATGTCACAGGACCTCAGAACGACCACTTGTCAACATCCTCTCCATGGGGAAAGGCGAGAGATCGACTGTAGTAACTACCAGAGAAACAGTGGATAGAGCACGGGCCTGGGAGTCAGCAGGCTCTAATCCTGGCTCCGCCACATGTCTGCTGCGTGACCTTGGGCGAGTCGCTTGACTTCTCTGGGCCTTAGTTACCACATCTGTAAAATGGGGATTGAGGCTGTGAGCCCCATGTGGGAGGGGGATCGTGTCCAACCTGATTTGCTCGTACCCACACCAGCGTTTAGTAAGCAATACCGCAATTATTATTATCATTACCAAATTTCTAGCCTGGTTCGAGGTCTCATCGACTCCCGGCCAGACTCCTCCAGCGACCTCCTTGCTTGTCTCCACGTCTGTCCTATACTCAGCTGGCCGGAACCACTTCCCGTAGTGTTCTTCGGAACGCCGCAGCATTCCACTTCTCGAATGCCCACCTCACTCCGGATTGCACTCTCCGCTGCTCACAAACTAACTTTCTAACTGTACCGTGCTCTTAGCTCTCTTATCTTGGACTCGGTGCTGGTCTCTTTCAACCTGTGTGGAAATTTGTCCACGTTGGCCGGACCGTCTCTAATCTCCTCATCAAGGAGGAATTCCGGAGCTTTTCTCCATCTCGCCCAGTCACGCCCCATCCATCAGCCATCCATCTCAATTGTGTGTGCATTGGATTATTTATACTATAAATAAAAGTTCCACACTTTTATAGTTTATATAGCGAGAGAACCTACTCTCTTTTAATCAGTTGGTTCTCCTCTTTCCCACTGTGTCGTCAGAGGTATTTTTTGAACGCTTGCTGTGTGCCGAGCACTGTACTGAGCACTTGGGAAGGTATTATAATAATAATAATAATAGTTATGGTACTTGGTAAGCACTTACTGTGTGCCAAGCACTGTTCTGAGTGCTGGGGTTTGTTGTTGTCTTCTGCTGTCGTGTTGTGTCCAATCCATAGCGATGGCATGGACACATCTCTCCCAGAATGCCCCACTTTCATCTGCAGTCGTTCTGGTAGTGGATCCATAGACTTTTCTTGGTCAGAATACTGACTCCTTCCGTGCAGTAAGTGAGTCTCTGCCCTCAACTCTCTCCTGTGCCTGTGCTGCCCAGCACAGGTGAGTTTTGAGTTGTACCAGGTTGTCTTCCACTCGCTAGCCACTGCCCAAGCTAGGAATGGAATGGGCAGGCCTCTGCCTGACTCTTCCTCCTATAGTCGAGACTGGTAGAGTACTGGAAACTCTCCAGGTGTGAACTCGAGAGGGTAGCACTGGGGCAGATAGAAGTTAATCAAGTTGGACACAGGCCCTGTCCCACATTGGGCTCACTCTCTTAATCCCCATTTTTACAGATGAGGGAACTGAGGCCCAGAGAAGTTAAGTGAAGCAGCGTTAGAGAAGCAGCAGAAGCAGCAGAAGTTAGAGAAGCAGCGTGGCTCAGTGGAAAGAGCACGGGCTTTGGAGTCAGAGGTCATGAGTTCGAATCCCAGCTCTGCCACTTCTCAGCTGTGACTGTGGGCAAGTCACTTAACTTCTCTGGGCCTCCGTTACCTCATCTGTAACATGGGGATTAAGACTGTGAGCCCCATGTGGGACAACCTGATTCCCCTATGTCTACCCCAGCGCTTAGAACAGTGCTCTGCACATAGTAAGTGCTTAACAAATACCAACATTATTATTATTATTATTAAGTGATTTACCCAAGGTCACACAGCAGACATGTGGTGGACCCAGAATTAGAACCCGGGTCCTTCTGCCTCCCAGGCCCCAGACCCTTGCTCTATCCACTAAGCCACGCGATTCTCTACAACAGAGTTGGTAGACCTGGTCCCAGCCCACCATTGGCTCACAGTCTAGAGGACTGTATGTAGACACTTTGTCGTTTCTTGTCTCCCCCTGCATGTGCATTTGCCCATCTTTCACTCGTTTGTTTCCAGTAGCCACTGCCAGGGACTGTGTCGAATTCCCAACTGCATATTCTTTTCCAGGACTTAGTACACAACAAGCGCTTAATAGCACTATTACAATAATAATAATATTAATTGTAGTATTTGTTCAGCACTTACTATGTGCCAAGCATTATACTGAACACTGGTGTAGGAACAAGATAATCAAGTCCCACTTGGGGCTCACGGGCCAAGTAGGAGAACCAACAGGTATTGAATCCCCATTTTTGCCGACGAGGAAACTGGCGTACAGAGAAGTGACTTGCTCAAGGTCACACAGCAGGACGTGGCAGATCTGGGATTAATACCCAGGCCCTCTGACTCTCAGGCCGGTGGTCTTTCCACTAGGCCATGCCACTTCTAATTAATGAACTGTCTTGCCCTTTTGGCAACCGTGGCAGCACTCAATTATATTTGTTGAGTGCTTACCAAGTACAGCGTTACTAAGCACTTGGGAGAATAGAATAGAACAGACATGTTCCCTTCCCACAAGGAGCTTACTGTCTAGAGGGGAAGAAATACATTACTATGAATAAAGAAACTATGGATTTGTACATAAGTGTTGTGAGCCTTAGGGAAGGGTCAATCAAGGGTACAAATCCAAGAGCAAGGATGATGCAAAAGGGAGTGGGAGGAAAGGCAATAAAGGACTTCCTCAGGGAAGGCCTCTTGGCGGAGCTGTGTTTTGAATAAGGTTTTGAAGCTAGAGGCAGTATTTGTAAGAGGGGTTAGCAGCAAGATAGACTGGTACAGGGAGTAGGTTGGCATCAGAGGAGCGACACGTACGGGCTGGGCTGTAGTAGGAAATGAGAGAGCTAAATTAGGAGAGGGCAAAGTTATTGGGTGCTTTAAATCCAAAGGTTAGGTACAGAGATGGATGGGCAACCACTTGGAGCTTCTTGAGGAGCGGAGAAAGATGAATGGTCCTTTAGAAAAATGATCCGGGTGGCAGAATGAAGTATGGCTGGCAATGGGGAGAAAGAGAAGACAGAGAGGAGACTGATGTAGTAATCAAGGCGGGATGGGGTAAGTGCTTGAATCAACATGGTAGCGATTTGGGTGGAAGGGAAAAGGCAGATTTTAGCAACGTCGTGAAGGTAGGGTGGAAAGGATTTGGCGACAGACTGAATATATGAGTTGAACGAGAGAGAGCCGGGTCGAAGATAACGCCAAGATTCCGGGCTTATGATTCAGTCAAGACGGTGGTGCTGTCTACGGGAATGGGAAAGTCAAGCGGGGAGACGGTTTGGGTTGGAAGAAGAGGAGTTTTGTTGCGGACAGGTAAAGTTCGAGGCTTCGGTGAGACATCTAGGCAGGCAGGAAATGCAAGATTGCAGAGAAGGAGAGATCAGGGCTGGAGATGTAGATTTGGGAATCGTCCTTGCAGAGGCAGTAGTTGAAGACATGGGAGTGAATGAGTTCTCCAAGGGAGAAGGGTACTGACGGAGAATAGAAGGGGACCTATAACTGAGCCTTGAGGGACCCCCACAGTTAGGGGGTGGGAGGCAGAGGAGAGGCCCATGGAAGAGACTGGATGAGCGTCCGGAGAGCTAGGAGGAGAAGTAGGAGAAGACAGTGTCAGTGAATCCAAGGTTGGATAATGCTTCCAGAAGAAGGGGGTGAGAGTGTCAAAAGCAACAGAGGGGTCGAGGAGGATTCAGAATGGAATAGAGGCCGTCGTAAGGCCTGTAAAGCTGCTTAGTCTATGAGCCCTGTGTGGGGCAGGGACCGTGACCAAGCTAAATATCTTGTATCTGACCTAGTGCTTATTACAGTGCTTGGCGCAACCTTCCCAATATCGCTAAAATCCTCCCTTTCCTCACAATTAGCGCATCGGCCTCCTGTTTCTCCCTACGTCATACTTCACTCTGCCGCCCAGATCACTTTCTTACTAAACTGTTCAGTGCCCGTTTCCCCACTCCTCAAGAACCTTTGCTCATCCACCTCAGCATCAGAGACTTTTTCCCAGCAACTTTAAAGCCCTCAATCACCTTGGCCCCTCCTACCCTACCCCCCAATTTCCTACCCCAATTCAGCCCATCCACTTGGCTCCCCGAATGCCAACCTACTCACTGTACCTCAGTCTCCCCCACCTTCAAAGCCCTTAAAAGCACATCTCCTCCAAGAGGCCTTCCCTGACTAAGCCCTCAATAAATACAATTGATTTGATAGCAAGGACTTAAATACCGTTATCGTTATTGTGGGTATTATTATTATTATTGTTGTCGTCGTGCTCAGGTAACACCGCTAAGGATGTGTTAGCTCCCTATAACCTGACGTGCTGGCCTGGAATGATTTTATCTTTGCTAGAAGGTGTGTTCAGAAAAAATCCAGTGTCATTGCCGCATCTCCTCAGGATTCCTTCCTTGTCTGATGTAGCAGAAATCATCGTCCCCCTGCCATGTTCAGTTGGGATTTTACAAAAAGATTCACTGACCTACATGTGACCGGCTTGGGGGCTTCCTCAGTTTGTTTAGGGGAACATTTTGAGGCTCGCTCGGAAGCCACATGGGGGAGAATCTGCCTTGGTGCGTCGGGAACAGCTCGGCGTAGCCGCATGGTTGCCAGATAGCCCCCTGATGAGCGAGTGATTTCCAGGTCGTGCGCTCGGCCGACACGGAGCGTCCGAGTAAAGGACCGCGCGAGCAAGTGCATTCCTTTCCAGTTGAAAGTGGGGAATTTCTAGCCGTCGCCAAGTTTTTCCTCGCTTCCGTGGTGTCAGCGTTTGCCTCTTGTCGTTTCGACAGGTTGTCAACGACCCATCGGCCTGTCCTGCGGAAGAGCCAAGGTGTGCAGTTACAGCGGATGGTACTACTGTAACAATTGTCACGCGGACGACAGCTTCCTCATCCCGGCCCGCATAGTCCACAACTGGGACACTTCCAAGTATAAGGTAGCGGTTACAGCGAGCCGTCTGTACCCACCCCTAGCTCCGAGTTGGCGGAGCTCTCGCCGGCCGCTCCGCCCGGCCTCGTGGAAGGACCGCCGGCCTGGGAGTCAGAGGGCCTGGGTTCTGATCCCGGCTCTGCCTCTTGCCTGCTCTGTGACCTGGGGAAGTCACTTCTCTGGGCTTCCTCAACTGTGAAAAGGAACACAACCCGTCCCCTCGCTACTTAGGCGGTGAGCCCCGTGTGGGACTGGGACTGTGTCCCACCTGATAAACGTATATCTACCTCAGGGCTTAGAACAGTCCTTGATGCATAGTAAGCGCTTAAAAAATGCCAAACAGATAAAAAAAATGACCAAGACCACTAAAAGGCAGCTCAGTATTTATCAGTTAGACAGAAAGTTCCCATTGAGGCATCAGAACCTTACTAAGTCAGAATTCTCACGATATTTCAATTGACTTCAGTGGGAGAATTGCTCTTGCGAAGGATTATATTTCCAGGTAGAGCTGTTCTCTGGTGAGCATCAGATAGTTGCTGGCTGATGTAAAAAGAAGATGTGCGTGGTAGAGAGAGCACTTTTCTATGATTATCGTTTCTCATCCTTTTCATCCCTTTCAACGCCAAAGATGGAGAAATGAGAGCAGTCCAGGTTGGCGGGGAAGGAAGCTAGAAGGAAGTTGCCAGGCGTCTGTAAAGCCAAGGTTGGATAATGTGTTGAGGAGAAGGGGATGGTCGACGGTGTCGAAGGCAGCTGAAAGGTTGAAGGGGATTAGGATAGAGTAGGAGCCTTTGGATTTGGCGAGAAGGAGGTCATTGGTGACCTTTGAGAGGGCTTGGCTCATAGTAAGCACATAAGTAGTGTAATTATTATTATTCCTCCCGGAGGGACTGTGGGTGTGAGGAAGGCTGGCTGTGGAAGGGTCCGGGGCCAGAGACTGGCAAGACAAGAGTGGCAGAAAGACAAGGGGGCGGGGGCACTTCAAGAGTGCCAGTCTGGACGGTTTTGAATCGAGGGAAGGTGGGCCGGGCAAGCAGAATCATTTGGGACAGATGCAGAGGGCCGGGAGATGGACGATCCTGGTGAGGACGGAGGGCGGGTTCAGCGGGAGAACGGGTATGTGGAGGGGCGATGCCAAGGTAATAATAATAATAATGTGTGCTGTTTAAGTGCTTATCACGTGCCAGGCACTGCTAAGTGCTGGGGTGGTTATAAGCAAATCGTGTTGGACACAGCCCCTGTCCCACGTGGGGTTCCCAGACTCAATCCCCATTTTACAGATGAGGTAACTGAGGCGCAGAGAAGGTCACACAGCAGGCAAGCGGAGCCGGGATTAGAACCGATAGCCTTCTGACTCCCAGGCCCGTGCTCTATCCACTGCGCCATGCTGCTTCTCAGTGGTAGTCGAGAACTTCAAATAATTATTATATAATTATAATATAATAAAATATATAATATAATAATTTTTATTATTATGAGTTTACTGGGGTAGATTCATGATCATCAAGTCACACACAGTCCCTGATCCACAGAGGGCTCACAGTCTGAGAGGGAGGGAGAGCATGTATTTCATTCCCAATTTACAGAAGAGGAAACTGAGGCCCAGGATCCCCAAAGTTCCACAGCCAGCAAACGGAGCGGGACTTGTGATAACAGCTACCACATGTCTGCTGACTGTCAGTGTGGGCACGTGACCAAAACGATCACATCCCTTTGTGGACAGGGATTGTTCTCTTTATTGCTGTATCGTACTCTCCAAGCGCTTAGTACAATGTTCTGCACGCAGTAAGCGCTCGATAAATATGATTGAATGAACATTCTGGTTGGCAGTTGAGTACTGTAATCCCGGCTCTGCCGCCTGTCAGCTTTGTGACCTTGGGCAAGTCACTTCACTTCTCGGTGCCTCAGTGACCTCATCTGTAAAATGGGGATGAAGACTGAGCCTCACGTGGGACAACCTGATTACCCTGTATCTACCCCAGCGCTTGGAACAGTGCTCGGCACATAGTAAGCGCTTAACAAATACCAACATTATTATTATTATTACTCTAGTGCCAAGGGCACTGAAGGTGTTAGAGTGCCAAGGAGGTCTGCAAACATATTTGAAGGTAGAGGAAGAGTTGAGTAGACTGGACTCCATTTTTTCCCCTGATTGGCTGATTTTCTCCCTGGTGACCCAATGATCTTGATCAGCCTCAGTCACCTCATCTGTAAAATGGGGATAAGGTACCTGTTTTCCCTCCCTCAGAGCCCCTTGTGGGACAGGGACTGCTGGGTCTGATTGTAGAGAAGCGATCCCAGCTCTTAATACAGTGTTTGGTACATAGTGAGAGCTTAACGAATACGACGTTTATTATTCAATCCACCAAACGGCGTCAGTTCCCATATTCAGAGCCCACCTGAAAAAGCCGCTGCCTCCCAAAGACATAATGGATACTTGCTTATTTGTTTGTTTAGTCGTCTTTCATTTATATCCTTTGTGTCCGTACCCTTTCCATCTCTGTTTCCAGCGGCCTCCTCAAAATTGGCCAGCAATGCCAGGGGGAGGGAGAAGGGGAAGGGATGTGGTCCATAGCGCATCCTATCGGCCCTGTATCGTGGGGGGAAGAGAAAGGGGGTCACTTGGCAATGAAAGCAGATCTCAGAAGTAATAGCCTCAGATTTTTTGCCTGAACTCTTGAAAACTTATTCCAGTCTTCCAGGGGGCAGTCGATGGAAATGTTTTGAGAGAGTCTTGCGGGTTACCGGAGACTCTCCAATGCTTGCCAAGAGGCAGATTTTTATTTTCCCTTCAGTTCCTCACCATTAGCCTATTCTTGGGAAACCTGGATCTGATTAAAAAACCACGAGAAGAATACACAGCAGAGATAGGCAGGGAAATAGTTTTTTTGAGAGACTAACCTTTCTGTTCATGGATGTTTTTTCAGAGATTAATCTTCCTATTTAGCCTCTCAGGAAAAAAAATAACAATTTTCACTGCACATCTCTGATGTGACTTCCCCTTGGACTCTAATTTCCAGAGACGACAATTTAAGTGAGTTTGCTGATACCCCTCTAAGAAATAACAATTATAGTAATGCTAGTGGTATTTGAGAAGCAGCGTGGCTCAGTGGAAAGAGCCCGGGCTTGGGAGTCAGAGGTCGTGAGTTCTAATCCCAGCTCCGCCACTCGCCTGCTGTGTGACCTTGGGCTAGTCACTTCACTTCTCAGTGCCTCAGTTACCTCATCTGTAAAAATGGGGATTTAAAAATGTGAGCCCCATGTAGGACAATCTGATTACCCTGTCTCTACCCCCAGTACTTAGAACAGTGCTCTGCACATGGTAAGTGCTTAACAAATACCATCGTTATTATTATTATTATTATTATTAAAAAGCGTGTCAAGCACTGTTCTAAGCACTGGGGTGGGTACAAGATCAGCAGTTTGGACCCAGTCCCTGTCCCTCTATCTAAATAGGGAGAATTGTTGCCAAATTGTACTTTCCAAGCGCTTAGTACAGTGCTCTGCACACCGTAAACACTCAATAAATGCGATTGAATGAATAAATGAAAGAGCATGTATTGAATGCCCATTTTACGGAGAAGGAAACTGAAGCACAGAGAAGTGAAGTAACTTGCCCAAGGCAAGAGATGGAGCCGGGCTAAGAAACCGGGACCCCTGATTCCCAGGCCCGTTTTCTTTCCGTTAAACCGTGCTGATTCTCCAACTGGTGTTATTTATCTTGCGCTTAGTCTGTGCAAAATGCTATACTGAGTGCTTGGGAGAGTTCCGTACCACAGAGTTGGCAGACACGTTCAGTGCTCACGATGGACTTGCAGTCTCGAGGGGGACTACCTTTAAAGTTGTCAGTACAGTAAGGGTCCATTC
Organism: Ornithorhynchus anatinus; assembly: GCF_004115215.2. Taxonomy (NCBI): domain Eukaryota; kingdom Metazoa; phylum Chordata; class Mammalia; order Monotremata; family Ornithorhynchidae; genus Ornithorhynchus; species Ornithorhynchus anatinus. Next base: position 22,346,111 of record NC_041734.1, read on the forward strand.
CATCACCATGTTATTATTTCCTCACAAGCACTCTGCTTTGGCCGCTAAAATCTAGCCTTTCCTCCGGCCTCCAGGGCATCTGTCTGTTCCTGGAAAACCCGCTGGCACCTAAAGCTCACCAGGTTCAAATCGGACTATTCGTCTTCCCTCCCGAATCCTCTCCTCCACCTCTCTTTCCCATCACAGTCGATAATACTGCCATCCTCCCCGCCTCACCAGCCCGTAACCGTGCCGTCATCCTGGACTCCTCCTTCTCGTTCAACCCCCATCTTCAGTCGGTCAGCGATTCCTGTCGTTTCCTCCCCAAAGGCCTTTCCTCAGTCTGCCCCCTCCTCTTCACCCAAAAGACTCTATCGTGGGGTCCGGGTGCGAGTCCTCATCCAGCTTCACTGCTGTCTCGGCCTCCTCATAGACCTCGCCTGTCTTCCCTTTCCTCCTTCTCCAGGCCATACTTCACTTGGCTGACCAGATCATTTTTCTACCACATTAGTCTGTGCACATCTCTCCATTCCTCAAAATCCTCCAATTGTTGCCTATTCAACCTCCTACTTAGACCGTGAGCACCACGTGGGACACGGGACCGTGTCCGACCTGATTAACTTGAATCTTTCCCAGAACTTAGAATAATGCCTGACACAGAGTAAGCCCTTAATTAATACCGTCATTATTATTATTACTGTCATCATTATTATTCCTCTTCACGTGAAGCAAGAACTCCTGATTACCGGCTTCAAGGCACTCAGATCAGCTCTCTCCCTCCTCCCCATCCCTCTAACTTACCAGCTCTCTTCTCACACTACACCCCAGCTCGCACATTTCATTTCTGGCCAGCTGACCTGCTCACTCTGCCTCAGTCTCTTCGTCTCTTCCGTCGCTGCCGACCTCTTGCTCCCACCCTCCCTTCTCCTTGGGCTTTCTCCCCCTTCACATCTGGCAGACCGCTGTCCTCCCCCTTTTCAGAGTCCTCCTGAAATCACATCTCTACTGTCCCCACTTTCAATTCCCAGCGGATATACTTAGGTGTCACATTAGCATTTAAGAATTCACAACCAACCTACCCACTGGAGCACTTATATACGTAGCTTCGTACTCTGTGCATCCTCTCTATAATCTCTTGTAGTGTCTGATTCCTCCACCACATTGTCAGCTCCTTGTGGGCAGGGTTTTGTCTACTAATTCTTTTGTTCTTTCCCAAGTGTACAGTTATCTCTCTCCGCACTCCAGAGGTGCTCAGTAAATACTGTTGATTGATGATTATTATTATTGTATTGATCGTATGGTTCTTCTGGGCTGAGCTAAATTCATCAGTCATATTTTTTGAGCGCTTACTCTGTGCAGAGCACCGTAAATAAGGGCTTGGGAGAGTGCAGTGTCACAGGGTTGGTAAAGACATACTCTGCCCACAGCAAGCATACAGTCTAAAGTCCACAGTCTAAATCCTGGCTGAATGTAAGCTCGTTATGTCTGCCGACTCTTATATTGTGCCCTCCCAATTGCTTGATTCAGTGCTCTGCACATAGTAAGCGCTTAATAAATGCCACTGATGATGACCGATGATATAAGATTAAAGGTTTAGGTGGTTTCTCTTCCAAGTGGGGCTCGCAGTCTAAGAGAGAAGGCGAGCAGATATTTTATCCCAAAGAGGAAACGGAAGTTAAGTGACTTGGCTGAAGTCCTGCAGAAGGTATCTGATGGAACCAGGCATAGAAATCGGGTCTCCTGCCTTCCCAGGCTCAGGTTTCTTCTATTAGACCGCACTAAGAAAAGTAAGACAGATTCATAGACCAGTGAGAGTACATTCACGCGATGGACAAGAGTTAGTTAAAAAAAAAAACAAAAAAAAACCAGACGCCATGCGTAACAATAATAATAATAATGATGGCATTTGGTAAACGCTTACTATGTGCCGTTCTAACCGGTGGGGTGAATACAGGTGATCAGGTTGTCCCACGTGGGGCTCACAGTCTTAATCCCCATTTTACAGATGGGGTAACTGAGGCACAGAGAAGTTAAGTGACTTGCCCAAGGTCACACAGCTGACAAGTGGCTGAGCCGGGATTTGAACCCATGACTTCGGACTCCCAAGCCTATGCCCTTTCCACTGAGCCACACTGCTTCTCTGTGTAAATTTAAATGAAACCATCTATAGTAAAAGCATGAAATGTGCAGCTCAAAGAGTGGCTGGAGGGGGGCGTAGTCTTCAGTCCCCCTACTACTCCCCTGGGCCATAATGGGGAGGCGGGCCCCCCTCCTGGCCCGTCTCTCGAGTGGGATGACTGGGCCGGGGGAGGTTGATCTGTAATTGTTTGGGCTTCTCTGGTTCAAGCACTCAGTTCTTTTGGGACTCTGGACCCTGTGGGGCCCGGTTTCTCCCTGTCCACTGCTCTTTGTGGAAATAATAATGATAATAATAATAATAATGGTGTTTAAGTGCTTACTATGTTCCAGGAACGGTACTAAACACTAGGGTGGATACAAGCAAATCAGGTTGGGCACAGTCCCTGTCCCATGTGGGACTCACGGTCTCCATTCCCATTTTCAGATGAGGTAACTGAGGCCCAGAGAAGTGAAGTCACCTGCCCAAGGTCACACGGCAGACAAGTGGTGGAGTCGGGATTAGAACCCATGACCTTCTGACTCCCAGACCAGTGCACTATCCACTCCACCATGCTGCTTCTCACAGTGGGCCGGGGGAGGTTGGTCTGTCACTGGTTGGGGGTCTTTGGTTCAAGAAGTCAATTCTGTTGGGATTTGGGACCCCGGGGGGCCCGTTTTCTCCCTGCCTGCTGCTTTTTGCGGGAAGGAGATTTCACGTCCCTAATGAAGCCAATAGCCCACTTGCAGTTTCTGAGTTACTTTATTCATCTGGTGGACTCTAAAGCCAAAGTGGCAAAACACCATTGCGTGAAATTAGCCAGTTGATTTTGTTAGAAGGACTTTAACTCGCTTCTCTGAATGACTGTGGGATTAAAACAGTGATTTTTTTCAACAGCATAGCTCTGTCCAAAAGTGAGCTAGAGAACCAAAATTAAATTCACTTTCTGATAGAGGACAGTTTGGGTACAATTAGACTTTAATATTGGATTAGTGGAATCTGGTGTATTGACCCAGGAAATACCAAGGGATCGTCTTGGCCTAGCAGCGGATCGTTCGGTTGATAACAACTCCAGTCGTAGCATCCAAAAGCCAATCTTGGAAAAAATCCCAGCAAAAATAAAACCAAGAAATTGAAATCAGCTAAATTAAAAAACCAGTTCTTGTCTTAAGCAAATGGAGTACCTGGTTGAAAAATCTCCTTATCCTTTTCTCTTGTGGAACCCTGGAGGGTTAAATCATCTGGGCTTTAGAAGATTGGATTTCAGTGGCTTTACTGTCGATGATCTGGTCCATCAAATCCTAAAGAAAGTGATTTTAATTGTGTGCCACGCCAGGAAAAGATGAGTCTGGGTCCAAGGCGACTAGGGGAGGGAAGTCCAGCTCAGACGAATACTTGGTTTTTCCAGGTATCGAAACAGGCCAAAGAGTTTCTGGAGTATGTGTTTGAGGAGCCCCTGATTGACGTCCAACAGGAGAACCCGATGCTGTACACACACGTGGAACCTCTGGCCACCGTCGTCCGCCTGAGGCAACAGCTGAAATCTCTCCGAGCCTATCTGTTCAGCTGCCGAGCCACCGTGGCCGAAGACCTACGCAGGCGGTGAGAGCCGTTAGTCCTCTACCTATTAGGCCCTATGGTTTACCTCCTTGTCCTCGTCCTCCTCCTCATTCTCCTTTTCCTCCTCCTCCTCTTCATTCTCCCGATAATAAATTCTGCCCCTAAAATCTAGTGACTAGTAAAAGTCCCTGTGCCCTGAATGATCCTTTTTCTCTTCTTAATTGCCTGGGAATGATAGAAACTAAGGCACAGTTTGCTCAAAGGATGCAGGGTGGAGGAATCTGTTGCGTCTGACCCAGCCTAAGACAGAATATGTCATTCTGCCTTCTGGGTTAAAATTGGGTTAAAATTCAGGCCCACTTATCACCAGTGTTCAGCACCCCACCCGTCCAGGAGACCCAGGAACTCCATCCAGCTCTTTCTGCCCTTTTAATTTTGCTGTAAGCACTCAATAAGTGCGATGGATTGTGTGAAATATCTGAAGATGCACGTGATTCCCTTCTTACAAGGGCACGCAGTTCCAAAGCTAACCAAAAAGAGAGCAGTGGCCGAGGCCTATTTCCAAGTGGCCTGAAGTTTCTTCCCCTCCGTGGAGGGCCCTCATGAAGTGCTCACAGCCCAGCCCTTCGCCATGATCAGTACAGGACAATTCCTGGCACCCAATACTGGGGCCGTGCCTTTCCTAAGCGCACGTGAAAGAGGAGAGGACTCTCTCCATGCCTGGCTCGGCCGACTGCCTCAGCGCTGCCGCTGGCAACCCTTGCGTGAGGCCTGTGGCCGACGGGTATCGGGGAGGACCTGAACACAGCTCCCGCTCACTCTAACATCTGCCGAGCAGTGGGGCCGCCATCTTGCCTCCTCCTCGGCCCCTTTCTGGCTCAGAGCGACGGGGCGTTCCAGCTACTTCCCGTGTAGTTTTTTTTTTTTTTTTTTTGCAAGCGAAGCATGGCAAGTGGCGACACCCTCCCGAGGCCAAGTCTGTCTTCTGACCTCCCGTGGATTTGGCTCCTGTGCTTGAGGGCCACGTTCGGTACGAGGAAGTGCCACATCCTATTCAAGCTCTGTAGATCCCAGGCCCGTCGTCTAGGAATACATTCTTCCCGAATGTCAGTCTCCCTTTCCCACCTGCGTTTGTCCTCCACGCCCGCCCCCGAACCTACTTTTACCGGGCTTTTCCATCCCACTGCGTGTGAAAAATTCAGTATTTCTCTCGGTTGTTTGAAAATGATTCTGAAGAGAAAGGGCTCTATTTGAGGTTCCCCAAGACGGAATAGGACGAGTACATTAGGTGTGATGGCCGCCCCGGCATCCAGTCAACTTTCTCTGCTCTTATTTTCAGAGTCTTCCCTAGAGAATACCTCTTCCAGCAGATCCATCTGTACTCCCTTGCTGACCTACAACAGGTAAGGGACCTCCAGGTTCGGTTTACTTCAGGTCAGGAGGGAGAGCGGGGTCTTTTTGAAAAGTGACTGGGCTCCTAGCAGTTTCATTCTCTCGACTGGGTTATTTCTAAGCTTTATTGGGCATCATTTAGGAGTTTAGCTTACGAAGCTTACACGGGACCAGTGCTTTGTTCTAAGCTGTGAGTGTGTAAAGACGGCCCTCTTGGGCGGTGTGTGGGCCGCCTGCTTTTTACTTTTTTCTCTTTTAATGTCATTTGTTAAGCACTTACTGTGTGCCAGGCACTGTTCGAAGAGCTGGAGTAAATACAAAGTAATCAGGCTGAAGACGGTCCTTGTCCCATAAGGGGCTCATAGTCTTAATCCCCATTTTACAGATGGGGGAACTGAGGGCCAGAGACATGAAGGGACTTGCCCAGAGTCACACAGCAGACAAGTGGCGGAGCCGGAATTTGAACCCAGGTCCTTCTGACTCCCAGGCCCCATGCTCTTTCCACTGATCCACGCTGCTTCTGCCGGCAAATCCGCCTCTCGGTCCCCTGATCTTCCTGAGCTCTTTTTACTGTCCCGACTGGTCTTTTTACCATTATCCTCTCCCAGCAGCCTCTTGCTGGAGCTGGGGCTTCATGGCGACTTTTACACATTTCTTTCGTGTCCCCTCGATTGCACCCGTGTCCTTTCAGCCACCGGTCGAGGAACCGGCTCCAGTCCCTTCCTTTCCCCCGCCCCCGCAGAGCTCTGGGATTCAGAGCACTGCCTCCGGGCTGGCGAGTCTGGGGGCAGGATCTCCGTCTGTGGTCTTGTCCTGCCTTGTGATGGCGGCGCTAACTGGGCGCTGGCTCAGATTCAGATGTGTGAACTGTGGGGCTCAAGGCTCACGGAAGACAGGCCCCGCACCACCCCAGCTGCGTAGACCTACGTAGAGAAGCAGTGGGGAAACAGCAGCACGGGCCTGGGAGTCAGAAGACCGGGGTTCTAATCCCGGCTCCGCCACGTACCTGCTGCCTGACCCTGGGTCAGTCACTTAATATTTCTGGGCCTCAGTTCTTTCATCTGCAAAATGGGGATTCAGGACCTTTTTTTTTCTTTTAATGATTTTTTTCTAAGTGCATACTATGTGTGAGACACTTTTCTAAGCGCTGGGGTAGATACATGTTACTCTGGTTGCACACAGTCCCTGTCCTCCCTCCTATTTGGACCGTCGGCCCTAAGCGGGACCTGCTTAACTTGAATCTACCCCAGCGCTTCGTACCTTAGAGTCTAGAGGGGGAGACAGATATTGAAATAAATTACACGGAGGAGAAATGGCAGAGTGTCACAATATGGATTTAAGTGTCGTGGAGCAGGGGGTGAGGGGGCGAGATGAATGTAATGTGTTTAGGGAGTACAGATCCAAGCATGTAGGAGATGCAGACAGGAGGACTTAGGCAAGGCCTCTTGAGGGAGATGTGATTTTAGGTGGTCTGTCGCATATGATGGGGGAGGGAGTTCCAGGTAGGAGGAGGTGGAAGGCCAAGGGTCAGGGGTTCGGTAAACGAGATGGAGGTACGGTAAGTAGGTTGGCCTTAGAGAAGCAAAGTGGGTGGGCTGAGCTGTAGTAATAGTATGGTATTTGTTAACCGCTTACTAGGTGCCAGGCACTGTACTAAGCACTGGGGTGGATACAGGAAAATCAGGATGGACACATCCCTGTTCCACGTGGGGCTCACAGTCTCGATCTCCACATTACAGATGAGGTAACTGAGGCCCGGAGAAGTGAACCGACTTGCCCAAGGTCACGCAGCAGACAAGTGGCGGAGCCGGGATTAGAACCCATGACCTTCTGACTCCCAGGCCCGGGCTCTGTCCACTGTGTGTGCAGAGCACTGGAGTAAGCGCTTGGGAGAGTCCAGCACAGATGGAATGCAATATCAGGCCAAGATTCCGGGAGCAGATCCACCAGGCGAATCGTTTTGGTATGCGGGGAAGTTGGAAAACAATTCCATATCGCTCAAAAAATTGGCAGGTGCCCAGTCATTAGGTTCAGTGAATCCACCACCGACCGAACGATTCGACCCGGGCTGCCGTCTCTCCTTTATGTCAGACCCGTGGCTTGAGGCGGGAACGATTGTGTCCCCAGTGCCCCGCAAGCTACTCTGAAGCAGCATGGTCTAGTGGAAAGAGCCCGGGCCTAAGAGTCAGAGGACCTGGGTTCTCATCCCAGCTCCGCCACTTGTTTGCTCTGTGACCTAGGTCAAGTCACTTCACTTCTCCGGGCCTCAGTTCCCTTATTTGCAAAATGGGGATCCATTTCTTGTCCCCCCCTTCTACCGTGAGCCCAGTGTGGGACCTTTGCATTCATTCAGTCGAATTTATTGAACACCTATTGTGTGCAGAGCGCTATACTAAGCGCTTGGGAGAGAACGACAATAAACAGTGACATTCCCTGCCCACAACAAGCTTACGATCTAGGCGGGGGGAATCAGACATCAATACAAATAAGTAAAATGACATATATATACATATATATATATATATATATATATATGTATACATAAGAGCTGTGGGGCTAGGACAGGGGAAAAGCAAAAGGGAGTGAGAGATGAGGAAAAGTGGGGCTTAGTCTGGGAAGGCCTCTTGGAGGAGATGGGCCTTCAGTAAGGCTTTAAAGACGGGGGAGGGTAATTGTCGGATTTGAGGAGGGAGGGCGTTGCAGGCCAGAGACAGGATGTGGGCTAGGGGTCGGTGGTGAGACAGGCGAGTTTGAGGCCCAGTGATTTTCCTATATTATATTATACTGTACTATACCCCAGTGCTTAATTCAATGCTTGGCGCATAGTAAGCAGTTAACGAATTCCACAATTAACATTGTTATTACTGCTGGGAGCAAAGAGGTGTTCATTGGAGACACAGGCACCGTGCGGGAGAAGACGAAAAGAAGGGCTCAGTGTCTGTTGTCTTTAAGAGCACGCTCCGACCTGGAGCCTTATGCCTGTCTCTGCCAGACCCCTAAACTTATCCCATTTGGAGGGAGTCGGATTCAATTACTCTTTCTGGCGAGGTGGGTGGAATTGGATTTGGAGCTGGTTATCAGCACCGAATGGCGTATCTGGGGGGAGAATTTTCTTTTTGTTTTTTCGACTCCTGAGTAATTAGATCATCTGTGTCGCTGAAGGGGGAGCCTGCTGGAGGGACTGAGAGAAAGAAATAAGGGAATTAATTGAACCATTAGAACTACATCACTGCCCAAAATGCCCGTCGTAAAGAGAGACCTCGGTGTTATATGCCTTGACCTCTTGACTCTCTTGCTTCATGGCTTCGGTTAATGGTTCTACCTTCTACCTTGCTTTCTTGCCAGTCTCCAGTGGCTTCAGTCAATCACGGGTATTTATCGAGCACTTACTGGTTTCGAGCACTTCATTAAGTCCCTGGGAATGTCCGGGACAACAGAGTTGGTCGAGACGACCCCTGCCCAACGAGGATTTTACAGTCCTCGGGCTTTCCTGTGGTTTTGTCCATTGGCTGCTTCTTATCTCGTTATTAATCCTCCAATCTTGTCCTCCCTGACTTCCCACGGAGGGATTGTTTGCCCCCCCCCCCCCCCCCCCCCCCCCGAGACCCTGCTGTCAAAGCGTGGCTGGTTTTAGCAATGGCTCAGGGAATAATGCCTCAGGTGGGCAAACAGGAGAATAATGGCTGAGTGAAGGAATGAAGGAAAGACGTGGATTCCAACTAGGAGAGAGAAGGTGCCTTCCTTTGCTGCTTAAGCAGAGTAAGATTCTCAAATCCAAATCAGCGTGAAGGCAGTGTGGTCGAGCGGATAGAGCACGGGCCTGGGAGTCAGAAGAGCATGAGTTCTAATTACGACTCTGCCACTTGGCTGCTGGGTGACCTTGGGCAAGTCGCTTCCCGTCTCTGTGCCTCAGTTCCCTCATCGGTAAAATGGGGATTGAGACCGTGAGTCCCATGAGGGGCAGGGACTGTGTCCAAACCGATTTGCTTGTATCCTCCCCAGTGCTTAGTACAGTGCCTGGTACGTAGTAAGCGCTTAACAGATACCATTAATTAAAAAAAAAAAAATGGAATGCCAGCACCCAAAAAGCCCATCTCTAGATGAAGCGATCAGTGATATTTACTGAGCATTTACTATAGGCAGAGCACTTTACTAAGGGCTTAGGAGAGCACTTCACAGCAGAGTTGGCAAGTACCTTAATAACCCAGAAACATTTTCCCCGACGTACGGGGATTCAAAGTGCTGAAGCGCAAAGGACTTGACAAACACGTTCTCGGTGATCTTCGCCGTATTCCTGGGAGCTAAATGACACGGTCTGCTTCCAGGGCAGAAACAGATGCAGGGATTCAGAGCCCCACTTGGGAAAGGAGGGGCACGAGGCTTGGGTAAGACGAAGTGCTCGTTGGGACACAACACTATATAAATCTACCTTTCCTTGGTCTGTGGAGGACCTCACCAATGGGAAGAGTTTATCCGGAGCTGTGTGTGTGACTTGGAGTTCATCTCTTGCACGCTGTAAATAAAGCAGGACGTAATTTCCCGGCCATGAGGGTCGAGTATTGCAACCCCCAGTAAGGTCGCTCGGCCGCGCAAGGAGCCGTTGAGTGTTTTCCGTAGCGTGAAACCGCCACGTGCTGCGTCGGCTTTCACATTAGCGGTGGTGGTTTGCTCGGGACGGTCCCCGCTCTCTCTGCGTCGCTCCCCCTCTCCCCTTTTCTACCTAGCAGCTGGCACTGCAAGGGCAGTCCGTGGTTGAAGGTCATCCCCGTAAGGCTTCGCGGCCAGCGGGCTGTTGCCCAGTCCTCTTGGACTCAATCGCGCGGGGCGGTCAGGTTGGTTTTCGAAAAGGCTGCGGGGTCTCTGCCGTTTCCGTGCCGAAGCTGATGGAAAAGTTAAAACTCCAGACCGGAAATAAAAGAGGACGAGACATCAAACAAACCTTGAAGAAATGAAAATGAACATGAAGGGAAGAAAAAAAGACCATGAATTTGGGGCTTTATTTTCTCGAAAGAAAGTGCTTTTGGGAAATTGGGCTTCAACCCCGCCCAGCTCTCCCCTTACTCGAAATATATGTAACCGAAGAGCGGCCCTGCAGGGTCAGAGTCGACAGCCCCGGGGGGTGAGATTCCCCTAGGAGTAATAATAACAATAGTATTCGTTAAGCGTTTACTATGTGCCAGGCACTGTTCTAAGCGCTGGGCTGAACGGTGTGCCCAGAGCCCTCTTCCTGGCGCAGACACTTTTTATGTATTATTATTATTATCTTTATTATTGTTGTTATTGTTATTATCATTCTGGTACTTGTTACTGGTACTCGGTACTGTGTGCCAAGCACTGTCCTGAGCGCTGGGGTAGGTACAAGATAATCAAGTTGTTATCTGATTATAACAGATCGTATAATAATAATATTATTATTATAATCTCACAGTGTAAGTAGGAGGGAGTAGGGTTTAATCCCCGTTTTACCGATGAGGAAACTAAATCCCTGAGGAAGTCAAATGACTCGCCCAAGGTCACAGCAAATGGCGAAGCCAGGATTAGAAGCCAGGCCGTCCGACTCCCGGGCCCGTGTTCTTTCCACGAGGCCACTCTGCTTCTCAAACCCTGGGGAGAGAGATCGTTTCAAGTGGTGGCCTCTCATCTGCTCCTGCCCTACCCGGCGTCATTTTCCCGCAGAGCTCTCCCACCGGGGATCGGGCACGTGCTGGAATTCTTGGGTCCGGTCGATCCCCCGGGGACGAGGTCGGGTAGGGTACGCTGGGGGCAGCCTCCGTCGGGAAGCTCCTCAGCGGCGGAGGCCGGCGTGCCTCTCTCCGCTTCCCGCCCTGCGGTTGAGCGAGGGGGACGCTTGTCTACTTTGAGGATCGGTAGGGGAAGCCAACAGCGATCTCTGGAGAATCTCTCGCCCCTCGCCCTCCTCATCAGATGGCCGCTTGCGGCACCGTCGTCCAATTTTGGGGGCTTTCGGCGAGCGTTGTCAGAAGCGTGGCAGCCGGGTGGCAATCAGAAGAGGTCAGTGACCGGGGTAGGTAGTGAAGGAGCGGGAAAGAAGAAAATAAAACCTAGAGCCAACACGGGTGCTATTCAGTCGTATTTCTCGAGTGCTTACCGTGTGCAGCACACCACACTAAGAGCTTGGAGAGTACAGCATAAGAGTAAACAGGAGAAGCAGCGTGGCTCAGTGGAAGGAGCCCGGGCTTGGGAGTCGGAGGTCATGGGTTCTAATCCCGGCTCTGCCACTTATCAGCCGTGTGACTGGCCAGTCACTTCACTTCTCTGCGCCTCAGTTCCCTCATCTGGCAAATGGGGATGAAGACTGTGAGCCCCACCTGGGACAACCTGATGACCTTGTATCTATCCCAGCACTTAGAACAGTGCTTGGCACATAGTAAGCGCTTACCAAATGCCATTATTATTATTATCATTAATTAAAAATAAATAGAATTATAAATATGTACCTATATAGACAAGTGCTGTGGGGCGGGGAGGGAGATAGAGCAAAGGGAGTGAGTTGGGGTGATGGGGAGGGGGAGGAGAGGAAAAGGGGGGCTCAGTCTGGGAGTCTTAGTTTTTAGACGCAGAGCTACCCTCAGCTGGCTCTCCTTATGTCTGAGGATTCCTCCCAACAAAGCCTGGTGGACAGTTGATGACGACGATGATGATAATAGTATTTATAAAGCCCTTACTATGTGCCAAGCTCTCTCGGGGTAGATACAAGGTATTCAGGTTGTCCCGGGGGGGCTCACGGTCTTAATCCCCATTTTACAGAAGAGGTAAGTGAGGCACAGAGAAGTGAAGTGACTTGCCCAAAGTCACACAGCTGACAAGTAGCGGAGCTGGGATTAGAACCCACGACCTCTGGCTCCCAAGCCGGGGCTCCTTCTCCTAAGCCGCGCTGCTTCCCCATGATGCTGAGGATGGTGATAACGATGAAGAACTTGCATGCAGCACGGCTTAGCGGATAGAGCACGGGCCCGGGAGTCAGCAGGTCCTGGGTTCCAGTCCAGGCTCTGCCATGTTTCCGCTGTGTGACCCTGGGCAACTCACTTCACTTCTCTATGCCTCAGTTTCCTCATCTGGAAAATGAGGACTTAGAGCGCGAGCCCCACGTGGGACGGGGACCGCGCCCATCCCAGTTTGCTTGTATCTACCGTAGCGCTTAGTACAGTGCCTGGCACATAGTGAGCGCATCACCCACAATGTAATTATTATTATTATCGTGACCTTAACCTGACCGGAATGAGTAAGAGCGTTTGTGTGTTTTCTGCACAGGGCGAGCTGAGAAGCGAAGGGGCGTTTAGTGCATTTTAAGGCTACTTTCTCCGAAACGGGCTTCTCTGTGACCGCTTCCGCTCTAGAAACCGTCGGAATGGGCTCGCCTGCCAACCGAAGCCGTAATGGGGAAACGTCCCTCTCCCCCGGCCCTCCGATCCCCGACATGTGCGGACTGTTGCCTCGCCAACCGAGTTGCCCTTTGCCCTTTAACCCAAGAAGCCCGGAGGATGGGTGACCTTTCGCGGGTCAGCCCACAAGGGCCGCCTTCCCCGGGTGGAGAAATCTCTGAACCCAGAGCTCCATCGGAGCCTCAACACCCCCCAACCCCCATCCCCCCTCATTGTTCACCGGGGGCATTAGCAGGCAAGATAACTAATTAGAAGCATTCAGATTTAACAAGCAGAAAAACAAAGCTTGACAGCTTGTCCGCTCCGCTCTGGGAGCTGTGATTGTGTCTCCCGCAGCCTCGCTGCTTTCAGAAAGCTCTCTCCGGGAATGAGGCTGCTATTTAAAACATCACTAAATATCCTTTAGCTACTTTATTCGGGGCTATTCCGACTAATTAACGAGTTAGTCACGAGAGCCGAGGGGAATTGGAGAGGTGGGTGGAGACGGGGCTCCCGAATGCAGCTTTAAAAAGAAACTCATATTGTTTCGGTTTTTTCTTCTCTTCTCCCTCCCCGGTTTCTCATCCGGGAGGGTAGTGGGCTCCGGCATGGGCCGAGGCCCCTCTGTCCGCGGGGGCCGGGGCCCTCGTTGCCGCCGGAATGTCCGGGAAGGGAGAGGAGCGAAGAAGGGCAGCACATTCCCCCCTGCCCTCCGCGATAGGCCGGCCTGACAGTTTGGCAATCTCCTGGCCCGCAGTTCTCGGCCCCGGAAAGGGAGTTTGGTCTGGTCAACGGCTGATGAATGCCCGGGGATGGACCAGGCCCAGCGTAATAATATAATTATTAAGCGCTTTATGGTATTCAGAGTCCGGTACCGAGCACTGGGAAAGAACCCCAGGAGGGAATTAAAAACAGTCCCTGCCCCTCCGAGGGTTGTTCGGAGAAGGGACCGCCTCCGCTTTCCCCGGCAGGAAATAGGAATAACTGTGGTATGTGCTAAGCGCTTACTATGTGCCAGGGACTGTTCTAAGCCCTGGTGTGGCTACAGGCAAATCGGGTTGGACAGGGTCCCTGTCCCACGTGGGGCTCACAGCCTCAATCCTCATTTTCCAGATGAGGAAACTGAGGCATAGAGAGGTGAAGTGACTTGCCCACGGTCACACGGCGGACACGTGGCGGAGCCTGTACTAGAACCCGGGACCTCCTGGCTCCCAGGCCCCGGGCTCTGTCTACTAAGACTTGCCGCTTCTCCTGAGCCTGTACTTTCAGCTGCCGTATCGGTGCCCCTCCATCCAGAGCCCACAAGGTGCCCACACTCCGTCCCCTGCGGGCCCGGCCCGGGGCAGCCCCCCCGGGCCTCAGCTCAGTGGGATCTTCCCGGGAAGCCCAGCTATAAGGAATTCACGGCCCCGTCTCGGATTAGATGTGCCAAGACCCAAAGCATATCTTCGCTCTTTTCCTCAGTTTCCCCACTGGTCAAAGCTAGAAGCCCCCGGATGGCTGGGCGAGAAACTCTCAGCGGGGGTCCGCAAGTGACCGTTTGAGCGGGGGGTGAGGAGGAGGGGGTGGCTGGGAGCAACGGGAGCCACGACATTGTAGAGTTAGACAACGTCTCCTTCCGGCTGCCAGGCCATCCTCCTCCCCTCCCCGACCCTGCCAGGGCAGCTTCCCAACGGAGAGGGGCAGCGTGGCCTAGTGGATGGAGCGTGGCCTTGGGAGGCGGAAGGACCTGGATCCTAATCCCAGCTCGGCTACTTGTCTGTTGTGTGACCTTGGGTAAGTCACTTCACTTCTCTGGGCCTCAGTTCCCTCATCTGGAAAATGGGGGTTGAGACCGTGATCCCCCGTGGGAGTTGGACTCTCTCCAACCTGATTAGTTTGTATCTAGCCCTAGTACAGTGCCTGGCCCGTAGTGAGCACTTAACAAACACCATTATTGTTATTGTTATTATTGAATACTGTAAAAAAATCCTTCTGAACTGTATTAAAACTCCAGTCCCCTTTTTTCTCCCCTTTCTGACCTCCATCTTAAGCCACTCACTCTCCAATGGCTCCTTCCCCGCTGCTTTCAAACAGCAGTCAATCTATGGTATTTACTGGGCGCTTGGGAGAGTCCAGTGCAGTGTTCATTCATTCATCCAGTCGGGTTTATTGAATGTTTAGTGTGTGCAGAGCACTGTACAATACAACAATACATAGTGACATTCCCTGCCCATTATAGGCTCTCTGCAGCAGAATTAGCAGACACATTCGCCACCCACAACGAGCCGAGCGCATATCATGACCTTGCCGTGGGAACGATTGTCATGACACTTGCTGAACACCTAATCTGTGCCAAGCACTGTATTAAGCACCGGGACATTGGCCTGCCGCCAGGGCTGAGGGTAACCAGAAGGCTGGTTCTCTACCACCTTGGCAGAAAATCCACAGCCAAAAGAAGCAGTGTGGCCTAGTGGATAGAGCAGGGGGCTGGGACTCAGAAGGACCTGGGTTCATTCATTCATTCATTCAATAGTATTTATTGAGCGCTTACTATGTGCAGAGCACTTTACTAAACGTTTGGAATGTACAAGTCGGCAACAGAGACAGTCCCTGCCGTTTGATGGGCTTACAGTCTAATCGGGGGAGATAGGCAGACAAGAATAGTGGCAATAAATAGAGTCAAGGGGAAGAACATCTCATAAAAACAATGGCAACTAAATAGAATCAGGGTGATGTACATCTCATTAAAAAAAAAAAGCAAAATAAATAGGGTGATAAAGATATATACAGTAGAGCGGACGAGTACAGTGCTGAGGGGGTGGGACGGGAGGGGGGGAGGAGGAGCGGGAAAGGGGGGAGAAGAGGGTTTAGCTGTGGAGAGGTGAGGGGGGGTAGAGGGAGCAGAGGGAAAAAGGGGGGAGCTCAGTCTGGGAAGGCCTCTTGGAGGAGGTGAGCTTTAAGTAGGGATTTGAAGAGGGGAAGAGAATTAGATTGTCGGAGGTGAGGAGGGAGGGCATTCCGGGACCGCGGGAGGACGTGGCCCGGGGGTCGACGGCGGGATGGGCGAGACCGAGGGACGGTGAGGAGGTGGGCGGCAGAGGAGCGGAGCGTGCGGGGTGGGCGGTGGAAAGAGAGAAGGGAGGAGAGGTAGGAAGGGGCAAGGTGATGGAGAGCCTTGAAGCCTATAGTGAGGAGTTTTTGTTTGGAGCCGCGGTTGATAGGCCACCAGTGGAGGTGTTTAAGTAGGGGAGTGACATGCCCAGATGGTTTCTGCAGGAAGATGAGCCGGGCAGCGGAGTGAAGAATAGACTGGAGAGGGGCGAGAAAGGAGGAAGGGAGATCAGAGAGAAGGCTGACACAGTAGTCTAGCCGGGATATAACGAGAGCCTTTAGCAGTAAGGTAGCCATTTGGGGGAGAGGAAAGGGCGGATCTTGGCGATATTGTAAAGGTGAGACCGGCAGGTCTTGGTAACGGATTGGGTGTGTGGGGTGAACGAGAGAGACGAGTCAAAGATGACACCGAGATTGCGGGCCCGAGAGACGGGAAGGTTGGTCGTACCATCCACGGTGATAGGGAAGTCTGGGAGAGGACTGGGCTTGGGAGGGAAGATGAGGAGCTCAGTCTTGCTCATGTTGAGTCGGGTTCTCATCCCGACTCCACCATCTGTCTGCTGTGTGACCTCGGGCAGGTCACTTCACTTCTCTGGGCCTCAGCTCATCTGTAAAATGGGAATGAAGACCGTGAGCCTCAAGCGGGACAAGGACTCTGTCCGACCCGATAAAGCGCTTGTATCTACCCCTGTGTTTAGTTCAGTGCCTGACACATAGGAAGCGCTTAATATCATAAAAATAAAAAAGCCAAGAGATCACAGAAGCCCTCAGGAATTCCACTCTGCGATTACTCAGACCCATCGTTAGGGTTCAGATAAATGCAGGTGGAACAAAACCTGACTTTCTTTGATTGACTTCTCAAAATGCAGTAAGCGCAGCGTCTTCCTCCCAGATGACGGGTGACTCTTCAGCTTGCATTTTTCCCTTGCTAAAGTGCTTTATTCATGACAGTGACCCCACAGCTCCAATTATCAACCCATCTCCCTCCTATCCTTCCTTTCCAAACACCTTGAGCACATTGTTTACACCTGCTGTTCCTATTTCCTTTACCTCCATTCTCTCCTTAACCGCCCGCAATCTGACTTCCGCCCCCTCCGCTCCCCAGAAACTGCCCTCGCGAATGTCGCTGATTACCTCCCCGTGGCCAAATCCAGTGGCCTCCGCTCCATTCTGATCCTCCTTGACGTCTCCGCTGCCTTGGATGTTATGGATATGTGGACAGTTGTCTTTTCCTGGAAATGTTATCTAACTTCGGCTTCACTGACAGTGACCGCTCCCGGTTTTCTTCCCATCTCTGTGGCCACTCCGTCTCAGTCTTTTTCGTGGGCTCGTCCTCTGCCTTCCACCCCTTTGCCTTAGTCACTTCCTTAACTACGGGAGCTCTTCAGGGCTTGGTTCTGAATCCCTCCATTTACACCCCCTCCCTTGGAGAACTCATCAACGCTCCCCCTCCTGTCTTACCTTGCTGATCTCCTACTATAACCCAACTGGCATGATTTGATCCTCTAACCCCTAACCCTTTTCCCATGTCTTCCCTCTGGCTTGGAACTCCCTCCCTGCTAAATATTGGACAGACCACCACTCTCTCCCGCTTCAAAGCCCCACTAAAATCCCCTCTCCTCCAAGAGGCCTTCCCCAACTAGGCCCTCCCTTTCCCGTCCTAGCATTTGCATCTGTTCTCCTTAAGCATGTAGATAGTCACCCCTTTCCCTGCTCCACAACTCTTATATACAGATAATCCATCCGGAATTTATTTTAATTTATTTTAATGTCTGCTTCCCCCTCTAATCTGTAAGCTCCGTGTGGGCAGGAAATGTCTACATCTACTCTTTTTGTATCGGCCTCTTCCCTCCCGCCACCGAGGGTCCCTGTTCCCGCCAGACTCTGTGTGCTCCGGGCTGGGGATGAACGCGGCTCCCGGACTCTCTCGGACTCTTCCAACGCCGCCTTCCTTCCCACCATTGGGAGTCTCCTCTCCCCCAAACTTGCGGACTCCTTGACCCCCACTGAATCTTGGAGCCTATTTTGTTTGTTTGTGATGTTTATTGTTTCCTCACTCCTGGTTTGTCTGCCTCCGACCTTCCCTCCCCACTTGAACTCTTAGACTGTGAGCCCCATGAGGGACAGGGACCCTGTCTAATTCCCACATGAACATTCTCGCCCAGTGCTTAGTACAGTGCTCTGCACTTTGTAAGTGCTCCATCGATATCAGTACCATCGAGCGAGGGAGGGGGAGCTTCTCCGCGGCCTGAACGATTTTTCTCTCCTTCCCCCGCCACACCCCAATCCTGTTTTCCAACTTGCAAAGCACACACAGGATTTGCAATCCATTTCCTCTTCCAGGAGAGTAGAATCCCCTGCTGTTCGTGGAATTGGCTTTCTAGCTTCCTTTGCTCCGGCTGGCTGGCTGACCGGCTGGCTCTCTTTAAAGACAGAGGGCGAGGGACTAAAGAGCTTTTTCCTTTTGGAATTAACACTGTTGAATCTTGTATAAAGGAAGGGCAGCTCGGTAAATTCTTGGGCTCAATTAAAGCTCTGTCGGGGGGGATCGGAACCGGAGAAGAACGGGCCTTGTGGCGGGAAAAAAAAAGTCTCCATTTCTCATCCGCGTAGCTCTTGTAAGAAAGTTAGAGAGATGACGTGTTTTAAAATGAAATTTTTCTCAACTTGAATAGGAGTCGAGCGTTTTTATTTTCAGAAGCTGATGTAACCGTGATAGCAGACACCTGTTCACACCCTCTTTTGCTACCTACTGCAGCTGTTGCCAGAAGGGCAAAACCAGGCCTCCATTGAATTTCAGCTTATTATCGATCACTAGTATAAATAAACATTGTACTGACCGCTTGGGATAGTGCTGTAGAATGAATAGACATATTTTTCCCACCCTGGAGGAGCTCGCAGTTGAGCCGGGAAAACTGTCCCTAAAAGAAGTTACAGAGAGGAAGAAGCGATAGAGTAAATGGGATAGGTACCCGAGGAATCCTGGCAGTCGTGAGAACTTAAGTGTTTAGGTGGCAGGGAAGTGGTCAAATGGAAATCGAGGGAATATAAGGCAGGGATGAGGATGGGGATATCTAAGATCCTGGAGCAAAGGACCGGTGTTCTCTAGGTATGATCCCTAGAGGCAGCCCCGTGGGTTTCCCAGCTTTTAGAGAAATAGCGTGGCCTAGGGGAAAGAGCACAGATCTTGGAGTCAGAGATTGTGCATTCTAATCCCAGCTCTACCACGTGTCTTCCGCATGACCTTGGGCAATTCACTTAACTTCTGTGCCTCAGTTACCTCGTCTGTAAAATGAGGATCAAAATTGTGATCCCTTGAGGGGAGGTGTGGACCGTGACTAACCTGTTTACCTGTATCTACCCCAGCGCTTAGAACAGTGCTTGGTACATAGTAAGCGCTTAACAAATACCACAATTATTATAATAGTTATTATTACTATTAAGGACCTGGGTTCTAATCCTAACTGTACTACTCATCTGCTGTGTGACCTTGGGCAAGTAAGTCACTTCATTTCTCTGTGCCTCAGTTACTTCATCTATAAAATGGGGATTAAGACTATGCGCTCCATGTAATAATAATAATAATTGTGGTATTTAACTGCTTACCGCATGCCAGGCACTGTACTGAGCACCGGGGTGATTACAGACAGATTGGGTTGGACACAGGCCCTGTCCCACGTGGGGCTCAATCCTCATTGTACAGATGAGGTAACTGAGAAGTGAAGTGACTTGCCCAAGATCACACAGCAGACAAGTGGCGGACCAGGGATTGGAACCCAGATCCTTTGAACTCCCAGGTCCGTGCTCTTTCCCCTAGGCCACGTGTGGGACACAGACTGTGTCTAATACGATGACTTTGTATCTACCCCCAGTGCTTAGAACAGTGCCTGGCACGTAGCACGTGCTTAACAGATATCATTAAAAACACTTAGATCCAGTTCACTGAGGGGAACTGGGCTAGTGACTCTTAAGAGGATTAACTGGCTAGAAATTTTTAGTTGCTGTTGACGAACTCATGAGCAGATCAATTTAAGCTCGGATCCCGACGGGAGTCAACGTCGAAGAATAATATTCAGGACTCCACCTGGGAATGGCATAGCCTGGAGACGCTTTATAAAGCAAGCGTTACGCAAATAATGTAAATAATTGTCCTGACATGAAACTCCCTGGTGCCAAGAAGCCAGAGTGGTGAGGGGCCAGAGCGCGTGGACATGGCTCTCTCCTAAATGCTTAGTACACTGCTCTGCGCAGAGTGCGCACTCAATGCCACTGATTGATTCACGGCTCTCCTCTGCCCCGATGGGTGGCTTTTGCCGAAGGCTGACGGCAGCAAACCCCCGCTGTAGACCGTGGAAACTCCTTGAGGGTGGAGATCGCGACCACGGTCAACTCTGTTGTATTTTACTCTCCCGAGCGCTTAATACAGAGCTGTGCACACGGTAATCGCTCAATAATTACCACTGACTGATGGATTGATAACCCTGCCTGGCAGGGGTTTTCCTTCTACAGTGGCAGGACTAATGAGGAGAAAGGTTTCTCGGGGATATTTGTTTGTGGGAAATCTGAACTGCAACAGAGAAGAAATGGAGGCAGGAGAGATTCTCATCTCCAGGTAGTTGCTGGAGGATTCAAGGAGGAAGTCCCGAAAGCTGTAGGAACAAAGGAGGGGAAATTTGGTCCCTGGGAGGGGATGGTCATGCAAAGAGAATCTTATGGCAGGAAGAAAGAACAAACGGACTAGAAATAGGATTTCCTGAGGAGAGACGGCAGACCGCAAGGGGACAGTTACATAAAGTTAAACGTGTCGGGAAGACCAGAGACTGGTCTTGAGAGGTTCCCCAGCAAGGATTCGGCAGGGGATGGCACAGAAGAAGCCTTGGAATCCCAGAGCGGTCATCTGGCCCAGGTTCCTGCCTACAGAAAATAAATGGCTGAACCATCCAGGGCTGCACGGCTTTCCTGGGGAGATTCCTCTGCCTCATCGGCGGCCAGGAAGGGATCGTGGGATAGTGATCATATCGTGATCATTCTGTTCACTCTAGGAATATGTTCATTCTAGGATCAGGTCCGTTCTTTCTGTTGTCCTCCCTCAAGGGCTTAGGACAGTGATCTGCCCACAGTGGTGGGAGTTCAGTAAGAACTTCTGATTGATTGATGGATTGAGTAGGGAGTGTTTCCGAATGACCAACCAAAGTCTTGCCTATTTATTTTGTCCTCAGTGGACTGACCGACTGATGGCCCTCCTCTTCCCCCATCTCCTCCTTCTCATAAAACCCTTTAGAGACTCGAGACATTGATCACCCTTTTCTCAGATTTCTCTCCTCCAGGCTAAAGAATCTCAATTCTGGGTAGGATCCATTTCCCGTCATTTCCATTGCTCTCCTCTAGACCCTCCACATTTTTGTCGAGGTGTCACGCCCAGGACTGGACCTGAAACTCTAAAGAGGATCTGACCAGCAGGGAGTAGTGGAAGCCCGCTGCCCGACTCCTTTATATTTATTACTATTATTATGTATTATTATCACGGTATGTGTTGAGCACTGAGGTGAGATACAAGGTGATCGGGTCAGACCCAGGCACTGTTCTGCATGGAGCTCCCAGTCTGAGGAGGAGGGAGAACAGGAAGAAGCAACGGGACCTAATGGATATATCCTGGGCCTTGGCGTCAGAGGACCTGGGTTCTAATCCCAGCTCCACCACATGTCTGCTGCATGCCCTTTGGCAAGTCACTTCACTTCCATTCGTTTGTTCGATCGTACCGATTGAGCGCTTAGTGTGTGCAGAGCACAGTACTAAGCGCTTGGAAAGTACAATTCAGCAACAGATAGAGACAATCCCTGCCCACAACGGGCACACAGTCACTTCTCTGTGCCTCAGCCCTTTCATCTGTAAAATGGGGATTAAGACTGTGAGCCCCATCTGGGACAAGGACTGTGTCCAATCTGATTAGCGTGCATCTACTCCCGTGCTTGGAAGAGTGCCTGGTGCATAGTAAGGGTTTACCAAATGCCATTAAAAAAGCACCAAGCAGGTTTTGAATCCTCATTTGAGGAAACCGAGGCACAGAGAAGTGCCTTCTCCCGGTCCCCCATCCCAGCCATTACTAAAAGGGCTCGAGTCCAGTCGACTCTCAAGCCCGCTGGACTCCCAGCCACCAGGAGCATGGTCAAGGCCAGGTGGGCCCCGCTTCTCCGTGAAGAAGTGGGGCGGGAAGGAATCCTCACTCCAAGCGACGGAGTCCGTCTGTCCACTTTGGTCTTCTCCAGGCCCCACCCGTCGCTTCTGGATGTCTTAGGCTCTTCTGAATTGTTTGCCCACTGCTTTTTTGTGTCGTTTGTTCTAGTGTCAGTCTCCCCTCCTCAAGTACCTCCTCTCTCCAGTCTCAACTCCGCAGTGCTCTCCAAATCGTATTTCTAAATGGCCATTCCAGTGCATCTTTCCCCTTTTCAAACCCTCCCTTGGCTTCAGGGTTCTCTGTCTGTTATCTTCCCCTTACCTAGCCACTCTCTGAGACTTCTAACCCCCCATTTAGCACTCATTTCTCGTCACAAACCCACCTTCTAACTGGATCTTTCTCTTCACTCTTCCATCTTTGACCCACTGCTCACCCCTTTCTCTTGTTTGAACTCCTCCTCGCTGCACACACTGTACCCACCCACCCCCCACACCTTCAGAGCTACACAGGATTAGCCTAAATAAAAAAGGCTTTGGCCTATTCTCTTTTTACTCAGAAAGCTGGGATTCCAAAGGTGAGGCCTCCATAGAAAATGCCCTGCATTAGTTAATAATAATAATAATAATGTTGGTATTTGTTAAGCGCTTCCTATGTGTCGAGCACTGTTCTAAGTGCTGGGGTAGATAACAGGGTAAGTTCTCTGCTCCCTCTCCCTTCTCTGTCAGTCTGGCACTTGGGTTTGCAATCTTTATTTCCCCCACCCTCAGCCCCGTGGAACTTATGCACATTGCCATAATTTATTTATTTATAATCCTGTCTGTCTCCCCTTCAAATTTGGAAAAACTCCTTTCATTCATTCTGTCGTTCATTCAATGGCATTTATTGAGCACTTACTCTGTACAGAGCACTGTACGAAGCGCATGGAAAGTAGAATTCAGCAATCAAGAGAGACAATCCCTGCCCACACTGGGTTTACAGTCTAGAGATTCCCATTTCCTGACTTAAGCGCCACATTCCTGCTAGTTCTTTCATTCATTCATTCAGTAGTATTTATTGAGCGCTTACTGTGTGCAGAGCACTGTACTAAGCGCTTGGAATGCACAATTAGGCAACAGATAGAGACAGTCCCTGCCCAATGATGGGCTCACAGTCTAATCGGGACTTTCTAATAGTTCTTTCCCACTGGGGCTCTCTGGTGTCTGTCTGTCTGAGAAGTAGCTTGGTTTAGTGGAAAGAGCCTGGGCTTGGGAGTCAGAGGTTGTGGGTTCTAATCCCGGCTCCACCACTTGTCAGCCGTGTGACTTTGGGCAAGTCACTTCACTTCCCCGGGTCTCAGTTAACTCATCTGTAAAATGGGGATTTAGACTGTGAGCCCCACATGGGACAATCTGATTACCCCAGCGCTTAGAAC
Organism: Ornithorhynchus anatinus; assembly: GCF_004115215.2. Taxonomy (NCBI): domain Eukaryota; kingdom Metazoa; phylum Chordata; class Mammalia; order Monotremata; family Ornithorhynchidae; genus Ornithorhynchus; species Ornithorhynchus anatinus. The sequence goes on from NC_041734.1 coordinate 22,369,219, forward strand.
AGTGCCTGGCACATAGTAAGTGCTTAACAAATACCATAATTATTATTGTTGTTGTTATTTGATTCCTTTTTTTTAGCATTTGTACTTAGTTTCTTACTCTTTAACGAATGTTCGATGACTTGTGTCCTCTCGTCGCCCCCGTTATATCTCAAGTTCCTAGAGGGTAGAGCTCCGGTCCTTCACTTCTTTTGTATGTCGTCCAGGCACTTAGTACGGGGGCTGGGCATCCAGTGAGCGTTGAACTGAAACCTCTGTCGGCGATGATGATGGTGGTGGTCTATAATCAATCAATGGTATTGATTGAATGCTTACTGCGTGCAGAACACTGTACTTGGTGCTTGGGAAAGTACGATATAATACAGTCGAAAGGCACGATCCCTGCCTTGCCCGCAAAGTGCTTACAGTCTACAGGGGGAGGCAGACGTGAAAATAAATTACCGATAGGGGAAGTAGTAGAGTAGAGGGATATTTAGTGTTCTACGGATGGGATATCAAAGTGCTTAAAGGGGTTCCCAGCCAAGAGCAGTAGGTGAGGGGAGGGTGGAGGCCAGATTCCTCTTTTCCTCCTTTTCAAAGCCCGTCGCGTCGTCGGCGTTTTTCCAAATCTTGGGAATCTCTCCCGGCGTCCACCGGCTCCTCAGAATAATGGCTGGCGACTCCGTGGACGTCTCCACCATCCCGGATGGGTCCCGGGACGCACGGGCTCCTGGCCCTGCTTATTTAAATCCGTCCCGTTTCTTTCAATCACCTTTAACTGTTCCTTCCCTATTCTAGTTTGACTTTCTGACCTTCCATTAGAAGTGGGGCGTGCCCCGATCAACTGTTCATTTCTGATCTTTTTTGTGAAGCAAAGGGAAAAAATCTTCAAAGCCGCTGCCTTTCCCTGTCTTCCAGGGGGGTGACTTTTCTCCGGTCCTCCTCTTTCGCCCGTAGATTTGAAGAATATCTTTTTTGTCTCCTTTTCATGTCTCGGGCCGGATGCATCTCGTGACGAAGATAATTGCAGCAGTTAGCGGAGAACGTGAAAGATCTAGCCGTAACAGAGGGCCGAGGACTGGGCTCGCCGGCGGTTCGCCTGCTCCACGGTACAATTTGTCAGTCAAAGAGTGGCGTCCAGTCCACAGAGAAGGCTAAATGTCGGACCCCTGGGGGTCACACGAGCCCATGGGGGTCTCTGGAAGAGCCCGACCATAACTCGTAACAACAAGAGGGAGCGTGAAGAGCAAGTGGGCCTATTCTCAGTGGCCCCGCCCGTCACCCGGGTGACCCGGGAACCTTGGAATCCCAGAGCCTGATGGGACCTTGAAAGGTCATCTAGTCCAGTCTCCCCCCTCCGGGAAATGAACGGCTGATCCATCCAGGGCCGCACACCCTTCCTTGGGAGATTCCTCCCTAGTTTTAGTCCATTGACGGTCAGGAAGGGATAAATCAATCAATGGCATTTGTTGAGCTCTCAATATATGCAGAGCACACACTTAGAAGAGTTAGACAAATCCCCTGCCCCCATTGAGCAGTGAGCAGGGATCACATCTACTAATTTTGTCGGGCGGTCCCAGTGACACAGCGGGTGCTCAGTAAAAACTTTTGATTGGTTGATTAGGAATTGGTTGATTAGGAAATATTGCGTGGCTTAGTGGAAAGACCCCGGCCTTGGGAGTCAGAGGACGTGGGTCCTAATCTCGGCTCCGCCACCGGTCTGCTGTGTGACCTTGAGCAGGCCACTTCACTTCTCTGTGCCTCAGTCACCTCATCTGTAAAATGAGGTTCAAGACTGTGAGCCCCATGAGGGACAGGGTCTGTATCCAACCCGATTACCTTGTATCTACCCCCGTGTTTAGGACAGTGTTTGGCACGTAGTAAGCGCTTAACAAGTACCACCATCATCATCGTTATGATTATTATTACCATTTCCTTCCCAGCTTTCTCTCCTCCAGGGTAAAGAGCCAGGAAGCAGCGTGGCTCAGTGGAAAGAGCCCGGGTTGGGAGTCAGAGGTCGTGGGTTTGAATCCCGACTCTGCCACTTGGGGGCTGTGTGTGACTGTGGGCAAGTCACTTTACTTCTCTGTGCCTCAGTTCCCTCATCTGTAAAATGGGAATTAAGACTGTGAGCCTCACGTGGGACAACCTGATTACCCTGTATTTACACCAGCGCTTAGAACAGTGCTCTGCACATAGTAAGCGCTTAACAAATATCAACAATATTATTATTATTATTATTATTAATAAAGGATCCCAATTCCAGGTAGGAGCCATTTCCCAACATTTTTGCGACTCTCCTCTAGACCCTTCCCGGTTTCTCCACAATCATTTTTAGGTGCCGTGAGTAGAACTGGAACCAGGATTGACCAGTAGAGAGTAGCTTACCGACCGATTTCTTTCTGCACGGCTGTTTCTTCGGACGAGCTATTTACACTGAGGGCGCAGACGGGGAGCTCTAAGGAGTAGACCTGGCCGCCGGCCTGGTCGCTGCTCCCAAACTTCCAGTTGGAGAAGAGACGGTCCCCGGGTGCTGATGGCCGAGAAGGCTGGACCTCGTCTCGGAGATTTGGGGATTTGGAGGTTGGAGGAAGGAGAGTCGTTCGGGGGAGACAGAGGTATTGGTTGGGATCCGAGAGGGCGGATCGGATGCTGGAGAACAGTCCGAACGAGCTGACAGCTAGGGAGGCGGGGGAAGATCGGGAGCCCGGGTAGGGGCGGGGAGAGGGAGGCGGGGGAGCCGAGAACCTGGGCAAAGAGTGGTCTTTTCTCCCCATCGAATATGTGCATCCATGGATCAAAAGAGTGAAACGGCCACGCAGTTATAATTGAGGAAAGAGGAGATGGGGAGATCAGAACCTTGTGAAACGGTTGAAGCGATAACAGCCTTTTTGGCCAGCCAGTGGGGTTTTTACATGCAGCACATTAAAAATGGCGCTTGATGTTCAGAGAGCTCTCAGCAGGCACATAACGTACCGACGCTGCGATCCATTTTATTCCACGGGACCGACGGGAAAGCCGCCCGATCCCTGTCGAGGCGCCTTTCCAAGTAGTCCGGCGGTGGTTTAGCCGGCAGCCACAGGCTTGATGGGCATCTTTTCTCGTGTGAGAGACGAAGACTCTCCTCTTAGACCTTCACGTAGGCCGGGTCCGCGGCCATCACCCGGGCCAGAGGCAGTTTCCTTTCTCGGCGAAGCAGCGTGGTCTAGAGGGAAGGGAACGGGTCTTGGAGTTGGAGGACCTGGGTTCTAATTCCGGCTCTGCCACTTGCCAGCCGGGTGATCTCGGGCAAGTCATTTAACTTCTCTGGGCCTCGGTTTGCTCATTTCTAAGATGGGGTTTCGATACCTGCTCTCCCTCCTACTTAGACTGTGAACCCCAGCGTAAGACAGAGACTTTGTCCAGTTTACGTCAGGTCTACCCCAGTGCTTGGTACGGTTCTAGGCATCTAGTTAGCACATAACAAATACCAAATTTTATTATTATTATAAAGTGTGTAGACACACACACATTTGTGCATACATGTGCACACGCACATCCACACACATATATACATGTATATATGCTTTCGTACACTCATACAGATATAAGCAGAGGTGCACATCTACTGAGCAGACCTCAGCAAGTCAGTGTCTGACTCGAAAGCACCAAGAGATATTCCGTTCCGTGACCAGGGATCACACCCCTAATGGCGGATATTCGTCTCGGAACACCTGGTGACGGGGGGGACATTCACCATTCACCACAGGCTGGCAACTGGGGCCGGGGACACCGGCCGGGGCCGACCCGTCTACCGGCAGTCCTCTAGATGCTGAGCTCGTTGTGGGCAGGGATCGTGTCCGTCGTATCGTGTGGTTGTACTCTCCCAGGGGCTTAGTACAGTGCTCTGCACTGTAAGCGCTCGATAAATATGACTGAATGAATGAATGATCAAGTATCATGGGGCTCACGGTCGAAGCGGGAGAGAGCACAGGTATCGAATCCCCATTTTGCGGGTGGGGGAACTGAGGGACAGGGAAGTTAAGCGACTTGCCCGAGGTCACATCACAGACAAGTGGGGGAGCCAGGATTAGAACCCAGGTCCTCTGACTCCCAGGCCCGTGTTCTTTCCACTAGTCCATGCTCCTTCTCCACTCTGTCTCCTGTTCCGTGACCCTTGGCAAGTCACTTAACTTCTCAATGCCTCAGTTTCCTTATCTATAAAATGGGGATTCAATCCCTGTGCTCCCTCCCTCTTAGACTGTGAGCCCCATGTGAGATAGGGGCTGTGTCTGACCAGATCATCTTGATTCTGTCCCATGTCATAGTACTCGGCCTGGCACATAGTAAGCGCTTAACAAATGCCCCAGTAACTATTCTGCTTCGACCGTAAGGTATCTTTGCAAAACAAGGATGGTACGCTCATCCGTGTCTAACGCTGCACATAAGCAGAACGGCTTCTTCGGAGACTGCAGCACGCTGCATCTAGACGGAGGCTCAAGTTGTCACAGGAATAGCTCCTGCTTTCACCCGGGGAAAGACACGCTTTATGGCAGAACTGAGACCATGTAGCAATGGCTCTCCGCCATCGTGCCCCAAGTCGACACAACGGAACGTCCTCGATGTGTAGAGAAAGTTCTCCCTGCCCATCAAAAAGCAAACCAGGGACAGAAGGTGTTAGAAAGGGGAACCGTCAGGCCTTGGTTAGGAAACGGGAACTGGAAAAACCAGCAGAGCATAAGAAAGCCGTGGGGCTGGTTAATAATGCCATTTTAGAGGCCCGGGTAAAATCTGCCCGGCGGGGGACCAGTTAGAAGCCCATCGGGCTTACGGATGAAGTAAAAGAGGTCACCAGAGGGGAAAGAAACATCAGTGATATTTATTGAGCGCTTACTGGGTGCAGAGCACTGTATTAAGCACTAGCAGTGTAAAAGAGTTGGTAGATATGATCTTGCCCCCAAGGAGCTTACAGTCTGGAAAGGGGAGACACTTTTATAAAATGGAAGGCTTGCCCGAGGAAGGAGAACTCAGGAATTCTTTTAAGAGGTTATAAGTGAGAAGCGACGTGGCCTAGTGGAAAGAGAACAAGCCTGGGAGTCAGAGGACCTGCATTCTAATTCTGGCTCTGACATTGCATTCATTCATTCAATAGTATTTATTGAGCGCTTACTATGTGCAGAGCACTGTACTAAGCGCTTGGAATGTACAATTCGGCAACAGTTAGAGACAGTCCCTGCCCATTGATGGGCTTACAGTCTAATCAGGGGAGACAGATGGACAAAAACAGGACAACTTAATCAAAATAAATAGAATCAAGGGGATATGTGTTACCTTGGGCAAGTCACTTAGCTTCTCTTTGTCTTGGATACCTCATCTGTAAAATGGGGATTAAATCCTCCTCCCTCCAATTTAGACGGTAAGCCACATGTGAGACAGGGACCGTGTCCAACCTATTAAACTTGTATCTACCCCAGCACTTAGAACAGTGCTTGACACAAAGTAAGCACCTAACAAATGCCATTTAAAAACAAAACAAAACGTGAAAGAGAAAAAAAAGGAAGTTTAATATATTTAGAGTGTCCATAGGCCTCTCCTAAAGTTCTTCCTCCTAGGGATTTTAAAATAAAAAAAGGAGAATCATCCAACTAGTGGTAGGTCTGCTTTTAATTTGGGGATGGTCCGACTGTAACCGTGAGCGTCTGTGTCAAGGAGAGTGATGTACAATCCTTCTTCCTCCCTTCAAAGCCCTCCTGAAGGCTCCCCTCCTCCAAGAGGCCTTCCCAGATTACATATTCCTTTTTTCCTCAGCTCCCCCTCCCCTCTGCATCACCTTGACTGGCTCCTTTGGCTCTCCCCCCCCGGCCCCACAGTACTTACTTATATGTGTATATATCTATAATTTTGCTTATTTATATTGATGCCAGTTTACCTGTTTTGTTATATAAATATCTATAATTCTGCTTATTTATACTGATGCCTGTTTACTTGTTTTGATAATAATAATAATAATGTTGGTATTTGTTAAGCGCTTACTATGTGCCGAGCACTGTTCTAAGCGCTGGGGTAGACATAGGGGAATCAGCTTGTCCCACGTGGGGCTCACAGTCTTAATCCCCATTTTACAGATGAGGGAACTGAGGCACAGAGAAGTTAAGTGACTTGCCCACAGTCACACAGCCGACAAGTGGCAGAGCTGGGATTCGAACTCATGAGCCCTGACTCCAAAGCCCGTGCTCTTTCCACTGAGCCACGCTGCTCTCCTCGCTTCTAGACTGTAAACCCGGTGTGGGCAGGGATTGTCTCTATTGCTGAATTATATTTTCCAAGTGCTTAGTACAGTGCTCTGCACAGTAAGCACTCAATAAATACGATTGAATGGATGAATGAATGAATGACTGCTCCTTTGTTCTAACACAGGAATGTCATCACTGCATTTAGGTCTCATGCTGTAGACTGTGAGTCTACTGTGGGTGGGGATTGTCTCTCATTCTTGCCGAATTGTACTTTCCAAGTGCTTAGTAAAGTCTTCTGCGCCCAGTAAGCGCTCAATAAATACAACTGAATGCATGCAGCATCGTAACTAAGACCAGTCTCCTCCCTCCCAGTTCCCTTCTTCTGTTCTGACCTTCCTTCTCCCTGTATTTGCTGTTTCCATGGATCTCTTTCCCAGACACATTCCATCTCTTCTTGCCTATCCTTCATTCTTCCCCCCACCCTGTACATCTCCTCCAAGTCACCTTTCCTGGCTAAGCCCTCGTTTCCCCAACTCCCTCTCCCTGTTACAATCACTTATACCCATGGATCCATACCCGTTAGGTGCTTGATCTTCACCCCACCCTCAGCCCCACAGCCCTTACGTGCATAGCCGTAATTTAGTTATTTATATTCATATCCATCTCCCCACCTATCCCGTAAGCTTCTCGTGGGCAGGGACTCTGTTGTATTGCAGTCGGTGCAAAAGATGAAACTCGCTCGCACGTGCTCTCGGACTCCTCCGTCGCCCCCGAGACTCTGAGCCTATTTTGTGAATTTGCGTTGCGTTTTAATTGTTCGTCACTCCTGACGGGTCTGGCCCCGGTCCCTTTTCCCCACCGAAACTCTAAGATTGGGAGCTCCCTGAGGACCGGCGAGCGGGTCTAATTCCCCCATCTGTGTATTCTCTCCTAGTGCTTAGTACAGTTCTCTGCACAGCAGCAGAAAACGACTAGTAGCAGTAATAATACAAATGATGGTATTTATTAAGAACTTACTATGTGCCAAGCACTGTTCTAAGCCCTGGTGGGACTACAGGGTAATCAAGTTGTCCCACGTGGGGCTCCCAGTCTTCATCCCTCTTTTACAGATGAGGGAGCTGCGGCCCAGAAAAGTTAAGTGACTTGCCCAAAGTCACACAGCTGACACGTGGCAGAGCCAGGATTAGAACCCATGACCTCTGACTCCCAAGCCCCTGCTCTTTCCATTGAGCCACGCTGCTTCTCGCTCCTACGAGAAGCCATTACTCCTATCATTATCCGCCACTTGTCTGCTGTGTGACCTTGGACAAGTCACTTCACTTCTCTGGGCCTCAGTGACCTCATCTGTAAAATGAGGATTGAGACCGAGAGCATCCCCCCCACCAGGTGGGACAGGGACTGTGTCCAACTCGATTTCCTTGTGTCCATCCCAGCGCTTAGTATAGTGCCTGGCATATAGTAAGCACTTAACGGATCTCAAAATCATCATTATCACTAATCCTCACCTCATCCTGTCTGAACAGCTTTCTGCAGCCATGAATTTTATGTGCTCACCACCGCCTGAAAGTAAAGAGTTTTGGGGGATTTTTTACTGTTTAGAATCCACCCAAAGTCTGACTGCAGGACCCCTGGGACCACCCACCAGCTCTCTCCCGTTGCAGGGGTCCGGGCCATAAATGCTCCCCAGGGGAGTTTGGACTCCCGCCTTCAGGCCAGCTACTGGGCCCGGCCCAGGCAATATTGCCATCCCACCCTGACTTCTCTCGCGATAGAAGCGGGAGGAGGTGGTCCTCCACACTCACCTGGAAAGAGCCCCTCCCTTGCCCAGACAGGGCCCGGTGGTCTTGGGACCCATCCTTGAGGGGGGATCTGCCCTTCCCCCATGCCAGAGGCCGAAACCATCTTTCAGCCTCCCGCTTATCTGGGGGAGACCGGTTCCTAACCTCCCCTGCCTCTTCCAGAACTCCCCCACCCCCCACTGCAGACCTTCAGTGTCATCTTGGGTTGGTTTTTTGCTGTCGTCCTCGCTCTTTTTTTTTTTTTTACAAGAAGCAGGTCAGTGAGGTCTGTTGTTTAAGCCCGCAGGAAGGCCGTTAGCATCAAATTCCGGGGCTGCCCACTGCCTTCCGAACCACAGCGAGCCCGCGTCTGCCGTGCCCATCCACCGCAGGTCGGGCGGGACAGCTGTAGGAGCCGAATTCCCCGTAGGAAACCAAAGCAGATTGGTTTTCCGGGGTGAGCCCCAAGCCCCCGGGGATCAGATCATCGTGAAAAACAGTGTCCAGTAACACCTTCAGGCAGCGAAATGGCAGCCCAAAGGGAATTTTCAGAGAGACCGAAAACGGTGAAGATAGCAAAATCTGCAGGAAAACAGGAGTTTGATGTTGCATTTTGTCCCCTTCTCCCAGTGCCGTAAAATGACAGATAATTCGCATTACAAATGGACATGCGTATGTCTTTGAAGACCAGCTCTCCGCTGTGCCTCTAAAATTGAATGTGCACACCTGCAAAGGAAATAAGTAAGCCCAGGGCTTGTTATTAGCACAAGAAGTTCATTTTAATGGAAAACAGAAGCAAATGGTTTCCTCCATTTTGGTCATCTGCGTTTCCTCAAAGAAATTGGCTAGACCTGGAGAGTGCGAGGGGCTGCGTGGTTTTCCACTGGTCATCTTGTCATGGTTTTTGGTTTTTATCACGTTTGCATTCTATTTTTGAAAAAGAAAGCAAAGGACACAATCAGCGGAGCATCATATGAAAGTAAAATCCGATGCATTTCTCAGAGGTCTGTCCCCGTAACCCTTTAATCAGGCTCTGGGGGCCTCACTGACTCCCCTGGAATCTTCCGATCATTCGATTGCTTGATTTGAATTTTTTAAAATGGTATTTGTTAAGCGCTGATTTTGTGCCAGGCACTGTACTAGGTGCTGGGATAGATACAAACTAATCAGGTTGGACACGGTCCCTGTCTCACATAGGGATCTCAGTCTTAATCCCCATTTTACAGGTGAGATAACTGAGGCACAGAGATAACAAGGTCCCACTTCAGACAAGTGGCCGAGTCGGGATTAGGGCCCAGGTCCTCCCAACTCCCAGGCCCGGGCTCTTTCCACTAGACCACGCTGCTCTGGCTTGGTGCTGATTTTAGAAGTGCAGTGGGAGGGAAATTCAGGTTTTCCGCAGGAGGTCAGTTTTAAGAGAGATATGCTGGTCACCTTGTGGAGTTTATTACTTGCTGCAGCTAAATGTTTTGAGTTGGACAAGTCTTCCTCCAAGTTTGGTGCTCTTTAGTGGTATTTATTGAGCGCTCACTGTGTGCAGAGCACTGTACTGAGCACTTGGAAGAGGGCAGTATAATCGAGTTGGTAGACATGTTCCCTGCCCGTAACGAGCTTACAGTCTAGGGGGACTAAGCATGTCATACCCCTGGCCTGTGTGTGGACCATTTTTGTGAGTGACGGGATCGTTGATCTCTTGTTCATATGCAGATACAATCCTGGTCGATGGAACTTCTGTTGGGGAGGAAAAAAGAGGGAAGAGGTGTTTACTCTCCCAAGCTCTTAGTAGAGTTCTCTGCTAACAAGTAAACATTTAAAAAAATGCCACTGATTGATTGAAGGAGAGAGATACAGACAGGAATGGAGGGGAGAGAGAAAGAGAGAGCACACATGTGCAAGGAGCATGACCTGTTGGAAAAAGCATAAGTCTAGAAGTCAGCTGGGTTCTGATCCCGACTCTTCCACTTACCTGCCCTATGACCTTGGATAAGTCATTTTTCTGTGTCTCAATTTCGTCAGCTATAAAATAGGAACTCAATTGTATGTACTTGCTGTGTGCGGAACACTGTACCAGACTCTTGGGAAAATACAATATAATGGGTTTGTAGGTACACTCCCTGCCCACAGTGAGCTTACAGTGTAGACCTGGAGAAAGATATCAATAAAAATAAATCATGGTTGTGTACAGATGGGTTGAGGGAGAGGGGAATAAAGGGTGCAAATCTAAGTGATCCAGAAGGGAGAGGAATAAGAGAGAATGAGGTCTTAGTCGGCCACTTGGAGGGGACGTCCTTTTAATAAGGCTTTAGGGTGGGGAGAGTGACTGTCGGTTATGAAGAAGGAGGATAATAGATTCAAAACTTAGACCATGAGCCGTGGGGGGCTGGAGGGGAGAGAGAGAAAGAAAGAACACACGCACAAGCATATAAACATGGGCCGGAAAGAAGGAAGCTGGGGTGTTGAAGATTTTTCCTCTTCTCCCCCTGGCTCCTTCCTCCTCCTGGTCCCTTTAGGCAGGGGTAAAAAGACTCTGAAATGCCCCAGTCTCATCACCCTCGATTATCCCAGAGAGCTGTCGTCAGCCACCCTGCAGCGGGACCGAAAAGAGAGGGGCAGAGCCCTTTCTTGAACAGGAGAGTCATCTCGTCCCCCCTTTCTTGGTGCATGGAACTCCTGGCCTGGGATTCCGGATGCCTGGTTTCTAGTCTTGACTCCAAGTTGTGATAGTGGGAAACACCCTCCACTCCTCTGGATATCAACCAATTGGTGGTATTTATTGAGCACTTACTTTGTGCAAAGCACTGAAATAGGTGCTTGGGAGAATACAGTAGAGTAGGTAAACAAAATCCCTGCCCAGAAGGAATTTACAGACTAGAGGGCTAATCTTTCTCCTGAAAAAGGGCTTAATGAAAATTCTACATTAAGGACTGTGAGATCCTTGGATGAACCATATCTTGAAAATGATATTTTTCATCAGAAATCTAGTAGTTCCCCCTTCACAGCCAGTAGATTCTCCCCTTCTTCAAATCCCTACTAGGATCGCATCTCCCATTTTCCCTGCCTGATACCTCCTCTCCCCACCCGATTTCCTCACCTTCTCGTTCCTTATGCACTGGGGTCTTCACCCCCTAAGCACTTAGCTTCCCCCGACTCACCCGAGCCCCCCAAGCACGTCATTATAGGAAGCGCTTCCCCTTCCCGGTGTTTGAACTCTGTTCTACTCTCCCAAGTGCCCAGTACAGTGCTCTGAATACGCGTCCGCTAAATTTGATTGATTGAAGTCAGGTGACGCGGTGATAAAAACTTGGGATCTTCTAAGCATCAGAGTTTCAGTTAATAATCGTCGGCAAGGTGACTTGCATAGGTGATTTGATTTCCCTCCCAGAGAGTTAGAAATTCCCCCCAGGTTCCATTTGATCGAACAAGAAGGGGAAGGTTCCGTCACCCGGGGCAGGAGGGAAAATAGGACATCAGTCAAACCATTCGGTCACTCAGTAGCATTTTTTGAGGGCCCTCTGTTTGGAGAGCACCATACTCTGTACTTGGGAGAGGACAGTTAGTAGGCACCATCACCACCCTGCCCTCAAGGACTGTGCAATTTAGATGAGAAAGCCAACTCTTCTGAAGATTTATTGATCGTACTTTAGAGTAACAATGCGCCCATCAGAAAGCCATTTACTCTGGATGAGGAATGTGATTTGCAGGGATTGAAGGACTGTTTCTTAGTAACTGCATTTTTATGTGCTTTAGAGAGTGGCCTGCTCCTTCTTCCAGCCATAAATGAGAGGTTCTGCAGCTCACAAAAGAGAAAGGGAGGGAATGCAGAACTAGTGAATGAAGGAGAACTATTCTTTGCCTGACAAAAGATCTCCTCAACAGAAAAATGTACCCCCACCTGTTAACCACTACATGGTTGCCAGCTAGTTTCCAGAGGGAAGGTTGGATTCTCTTGGGCTGCCATTTACTGCTTTTGGTGGCCAAATGTTCAGGATCTAACTTATTTTAATCTGGTCGAAATCACACATCTCATGTTTTCTTTGTAGAAAAGTTGGGCAGCAGTTGTTCTGCTGTGACATATGTCCGTGTATTTAATCTATAAAAGGAATGAAATTAGAATCAGTTCTTACATTTTTTTTCCCTTTGAGCAACCAATCATTATGCTTTTGTGGTGAATACCAAGTAGAGGCTATTTTATTAAAGATGTGAAATATTGAATTTGGTGGTAAGTACTCAGTGGAAAGAGCACGGGCTTTGGAGTCAGAGGTCATGGGTTCGAATCCTAGCTCTGCCACTTGGCAGCTGTGTGACTGTGGGCAAGTCACTTCCCTTCTCTGAGCCTTCAGTTACCTCATCTGTAAAATGGGAATTAAGACTGTGAGCCCCACGTGGGACAACCTTATTCCCCTGTGTCTACCCCAGCGCTTAGAACAGTGCTCTGCACATAGTAAGCGCTTAACAAATACCAACATTATTATAGAGAAGCAGTGTAGCTCAGTGGAAGGAGCCCGGGCTTGGAAGTCAGAGGTCATGGGTTTGAATCCCGGCTCTGCCACTTGGCAGCTGTGTGACTGTGGACAAGTCACTTAACTTCTCTGTGCCTCAGTTACCTCATCTGTAAAATGGGGATTAACTGTGAGCCTCACGTGGGATGACCTGATTACCCTGTATCTACCCCAGCGCTTAGAACAGTGCTCTGCACATAGTAAGCGCTTAACAAATACCAACATTATTATTATTATTAAAGTCTGATTATTAGCCAGTAGGTGCTCAAATCATCACCCTGAATCTAAAGAAGCAGTATGGCCTAGAGGATAGAGCACGTGCCTGGGGGTCAGGAAAACTTGGGTTCTAATCCCGGCTCTGCCACATGTCTGCTCTGCGACCTAGGGCCCACTGTGCTAAGTTACCTCATCTGTAAAATGAGGAGTAAGATTGTGAGCCCTACATGGGACAGGGACTGTGTCCAACCTGATTAGCTTGCATCTACCCCAGTGCTTAGTACAGTGCTTGGCACATCATAATAATAATATTATGGGAAGCAGCGTGGCTCAGTGGAAAGAGCCTGGGCTTCAAAGTCAGAGGTCATGGGTTCGACTCCTGGCTCTGCCACTTGTCAGCTGTGTGACTGAAGGCAAGTCACTTAACTTCTCTGTGCTTCAGTTACCTCATCTGTAAAATGGGGATTAACTGTGAGCCTCACGTGGGACAGCCTGATTACCCTGTATCTCCCCCAGTGCTTAGAACAGTGCTCTGCACATAGTAAGTGCTTAACAAATACCAACATTATTATTATTATTATTATAGTAATAATTGTTATTTGTTAAGCACTTACTATGTGCCAGGCACTGTACCAAGTGCTGGGTGGTTACAAGCAAATTGTCCTATGTGGAGCTCACAGTCTCAACCTCCGTTTTACAGACGAGGTAACTGAGGTTAAAGAGAAGTAAAGTGACTTACCCAAGGTCATACAGCAGACAAGTGGTGGAGCTGGGATTAGAACCTATGATCATCTTACTCCCAGGCTTGTGCTCTATCCACTGCGCAGTGCCGCGTAACAAATACCATGGGGGGGGGGGGGGGGGAATTAGCGGCACTGAAGAAAAGGGACAGGTTAAATTGGAGTTTAATTAAATTTTTCAACTTGTCCTGTAATTGGGAACCAGGTGGTACTGAAGTTATTTTGTACATGGACTGTAAGTTGACTGTGAATGTTGACAAACAAACGATCCTTGAATTTTGAATTTATGTTAATTTGATAGCTGTTTTAAATTCCACTGTGGCTATTTGAGAAGCAGCAGGGCCTAGTAGAGAACACAAAGGAGACCCGGGTTCTAATCCCAGCTCTACCACCTGCCTGCTGTGAGACCTAGGCAAGTCACTTCACTTCTCTTTACCTCAGATCCCTCATCCTATAAAATGAGGATAAAATACCTGTTCTCCCTCCCCCTTAGACTGTGAGGCCCATATAGGGCAGGGACTGGGTCTGAATTTATTGTATTGTATCCATGCCAGGGTAGCTATATACTAAGCCCTTAAGAAATACCACTGTTATTATTATCGTCATCATCACTCTAGCCTTATAAGAAGGTACTCTCAGAAAAGTTCCTTCTGCTTCTTAGAACTATAGAGAGAGGAGTTCGTAAGTAGATTAGGCAGTACATCTAAATTGCTGTCATCTCCCCTGATTTTACAATGAGATCATTCTCTACTCATCACCGTCCCCCTCTCTCTTCTTTCAGGTGATAGAAGGAAAACTGGCTCCTTTCTTGGGGAAGGTCATTAAATTTGCCACCTCCCACGTGTATAGCTGCAGCCTCTGTAGCCAAAAAGGATTCATCTGTGAGATCTGTAACAACGGAGAGATCCTCTACCCCTTTGAAGATATTTCTACAAGCAGGTACGGAATACTTTGTCTCCTAAAGCGACGGCCACATGTTTCAGATCACAGTCAATCCCATTTCCCTGGGACGGCGAGATTCCCAGAGACATAATGGGCAAGTGAGCACGATGTAGACGGGAGACTGATACACTGCTTTTAGCTTAAGTAAAATTGCCATTCCACCTTGGATTTTGGAGTTCAGCTCCAACTTCTGAATGGCTTGGTGGATAAAGCGCAGGCCTAGGAGTCGGGAGGTCATGGGTTCTAATCCCGGCTTCACTGCTTGTCTGCTGTGTGATCTTGGGCAAGTCACCTCATTTCTCTGGGCATTCAGTCACCTCATCTGTAAAATGGGGAGACCGTGAGCCCAATGTGGGACCGGGACTGTGTCCAACCTGATTAGCTTGTATCTGCCCCAGTGCTTAGAACAGTGATTGACACATAGCAAGCGCTTAACAAATACCATCACTGTTATTCATTCTCAGTCCTCCAAGGCTCCATCCAGAATAAGGAGCCAGAGCTCTGGCTTTTAGAAAACAGAAGGTCACCTGACCACTTTGGAGTAATGAAAAGAAAGTCCCAATCTTTCCAGGCCCCAGTGAGAGGCCTGCAGTAACAGGGAGTCTGCTGTTGGACAGACTCAAGCCAGAAAAATGACCATTTATTGAGTGCTTGCCGTGGACAGACACCGTACTAAGCGCTCTGGGAGAGTACGATATGTAAGGACTTTGTTTCCCAAGAGCTGGATCTGTTGGACTGAGAGCCACAACATCGTTATTGTGATTTCTGGTTATTTTTAACCGCTTAGTGTATGCAAACCATTGTACGAAGCACTAAGGCCAGGTCCCAGGGTAATAATATAGATGAGTTTTCTGATGCCAGAATGTGGGGTGGCCCATGGGGCATTCAGCATAGTCTGCTGGGACTCAGCTGCCGACCTGGGTATCGAGTAATGTGGACTGAAGCATGGAGATGAAATCACACAGCTGGCTGCTTTGCTCCAAATTCCTAGAAAATGGGATGGGAAGGGAGAGGTGATGCACCGTCATTTTCTTCTCAGCTGACTCTAGACACCTTTTGCTCCCAGGAGAGCTTAGGTTTAAGTCGGAAACAATGGGGCCTCGGGATACCCTACGGGGAAAGCCAAACACAAACATAATAAGAAACCAACCTCAAACAAAATCAGAAGCATCAGCTGGCCACAACCAGCCAATCACCCGACTCATTTTCCAGTCATTTTGGTGGGAGAGCTGCAGGGGGCTGGTGGAGCTGCTCCAGGGTGGGTGTCCTCAAGGCCCAGTTCGGGAGGCAGCTGGTATCACTATCCAGTTCTTTCCAAGACACCTTGTAGGGGACGATCTCTTCCTTCCTGGGGACCAGAAAGCCACTCTCCTAAGCAGCTCCAGCTGGTGAATGTGAAGCCCTTTGGGCTGCCATTTAGCTGGAGTGAACACTCACCGGAATTGTAGCGGTTGGTAATAGAGAAAAGTCATCTGAATGGCTGAAACTGTGGGAGGCAGTGTGGCCTAGTGGAAAGAACAGAAGGACTAGCATGGCCTAGTGGAGAGAGCACAGGCCAGGGGTGAGAAGGACCTGGGTTCTAATCCCGCCTCTGCCAGTTGCAAGCTGTATGAACTTGAGCTCATGAACTTAACTTTTCTGTGCCTCAGTTTCCTCAACTGTGAATGAGGATCCTTTCATTCATTCAGTCCTGTTTAAATGCTTATTGTGTGCAGAGCACTGTACTAAGAGAGTACAATACAACAGTAAAGAGTGACAATCCATACCCACAACGAACTCCTTCCTACTCAGACTGTGAGCTTCAAGCAGGACAGTGCTTAGCACATAATAAGCGCTTAAGAAACACCATCATCATCATCATCAGGGACTACGTCTGACCTAGTTAACTTGTCCCTATCCCAGCACCTAAAAAAGTATTCGGCAAAGAGTAAGTGCTCAACAAATACCATCTAAAAAAAAATCCAAAAAACAATTAGGAGACCTGGGTTCTAATACCACCCTGACGAGTTACCTGCTGTGTAGCCTCAGACAAGTCACTGAACTCTTCTTTACCTCAGTTTCCTTAATTGTAAAATGGAGATAAAATGATCTGTTCTCTCTCTACAGTGGCCCCATGTGGCATAGTGATTATGGCTGATCTCATATTATGTCTACCCCTGCTCTGTAGTGCCTAGCAAGTCTTTAAAGAATATCAAAATGTTTATTCTGTTATTGTTGGAAAGAATGCTCTTGTAGAGTAGACGTAAGTCAATCGATCAGTCACTCGATCAGTCAGTGGTATTTACTAAGCACTTGTGTGCAGAGCATCACACTAAGCACTTGGAGAGTACTTCACGATAGAGTTGGTGGATACAATCACTGCCCACAAGGAGCTTACAGTCTAGAGGGCAAGACAGACAATAATATAAATTACAAATGGAGAAAATGGCGGACTACAAGGATAAGTACATAAATTCATTGGGGCTGGTCGGGGGGTGAGGACTAAGAGTACTTGAAGGGTGCACCCCCAAATCCATAGATGATGCAGAGGGGAGGGCGAATAGGGTGGGCAAGTGAGGAGTTAGTCGGGGAAGGTCTGTTGGAGGAGATGTGATCTTAGCAGGGCTTTGAGTGTAAGGAGATTGGTGCTCTGTCAGATGGGAAAGGGAAGGAAGTGAGGATGTGGGCAAGGGGTAGGTGGTGAAACTGATGAGGTCAAGTTACCGTGAGTAGGTTGGCCTTGGAGGAGCAAAACATGGAGGGCTGGGTTGTAGTAGGAGAGCAGTGGCTGATGGAGTGCCTTAAGCCGGTGGTAAGGAGTTTCCATGATGGGGAGATGGATGGTCATCCAGAGAAGGCTTTTGAGGAGTAAGGGGCTGTGGACTGAACTAGAAAAATGATCCAGGCAGCAGAGTGAAGCGTAGTCTGGATATAAGAGATAGGAGGAAGGGAGGGCAGTGAGGAGGTCAGCGTGGTCGGCGCGATACGATAAGTACTTGGATCAGCGTGGTAGCCCTTGGGAGAAGAATGGGTGGATTCTAGAGGTGCAGTCAAAGTAAAATTGATCAGTTTTGGTGACAGATTATGTCAAGGAAGTGGGTGTAGTTGGAGAATAGAAAAGGGACCCGGAATCGAGCCTGGGTATTCTCCCAGTTAGAAGGTGGGAGGCAGAAAAGGAGCCATCGAACGACACCGAGAAGAGGCAACGACCAGAGAGATAGTTGGAAAACTAGAAGAGGGTGTTGGTAAAACCAAGGTTAGATGATGTTTCCCAAAAAAGGGGGGTGGTCCACAGTGTCGAAGGCATCTAAGAGATAGAGGGGGAGAATTAGGATGGAGTTGAGGGCTGTTTCCATGGAGTTGAGGGGGCAGAAGCCAGATGGCAGGGAGAGAATGAGTGGAGAAGTGTAAACCACACACTGTAGGAGTTTGGACAGGAAAAGTTGGCAGGAGATGGAGAGAGATGGCATGATAACTGGAGGGAGCTGTGGGGCCAGGAGAGGCAGTTCATCGCATGAAATCCTGCTGGGAAGGATGGAGAGGGGGTGGGACTGGAGAACTGCAAGGGAAATTTTAAGGAGATCACTCCTAAAGGTTTCAGTTCTATCGGAAAAATAGGTGGCAAGGCCATTAGGGACAGAGGATGGGAAAGATGGGGGGACAAGGCACCCTGTGACCCTGTCCCTAATGATCCATTCCTTCTGTTCCGTATTCTTGTCCATCTTCTCCTGGAAACCTGCAACCAGTCGTTCTGCCGGGTCCCCTGTTTCTTGGCCATAGTGGACTCTGACACATCCTCTAGATCTCGTAGGAGTCCCAGCCAACGTTCTGGCATCTGGATTTCCTAGCTGGACTGAGCCTCGGAATGGAACATACCCCTGGGTCTAATCTGGGTATCCTGGGGAGTTGCCTGAGTGCGATTTTCTCAGGGCAGGTAGAGTAGCCCGATTGGCCCTTTCCACCTGGTAGGAGGATGGATGGGTGATTGGGTAATATCATTTTTTTGCCCAGTAGTATTTGGTGAGCAGCTTCATGGATGGACCCAAGAAGAATGATCCTTGGTCCTAAACAGTCTCAAAAGGAAGGTCCCATCATATGGATAGCTGTTCTCAGGGAACGTGGCCGGCTGGGAGGATAATGGTGCTTTTTACAGAAATTGCCTCATCAGTAGACTACGACTGCTCAGAACTTGTAACGGAAAAAATATTGAGAAAATACCCAAGGTGTCAGTGGAAGGTCAGAGTACTAGATTGTAAGCTCCCTCTAGACTGTAAGATCAGAATGGGCGGAGAATGTGTCTGCTAATTCTCTTGTATCCTACTCTCCCAAGCACTCAGTACAGTTCTCTGCACCCTAGTAAGCGCTCAATAGATTGATACTACACAATAGGATGGAAATGGTCAACAGTCACTCCCTTGACGGGGTCATTTCTGTTCTCCCACCTCCCCATCCCCATTCTCACTTTACACTCCCTCCCTTGAGGGCTCTGTGACTCCTATAGATTTATCTGCCAGCTCTCTCACAGCAGTATCTTGCTAGCCCTGACCCCTCAATTCCTCTGCAATCTCACATTTCCTCTTGCCTCCAGGACATCTCCACATTCATTCAGTCAGTCAGTCATTCTTATTTATTGAGCATTTATTGGGTGCAGAGCACTGTACTAAGCCCTTGGAAAGGACAATACAGCAACAAATAGAGACAATCCCTGCCCACGGCGGACTCACAGTCTAGAAGGGGAGAGACAGGCATCAAAACAAGTAAACAGGCATCAGTAGCATTGATATAAATAAATAGAATAATGGATATACACACACCATTAATATAAATAAATAGAATTATAAATATGTGCATATATACACAAGTGCTGCCGGTGGGGAGAAAGTGCCATGGGAGCGAGTTGGGAAGATGGGGTCAGGGAGCAGAGGACAAGGGCAGAGCTAAAGCACGCGCTTGAGGTGGACCAAATCGGCCCGATGTTTAGATTTCCAACAGCAACGCTGTGCGGCTCAAGCCCAAGAACAAAGGAGGCGGACCGTGTAGGTGATCCAAGGCTGGGGGTTAGTAGTACGAGATCGAAGGGGTAGGGAAGCGAGTGAGTTGAGTTCAGTAGTGAGGGTGGTGTTGAGAGCGACTATTTTGTCATCAAGGGAGGGTTGTTTGTGTATGGAGGCATGATGAGTTGAGAAAATCGGATGGGGTCAAAAGATCGGAAGTCTTTGTGGGGGAATACAACAGATTTACCGGGAGGAGGTGTAGGGGAGAGGAGGCAGGTGAGGAGATTGTGATCAGATAGAGGGATTTCAGAGTTGGTGAGGGTAGAGATTGTGCAGGAGATTGTGGGTAGAAATGATGAGAGATGGTAAGATGGAGTGTGTGTCCAAGTTGATGAGTGGGTGAGTTGGGGTGCAGCAGGAGGTCAGCGGAGTTGAGGAGTGATAGTAGGCAGTCAGCAGGAAGGTCATTAGGAACATCTATGTGGTTATTGAAGTTCCCAAGGATCAATGCGGGCATAGAGAGAGAAGGAATGTGAGAAAGGGATCAAAATGGTTAAAGAAGTTGGAGGTGGGACCTGGGGGGCAGTAGATGACAGTGACTAGAATATGGAGTGGGTGGTAGAAGCGGATGATATGGGCTTCAAAGGAAGGGAAAGAAAGGGATGTGGGAGGTGGAATGGTGCAAAAGCAACCTTGGGGCCGATACCTCCTCCTTTCCCAGTGAGTCTAGGGGAATGGGAGAAGATGAGACCCCCTCTGGACAGAACAGAAGGGGAGGCTCTATCATCTGAGGAGAGCCAAGTTTCAGTGATGGCGAGGAGGAGGAGCGGCTGAGTCAGGAACAGGTCAGAGCCAAGTTCCAGCAATGGCGAGGAGGAGTGGCTGATTCAGGAACAGATCAAGAATGAAGGGAAGCTTCCCCATGATGGAGCAGGCCACTCTTGGCTGAAGGTGTGCCGGGGGTGGTCGTCGGGGCGGGGACAGGGGGTTTGGATGGGAGTGGGTTGACGGATGGCTCTGAGACAGGATTCCAGGAAGGGAGGTGGGGAGGGGAAGATGGGTGGGAGTGGTGCGACGGGAGGGGAGGACCGGGATAGGCTGACAGGAGTGAAGGTGGAGGGGGATTGAAGGGTCCTGGTGGGTTCTGTGAGTTAAACGACAACAATAACAACTTAATCCGGTGAGGCCCAGAGGAGATGGTTGAATTGTCCTTGGGTCCTTGAGAGTGAAGAGACCAGGGACTAGGAGAGATGGTTGAATTGTCCTTTGGGAGTTAATTGTCGATTGCCTTGAGAGTGAAGAGTCCAGTGTTTAGGGGAACCCTGAGGAGATGGTTGAATTGTCTGGAAGTGAAGAGGGAATCCGGGCCTTTGTCATCTGGGGGTTAGGCCACCACACCCTGATCCGACTGCAGGGAAAGAGAGAAGGTGAAGAAAATGCGTTTCTCGGCTGCGGTTCGGGGCATGAAGTATCCTATAGTCCTGGTGGGCGAGCACAGGGTAGGCAGGGATTCCGATGGCTGATGACCTAGTCAAGCTAAGGCCCCTCGGAGTAGAGATCTCGGCATCCTCGGGCAGGTCTCTATCCCGGGCGACGGTCGGTCGCTGGTCCCGCCGGTTTGTGTCCCCTGGCCTATGATTCCCCAAGCAAAGGATGTATAAAGTTGAATTCTTCTTCCTTTCATTTATTCATTCATTCAATCCTATTCCATGAGCGCTTACTATGTGCAGAGCACTGTACTAAGCTCTTTCCATAACGACTCCTCCGTCAAACTTGGTCATCATAGTTGACAGCACCACCTTCCTCCCTGTGTTGCTAAAAACAGAAGCCTGTCTGGGCACAAGCTTGGTGCTCCCCATCAGCCTCCTCTCTGGTCTCTGCGAACATCTTCTCCCCTTTCCAGATCATACTTGACTCGGCAGCCCAGATCCTCTTTTGAAAAGGAGGTTCTGCACACATCTCTCTGCTCTTGGAAAGCCTCCAGTGGTTACCCATTCGTCTTCACATCCAACAGAAATGCCTGACCACTGGTTTTGTGACACTCCGTCCTCTCTTGCCCGTCTGTTTCTTCTCGCACTGTACCTTGACTCCCACTGTTGCTTCCTCTCGAGCTCACCTCACTAGGTCTCATCCTCCTCTCCTGCCTTGCCCCCTCCGCCCCCCATTGCTGACACCATCCCTCCTGCCTGTAACTCCCTCCACCTTCAGATATGCCGGGAGGAGGGCTAAGGGATTCTCTAGGGTCCGCAACAACGAGAAGTAAGGGATTCAAATGGGAAGAAGGAAAGTAATAATAATAAAGAAAAATAATGATATTCATTAAGCACTGTCCTAACCGCTGGGGTAGATACAAGCTAATCAGGTTGGACACAGTCCACGTCCCACATGGGGCTCAGTCTTCATACCCGTTTTATAGCTGAGGTAACTGTAACACAGAGAAGTGAAGCGATCTGCCCAAGGTCACCCAGCAGGCAAGTGGAAGAGCCGGAATTAGAACCCAGGTCCTCCTGACTCCCAGGCCCGGGCTCTGTCCACTAGGCCATGCTGCTTCCCGTGAGTATGGAAGAAGCCAGGTTTCATTTGTACTGGCCCCGGCAGTTCGGGGCACCACGACCAGACTGCTGAGCCAGAGTCGCAGCGCCCTTCCTCAGAGCCCCAGAACCTCACAGAAAGGGAAGAGAGCCATCCCGGGATAGTCTCGCCTTAGTCCCGTCCAGAGGGATTTCTCCGACTGTACACAGCTCAGCTGTCCCCCCAGCTGAGAAGGAACAGTGCAGGGCCTGAGACGGCAGCCCCCTAAATAGGGGAGTTTCTGCCCCTCCGGGCCATTCATGCAAAGCAGAGCCGTGGCCGGAACGAACAGTACAGCTGCCGTACGCATTCAGCTTGGAAAGGAAGTTGATGCGGCTGCGACGGTGTAGTTTCTGAATCAAGGTCATGTCTGGGGTAGCACTGTACAGAGACAGGGCCCTCCATGGCGCACAAGACCCGCTTCCCTCCCAACAAACTGGCACCGTGAGAGGAGGTGGGAGCTCTCTCCACTTCCCTAGCCAACTGGACGCCTCCCCCCATCCCGCACGCACGCGTACACACAAACACACACCCTCCATCCAGTGGTTCTGCCGTTAACCAGTGAGCTGCTTCTGGCCCTGCATCTCCCAATAAACGGTCTTGCCCAAGGTGCCATGACGGTTCCCTCCCCTCACCCCCCAGTGCTGTGCTCTTGATGCTGTTTTTCCCAAATCCTCTAATAACCCTTACCATCTTGCCTTTCGTTCCCCAGAGCGTGCTGTAAGTACACTAAATAGACGGGGGTGTCCTTAAAAGGGGGTCAGTGCCACACGGGGAGATGGAACCGAAACAGCACTCTGCAGTGGTACAGATGGTCAGGGAGGAAGGAAAGGAGGTGGGGGATACAGGACGGGGTAGGGAGGAAGCTTAACAGCTCGGAGGTGTGGTTTACTTCATTTGTTCACTCAGTCGTAACCCTCTGGGGTATACTGTGTGCAGAGCCCTGTGCTCAGTTCTGGGGAAGGAACAGTGAGGGTAATCCAGGCCTAGCCCTGCCCCGTGGGGGATGGAGGAGTGTGTGTGTGCTTGGGGAGGAGAGGAGGGGTCCTTGACTTCTCAAACCGCACATCTGTACCTCTCCCTGGAATCCCCACGAGTAGTGAGATAAGGGAGAAGGGAAATGCGGGGGAGATCTTTTCCAGGAGTTTAGCACTCCGAATGTCCGTTTTGCAGTATGTCGGACTTTATCGTTAATGACCGTCTGAAGGATCGTTTCGACTCTAGAGGAAATAAATTATGCCCTCAGGTTGATTTGTTGGAGACTTTATTTGCTCCCATCATCAGCACTTATTATGTGCCAAGCACTGTATTAAGTGTTGAGGTAAATGCAAGATAATCAGGTCAGAAACAGTCCCTGCCTCACGTGGGGCTCACAGTCCAAACGGGAGGGAGACCGGGTTACTGAATCCCCATTTTACAGATGAGGTAACTGAGGCACAGAGCAGAAAAGTGACTTACTTTTACAGAAAAGGTCACGCAGCAGCAAGTTAGCAGACTGGGATTAGAAGCCAGGCCCCTGACTGCCAGGTTCTTCCCAAAGGGTCATGCGGCCATACCTGCCCTCTTTCTCCTTCTCCTCTTCCTCCTCCTCTGCCTGCCTCCACTCAGCTGCCCTGGACCTGGTCCTCACTTCAGGAGCAGTTCTCTCTTTTCGAGCACCCCCGGGGACCGCGGTAAGGACGCATGGAGCTGAACTGACCTCCACCCTCACACCATGAGGCTTCCCTGGCTTTGGGCCACCCGGCTCCACCTCGCCAGTGAGCACAGCTCAGCGCCCGGTCTTGGGGCCACTCTCAACCCCCGGCCCTTCTTGCTGATCGGTCCATCAATCAATCAGTCAGTGGTAGAGAAGCAGTCTGGCCTAGTGGAAAGAGCACTGGCCTGGGAGTCGGAGGACCAGGCTTCCAACCCCAGCTCCACTACTTGCCTGCTGCGTGACCTTGAGCAAGTCACTTAACTTCTGTGCCTCTGTCTGCTCATCTAGAAAATGGGGATTCAGTGCCTCTTCTCCCTCCTACTTAGAATGGGACCCCAAATGGGGCAGGGACTGTGTCCTACCTGATTATCTTGTATCTGCCCCAGCACTTAGTAGTCACTCATTCAGTCGTATTTATTGAGTGCCTGCTGCGTGCAGGGCATTGTACTCAGCGCTGGGGAAAGTACAACATGACAATAAACAGACACATTCCATGCCCACAATGAGCTTACAGTCTAGAGGGGGAGACAGACATTATTAGAAATAAATTACAGATATATACATAAATGCTATGGGGCTGGGAGGAGGGATGAATAAAGGTAGTCAGGGTGCAGTGGCTCAGTGGAAAGAGCCTGGGCTTCAGAGTCAGAGGTCGTGGGTTCAACTCCCGGCTCTGCCACTTGTCAGCTGTGTGACTGTGGGCAAGTCACTTAACTTCTCTGTGCCTCAGTTACCTCATCTGTAAAATGGGGATTAACTGTGAGCCTCACGTGGGACAACCTGATTAACCTGTATCTACCCCGGCGCTTAGAACAGTGCTCTGCACATAATAAGTGCTTAACAAATACCAACATTATTATTATTATTATTACAGAGAATTGCACTGAACGCTTGGGAGAGTAAAATACAACAGAAGTAGCAGACATGCTCCCTGCTCATAAGGAGCTTACGGTCTAGGGGAGCTTGCCTAACACATAAAAAGCTCTTAACAAATGCCAGAGATAATATCACTGCTATTCTTTATTGAGCTGAGCACTGTTCTGGGCATTTGGGAGAGTACAGTACAACAGAGTGGGTAAATGCAGTCTCTGCCCTCAAGGAGCATACAATCTAGAGGTGGAGACAGATTGTAAAATATATTACAGTTGGGAGAAATAGTAGAGTGTAGGGTTATATGTACCCAAGTGGTGAGTATCGAAGTGCCTAAAGGGTACACAACTAAATGCATTGGTGACATAGAAGGGAGACAAGCAGGGGAAATAAAGTGTTAATTAAAGTCAGTCAAACAATCATATTTATTGACTGCTCACTATATGCAGAGCTCTGTAATAATAATAATATATATGCAGAGCCCTGTGATAATAATAATAATGTTGGTATTTGTTAAGCACTTACTATGTGCAGAGCACTGTTCTAAGCGCTGGGGAAGATATAGGGTAATGAGGTTGTCCCACATGAGGCTCACAATCTTCATCCCCATTATACAGATGAGGTCACTGAGGCCCAGAGAAGTGAAGTGACTTGCCCACAGTCACACAGCTGACAAGTGGCAGAGGCAGGATTCGAACCCATGACCTCTGACTCCATTTGGAAGAGTACAGAACACCAGAATTAGCAGACACGTTCCTTGCCCATAATGAGCTTACAGTCTAGAAGGGGAGACAGACATCAATATGAATCAATAAGTAATTTGTAATATATAATTTAAAGTTAAGTACATACGTGCTGTAGGGTGGGGCGAATAATAGCTTTGGTATTTGTTAAGCATTTACTGTGTGCAGAGCACTGTTCTAACCGCTGGGGTAGATACAGGGTAATCAGGTCGTCCCACGTGAGGCTCGCAGTTAATCCCCATTTTACAGATGAGGTAACGGAGGCACAGAGAAGTTAAGTGACTTGCCCACAGTCACACAGCTGACAAGTGGCAGAGCCGGGAGGCGAACCCATGACCTCTGACTCCGAAGCCCAGGCTCTTTCCACTGAGCCACGCTGCTTCCAATATCAGATGTCCATGAGTCACAGATCCGACTGCCTAGACGCAGAAGGGAGAGGGAGCTGGAGGAAAGAGGGCTTAAATGGGGAAGATCTCTTGGAGAAGATGTGAGCTCTAATGCTTTGAAGAGGGAGAGCGGTGGCCTGGCGAATATGGAGGGGGAGAGAGTTCCAGACTAGGGGGAGGACGTGGGGAAGGGGAGATAGGCGAGATTGGAGCTGCGTAAGCTGGCGTTGGAGAAATAGAGTGTGTAAAGTAGGTGATGAGTGAGGTGAGGTAGGATGGAGCAAGCTGGCTGAGTGCTTTACAGGTCTTAGTCGGGAAAGACCCCTCACTACCAAAGTACTACTCTGCGACCTTGGACAAATCACTTCATTCCTCTTTGCCTCAGTTACCTCATCTGTAAAATGGGGATTGAGACTGTGTCCAACCCGATTTGCTTGTATCTACCTCAGAACTTAGTAGTGCCTGGTACCTAGCAAGCACTTACCGAATATCTCAATAATAATTATTATTATTATACTCTCCTATTTTTTTTATATGTCTCCCACAGAAGACTGTAAAGTCCTGGTGAGAAGGGATCGTGTTTACCAACTCTATTGTATTGTACTTTCCCAAGTACATAGTACAGTCAGTCGGTCAGTCGTATTTATTGAACGCTTACTGTGTGCAGAGGACTGTAGCAAGCGCTTGGGAGAGTACAGTGTAACAATATAGTAGATACGTTCCCTGGCCATAGCCAGTTTACAGTGTAGTACAGTAAGCAGTCAATAGATATATCATCGATTGATTGATGGCAGCCGTGCGGCGCTCTAATGTTGGACTGCCCCTCAGTCAAAAGTTACATTCCGTTGCGTCAGAAATCATCACCCAGGGTCAAGATTACCTGCTTCACTCCCGGAAAAACGAAGACAACTGCAGAGTGCTCTGGGGCAATAACCCAACAGCCCGTATGGAACGCAAATACCAAATGCTCAGTCCGACAGCCAAATCCAGATTGGTAGTGCTGAATGAACGAAGGGCTCCATGAAAATGAACACTGTTTCTAGCGAGGAAGCAGTTACTTGCGAGCAAGCAAGAGTTGAATCAATATCTCAATCAATTTATTAAACAGTGGTATTTACTGAGCACCCTCCCTGTGAAGAACAAAGTGCTAACCATCGGGGAACATTTAATAGGATTAGTATATGTGATAGATCTTACTCTCCCACAGAGATAGATACTTAAATAAATGACGTATGAAGGAAGTAATAGAGCATGTAAGAGATCAGTCAGGGGTATTTACTGAGCATTTACTAGGTGCAGAGCTCAGGTGAAAGGAGTTTACAGTCTGCAGGAAATATACTTTAAAGTACAGTGGGAGGGGATGAGTGCTGAAGTTGGGGGAATGTAACGTGAGGAAATTAGCAGTTATTCCGGGAAGGCTTTGTGGAGGAGATGTGATTTCAGAAAGACTTTATAGAGGGGCTTTTGGCTACGAAGGGAGAGGGAGTTCCAGTTTTTGAATGTCCAGGAGCTCAGTCCTCAGCACTTGGGAGAGCACAATAGAATAAACAGACATGATTCTGTCATTCACTTACTTATTGAACACTTACTGTGTGCAGAGCACCCTATTAAGCCTTTGGGAGAGGACAATACAACAGTAAACAGACACATTCCCTGCCCACAAGGAGCTTACAGTCTGTGGGGGGGAGGATGGAGGAGGCAGGGAAATCCTTACGGTCTAAAGGAGATTAGAAGGAAGTCACGGACCCTTAAATGAATTACAGTTTAGGAGGAAGTTATAGACCACCTAAGCGGCATGGAAAGGCTGAAGTGAGGTGGTATCAAGTGGGGAGATGTGAGTTGAATTGGTGAAGAGATGTGAGGTTGGGGAAAGCTGGGTGGGGGGAGTGAGGGATGTGAGGCCGTGAGTAAGAGACAGTGGGAGAGTCATAATGAGCAGGTTGGCTGGAAGGAACGAGAAGAGTAGGGAGTGTAGTGAAAGAAAATGGATAAATAGGAGGAAGAGAGGTGTCTAAGTGGCTTAGAGCCAATGGTCGGGAATTTCTGCTTCATATGGAGAGGAACGAATGACCATTCTCCCATGGTTTTTGAGGAGTGGGGAGATCCGTGTGGAACATCATTTAGAAAATTGATTTGGGCCGAATGAAGTATGAGCCAAGAGATCAGAGACCGATTGGCGATCAGGACACGGAGATTGCCCAGGAGAAGACAGTAACTGCTCTCATTCCCTTTGCGTGATGTATACTCTGGACTAATTATGAAAAATCTTCAGTTGAATAAGCTTAGCTCCGAATTTCTCAAAGATTCCCACCTAACAATTTCATGAGTATGAGTACTGAGCTCTGTGAGGTTTTACTGTAAAATAGATCGAGAAGGCTCCTCCCTCCCCCCCTCTTCCTCCACCCTGCTCGCGGCTCAGAAATCTACAGAAACTCCTGCCGGTTCCAAGGAAATTTCATATAACCTTAGTTTGACCAAATCCCATTGTCGTTTACCTTGCTGTCCGTCCCACCCCACCCCCGGGATAGAGGAGATGAGATATCTCTCCCCCATCTGTAGGCTAAAGAAGGGGACCCCTGCCCTAACCCCAGGATAGAAATAGTTGACAGCCCTCCCTACTGCTGGGGTATAGCTGGAGACCTCTGCCCCACCCCTGGAATAATAAATAATATTAATAATATGGTTTACTATGTGTCGAGCACTGTTCTAAGCGCTGGAGTAGATACTGGGTAATCAGGTTGTCCCACATGGGGCTCACAGTCTTAATCCGCATTTTACAGATGAGGTCACTGAGGCCAGAGAAGGCAAGTGACTTGCCCAGAGTCACACGGCTGATCAGTGGCAGAGCCGGGATTAGAACCCATGACCTCCGACTCCCAAGCCCAGGCTCTTTCCACTAAGCCACGCTGCTTTTCTGGATTAGAAGGGGATCCTACCCCACCCCACAGATAAGGATGGGGACCTTGCCCTTTTGGGGGGGGCCTCCGGTGGCCCTTGTGAAGCCCCATTCGGATGTAGAGAGTGAATACTGGGGTAAGCGGGCCACCGGTAGAGGCGGAGGAGCCCCAGGAATAGCTGAAGGGGAAAACCTCCTGGAAAGCGGAGGACACTGGCCCAGCCTTGCCTGGATGGGGTCCATGGGGGCCTGCCGTCAGTGCCCGTGGGGTCCTGCCCACTTTGGGGATGAGCCAAGGTCGGGCAGCAGCCAGGCAGGGAGGGAGGATGGGAGGGGAGGAAGGAGGAGGGCCCCAGGGAAGGAGGAGGAGGAGGAAGAAGGCCTGAGGGAGGAGGGACTGGGGCAGGAGGAAGAGGAGAGCTCAAAAGAGACAGAACAGTCGGGCAGAGGGCTTGGGGGACAGGGAGCAGGGCTGGGGCAGAAGAAGGAGGAGGGCAGAAGGGAAGAAGATGGGTGGCGGAAGGAGAGGCAGGAGGAGGAGGAAGAAAGCCAAGGCAGGAGGAGGACCTGGGGGAGGAGGAGGAGGAGGGCAGCCCCCCATGCCCCTGCCCCCCAGGAGCGTGCCCCTCCTGCTTCGGTCCTCGGCCAAGGCCGAGCCCGAGCGGGCAGCGACCCCTCCAAAGGGCTGGGCCCCCCGGGAGCCATGCTCAGGAAGGGCGAGGGGAAGGTGGGCCGAGGGTCCCGCAGGGGAATTCGGGGGGCCGCAAGTGGAGGCGGCAGGCGGGGAGAGGAAGGCCGTGGGGGCCACGGCAGTGTTTGCACGGGCCCGATTTCGGTCAACCCTTGTGCAAACAGAGCGAAGGCTGCAGGAAGCAGCGGCCTGGGCCGAGCACACTTGGGCGCTGGCGGGGGCGGCGGGCACATTCCTCCTGAGGAAAGAATTCCAGAGCAAACACAATCAGTGCACTTAATTAGCAGGTCTGTGGCCCTGGCCAGCACCGTCCAAATGCCCGGGTTGCCCCCTAGGGACCAGGGACCAGGGTTTGAGGGCACCTACCCTCACGCCAAGACTTCTTTCAAGGGAACGGGCGTTGAGTACTTACTGTGTGCTGAACCCTGTACTAAGTGCTTAGGAGTGTGCAGCAGAACAGAGTTGGTAGTCATTGTTCCAAGCCCACAGGGAACTTGCAGCCTAGAAGGGGTTAGATCTTGTCTATCTCGCCGCCGACCTCCGGCCCACATCCCAACTCTGGCCTGGAACGCCCTCCCTCTTCATATCCGACAGACATTCTATTTAGTTGCCATTGTTTTTACGAGATGTTCTTCCCCTTGACTCTATTTATTGCCATTGTTCTTGTCTGTCTCCCCCGATTAGGCTGTAAGCCCGTCAAACGGCAGGGACTGTCTCTATCTGTTGCCGACTTGTTCATTCCAAGCGCTTGGTACAGTGCTGTGCACATAGTAAGCACTCAATAAATACTATTGAATTGAATGACAGACGATCGCTTCCCCCACCTTCAAAACCTTACTGAAGGCCCATCTCCTCCAAGAGGCCTTCCCCGACTAAGCCCTGCTTTGCTCTTCTCCCTCTCCCCTCTGCCTCGCCCTGGCACTTGGATTGGCACCCCTTTCTTCACCCCTCCCTCAGCCCCACAACAGTACATATCCATAATTTATTGACTTACGTTAACATCCATCTCCCCCTCTAGCCTGTAAGCTCACCGTCGGCAGGGAACTTGTCTACCAACTCAGTCATATTGCACTCTCCCAAATGCATGGTCCGGTGCCCTGCGCCCAGTAAGCACTCAGTAAATATGATTGATTGCTTGACGTTGATCTAAAGAAATTACAGATGTGTACCTAAGTGCTGCGGTGCTAAGGGAGGTGTGAGTAAAAGGCAAGGGTGACTTTGAAGGGAGTGGCAGTGGAGGAAATGAGGCCTTAAAAGGGAGATGAACAACGTGAATATTCTCTGAGCACTCTGGGCCTTGACAGGATCGTGGCTAGAAACTTGCCCATTATAGCAGGTGCCCCATGCTTGGGTAAAACTTTGCAGTCTCACTCTTGAAGTGTGAATCCGGCACATAGAGAATTAATTTGGCCCAATGGGTCACTAGCCCTCTCTAGACTGTAAGCTCACTGTGGGCAGGGAACACATCACCAACTCTGTTTTATCGTTCACTCTGTACACAGGAAGATTTCAGTAAATACCACTGATTGAGTCACGTGTCGAAGCTTTTCAGAATGTCTGAACACAGTTGGTTTGCCCCAACTTCTCAGCTGCCCTGATCTGTCGTGCGATTTGCCAGCCAAGAAGGGAAGGAGCGTGACATTGAACTCTCTTACCTGAATGTCATGGCTCTCTAAAGCTGTTGTTTCTAGGGTATTTGGATGTTATCGATGGAGGATAAGCAAGGGGGCTTTCATTCAGGGAAAGGGGCTGAACTTGGAGAATGGGCGGGAGCATCATGACGTAGTGGATAGAGCAAGGGTCTGGGAGTTAGAAGGTCTCGGGTTCTAATCCCAGCTCCGCCACTTATCTGCTGTGTGACCTTGGGTAAGTCATTTCACTTCCTCTGGGCCTCAGTTCCCTCACCTGTAAAATGGGGATTGAGATTGTGAACCTAACGTGGGACGGGGACCGTGTCCGTCCCGGTTTGCTCATATCCACCCCCGCGCTTAGAACGGTGCCTGGTACATAATAAGCGCTTAACCCACACCATAATTATTATTGCAGAGCAGGGCGCCGGAGGTGGGACCGGGGAAGTAGTGAGAGATGTTGACAGAAACACCCGCAGCACCGAAGGGATGGACAGACACATCCGGGCTGTCGAAGGAGATGGGCAGACTCATATGGAGCCAGAGGGACAGAGGGAAAGGAGTCTAGACTTAGAGGAGACCCGGTTCACCACTTGAGGCCTGGGCTGGGGGTAGGAGCAGGAGAGCTTTTAGGTCAGGCGGGTCGTGGAAGAGTTGGGCGGGGCGGGGCAGGGGGTGGTGAGCACCCCTGTGTCTCCTGCTGGGTTTAAATATTCTTTAGGCTAATTCAAGAAAAGAAAAACAAAACCCTCTCAAGTCCCCAAACTCTGGTTTTGAAACCTTCCTCGAATTTTAGATGGCCAATCTGTGGTCTTGTTGGGTTTTGTTGTTATTGTTATACTCTTCTAAAATCCCCCCTTCTTAAGCAGGGGTGGAGAGTTCAGGGTTAAGTATCCCACTTTCAAAAGGTGAACAAGTTGGTTAGCCTTGAGTGACCAGCTGGGAGCAGCATTGTTTACGTGGGCAATTTTATAACAATAATAATAATGATGGTATTTTTTAAGTGCTTACTATGTGTCCAGCACCCTTCTAAGCAGCGTGGCTTAGCGGAGACAGTACGGGCTTTGGGGTCAGAGGTCATGGGTTCTAATCCCAGCTCCGCCACTTGTCAGCTGTGTGACTTTGGGCAAGTCACTTAACTTCTCTGTGCCTCAGTTACCTCATCTGCAAAATGGGGATTAAGATTGTGAGCCCCATGTGGGACAACCTGATTACTTCATATCTACCCCAGCGCTTAGAACCGTGCTTGGCACATAGTAAGTACTTAACAAATACCAGCATTATCATTATCATTATTGCAAGGTAATCCGGTTGTCCCACATGGGACTCACAGTCTTAATCCCCATTTCACAGATGAGGTAACTGAGGTCCAGAGAAGTGAAGTAACCTGCCTAAAGTCACACAGCTGATAAGTGGCAGAGCCGGGATTAGAACCCACGACCTCTGACTCCCAAGCCCTTGCTCTTTCCACTAAGCCACGTTGCTTCTCTTACACGTGGAGCTTTCCTTAAATTTGGAATTCTTGGGCAAAACAGCTGGGCTGATGAGGGCTGGTGAAAACCCGGTCCAAAGATTCTGACCTTGTAAGTTTGAAAGGAGCCCCCTGGGAAGCCGGAACCACGTTTCCAGACCTGGGCCTGCACCATTACGTGCTGGGTCTTGTTTTCCTGGTCTGTGGCGTGTCTGAGGCCGTTTGGCTTGGATGGGAGAATGGAGGGAAGTACAAGTCTCCTGCATAGCCTTCACCTCGAGTTCAAGTTGTCCCAGCCGCGTCCTAGGGCCGAGCCTCCCGAGTGGCTCTTCCAGACCCTCCTTCAGTTTCGGGATCGCTCAGTCCATTCCTGTTAACCTTTTGCTTCTCATTGTGTCCCGAATTCAGGCTTTCCCGGCACTAAGTACCCTAATAATGTAATTATTATGACATCTTTTAGGTCATCTTTGGGTGTGTGTTTTTACCCCGTGGGACTGTAAATAAGTAACTTGATTACACAATGGGGAAGAGAAAGAGTATTTACCTTTCCATACAAAAAGTGTTGACTTTTCAAACTGAGCAGTATGTTCTGAAATGAATTGTTTTGTGTTGTAGAATTGGGAAAAGGGGAGATGGGACATCTCCAGGCTCTTTCTTCACCTGGTCCTGAAGGAGCTCTTTTTCTGGTTTTCCGGACCTTTGGTTTTCTGGCTTTGAGAGAGCCTTCTTTCCGGGAGCAGGTCTCGGTAGAGCCGTATCACTGGAAGTAGTCGAAGAGCGTGTCTCTCTCAGAGTCCGAGTCGCCGGTGCCCTTCGCTGCCCTGTTGCCTCCCCCCTGCTGCCACTGCCCTGGCCCCGTGACCGCAGGTAGCCAGAATCCCTCTCTCTGGAAGGCCGCCATGCATTTTTCCATTTTCAGGCCTTCGGTCACGGATTCCAAGCGCGCACGGACCTACCTTGACAGAGTGAGAATAGGGTGAAACGCCAAGGATAAACAGAACAGTCACTGCCTGATGACGGACTGTAAAATGGCAGGGAAAATGGCTACACAGGTTCAGGCATCCTGAGGCTGCCTTGCTGGAATCCCCCGTCTGCTCTGAATGCACTCGGGCTCACTCCTGAGCAACTCCCACCATTTCGGTGGGCTTGCGAGTTAGAAATGAATTTCCTTTTGGACCGCTTTGGTTTAATTTTATCTTTATTCTATTTTTTTAAGATGGATCCAGCTTCAACTATTTGCTCATCTCGGTATCCGAGAGTATCGATGAACGGTCGCCTGCTAGCCATTAACCACTCGGCTTGCGGCTCTCGTTCGTAGAAATGGAGAATATACAGGGTCCTCCGAAGGTCATTTTGCCTACAGTTAACATCTTTAACCTGATTTTTGGCGGCCTGTATTGATGACGGGAGTACGAAGAAAGCACTGGAAATATAATTAGCATATTGGGTAAAAATGATCTTTTTAAAAATCACATTGGCACAAGGAATGCGTCTGCTTCCCTGTCCCGCTGTGTTTTCATGAAGGTTTTCTTGGCTATTCAGTCTTTAGATCCCTCGTAAACTTCCTAGAAATAGATGTGCCCACTTTTGAATAACAAGGAGGCACAAAGAACGTTTTGCATTGTAAAGGTCTGTGCATTCTGCAGTCTTAAGTGCTATCCCGAGAATGAAAGAGAAAAATCTCTGTATGGCCTCTTGCGGTCTTAGTGGAGAGGGAGATGTGTTTGAACCGTTGGAAGAGGAAGCGTCTTCTATATTATTGCGGTATTCTGCACGCAGTAAGCGCTAAGTAAATGCCATCAATGGAGAGATTGGCAAATGGCGACTGAGCCATTGGGACCTGGGAAGTCTAACGGGAGAGGGGTAAGCTCCTTGTCGACAGCGAATGCGTCTACCGGCTCTGAACGCTTAGTCCAGTGCTCTGTACACGGTGCTCAGCTGGCGAATCTGTCAGTCAGTTATATTTATTGAGTGCTTACTGTGCGCAGAGCACTGTACTAAGCGCTTGAGGG
This sequence comes from Ornithorhynchus anatinus, assembly GCF_004115215.2. Classification (NCBI taxonomy): domain Eukaryota; kingdom Metazoa; phylum Chordata; class Mammalia; order Monotremata; family Ornithorhynchidae; genus Ornithorhynchus; species Ornithorhynchus anatinus. Next base: position 22,403,519 of record NC_041734.1, read on the forward strand.
AGTACAGTATAACAGCATCGGTGGGCCCGTTCCTTGCCCGCAACGAGCTGGCAGTCTAGACGGGAAGACAGACGGCACTGTAAATAAATAAATTACGGATATGTGCGTAGGTGCTGTGGGGGTGAGGGAGGGCTGAATGAAGGGAGTGCAAAGGTGACACCGAAGGGAGTGGGAGAAGAGGAAGCGAGGGCTTGGTTAGGGAAAGCCTCTTGGAGGAAATGTGCTTTTAATAAAGTTTTAAAGGTGGCGAGTGTGATGATCTCCCATAGATCAGTTTCTTCACTGCAGTACGTAGACGGGGCTCCCTGTTACACTGACGTCTCCTGCAGACATGCTTGCAGACGTCTTCATCCTCCGGGAGCCCGACGGCGAACCGCCTGCGTGGTTCGGAGGCCCCCTTTTCAGTGGCGTAACTTGTCCGAGTGAGTTGAGAGAGCAGCAGGAGATCGACGGTCAGTGCGGCAGCAGTTGGCTCCACGCCTGGCTGCTTCGGCGCTCAGTGGAAAGAGCCCGGGCTTTGGAGTCAGAGGTCATGAGTTCGAATCCCAGCTCTGCCACTTGTCTGCTGTGTGACCTTGGGGAAGTCACTTCACTTCTCTGTGCCCCATTTACCTCATCTGTAAAATGGGCATTAAGACTGTGATCCCCTCGTGGGACAACCAGACTCCCCTGTGTCTACCCCAGCGCTTAGAAGAGTGCTCTGCACATAGTAAGCGCTTAACAAATACCAACATTATTATTATTATTATTATCCCCGCTGCCCTGGGACCGAGGCCGGGAAATGACATCACTCGCTTCCCGGGTTCATCCGGCCGGGCCGGATTTGGTAGGCGGACATCTCTCCAGGCGTAGCTAGCGCTGTCCCTTAGCGCGGTGACTGGCACGTAATAAGTGCTGTACCATTACTTGCAAATACCATTCTTCTTCTTCTTCTTCTTTTTATTATTGTTATTATCGTTCTGGCAGAATGAAGTAGTCCAGTCTCACGTCCTAGTCGTTATTGCTTTCACAAAGCACTTACTCTGGTAAGGGTTGGGTGAATAACAAGATAACCACGCGGGAGCTCCCATTCCCTCTCAACCCCTTTTTATAGATGAGGAAACTGAGGCCCAGAGAGCTGTGCTGTGCACACCGTAAGCACCGTCAATTTGTTTTTGACTTGCCCAAAAGTCACACAGCAGATCTGTGGCAGAGCTGGGTCTCGAACCCCACGTCTCACGAGTCCCAGCCCTGGGCTCTCTCCCCGAGGCCACGCTCCCCGCCATCCAACCTTGGCCCGTCTAAGCCCGGGTGGAGGGAAACTGCATATTTTCCGTTCTTATCGCTGAACCGGAGCCCAGTTCCTGGAGAAAGGAGAATAGACAACTATTTCTGACCGGGGCGGAGCCGAATGAAGGTCCCAACTGTGTCTGCTCCGTGCGGGCTGGGGGCCGTGTCTTTCATCTCTGTTGGATTGGAGTCTCCCAAGCACTCAGTCAACGCACTACATCCCACTCCATAAATCACTGTGAATCGATTGGTCCCAAGGCTGCACCTACTTCTCCATCCAATCAGTCGGTCGGTCATATCTATTGAGCGCTTGCAGAGCACTGTACTAAGCGTTTGGGAGAGTGCGATATGACTATAAACAGACACATTCCCTGCCCCCAACAAGCTTACAGTCTGGGAGGGTGGGAGACAGACATTAATCGAAATAAATAAATTACAGATATGGACATAAGTGCTGAGGGGCTGAGAGGGGAGGGACAGTCGCCAGCCCCCTTGGGCTACCAGCCAAGAAGCAGCATGGGAAACGGAGTGGCCCAATGGGCAGAGCACAGGCCGGAGTCAGAGGGACGTTGGCTCCTAACCCCGGCTCCTCCACTTGTCTGCTGTGTGACCTAGGGGAAGTCACCTGGCTTCTCTGTTCCTCAGGTCCCTTCTCTGTAAAATGGGGATTAAGATTGCTGCCCTGGGTGGGGCAGGGGCTGCGTCCAACCGATCAGCTTGTATCTACCCCAGCCGTTGGTACAGTGCCCGGCACGCAGTAAGGACCTAATAAATGGCATAAAAAAAAAGGAGTGTCTAGATGGCTCAGAGCAGCCCACTGCTGCTCCCGGAAAAGCTGCCGAAGCCCCAGCCCCACTCTGGCAGGGCAGATTCCCTCCCATCCCTCCCGTGCCCAAAGGTCAACCACACATCTTTCTAACAGGAAGGTTCCTCCTACCTAGGCCCCCCCGAACGCCACCTGGCAAGCTGCCCGAGCCAGAGGAGGGGGGATGGTTTGCTCTGACTTCCTCCCTTAGCTCTTCTCCCACTCCAGCCCCAGCGCTTATGTTCATATCTGTCATTTATATGTATTGATGTCCATCCGTCCCCCGTTCTAGACTGTAAGCTCGTTGTGGACAGGGGATGTCACTGTTTGTGGTTGTGCTGCACTCTCCCAAGGGTTTAATACAGTGGTCTGCATATGGTAAGCGCTCAGTAAATACGATTGAATGAATGGGAAAAGGGAGCTGGTGGGGGCTGCAGCAGTGGGGGAAGGGAGCCAGGCCACAGTGGAGTCAATGGGCAGGGAACGTGTCTACCGTACTTTCTGTTATACCGTACTTTCCTAAGTGCTTAATACAGTGCTCTGCACACAGTGAATGCCCAATAAATGTGATTGATTGATTGAGAAGCAGCTTGGCCTGGTGGAAAGAGGCCTGAGAATCAGAAGGACCTGGGTTCTAATTCCGAGTCCACCACTTGTCTTCTGGGTGACCTTGAGCAAGACACTTAAATTCTCTGAGCCTCAGTTATCTCGTCTGTAAAACGGGGATCGGGACCGTGAGCCCCTGTGGGACGTGGACTGTGTCCGACCCGATTAGTTCAGTGCCTGGCACGTAGTGCGTACTTGACAAATAATTAAAGGAAATCACAGGTAGGGGAAGCACCAGGGTTTAACAGATTCCATCATTATTATTATTACTGTTATTCAGTCCAAGATAGGAAAGATATATAGAACTTTATGAAGACATCTTAGGGATTTATGGCTCTTCACTTCCGCATCAAAACTTCCCTTCTATGAATGGGATGCAATTTGCATGTACTTGGTGGTGTTCTACTGATAAATTATGCCCTCACAAGTGTGGCATTGTTTTTCATTGATCTTTTCTCAGCCCGTGTAGTTTGAGGAAGTCATATCTGTTGTGTTTAACTTGTTTACACAGGTAAGGGATCGATCTTCTTACCAAAGGGTGGGTGTTTTTCAGCAGCTGTTCCTATTGGCCAGTTCTTACTAGAACTTAAAAATGTTTCAACGTTTCTCTCTGCTTCGGTGCTTAGAAAAACGACTTGAAAAGGCTGTATCTTTTTCTCCTTTCCTTTTTCCAAACCCAAGTCCCAGTCTATTTTTAAGTGACGACAGAGCCCCTTTCGCTGCTTTCATTTTAGGATTTTTGTATCGTCATCCAGTAAAGAGCCAAGAATTAAATCCGTTTTTATTAGTGGCGGAACATTCAAATCCCCAGAGCGTTTAGATCCCTAAAGGCCGGGATATAGATGGTCGGAGAGCAGGGTCCACGGCTGGACAGATCACCTTTCGAGGTCTGCCACCCGCTGACCTTGAAAGGCAAAAGGAGGTTAGAGGGGGAAAGGGAAGGGGGTCCATCTTTCAACCCACCCACTCACCCACTGAGCCCGCAGAGCAGTCCTGTCGGCGTGGGCAAGGTGGATGGCAGAGTGCAGATGCTAACTAGACAGAGGGCTATAAAAGCTTCCCCGTCCCTCCCCCACCCCCCCTCCTCCCTTCAGCCTTCCCTTCTTCCCTCTGCCGTTGGCCTGACCTTTGCCTCACCTCCCTAGGATGGCCCGGCGGGGGGACGTGGGGAAAAACCGTGGAAGTAGCGATCCCGAGGGGTCAGTCAGCTCTCCGCCTTACTGGTTGCTGGGCTCCCTGCAAGGAAGGACAGACTCAGTGCTCGCTCCACGAGAGCAGGGCGTGTGTCTACTAACTCTACTGCCCTCTCCCAAGCGCTCACCGCAGTACTCTGCGCAGAATAAGCGCTCAGTAGATAGCGCGAATCGGGCTCTCTTCCATACCCCCTCGTAGAGGAGAAACACGTCGGCAGGTCCAAGAGGGGTTTGGAAAGAGCGCTGCTCTGGGAATCAGGAGACCTGGGTTCTGATCCCCTTTCTGCCTGTAGCTGGCAAAGAGTGCCCCTGCAATGGGCCCTCCATCCGTCGCCACCCGCTCGCTCAGTGCTCTTCGTTCTCCGGTGGGCATGCGACCGGCAGGGACCAGAGAGGGCGAATGGTGTGGCCCAAGCCACTAGCGCTAGAATCAACTCCTCTGTGCAGGGTCTGGGTTCTGAAGTCCCAGGACCAAACCTCACCCTTCATTTTTGTTTTTTTAAGCGATTACTGTGCGTCAAGCCCTGGGGTAGGTACATGTTAATCAGGTTGGATACAGTCCCTGTCCCACCTGGGGCTCACAGCCTAAGTAGCAAGGGGAACAGGTGCTGAATCTTCATTTAACGTTTGGGAAACTGAGGCAACGGAGCACAGCAAGGAGTTGGTGGAGCCAGGATTAGAACCCAGGCCCTTTGAATCCCAAGCCCAGGCTCTTTCCACTAAGCCAACCCACTTCCTTGGTATCTGCCGGGGAGCTCAGTGGATTAGAGCAAACTGTCGAAGTCACGGGTTGGATCCCTGTACGGGCCACGGATTTTCATATCCTATATTCCGCCGTTTCTCCTATCTGGAATTTGTTTCCGTGGTTGTCATCCCGCACTGAACTGTAAAACTTTGAAGGCAGGGGTTGTGTCTGTGATCTCTATTGTATTATACTCTCCCAAACGCTCATCACAGTGCTCTGCACAAAGTAATGGTGCAGTAAATGCCACCGATTACTTGATTGGTAGTCCGTCCTTGATAACTCCCGTTCACTGGATAAATCTCTGGATGAGCAATCCACAGTGGGTTACGAGAGAGGAAAACTACCGGTAACAAGACAAAACTCAGGTTAGTCCACGGTTCCGGAGAGTAACCGTCGGACTGGGTCGACTGTTAATCGGATCCAGCTATGGCATCCAATACTCTAGAGCATCCCTCTTCTTTCTCGATTTCCTCATCGATCTTGGGACGTGCTCTGGTGTGGCCAGGTCTTGCAAGCCTCTTTGCACTGCGCACAGCAAGCACTCCGTAAATCCGATTGAGCGGTTGACTGACGCCTTGATAAGGTTTCCCTGGTTTCACAAATTGTTTATGGTAATCAGATGAAGGTTCTTCTTCCTGGCTTCTAAGTTTTTACATCCCATTTAGAGAATCACTCCATTTACCTCTGTCATTTAAAAAAATTATTCTGTGTAAAGGAATTCACTAATCTAATCAACTGGACAGTATTTTGTGTCTTTCCTTCAAAATTCCAAACCGAGTTGGTTTAGCGTGGTTTCCAATATTAATATCAGGACTCTAGAACAGACATTCTGCAGTAATATTGGTATGACAGTGTTTCCGCTCTTGGGGGATAGGAAAGTAAAACAGAAATTTGCCACACAAGGGGAGGTATCGCCAGCCCTGCTATAACTACCGGGGTGAAATTCAGCATGGAATCAGCCTAATAGTCGCAGCGTCATTCCATTCCGTTTCAGGTTTTCTGGGGCAAGAGGTATAATAATAATATTCATCATGGTATTTGTTAAGCGCTCACTATGTGCCAAGCAGTGTTCTAAGGACTGAGGTGGGTACAAGTTAATCAGATGGGACGTAGTCCCTGTCCCCCATGAGGCTCACAGTCTAAGCAGGAGGGAGGGTAGGTATTGCTTCCCCATCTTACAGGTGAGCAACCTGAGGCCCGGAGAAGTTAGGTGCTTTGCCCAAGGTCAGACGGCAAGCAAGTGGCAGAGGCAGGATTAGAAGTCACTTAACTTCTCTGTGCCTCAGTTACCTCATCTGTGAAATGGGGATTAAAACTGTGAGCCCCACGTGGGACAACCTGATCACCTTGTATCCCCCAGCGCTTAGAACAGTGCTTTGCACATAGTAAGTGCTTAACAAATATCACCATTTTATTTATTTTAACCCAGGTCCTCTGACTCCCGGGCCTGGGCCCTTTCCACTAGGCCACACTGCTACCCATCTTTCTTTATATTGCATTGTGATTTCCAGCGGAGCCCATCCCGCTTCAGGAGAACAATGTCCATCTTCTTCCTTCCTCCGTCCCTCCCTTCCCCCTTGCTCTTTTTACCCATCTAGGAGGAGGAAATAGCCACAGATCCTCAGAGGAGCAGAGGCTCGTTTTTGCATCACTGGGTCTCCGCGTTTTATCCTAGGTTACAAACGGCCCGAAAATGGGATTTGGTTGTGGTGTGAAATCTTTCTCTTTATCTCCTCCATTTCTCAGTTACTGACCTTTGCCTGGCAGGAACAGGTGCACTTTGGTGGCCCTGCGGGTGTTGGTTTCCATAAATCCGGGCCCAGCCCCTTCTCCCCCTTCTGCCTGGCCCTGGCCCTGGCCCTGGCTATCAGTGCAGATAGGGAGTGGCCCCACCGAATTACCCTCATTAACAGTCGCTGACCTCTGGTGCTTTGCAGGTGGGTAATCACTGACTAACAGGGAAGGAAGGGGGCAAGGGGAAGGAGGGAATTTGATAAGATTCCTTGACGGTGTCAGAAGTTTGTATGCCCAAGCTGGGCTTGCCCCGCTCTCCTCTCACCCCCTACTCCCTCCCTCTCTGCCCACCTCACCCCCAGCCGGACTCCAGGCCCAGGCCCCTCCCCACCTTAAGTCCCTTGGCCCACCCAGCAGGGGTCAATCAATCAGTGGCATTTATTGAGTAACAACCTTGTGCAGAGCACTGTACTGAGCACATAGGAGAACACAACAAGCAGCATGGCGGAGCAGAGAGAGCACAGGTCTGAGTCAGAGTCAGAACTGGCACATAGGAAGCGCTTAACGAATGCCATCATCATTTTTATGGGCAGGGAATCTGTTATATTGTTATACTGTACTCTCCCAAGGGCTTAGTACAGTGCTCTGCACAGTAAGTGCTCAATAAACACGTGATGGTCATGGGTTCTAATGTCGGCTCCTCCACTTGTGCGCTTTGTGGCCTGGGGCGAGTCACTTCACCGCTCTGTGTCTCGGTGACCTGTCTAAAATGGAGATTGAGACTGTGAGCCCCACGTGGGACCAGGACTGTTTCCAACCCGATTTGCGTGTATCCACCCCGGCACGTAGTAAGTGCTTAACAAATACCACTATTATTATTACAATTATCCTGCCCAAGGTCAGGATACAGCCCTGATCACAGCCCTACCACCAAGCCCTCCCACCCTTTGATTCCCACTCTGCCCTTGCAGCTCATCTCAGCTTCTCTTCTCCGAGAGGAAGAATAAGAGAGGAAAAAAGAAATTTCTCCATACAGAGTACTTTCCCAGCTTTTTTTTTGTTTTGGGACTATTTTCCTTACAAGTAGAAAGCAGTGATTTCCTGTTCTACGGATGAAGGAATGAAGACTTCCAGTTTCCTACAATTCCCTGAGGGGAAAATCGGTATCCACAAGCTGCCCTGAATGAAATAGCCCTTTTCCCCTAGGGTCTCTGAACTTGGGTCTTAGGATACAAAAGCAGGGAATCCTCCCCAGTCTCTCCAAGTCGGGCCAAGTGTTTATTGAGCACTTACTGTGCAGAGCACTGTGCTAAGCCCCTGGGAGAGTACAGTATAACAATATAACAGATTCCCTGCCCATAATAATGATGATAGCATTCGTTAAGCGCTTCCTATGTGCCAGGCACTCTACTAAGCCCTAGGCAAATCAGGCAAATCGAGTTGGACCCAATCCCTGTCCCATGTGGGGCTCATGGTCTCAATCCCCATTTTACAGATGAGGTAAATGAGGCACAGAGAAGAGAAGTGATTTGCCCAAGGTCACACAACGGGCAAGTGGTGGAGCCGGGACCGGAACCCATGACTTTCTGACTCCCAGGCCCGGGTTGTATCTGCTATGCCAAGCTGCTTCTTAATGAGCTTACAGTCTAGTCTCGAGCTAGAACTAACGTCCCGCCTCCGGTCACGCGACGATTAATCAGTCAATCAGTTAGTGGTGTTTATTGAGTGCTTACTGGGTGCAGAGTTCTGTGCTGTGTACTTGGGAAACTAATAATAATAGTAACTGATAATTGTGGTATCTGTTAAGCCACAATGTGCCAGGTACATTGCCGAGCATCTTGTTCATCTGTGCTCTCCCAAGCGATTTGCACCCAGTAAGCCCTTAATAGATGCGATTGAATGAATGAATGACTCGGTCTCCTCCGTTGGGTCTTGCAGGTGTGAAAGCTGCGGCGCCGTCTTCCACGCCGAGTGCAAGGTGAAATCCGTCCCCTGCCCTCGATGTGTCCGCCGAGAGCTGCAGAAGAAGCAGAAGTCTTTCTGGAGGAGGCTGAACATGGACGACGCTTTCGAGGAATCCTGCAACATGTTTGAGCTGTCCTATGCCAACACATGACTGGCGGTCGGCCGAGGCGGCGGAGGGAGCCGCCCACTGAGCGAATCGCTTTCCAATTGCTTCTTAGCCAACCGGACGGACGCTTTAGGAAGAGGACGTCTTGGGCTCCGCCGATCTCGTCCGACAGCTGGAGGGGCTTGAAAACCGCCAGGAGTCCAACACGTTTGGCCCAGATGCTCAGCTGCGCCGTCTCAAGCAAAATGTTTACATACAGCTGCTTTTCAGCTCCTGGATTTCTTTAGGTCCCCTCCCCCAGCCCCCCATCGGCCACCCTTCAGGCAGAAACTTTCCCTGCCGAAGGGGTCGTTTATGCGGGTTTTTGTTTCCCTTTGGCGGAGAGGAGCTTTGCAGCAGAACATCTCTGTCATCTATCCGTAACCTGCCCCCGCGGCCGGACGGGGGGCCCGGGGGTCGAGGCGGGGGTCCCCGTCCTGGAATTTCCTGGGCAGTCCCCCAAATTCCGGGCTTGTCCTAGGCTCTCCCGGGATTCTCTCCCGCCCCATTTCCAGGTCAGCCTCTCTGGTCCTCTTTCAGTGGCCTCGCCGGGTCCCCACCGAAGGGGCCGTCACCCTGATGGCATATCCCATTCAGTGAGGCCTTGGTCCCACTCGCTAGGCCTGCCAGCAGAGCGGGTCTTCTGCCTCAAGGCCTAGCGGGAAGAGCAGCAGACACCTTTCTCAAAACAACAGCGGAGACTTTGTCACTGAGAATGGAAGAGATTTCCGTAAAAAACTGTTTTCAGGTCCTTTTCCTCAAGAGTATCCCACAGGGACGGGGGCTCTGTATGGTAATGTAATTTTAGAGTCTTTTTCCGTGGGAAGTGTGGTTTTCAAAGTGCCTGGGTCTTAAAAGCAGGTGTACTACTTCTAATCAGATTAGTCCTGACCTGGGAGGAAGTATCCGCATTTTACTCCCCGCTGCATCTAATAGCCTGGCTAATAACGCGTTGCCCCAGGAGCGTAGGCTGTACTAAGACAATTTCTTCCAGGAGGATCGGCCGACCCGGCCGCTTTCTCTGGAGCGTGCTCTCTCTCGATGTCAGGCGAGGAACGTTGGCCGCAGTCAGCCTCCGCTTCGGTCATCCGGCAGATCAAATCTATTCCGCTTTCGCGTTTGGGGAAGAGAAAATTTGTGAGCGAGCCTCCTTCACAGTAGAGAGAGTGAGAGCCTAGTCGAACAGCCTCAGTGCAGGATTTTCCAAGATAGGGATGGAAAAACAACTAAGTTAGGGAAGCAAAGCTGTTTGTGAAAATAAAGGGAATAAAACAAACGGATGAAGCACTTTGCCACCGGCTCCTAAGATGGGTTTCCCACCGCGGGGTCGTTGGAAGAGCCAGCGTAGCCTGTCCAGAGGGCCAGGTCGGCCGGTAGCGGGGGGCCCACCAGCAGGCTTCCGGCTGTTGTGTGGGCTCACTGTTCCTACGCTGGCTAAACCCATCTACCCTGGAGCAAAATTCCCATTAGATGGTGTAGCTGGGGCCCCGTCCACAGTGCGTTGATGCCTTTACCCCCTCTGCCCCATCCCCTTTTCGCTGCAGTTGGGGGGGGTCCCCAGATTTCCCTCCCCCCACCTCGGGGTCATCGCATCTCTCCCCCGAAGGGACGGGTTGGGACATCGCTCCTGAGACCTTCCCGCAGGTTCATGGATGGGGCAGCATCCCGCCCCGCAAGCTGGCTGGGAAGACACAGCAGCTGAGAGCTTGAGAAGTTCCAGTCTGGTCATCCCGGCGAGGCGAGAGATAAATCGGGTGCCTTTCGTGAGTGAGGTAGGGCAGGGACACCTGGCTGAGGAGTGGAAGCAAATGGTACACCCAAAAGAAAAGAGGGGAAAAACACCCCCAAAGAAGCAGGTAATTGGATCTTCTTCCATTGTGGAAGTGTGTGGCGATCCTCCCGTCCCCGAGAGGGGAGCAGAACAGAGACTTTCCCCAAAGAAGCGCCCATCCCGGGGGTCAGATTTCCTCTCCGTCTCCATCTTCCCAATCGCCTTCCTCTCTCCAATCCCTGCCCCTCGCTGTCGGCCTCCGCCACATCTGGAGGAGCGTCTGGGAGCCAGTGCTTCAGGAAGCCGGGCCAGTTCTAAGCCCAGCGTTTCTTCCTGAATCCTGAGTCCAGGGAGCCCCAGAGGAGATGGCCCCGCCCCTAGTTTACACTGTTTCCCGCTTGGAAGAGCCTTGCTAAGAGGATGTCCAAGGCCTCCCCCTTTCCTTTCCGACCCCCGTGACCCTTGGCCATCTTCCGCCATGTCCATCAGTCCCCCTCCATCTTTTTGGCTGGACATTCAGACAGGGCTACCGGGCCAATGGGTCTTTCACTGCCGAAGCAGGCTGGTATAGAGGTGGCAGCCCTGGGAGTTCCTGTAGCTGGTGAATAATGCCAGGGAACTGGAGCATCCAGCTTCCAAATCACATTACACCCAAAGTGCATTTCTTCCTTTGGCCCTCCTCTGACTCTTGGTTTCAGCCAAGGCAAACGCAGCCAAGCAGGGTGTGTAATGAGACGGAGAGTTATGGTATTGGTTAAGCACCGTATGAAGCAGGGCAGCGATAAATACAGACAGATCGGACTCGGTCCCTTTCTCGTAGTGTCCGTGGTCATGGCCTCCTCTCCCTCCTGCCCCATGTTTCCTCCTCATCTGGACATGAAAACACACAGTCCTTAGATGTGGAATATAGTCGGCTCCCCCAAACGGCATCTTAAGTCGAAACAGTGTAAATTGGAGCCGGTTTTCCCTTGGGCACAACATTATATATGGGGGATGGATTCACAAACCTATTTTTACCAAAATTACCCAGAACTACCTCCTCAGTCAATTATAGACCAGAAGTACAGCAAGATACCTGGGTTAGTACGGAGTCAGAGAGGTTGCGTGCTAGGGTAGCCGATGGTGTCGGCCCTTGCTGGTGACTCCAGCTGGTGATGAGACAATGCCCTCCCCCGATTTTAAGCTTTTTCCTTCTCTCCACCTCCCCCCGCCCATCTCAGTTTTGAAAATGATTTTCTCTACAGTTCCTGTTGCTCCCCCCTTCAAACCCACCCACCCATCCATGAAGTAGAGGTGATCTTAGACTAGCAGCAGACAAGTTCTGCCTTAAAGATCAATCTGGTGTGTCCCTGGACAGACGGAACATAGTAGAGTCAAAACTCCACCCCTCTGGGATGGGAGCACTCTCCTTTCCAAGCCCAGCCACCCCAGGGGAAGAGTGATTTGGTAGGCAAATCACTGGATAAAATGTTTGGCTTCTTGGTCTCACTGTCCTTTACGGGGACAGTATCAAAGACATTTTTGTGTGTATTGAATGCTGACTTGTGACCCTCTCTTCAGAGAGGAGAGCTGTTCTGTCTCTAATACTCTGTGTCTTCCTCCCCCGCCCTCCCCCCAAAAAAAGGGAATCACCTTCTTCTGTCGACTGGATTCGATGCAACTGGAAGCCTCTGATATCCAGCAGGCAATCTGACCCTCCCTGCAGGGGATATACTGGGAATTCCTTATTTCCCCCACTGCACAATTCTAGAAAACCTTGTCCTACCACCTTGAACGTTTAGCGAGTACAGGCGGTATAGATATAGCTCTCTAAATTCGCTCAAAGTTGGTGTCCTCTGGACTTGAAGATGATGATACTCGCAGAGTTGTTCTCTGTGGGCCGGGGGCCACCTCTTTATTTTCAAATGCGGGGGCAAAGTTGGGCACTGTTACGAGGGGGCAGTGGAGGTTTCTGGCGGGGGCAGAATGTGGAGAGGATGGACGAGGAAAGGGATCAGTGTGGAAACGGGTGCAGTCCAGCTGGGGAGTGACGGCTCCGCTGCCCCCAGGGGACCCCAGAAGCCAGTGAGGGGGGAGGAACCCTAGAAGAAAAGGGGTCCGTGGCCTGCCGGCAGGGCAACCAATAAAACCCACCTCTTGGCCCCATTTCCGGCTCCTTCCCCGGTCCAAAGAGCAAACGGCTTCACCTGCTCCATACAGAGTCACTAGATGCAGGTGCTCGGGGGACTGAAGAGGCCTCGGGTGGGACCACCTACGCAGACGGTCCTGTGTTACGCGCTCACATTTGCAGTTTGGGGGCCTGGTGCCACTTTGGCTTCTGCCTCTCCGTCTCACGATCCGCTCCCAGGTCTTGCCCCTTTCTAGATAGGCAGAACGAGCGCCATGCCCAGTCCTGCCACCCACCGAGGTTCTAGCTCTCCTTCTCCAGCGGCTGGGGCTTCCCTTTTCTGCACCCTGAAAATATCTCCTCAGTCCCCGGGCTTTCAGCTCACCGGCTGCTCACTGAAACCTCCCTCAGAGTTCACGGGCCCAGCGGGTTGCATGTCGGTGGGAGGAGGGGCGGCGGGGAATATTACCACACCGATTTAACAGAGGTACAATCGAATTTCAGAACCGGGCAAAAGCAGTTGACTTTGAGAACTCAATTTCAAACCCGGGGACTCGGCTTAGGTTCCCAGAACCCGGAGAGGTCTTTGGGAGCCCGAGTTACGAGACAGTGGAATCCCCAGCTTTGGCGATGTGCCCGCCCAGAGGAAACAAGTCCTCACGGCTTTAGAGTCTGACCCAGGTGGGACGGGGACGGGGTCCACCCTGATAATCTTGTATCTACCCCAGTGTTTAGTACAGTGGTTGGCATGTAGCAAGCACTTAGCGAATATTCCGATTATGATTATTATTTAGAGTGCTTAAATGAAACAGCTAGCTCCTTCCAGAATCTTAAATCAGTTCACCCCACTTTTAATCTGGGGTCAGATAACTTGGAACAGAAAAGAAAATGTAGGCAGTTCTCTTTTTCTAGCTAATCGCTTTCGCTCTTCCTTTCTCCATATAGCTGAGCTCACTGTACCTATTTCTGAAATAAACCCAAGCAGTGAGGAAGGGAAATTCCAGAATGTTATGGGCAGCCAAAAATGAAATTTCCCTCCTTGGCGTGGTTCATTTTCACCGGTCAGGAGGTTTAATTCAGGGACCGGTTACCAGGCCGGGGAACTCTGGCCTAGCGGGAGAGGGTCCTATAGGGGTCCCGGGACCCCGACCGGCCCCCCTTGACAACGTCTGCCGGGTTGCGGGAGAGGCCACGGTTCGCACATCCTTCGCCCGGCCCTGGACGGTCGTCGTGAGGCACGACAGTCCCGGAGTTGGGATTGCACTCTGCCCCACAGCCTCCTTGGCAGACGCATCGCTGCCGTGGCGGGAGGGGTGGCGGAGGCACAGAGAGGCTGCCCGGCACCTCTTCTTTCTTCTTGTGCTCCCTTCTCCTCTTCCTCCTTCCTCCCCATTCCTGGCGAAGGCTGTGTGTGCGTGCGTGGATGCACGTGCTGTGTGTCTCCGTTACGTGCACTTCCACTCGCTTGCGTGTCCACCATGACCCCCTGGAGGCTTCTCCCCATCCCACTTTGATCGCCCCTAAACCCAAGTGATTAGATTTGTCCTTAACAGAGTATAGAGTTCGGACTCTAGCTGGCCACTCATTGCCCAGGACTTCCAGTAGTGGCCGTATTCCCCCGCTGGATTGAGCTCAGAAGACCTTGGCGTGAGCTCTGTTGTAGAAGTGAGGGCAGAACCCCGGGTCCAAAACAGATGACAGAAACAAGAGCCTAGGAGCTGGCCCCATTTTATTACGCATCACAAAATAGCGTGTGAGCTCCGCGGCCCGGGCTTCCCCGGGGACTCCAGCTCTTGGGCAGTCTTAAAACTGTCCAGGGAGGAGATGGAGAGGAGCTGTTAGCCACCCAGGTGGATGGGAAGTCTGGGTGGTAATGGACAGTTGCTTCCCAGGACCTCTCGTGGAGGGGGATAAAAGGCACGTCTGTCTGGAGCCGGGGTGTGAGAGGGCGGGCCCTGGTCCCCTTCTAGCGCCTCGCCAAACTGGCGCTCATTTTTTCTTGCCCGTGCTTCCAAGTCCTCCCCGAAGAAGCTGATCCATGGGTCAGCCGGGCGCTCTCAAGGCAATGACTTGAACCCACCGGATCCCGTGCCTAAATCGTAGGTGCCTGTCGCGGGCCCCGGCCACAGGACGGCCCTCAGAGCCCCACCTTCACCGAGTCCGGAGATTCTAGTCGGAATCGCGTTGTCGGACGCTGCAGGGGCGAGCTCTGTCTCCCGGCCGTCTCTGACCGGTTTGCCGGGAAAAATGGAAGGGGCCGAGACCGTGAAATGTGTGTTCGTAGTCTGTCTTGTCTTTAGTGAATGAGACTCAGGAATTCAGCACTGTCAGCAGTGGATCGGCTGTCAAAGCCCAAGTGGGTGTAGAAAAAAATAGTATTTCTTGTGCACTTGCTAGGTGCAGAGTGCAGTACTGAGTGCCTGCATTCACTCATTCGGTACTACTTGCTGAGCACCTACTGTGTGCAAAGCACTGTACTGAGTGTTGGGAAAAGATACACGGATGAGAGTTAGACTCGGTCCCCGGCGCACAATCGCGCAATTTTAAGAAGAGGAGGAGGAGGAGGAGGAGGACTTGGCTTCTAATCCCGGCTCTGCCTCTTGTCCGCTTTGTGACCTTGGGTGAGTCACTTCACTTCTCTGTGCCTCAGTTACCTCATCTGTAAAATGGGGATGAAGACTGTGAGCCCCATGTGGGACAGGGACTATGTCCAACCTGATTAGCTTGTATCTATCCCAGTGCTTAGTACAGTGACTGGCACCTAGGAAGCACTTTGACCAAATGCCATAAATGAAGGAGGGTTGGTGATGGACACGCAAGGAAAAAGAGAAATGATCGAAGGAAAAGGACAACCATCCCCCTAGGCTGTAAGCTCAATGTGGGCAGGGAATGTGGCTGCCAACTCTCTTTCCCAAGTGTGGAGTACATCGTTGCACATTGAAAGCGCTCAATAGGTACCACTGATGAGAATAAAAGGCCACGGACGTGGATGAAGCACTTTGGGAGGCACACTGTGCTGAGTCCGTGTGAGCGGACAAGGACACCGGTCTACTTCGTGGAGAGGCTGTATTGGGTGCCTACTCCCTGCAGAGCACTGTACTGAACAACCACTTTGGGCGAAGCATTGTACTGCCGTACACTGTGCGGTCATGGGTTCCGATCCCGGCTCTGCCACTCGTCTGTTGGGTGACCTTGGGCAAGTTACTTCACTTCTCTGTGCGTCAGTTACCTCATCTCTAAAATGGGGTTTGAGACTATGACTCCCCCCCCCAGGGACAGGGACTGTGGCCAACCTAATTAACTTGTATCTATTTAGCACAGTGCCTGGCACATAGTAAGCGCTTAACAAATGCCATTATTATTATAATTAGTATTATTACCGCACCCAGGGGAAAGAAGCAAGGAGGATCATTCAGGGACGATCCTGGGCCCACCGGGGACTCGAGCCTAAGGGAGAAGAGGAAGGCCGGCCCAGATGTACAAGGAAAGATTGAGGGTGGTAAAGAGGCAGAGGGACAGAAGAAAACCAGGACACCGGTAGAGACTGTGTGAGCTGCAGCTCATTATGGTAAAGGAGCAGTGTCCAGGCCCCTCCAGAGTCCAGTGGCCCCAGCCTTCCCAGCCTTCTTCAAGTTTGGCCTCGGGGCTCCCCGGCAGCGGAGCTGGGTTAGGGGATGGTATCTGCAGGACCCGGAGCCGGAGCTCAGAGAACAGTGACTTTCCCTCAGGCCCCGTGGGTTTTCGGTGGTTCTGCCTCCCTCCAGTTCATAGGCACCGAACGCGGGGATTTGGGGCCCCCAAACTCCTTGCTGCAGAGGGATTTTTGTCTCTGCAGTTGCAGGGCCTGATTTGAGAAGGGGATGGGTCACCCCCAGAGGGTCTCTTTCATTAGCTCACTGCATGTCTGTCTCCGTCTCTCGCTCGCTTTCCCTCTCTCTCCTAACTTCTGTCCCTCTCCCTGTCCCCCTCTTCTTCTATTGATTCGAATCTCACATAGCCAAATTCTCCCAACCTCTTTGGCAACACCTCCAGGTCGCCACCCGCCCGCCCGTCTCACCTCCCTGCTGCATTTCTGACAGACTTTGGAGCCCAGTTCTCCCTCCTGGTCCCACTCCCTTCCCCAACTCAGATCCTCGACGTCTTCAGGCTCATCGGCTCAACTAATTATCGGCACCTGACTTGTATCAGTCCATTAGCCGCCTTGAGTACGTACGTATCTATGTATTTATTTATTTGCATCCCTCCCCTGCCCTTATGTATATAGGTATGTTCGATTGAGAGGTTGATGTATTTATTCTGATGTCAGCGATTATACATACGTTTAGGTTTGTCTCCCCCTCATAGAGTGTAAGCTGCTTGTGGGCAGGGGATGTGTCTTGGACTTCTGTTGTACTTTCCCAAGTGCTTAGTACCATGCATTGCACCCGGTAGGCGCTCAATAAATACCATGACTACTATTTATAACCATCCTCCTCGTTTATGTTTATGGATTTATTCAGTGGTTCATTCGATGCTTTGCACAGCTCTTTTACCCTGGTATGGACATTTGACTCCCTTTCTGATCTTTGCTCTTCCTTCTGTCCACACTCTTTGTAAACATCTGTCTGTCTGTGTGTTTGCCTGACCCCAGCCAGGAGATTGTCAGCTTCTCTAGGCAGGGAGCGAGTCCGGTGTCTTCCATCATACTTCCCCCGGCGCTTTTCAGTGTGACGCGATAAAACAGAGCCATTGCTCCGCTGGAGCCGGGCCTTGAGTGGGGGGAGCCGGTATTTCTGGGCCGGGGAGGTGCCTTTAGGAGTGAGGTATCCTGGAGGGGAGAAGTGGGAGGGCTCCCAGGCGGGTGGTGGTCAGGACCCCCTGGGGCTGGGGAAAAGGAGCAGGGGGGCAGGGTCCCCAGGGCCACGGTTCTGCGTTACACAGCCCCGGCTCGAGCTTCCCAGACTCCTCCACCTGCAACTCCGGCCCAGGAGACCGTGCCCCCTCCTGCAGCCGAGGCAGCAGGAACTGGCTGGCCCTGCGGGCTGGGAAGAACAGGGCAGGCAGAGGGGCCAACAAGCCTCCTGTTCATAGCCCGTGGATCACTAGCCTCCCCGTCTTCACGGTTCTACTACAATCACATCCCCAGGAAGCCTTCCCTGATTAGCCTCCCATCTCCCCACCCTTCCTTCTGCCTCCCTTGAGACTAAACCCCTAAGCATTTTGCCACTCATCCCACCTCCACATCAGGTAGATACACATCCTTTTACTCTGCCACGTCCCCCGTATATAACTTTTTTAACGTCTGTCTCCTCGAGTAGGTTGTAAGCTGGTAGGGGGAGGATCGGATCTACCAACTCTATTGTGTCATACCCTTCCAAGACCTTAGTACAGTGGTCTGCATATGGTAAGTGCTCAATAATTTGTATCAGTTGATTGATTGATTAATTGATCGGTCGATTAGAATGTTACGAGTTTCAAGGGCGACAGTGGGCACAGCGGGCCAGAAGGGCCCTGGGGCTGGTGAGGGCCGCTGCTTCTCGGGGATGGAATGGGAGGAGAACCAGTCGGAGTGGGTCCTGGAGCCGGGCTGGCCAGGTGGGTGACCTGGGGGGTCCAGGGTCTGCAGAAGGCAAACCTGTTTGTGACTGAAGGGGAGACAGGAAAGCCCCGTCACTCCCGAATAATGCTCATCTCTCACTAAGGAGCCACGGTCTCTGAACCGCTCCATCCTCCACAGCCCCCCAAGTCCTGCCTCCTTGACCTCTGAACTCCCCCCCACAGTATATCCCAGACTAGCCACCCTTCCCTCCCATCCACCCCCTCAGTACCCCCCTGGGCACCAGACTCATTGCCATCTGTCCCCTGACCTTGGATCTCCCCAAAATCAGCTTCCTCTGCTCCTAAGCCTGTGCAGCTGAGCCCTGCTGGTGAAAATCCAGGTGGTAATTCAGCTTTCCCCTGCTTGACAAAACTACCCTATTCCTCCCTTGTCTACTCCCATGCCCAAGGACCCTGCTAATAATAATGTTGGTATTTGTTAAGCGCTTACTATGTGCAGAGCACTGTTCTAAGTGCTGGGGTAGATACAGGGTAATCAGGTTGTCCCACGTGAGCCTCACAGTTAATCCCCATTTTACAGATGAGGTAACTGAGGCACAGAGAATAATAATAATAACGTTGGTGTTTGTTAAGCGCTTACTATGTGCAGAGCACTGTTCTAAGCGCTGGGGTAGACACAGGGGAATCAGGTTGTCCCACGTGGGGCTCACAGTCTTAATCCCCATTTTACGGATGAGGTAACAGAGGCACAGAGAAGTCAAGTGACTTGCCCACAGTCACACAGCTGACAAGTGGCAGAGCTGGGATTCGAACCCATGACCTCTGACTCCAAAGCCCGTGCTCTTCCCACTAAGCCACGCTGCACTTGCCCACAGTCACACAGCTGACAAGTGGCAGAGCCGGGAGTCGAACCCATGACCTCTGACTCCGAAGCCCAGGCTCTTTCCACTGAGCCACGCTGCCAGATCAGAGTTTTAGCTCCAACCCGAGGCTCGCCAGTACCTCCCACTGTTCCCTCACGTACGATAACCATGCCAAAGATTTTGTTGGGAACGTAAAAACCATCAGTCTTGAACTTCCCAAAGGCTCTCTTTGATAATAATAATAATAATGTTGGTATTTGTTAAGCGCTTACTATGTGCAGAGCACTGTTCTAAGCGCTGGGGTAAACACAGGGGAATCAGGTTGTCCCACGTGGGGCTCACAGTCTTAATCCCCATTTTACAGATAAGGGAACTGAGGCACAGAGAAGTTAAGTGACTTGCCCACAGTCACACAGCTGACAAGTGGCAGAGCTGGGATTCGAACTCATGAGCCCTGACTCCAAAGCCCGTGCTCTTTCCACTGCACCAAGATCTTCTTGATCTTTCCCACATTCCACCACCCTCTCTTCCTTCCACGTTGTTCCTTCCAAGTTGTCCTTGTGGGCAGGGAAAGAGGCTACTCTTTTTGCTGTAACCTTCAAGCACTTAGTATAGTATTCTGCAAACAGTAAGCGCTCAATAAATACCACTGATTGATAGGAAGAGAGAGCTCACCTGCTGTCTGACTCTACCCATTCTACCTGCACTTCTGACCCTCTTATCTCTTAAAGGTCCTTACCCCCAACGCCTTCCCCTCCTTACAGCTTTCTTCTAACCTTTCCCTTTCAGCAGGCTCTCCTCCCTCAGCTCCTCCCTTCTCTGGATCCCACCACTCTGTCTGTCTCTTCCCTTCCCCTCAAATGGACAGCCTACGCTTTCTCTCCACCAACTCTCTTCTCGTTCTCCGACCGTCAGAATTTCACTCCCCTTCAATGAGACGACAGTCTCCACAATCACCCGTGACCACCACCAAGTCAAGTCCACTGGACACTCTCTTGTCCAAACCTCCCTGACCTCTTGGTCACTTTGACACTGTTGAACGTTCCCTCCTTTTTGGAATGCAGTCAGATTGGGCTTTAAACTGATAAGGTAATCAGCTGGCTCACCTCCTACGCCTCCGTCGCTAGTCCAGACTTTTTTGTCCCGGCCTCCCTCGGAGGGGCCCTGCTCCCAGCGTGTCCCAGGTCCACCGGGCCAAGGATAAAAGCTGCTGCCGTGCACTACAGCAGCCTGAGGCCTCCACAAA
Organism: Ornithorhynchus anatinus; assembly: GCF_004115215.2. Taxonomy (NCBI): domain Eukaryota; kingdom Metazoa; phylum Chordata; class Mammalia; order Monotremata; family Ornithorhynchidae; genus Ornithorhynchus; species Ornithorhynchus anatinus. The sequence continues at coordinate 22,423,506 of NC_041734.1, forward strand.
CCCCCCGGAAGACTGGCGGCGGAGGTGTGCCCTGAACTCTGAGCCCTGAGGAGCCTGAAATTCTGTTCCCCTAGCCACAGCTCCTTATGATTTTGTTTTAGTTTTGTGCATTTGGGTTGTGTTTCACTGTTTCTTCATTCCTGATGTGTCCATCTCCAGTCCTTTACGTGCAAATGGAAACTCCTTACCAACAGCTTTAAAGCACCCAATTAACTTACTGCTCCTACCTTATCTGACCTACTACTTGTCTATCTCGTCACCGACCCCTTGTCCACGTCCTTCTTCCGAACAGGAACTCCCTCCCCCTCTATATCCAACAGACCACCACTCTCCCCACCTTCAAAGCCTTATTAAAATCACATCTCCTCCGACAGGCCTTAAATTCTGCCACAAGTAGACATCCTGCCTCTGTTTTCTCTCCTCTGAGTCTTTATAACCTGGTTTCCTCCCTTTTTTTTTTTAATGGTATTTGTCAAGCGCTTATTATGTGCCAGACACTCTTTTAAGTGCTGGGGTAGATACCAATTAATCAGGTTGGACGCAGTCTGCCTCCCACATGGGGCTCACAGTCTTCCTCCCCATTTTCCAGATGAGGTAACTGAGGCCCCGGAAAGTGAAGCGATTTGCCCAAGGTCACCCAGCAGACAAGCGACAGAGCCAGAATTAAAACCCAGATCCTTCTGACTCCGGCCTGTGCTCTGTCCACTAGGTCACGCTGCTTCCCTTCAGGAGACAACCGTCTCCAAGTTTACCAGCCGCCCTGGACCCTGGGGACCAGAACCACTCTCTCCTGGACTTACCCACACCGTCCTCTCCTGGTTCTCGTCTAACCTCTTTGGCTGCACCTTCTCAGTCTCTTTGGCTGGCTCTTCTTCCTCCTCCTCCTCCTGTTCCTCCTCCCCTGTGGGTGTATCTCAAGGTGGGTGGGTGAAGGTAGGTCTCCCTTCTCTTCTCACTTCACACTCTGTCTGGGAGCCTCATCTGCTCCCGTGGCTTTAAGGACCAAATGACCACATCTATGTGGATGCCTCCCAAATCTTTCTTGCTACCATCGACTTTAAAACACTTAATAACTCATCCCCTCCTACTACAACCTACGCATATTTCTCTCTCCTGAAGCTAACCTTCTCCCTGTGCCTCGATCTCATCTCTCTCTCACCACTGACCTCTCACCCATGTCCTGTCTCTGGCCTGGAACTCCCTCCCTCTTCACACCCCACAAGCAATTACTCTCTCCCCATTCAAAGCCTTACTGAAGGCACATCTCCTCCAAGAGACCGTCCCTGACTAAACCCTCTATTCCTCTCACCCACTCCCTTCTGCGTCGCCCTGACTTGCTCCCTTTATTCATCTCCCTTCCCGGCCCCACAGCACTTCTGTACGTATCTGTAATTTTATTTAATGTCAGTCTCCCCCTCTGGATTGTATACTCGTTGTGGCCAAGGAATCCGTCTGTTATAATGGACTCTCCCAACTGCTTACTTAGTTCAATGCTCTGCACACAGTAAGTGCTCAGTCAATATGATCGATTGATTGATTGACTGACCTTTCCACCTCCACAATGTTGCATTTCCTTTGGATTCCAGGGCATCTCTTCATGAATGTCTTGTCAGTGCTTTAGGTTTAATAAGTCAAAAACTGAATTCTTCATCTTCCCTCCCAAATCTTCTTTACTTTCCCCCTCCCACCACCATCCTCCCCACCTCTGAACGATTGTCGACTCCACCCACTCTTTCCTCTTCGGTCTGATGTTAAATCCTGTCGGTTTTTCCTCCACAATAGTTCTTAGTTGCATCCTTTTCCTCTCCGAGGGAATGGCCCTCCAACTGATCCTGACCCGTGTCCTCTCCTGGTTTGACTGCTCCTTCAGCCACCTCACTGCTCTCCCCGTCTTCACTCTGTCCCCTTCCCAACCTGTATTTACTCTGCTGCCTGGATCATTTTCCGTGATATTTCAGTATCGTTCTGTGCAAATCTCCTCCGGTGGTGGCCCATTCCCCTTGGCATCAAGCTGGAAGCCCTGATCTCTGACCTTAGGACACTTCATCAACTCTCTCCCCTCTCCCTCCAATTCCCCAGGGAGGTTCCAGCTAACCTCCTCACAGGGCCTCAGGCTCATCTCTCCTACCTCGGAGTCCTTGATCACATCCTCCCTTCCCTTCAATAGTACTCAGTGATGGCAGTGTGGCCTAGTGGAAGTCAATCAATAGTACTTATTGAGCACTTGGGGTATGCAGAGCACTCTATTAAGTACTTGGAGGATTCAATACAACAGAGTTGGTAGACATATTCCCTGCCCACAAGGATCTTACAGTCCAGAGAGGGAAACAGGGCTGGAAGGCAGAAAACCTGGCCTCTAATCCCGGCTCCACCGCTCGTCTGCTGTGTGACCTTGGCCAAGTCACTTCACTTCTCAGTGCCCCAGTTTCCTCACCAGTAAAATGGGGATTCAGTACCCGTTCTCCTTCCTACTTAGACTGTGAGCCCCACGTGGGACAGGGACTGAGTCCAACCTGCTTATCTTGTATCTGTGCTTGGCACATAGTAAGCACTTATCAAATTCCCCGATTAGTATTAGTGTAATGACACGGACAGGAAGAGAGATTCCGTCTCCCTCATTCCTGGAGCCTGCCCAGTCTGGACACCTGTCAGGACCAGTCAGGGTCCCTGGCCAGGAGAAGGCCAAGTGGGTGGGCAGATTAGAGGAGAAGAAGGGGCCCAAGATCACCTCCACCCATCCCACCCTGGAGCGACCCACTTGTGGATCCACCAACTCCCCCAACCCCCCAGCCCCCCGATGAAGTAGAAGCAAAGATTGATGCGTCTTGCACTCCTTGTCCGGCTTGGAGGGATTTCCAGATGATAATAATAATGATAACCTTCACACGAAACAAAAACTCCTCACTCTTGGCTTCAGAGCTCTCCATCACCGTGCCCCCTCCTATCTCACCTCCCTTCTCTCTTTCAACTGCCCACCCCGTACACTCCGCTCCTCTGCCTCCCACCTCCTCACTGTCCCCCGTTCTTGCCTATCCTGCTGTCAACCCCTAGCCCACATCCTCCCGCTGTCCCGGAATGCCCTCCCTCCTCACATCTGCCAAACTAACTCTCTTGCCCTCTTCAAAGCCCTCCTGAGAGCTCACTTCTCCAGGAGACCTTCCCAGACTGAGCCCCCCTTTCCCTCTTCTCCCCCTCTGCTCCCCCCCACCCTCTGCTCTTCTCCCTTCCCCTCAGCACTGTGCATATTTGTATATATTATTTATTACCCTATTTATTTTGTTAATGAGGTGTACATCCCATTGATTCCATTTATCTTGATGATGTCTTGTTTTTGTTTTGTTCTATTTTGCTTTGCTGTCCATCTCCCCTATTTAGACTGTGAGCCCGTCACTGGTCAGGGATTGTCTCTATCTGTTACCGAATTGTACATTCCCAAGCGCTTAGTACAGTGTTCCGCACATAGTAAGGGCTCAATAAATACTATTGGATGAATGAATGAATGAATGAATGAATAATAATGGTATTTGTTAAGCACTTACTATGTGCCAGATACTGTACTAAGTGCTGGGGTGGATACGAGCAAATTGCTTGGACGCAATCCCTATCCCACGTGGGGCTCGTAGTCTTCAGTGCAGCTCGGTGGAAAGAACCCGGGCTTGGGAGTCCGATGTCATGGGTTCGAATCCCGGCTCCGCCACTTGTCAGCTGTGTGACTGTGGGCAGGTCGCTTCACTTCTCTGTGCCTCCGTGACCTCATCTGTAAAATGGGGATTAACTGTGAGCCTCGTGTGGGACAACCTGATTACCCCGTATCTACCCCAGCGCTTAGAACAGTGCCCTGCACATAGTAAGCACTTAACAAACACCAACATTATTATTATTATTAGTCTGAATCCCCATTTTCCAGCTGAGGGAACTGAGGCCAGGGAATTCAATAGTATTTACTGAGCGCTTACTATGTACAGAGCACTGTACTAAGCGCTTGGAATGAACAAGTCGGCAACAGATAGGGACAGTCCCTGCCGTTTGACGGGCTTACAAGCGAAACGAGAAGCGAAATGACTTGCCCAGGGTCACACTGCAGACAAGTGGCAGAGGCGGAATTCGAATCCATGCCCTCCTGACTCCCAGGCCCGGGCTCTGTGGGGGAGGGGAGGGTCAAAGGGAGGTAGAACAAAGAGGGCCAGGGTGGGATGGAAGGGGAAGGGTTAGAAAGGGGGGGCGGAGGGGTGGGTGGGGGTGGAAGGGAGAGGGTCGGGTGGGCTGGAGGGGGAAGGGGAAAGAGGGGAGGGCAGGGGAGGGTGCAGGGGGTGGGGAGGAGCCGGCTTCTCCTTAGGCCTCTTGACCCTGAACCACAGAAGCCTCTGCCGGCCGAAGGCCTTTCATATTCCAACCCTCCTTGCAGATAATCGATTTTCCCACGAGTTTACAGCTCCCAAACGGTCACCCGGCCGATCAAGGGCATGACGACCGCAGTAACAGTTCCGGCCGGGCCGGGCTGGGGGCGGGGAAGAGATGGGTTCCCCGGTCGGAGCCCCCCAAGCCGAGCCCGGGACGGCGGGGCCCTTCGTCCCTCAGCCCGGTCGCGCCCGTGCCCGCGGCCTTTGGGACCTTAATGCGCCATTAGGAAAGCTGTGGGCATTCCCATTTCCCCCGGCTTGGCCTGTTTCCCCGGACAAAGGCCTGAAATTAACACCTCATTTGATTGCAAACCCGGAGGGAGGAAGAGGGAAGGGGGTGGGGACAGAGAAGGGGAGGAGAGGAGAGGGGGAATAATACTAATGTTGGTATTTCTTAATAATAATAATAATGTTGGTGTTTGTTAAGCCCTTACTATGTGCAGAGCACTGTTCTAAGCGCCGGGGTAGATGCAGGGTAATCAGGTGGTTCCACTTGAGGCTCACAGTTAATCTCCATTTTACAGATGAGGTCACTGCGGCACAGAGAAGTGAAGTGATTTGCCCACAGTCACACAGCTGACAAGTGGCGGAGCCGGGATTCGAACCCATGACCTCTGACTCTCAAGCCCGTGCTCTTTCCACTGAGCCACTCTTAACCGCTTACCATGTGCAGAGCAATAATAATAATAATAATAATGATGTTGGTATTTGTTAAACGCTTACTATGTGCCGAGCACTGTTCTAAGCGCTGGGGTAGACATAGGGGAATCAGGTTGTCCCAGGTGGGGCTCACAGTCTTAATCCCCATTTTACAGATGAGGGAACTGAGGCACAGAGAAGTTAAGTGACTCGCCCACAGTCACACAGCTGACAAGTGGCAGAGCTGGGATTCGAACTCATGAGCCCTGACTCCAAAGCCCGTGCTCTTTCCACTGAGCCACGCTGCTTCTCTTCTAAGCGCTGGGGTAGGTACAGGGTCGTCATGTTGTCCCACATGAGGCTCCCGGTCTTCATCCCCATTTTCCAGAGGAGGTCACCGAGGCACAGAGAAGTGAAGTGACTTGTCCACAGTCGATAAGTGGCAGAGCAGGGATTCGAACCCATGACTTCCGACTCCCAAGCCCGGGCTCTTTCCACTGAACCACGCTGCTTCTCTAAGGGAAGAGGAAGAAGGGGTGTCTCATATGGGTTTCTTTTTTTTCATGTTATTGGTTAAGGGCTATCTCTGTGCCAGTCGCTGTACTAAGCACTGGGGTAGATAGAAGTTAGGTGGGACACAGTCCCTGTCCCACGTAAGGCTCACGGTCTTAATTCCTGTTTTAATAATAATAATGATGGCATTTGCTAAGTGCTTACTTGGTTCCAGGCACTGTACTAAACACTGGGGTGGATACAAGATAGCTTGACAAAGTCCCTGCCCCACATAGGGCTCACAGTCTGAATCCCCATGTTACAGATGAGAGCACTGAGGCCCAGAGAAGCGTGGCTTAGCGGAAAGAGCCCGGGCTTGGAAGTCAGAGGTCACGGGTTCTAATCCCGGCTCCGCCACTTGCCAGCTGTGTGACGTGGGTCCAGTCCCTTCACTTCTCAGTGCCTCAGTTACCTCATCTGTAAAATGGGGATGAAGGCCGTGAACCCCAGGTGGGACAACCTGACGACCTTGTATCTACCCCAGCCCTTAGAACAGTACTTGGCACGTAGTAAGCACTTAACAAATACCGTTATTATGATTATTAAGTGACTTCCCCAAGGTCACACAGCAGACATGGGGTGGGGGCAGGATTAGAACCCAGGATTAGACTCCCAGGCCTGTGTTCTGTGTCGGAAGGTGGAGGGCTGAGACCTGGGAGATTTTCCATGCCGTCCCGCAAGTTCTCCGGCGCCAGGCCTGGACCAGGTGGGAAGGAGGTGTCCTCCCCCACCCTCCCACTGCTCCCCAAAAGGAGGGAGGAGGGGCCTATCAGGCCCGGCCGGGAACAGAACAGGTCCTCCGCCCCAGGGATTGGAGTGCTGTCACCCCGACTCTGACTCCTTGGAAAAGGTAAACTGCAGAGTGTGTAGCAGGTGTCCTGGAGAAGCGGCATGGCTTAGTGGCGAGAGCACGGGAGTCAGAAGGACCTGGGTTCTAATCCTGACTCCGCCACATGTCTGCTGTGTGACCTTGGGCAAGTCACTTCACTACTCTGAGCCTCACTTACCTCACCTGCCAAAAGCGGGGATGAAGAGCGTGAGCCCATTGTGGGACAGGGACTTTGTCCAACTTGATTAACTCGTGTCTACCCCGGTTCTTAGAACAGTGCTTGGCACATAGTAAGCGCTTACCAATTATTACTATTATTATTATCCTCTAAACTGTGTCTGTTGTTATGCTGCACTCTCCCAAGTGTTTAGTACCGTGCTTTGCACACAGTAAGTGCTCAATAAATATTGAATTTATTATTATTATTATTGATATGTCTTCCCAGACCATTGTAAGTTTGGGTCCCTTTCCACCTCTGTCCCTAGGCTCCTGCCCTGGCCCCATCTGTCTGTCCTGGCTGGCGGAAGGCCGGGAGCTCTGAGGCAGGGCTGGGTTGTCCCAGCCCAGCTGGACATCTGGGTCTGACCCGGGGTCTTTGGCTCCCAAACGCCCAGCCCCACAGGACATCTGCTTGGGAGAAGTGCCCCGCTCAGGGCCCCAAGCTGGGTAGGGACACTTGGGGTGGTCCTGCCCCCCACCTTCCAGGTGCCCATGGCTCCTTCACAGACACAACTCCCGTCCCGACTGGGCTTGGGGGCTAGAGGCGACCCTCGGAGATGGACCCCAGGCTGAGCTGACTGGAGAAGACGCTTGGGGCCAGGCCTGCTCCTTGGAGTGAGTCCCACAGAGTCAAAGTCACCGTTTTGTCTCTACCCTTCCTTCCCCCCTCTCTCCCTCCCTCTCTCCATCCTTCCCTCCCTCTCTCCCTTCCCTTCCTCCCTCCATCTTCCCTTCCTCCCCCCTTTCTCCCTCTCTGGCTCCCTTTCTCCCTCTCTCCCTGTCTCCCCACTCCCCCCGTGCTGCCCCTTGATCCTTCTCAGGGGGGCCTGACAAGTCCCCCCTCCCCTCACTGGGCGGGTGGGAGCCGGACTGCTTGCGGGCCTGGGGCAGCCACAGCCCTGAGTTTGAGTTCAGGCAGCAAAGAGTTAGCTGTGCTCAGATTGCTGGGGGTGGGATGGGGGTTGCTCCTGGGCCTTTCCTCTCCCTCCCCATCGCTCTGTCCTGGGCGCCGGCTCGCTCTCTCTCTCCCACCCAGACCGACCAGGCCCCAGCCTGCCCTTGGGAGAGCTGCAGTAGATTTTAAGGCTTGCTTGTTCTTACACAAACCAGGCACAGCTCAGGTTTATGGAATGAAAAGCAGGGACGGGGAGGCAGTCCTTCCTGGGGCATGCCCTTGCCCCATTCATCCATTCAGTTTATTGAGCACTTACTGTGTTCAGAACACTATACTAAGTGCTTGGGAGAGTACTGCACAACGATAAACAGACACATTCCCTGCCCGCTGTGAGTTTACAGTCTAGAGAGGGAGAGACATTAATATAAATAAGTAAATTACAGATATGGACATATATGCTGTGGGGATGGGAGGGAGATGAATAAAGGATAACGCAGAAGGGAGTGGGAGAAGAGGAAAGGGGGGCTTCAGTCAGGAAAGATCTCTTGGAGGAGAGGAAAGGAGGGCTTAGTCAGGGAAGATCTACGCGTGGCGGCTGGGAGGCCAGCCAGGCAGATGTACAGTACACGGGCTCAGAGAGCAACCAAACGTTTTCATTTCTATTGGTTGGACTCGGGCCAGAAATTCCTGGGGCCATTGCTTTGGGGCTTCGGTGAAATCACTGGCGTTTTGACATCTAAGGAGCACCATTAGCATAAAATTGTCCAGAATAAAGGTATCCTTGAAAGCGATCCATCCAGAGGGCAGAGAAAGAAAGAAAATCTCCAATTCCTGCCTCCAGAGAAAAGTTAGGAGATTGAGCAGCGCCTCTGACTCTGTGGCCATTGGGTCTCGGAAAGGGTCTGGTCTGTCAGAGCGGAGCGGCCTGCTTCCCCTGGCCCCGGCCTTGGGCAGGGGTGGGGTGAGGGTGGGGGCTTGGGAAACAGTTCAGTGTCCAGCAGCATCTTCACAGTCTCCCATCTCCCGAGCCCCCCACCGTGGCCCAGCCTGTGCAGGATGAATCATTTCCAGGGGTGAAGTGTTCGGGGCAGATTTCCAACAGCACCGGGAGAGCAAGTGAGCGCCTCGCTGATCTTATTTGGAACCAGCTGGCCAAGTCTTAGAGGAAACCCAGTGGGAGGGTTAGAGTGATATTGGGGTTCAGGGCTGGGGCTCTATCTCCCCTGTGCAGGCCTGGCCTTCACCCCCCACCCCCACCAAGGCCATTCCTGGTCATTTTGCATGCGTCTCCCCATTCCTCAAAAACCTCCAATGATTGTCCATTCCTCTCCGCATCAAACATCAACTCCTGACGGATGGCTTTAAGACCCTCATTCGGCTCTCTCCCGTCCTCACTCCTTTCCCCGCACCCCAACTCACGCATTTCAGTCCTTTCAAGCCAATCTACTCACTGGGCCTTAGTCTCATCTCTCGCAATATCTTGTCCCCCTTCCTCACGTCCTCCCTCCTGCTTGGAACTCCCTTCCCCGACTCATCCAGAGGACCTCTGGTCTCTTCATCTTCTAGGCCCATCTAATAATAATAATAGCGACGATGAAGATGGTTTTTGTTCAGCGTTTACTGTGTGCCAGGCACTGTTCTAAGCACTGGAATGATTACAAGAAAATCGGGTTGGACACAGTCCCTGTCCCGCATGGGGCTCACAGCCTTCATCCCCATTTTACAGATGAGGTAACTGAGGCCCAGAGAAGTGACGTGACTTGCCTAAGTTCACACAGCAGACAAGGGGAGGATCCGGATTAGAACCCAGGACCTTCTGACTCCCAAGCTCAGGTCTATCCACTCTGCCATGCTGCTTCTGAACTCGGTTATCCTCTGGGAAGCCTTCCCTGATTAACCTCACATCTCCCCAACCTACTTACTGCTATTTCTGCACTACCCCATCACCCAAGCACTTGGGTCTAACGCTCTTCTCCCCTATTCATTCATTCATTCAATCGTATTTATTGAGCACTTACTATGTGCAGAGCACTGTACTAAGCACTTGAAATGTACAATTCGGCAACAGAGACAATCCCTGCCCAATAACGGGCTCGCAGTCTAAACGGGATATATAAACTTATCTTTGTCCTGTATCGCTGTCCCCTCCCTGGAATTTATGTTAATCCCCGTTTTACAGATGAGGCAACTGAGGCACAGAGAACAGTGGTGGGTGGGGGTCATTTTCCCTCGGCCCCACCCCTCTCTTCTCCCCAGGTTGCTTCCTCAGCTCCACCTTCTATCCATGTGGGGCTGAAGGAATCCCAGCCCAGAGACTCTGCAGGAGCGTGGCACAATCTCTTGTTAGAATGTGCTTTAGCTTTTTTGGAGCCCCAAATGCTATACTCTGTCCTGCCTCTCTTCTGTTTTCACTACCTGTTAGGAAGTTGTGTGTCACCCGTCTAGAACACATCAGCAAGGCGTAGTGGATAGAGCACAGGCCTGGGAGTCAAAAGGTCACGGGTTCTAATCCCGGCTCCACCATCTGTCTGCTGTGCGTCGTTGGGCAACTCACTTCACTTCTCTGAGCCACGGTTCCCTCATCTGTAAAATGGGGATTAAGACTGTGAGCCCTGTGTGGGACTAGATTCTGTGTTCAACCCGAATGTCTCGTATCCACCCCAGCATTTAGTACAGTGCCCGGCACAAAGAAAGCGCTTAACGGACAGCACAATTATTATCTGCACACTGTCAGTTTCCCCTCTAGGCTTAATGTCTGTCTGCTGTAAACTCACTGTGGGCGGGGAGCGGATCTTCCTCTCTACTGTACAATTCTACAAGCTGAGCTCGGGGCTCCGCACAGAGTAAGCACTCAGTAAGTACCATGGCTATACTGGTTATATTGCTGCAGATTTCACAAAGGCCCCAAACTCCACTTGCACTCTTTAGCATTTGCAATGAACGTCTTTGTTCGGGCCTTAAAAAACAATCAATCAACTTCTACCAAGTTAAACAAGAAAAACCAAGCTACATGAAACAGATAAGGAGGGTGAGACTCGCTCACTTAAGAGAATTTATCGAGTGCCTCCTGAACACTGACATGGAACTAAGCACCAGGGAGAGAAAAATCAATCATTGGTATTTATCAAGAGCCGGCTGTATGCAGAGCACTGTGATTAAGGGGTTGGGAGAGCTAGTGGAAAGATTGCGGCGTTGGGAGTCACAGGTCGTGGGTTCTAACCCTGCTCTGCCACTTATCAGCTGTGTGACTTTGGGCAAGTCACTTCTTTGTGCCTCAGTTACCTCAGCTGTAAAATGAGCCCCATGTGGGACAACCTGATCACCTTATATCTACCCCAAGTAGAACGGTGCTTGGCACGTGGTAAGCGCTTAACTAATACCACCATCATCATCATCATTGTTATTATTACAATATAACAGATTTGGGAGACGCGGTCCCCGCCCACAACCAGCACAGAGATGGAAGACTGGACCCCGGTCCACGGGGCCGACAGGAACGCAGGACCACCCAGTTGTCCTGTCGGGGTTCCTGCCCTACCCCCTGCTAGCCCATCAGCTACCGCCCATCCCTCCGTGCTCCCGCTGCTGGTCGGGTGGAAAGATCCCGGCTCTGGGCACTGGGAAACCTTGGTCCCGGGCCCGGTTCTGCCCACACCTGGCTAACAGAGGTGAAGACAGAGGGCCCACTTTGCACCACGCTACCGCCCTACCTGCCTACATGGAACATCCTGACTTGGTATCTGTTGCCAAATTGTACTTTAAGAGCACTTAGTACAGTGCTCTGCACACAGTCAGTGCTCAATAAATACTACTGAATGAATGAATGGAGATGAGGGGCGTGTCAGTGGAGCAAGCCACAAGCACTAGAAGCAATTCCTCTGGGCAGGTTCTTGGTCCCGAAGCCCTAGGTCTTAGGCCCAAGGGGCACCCATCCCCCTCCCATCTTCGGTTTCGGGGGAATGTACCTGCTAATTCTGTTGTATTCTACTCTCCCCACCGCTTAATTACAGTGCTCATACAGCGAGTGCTCGATAAATACCACCGATGGATTGACTGATCAATCAGTGGGATTTATCGAGCACTTACAGTGCGCAGAGTACTGTACTAAGCGCTTGGGAAAGTACAGTACAACAGAGTTGGTAGACACCATCCCTGCCCATAAGGAAGTGACAGTCTGCCAGAGGACCTTACAGTTTACAGGGTCCTGGTATTTGTTAAGCGCTTATTATGCATGAAGTCCTGTGTTGCCCGGATCATTTTTGCTACAAAAACGTTGAGTCCATGTTTCCCCATTCCTCACGATCCTCCAGTGGTTGCCCATCCACCTCCGCATCAAACAGAAGCTCCTCACCGTGGGCTTTAAAGCACTCAATCCCCTTGCCCCCTCCTACCTCACCTGGCTACTCACCTACTACAAGCGGATTTCACTCCTCTAATGCCCATCTACTCACTGTACCTTGATCTCGTCTATCTCAGCCCTGCCACTGATCTCTCGCCCCCATCCTACCTCTGGCCTATAACACCCTCATATCCGACAATCACTCTCCCTGACTTCAAAACCTTATTAAAGGCACATCTCCTCCAGGAGGCCTTCCCTGACTAAGCTTCTTTTCCTTTTCTTCGGTTCTCTTCCGCATCACCCTGACTTCCTCCCTTTATTCATCCCCCCTCCCAGCCCCACAGTGAGGGCCCACAGCAATTATGAACATATCCATTATTTATTTATCTCTGTTAATGTCTGTGTCCCCCTCTAGACTGTAAACTTGTTTCAAGGCAAGGAATGTGTCTGTTATACTTTATATTGTGCTCTCCCAAGCGCTAAGCACAGTAAGCGCTCAATCCCTGGAATGGCTTCCCTTCTCACATCTGCCAAACTAACTTTCTTCCCCTCTTCAAAGCCCTACTGAGAGCTCACCTCCTCCAGGAGGCCTTCCCAGACTTAGCCCTCCTTTCCCCTCTGCTCCTCCTTCCCTCCCCTTCCCCCCCACCCTCTGCTCTTCCCCCTTCCTCTCCCTTCAGCACTGTGCTCATTTGTATATATTATTTATTACCCTATTTATTTTGTTAATGAGGTGTATATCTCCTTGATTCTATTTATCTTAATGATGTTGTCTTGTTTTGTTTCGTTCTGTTTTGCTTTGTTTGTTGTCCGTCATTGTGCAGGGATTGGCTCTATCTGTTGCCAAACTGTACATTCCAAGCACTTTGTGGAGTGCTCTGCACGTAGTAAGCGCTCAATAAATACTATTGAATGAATGAATAAATACGATTGATTGATTGATTGAGCCCTGGGGGAAGATCATTGTCTCAACTCCATTCTCCCTGCCTGGAAGACAGAGCCCCTCGTGGGACCGAGAACCTCAGGAGGGAAGCGATGCTGCCGCCTGCGCTCTCAGCCTGCCAATCGAGTTCCCCCTGGAGTCAGGGGGGCAGAGTAAGGGACAGCAAGCTAACTGGCAGGTGGGAGGGCCTGTAGCCCACAGCCAAGGGCACCCCGGAACTTGGCCCGCAGAACCAATTTATGGCCAAAGTAGCAGCAGCCACGCTCAGCCACTTGCGCAAGAACAAGAGCCCGAGATCAAATGGAAAAGCAGAGTGTTTAAAGTGGATAAAGGGAGGTACTTTTTTCTACCGGGCTCAATTGACCTGTGGAACTCACTGCAGCTGGATATTAAGATCAATGGCTGAGATTTATGTTTAAAAAGATTAGACATTTCACATGCATATATCATCAACAGCTAAACTTGCTAAGATAAAAGTGAGCGGGATGAAAGTGACATCGGTCTTCAAGTTTCAGTGCATCGGTTGATCGCCGACTGGGCCAGGCTGAAGGAGAGAGCCGTCTCCCCTGTGATGTGGGATTGATTGCTCCGTAGGAACGTTAAGGCCCTGTGATGGGATTGTGGGAATTGGATGGGCCGGGCCAACTCCCGCGCGAGCCAACGGAATGCCCCCAGGTTTGTTCCCGGGGACCTGAAGAGTTTCCAAGTCCCCAAATTCTCTCCCTCCCTCCCTTTTTCCGAGAGAGCGGTCGATCTCCCATTTTCTCCTGCACATCGCTCCTCCCTAATTGCTACTGAAAAATATTCTTGGTCATCACAGGCTTGGACTAGGGATCCTCCCAGCAGGCACCCAGTCTCCTTAACCATGTTAGAACATAACCTAGTAAAATCAACATGGACCTGAGAATCAGGGGACCTGGATTCTAATCCCGGCTCCGCCACTCGCCTCCTGTGTGATCTTGTGAAAACAGATTACCTTCTCTGTTCCTCATCTATACATCCACTCATTCAATCTTGTGTATCGAGCACTTACTGCGTGCAAAGCACTGTACTAAGCGCTTGGGAGAGTATAACATAGCAACAAACAGACGCATTCCCTGCCCACGACGAGCTCACAGTCTACTTGGTGGATGAAATACTGTTCCCCTTCCCTCTGTCAGCCCTGTGAAGAACAGGGCCTGTGTCAGCTCCAGCTATTTCCCCAACTTTAGGATCCTAATAAGTGGTAAATGGATGCCATAAAAAGTAAGAAAGTGAAAGGGGCTTTGAAGATGGGGAGAGCAGTAGTTGGTGAATTTGAAGGAGGAAGGTGGTCCAGGCAGGAAGAAAGGTGTGGTGAATAAGGGATAGGAGACGAGAGATGAGAATGAGGTAAAGTGAGAAGATTAGCTTGAGAGGAACAAAGAGTGCAAGCAGGGGTGTAGTGGGAGAAGAGAGTGGATTTATTAGAGGGAGCGAGCCCTTGGAGAGGGACTTGAATCCAGCGGTCAGGAGTTTCTGTCTGGTGTAGAGAGGACTGGGCAACCACTGGAGGTTATGAGGAATGGGGAAATATGTACAGAATAACTTTTTAGCAAAATGTAGCGGGGAGGAGGGTGAAGTATGGCCGAGAGAGGGAAGAGAAGAAATTATATTCTGTTGCTTCCCCTGCCTGTAACTTCTTTTAAATATCTGTCTCCCCCACTAGATTGTAAGCTCTTTCTGGGCAGGGATTGTATCTCCTACCTCCCATACGTGGTCTTCTCTCAAGTGCTCAGTTTAGTGCTCCAACCTCAGTAAGCACTCGATAAATACTATTGATAGATTGGCCAAGGACGATACTATCCCTGACCACTGCAAGCTTACAATCTAATGGGGAAGATAAAGTAATGAACAAATAGGAGGACAAAGTGCTCAAATATTAGAGTACAAAAAATGATACAAGCATAAGTCCAGTGAGGAAGAAGCATGGGCCTGGGAGTCAGAAGGTCCTGCGTTCTAATTCCAGCTCCACCACTTGTCTGCTGTGTGACCTGAGGCAAGTCACTTCACCTCTCTGCACTTCAGTTACCTCATTTGCAAAATGGGGATGGAGATCGTGAGCCCCATGCAGGTCAGGGACTGTGTCCAACCCAATTTGCTTGCATCTACCCCAGTGCTTAGTACAGTGGCTGGCAGATAGTAAGCTCTTCACAGATACCACACATTATTATTATTACCACACCTCATTACTCGCTGTGCCCCAATCTCGCCACCGACCCCTTTCCCATGTCTTCTCCCCTGGCCTGGAACTCCCTCCCCCTCCGTATATGCCAGACCACCACTCTCCCCACCTTCGAAGCATTATCAAGATCACGTCTTCCCCACTAAGCCTTCCCTGATGAAGCCCTCTTTTCCCTGGCTCCCTCTCCCTTCTGTGTCAACTCTGCACTTGGATCTGTGACCTTTGGTCATTTGATATTGGCCCCACCCTCAACCCCACAGCGTTTGTGTACATAACTTTAAATGATAAATTAATTATATATCAATGTCTGTCTCCCCCTCTAAACTCACTGTGGGCAGGGAATGTGTCTGCTAACTCTGTTGGACTGTACTCTCCCAAGTGCTTAGTACAGTGCTCTGCACCTAGTCAGTGCTCAATAAATACCACTGATTGATGTGCCAGGCATTGTACTGAACACTGAGGTAGATACGAGTTAATCCGATCGGACACAGTCTCTGTTCCATATAGGGTTCACAATCTTAATCCTCATTTTACAGATGAGGTAACTGAGGCACAGAGAAGGTAAGTGACTTGCCCAAGATCACAAGAGACAAGTGGTGGAGCTCCCAGGCCTGTGGCTCTACCCACTAGGCCAAGCTGCTTCTCACTTAACATCAAGGAGCAGGTCAGGATGGCTCACAATCGGACCGTCACCTCACCCCTCCCCAGGTGGTGGGGGAGAGGACATATGAGAGGGATGGACGAGGGGGGATGAGCGATGGTAGGATGCCCAAATAGCTGCTCTTTGGTGGGCTTACATGGAGAAAACAAACGAGGTAGGCGAAAGAGAGACTTTAATGAAAAAGAACCTCAAATGCTGCGACAGGGCAGTGAGACAGATGGAAGAAAGCGGCAGAAGGGAGACGAGCCCGGTGGGCAGCGTTCAGAAATGGGCTGATTCTCTTGAAGCCGAGCTTTAGGAAGATTGAGACATCCGAAGGGAGAAGTGAAAACAGCACCAGTACTAGGCCACATTTAGCAAGGGGCAATGTAGACCTTGACAAACAGTGTGACCCAATAATAATAATAATTCCGATACCGTTTAAGTGCTTATTATGTACCAAGCACCGTACTAAGTGCTGGGGTAGATATAAGATAATCAGGTTGGACATAGTCCCCATCCCACGGGGGGGAGCGGGAGGGACTCACAGTTTAAGTAAGAGGGAATAGGATTTAATCCTCATTTTACAGATGAGGAAATTGAGGCACAGAGAAGTTAAATGACTTGCCCAAGGTCACACAGCAGAGAAGGGGTGGAGCCGGGATTAGAATCCAGGTCCTCTGATTCCCGGGCCCATACTCCTTCCACGAGGCCATGCTGCCTAGTGGAAAGAGTGTGCTGTGGGACTTGGAGTCAGGAGACCTGGGGCCTAATGCCAATTCCGTTGCTTGCCTCCCTGTGTGATCGATCTCAGGACGTAGTTCAGTGCTTGGCAAATTGTCAGTGCTTAACAAATATTACAATCACCATTTTTTTGGAGCAAGCTGAGGAGGCGGACCCTGGGCCAAGCGGTTGTACCCGAAGAAGCCGAAGAAGCTGCCCAAGTGGCCCCCGCCCCTGTGTGGCCCCCGAGCGGGGAAGAAAAGAAAGAAAGGGATCTCGAGCTTTTCAACTTTGCGTTGGCCCGCCCCCACCTTCCCAGGACATCTGCCAATCCCACTCGTACACATGGATAGAGTGTCAATGTTCGGAGTGTCATGTGGGAGCCCTAAGAACAGCTAGAGCGAGAGGACTGCCCTGGAAAAGAGGTGGTTCTGGTCCTGCCTCCAGGGCTGCTCCATCAGAGGTGAACGTTGCTGACCAAAGAACCACCTGGGATATTCGGGGAAATAAACAGGTCCAGCAGGAATCCCCCAAAGCGGCTGGCTGGCGTGGACAACAGAGATCGAAGCAGTCATCAGCCGCTGACCCGCTGCACCGTCTTTTTTTCTTTTTTTTGATGGTATTTCTTAAGTCCTTACTATGTACCAGGTCCAGTTCTAAGCGCTGGGGTAGATACAAAGTAATCAGGTTGGGCACAGAGAAGTTAAGTTATGTGCTCAAGGTCACACAGCAGAGAGGTGGTGGAGTCAGGATTAGAACCTAGTTTCTTCTGACTCCCAGGCCCGTGCTCTAACCACTAGGGAATGAGAGGCAGCGTGGGTCAGTGGAAAGAGCCCGGGCTTGGGAATCAGAGGTCATGGGTTCGAATCCCAGCTCTGCCACTCGTCAGCTGTGTGACTGTGGGCAAGTCACTTCACTTCTCTGGGCCTCAGTTACCTCATCTGTAAAATGGGGATTAACTGTGAGCCTCACGTCGGACAACCTGATTACCCTGTATCTACCCCCAGCGCTTAGAACAGTGCTGCACTTAGTAAGCGCTTAAGAAATACCAACATTATTATTCTTATTATTATTCTTATTATTAGTTTTCTGGTATTCCCTTACCAGGCCAGCACTGGAACCAACCATACTGTGATCACTTTAAAGCATCGTGCAGGTCAAACGACCCAGGGGCACTTTGTGCCCTGGGCTGTACCCCTTCATTCATTCATTCATGGAGAACATTCACTGAACAACCCCTTCCCTCCTGCCTGCTTGGGAGAATATCATTCATTCATTCATTCATTCATTCATTCATTCATTCATTCATTCCATTGTATTTATTGAGTACTTACCGCTTGCAAAGCACTGAACTAAACAATTGGGAGAGTACAATATAACAATTAGAAGCCCACAGAGAGCTCACAGTCTCACTACCTGCTTCAAAGCTGTCCATCCCCTCGCCCCCTCCTATCTCACCTCCCTTCTCTCCTTCTGCAGCCCAGCCCGCACGCTCCGCTCCTCTGCTGCCGCTCACCTCCTCACTGGGCCTCGTTCTCGCTTGTCCCGCCGTCGACCCCTGGCCCACGTCCTACCTCTGGTCTGGAACAGCCTCCCTCCTCACATCCGCCAAACTAACTCTCTTCTCCCCTTCAAAGCCCTACTCAAAGCTCACCTCCTCCAGGAGGCCTTCCTGGACTAAGCCCCCCTTTTTTTCTGCTCCCCCTCCCCTCCCCATCCACCCCCACTCGCTCCCTCTGCTCTACCCCCCTCCCCGCCCCACAGCACTTTCATTCATTCATCATTCAATAGTATTTATTGAGCACTTACTATGTGCAGAGCACTGTAATAAGTGCTTGGAATGTATAAATTGGTAACAGATAGAGATGGTCCCTGCCCTTTTGTATGTATATATGTACTATTTATAATACCTTTTATTTTATTAATGATGTGTATATATCTATAATTCTATTTTATTTATTTTGATGCTACCGATGCCTGTTCACTTGTTTTGATGTCTGTCTTCCCCCTTCTAGACTGTGAACCCGTTGTGGACAGGGATTGTCTCTATTTGTTGCTGAATTGTACTTTCCAAGAGCTTAGTACAGTGCTCTGCAAACAGTAAGTGCTCAATAAATATGACAATGAATGAATGAGGGGGAGACAGACAATAATATAAATAAATAATTTACAGTTATATACATAGATATATGTGTATATGAACACAGTAGAGTTTATTGGCATCTATAAAAATATTTTTCAGAACGTTTAAAAATAAGACTGTAGGTAAAATAAATGCCCAGAAGCCATCTGATTGAGATTTTCCACTGAAAGTATACCACGTCAACTCATTCCTTATCCCATATCCATATCAGATCAATCTCTCTAATAGCTATTATCACTCTTTTATACATCACCTTTTACATTTTGTGTTTCTCCCTCTGCAGATTTTTGATGACATGAATTTGATGAAACTCCAGGAGTTGAACTGACAAGTAGTAATAGTATTTATTAAGCACTTGTTATGTGCAGAGCACTGCACTTCATGCTAGGAGAGAATGCACAGGTGGGAATTAGACAGAGTCCCTGTCCCTTAAGGGGCTCAATCAATTCATCAATCAATGGTATTTATCGAGCACCTACTGTACGGAGTTAGTAGACCCATTTCCCTGCTCCCAAGCAGTTTGCCGGCTAGAGGGAGAGTAAGACATCAGTATAAGTTCATTCATTCATTCAATAGTATTTACTGAGCGCTTACTATGTGCAGAGCACTGAACAAAGCGCTTGGAATGTACCATCTGGCAACAGATAGAGACGATCCCTGCCCATTGACGGGCTTACAGTCTAATCGGGGGAGACAGACAAAAACAATAGCAATAAGTAGAATCAAGGGATGTACATCTCATTAACAAAAAAATAGGGTAATAAAAATCACGGATATGTACCTAAAGCTGTGGGGCTGGGCAGGATGTTGAATAAAGGGTCCAAATCTAAATGCCAGGGTGAAGCAGAAGGGATTGGAAGAAGAGGAAATGAGGGGTTAAATTGGGAGATGTGCTTTTGATAAGGCTTTGAGGGTCAGGGAGAGTGATCATGAAGGGGGAGGGAATCCCAGGCCAGAGGCAGGCCAAGGGAGAGGGACGAAGGGGTAGAGGAGCGGGACAGGGACAGACAAGAGCAAGCACAGTGTAGAGGAGCAACGTGGGCTGTGTTGTAGTAAAAAAGTGCTGTGGGGGCTGAGGTTGAGGTGGATACCAAGGGCCTAAATGCTCACAGTTTAAGGCGGCGTGGAGACTTGAGTCGATGAAGAACTTTACCGAGTCAGACAAAATTCCCTCGGCAGAGACGTTCAAAATATCACCAGTTCCTTCTTAAATAGCAAATGCTTGTGCTTTTTGAATTGCCGTTCTGGAGATTTCAACTGAGTCGGTGAGAAATGTGAGAGGAAGTGGTCTATTGGAAGATTTCCCGGAGTCCCTCGGATGTGTTTGAGTCTGCCCGCAGCCTGTACTGACCCCTCACACTTCCTCACTGAGTTCAGAGCAATGCTCCCCGGCTGGGACTCTAACTGTGACGGGCACAGCAGCCTGATTTCAGTAATCCCGGGGAAGATGGAGAGGACCCACGGGGAAGATGGAGAGGACCGACGGTAGAGTTGGGAACCCTCCTGCAGGCACATTCGCCTGGGCAACAGGATGTTTTGCTTCACTACGGCGGCCTTGAATCCCCACCCACTCACCAGACTGGGCAGGTGACAGAACACAACCTGCTCTCCCAAGAGTCTGGTGAGACCTCAGCATACACAGTGGAGCTTCTCCCGGACAAGCTTCTCCCCACCCGCAGGACAGGGCAGGCCCTCATGAGCTCCACCAGGGCCGGGGAATCCCAGAGAGATCTCAGGCTGGGACTCACTCCCTGACAGGGACCGGCAACGAGAGAGGGCAAAGAGAGGTTCAATGTCCTCGGGACACTCTTGGGCTACTCCACTCTTCTTCACCTGGATTCTCTTGGGGAGCTCGTCAACAACCACATCTAGGCGGTTGGCTCCCAAACCTGTACGTCCAACCAGCCCTGATGTCACAAGCTCTTCAAGGACATCTTTCCCGTCTTCAGAACATCTCCATCTAGGTGACCTGCGGGCATCCTAAACTCATATGGCCAAACCTTCTTCGCTCCACTGACACTGTCACCATCCTTCACAGTGTCAGAGAAGCAGTATGATCTAGCGAAAAGATCACGGGCCTGGGAGCCAGAAGTCCCAGGTTCTAATCCCAACTCTTGCTCACAGTCACACAACAGACAAGGGGCATTCACTCGACTTCTCGGTGCCTCATTTCCCTCATCTGTAAACAGGGAGATTCAATCCTACTGCTTCTTTCCTAGACTGCAAGCCCCATGTGGGACAGGGACTTGTCCGAACTGATGACCTCTTATCTACTCCAGCGTTTAGAACAACGAAAGGCACATAGTAAGCACTTAACAGATACCATAATCGCCTATGACTCTTTTTTCCTTCACCTGTGACATTCCTTGTGCCGCTCAGTCTCGCCAGTTCTTCCACGTGTCCCCATCCTTTCCTTTCACTCGCCCCACCCACAGCATGGCTGCAAATGGAGCATGGGTAGAAGGTGGGCAGGCCCCCCTTGAATAATGCAAGTGGTTTTTTGGGGGTGTGTGCAGGGGACGGAACGAGAGCTGAGCCGAGCCGAGCCGCCTGGACTGGGGCGGTAGCGTTGCAGGGTTGAGGTGCCCTCTCTGGAGCACAGGCCAAGGAGCGGAAGGAGGACGGGATGAAGGCGATTTCCTAATAAATCAGCAAAAACCACAATAGCGGTAAGAGCCGCAGTGGGTTAAATAACGATAATGATAGCACTTATTAAGTGGCATCTTCAGTGCCCTCCTGAAGTCTCAGCTCCTCCTGATTCATTTTCCTCTTCCCAGGTCATACATAGTCTTTAACTCCCACCTCAAGATTATGTCATCATAGCCATTCATAGCATTTATGTGCAGATTGATTTTCATCCTCTATTATTTAAGTATTTATTTATCCACTTTTCCATTCCCTTTTTCTATCTGTAAATAATTTATCGTTTCCCTCGTTAGACTGTAAACTACTAGAAGGCCAGGATTGTGACTTTTACCTTTCCTCGCCAGTAAAAATGGGGCTAAGTTACCTGTCCTCCCTCCCCCAAGACTGTCTCATTTGTTTATATTTCATCTACCCTGGGACTTACTACAGTGCTTGGCTTACAGTAAGTGCTTAAACTATAGTTGTTAATTATTATCATCATAATCTCTACCATAGGTCCCCCAGGTCCCTGTCCTAACTGGGGCTCACAACCTAAGGGTTGGGAACAGCCAGTCTCTCATCCCCATGTACAGGTAGACGCTAACCTCCTTGAAGGCAGGCGGACTGTGGAGGTGATCCAGGGCTGTGGGTTAGCGGACCGAGATGGACGAAGGGCCAGGGGAGAGGAGAGGGTCGAGTTCGATAGAGAGAGGGAGGTGGCGTTGAGGGCGTCTCCTTGCCTCACACTGTTCTTCCCTCTTGCCCTGACTTCCGCCCCTCCCCATTTTCTCCTCTACCCCATCCCTGCCCGCTCCTGCCTCTCACCCCATCCCTGCCCGCTCCTGCCCCTCACCCCGGCCCTGCCCGCTCCTGCCTCTCACCCTGGACCTGCCCGCTCCTGTCCCTTACCCTGTCTTTCCCCCTCCTGCTCCTCACCTCCCTCCCTCCTGCCCTTCACCCTGTCCCTGTCCCTGCCCCTCCAGCTCTGGCCCTTCACCCTGTCCCTGTCCCTGCCCCTCCAGCTCTGGCCCCTCACCCTGTCCCTTTTGCTCTTAGTCCTCACCCCATTCCCTCCTGCCCCTCACCCTGTCCCTCCTGCTCCTGCCCCTCACCCACCCTGTCCCTCCTGCTCCTGTCCCTCCTCCTCGTCCTCCTGCCCCTGTCCCCCTCTGTCCCCGTCGGTCGGTCAGCGGGCGGGTGGGTGCCCGGCCGGCCCTGTCCCGGCCAAAAGCTGGCAGGGCCTCGGGAGGTGGCCCTCGTGTCCGCCCTCGGCCGTCCCGTCCCGTCCCGTCCCGTCCCGTGGGCAGCGCTGGGTCGGGGGCAGCGGCCGTCCGGCGGGGAGGAGAGGGAGCGGGAGGGGGAGGGGGATGCGGGGGTGCCTGTGCCCGGCCGGGGGACAACGTGGGGGAGGGGGGGCGCTGGGCCCGCTCGCCGCCTCCTCCGTCCCCGGGGCCCCGGGGCTTTCCCGCCCCGCGAGCGGAGGAGCTGATTAGCACGGGGGCGGGGGATTGGGCGGGAGCCCCCGGGCCGCGGGCCCCGATTGGAGGTCGGGCCCGGGGGGTCGGGCCCGGGGGCGGGGTCTGGGCGCGCCGCCCCCTAGAAGCAGGTGTCTGGGCGGGGGGCGCGGCCAGTCCTCCCCGGGCCCGGACCCCACCCGGCCCCGCAGCGGCATCGGGCGGTGCGGGCGGAGGATGTGCCTCCCCGGCGGGCCGAGCGGCGGAGGCGGGCTCGGAGGCGGGCTCGGAGGCGGGCTCGGACGGACGCTCGGAGTTGAGGCCGGGCCGGGCCCCGCGGCGCTGGCAGCGCCGGCCTGAGTGCCAGTGTGTGTGCGCGCCACTGCTGCTGCTGCTGCTGCTGCTGCTGCTGCTGCTGCTGCAGGTGAGGCGGGGGGCGGGCTGAGGGTCTGCCCGGGCAGGGGGCGGGGGGCAGGGGGCGGGCTGAGGGTCTGCCCGGGCAGGGGGCGGGGGGCAGGGGGCTGAGGCTCTGCCCGGGCAGGGGGCGGGGGGCAGGGGGCGAGCTGAGGGTCTGCCCGGGCAGGGGGCCGGGGGCAGGGGGCGGGCCGAGGGCCCCAGCCTCCCCGCCCGGGCGCAGAGACCCTCCGCCGGCCGCTCGCTCGCCGGTCGGCCATCCGTTCAAGCGTATTTCTGGAGCGCTTCCTGTGTGCGGAGCGCTGGCCTAAGCGCTCGGAAAGGACAGTCGGGTCGGCCGGCGGCCCGGGGGCCGGTCCTGCCCTGCCCGGCCCGACTCCTCAGAGCCCTCAGAGCCCCGTCCGCAACTCCCGGGACTCCACCACGTCCCCGGGTCCCTCCCCCCTCCGCCTCTTCCTCTCCTCTCCTCCCTCCTCCTCCTTCTCCTCCTCTTCTTCCTCCTCCTCTTGCTCCCCTCCCCCTTTCCTCTTCCTCCCCTCCTCCTTTCCTCCTTCTCTCCTTCTCCTCCTCCTCTTCCTCCTCCTCTCTTCTTCCTCTTCTCTCTTCCTCCTCTCCGCTTCTCCTCTCTTCGTCCTTTTTCCTCCTCCTCTCCTCCTCTTCCTCCTCCTCCTCCTCTCTTCCTCTTCCTCCTCTCCTCCTCCTCCTCCTCCTCTTCTTCCTCTTTCTCCTCCTCCTTCTCTCTTCTTCCTCTTCTCTCCGTCCTCTTCTTCCTCCTCCTCTCCTCCTCTCCACTTCTTCCTCTTCTCCTCTCTTCCTCCTCTTCTTGCTCTTCCTCCTTCTCCTCTCCTCGCCCTCCTCCCCTTGTCTTCCTCCACTCCTCGTCCTCCTCCTCTTTCTCGTCCTCCTCCTCTTTTTCCTTCTCTTTCTCCTCCTCTTTCTCCTCCTCTTCCTCCTCCTCTCTTCCTCCTTCTCTCCTCCTCTTCCTCCTTGTCTCCTCCTCTCCTCCTTCTCTTCCTTCTTTCCTCCTCTTCCTTCCCTCCTCTCCTCTTCCCCTTCTTCCTCCCCTTCTTCCTCCTGCTCCCCTGCCTCCATCTCTCCAGGGTCCGCTGTGCTTCACCGGGCTGCCCCCCTCCTCTCCCCGTGCCAGGTCTGGGTCCCAGACCGGACCAGGGCCGCCGAGGAGGAAGAAAACCCCACGAGGAGCAGCGAGCGGCCAAGGCGTCGAGGCCGAAGAGGAGGCGGAGGCCGGAAGGCTCCGGAAGCCCTTCGGGGCCGGGCCGGCGGAGGCCCCACCCAGGGCGATGGCCCCCCCCGGGCGGCCGCCGATCCCGTTCGCGCTGCCGCTGCTGCTGCTGCTGCTGGTGCGGCCCCCGCTGCCGGAGGCCGGGCGGGCGGCCGGCGACGCCAAGGCCCGGGCGTGCCAGGAGATCACCGTGCCCATGTGCCGCGGCGTGGGCTACAACCTGACGCACATGCCCAACCAGTTCAACCACGACACCCAGGACGAGGCCGGGCTGGAGGTGCACCAGTTCTGGCCCCTGGTGGAGATCCAGTGCTCCCCGGACCTGCGCTTCTTTCTGTGCAGCATGTACACGCCCATCTGCCTGCCCGACTACGCCAAGCCCCTGCCGCCCTGCCGGGCCGTGTGCCAGCGCGCCCAGGCCGGCTGCTCGCCCCTCATGCGGCAGTACGGCTTCGCCTGGCCCGAGCGGATGAGCTGCGAGCGGCTGCCCGTGGCGGGCGCCGGCGACGGCCTGTGCATGGACTACAACCGCAGCGAGGCCACGGCCGCCCCGCCGGCCCCCGCGGCCCGCGGCCCGGCCCCCGCGGCCCGCCGCCCGGCCGGGGCCCCTGCGGGGCCTGCCGCTGCCGCGAGCCCTTCGTGCCCATCGACCGGGAGTCCCACCCCCTGTTCAACAAGGTGCGCACCGGGCGGGTCCCCAACTGCGCCGTGCCCTGCCACCAGCCCGCCTTCGGCCCCGACGAGCGCGCCTTCACCAGCTTCTGGCTGGGGCTCTGGTCCGTGCTCTGCTTCTTCTCCACGGCCACCACCGTGGCCACCTTCCTCATCGACACGGACCGCTTCCGCTACCCCGAGCGCCCCATCGTCTTCCTGGCCGCCTGCTACCTCTTCGTCTCCCTGGGCTTCCTGGTCCGGCTGGCCGCCGGCCACGCCAGCGTGGCCTGCAGCCGTGACCACGGCCACGTCCGCTATGAGACGACGGGCCCGGCCCTGTGCACCGCGGTCTTCCTGCTGGTCTACTTCTTCGGCATGGCCAGCTCCATCTGGTGGGTCATCCTCTCGCTCACCTGGTTCCTGGCGGCCGGCATGAAGTGGGGCAACGAGGCCATCGCCGGCTACTCCCAGTACTTCCACCTGGCGGCCTGGCTCATCCCCGGCGTCCAGTCGGTCGCCGTGCTGGCCCTGAGCGCCGTGGACGGGGACCCGGTGGCCGGCATCTGCTACGTGGGCAACCAGAACCTGGACTACCTGCGGGGCTTCGTGCTGGCCCCGCTGGTGGTCTACCTGCTGACGGGCACCCTCTTCCTGCTGGCCGGCTTCGTCTCGCTCTTCCGCATCCGCAGCGTCATCAAGCAGGGGGGCACCAAGACGGACAAGCTGGAGAAGCTGATGATCCGCATCGGGGTCTTCACGGTGCTCTACACGGTGCCGGCGGGCGCGGTGGTGGCCTGCTACCTCTATGAGCAGCACCAGCGCGAGGGCTGGGAGCGGGCCCTCGCCTGCGCCTGCTCGGGCCCGCCGCGCACCAAGCCCGACTACGCCGTCTTCATGCTCAAGTACTTCATGTGTCTTGTGGTGGGCATCACCTCGGGCGTCTGGATCTGGTCGGGCAAGACGGTGGAGTCGTGGCGACGCTTCGCCGGCCGCTGGCGCTGCCGCCCCCGGCCCGGCCCCAAGGCCGCCGGCCCCGCCGCGGTGGCGGCGGTGGCGGCGGAGGGCGCCGAGGCCCGGGCCCCGCTGGCGGGTGGTGGCGGGGTGGCTGGCCCGCCTGGGGCCGCCTACCACAAGCAGGCGCCCCTGTCGCATGTGTGAGCCCGGCCCGCCCGCTGCCGGGGGCCGGGGGGGCCCGGGGCCCGGGCCGCCGCTGGGTGAGAGGCCCCGAGGGGGGCCCCGCGGGGGTGGGGGCGGGGCGGTCGTCGGCCCCCGTCGGAGCCGGTTGCTCAGGTCGGGGAAGAGGCCCACGCGGGCCGGGGGCGGCGCCCCGGGTCTCCCAGCCGGCCGTGACCGAACCTCGCCGCCCTCCCTCTCCGGGGAGCGGAGGCGGGAACTGGCCCGGGCTTCGTTCTCCCGCTCGGGAGCCCCGGCGGCCTCTCCCTCTCCGAAGGCCCCGGCCTCGGGTTGTGCCGGGGCGAAGAGGAGGGGCGCTTAACTGGGGCGCTTAACTGGACGCTGGGAGCCGTTTATGGAACCTGTGTTTAGTGTCGTGTCAGGGGGCGGAGGTGAGATCCCCGGGATCCGCGTGTGCGTGCGTGCATGAGTGTGTGTGTGCACGCGTACAGGTACACAAGAGACCAGGCTGAGTCTGCGGCCCGTGGTCGAGGCAGGTTGGTCTTTAAAGTGCCCGTGTGCTTGGACCTGGCTCGTGGCAGCGGGAATGGGGCTGGGGACACTGGGGCGGAAGGCAGTGTGCAGCTCTTGGCAGGGGCTCCCCAGGGGCCCGGGCGCAGGCGGAAGCTTCTGCCCGGTGAGCCGCTCCCCGGGGCCGGCACCCCGCTCTGGCCTGGCATTCGGGAGCTCTGATTCCCCAGCTCCCAGATTCGGTTAAGGACTTGGCGGCGGTCCCCCGGGAGGCTGCGGGGCCGGTTGCTTGCCCCGCCCTGGAAATGGGAATGGTTCACAGGGCCCTTTACCTCGAATGGGGCTCTCAAGCTCCTCGCCAGCGGCCCCATTATTCACCGTCCCCCTGCTGGCCCCGGATCTTAGAAAAAGAGCAAAGTCTCTCTCCACCCTCCGCCCCTCCCCCACAGGGAACCGCCAAAAAGGAACGGGAGCGACAGGGCGTTTGGAAGCAAACACAGGGCAATAAGGAAGAGGAAGTGCCATTGACTTTTGCATTTAGCCCGAGTCACTTCACTGCTACCTGAGCTTCCTGAGGCACCGCCAACCCCCAGCCGCCCGAGTCTTCCCCTTCGTTCTATGCGTTGCTTCCCACCCCTCCCCTCCTGGGAGATCTGCTCCTTCTGACCGGGCCTCTCCTCGAAAGCGGTCACCGCTCAACGAGACACGTGCGGTCGGTCCGGTTTCGGGGAGAGACGCCCTCATAGTCAATCTTCCCCTGAGGTGGGCGGCGGTCCGTGCGCTTTAGTTGGAGTGCCATCAAAGTGGCCGCAGAGGAGCAGGCCACAAGCCACGAGACCATGAGCGGGGAGTAGGGGGCTTCGTGGGGAATGGGGGGTGGCCACGGAAGCGAACCTCTGGGCGGGGCTCTGGGGACTGAGCTTCCCGACGCTGCCCAATGGTTTAGATGCGGGTCCCCTTCCCTCCCCAACCCCCTCCGACTGCCTGGGACCCGGGTCTTCCCGTGGTTCACACGCCTCCAGAACCCCCGGCCTGTTGAGCTTCTGGGGCTGTGGATGCCCTGGGGCGTTGCGTGAATGAGTTTGGGGGGTGGGTGCCCAGCGTGGGCAAAGGGGGTGGGAGCTGAGAGGCCCCACCGCCCACGCAGGCAGGTCTGAGGTGTGCCTCAGAGAGGAACCCTGGGTGTGCTGTCACTGTTTCTGAGCAGGCCAGAGTCCTGCCTGTGAGCCCCCCGGCTGACGTGGGAATCGGGGGGAGGACGTGTGCCTCCGTTTGCTGGCTGGCCCGGGGCACTCTATACGTGGGCAAGCCGTCCTTCCGAAAGGCTGGGGAAGGGAGAGTGGACGGTACTCTGCATATAGAAAGCACTCGATAAATACCACCGATTGACTGACAGGAGCGAGGGAAGGGCAGAAGGGAGAGCATGTAACTGGCCCCGGGGACGGGGTGCCGGGGGCGAAAAGTCAGAGAGGGAGTGGAGCCTACATTTTTCTCCCTGCGACTTGCACCTAGAGTGGATTTTTCCCTCCTCAGGTGATGGAGTGCTTTACAAAATCAACTTTCTAGCTGCCCTCGGCTGGATCCCCTGGCTTCGTCCGGGGCCGAGGTAGCAGGGGCAGCAGAGAGGACGGTCGTCTCTTCCCTCACCTTCCCCGCCTGACCGCCCCCCAACCTCCGCCCGGCCCCGGCTTATACTCGGGAATGGGAATCCACCAGGCTCCAGCTATTCGACATCCTCGGCCCAGGGTCAGGACCCACGGCCCCTGGTCTGGTCATCCGGTTGGACCGGTCTTCTGGCCGAATGGGTCTTTGAAATGAGGGCGGTGACTGCGAGTGCCCGTCCCGGGCCTGAGCCCGGGGCTTTGGGCGAGCCTGTGCCCGGCCTGACTGGCGCCTGACCCCGGCGCTGGAGGAGGAGGTGAGGGTGGCGGGGGTCTGACCCAGGCTCCGGAAGGTTCGGATGATGGGCGAGATAGTGAGTTTAGACTTAGGTTCAGGTCAAGACCCGAGTGCTTCTGAGGCCTTTAATCTGTTCAGTGGACTGTGGGGTGGGAGATGGGGTGGGGGGTTCCCGAATCCCCTCAGAGCAGACGGGCTGCCGGCTTCCAGCTCTTTGGACTTTCGGTTCTTGCTGGCACAGCGACCAAAGCTCGCACCGCCTCCCGCCCGGTCCGAGTCTGGGGAGGTCCAGGAGTCCGGCTTTCTACTTGTGCATCGGTGCCCCTCCCGCCTCCGAGCACCCCTAACCCACTAGCAGCAGGCGGGGGGAGCAGGCCCCGGGGGACGTGTCATGTCAAAGAAAGGGAGTCTGGCCTATTTCTTCCGTGGCTTCTGTCCTCCCCGTTTAGGCAGAGGGCCACAACTGTATGCCCAGTTTCTACCCTAGTGACATATCCCTCAGGGTCTCTTGCTGGCTGCTTCTAGAGATGGCACCTGCCAGCGCTGTAGGCACAGACACCCTCAGGCCTGGCCCGCTATCCCGCAGGCAGGGGAGGGTGGCTGGGTGGGGTGGTGGGCCCCAGGGGGACCAGGCCCTAAGAGTTGGCCCAGCCTCTGCCCTCAGATCTCGCCCCGGGTACCCGGGGATTGAAGAGATGAGCTCAGCGATCAGTTGAAAACGCAGCAGGGCAGGAGCCATCCGGCACAGACACGGAGGGCGGAAGGGGCGAGACAGGGAACTGATCACCCTCTGCGGTCAGAGCCGAGGGAGGAAGAAACCAAACGGGGCTCTGGGGAGGCACAGCCGGGCTGGGGTTTGGGGAGAGGGAAGAGGGATGGCTGGGGGAGGGAAGTGTTAGTTTTCAGGACCAACTGCCGGGGCAGTGGGAGGAGGCAAAGGGACACGGTTTTGGATGCAGCCGGGCTCAAGAAAACACGGGCTTCAGCAAAATATGTGTGCTATAAACATGGGGGATGTGATCGAGTCCCCGTCCCCCCCCCCCCAAGAAGGTTGGTGTGGACAGTGACCTGGGACCCCTCCGTTCGCTAGCCACAGTTGGATGTGTGTCGTTCCTCTTCAGAAACAGGGTGTAACCGTGGTTGAGAAGTTTTGTATGTATTTTTGTGTGTGTGTGTGTGAGAGAGAGAGAGAGAAAGGTGAAATGGCCTTTTTTTTAATTTTAAAGATGGAGATTAGTTATTTATGAGAAAAAGAAAATGTCTATTTTTGTTGCCTGGGTGCTGGTTAATGTAGAACAAAATAATAAATGGAGAAATGAGAAAATGCAGTGAAATGTATCGACTTGTATCTACCCCAGTGCTTAGAACAGTGCTTGACAATAATAAGCACTTACCACATGCTATTAAAAGAGGGGTTTCCTTGTTTCCAGAAGGGCCAGCTCACCCAGGGTAAGTTTCAGAAACAATGGTGTAAAACCTGCCCCCTGGAACGGTCTCCCCTTGCCAAAGGCAAACCTCTGAGCCAGAATGAATCATTTATTGAGCGCTTCCTGTGTGCAGAGCACTGTACTGAGCACTTGGGAGAGTACACTATAATAGAGGTGGGAGACACATTCCCTATCCACGAGGAGCTTACTGTTTAGAGGGGAAATACCGCAGACTTGGGTGAGAGCAGAGTTTCTGTTGCTCCTACTGCTGTTGATGGTGCATAGCCTAAGTCCCGTGAGCCAAGCACTGTGCTGTGCACTGGGGTAGGTGTGAAGCCATCTGATCAGTAAGAGGGAGGGAGGGGACGAGGTATATATTCTCTCCCCTTTACAAGTAGAGGTGGTCATGTGCCCTGCCATCTCCCCTGGCCCCCTAATGCCCTACACCAAGCAGTCACTTTGCTGTGTGACCTTGGACAGGTCACTTCCCTTCTCTGGGCCTCAGGCACCTCACCTGTAAAATGGGGATTGGGATTGTGAGACCCAGGTGGGGCAGGGATTGGGTCCAACCCCATTTGCAGGTATCCACCCCAGTGCTTAAGAACAGTGCCTGGCACATAGTAAGCACTTCACAAATGTCACAGTTATTAGTATTGCTGGCTGGGTGGACGAGGCATGGAGAGGGGAGACTTCCAGAGGCTGAAGATTGGATGTCTTTGCAGCAGGGTATCCCTTCTTCCGTGCCATTTGGGTCTTAACAAGCCAGTGTTGAGCCCGCTGGCTCTTCAGCGTGCTGAAAGTGGAGCAGTTTACTCAGAGGAAAGGCAGAGGGTGCTCCAGGGGCAAGCTGGCTTCCGTGAGTGGGGCCGGGGGTTTGGGGTGTGGCTAGCCCACAGGGTGGCCTCTCCCCTACCCCTTGGACCACTCCCCATGCCGCCTCAGTCAACTGCATTTACTGAGCGCTTACTGTGTGCAGAGCATTATACTGAGCGCTCGGGAGAGTCCAATGCAATATTAAACAGACGCGTTCCCTGCCCACAAGCAGCTCACAGTTTGGCGGAGGAGACGGAGGTGAATATAAATCAATTACAGATCGGGACATAAGGCTGGGAGGTGGCCGCAGTCCTGCTCCAGGACTTTGCCTTCTATCGCGGCCGAGTTCCTACGGCTTCCAGGTTCCAGTGATCTGGATGAATAATAATAATGTTGGTATTTGTTAAGCACTTACTTGGTGCAGAGCACCGTTCTAAGCGCTGGGGTAGATACAGGGTAATCAGGTCCCACGTGAGGCTCACAGTTAATCCTCATTTTACAGATGAGGTAACTGAGGCCCAGAGAAGTTAAGTGACTTGCCCAAGGTCACACAGTTGACCAGTGGCAGAGTCAGGATTCGAACCCATGGCCTCGGACTCCCTAGCCCGGGCTCTTTCCACTGAGCCACGTTGACAACTTGGGCTTTATGTTACTAAGATTTGGAAAACAGGAATAAAAAGTTCAAGCGACAGGAAGCGTGGTCTAGTGCAAAGAGCACGGGGCTGGGAGTCAGGAGACCAAGGTTCTAATCTCAGCTCTGCCACTGGCCTGCCGTGTGGCCTTGGGCAAGTCACTTAACATTCTCTGTGCCCCAGTTTCCTCATCTGTACAATGGGGATATCTGCTTTTCTTTTCTCTCAGACCGTGTGAGCTTTCTGTGGGACTGGGACCGTGTCTGATCTGATTACCTTGCATCAGTCCTTCGGCTTAGCACTGTGTTTGGCAAACAGGGAGGACTTTACTAAATCCCAACAACACTTAAAGCAACCCACGAGTTAGGAAAACAGTTCTGCGAAAGGCTGAAATTCAAAATGGACTAGTAAAAATAGGAGTGAGGGTCCAAAAAGGCTGGCAAAGCTTAATTGACCAAAAGTGAAATGTCAGTCAGCAGTAAGGGGATCTTTGTTTAACAATCCTCCAAGCTCAGACTTTCCACTGCAGCCAGCTGTTCATGCAGTCTCTGACTGGGCCAGAGTCTGCCTTTACACCTGGAAACTCAAACTGCACCCATGTCTAGAGTGGGAGCCCCTTGTAGGCAGGATAGAGGTCTTCCAACTCTGCCAAGTGCACACTGGAAGCACTCAAATACCACTGACTGCATTAGACACCCCCCCGCCCGCCCCCCCCCCCCCCCCCCCCCGGCTAGCTCAGATCCAACCCATCCACACCTCTTTCGCCATCCCCTCACCAATCCCCAACTCTGCTCCACCATCTAAACGTGGATTGTGGAACCCTCACTCCATCACGGGCAGACGCCCCTCCAGCCTCAACGTCTTCCCGGCTGAGTCACCGCTCCGCCTTGCCGTCAAGGAGATCCGGCTCGCTCCAGGTGACACCATCTCCCCCGTTGCTCTCTGCTGAGGGGATGAGGAGACCTCCCTTCCCATTCCCTCAGAGTCACAGGGAAAGGAGTCTGCCTGCTCCTTGCCCCCCACTGACCGACTGTGCCACCCCACCTCCCTCCATATTCCCTTTGAAGTCCACGTTGCCCATGTCTACCACATACTACAGTTATCAGCGACTGACATCTTACCATCCTTCGCTCCCTCGGCTTCAACTATCATCTCCATGCTGATGATTCCCATATCTTCATCTCCAGGCCTGAGCTCTCCTCCTCTGCAGTATTTCCTCCTGCCTTCAGGACGTCTCTTATTTGGATGTCCTGCTGATACCTCAAATTTGACATATCCAAAACAAAACTCCTGATCTTTCCACCTAAACCTTGTCCTTGTCGTGATAATAATTAATAATAATAATAATAACGATGGTACTCATTAAGCACTTAACTATGAGTCAAGCATGGTTCTAAGATCGGGGTAGAAACAAGTTAATTGTGTTGGACACAGTCCCTGTCCCACATGCGGCTCACACTCAATCACCATTTTACAGATAGGTCACCGAGGCCCAGAGAAGTGAAGTGACTTGCCCAAGGCCACACAGAGTCATGTGATGGAGCCAGGATTACAATCCAGGTCCTTCTGACTCTGACACTAAGCCACTCTGCTTCTCCCGTAGACAGCATCACCACCCTCCGCATCCCACAAGCCCATAAACTTGGCATTATTTTCTACTCTCTCATTCAACACACACATTCAATCTGACACCAAATTCTGCTGGTTCTACTTTCACGTGGCTAAAATCCACTCTTCCCTCTCCATCCAAACTCCTACCACGTTAATCCAAGCACTTTTCCTATCTCACCTTGATTACTGCATCAGCCTCCTTGCTGGTCTCCCTGCTTCCTGTCTCTCCCCACTCTGGTCCATATTTCACTCTGCTGCCTGGATCAATTTCCTACAAAACCGTTCAGTCCATGTTTCTCCAGTGGTTGCCCATTGACTTCTACAACCAACAAAACTCCTTGCCGCAGGCTTCAAAGCACTCAATCACCTTGTCCCCTCCCATCTCACCTCCGTGATTTCATTCATTCGTTCATTCAATCTTATTTATTGAGTGCTTACTACGTGCAGAGCACTGATTTCCTACTATAACCCAGCCCTCACACTTGGCTCCTCCAATGCTAACCTACTCACCGTACCTTGATCACGTGTATCCCACTGCCGACCACTCACCCACGTCGGGCCTCTGGCCTCATACTTCCCCTTCATATTTGACCGATGATCATTCTCCTCACCTTCAGAGCCTTATTAAAAGCCTTATTAAAAACCAAGTTTTCTCCAATTAAACCTCGCCAATTAAATCCTCATTTCCTCTTCTCCAACTCCCTTCTGCATCAATCTGGCACTTCCACCTGTATCCCTTATTACCTCACCCTCAGCCTAAGGTACTTAAGGTACATATTCATAATTTCTTTATATTAAATGTCTGTTCCCTCCTCTACACTCTAAGCTCATTGTGGGCAGGGAACGTATCTATCAACTCTGTTGTTCTGTACTCTCCCCAAGTGCTCAGGACTGTGCTCTGCATATGGTAATCACTAAAAAAATACGACTGATAGACTGGTTCCCTCGTGGCCCGACCACCCGCTTCACAGTACAATTTTGATGCTTTTACCACCTTCCTTCTTTCCTCCTCCCCGGCAGGGAACTTCGAGAGCCCCAATATCTACATTCATGTTCCCAATCCAGAAATCCAGGCACCAGGCTGACTTTGGTCACCCCCAATTCACCATTACTTGCTCTTCTCTCTCACTCGTATTTATCGTTTACTGTGTGCGGATCACTATGCTAAGCGCTTGGGAAAGTACGATACAATAATAAACAGTGACATTCCCTGCCCAGAATGAACTCACCGTCTAGAAGTGGGGAGACATATTAATAATGTTAATGTTGGTATTCGTTAAGCCTTACTATGTGCAGAGCACTGTTCTAAGCGCTGGGGTAGACACAGGGGAATCAGGTTGTCCCACGTGGGGCTCACAGTCTTAATCCCCATTTTACAGATGAGGGACCTGAGGCACAGAGAAGTTAAGTGACTCGCCCACAGTCACATAGCTGACAAATGGCAGAGCTGGGATTCGAACTCATGAGCCCTGACTCCAAAGCCTGTGCTCTTTCCACTGCGCCACGCTGCTTCTCATATTAAATAAATAAAATTACAGATGTATATATAAGTGCTGTGGGGCTGGAAGAGGGGAGGAAGAGCAAAGAGAGCAAGTCAGGGCGACGCA
This sequence comes from Ornithorhynchus anatinus, assembly GCF_004115215.2. Taxonomy (NCBI): domain Eukaryota; kingdom Metazoa; phylum Chordata; class Mammalia; order Monotremata; family Ornithorhynchidae; genus Ornithorhynchus; species Ornithorhynchus anatinus. The sequence goes on from NC_041734.1 coordinate 22,458,054, forward strand.
GAAGGGAGTGGGAGATGAGGAAGAGTGGGGCCTAGGTTGGGGAAGGCCTCTTGGAGGAGATGTGCCTTCAATAAGGCTTTGAAGCGGGGGGAAGAGTAATTGTCTGGCAGATTTGAGAAGGGAGGGGGTTCCAGACCAGAGGCAGGAAATGGGTCAGGGGTCGGCGGCGAGACAGGCGAGATGGAGGCACAGTGAGCAGGTGAGCACTACAGGAGCAAAGTACGCAAGGCTGGGTTGGAGGAGGAGAGAAGCGAGATGAGGTAGGAGGGGGAAAAGTGATGGAGTGCTTTAAAGCCAACTCTGCACCCTCAGCCAACACCAATATTACTTCTCCCCAACCAACTCCCGTGCCCACTTCCAGACCTTTAACTTTCTCCTGGGACCTCCAACGCTCCAACTTCTCCCCTCCTCCAGATGAACTATTCAGTCGGTCGGTTCACCAAAACTTGCCTGCTCATCTTTCACATGTCCAGAATCTACCCTTTCTTCTCCATTCCAACTATCACCATGTTAGTTGAAGCACTTGTCTTATTCTGCCTCAATTCCTGCCTCCAGTCTTTCCCCACTCTAGTCAAGACTTCCCTCTCTGCCCAGAATATTTTCTCCTAAAAACTAGCTCTGTATGAATCTCTCCGCTCCTCGGAACCCCCAAATGGCTACCCATTCATCTCCCCGTCAAGCGGAAACTCCTCGCCCTTGACTTTGGGGCACTCACTCAGCTCTCTACCTGCTACATCTGTTCTTCCCCAGCTACCACCCGGCCCGCGCACGTCGCTCTTCTAATACCTCGATGCGTCACTCCAGTCTGTGTCTCGCCATCAATCCCTTGCCCACATGCTTCCTTCTGCCTGGAACTCTCTCCTCCATATTCATTCTTTCAACCACTCATTCAATTGTAATTATTAAGCTCTTACTATGTGCAGAGCACTGTGCTAAGTCCTCGGGAAAGTACTGCTACTAATAATGATGGCATTTAAGCACGTACTATGTGCAAAGCACGGTTCTAAGCAGTGGGGTACACACACGGTAATCAGTGTCCCACATAGGGCTCACAGACTTCATCCCCATTTAACAGATGAGGGAACTGAGGCCCAGAGAAGTGAAGTGAAGTGACTTGCCCGAAGCCACCCAGCTGACAAGTGGCAGAAGCGGGATTAGAACCCACGACCTCTGACTCCCAAGCCTGGACTCTTTTCACTAAGCCACGCTGTGACTTTGGGCAAGTCACTTAACCTCTCTGTGTCTGTTACCTTATCTGTAAAAAGGGGATTAAAAGTGCTTGGCACATAGTAAGCACTTAAGAAATACCATTATTATTATTATTATTAACACCAAACAGTGACATTCCCTACCCACAACGAGCTCACAATCTAGATTGGGGGAGACAGGCATCAATACAAATAAATTAAATTACAGATATATATAAGTGCTGTGGGGCTGGAAGCGGGGGGAGGAGAGCAAAGGGAGCAAGTCAGGGCGATGCAGAAGGAAGTGGGAGATGAGGAAAAATGGGGCTTAGTCAGGAAGGCTTCTTGAAGGAGATGGGCCCTCAATAAGGCTTTGAAGCGGGGGGAAGAGTAATTGTCTGGCAGATTTGAGGAGGGACGGCGGGCCGGGACAGAGGTAGGATGCGGGTCAGGGCTCGGTGGGACAGGCGAGATGGAGGCACAGTGAGAAGGTTAGCACTAGAGGAACGAAGTGTGCGGGCTGGGTTGTAGAAGGAGAGAAGCGAGGTAAGGTAGGAGGGGAAAGGTGATGGGAGTACTTTAAAGCCAATGGTGAGGAGTTTTTGTCTGACCCGGAGGTGGATGGGCAACTCCTGGAGATTTTTGAGGAAGGGGGTGACACTTCCTGAACGTTTTTACAGAAAGACGATCTGGGCAGCAGAGTTAAGTATGGACTGGAGTGGGGAGAGACAGGATCAGATCGCCACTCTCCCCATGTTTGATGTTCTACTAAAACCACTTTACTTCCAGGAAATCTTCTCTGACCAATCTCTCATCTCCCCGCTTGGTTTTATTCCCCTTTGAGTCACCTACGCACTTGGATCCCTACCCTTAGGCAGTAACTTTCCCAATCCTCCCACACCAGCATGTGGCTTTCCCTACCTGCAATTTACTTTTTGTCCATCTCTCTAGCAAGATCCCAAAGCTCCTTGAGTGCAGGGATCACTGTCTACTTATTCTTTACTGTTCTCTGGTTTAGTATGGTGTTCTGCGGGGTAAGCGCTCAATAAATAGCATTGATGGATTGACCTCATCAAGCACTTTTGTCAACAAAAACTAAAACCATCAATAATGAGCTCTCCGATTTCCTCCCACCCCCCACATCCACTCTCTCATCCTTAGCTCTTTTCAGAGACATCCTACATGATTTCATTTATTCATTCATTCAATAGTATTTATTGAGCGCTTACTATGTGCAGAGCACTGTACTAAGCGCTTGGAATGAACAAGTCGGCAACAGATAGAGACAGTCCCTGCCCTTTGACGGCTTACAGTCTAATTGGGGGAGGCAGACAGACGAGAACAATGGCAATAAATATAGAGTCGAGGGGAAGAACATCTCGTAAAAACAATGGCAACTAAATAGAATCAAGGCGATGTACATTTCATTAACAAAATAAATAGGGTAATGAAAATATAAACAGTTGAGCAGACGAGTACAGTGCTGAGGGGATGGGAAGGGAGAGGGGGAGGAGCAGAAGGAAATGGGGGGAAAAGAGGGTTAAGCTGCGGAGAGGTAAAGGGGGGGTGGTAGAGAGAGTAGAGGGAGAAGAGGAGCTCAGTCTGGGAAGGCCTCTTGGAGGAGGTGAGTTTTAAGTAGGGTTTTGAAGAGGGGAAGAGAATCAGTTTGGCGGAGGTGAGGAGGGAGGGCATTCCAGGACCGCGGGAGGACGGGGCCCAGGGGTCGACGGTGGGATAGGCGAGACCGAGGGACGGTGAGGTGGTGGGCGGCAGAGGAGCGGAGCGTGCGGGGTGGGAGGTAGAAAGAGAGAAGGGAGGAGAGGTAGGAAGGGGCAAGGTGATGTAGAGCCTTGAAGCCTAGAGTGAGGAGTTTTTGTTTCAAAATCAAAAATCAAATCAAATTAAAAATTTCAAAATCTACCCCCTCTGTCTCTGACCCAATCCCTTCTCTCCTTCGAAAAACACTCGCACCCCACTGTCTGCCATCTCAGCCTCTGATGGGTCCTTCCCGTCTGCCTTCAATTCAAACATACTCATCTGCCCTTTCTCCTAAAACAAGCAAAAAAAACCCCTTTCTGGATCCTTCAGCTTCCTGATCAGCCACCACAGCCTCCAGTCTCTCCCCTCCACGCTTCACCCTGTTGCCAGTACCATTTTTCTGAAAATCCATTCAGTCCACATCTCTCTACTCCTCAAAAGCTTTCAACGGTTGCCCAACCACCTCCACATCAAACCCCTTACCTCCGGTTTTGGGGTCAATCGTATTCATTGAGTGCTTACTGTGTGCAGAGCTCTGTACTAAGCGCTTGGGGGAGTACGACATAACAATAGGGTGCTCAATCAGCTCTCCCTCTCCTACTTATCCATCTTCTTCTACACCAAGCCACTCCGCAGCTAGTCCACTTAGTTCCGCTCTAGGTAACCTGCTCATTCTGCCTCGCTCTCATCTCCTCTCCTCAGGCCCTAGCCTGAAATTCCCTCCCCTTCGATCAAACCTGCCATGCCACAGCCTCCCTCATTTCCAAAATCATCCTGAAATCCCATCTCCAGGAAACAGTCCCTAAATTCCTTTCCGCCAACTCCATGACAACCAGTCGGGCTCCTGGGCACCCAACTACCCAAATTGCCTCCGTCTGTGTTTGCGTGTGGATCTGCCCGCCATACTCTCAGTGCTGACTCGGATGTAACGTATCCACTTCTCCCTTCTAACGATATATCATTTCAGTGTGCCTTTCCTAGCTGTCAGCTCCTCGAGGGTAGGGATTGCATCCATCAATTCTCCTTTGCCCTCTCAAGTGCTTAGTGAGGTGCCCGGCTCACAGGGTGATCTCCATAAATACCATGGAGCCCATGAAACAGTACAAATATTCCACTAATGATTGCTTCCCGTTAACTCTGGTTAGGAGTTTTCTGCTAATGTCCGTGATAATGAAGCCCAATAATGACTTTGAAGAACAGAGTGACCGGGTCTTATGAAAATAATGGCTATTTATAACTGGCCCAGCTGTAGAGCTTCACAGTGGTTTCAGTAACTGGATTTTCTGAGTATATGAGCACCTCCACTTTTTCCAGTCAACCCCACGCAAAACCGAAACATCTGAGTGCCTTGCAAGCGAGGATGATAGAGCAGCGGTCTGGGGAAATAAGATGTTTTAGAACACAGAGAAAGCTACTCGAGAGACAGAGGCAGTCTTGGCAAACGGTCTGATTCAAAATAAAGAATTGAGATCAGAAGTTTGGTCCTCAAAATGTTTCAATTTCAATGTTCACACTCTCAATGAATACAGAATTTAAACTTACTGGTTGTGAGGACAGTGAAGCATTTGAAATGTTTCTAAAGAAAGAAGCCTCAATAATATTCCCTTTTGGGGTTTAAGCTTATTCACGTGTAAGTCTAGGAAGAAAAGATGACAACGATGGTATTTGTTAAGTACTATGTGTCAAGCGCTGTTCTAAGGCCTGGGGTAGGTATCAGCAAATCAGGTTGGACCTAATCCCTGTCCCACCTGACACTCACAATCTTAATCCCCATTTTACAGATGAGGTCACTGAGGCCCAGAGAAGGGAAGTAACTCGCTCAAGGTCACGTAGCAGACATTTAGCGGACCTGGGACCCAGGTCCTTCTGATTCCCAGGCCCGTGCTCTATCACCGTACAGCTCAGGGAATGACGAAGTGGGAATACATGAAATGACCGATAAAGGCCACAGAACACACTCACCACATTTTAATTAAAATAGAGTTTATTAGCTTTTCTTTTAATATAAACATCAGAAAGAAAAACCACCTGAAGTTATAGCATTCTTTTCTAAGTGAAACTGCAATCAATACCTGAAGGGCCGAACTCCATAAACTAGGTTCCTGGAGCTGACAGTGTGAAATTTAAAATACCATTATTTATCATTTATATAACACTTTTCCTCTGTCAATAGCAGGCTTCTGAGTAAAAAAGAAAAGAAAAAATCAACAGAGCCTACACCATTTATTTGCGAGTTTACTCTGAAACATTACTAGGTTGGAAGAGAGGGTCCCTCAGACTACCGGGCCAGAGGGGGCTTTGCACATAGGAAAAAGTGCCGAGGACCAGCACGGGACGGAAGGGCTCGGAGAAGAGACGGGCCCCGGAACATTGTCCAATGGTCATTTTTCCTATTTAAAATTCAGCTGGTGTGGAAGCCAACCTCCAGAACCCCTAGGCCCTCCCATCTGACAAAGTCTGAAAACTCCAGCCGCTCTAGGGATTTTACAGGTCCCCTCTCCCAGTATCAAGAACTTGACATGGGGCTGTGTAATGAAAAAAAAACCAAAAAAACAAAAACCAAAAAAACCCAAAAACATAACTCCAGGACCTAAGCTCCACATACATTTTTCAGTCTCTTGAAAAGTCTACTTAGATCGGAATGATCTGCCACTATCGCTAACTTTCAGATCTTCCAATTCTTTACAGGATAATCAGGAATCCATTTGTTTCTCCCCCACCCCCCACCCCTTTCTCCACCCCCACCCCCAATCCACTTTTCCCAAGGACCAGAAGTAGCAGGAAGTCCAGAGAACCAAAGCAGAGCACTCTACTGCCAATTTAACTCCATCGGGTAAAGCCTAACGGCTCTTCGGTACGAGTGTTCCCAGGAGCCTCAGTACACGGAGGAACGTAACCGTGTCGGTTGGGGCTGCTGAAATGACTTCCTCCCTGCTTGTGAACGGATCAGGAAAATCTAGCGGGCTGCATTTCTCTCAGAGCGGGAACGACAACAACAAAAAATAATCCCAAAGTCAGAAGCACCATCGTTCAAAAAGAAATGTAGTATGGACCCACTCTAAAAAAAAGGACAAATCAATCAATATAACCTAGTTCACCTCTGCTTCCAGTCCAAGATAGACTGAAACTCCAAACTGGGCCGACCCGATTCCCCGGAGTGCTAACGGCCGAACACCAGACCTGGCGGCTCCTTAATTTAAGCTGATTGCCCCTAGTCGACAGCAGCTCTATCTGCAACAAAATGGGGAAGAAAACCCTTCGACGTTCACCGGTGGTCCAGCGTCTACTCCAGAGGGGCTTTGGGGGAGTCCCGGCTTTAATATCAAACACCGCGCTGACTTGGAAAAGACACACCGCAGGCTTTAGGCAGCCAGGAGAGTGGGAGGGAGAACATCTGAACTAGAGTCACGTGGTTAGTGTTTCCTTTCTAAGGTTTAAAACTGTTAATTTAAAAAACTCACAGTTCACAGCTATAGGCCTACACAGTAAGCAAACATCTGTGTGTGTGTGGGAGCCGGGGTGGGGTGGGTGTGTGAGCCTCAGGTTCCATCTGTAAGTTGTGTCTGCCCTTCTGGATACATCAAAAAGGAGAGGAGTGACTGCCGCTTTGACAGGTCCCAGCTTTCCTGCGGAGTTTTCCTTGGATCCGGAGGGGGGGAGAGGGGGAGTCCTTGGGAAGTGACCTCTCTCCTCTCGCGGTCTTCCCTACCTGCTGGCTCGCAGGCAGGAAGTGGTGAGGTATCTCGCTTCTTTCCCGTTGCTCGCTTCAGGCCGCCCGGCCGCCTCAACTCTTCTCAGGAGAGGATGGCATTAGAATGGCGAATACCAACTAAATTATCGGCACTGAAAGATCGTCTCATGGCAGCTTTCGACAAGTCTTTGTATTTGTCTTCGCACAGTCTGGAGATAGCCTGGTTCCAACAGACAAGAAGGGAAGACTTAGCAAAGCGCTCAGACGTTAAGACTGCATCTTTAGCTAAGCACTGGGTTCTGCTAGGCCACGCTCAGTTTTGAGAAGCCCTCTTCAGAAGAAGAGAGTCTGGAGACAGCACTGAAGGGGCTCCTGAAGAGGGAAACCTCTACAAGTGTCTGGGCTTAGTAAGAGACTGAATCTTGAGAAAAACGAGAGAGAAAACCTGCACGAGTGGGCGGAAGGTTTTTAAAAAAAAAAAAACACGCGCGTTCCATTTTGGTGACAAAATGGGCTCACCTGAAGCCCACTCCCACCCTCCCCGTACTTCCACTCTCAAGCCATCCTCCTGTTCCCCTGGCTTCGAAGGAGCCACGGTCAGGGAAATACACACTTCGACGTGCTCCCCGAAAAGCTCTGAGTTTTGCCGAGTTGCTTAATGCGAGCAGCATCAGGCGTCCGCTCGAGAGACTACGGAAAACCCAATCCCCCGCACCTCAGACCATTCGTTACCTCTAACTTCTGCGCACGCTCTTTGCTGAGGGGCTCCAGCAGAAAGCTCATATTGTTGTCATCCGCTAAAGAGCGGAGATCAAAATAGTATTTGGCATACACGCTGGCGGGAACGTTAATATTAAACTGCAGTAGCTCCAGGAAGTGTCTTTCCATCTCGTTCCTAGAAGAGACAGGGGTAGAAACAAAATAGGTTGAATAACTCGAGGCAATCCGGCCCAGCACTTTCAGAAAACGCCAGCCTCCGGGGCCGGGACAGTCGTGAATTCGGTCTGGAAGTGGATACGGGCTCCCCCCGGGCTGGGGCACGACGCTAATGGCCCAGCGAGGTCCGGCTCTTCGGGGTCCTTTCCGACTCCCGGCACTTTCCGTCTGGGCGGGGGGAAAAGGTTACGGCCCGGCTGTGCGCTCCTGCTGCCGACTTAGAGGATCATTCTTCACGGTTCCATTAGTGCAGCTGTACAATTCCTGTGCCACTCTCCCTCTCCGCTACGGGCCCACTACAGTGATCAGATGAAAGGAATGATGTATGCTGTTTATTAGCTCTGAAGAACTTGCAGACATTTTCACCGGGCCGATAACAGGAAGGGGCTTATTGAAGTAGAGACGGCCCAACAAAAGGAGGAAGCATGTCACCACGGCAACAAATGGATCTATGAAGAGCTGCTGCTATTATCTGAGGGGGGGGAAAAATCCTCTTGAGGCAAAAAGGATTCATCTCCAGCAAATAGATAAATAAGCAGCATTGGGTGGGAGAAGGAATTCTCCCCGAGGAAAGCGAGGGGCTACAGCACGAGGGCCCCACGTGAGTTTTGGCTAATCTTAGCACTTGCCACCCGCTCTGTCCAAGAAGCCGTCCACCGTCCACAAGGAGAGTCTCCCTTCAACAGTGGAGAGACCCAAGAGGAGAGGTAAAAAATCTCTCTGAGATGGACCCAGGCTGGTTTACCGAAGGAGCCCCCGGCAGGCTATGACCTTAGGCTGTGGACGGGCACAACGCCACGGGGCAGACCATTCTCCGTCCCGGCTGAAGACGCTTAAGGAACTCCATCCGCCCAAGACTCCCAAACGAGGGGACGGTGGAAGCGGCAGCAGGGGAATGCCTCGACACAGAAGGAGTCGCACAGGGGGACGCTTGGCCTGCACGGGCCAACGGATATTCAGCCTAACGCAAAACCGGAGCGGGAGCCCAGTGAGGGAGCTAGTGCTGTCCTTAGAAAGGCGGTGGGGGTGAGAACCCAAACCAACCTATATGGAGTTGGATGGCTGAGTTCAAAGATCATTAAAATGGATTTTCTCTTAAGGCCGATTTGTATTACTCAGAGCAGACCGTCCGGAGGATCGGTGCAGATGCGGAGGGCTGTTCTGATGTGATCGGGGCTTTACTGTTTTGTCATTCAACAAGCTGGAATCTTTTTAAACCGACTGCCCAAATTAATTTCCTGTTCTTACAGTCATAAGCCTATAGAAATGTAAATCAGATAATGTTTTAATCATCAGATGATCAGGGCTTCATTTACCCCATGAATAAATGCCCTTTACAACTTCTTTTCTATCCGTTGCGCTAATATATTTTAATGGTGCTGAAATATAGTACTTCATAGGATTAAAAAGGCTATTAATAGTATTTTAATCACTGAAGCAAAGCATTACACCTCTAGCCCGAGCTTTCCTCATTTTATTTACAAAGAACCGGGCCGAAAGAATGAATAGCCTCCATTTACGTGCCCATTCCGCTCATGGATTGGCAGTGGCTCCGTCTGTTCTTCTTTTGAAAGCCAAACGCTCCTCCAAGGTGCAGGGGAAAGAGAGAGGTTTTGGCAAAGTGACACCCCCAAATCTAACGGCACTCGAATTCTCTGTTTCATGTCTTCGTTTCACAAGCTGCTGGAAACAGCTCCGACGCGGGAGGTAGGAAACCGAAGGGCCCGAGATGTTCTCGGATGGCCTGGCTCCTTATGAGCCACGTCCCGCAAGGACGCCACCGGCCCCAGGCAGAAGAGGGGGCCTCGCAGGCAGGGCAGAAGGAAGTAGGGCTCCTCCTTCGTCTCTGCCTGGGCCTCACCACCATTCCTTCTTCCCCCATCAGTCTGCTCCTCTGATACTCCCTCGGTTCCATCCGCCATTACTCTACGACTGCTCTGGAAGAGGGTGGGAAAGGAGGAGAGGGACAAAGCTTTAAGGCAGGCTCAGGAAGGGCCTGGGCTGGTGGTGATTTGGGAGCTCGGCGGCTGGCGCGGTTCTAAAGCCGATTTCCGTGCGCCCCTTGCCATTCGAGTCCCTGCCGCTCCGGGACTTCGTGTAGATCCGTCCGGCCGCAGTGGCTTGGGGCAACCGGAGGCCTCGATGCAAGGGAGCGGTCAGCGATGCCAACGCGCACTGCCCTGGGCTTGCCCCTAGGCCCCGGCCTGCCCTCTCCTGCCCGCGGTTGTGTTAGGGAAGGGGAATCTACAGCCTGGGCTGTTGCCAGGCTAGCTGCTTTCGCAGCTGCTGGGATCTCCATCACCCACATCAGCCAACTGTTTTTAGGATTCCTGCAGAACCACCAAAGGGGCTCTTCACACCTGATGGACTAGCCCTGGCAGCCTAATTTCTGGGAAGGTTTGGGTTGAACCTTGTAAACTGCCTGCAAGAATTTGCCCAGCGTACCTTCTCACATGCTGCACCCACTCTCCTAGCAGAAAATTACAGGCAGCGATGAAAGAGTGGCGCTCCATAAACTAGCATTATGATCCATTCCTTCACTCAGGTCCTCAAGTCTTCAAGACCGGACCAGGGCATTACGATCGTTAGGGAGTGAGCGGGGCCCACACCAACAGAGACATCGTTCAACTCGAAGACGATGTCGTTGATGGGGAGGCTGAACTCACTGGGATGAATGATCCACTGAGAGAGTCTCTCAAACCCCGTGCCCAGGAAAATAAAAGTAGGGCACTTTTGCTGACCCTGGGCCATTCGGGATATGTACTGACCACACGCTCACGGTTAAGAGGGGAAAAGAAGTGAGTTACAATCAGCAGGACACGTATCACCGGTTACCGCCCTATCTCCCTACTACCCTTCCTTTCCAAGATCCTAGAACGAGTCGTCTACACCTGCTGCTTAGAATTCCTTAACTCCCATTCTCTCCTGGACCCCCTCCAATCTGGCTTCCGCCCCCTCCACTCTACCGAGACTGCTCTAAAGTCACCCAAGACCTCCTTCTTGCCAAATCCAATGGCTCCTACTCTATTCTAATCCTCCTTGACCTCTCAGCTGCCTTTGACACTGTTGACCATCCCCTTCTCCTCCACACCTTATCTCACCTGGGCTTCACAGATTCCTTCCTCTCCCGATTCTCCTCTTCTCTCTCTGGCCGGTCATTCTTGGTCTCCTTCGCAGGCTCCTCCTCCCCCTCCCATCCTCTAACTGTTGGGGTTCCCCAAGGGTCAATTCTTGGCCCTCTTCTGTTCTCCATCTACACTCACTCCCTCGGTGCACTCATTCGCTCTCACGGCTTCAACTATCATCTCTATGCAGATTACACACAGATCTACATCTCTGCCCCTGTCCTCTCCCCCTCCCTTCAGGCTCGTATCTCCTCCAGCCTCCGGGACGTCTCTACCTGGATGTCTGCACGCCACCTAAAACTCAACATGACCAAAACTGAGCTCCTCATCTTCCCTCCCAAGCCCTGTCCTCTCCCTGACTTCCCTATCACTATGGATGGTATGACCATCCTTCCCATCTCTCAGGCCCACAACCTTGGTGTCATCTTTGACCCGGCTCTCTCGTTCACCCCACACATCCGATCTGTCACCGAAACCTGCTGGTCTCACCTTTATAATACAGCCAAGATCCACCCTTTCCTCTCCACCCAAACGGCTATCTTACTGTTACGGGCTCTCGTAATATCCCGGCTAGATTACTGTGTCAGCCTGCTCTCTGATCTCCCTTCCTCCTCTCTCTCCCCGCTCCAGTCTATTTTTCACTCCACTGCCCGGCTCATCTTCCTGCAGAAACGTACTGGGCATGTTGCTCCCCTTCTTAAAAACCTCCAGTGGTTGCCTATCAACCTCCACACGAAACAAAAACTTCTCACTCTAGGCTTCGAGGCTCTCCATCACCTTGCCTCCTCCTACCTCTCCTCCCTTCTCTCTTTCCACTGCCCACCCCGCACGCTCCGCTCCTCTGCCGCCCACCTCCTCACCATCCCCCGTTCTCGCCTATCCCGCCGTCGACCCCTGGGCCACGTCCTCCCGCGGTCCTGGAACGCCCTCCCTCACCTCCACCAAACTAATTCTCTTCCCCTCTTCAAAACCCTACTTAAAGCTCATCTCCTCCAAGAGGCCTTCCCAGACTGAGCTCCCCTTTTCCCTCTACTCCCTCTACCACCCCCTCTTCACCTCTCCGCAGCTTAACCCTCTTTTCCCCAACCCTCTTTTCCCCCCACTTCCCTCTGCTCCTCCCCCCTCCCTTCCCATCCCCTCAGCACTGTACTCGTCCGCTCAACTGTATATATCTTCATTACCCTATTTATTTTGTTAATGAAATGTACATCGCCTTGATTTCATTTATTTGCTATTGTTTTAATGAGATGTTCATCCCCTTGATTCTATTTATTGCTAATTTTCTTGTCTGTCCGTCTCCCCCGATTAGACTGGAAGCCATTCAAAGGGCAGGGACTGTCTCTATCCGTTACTGATTTGTATATTCCAAGCGCTTAGTACAGTGCTCTGCACATAGTAAGCGCTCAATAAATACTATTGAATGAATGAATGATTTTGAAGTCATGATGACAGTTTGCCCAGAACGGTCTCCCCACTCTAGACTGGCAGCTCGTTGTGGGCAGGGAACGTGTCTCCCAACTGTCGCAATGTATTCTCCCAAGCGCTTAGTATGGTTCTCTGCACACAGTGAGCCCTCAAATACCACTGACTTACTGATCGATCGATTGAGCTGGCTGGTAGGGAGGACGGTGTCTGCGGTCAGGGAACAGAAGAGCCGACGCTGCTGGGCCCTCACCCACATGGGAAAACATTCTTGATCAGCAGTGGCTCAGAATAATAATGCTGGTATTTCTTAAGTGCTTACTATGTGCCGAGCACTGTTCTAAGTGCTGGGGTAGACACAAGGGAATCGGGTTGTCCCACGTGGGGCTCACAGTCTTCATCCCCATTTTACAGACGAGGGAACTGAGGCCCAGAAAAGTGAAGCGACTTGCCCAAGGTCACAAAGGGTTGGGGTGATTTATTCTAATAAAAATAGAAAGAATTTCTAATGGAGGTCTAGTAAAAAGCGAAGGGCACGCTCAGGAGTCTAACTCAAAACTAATGATTAGGACTCAGGTTAAAGTGTAGACTTCAAAATAGGAAATAGTTTAAACCGATAATAATAATAATGGTGTTTATTAAGCATTTATTATGTGCCAGGCACTCTAAGTGCTGGGGCAGATACAAGGGAGTTAGGTTGGACACAGACCTACACAGGGCTCCCAGTCTTAACCCCAATTTTACAGATGAGGGAATTGAGGCCCAGAGAAGTTAAGTGACTTGCCCACCATCACACAACAGACAAGAGACGGAGGGGGATCAGAACCCATGACCTTCTGACTCCCAGGCCTGTGCTCTACCCGCTAGGCCTGCTGCTTCCCAGTCAAGGCCCCAAAGGCCCGACAAAGCAACGACGACCAAGAAAAAGGGATAAAATCTCTTATCGGACCAAATGCTTAGCCTGGGTAGTATGCTGCTAAGCAGGATATTATTACTGTCCATGAAATTGTTGTCCAATTCGAAGAGGTCAATGCAGAGCGGCAGAACTCTTCCTCCGACCACCCCCTCAAGTAGTAAAGCTTCCCCTCCCTTCACTCGGCTGCTAAAACACCAAGTACTCGCAGAACTATGCGAGGACTTTCAATGGTTCTAACAGTGAAGTTACTAATTTTGGGGGGAGAGCTGGGCTGGGGGGGTTTTTCATTTCACTGTCTTTAATTCAACAGTTAAAAAAATTCTGGATCTCTCGAAAAAAGCTGGGTTGGGCACTGGGAGTAGTTATCTTGACTAGCTTGCTACAGACTGTTGTCGTGCGCTCTCCCAGCACTGAAAGCCAGTCTCCTCCAGCAAGCTTTCCTACTTACGTTTCCCCTACCCCATGTCTTACAAACCCCCTAACCACCTTTAGCACTCGGGTACTTATCCGCACCAACCTCGGCATTTTTAGAGTACGTTCAATTACTTTGATTCGAGTAAGTGCCTTTGGGCAGAGACTGCGTCGCGGGTCTGTGCGCTCCCCCGTAGACTGTAAGCTGCCCTCTAGACTGTAAACTTGGCGTGAGTAGGGAATAGGTCTAACAATTCTCCCAAATGCTTAGTATTGGGCTCTGCATAAACTAAGCACTCAACAAATACCATCAGATGATTTCCAAGCGCTTAGCAGAGTCCACACGCTCGGCTGATGCTCACATGCTATTATTATAACAGTGTTATAAGACGTTTGGCCATCACCAGTGCCCAAAGGAACATGCAACTGATTTATCTATTGTCCACCCCGGTTCTCTTCCATAAATGCCAGGTGCAGAAACTGTTGTGACATGTGAACAGATACACTTAGATGAAGAAAGGTTCACTAATGGCAAATACACAGCTGCCCGGGAGTCCTGTGAAAGAAATACAGGTGTTTCCGGGCCCGATTCGTAAAACTTCCTATGTATAGAACACTCCATTGGGGACGTGGGACGGTATGATAATTGACATAATCTTTGCCTTTCAAGGTGATGATCTAATGGGGAGAGGGGAGTGGAAATCTCAAATAGGAGTCAACTCCCGGCTCTTCCCACAACCCATCTAGCCTAGAGCAGCCAGGTGTGGTCTAGAGGGGTGCTCACGTGCAAATCTGGCTCTTTTGCCCACCCAATCCCCCCAGAGGTGCTTGACGCAGGCTCCAACCAGGCCAGAGCAGAATGACATCCCACTGTTAACACTCTGAAATGAGGGAGAGAGTGACTGCCACTTGGTAGGTTGAGAAGCATTTTAAGGAAAAAGACTGTGTAGCCAGGGTAGTAAGTTTGTAAAATGTGGTATTTGGGGGCAGCTTTTATTGAGTCACTACCTCTGAGGTGGAGGCAGACGGTGATGAAGCAGCGGTTCCTAGAGGATAGAGCATGGGCCTGGGAGTCAGAAGGACCTGGGTTCTAATCCCGGCTCAGCCGCTTGTCTGCTCTGCGGCCCTGGGCTAGTCACTTAACTTTTGGGTGCCTCAGTTACCGCATTTGTAAAATGGGGATTGAGACTGCGATCCCCAAGTGGGACAGGGGCTGTGTCCTACCTGATTAGCCTGGATCTACCCCAGTGTTGAGTACAGTGATTGACACGTAGCAAGCGCTTAGCAAAAGCAATTAAAAAAAAAAAGTTGAGGGTTTGGGTCACTCAATATCAGTCACTGATTAAATACCAGCAGTTGTTCCAAACTGGGAAAGGCAGGGGGTCGGTCCAGTTACGAGTTCCTCAGCTCTCTGCCCTGTGGCTCAGCGTTCTATGGCCTAGGCAAAATACATCTTTTATGGTTATTACGTTTCTGGAAAAAAAAGGGCAGAAAGTCCACCCGAACCTTGTACACTTACATGTCCTCAACTGTGATATCTTTCAGGATCTGGCAGTAATCCACATTCCACACAGCCTGATCATCCCAAACCTTAGAAGCCAGAAGAATAGCTCCCAAAACAATTCTTTTCCAGTTACTGGGGCAGATGTCAATCTCAGCGTAAGTTAAAAGTCTTTCTAAGTACACCTGAAAAAAACAGAGATCAGTTAGTTCTCATGCCAGTGAAATGCCATGGCATGTTCAAACATCAAATCTGTTTTGTGGATTACGATACATCTAGGCCCAAGTCTTACTAGCCACCCACGAGCATTCCTCCAAATTTACATCAGGTATCCAAGTTTGAATCAGAGCTACTTTCCAATCAATTGTATGTATTGAGCGTTTACTGTGTGCAGAGCACTGTGCTAAGCGCTTGGAGTGTACAATTTGGCAACAGATAGAGACGATCCCTGCTCAATGACAGGCTCACAGTCGGCCAGAGTTGGAAAAAAGGCTGCGACGTGACACTGGGAGAGTCTCCTGTTTCTCTTTGAAGCTCGAGGGGATCAGAAGAACTCAGAAAACCAGGGTGGCCGGCCTAGCGGAAAGAGCCCGGGCCTGGAAGTCAGAAGGACCTGGGTTGCAATCCCAGCTCTGCCACTTGTGGGACGCTGGGCAAGCTTGTCTGCTGTGTGACCTGGGGCAAATCACATCGCTTCTCTGGGCCTCAGTTCCCTACCTGTAAAACGGGGATTAAGACCGTGAGCCTTTGGTGGCCGGATTTGATTTGGTTCTGTTGAACTGGGCTTTTAAATCGGGGGGAAAATAGGTCGAAAGGGAGGGGAAACTTCATCCGTCTCCACCTCGGGGATGAAAACTGGGCCTCAGGTTTGGGATTTGGCTCGAGGTCTGGGTGTGAAAACTGGTGGCCAATGGCGCCCCCTCGTGGCGACACTGCAGTAGACCATCAAAACCCCGAGTACTCTGTGGCGGGATTGGAGGTGTATATTTAAGGAGGAAAGCACCGTCCGAATGAATGTTCAGCAAATAAACCGAATCCCAAGCCTTTCTGCTCAATTATAACACCTCCTCTACTTGGGAGTTGCTCAGCGGATCTCTTTCTCACTACGATTTCCTTATCCCTTCCCCCAGACCAAAGACCGGACCAAAATTATGCTGCACCCTTGTCGTCGCCAACAATCCCTGGGAATCGGGAAATTATTCATTCGATGGCATTTACGGAGCGCCTGCTGTGTGCAGAGCCCTGTACTAAGTTCGGCAACAGATAAGACACTCCCTGCCCAACAACGGGCTCACGTCTCTAGCTCTCCAATGTCACTTCATTATATTGGAAAAAAAAGTTGTGCCAGCCTGATACCAGGGATGTGAATTCCCTTAAAAAAAAAAAAGATGACAATAATAATTAAGATCCTCCCATACAGATCAGGACAGCTAATTTCCAATGTGCATTCAACCTACGTAGGGGTGGGGAAAGGAACCATCTGCTGATGGTTCCGATAGCCAGTCGGACTGGGTGATAAAATAATAATAATGTTGGTATTTGTTAAGCGCTTACTATGTGCCGAGCACTGTTCTAAGCGCTGGGAGATACAAGGTGATCAGGTTGTCCCACGTGGGGCTCACAGTTTTAATCCCCATTTTACAGATGAGGTAACTGAGGCACAGAGAAGTTGAGTGACTTGCCCAAAGTCATACAGCTGGCAAGCGGTGGAGCCGGGATTCGAACCCATGAACTCTGACTCCCAAGCCCGGGCTCGATAGGGACTGGGACCACCTGCTTTCTTTTTGCAGATCCCCTGCTGGAAACCTGAGCACACCTGCAATTTCTGCATGTTGGTAGTTTTTTTTTTAAAATCATGTAATATGCATGTAATCAACACGACCAGATAACTGAAGACTTCCAAAAAAAGAACTATAAATCAAAGGAAATGGAACATACACGTTAGGTGGTAATTCAGTAGAAAAGCAAAAACAAGAACATCAACAGAAAAACACCCCACAAACTCCCTTGGATGCCTTACCAGAGTCACTATTGCACATTCTGCCGTTAACTGCGCAGCGCTAAAGAGCGTCCGGACAAAACGGTAAATATGTTTGTGATCGGGGTCATGCTTGAAGTAATCATCTGGTAGATCTTCCCGCTGAAAGGTGGAGAGACTTTAGGTTCAATGTTGGCGAAGACGAGACATGTTTAGATCTTACAACAAGGGACGGGATCACTGGACTGCAATTCTAAGTCAAACGAAACATCTAGGAAAGACAGAGCTTGCAAAATACCACTATTATTATTAATAATATTAATTATAACAACAATAATGCATCCTTCCTTTTTATCCAAACTGGGTGAGCTGGGACCCGGTTTACCAAATCCCGTCTGGAGGAGGCCAGGAGACAGAGGCAATTGATTCTGTGGGCAACCTTAGAACTTCATATTTACTTCCCCGCAGAGTGAGGGGGTCCGTGCCCTCTGGGAGGGCTGCAGATCTCTGGGATCTCTGACGGCATTAGCTGTCAGGGGACCCTCTCCCCGCCCGTCCTACTCCCACCTCCTAATACTAACAATCGGACCCACAACTTTGCAGGGTGGGTAAACTGCAGGGTTCTAGTGTGGATCAGCAGTTTCTGCCAGCTTTCTAACCCAAGTGTCCTCTGCGCCTCAGACCTCCAGGCTCTGCACCCCCTGACCAAGCCCAACCTTTTCTGCCTGTCCCGTACTCCCGCAAGCTGTGCTCTCTCCGTTGGTAGTTGTAACGGTTTTGCTGAGGGCCTGCTGAGCGCCATGCACACCCTGGGCCCTCCATTGTTTTCACCCAGCCACTTCCCAGCCCTGGATCGCTGCCCTTGTGCGCCAACCCAGAAACCACACCGACCTCCACGATCCACTGGCGGGATTCTTGGAGTGCCTGTGGGTACAGCGCCGTACTGAGGGGAGTCCACTAGACGTAGGAAATGCAAGTCCCGTTTTCAAGGCGCTCACAATCCCACAGGGAAGAGACACATATGCTAATTTACATATAGGAGGAAGAAGTGATCAATAACAAGATGTCAACTGAGAAGTCGAAAAGTGCCACGGAAGGGGGATGAATAATAATTCCGACTGGGTCCAACCTGACTACTTTCTCTCTACCCCAGTGCTTAGAACGGTGCTGGGCACATAGTGAGTGCTTACCAAGTACCATTCATTCATCCAATCCTATTTATTGAACACTTACTCTGTGCAGAACACTGTACTGGGTGCTTGGAAAGTACAGTTCAGCCACTAATAGAGACAATCCCTACCCCACAACAGGCTCATTGTTATTATTCATTCATTCATTCATTCAATAGTATTTATTGAGCGCTTACTATGTGCAGAGCACTGTACTAAGCGCTTGGGATGAACAAGTCGGCAACAGATAGAGACAGTCCCTGCCGTTTGACGGGCTTACAGTCTAATCGGGGGAGACGGACAGACAAGAACAATGGCACTAAACAGCGTCAAGGGGAAGAACATCTCGTAAACTGTAAACTGCTGTGTAGAAAAAGGACTACGGAAGGGGATAAATGTGATATTCAGCTCAGTCCTAAGAACCGCTCTAAGGTTGAGTGCAAAATTGCCTACAGGAAAGTTGGGAAGATCTAACCTGAGAAAAAAATGAATTGGGAAAAGATTCCTGGAAGGGGGATGGATTTCACAAGGGTTCTAAAGATGGGTAAAGCTACGTTCTGGTGAATATGAAGGGGGAAGGAGTCGGGGTCAGAGGGGGGAGTGGAGAACCAGGCTTAGAGAGGTGGGCTTGGGGGGGAACGGAGACTGAGCGGGGCGTGGGAGAAGAGAGTGAATAGGTCAGATGGCTAAATGGACTTTTCCTATGAGGAACAATGCATAAGGCTTGGTTCTGAGAAGCGGCAAATGGCAAGACCATGGGCCTGGGAGGCAGCAGGACCTGGGTTCTAAGCCCAGCTCTGCCATCTGTCTGCTGCGTGACCCTGGGCAAGTCACCTCACTTCTGTGCCTCAGTGACCTCGTCTATAAAGTGGGAATTAAGACGGCGAGCCCCGCGTGGAACAGGGACCAAGCCAACTTAGTACAGCACTCGGCACGTAGTAAGTGCTAACAGATCACACCGTTATTATTTTTATTATTATTCTGAGGCTTCGGGCCCGAGAACCCCCTGATGACAGTGTTCACAGCTCGTGCATTGTGCTCTTTCAGCCCCTGTCAATTCTGTTCCCACTAGTGAGCGAGTAGGCAGAGCAGTCCCTTGCAGAGTGCACATGCGATTTTCGGCCACGGTAACCAGCGACAGTACTAAGGACCGGCTTTACAACTCAGGCCTTCTGATTTTCTGAGAAAGCTCTTGCCCCTGGACCAACCACGGAGGTAAGAGGGAGGCAGCCTTAAAGCCAATGGTCAGGAGTTTCTGAGGGCCGCCCAGGTCGTTTTTCTAAAACATCGTGCTGCTGCTCTCGGAAAAGTCTTCAACGACTCCCCGTTCCTCCCTGCGTCGGGAAGGTAGGGACTGGAGAGGGGAGACACTGGAAGCAGGGTCATCGATGAGGAGGCTGATACGGTAGCCTACCTAGCATATGATGAGTAAAGGGGTGAATCAGGGGATGACGGGGGAGAAAGGTGGCCAGGTTTTAGCATCAAAGTGAAAGTTACAAGAGATTATCATTATTATTAATCGTATTTATTGAGCACTTGCTATGAGCAAAGCCCTGTACTAAACCCTCAGAAGAGTACAAGGTAACATCAGACATGTTCCCTGCCCACAACAAGCTCAGAGTCTAGAGGATCAAGCAGTCAAGGAGAAGCAACAAGGCCTAATGGAAAGAGCAAAGGCCCGGGAATCTGAAGGACCTGGGTTGTAATCCCAGCTTCGCTACTGGCTTGCCGGGTCACTTTTGGGTAAGTCACAACTTCTTTAGCCTCAGCTATCCCATCTGTAAAAACGGGGATTAAGACTGTGAAGCCCCTGGTGGGACATGGACTGTGTCCAACATGATTCGCTTGCATCTACCCCGATGCTTAGTACAGTGCCTGGCACATAATAAGCGTTTAAATACCATCTTAAAAAACAAGAACCACTCCCCCTGAACAAAAAACAAAATGAAAAAGCCAAAATGCAGCATGGGCCTGGAAGTCAGAGGACCTGGGTTCCAATCCCGGTTCTGCCACTTGCCTGCTGTGTGGCCTCGGGCAAGTCACAACTTCACCGTGCCTCAGTTTCCTCAACTGTGAAACTGGGATTCAATTCCTGTTCTCTCTCCCACTTAGACTGTGAGCCCCATGTGGGAAAGGGTCTGCCCCGATTGATTTGTATTTATTCTGACACACAGAACAGTGACTGACACATAATAAGCGCTCAAATCCAGCATTTAGAACAGTGCTTGAAGCATAGTAAGGCTTTACATACAACAATAATAACAAAATAAACCCCGAAACAGAAAATAAAAAGGGATATTACCATGGCTGCAGGATTTGGAGACAGGGTGCTATTTCTGTTCTATGTTCCCGGGCACAATGTTCTGCACATAATAATAAATGCTTTGGATGATGATCTCTCATCACAAAATAAAAACACCCAGAAAAGCTCTGCGCTTTATCAGTTTATATAATCATTCATAGAAAACTCTCTCTTCTTTAGCCCTATAATAAGGTAGATTTTTCTTCTGGTAATCTCCTCCTCAATTTCTTCCTCCTTTGTCAACCAATGTTTTATCTGAACACCTCTTCCTTCCTTTTGTCCATCATTCCTCTCTGCTCTTGGCCTTCTGCACTCTGGCTGTGTCTCTTTCCCTGCCTGCTACATTTTTTTTTCTCCCTTTGCTCTCGCCAATCCCACCCCTTGGACCTTTCAGGACCCAGGCATATCCTGGGCCACTTCCAGCTCGCTCATTAGGTGCGAGACAAACTTAAGCAAGCCCCCAAGCTCTGCACTCCCATGTCACACAGACGGCCGTGATAACACCCGGGTCCCATTTCCAGTGAGAGCATGGCTTGGCCCTTCCTCGATACCCAAAATGGGTCCAAAGCCACCGTAGTTCCTCGCAGCCCCAATCTCTGGGTGGGAGGGGGGATGGCCCCAGCCCAGACACCACTGTCCCCATTTACTGACCTGGTGAAGGAGGTATGGGACGCCACCTCTCCCCAGCTTCCCAGGCGGTTTCAGTTTTAGCCCGGTTTTGCTATCGTTCACTTTCATTCAGTCGTCCTTACTGAGCACTTACTGTGCGCAGACCACTGAACTTCAAGTGCGTACATTCGCCCTACTGCTGAGTTCTGCCAGATCTCATTACCTGGCATTTCCCTCATCCGTCCAGACCGCCTCCACCTTGGTCCAAGCTCTTGTCGGATTGCGAATTAACCATGGGGAAGCAGCGTAGCCAAGTGGAAAGAGCATGGGACTAGGAGTCGGGGGAGCTGGGTTCTATTCCTGGCTCTGCCAACTGCTGTGAGCCCTTGGGCAAGTCACTTCGCTGCTCTGTGCCTCAGTTTCCTCACTTGTAAAGCGGGGATTCAATACCTGTTCTTCCTCCTGAAGTCTGTGAGCCCCAGGTGGGACAAGGACTTTGTCCGACCTAATTGACTTATGCCCACCCCAGTGGTTAGAACAGTGTTTGACACACAGTAAGCACTTGGCCAGTACCAAACAAACATTCTATCAGCCTTTTCTTTGGTCTCCCTGTCTCCACCCTCTCCCCTTGCTACTATAGATGGCTACGCAGATCACTTTTTCCAGGCATTACTAACAGTCCGGCTCCCCTCTGCCTCTCCCTGGCCACAGCAGAGGCAGAACTCCTCGGGACTGGTCTGGGCATCTCCGCTGTCTTTCCCCGGCTATACAGCGGCTTGCTCTCTTCACTGCCATCGGCTAACCTTCTAGCTGAATCTCGCTCTCACCTCTAGCCCTTTGCTTGTGCCATTCCCCCGCCCGACCTCCACCCTAACGCAACGGTCCACGGCTCTCCCCACTGTCAAGTCCTAAGGTCCCACCGTCTCCACAAGGCATTCCCCAATCAACTGCCAACACCCTGAGTCAACCAGAACCGACAAACCTTCCCCTTGAATTTCTGCCCATGAGTAGAATCAGATGTACCATCAGTAATTTATTCTAATGATCCTATTTGGGCTTCTGTTGTACTCTCTCCAAGTACTTAGTAGAGTGATTGTACCCAGCAGGGCGCTCGATAAATACCATTACCAAGATCGTTGACAGAGCCTGCATAAAGCTAAGCCAGCATTAAGGCAGGCAGGCAGGCAGCCAGCCTGTTCACATTGACTAGGTTTTTACCACCAAGAAACTGCAGACTTGATGTTTTTGAGGGCACGCATTTGCTAGTTTTATTCCCTCTAATCTTTACCAGATACTGTTTATTGGGTCTGAATTGAAGGAAAAACCAGTAATCCCCAAGAAAGAAAATGCAAAATATCCTCTATTAATCTGACTTAAAATTATGCTAATATCCACAATGTAAAACTCAGGTGGACAGGAGTGAAGGTGGCATTTCTTATCAAATCTTCAATTTGTAACCATTTTTGAAACTTGGAAAACAACAGTAGGCTACATGGGACGATAAAGCAGTTTTCAGCTATTAAATTGACAGCAGGCCCACTTAGCCAGATAAAGCCTTAGTAATTCACATTACAACAGCTTCAGTCCAAGTACAGCTGAAACACGTGGAAACCCAAGGCTTATTGGCCACACATTTCACTGTGCTTCTGGAGGCTTTTCTAGATCCAAACTTCCCTCAGAAATACTCGCTGAATGGGAAAGGAGAAGATAGGTGGGAGCAGAGAAATCCAGGTGCAGTCCTGTTGGAAGGATAGTTTTTGATTTCTGTGGTACTTGATATGTCCTTCCTATGGGCCTGGCCCTGTCCTAGGCAGTGGGGGAGATAGGAGATGATCGGGTTGGACACGGTCCCTGTTTCACCTAGGGCTCACTGTCTAAGGGGGAATGGTAAACAAGTGCCGAATACCTACTTTTACCGATGAGAAAACTGAGGCCCAGAGAAGTTAAATGACTTGCCAAGGTCACACAGCAGACAAGTGTCAGAGCTGGGATTAGAACCCAGGTCCCTTAAGTGTATAGGCTTGTTGTGGGCAGGGAATGTGTCTACCAACTCTGATGTGCAGTACTCTCCTAAGCCCTTAGCCCGGTGCTCGGCACATGGTAAGCGCTCGATTGATTAGGTCCTCTGACTCCCCGGCCCACGCTCTTTCCACAAGGCCACCCGAATGCCCGCCCTCCTGACCCCTTAGACCGTGAGGCCCGTACGGCACAGGGCCTTCGACTGTTCTGATGATATGGGACCCAGTCCAGTGCTGGGCACAGAAAACCCGTGTCCCGTCCTACTGCAGGGATCCGCCGCCTGCCATTCCGGAACCCAGTGTCGTTCTCCAGCCGCGGCGGGTTGTTGGAAGGGGGTGTTTCAAACCGTCCCCGGGGGTCACGGGCTGAGGGATGGCCCACTACCAGGGTTGTCCGTCTGTCTCTGTGTTGCCTGTGGGCCAGGGAGTAGGCAACTGGAAGTCTATCCAGGGGGCCGGGGCCAGGCCGTTCCCACAACCACCTGGCGGCCTGCGGACTGGGGCGTCCCCACCCCCTCAGACGCTCCCCCTCCCTGGGTGGAGGGGTGGTGCCCCTGGGCCTGAACAGGAAGGAACCGAGGGAAGGAGGGGTGGAGGGGATTGTGGGCAGGAACAATGGCAGGTCAATCCAATAGCCCTTATATACTCTTCAAGGGGACTCAATCAATCAATCAATCGATCAATCAAGGGTATTTATTGAGCACTTACTGTGAGCAGAACAGTATATTATACTCTCCCAGCTGCATAATACAAAGTTGGTAGACACGTTCCTTACCTGCAAAGGGCTTACAGTCTAGACTCATTTAAGCAGATTTTGCGAAAAGAACCTACCTCAATGATTCTAAACCCGTGGACTCCTACTCCAGATAGCCAGTACCAGCTGATGTCTGGTCCACGTGCCTAGAATGGCTGACTCCTGTCCTTACTGCCTAAAATCCACAGCGTGGGATTTCTCTACCCATTGCCTCCAGTTCCTCTCCTTCGATTCTCTCCATGACCCCCCTCCAATCAGGTTTTTGCCCTCTTCACTCCACAGAAACCACCCTAGCAAAGGTCACCAGTCATCTTGCCAAATCCAACCGACTCTATTCCATCCTAATCCTCCTCGACCTTTTGGCTGCCTTTGACGCTCTGGCCACTGTCAGCCCTGGGGTACCTAAGTTTATGCCACTGAAGCCTTGATTATTTATTTTGATTACTCTACATCCTGTCAATATTTTTATGCCTGTCTTCCCCGCCAAAGGGAAAGCTTCTTATGGGCTGGGAGGATACTTCCTCTTTGCAGTGTTCTATCAGAAGCACTTAATAGGGTGCAGGGCATCCAGTGGGTGCTTGATAAATCCTATTACTATTAATGGACGCTTCCCTTTATCACGGTCTCTGAAGAACAACTATCTCTCTCCTTTTCCTTAATGCTACGATTAATTTCGCCTCTACTTATATTTTGGATTGGGATGTATTCCAAAAATCTAAACTGCACAATCCATAAGCCTCTGATGATACTCACAAAACCAGTGTTTTCAGTCTAATCAAAGACAAATATCCACCAGAAACGATTTCTCTTAGTTTTGATTTCCACTATTATATTTACCTCAGATAAATCTTCAATTCAAGATGGATTATTTATTCACGTTCATGAAATGGCAAGTAGGGAAAATAGGCAAATTCTTCTCATTTATGTTTGATCCTGGATCAGCCACATGACGTTAAATAAACTGCTCAATGTTCTGAACTACTTAATTGCAATGTAAACTCAGTGATATTTCAATGATCCTTAGATTGTGAGCCCCATATGGGACAGGGACTGTGTCAAACCCAATTACCTTATATCTATCCTGTGCTCAGTTCAGTTCCTGTAAACGTAAACCAATACCATAAAAGAGATACAATTTTCTATTAACAGTGATGGTATTTCTTAAATGCTTACTATGTATTGAGCACTGTCCTAAACCAATCAGATTGGCCCACATGGGGCTCACAGTCTTAATCCCATTGCACAGATGAGGTAACTGAGGCACAGAGAAGTGAAGTGACTTGCACACTGCAGCAGCAGACAAGTGGCAGAGCCAGGATTATAACCTAGGTTCTTCTGATTCCCAGGCCTGTGCCTTATTATCCACGAGGCCAGGCTGCTTCCCTATTGGGCTGTCCTTTTTATGAAAAGTCATGCATTTAAAGATTTCTATTTTTACAGATCCTTTATATATTTTTCTTTGAAATCTAAACCCCCTGAAATGAAGCCTCATTTGCAAGTTCCCTTGATTTGCTGTAGAACTGGGCAATCAATAATAAAAGTGGTATGTGTTAAGTGCTTACTCTGTGCCAGACACTGTACTAAGCACTAGGGTGGATACGAGCATATTGGGTTGGAGACAGTCCTTGCCCCACATGGGGCTAATAGTCTCAATCTCCATTTTACAGATGAGGGAACTGGGGCGATGTGAAGTGACTTGCCCAAGGTCCCACAGCAGACAAGTGGCAGAGCTGGGATTAGAACCCAGGTCCTTTTGACTCCCAGGCCTTTGCTCTTTCCCCTAGGCCATGCTGCTTCTCATCCTTAAAGAGACTTTATTCTACTGCCCTAAATATTAGAATCAACTCTATGAACGCATCTAAAAACATGATTAACGCTGTACTGGCATTTTTGATTTGGGGCATTAAGTATTTGGCTTTGGTTCTAGGTTACCTGAAGCTCTATCCTCAATTCTTCCTTTCACACACCTCATCTTCTTGTAGGTTCATTACTAAGAAGTCTGATGTGGAGGGAGAGGATTCACTTTACTAAAGCGGTGTCCTTTCTATTGAATTTACGTAAACTCAGAAGACACAAAAGAAGATTATAGACACACACACACAAAAAAAACCTCTTAAGAAAACAAAGACACTTACTGTGAGTGGATGTGATCTCTCATCAAAGATATCCAAGGATCTATCTGAATCTCTATAAAACAAAAGTATAAAATTTTACTAATTTAAGATATTTACACCTGAGTAAAATATTTGCCACTGGAAAAAAAAGGGTCAACCTTTAATAAGGGATAATACAGACAAATCTTCAAAATTAATTTTTTTGGTTTCTGGCATCATAGTTCTTGTGGCTTGGGGAACACAACACCTCTGTTCAGATTAAAGCTGATGTACCAAGAGATTGGCTACCTCAGCCTGGGCATTAGCCCTTTTCAAGAGGAAGCAGTGACTTCATCTACCCATGTTCTCAACAAACAACATTTATATACAAGAACTCTTTCTGGAAAGCCAGTGTAGTCTCAAACTCTGCCAAAAATCTTTACGTGCACCTTGATAGGGAATAGCCAAATATGGGTTTACACAGCTATTTTGCTACCAGCCGGTTTAGTGATACTGTAGTGGTCGATGATTTGCATAAACTTTTACAGCACAGAGATTATTGTCGATGGAATGCCGCTAGTGAGTGATCAAGGAATGTTCTGTTCCCCTGTGTTCCAGTTATACCTGATCCTCCTATCTCTCAACACAATTCAGGAAAAACCAAATAGCTTTCCAAGACAGAAAGCAATTTGTTTTTAAAAGCAGAACCTTGACATTCAAAGGTTTTTCCAATCTCGGGCTCCAAAATAATGGGCTCCTCGAAACTTTGAACTTATAATATTCATGAACAACGGCTAACTTACCTAACCTCAAAGCTAGTGTTGAAATACTAAATTATACGACTTTTGTGGTAAATTTAGAGCACTGCTTTTATTCCGCATATGCGTATTCCTGGCAGGGAATAAAAAGCAAGTCATAGAAAAGTCAAGACACTGTGCTTACTGTAACAGAACCAACACTGTTAACTTTTCATATAAGAATCTACCACCAAAAGCAGAGGAATGAGACATTTTTCAATTCTGCAACAAGATGACTCTGTAGAAATTTAAACCCTCACTGGACAACTAACTTTTGGGCTTTCCTCAAACATTAGTCTAAAACTAAATACATGCAATGTACTAGAAAGTTGGAACAACTATAGCTTTAAAATGCTCACCTGTTCTTTATGTGGTAGTATATTGCTAATGTCACACTGTGGAGGGAAAGACATATTATTTTATATCTTAGAATACATTTCATTAGCTTTCTTAACTACAGCATTTTCCTCCTTTATGAATTTCAGTATGATAAAAATTTCAAGAGTACTGTAGAGATAATAGGTTTCTATTATCTAAGACAGAAATGATACTTTATTTTCTATCAATTAACAGCTCTTAATTACTCATTAGGTTTTTAACATAACGTCTTCCTTTGCAACTTAATTTTTTTCTGTTTTAGTCGATCTCTTTTTGTTTGAAGATTCCACGGTAAATCCTGAAAATAGCTATCCTTTCCCTACCTCCTTCTGTAACTACTTAGCAAGTAAAAACATCTGCTTAATGAATCCAAATTATTTGGGGGTAATTGGTATGGAAAACATCGATTTGTATGGAGGTACTCCTCTAGTGTAGAGGCCGGTGGGATCACATATGAAATACATGCTTCAGCCTCTGATAAAATTAGTAATATTACTGTGAAGTACGGGCGGTCAACTTTTCACAGTAAATTTTAAAAGGGTGTTTTATTAACTGACATCTATCAGTCAGTGGTATTTACTGAGCACGTACAGATTACTGTACTAAACATTGTAGGGCGTACATATACAAGGTTTTTCTTTCTATCTTCTGCCACCATCAAGAGAAGTGTCTGACGCTGCCCAGCCTGCCCTGTGGCAAGCTAGATGTACTTACCATTTTATTGTGCTTCTAAGATTGGGCTGGCTGACCGTACTGTCATCTATAAAAATTGTGGAGCACGAGCTATATTTTTTAGTAAGCTGCCCTGGAGAAATCTGAAAATGGGTTGGGGAGAAAGGGAGAAGTGGAGAAAGAAAAACAAATTTAGCTTAAAGAGGGATTTTCTGTTCCCTTAGTCCCTGAACCAAAGGTAAGTTATTGCGCTTCACTAACTTCACTTAAGGACGGGATGGGTTACCACTAACCGGTAAGACTAGGTATGTATGACAGTACGCAGTTGACGGAAAGACTGAAAAGTGAGAGACAATTATTTGTTTGGATTTAAGGAATCAGTCAATTATTACTTCACTTGGGTGCCAAAAAAGACTAATAAAACCCAAACAAAAAAACGAACATCACCACAGCTCAGTTCTGTGTGACTAATGAAGACGGCTAAAGCCATTCTGTTACATGCATACTTCATTTCAGTTGTCACACTCTTTATTACGATACAGTCAAATTTTGCTAACTAGCCCAGGAATATTAAGCAAGAATGAAAGTGAATTACATAATTCTGTTTTAGATGGAAAAGAGAATTGGCTTTTGAGATCACTTATGAACTGGCTATATCTTAAGTATGACTCCACATTTTTACTCATTTCTGCTTCAACATCCTTGCAAGATAGGCTTCGTTATCGCTACTTTACAGATGGGGAAAACAAAGGCACAGAACATTTAGGTGAATGAATTCATTAACAATTCAAAATTTTGATTGTTCTGGCAATTTCTGAAAAACCCACAGGCCACCTACAAACCTTGACCAGATTTCTAGATAATGCAGGTGGCATTTCTCTGTCACTGCTGTTTGCCCTGGGATGGGCTTCTAGAAAGAAAGATTCTGCAAGGCTCTGGTAGGGGGCAAAACAGGGGCCAACATCTCTGGTCTCCTTACAACTGCTGAATATGTAGCAAATAGATTACAGAACAGGCTACACATCTTGTAGCGGAAAAGAAGAAACTTCACCTGAGGTTTTAGTAGATAAATACAAAATGCTTTTCGCCTAAAAGAAGTCACAAACCAATTATTTTTCATCGTAACTGTGGAAATGTTGTGAGGCGGTTAGCCAGTCAACCTAGATTTTACTCTTAGATGTTAACGAATTTCACTTCCTAAAAAGTTATTACAGATAGGGTCAAAAATGATTTTCAAATGAATTTGTTGGCTATTCTGTGAGAATTATTTTTTGGTTTTTTCCTTATGCTAAAAAAAACTGCCATAAAATCATGTCTATTAGTTAATACTCCCATACAAACAGGCTAGCTGCTTTTGAGTACGTTTTGTCTTTCAAAATAATTCTATTTTTTAGCTTAATTTTTACTTACATGATTTATATGGTTGCTCTTCCTCTTCTCTCTCACTAGAATGAAAAACAAAGTTGTGAATAATTTTGACAAGTAGTGTCATAAAAAGTAACCTTAACCATTCACTTTTGACAGACTCAAGATAAACAAGTAATTCATAAAAGAAAGAGGAGCCTTTACATTTTGTAGTTTCCAAAACATCAATAATTTTAAAATTACCACGGAGGATAATATTTTCCACTTGCAGAAAGGGACTAGAAAGTGAAGTGAAACCTATAAAAACTTGTTTTTGGTTTTTTTTTTTTAAAAAAAGCCCCTCCACAGATGGGCAATCAGCAGAAACTACTGGTGAGGGGCAAAGGGCAGAAGGGCGATCAGCAGAATGAGGTAAGCTTTTTTTTCTTTAATTTTTAAACTTTTCCCAATTCATTATTCTGCCATGTCCCCCATTCCTAAGCAGACCTTCTTCCTGGGTCCAACAACCAATTTCTAGCCAGACCGACTGTTTTACAACAGCTTCCAAGTCATTTATTAAAAATTACATCAATGCGTTAGGACTGAAGAGACTCCACTTTACCCAAAAGGAAAACAGTAAGCCCAGTAATTCTGAAACACGTGCTGTTCTCAGGCGAAAGTGCCTTCCATGTCATCTGCTCCCATTCACAGAAGCTTGGGAGGCACCATTGACTAGTAGAAAGATCCTGGGGCTGGGAGTCACGGACACCTGGTTTCGGCTCCTAGCTCTGCCACTGGCCTATTGGGTGACCCTGGATGTAACCTTGCCTTCCTTGGCAACCAGCTTCCCGATCCGATAATGGGGATGAGAAAAATCGTGTTTCCCAGGACCAAGAGGAAGCGGGTCCAATCTTCTAACCTGGCACCTTCCCCTGTGCTTAGCACATAGTTTATAGGCCGTAATTATTCCCCATTAGATTATGAGCTTCCTTTGGAGTAGGGACTGTATCCAATCTCATTTTCCTTTATCCCAGCGTTTAGCATACAGGAAGCACTTATCAAATATTACTATCATGCCAAAATGGATGATGCAAGAAACGACACTTCTCCTTTGATTTCTTCTTCCACTCTCGTCCCACATGAGAAGACCGAGCCTTCTGTCAGCGACTCTGAGGGGGATATGACAACAGCCAACCCCAAATCTTTCAGTAGTTTGGGGCACAATACAGTGAAGTTAAACAATTTACCCGGAGGTTGAAAGGCACCCAACCTGTTTTAAATGGATCAATATTTACTGAGCCCTAACCGCAGAGCACTGTACTAAATGCTTGGGAAAGTACAATAAAACAGTCTTGACAGACATTCCCTTTTTGGAAGTAAAAGAACCTATTTTTCTTCCATCTGCCGTGTGATCTTGGGCAAGTCCCTTCACTTTTCTGTGCCTCACTTACCTCATCTGTAAAATGGGAATTGTGAGGCCCATGTGGACGGGGGCTGTGTCCATCCCGATTTGCTTGGATTCAACCCAGTGCTCCGTACAGTGTCTGGCACACAGTAAGCACTTAATACTACAGTTATTTTATTGATATCATCATCTAAATGGTGCTAAAATCGGATCTAAAGGGTTCTCCTGGTGCTCTGCACCAAGTCTGACAATGCATCTCATACAATTCTTTGCCATCAGTCCCCTCATGTTCTTAGCTCACCGAGTCCCTTGAGGGCCAGGGACAGGGCCTAATTCTTCCCCATGGCTTAGTACAGGGTTTTACATGCAGTAAGTGCTTAATGAATACTACTCCTGAGGATGCCTATGATGGTCCTTGCCTCAGAAAACCATGGCTCATGGAGAGTTCTTTTTTTGCAAAACAAACAAAAACAAAACGTTGAAAAGCAGAGCACAGTCACCTTCTGGGGAAAAGTTCCAGGGAGTAGGAGGCAAAAGGATTCCCACTAAACTCCATACCTTGCTTATCGCCCCAAACACCAAACTGTGTCCTCCCCCATTCCATCTTCACCATCAATTTACTGAACAGATACTGACCACAGAATACTTGTTTAAGTGAAAAGCGGAGCTTTGCCACATCAGAAGTTTGCCCTGAGAGGCAATAATGCAAATGAAAACAGAAATAGGTAGGGAACTTCCCAATATCATCCCGAGTGTTACCATGGCATTGGTCAAAGATCGTCTCAAAAGATTTTTAAGTGAACTCTCACTGGGTAATTGAGGGCGTATAGGTACCCACTTACAAGTTTCTGATGTTCTGATCTTTGAAATGGAAGTGTGGAGGCTTACCATCAGTCTGGGACTTGCTCAAGAAAATTGTGCTTGCTCTGGGGTGGTCAGATGGATTCGACTCCACAGTTAAATCTGAGGCAAAAAAATAGAAAATAAAAAGTCAAACAAGAGTTTCATAGTTCAGTGGATCAAGCAAAGTTGCGGGACATTTTTCTTAAAAAACGCAGCTTCTTTGAGGAAAACAAATCTTTTAAAAAGCATAAACAGTGATCCTCAACAATGAGCTGAACGGAGAGTGGAACAAAAATCATTTGATTTTTAAGCTATTTTCTAGATCCGAAAACTCCCTCTGAGCCCAGACATCTCCCTGCCCCTTTCCCAAGGCCCCACCTAGAAAAAGGAAAGAAGAGCCAGTCTGTTCTTTCTTTCCCATTACCATTTTGTTTGGTTGGAAAGGAATTTCTATGTGGAAGAATCCAGTCAGCCAACAGGATAACTAACACAGCTTCAGACTGTTAGATTCTAGCTGGGAACCCCAAAGCTGATGAGCATTAAGCGTCCCGTCCCGCTGAGCTCCGTGGGAGACAGGGAACACTTCCAACCTAACTCTAACACCCTCAAGGGACGTTTGTGTGACTGCAAGTTACCACCTGAGGGGGAGGTGGGTGGCAGAGATGGAGAAGCTCAGAGTGCAGGAACTCTGGTCTAAGAGATGAGAGGAAATATCCAACGTTCTCAAGCTGGGCTGGGATCGAAAAATCTTGGAGCAACCCAAAAGTTACTGGGAATTCTGTTTTAGTTTCATTTCTACTGCTTCGCCATTTCATTTCATTCAATGGGAACCAGGAGAAAACCTGCAGCACTGTAAACTAGGACTGGACCAGGAATCTAGTGTCCTCCCAATACCCCTTCCACAGAAACTCCACCAGAAATGGACAGAAGAAATCAGAAATAATGCACTGGTTTACGGGTGCTAGATTCACAGACCACTGAAGGAATACCAATCTTTGGGAACCAACAATGGAACTTTGGATCTTCCGTAGTTAGGAAAAGGATAGGGGTGACAGCAGAACAGAAAACCAAGCCTTTCCACCTCTTTTGGCATTCACATCAGCAACGTACACAATATTCCTATAAAGTGAAATTAGAGTCCTTAAAGAACGCTCAATTAGGAAAACCTGGGTTTTAATATTCATTTCACCTGACACGGAGTCCCTGTGCAGAACTGTTTCTTCTGACACGATGTTGCTCTGCATCCAGACTGGCTCATGTTATTGGACGAATATTCTGAAATTCTGCCATCAAGTTCATGCATGACCTATCTGAGCACTAGTGGGCACTTACTGTGTTTGGGGCATGGTACAAAGTTAAGGTTGGGTACTGATTTTAATGCCTGCCTCCTCTGCTAAACCATAAGCTCCTTGAGGACAGGAATCAATCAACCGTATTTATTGAGCGCTTACTGTGTGCAGCACGCTGTACTAAGCACTTGGTAGAGTACAATAAAACAATAAACAGACATTTCCTGCCCGCAACAAACTTACAGTCTAGAAGAGGAGATATTGCATGAATAAAATTATTCATTTATTCATATTTATTGAACGCTCGCTGTGTGCAGAGCACTGTGCTACGCGATTGGAAAGTCCATACAGCAATAGAGAGAGGGACAATCCCTGCCCACAACGTGTTCAGTCTAGTGGTGGGGAGACACATCAATACAAGTAAAGAGGCTTCAATATAAATAGAATTATATAACATAGACTGAGCCCTCCCTTTCCCTCTGCTCCTCCTCCCCTCCCCCGCATCCTCTGATCTTCCCCCTTCCCCTCCCCTCAGCACTGTGCATATTTGTATATATTATTTATTACTCTATTTATTTTGTTAATGAGGTGTATATCACCACAATTCTATTTATCTTGATGATGTGGTTTCCTTTTGTTTTGATCTGTTTTGCTTTGCTGTCCGTCTCCCCCATTTAGACTGAGAGCCCATTATTGGGCAGGGATTGTCTCTATCTGCTGCCAAATTGTACATTCCAAGTGCTTAGTAATAATAATAATGTTAGTATTTAAGCGCTTACTACGTGCCAAGTACTGTTCTAAGCACTGGGATAGATACAAGGTAATCAGGTTATCCCAAGTAGGGCTCACAGTCTTCATCCCCATTTTACAGATGAGATAACTGAGGCCCAGAGAAGTGAAGTGACTTGCCCATAGTCACCCAGCTGACAAGCGGCAGAGCCGGGAGTAGAACCCAGGACCTCTGACTCCCAAGCCCGGGCCCTTTCCACTAAGCCATGCTGGGCTCTGCACAAAGTAAGCGCTCAATAAATACTACTGAATGAACTGCTAAAATCTACCCTTTCCTCTCCATCCAAAACTGTTATCACATTAATAAAACCACTCATTCTATCCCGCTTGGATTACTGCACCAGCCTTCTTGCTGACCACCCAGACTGCTGTCTCTCCCAACTCCAGCCCATACTTCCACTCTGTTGCCCGGATCATTTTTCTACAGAAACAATCGGGACATGCTTCTTCTCTTCTCAAAAAATTCTAGTGGTTGCCCATCCATCTTCACATCAAACAAAAACTCCTCACCATTGACTTTAAAGCAATCACTTTGCCCTCTCCTACCTCACCTTACTATTCTCCTACTACAACCCAGGCCTCTCACTTCACTCCTCTAATGCCAACCTTCTCACTGTGCCACAGTCTCGCTTATCTTGACGTCGACCCTTTGCCCATATCCTGCCTCTGGCCTGAAACGCCCTCCCTCCTCAAAACCGACAATTACCTTCCCCTCCCATTCAAAGCCTTATTGAAGGCACATCTCCTCCAAGAGGCCTTTCCTGACTACGGCCCCCCTTTCCTCTTGCCCCACTCCCTTCTGCATCACCATGACTTGCTCCTGTTGTTCATCCCGCCCTTCCAGCCCCACAGCATTTACGTACATATCCGTAATTTATGTCTGTCCCCTCCTGCCTAGACTGTGACTTCGTTGTGGGCAGAGAATGTATGTTTATTGTTGTATTGTACTCTCCCAAGCGCTTAATACAGTGCTCTGCACACAGTAAGTGCTCCAAAATTACAACAGAATGAATAACAGCTTTGTCATCTTGGTGTCAAGTACGTGGGTGTGCATGTATGCGGACTGGCTCATACGTGGCTGGTGAGTCATAAGTCGGTAAACTCTGGGTTATGGAAAAAATCACGTTATAGTATATCACTAATTCAATGGATCAGAGGAGAGATGGTCTGAAGATTTTACCATGACTGACACTTTTTTTTTTTTTAATGGCCTTGTTAAGTGTACCAGGCCCTGTACTGAGCACTGGGGTAGATACAAGATAGGTTGGACACAGTCCATGTCCCACACAGGGCTCAGTTTTCATCCCCCTTTTACCAATGAGGTAACTGAGGGATCAGAGAAGTGAAGCGACTCGTCCAAGGTCACACGGCACACAAGGGGTGAGTTGGGATTAGAAATCAGGTCCTTCTGACTATCCACTAGGCCACGCTGCTTCTCCAGAAGACTTCCGAATCGTTGCTTATGTCACTACTAGCAGGTGTTTTACATCCTGGACACTCATTTTTCTCTCACTATTTTAAATTATATCAAACTACAAGAGCACCAAGAACTTTGAAGTGCAGAAATTAGGCTGGGCAGAGGTTTGGAAGCGTATCGATCAATTGCATTTATTGAGCGCTTACTGTGTGCAGAGCATTATATGAAGCACTCAGGAGAGTGCAATAGAGCAGAGCTGGTAGACACTTTTCCTGTCCAAAATAATAATGATGGTACTTGTACTTGTTAAGCGCTTACTATGTGCAGAGCACTGTTCTAAGCGCTGGGGTAGACACAGGGGAATCAGGTTGTCCCACGTAGGGCTCACAGACTTCATCCCCATTTTACAGATGAGGTAACTGAGGCACAGAGAAGTGAAGCGACTTGCCCACAGTCACACAGCTGGCAAGTGGCAGAGCCGGGATTTGAACTCATGACCTCTGACTCCAAAGCCCGGGCTCTTTCCACTGAGCCACGCTGCTTCTCTAATAAGAAGCTTATCATTCAGAGGAGAAGACAGACATTAATATAAATCGAATTAAGGATATTAAGGATATGTATATAAGTGCTGCGGGGCAGAGAGGAGGGTGGATAAAGGGTGCAAAATCAAGCCCAAGGGAGATGTAGATGGGAATGGAAGAAGAGGAGATCAGGCCTTAGGTGGGGAAGGTCCCTCGAAGATGTGCTTTGAATAAGGATACGAAGTTGGGGAGAGTGACTGTTGGATATGAAAAGGGAAGGCATTCCAGGCCACAGGCAGGATGTGGGAAAGTGGTCGGTGGTGAGATAGGCGAGACAGAGGTACGGTGAATAGGCTGGTATTAGAGGAGAGAAGTCATAACAGGGCTGGGTTGTATTCAGAAAGCACGAGGTAAGGAGTTTGCTTTTGGATGCGGAGGTGGATGGGCAACCACTGGAGGTTCTCAAGGGATAGGGAAACCCGAACTGTTTTGCAAAAAAACGACAGGGGCCGCAGAATGACAAATGGACTGGAGTGGGGAGAGACGGGAGGCAGGCAAGGAAGCTGATGCAGTAATCATGGTGGGACAGAATAAGTGCCTGCATTATCAGAGTAGTACTTTAGATGGAGAGAAGAGGGTGGATTTTAGCGATGCCGTGAAGGCTGAACGGACAGGATTTGGTGACAGTGTTTGGGTTGAATGAGAGATGAGCTGAAAATAATACCGAAATTATGGGCTTGGGAGACAGGGAGGATGGCAGGGGTGCCTACATGGATGGGAAAGTCCATGGGAAGACAGGGTTCAGGTGGGAAGATAAGGAGCTCTGTTCTGGACTTGTTTAGTTCGAGATATCAGCGGGACATCCAAGTAGAGACGTCCTGAAGTCAGGAGGAGATGCAGGACTGCAGAGAAAGAGAGCTAAGGGCTGGAGATGTAGATATGGGAATCATCACAGAGAGATGGTAGCTGAAGCCAAGGGAGCAAATGAGTTCTTCAAGGGAGTGGGTGTAGACAGAGAATAGGAGGAGATCCAGAACTGAGCCTCGAGGAACACCCCCTTCCCCCCCCCCCGCCACATTTAGTGGGTGGGAGGCAGAGGAAGGGATGGAGAAGGAGCTGCCAGGGAGACAGGAGAACCAGGAGAAGATGGTGTCAGTGAAGCCAAGGTTGGATCGTGTTTCCAGGAGGGGGTGGTACACAGCGTCCACGGCAACAGAAACGTCAAGGAGGACTGCGACAGAGTAATAGTCACTGGATGTGGCCAGAGGAGGTGGTCACTGGTGACAGGCCGGTTTCTTTGGGGTGGATGGGGTGGAAGCCAGATCGGAGGGGTTCAGAGAGGGAATTGGAAGAGAGGAAGTGGAGACTGGGCACACACAAGCCGCTCACCGAGTTTGGAGAGGAATGGCAGGAGGGAGTTGGGGCGATAAATGGAGGGAGACGTAGAGTCAAAGGGGACACAGCTGCAACATATCCTACCCAATGTTATGCAAAACCAATTCTTCCTACACTGAATCTACTTGCTCACAATCTGTGTTAGTATCAAATGACCAAAAGCAAATGATATAAATGAGTCCCACTTACTAAGCAACAACAGTGGAAACAGTCACCATATTCCAATTCTCCACTGCAGCTGCAAAAAGCAACAGAGCAAATGCAAGCCAGCCTTCCCCCACGGGCTTTAGGGCTTTATCACCAGACTGTCCCGATGACCCCATTATTCCCAGGCGTTCCTGTAATTCCTGCTTGCTAGCCAGTTTTAGGCACCTTCAAGTGACGGGCAGCTCATACCACTAACCATGAGACATCGCTGGGCTAGTCTCCATTGCCATTGGCTTTTTCTGCCATCTGCCAGAGGATTCCCGTGACCCCCGCCCTTTTCCTCGCCCCAGTGAGCTCATCCAAGGCTTGCTCCACGCCCCAGTGGCGGTCTTGAGCCAACCCTTACTTATGGGGAGTGGGCGGTGAATCAATAAACTGGACTAAGCGCTTCAGGAAAAGAGAAATCAGAAAGTTGAAGAATATTTACATAGCGTTGTGAGGCTGGGGGGAGTACAAAGGTGGCTTCGGGGAACCAAACCCCAGCCCCTGCTCTCCTGCCCCCGATAGATGACCGATCGGCTGCCGGTCAGAGGGCGAAGCCAATCGTCTAGCGCCTGCACTGATGAAACGGACCGGACTGGACGGGGAAGATGATTACCTTAGATCACTCTCGTGTTCTCCAGACATCCCTTTGGAAGGGAAGGTGACCTAACCTGCCCACTCCACCACCCCAGCCTAACTACAGAGGGCTCTCTGAAGTCCAAAAGGAAACTACTGCCATCCAGAGCCGGTTCCCCCACTTGAATAATAGTGATAATAATGGCAGTTGTTAAGAGCTTACTATGTGCCAAGCACTGTTCTAAGCGCTGGAGTAGACACAAGGTAGTAAGGTTGTCCCACGTGGGGCTCGTGGCCTTAATCCCCATTCTGTAAATGAGGTAACTGAGGCCCAGAGAAGTTGAGTGCCTTGCCCAAGGTCACACAGCAGACAAGCGGAGGAGCCGGGATTAGAACCCATGTCCTCGGGCTCCCAAGCCCTGGCTCTTTCCGCTAAGCCACACTGCTTGAAGCAGGGCCTAGCCAGCCGCGACTCCCTTCCTTACCCTGGAACTGAAGCCCAGGTCAGGAAAGCGCCCTAACAGCTTACCTACCGCTCAAGTTAGGGGGGAACCGGAACGAATGCTCTCGGCAGCATTTTCTGCCTTCATCTGGAGTTCTGAATAGCATA
The DNA here is from genome assembly GCF_004115215.2 of Ornithorhynchus anatinus. Lineage (NCBI taxonomy): Eukaryota > Metazoa > Chordata > Mammalia > Monotremata > Ornithorhynchidae > Ornithorhynchus > Ornithorhynchus anatinus. Next base: position 22,496,149 of record NC_041734.1, read on the forward strand.
TTTATAGGCTCAACATTCATGAAGTCATGCCCTGAGAACCTTCAATTTAAGAACATAAATCATCTTTGAATGTATACCCATCTTATCTAGCATTCTCCTGTTATTTCCCAGCTGGGCTACGTTTGCCGGAGACTCTCGTACTTCCCGCTTTACTCCAGCTTGGTGGATCGTGTTGCAGACCCAGAACACACTCGTGCTGTGGGAAGAACATGTCCTACTTCCAGACTGTGTAAGGAAAATAGGACTGGATCTGTCCATTGTTAGACTGTACCCTCCCAAGCGCTTAATACAGTGCTCTGCGCTAAGTGCTCAATAAATATGACTGACTGAATGAAAACAGGCATTATGGCAGAACTGAAACTATAATTACAGCATCTCACGGGGCAGGAAGCAATGTGGCCTAGTAGATAAAGCACGGTCTGGGACTCAGAGGGCCCAAAACTCATTTGGAGTTTTGAATGGCATATTTATAGGCTCAACGTTCATGAAGTCACGCCCTGAGAACCTTCAATTTGAGACCATAAATCATCTGAGGAAAACATCCCAGCTCTGCCCCTTGCCTTCTGTGTGACCTTGGGCAAGTCGTTTAACTTCCCCGTGGCTCCGTTCCCTCATCTGTAAAATGGGGATTTAGACTGTGACCGCATATGGGAGAGGGACGGTGTCTGACTTGATAGTTCATACCAACCCCAGAGCTTAAATACCATAAAAAACACCCCACAATAATAAAAGAAAGAGCGTCAGGAGAGGGACAGGAGTTGGGCTTATGAGGGCGAGGCCTCGACTGGGGGGCTGCTTCTGGGACCCCACCCACGTTACTGTCTATGCAGGGAGCCCCTGGGTACCCACGGGATCTACGACGCTCTGGGCTAGACGCAATAACCGCCGTCCCATATGGCTCCCACGTCACATGCTCAGTCACTGACGTCTCATTCGCCACCTCTTCATCTATCTCTCATCCCCTTAACAGTTGTTGCCTTAGGAGACCTTCGGTGTTCCCATACGCTTTTCCTAAACGCTCACTTGCTCGGGGGGTCCAAAGTGCTGCAAGTCAGAATGGATTTTCTCCTAAGAATGAGGCTACACACAGGGAATTGGTTCCTGAATCAAGGTCACATATCCTAATCTTACCAAAGTTACCCAGAATAGCTCACTCAACTCTAGATGTAATGTATCTACACTGTGGTGTCAGAAAGGTTCTACAATAGAAAAGCCAACTTGTACTTTCATGGAAATAAAGAGGACGCACTGATCACCCCCAGTAACTCTCCCCGGCACTCGGGTACCCCACCCCTTACCTTTCCAGCACTCCCCGTTCCCCTCCCAGCTCCTCCCTGTTACTAAACTGCCCACCTCGCTCCTGCTGCCAGTGAACTAGAGCCGTAAGGAGGCTATGCTGCAAAAGTTGAAGCTGACAACTTGAAACAGCTGCAAACTTGAAACAGCGAGTAAATCGACAAATATTTTAAATGCTGTCTGACTCAACGCCAAACGTCATTTTATTTCTATGGTATTTGTTAAATGAGCATTGTGACTCAGACAGTGAACTTAGCACTGGGATGGATACTTGCTAATCAGGTTGGACACAGTCCACATCCCAAGCGGGGTCACGGTTTTAATCCCCATTTTACGGACGAGCTAATTTCGGCACAGAGAAGTGAGGTGACTTACCCCGGGCCATACAGCAGACGAGTGGCAGAGTTGGGAACAGAACCCAGATCTCCTGACTCCCAGGTCTGTGCTTCTTACTAAATTGAGGCCAGCCTACACTTCACTGCTCCCTTCATGAATCGCCTGCTGCAGTCCCACTACTAGCTCAGGGGCGGGGATGGCTTTCTCGTAGCAGGTAGGTGACTACTGGTGACTGCATTTTAAAACCACCTGGATCTATATTGCCTGGTCACTCTTTGACAAGAGGCCCACGATGAAGAAATTAAGTACCTGGAGGCAGTGTGCCCTAGTGCAAAGAGCAGGGGCCTGGGAGTCAGAGGACCTGAGTTCTAACCCTGACCATCACTTATCTGCTGTGTGACCTTGGGTATATCACTTAGCTACTCCTGCCTCAGATTCCTTATCTGTAAAATGGGGATTAAGACTGTGAGCCCCACATGGAGCAGGGGCTGTGTCCAACTCCATCATCTTGTAGCTACCTCAGTGCTTAGTACAGTGCCTGGCACATAATAAACCCTTAAACACCACAATTATTATACAACCTGGTTGGACTCCTGGACATTGAAGCCACAAGGCCCAAAGGATATCTCTCCAAGAGATCTTTCAGAGGGCCACTCTTCCCCGAACCCCCAGTCATTTTATTTTTATTTTACTTTGGAGAAGCCCCACAAAATATTAACAGCAGCAAATGTAGATGGGGCAGCCAGGTGATTCCTCGCTTGTCATATTCCAACCTTAATAATAATAATAATAATGATGATGATGGTATTTGTTAAGCGCCTACTATGTGCCGAGCATTGCTCTAAGTGCTGGGGTAGATACAGTGCAATTAGGTTGTCCCACATGGAGCTCACAGTCTCAACCGCCATTTTACAGATGAGGTTACTGAGGCCCGGAGAAGCAGCGTGGCTCAGTGGAAAGAGCATGGGCTTTGGAGTCAGGGCTCATGAGTTCGAATCCCGGCTATGCCACTTGTCGGCTGTGTGACTGTGGGCGAGTCACTTAACTTCTCTGGGCCTCAGTTCCCTCATCTGTAAAATGGGGATGAAGACTGTGAGCCCCACGTGGGACAACCTGATTCCCCTATGTCTACCCCAGCGCTTAGAACGGTGCTCGGCACATAGTAAGCGCTTAACAAATACCAACATTATTATTATTATTATTGAAATGACTTACCCAAGGTCACACAGCCTTTTAGAAGGCTCACCTCTCCACTGGCCAGCTAAAGGGACCACCGACAAGGTCTGAGCACTTTTTCATCACTAAATCAACCCCTGCTCTTCCAAAGCCAAAAGTACTATCCAACCAAAACAAACGCATAATAACGCCAAGCACTTTACTAAGGGCATAACTGATTTGGGCACAGTCCCTGTCCTATCTGGGGCTCTCAGTATAAGTAGGAGGAAGCAGGATTTAATACCTATTTTGTCTTGCCTTATGCCGCCGAGTCATTTCCGACCCGCAGCGACATCACAGACACATCTCTCCCAAAACGCCCCGCTCTCCACCTGCAATCATTCTGATAGTGGATCCAGAGAGTTTTCTTGGAGAGTGGATCCAGAGAACTCCTCCCTCGACTCTCCCCCGTGCCGCTGCTGCCCAGCGTGACTGAGTTTTGACTTGTAGCAGATGGCCTTCCACTCGCTAGCCACTGCCCGAGCTAGAAATGGAATGGACAGGCCTCCGCTTGACTCTCCCTCCCTTAGCCGAGACTGGTAGAGGACTGGAAACTCACCGGGTGCGACCCTGAGAGGGAAATCCCTATTTTACAGATGAGGAAAGAGGGAGAGAGGTGGAAATGACTTGCCTAAGGTCACATAGCAGGCACGTGGCAGAGCCAGGATTAGAACCCAGGTCCTCTGACTCCCGAGCCCATGCTCTTTCCACTTGCCCAGACTGCTTCAAGTGTCATGAGTAGGTTAGGCCAAAAGCCTAGTCCACCCAGACCAAGACCCTGTCAGCAGGGATGGTCGTCCACCAGGCTGCCCGGCGTCCATGACTGAAACGGGCCAACTAGTATCCTTTTCAACTTTTAACTTTTCCTCTCGTGACTCGTTGTGGGGTGTTCATCCATGAGTTTTAGGAAATTGATATTCTGAAGGAAAAACCAAACCATCTTAAATATAGTATATTAATCTAGGACCTATAACAATCTGCTGTTTTCTGAGTGGTGACTGTGCGCAGAGCACTGTGCAAAACGGTTTGGTATTTCAAAGCAGCTACAGAACATTTTTGTTCTGTCTGGCTACTAAAGAAGAATGTGCAAATATTGCTTAAAATAGAAAATATGCATATCCACTCCTTCCACAATAATTATAAGGATGGAATTTTCTTCCACCCACAGCATCAAGTGAGAATAACAAAAGGAGAGTCGCAAAGGACTAATATTACATTTTGAGACTGACCTTATTTTTTTTGGGCAGTAGCCATCTGCCAAGATAAAGCTTAGCGACTACCCATCAGAAGAAAACAGAGCCAAATGGATGTACAACTTTTGGAGGGATAGAGAAATAAAAAATTAGCCTCCCAAATCCACCTAAAAATGCACCAGATTTAAGAAGGTTCATTAGGGAACTTCTGAGATTAATGTTGGTTAAGGGAAATCCTTTATCATTTCCTTTTGAAATGCCAGTGTTACCTCAGTGCGGCTATCTCGAGACTGAATAAGGGTACGGTATGTATCAATGCAGTAATAATAATAACGATGGTATTTGTTAAGCGCTTACTACGTGCCAAGCACTGTTCTAAAGTGCTGGGGTAATCAGGTTGTCCCACGTGGGGTTCATAGTCTTAATCCCCATTTTACAGATGTGGTAACTGAAGGACAGAGAGTTGAAGTGGCTTGCTCAAGATGATGATGATGATGGCATTTGTTTAGCGCTTACTATGTGCAAAGCACTGGTCTAAGCGCTGGGGAGGATACAAGGTGATCAGGTTGTCTCACGTGGGGCTCATGGTCTTCATCCCCATTTTGCAGATGAGGTAACTGAGGCCCAGAGAAGTGAAGTGACTTGCCCAAAGTCACGCAGCTGACAAGCGGCGGAGCCGGGATTTGAATCCATGACCTCTGACTCCCAAGCACACGGCAGACTAGTTGTGGAGCCGGGATTAGAACTCATGTCCTCTGACTCCCAAGCCTGGGCTCCTTCTGCTGCTGCTTCTCGCTATTAACTGAGCACCTGGGCTCAGAGCGCCAAGTCAGGCCCTTAAGAGAACAAACAAAAGGAGGAAAAGCTGGAAATTCCTGAAGGGCAGGAGCTGAGATAAAGAGGGTGTGATGGGCTCCAGTAATGGTTTTGGGGTATGTCTGCAGCAGAGAGGAAGGAGCCAGAGAAGAATACGTGATTAAAGATAGCAAGCAGTAAGAGAGGGGAAGAGGAGGGGAGCAAGCATTTTTCAGAAGTGTAAAAGAAAGGGGGTCCAGAAACAAAGAGAACAAGTGTCAGTCACTGAAGTGCTACGGAGAGCTTACTATGTGCAGGACGCTGTACTCATTCGATCGCATTTATTAAGCGCTTACGGCATGCAGAGAACACAGTACTGTGTGAAGAGCGCTTGGTAAATTATGCTAGAAATTTACTGTCATTTATCGGGCATTTTCTGGGTGCGGAGCTTTCAACCAGGTCATTAGGAAAATCCGTCACGTAGAGTCATGGTCTCTACCTTCAACGAAAGACCTCAGTGGACGAATATTACAGGTAAAAGACACTTCAACTTCCCCCAAGACCTCGACTTGCAAATGGCCCTTGAACAGACAACTACCCAAAGGACAAGTGAAGAGCAGTGACTATTATCAGTGGGAAACTTTGCAGGCCTCTGGGTTTCTCTCTGATCTCGTCGGCCCCCTACGTTAATTCAGCAGCAAGACTAGCGCGTGGTCCTGAGAAATGCTGTTGTTTGGGCATGGGACGTTTCAAGGGCCAGGTACTTTTCAGGGCCCCAAGGTCGGGGAGAACGAACATTGATCGGAGCGGGATGAGTAGGGGCGATGGAGCCATTCGGCCAGGTTCCCCTCCGCCAGGGAGTTCCTCCTCACTGTTTGAGGAGGCCTTTGGCCACTTCTAAAATTTAAAACTGTATATGGGCTGGAGGAGAGAGTCAACTTCCTCTCGACCGCAATCTGCCATAACAAACTGACCACTTCAACAAGTGCATTTTCTCACAGGCAAGAGTTAAAACATGATTTCCTTCGCGTCTATAAAAAAGTATTTCTATTGTCTCCTAGGGTACCGTCAGCTGCGCCATGGCATATATTCTCACTATCAGTAGAGAGGGGGATATTTACATCATTCAGTCATAAAAGTCAACCTTTGCATCTATTTTTTTCCCAGATGAGTCAACAGAGTGATCATTGGGTACGCTGCCTTCATTTCTTCATTCATTTGTGAGAAAGAATGGGCTGGAAGCAGCTAAAGCTACAAAGAATTGATTTAAAGAGCTGCTAGAATTAAATTGCTAGCTCCTCTGCAACAGGCTACATTTTTATGCCCTGCCAGTCACATTCCCCAGGATGTAATTCCTTCAAATTGGGGGTTTCAATTTTTTAAGCTGTATCCCTGGAATCTCAAGGTTCCTCCTTTCTCCACAGTGACCAGGCCCTCCTTCAAAATCTTCTCACTGTCCCCAGCCTACCTGAAGCACATCGGTGGGAACGGATAACACCAAAAAAAAAAAATTAATTGAAAAAAAAAACCCACAGTCCCGCAGCACCCCTCCCCCTCCTGTCTCCAAACTGATGGCCATACTGGCCTAAACCCGGGCTTTAAAATCCCCCTGGGTTACCCCTTACTCCATAGGAATCAATATGCCAGAATTGGGAAGGATTAAAAAAAAAGAGTATTGCTAAACGAGCTTTCAAATTTTAAAGTTGAAATTTGTCTTGAGAGACTAGGGGCGACATTATTAATTCTATTTTCCCCACATGCATTATCAGGAGTCACCCACTTTAATAAAACATTGAGAGGGAACCATAGCAAATAAGAAGAGATCTCCAGCTCGGTGACCTGGAGAGTACTTGAACAGTCGGTGAAGAGGAGACGTTGGATGCCTCCTCTTGCTGACTGTTTGACTTTCTGCCCCTGCCCCTACTCTCTTCCTGGCTCCTTTCCTTCCTCTTATCCGGACTCTTATCTGGATCCTGGAGTGTTGTTCCTGGAACGGTCTGAATGCGGAGCCGCCTGGGAAACGCAGAGGTCCCATTTCCCAACCTCACTTCCCGGCTTCTGGGAGTTAGAGCAGTAGCCCTCAGATCTGTCGGTCCAGGATTTTTGGGGGGCAGGGTAAAACTCTTTTCAGGGCAACTCTAGAGGGTGGGGAGAGAAAGTGGGTAGCCATGCCATTTTTCAAACCTCAGCTATTTCCCCAGAGGGGGCCGTGAAAAACGGGAGTGTTGAGATTAATAATTATTGTACTTCTAACACAAACTGTGCGCAGAGCCCTGTTCTAAGCACTGGGAAAGAAGACACACGGGGGATCAGACACAGCTCTGTCCCCCATGGGACTCACAATCTAAGAATGAAAAGTGGGAGAGAGGAGCGGCAAACAGACACATTCTAATAATTTCATTATTATTAGGTCCTATATGCTCAGGAGAGCGTCAAGAGCCAGCCAGGAAACACCTCGATGGAGAAAACAGTCTTCTGGAGGGGTAACCAAGAGGCTAGAGAACTATCTGGAAATTCCCAACTTCCCCCCCACCCAAGCACTCGTCCTCAAGAACATACAGACCCTATTTTGTGAAGGAATCGCCCCACTAGCCAAAGTCGGCAGGGGTTTAGGTCCATTCTTTCCTTCAAGGTTTCATTTTTTCTTTAGGACACAGCTTGAGAGCTGAGGTCAACTTGATGACTGCCACGCACACTTTAAAACTTTAAAATCTGGTCTGAAAGGGGAGAAGGTTCTTTACTTCCCTCCTGAGACCCTTGTCCATTTGCTGACAGTAACTGAAATTTCTCTCAGAGAAGGCCACATAGGGAGAGGTGATGACTAAAGTTTGACAAGTAAACTGGATGGTAAATCTGCATGAAACTTGCCCTGTAAATCTGAGTTAATAGTATTTTGATTTGAGGAGAACGGGCAGCTTTTGATTAAAGAATTTGAGTGCCAAACCACGTTAGAATTTAGTCCTGATTTTTAAATGTACTTTTTTTTCAAAAAATGAGAGAGAGTGTGAGTGAGTGTGTGTGAGAGAATGCTAACCCCACCTTCAACCTAGTTTTTCCCAAAAAGTCAAACTGGAGTTGCAAAACACCTCATTGTGTGGAAGCAATGACTATATTACCTCATGGTATATGATTAGAAGGTTTTTTCCCACTTAACTACTAAATATAGAGGCATTTGCTTTTTTAAAAAAACTCATCTTAACACAATGCATTTTGACAATCCATTTTTTGGTAGTGTTTACTATAAGTATTTAGCCGCCCCTCCTGGAAATAACTTTCATAATCCTGTGTTTCTCTGGATGTCAAACCAAACACCGTATCTTCCCTTCTAAATGCTCCCCGCCACCTAGCTGGCCCATCCCGGTTGAACAACACTTAAATCTAATAATAGTAATAATAAAATAATAATAGTAGTATTCCTTAAGCCCTTACTATGAGTCAAGCACAAGATAATCAAGTCAAATAACGTCTCTCCCCAACATGGGGCTCTATGTCTAAGTGTGAAAGAGAAGAGGCATTGAATTCCCGCTTTCCAGATGAGCAAACTGAGGCCCAGAGAAGTTAAGAGACATGCCCAAGGATGACACCACCATCCTCCCTGTTTCTAAAGCTCACAACTCGGACTCTTCATTCTCTTTCACTTCTCACAGCCAGTCTGTTAGATCCTGTCACTTTTTCCACCACCACATTTCCCAGACCCACCCATTCCTCTCCCTCCAAAAGCCACCACCCTAATCTAGGCCACCATCATATCCTGGTTTAATTACTCTATCAGCCTCCACCCTGGGCTCCCGGACTCCACCCTCTCCTGGTCACATTTCAGTCTGCTGCTCGGGTCATCTTTTCAGAACATTCTGCACAGGTCTCTCCTCTTCACTAAAACCTCCAGAGGATACGCGTGCAAACTAAAACTACCGACCATTGGCTTCATGGCGCTCCAGGGGCTCTCTCATCACCTTTCTACCCTCTCTTCTCCTAGTATATTCCTGCTTGCATGCTCCGTTCCTACCAGAATCACCTTCTCACCAGGCCCTATTCTACACCTCCCACCTTTGACCCCTGGCTCACGTCCTTCCTCCTGCCCGGAACTCCCTTTCTCTTCAAAATTCACTGGAAAAAAGCCTTTCAGGAAGCCCACCTCTTCCAAGAGACTTTCCCACATAAAATATTTCTCTCCTAGTTCCATCTTCCCTACTATCATCTCAGCACTTTTCAACTTGCTACTTCTCATTGCCCTTCGGTGGTAACAATAATAATCACTTAAACACTATCATTATTATTATGTGCCAAACATTATACTAAAGGTTAGGGTAGAAACAAGACAATCAAGTTGGCCACGGTCCCTGTCCCACACAGGACTCTCACTCTACAGAGGAACGACATGTAGAATGGTACACATTTTACAGACTCTTATGATTTCAGTATTTCTATCTCCTACATGTAAATTATTTTGTTTCTCCTCCCACTCTGGAGTGTAAGGTCTATAGGGGTTGCTTAAGCTCGTTGTGAGCAGGGAACGGGTCTAACTTTGGTATTGGTCTAACTTTGGTATTGTACTCTCTCAAGCACTTAGTAGAGTGCTCTGCGCATGGTAAGTGCTCAATACACGCCACTGATTCAAGCGCTCAGAATGGTGCTCTGCATATAATGGATGAGCTCAAGGCGAGAGAAGAGGAGCTGCATTTCAGCCAGCCCTGCTCTTGGCCGACCTGTCCGGAGGCTTCTGGAATGCAATTAGACTTCTCCTATGCTAAGTTTTCATCTGTAGGATAAATTTGTCATTTACTGCTTAGAAATGAGGAACTGAAGCTGGAGACCTTAGTGAAAACGGTGGTAGATGCCATGACTTTGTGCCAACTGACTGTTCCCTGCCCGTGATCCCCGGACGGACTTCCAGCCTCGTGGCCTCCTCCCCCCTCCACCGCAGCCGCGGGTGGAGCAGAGGGAGGCCGCCCACACCCCCATACCAGCCACCGGCCGGGGGGAAGACCGACCTGGTGGAAGCGAGCACACGTAGATGGCACAGGGACAGCAGAACTCTAGCAGCTGTTCCAATATTGGGGTAGTTTGATATGACTAATTGGTAGATTGAGAGAACTTGCCTGTGCAAGCAGACGCACGGGCCACGTTGTGCTGCCACTTTGGTTGCTTGGGATGCCGGGCAGTTGTCCCTTTTGCCTCTGTCTCATGATCCCCGCTAAGCTGGTCTAAAAAAAAGAGCTACTCCTTACTTGATAGAGCCACGTAATAATAATAATAATAATGATGGTATCTGTTAAACGCTTACTATGTGCCAAGCACTGTTCTAAGCGCTGGGGGAGATACAAGATGATCAGGTGGTCCCACGTGGAGCTCACCGTCTTCATACCCATTTTACAGACGAGGTAAATGAGGCACAGAGAAGTCAAGCGCCTTGCCCCAAGTCACGCAGCTGACAAGTGGTGGAGCCGGGATTAGAACCCACGACCTCTGACTCCCAAGCCTGGGCTCTTTCCACTGAGCTGTGCTGCTTCTCTTATACCTTCAAGACCTTGACAGAGTGGCTGAAGCGGGAATGGCCGTACCGTGGGTTACATTTTCTCAGACTCACAGGCAATTAATTAGGTGCCAGCTCCAATATTTAAAGCCGAACCCTACAGGTACAGCTTCCACCGTAAAGGCCTCATCCCTTTTTCTTGTTCTTGACCCTAGCTGCTTTCCCGCTCCCAAACTTGTCCCTTCCCCACCGCCTCCGTCTTCTCGTTCCCCTACCACCAAATGCCCCTGTTGACCAGCACTTCCTTCCTTGGTTTGAACTTCCATCTCAGCAATGACCAGAGCGGAGGCCACGGTCATCGGGATGAAGTAGGGGAGGAAGGGAAAGATGGGATGTGCTCTTGGGTCCCCTTCTTGTCACACAAGCATTCCCGCCCCAATACGGTCCGACCACTTGAATATTATTTGCTCTTTGACAGCATGGGGAAAACTCCCAGAATTAGACAATCTCTTTCACTCTGCACATGTTTTATAGCAAAGGCTCAAGTACAGGGATACAAACTCCCCTACTAAAACGGGACGGTCAATAAAAGTAAAATAGAACTGAGAAGCAGCGTGGCCTAGTGTGAAGAACATTGGCCTGGGAGTCAGAAGACCTGGGTTCTAATTCCAGCTCCGGCACTTACTTGCTGTGTGACCTTGGGCAATCACTTCTCCACGCCCCAGTTCCCTAGTATGTAAAATGGCGATTCAGTACCTGTTTTCCTTCCAATTTCCCACGGGCGACAGGGCTAGGCCTGACCCGCCTTAGCACTTACTAATGTGCCGTGGGTAGAAAGCATTTCAATACCACAATGACTGATATTGAATCTGGTTCATCTAGAATTAGGAATGAAATGGCTTTAGTAATAGACGGAATCTCCCGCCGGGAATGATGGGTGGACCTCGTCCCGAGACTTTGGGACCAAGAACCTGCGAAGAGGAAAGGGTGCAAAAGGAGCAGGTGGTTTCTGTCCACGTTCACAAGCAGACCCGGACAAAGAAGCCCCCATCTCTCCGACTCTCTCTCTCTCTCCCTCCTGCGTCGCCTATGTGCATTTGATAGTCACCCCATCACTCGGTATTTCTGTACATATCTGTAATTTTATTGCCATTGTTCTTTTATTGCCATTGTTCTTGTCTGTCTGTCTCCTCCGATTAGACTGTAAGCCCATCAAACGGCAGGGACTGTCTCTATCTGTTACCGACTTGTTCATTCCAAGTGCTAATACAGTGCTCTGCACTGTAAGTGCAGAGTGAAGTGGAAGTAAGTGCTCAATAAATACTATTGAATGAATAAATACTATTGAATGAATAATTTATTTATATCAGTGCCGGTCTCCCCATTTGGACTGCAAGTTACTTGTGGGCAGGAAATGTGTCCATCAACTCTGTTGAACTGTACTCTCCCTGGAGTTTAGTAGTGCTCTGCACAGAGTGAGTCCTCAATAAATACCAATTTTAAAAAGCAGGTCTTTTGATTCTCAGAGCAGTGCTCTTCATACTGAACCATCAGCAGGGCCCACAGAATTGACATATGAATTATAAGAGTAATACTAATTGAATTATAAGAGTAATCCTAATACTAATTATAGGAGTAATATTTTTTCAGCTCTTATCATTGAGCCAAACACTATACTAAGCACTGGGGTAGATACGACAAAATTAAGTCCCATGTGGGGCTCGCAGTCTAAGTAGGAGGGAGAACAGGTATTATTGAGCACTTACTGCATGGACTGTACTGAACATCTGTACTAAGCAGAGTTCACTCATTCATTCAATAGCATTTATTGAGCGCTTACTGTGTGCAGTACACTATACTAATCGCTTGGAAAGTATAATACAGCAATAAAGAGAGACAATCCCCTCCCACAACTGGCTCACAATCTAGAGGGGGGAAGATAGACAGCAATACAAATAAACAGGCATATAAATATAAATAGAATTATAGATCTATAGATATACACTTAAGTGCTGTAGGGCAGGGAGGGGGGGGAAAAGCAAAGGGAACGAGTCAGGGTGATGTGGAAGGGAGTGGGAGAAGAGGAAAAGCGGGGCTTAGTCTGGGAAGGCCTCTTGGAGGAGGTGTGCCTTCAGGAGGGCTTGGGGGGAGGGGAGGGAGATGAGCAATTATCTGGCGGATTTGAGGAGGGAGGGCGTCCAGGCCAGAGGCAGGACGTGGGCCAGGCGTCGGTGGCGGGACAGATGAGATCGAGGCACGGTGAGAAGGCTAGCACCAGAGGAGCCAAGTGTGCGGGCTGGGAATGTAGAAGGAGAGAAGGGAGGTGAGGTAGGAGGGGGCGAGGTGATAGACAGCTTTAAAGCCAATACTGAGGAGTTTTTGTTCGATATGGAGGTGGAAAGGCAACCACTGGAGATTTTTGAGGCACGGGGTTTCATGCCCTGAATGTTTCTGTAGAAAGATAACCCGGGCAACGGAGTGAGTTTTGGACTGAAGTGGGGAGAGGCACGGGGTTGGCAGGTCAGAAAGGAGCCTGATGCAGTAATTTAGGCGGGATAGGATGAGTGACTGCACTAACGTGGTAGCGGTTTGGATGGAGAGGAAAGGGAGGATCTTGGCGATGTTGTGAAGGTGAGAGTGACAGGATTTGGTGATGGATTGGATATGTGGGCTGAATGAGACTGGAGTCTAGGATGACTCCAGGATTACAGGCTTGTAAAATGGGAAGGCTGGTTGTGCCGTCTACAGTGTCGGGAGAGGTCAGGAGAGGACAGGGTTAAGGAGGGGAGATAGAGAGCTCTGTTTTGGACATGTTGAATTTGAAGTGGTGGGAGGACATCCAACTAGAGATGTCCTAAAAGCAGGAGGAGATGCGAGGAGAGAGAGAGAGAGAGAGAGAGTCAGAGAGAGACAGAGAGGGAGAGAGGGAGGAAGGGAGAGAGGGAGAGAGAGAGAAAGGGAGAGAGAGAGAACGAACAGGGGAGGAGATGTGGATTTGGGTATCATCCACAAAGACAGGGTAGTTGAAGCCGAGGGAGCAAACAAGCTCTCCAAGGGAGTGAGGGTGGATGGAGAATAGAAGGGGACCAAGAACCGAATCTGAAGGCCAAAAAGGACAAACGTGAAATGGACAAGGAAGGCCTGATGTTTAGATTTCTGTCCAGCAGCGTTCAGCGGCTCGAGTGTAACAGCGAAGGAGGAGGACAGTGCAGGTGATCCGGGCGCGAGAGCAATGTAGGGATAGGGGAGCGAGTGAGTTGAATTGAGCAGAGAGGGTGGTGCTGACAGCATCTATTTGGTCATCATGAGTGGACAGACATTGTATGGAGGCTAGGTGGGGAGTGATGTGCTGAGAGAGAAGGATGAGGGTCGAGAGATTGGAGGCCTCTGTGGGGGAAAAGTACAGATTTATGAGGAGGAGTGTGGGAGAGGAGGCGAGTGAGTGGGTTGTGGTCAGAGAGAGGGATTTCAGCGTTGGTGAGGATAGAGATTGTGCAGTGGTTTGAGATGATGAGATCGAGTGTGTGTCCAAGTTGGTGGGTGTGGGGGGGGTGGGGTGGAGCAGACGGTCTGTGGAGTTGAGGAGTGATAGAAGGTGGGTGGCAGAGGGGTCACCGGGTTGGTAAATATGTTCCCTGCCCACAGGGATCATTCAATCTAGAGGGGAAGACGGACATTACATAAGTGCTGGGCGTGGGGAGAATATCCAGTGTATAAAGGGTACAGATCCAAGCACAGAGGCTACACAGAGGGGAGAGGGAGAAGGGGAAAATGAGTGCTTAGGTGAGGAAGGCCTCTTGGAGATGTGCTTTTAATAAGTATTTGAAGGCAGGGAGAGGGGTGATCAGACATATTTAAAGGGGGAGGGAGTTCTAGGCCAGAAGGAATGATATGGGGAAAGGGTCAGCAGTGAGACAGGTTGAGATTGAGGTACAGTGAGCAGGTTGGCTTTGGAGAGGGAAGCAAGTGGGCTGTTGGTGGTAGTAGGAAATCAGCTTGTTTGAGTACTTTTAAAGCCAACAAAAAGGAATTTCTGTTTCTCGTGGAAGTGGATGGGCAGTCACTGGAGGCTTGTGAGCAGTGGAGAGATGTGAACTGAACTTTTTTTTGAGAGAAATGATCTGAGCACGTGAGCGAAGCGAGGAACCAAGTGGAGAGAGACAGAGGCAGGGAGGTCAGAGAGGCGGCTGAGTCGAGATGGAAACGCTAAATGCTTGGGTTGGCGCGGCAGTAGTTTGGATGGAGAAAGAAACGAATTTTGGCGATGTTGCAAAAGTGTAACTGACAGGATTTAGTGACAGATTCAATACGTAGATTAAATTAGAAGAGTCGAGGATAACGCCAAACTTATGGACTTGTGTGACAGGGAAGACATTTACGCTGTCTACGGTGATGGGAAAGATGGGGAGCATTTTGGTGGGAAGATGAGGACTTGCACCAGGATTTGCACTTTATTCACCCCTCCCTCAGCCCCACACCACTTATGTACAAAGCCATAATTTATTTACTTTAATGACCATCTTCCCCTCTAGACTGCGCTCCCTGTGGGCAGGGAATGTGTCTACCAACTGTTAGAGTGTATTCTCCCAAGCACTTAGTACAGGGCTCTGCTTACCATTAAGCGCTTAATAAATATGATTATCAGTTCTGTTTTGGACACATTGAGAGACTGTAAAAAGGCTTTGGCCTAAAGTCTCCACACTGCAAAGTATCAACTGTAAACCCACTATTCCTCTCTATTCAAATATTCACTTAGTCACAAAATAATAATAATATTTGTTAAGGGTTCCCTATGTGCAGAAGTCCCAGACTTTGTAGAAGAGAACCATGTCAAACACGGTCCATATCCCACACAGGGCTCCCAACCTCTTCTCCCTCCATCTGTCCATTATCTTGAATTGGTCGTCCCAGTCAGACTGTGAAACCCTGACAGGGCTCACGTCTTCTGCCTCTTTACTCTACGTGCTTGGTACAATGCTCTGCAAAAGGACAGTGCTCAGCGGACACTGGTGATCGACTGAGCCTGACCAAAAGGCGGCTCCCACAATGGACGAGCTTCACGGGAATCCTTGAAAACAACCGGCGCGATGTGGGCAATGAAACCACAGTGGCCACCAAGGTGGCTCCCCGTGCAACTTCTTAATGCCCTAGCGTGTTCGAGCCTATCAGGCACTAGGTTATGGTACTTAGTATGGTTACTAAGTAACCATAACTTAGCAACTAGTGCTGCGCAAATCTCTCGCATTTAAAATCCATTCCTTCTCTCAAGGTCTCGGTCCCAGAGTCTCCGTGACTGGCCTCAGACTCGTCCCACGTCTTCAAAGGTGACTGCCAGGTGAAACTATTAGCAAAAAATTCTGTTTCCAACCGCTCGACTACTTCTGACATATTCAGGAGATGATTGGAAAGATGAATTCCCTAGGCCAGTATGACTTCAGGAAATTTTTTTGGTTGGGGGTTCTCATTAGTGCCTACAGTCCAAAGGGTTATTCTCCATCCTGATCCTCTCTGATCCCTTGGTTGGCTTCAGCACTGTGGGCCGCTCCCTCCTCCTTGAAATCCCATCAGCCAATCAATGGTATTTACTGAGAGCTTACTGTTTGCCAGAACACTGAACTAAGCTCTTGAGGGAGTACAGTACCAGAGCTGATTAAACATGCTCCCTGACCACAATGAGCTTACAGGCCTAGAGAGGTAGACAGGCATTATTATAAAGAATGATTTAATAATACAGAATTAATAGATAAGTACATAAGTAGGAGGAGCTTCAGTTTTGCTGTCAAACTATGCCACTCTTCTCTTTCTTCCTCTTATTTGCTCCTCAGTTTAGACAGTTCTTCTGTCTCTCATCCTCTTACTGTGGCACCCTACAAGGCTCTGCTCCCAACCCTTCTACTTTATATTTGTGGAATTCATCCGCTCACACGCCTTAAACTACCATCTCTCTGCAGCTGGCTTCTAAATCTCTCTCCAGCCCTGATCTGTCATCTGACCAGCAATCTCACATCTCCTCTTGGCTCCAGAACATTTCCACTTGGATGTCCTGCCAACATCTCAAACTCCTCTTCTTTTGTCATAAACTCATTATTCCAACTAACTTTCCCACTTCAGTAGACAACGTCTAGGACGGCAGCGTGGCCTAGTAGATACAGCACGGGTCTGGGAGTCGGAAGGATCTGGGTGCTGTGTGACCTTGCATAAGTCAACTTAACTTCTCTGTGCCTCAGTGCCGTCATCTGTAAATGGGGATTAAGATTGTGGGCCCCATGTGGGACCTGAACTGTGTCTAACCCGATTAGCTTGTATCTATCCCAGTGCTTACTACCTGGCACAAGGAAGGGCTTAATAAATACCATTAAAAATAAGTACCATAAAAAAAGTCACTCTTTTCCCCATAAATCCACACTTGCCGCTAACTTTCGCACTTTAGTAGACACCACCACCATCATCCTCCCCGGCCCACAGGGGCTGGGCGGGATGGGGAGGGGAGGGGAAAGCACTCCCAAGTGCTTGGTACAGTGCTCCACACCCGATGAGCACCCAAAATGATGGAATGAACTGTAAGCTCCTTGAAAGCACACGAAACGTGGGCCACTTCTTCATTCTGTATCTCCCAAGGGCTTAATACAGTGTACGGCACCACGTGGACACGTAATAAATACCCATGTTAAGGCACTTATGACGTGCCAAGAACTGTATTAAACGGTGGGGTTGACACCGGATAATTGGATCACAGACCCTGTCCCACATGGGGCTCCCAGCCAAAGTTAGAGGAGAGCAGGGACTGAATCCCCATTTTACCAATCAGGAAACTGAGGCCCAGAGAAGTGAAATAACTTGCCCCAGCTCACTCTGCAAGCAAACGGCAAAGATGGGATTAGAACCCAGGTCTTTTTCTTCCCAGGCCTGTGCTCTTTCCACTAGGCCAGGCTGATTCTGCTATTACGGCTACTTCCACCATCCCCTGGAGCTCAAAATGATGAAGTCTAACTTTCTTAACCACCCTAGAGCTCCACTTCCACAGACGGCACCACCACCTTATCTGCCTCCAAGCCCAATACAATGGGGCAATCTGGGAAAGTTACTTTGTTATGAATACTTTGGTAAATCCCCAGGTAGATACAAGATAATCAGATCTGACACAGTCCCTGTCCCACAGGAGAAGGAATGCTAACTGTTTAATATATAGCTCAAACATCTAGTTTTTTTTAGCATGTATTGAACATTTAGAGCAAGGTGTTAAGAGCTTGGGAGAGTACAATGCAACAGTTAGGAGACACAATCCCTCCCCACAACGAGTTTACACTCTGAAAGAAGAGACAGATATTAATATAAATAAGTCATTTATAATACCTAGGTGCTAAGGGGTCGAGGGTGGGGCAGATATCTAGTTCAGTGCTTTGCCCCTCCACGGGGCTCAGCAAATACTTTGCAACTGAGTGAGGCTCAGTCTCTTCAGGACCCAAACCGCTAACTTTATTTCAGTATTTCAGCCAAGATTCAACACTCCCCCACAAGACATAATAAGCACTCCCCGGCATCCTCTCTCCTCTGATTTCACAGTCCTCACCTGCTGGGATCAAGCGGGCATCTAACATCAGGATAGGATGCAAAGGTGATCATTTTTAAGTTCCCGAAGACTTCAAACAGACCAAGAAACTATCTTTTTATAATAAACTCTTTCTTTGGGATGCCTACAATCATATACCAGTCCTCACTACTCAACAGGCAGTCCTCGACTTAAGAGTTTTCGAGTTCAGATGAGTGTTACTGCCGACGTTTCTAAAGTGAGCGTTTGAGCTTTATCCATCGGGACCAAGTGTACAGAACTAGTAATAATAATGGTGTATTTGTTAGCTTTGCTGCGTGCAAAGCACTGTTCTAAGCGCTGGGGGGCATACAGGGTGATCAGGCTGTCCCACGTGGGGCTCAAAGTCTTCATCCCCATTTTCCAACTGAAGTCACTGAGGCCCAGAGAAGTGAAGTGACTTGCCCAAAGTCATAAACTGACAAGCGGCGGAGCCGGGATTAGAACCCGTGACCTCTAACTCCCGAGCCCGGGCTCTTTCCACCGAGCCACGCTGCCTCTTAGGGCACCAAATCCACTTATCTGACTATGGCCTTTCACCAGAGGGAAGACGGAGGTGTCGACGCTTCCTGGTGTCTTCACCTAGCAATAGGATCTCTCGTTCCCCTTCTACCCGAAAAGTGTTTCCTCAATCACTGGCTTTTGTGTATCCCCTCCAAATCCACTCCCGTCACCACTGTCCCCCCCCGCCCACCCACTAAACTCAGCTGGTGCCCAGTTCTTTTTTGCACCCAGTCAAGCTGACCCCTTCTCCACTGTCCCAAGCAGGAGTCCCCCTCTTCGCATCCCCGCTTGCAGTCCTGAGACTCCACCGCTGGGAATACTGAGGCAGGAGAGGAAAGAGGCCTGGAAAGAAACTGCTAGTGCCATCGTCCTCTCTATGACCGGGTCCCCGGATAGATGGTGGTTCCGGGCGCTGCAAGTAGGGGACTGGGGGGGGGGGGGCGGCTGAGGGGGAAAAGAGAGAACGTGACAACCCCCTTCCCCACCCGAGATGCTATGACTGGGGAAGGGGTCAGACTGGCAGTGAAACAATATAAAGGAAGGAGAGGAAATCTCACCCATGAACATATTTTTTGCTTTAAAAATCAGAGATCATTTATACGCAGGGATAACAGACATTGTACCATACTTTATTATAATCATCAATGGTATTTATTGAGAGGTAACTACACTGTATTAAGCACTGGGGAGAGTGAAGACACGTTCGCTTCCCACAACAGCTTACGTCTTTCTTACTATGTGACTTATATCAAGACGATACATTAATGTCATAGATTGAGTGCACATTCCTGAGTAATTTTGGTAAAAAACAAGGTATGCCTTGATCCCAGAACCAGGGATAATGGTGTTCCTATGAGAAAATGATTCTGACTCTAGATGTAGTTTCTGGGCACCATTTATGACACGAGTCCAGAAGGCGCCGGTCATTTATCCTTTTACTATTTTTATTCTATCCCCCAGAAATGACAGTCAGTTCTCCGATGCGGGAGCTGTACTCCCAAAGTCCCTCCTCCCGTAAAGGAAAAATCGTGTGTCACATATCTTGCCCGACACCTCAGCCACACACCTGTTTCTTCCAACAACACACTGCACTCTGTCGAGACAGGCATCGTCTCTCATTCAACAGGTTTTAGCGCAATGAAAACACACAGAACAGACCGTAAGTCTCTCTCTCCACCAGCTGGCCCCCCTCTTCCTCCACCCCACCCAAGGAACCCTGTCTCCTTATTGAAAAATCCGGGTCCTCTGCTCCCGGGCTGCCTTGAGCAAATGGGATTTTGGGGGGTTTAAGTAGAGGAAAGTGTCTCCAGGTCCCCTTTAATCACCGGACTTGTATGCTGTCTCGTATTTCTATTATTCAATCTCTTCTATCTGGTCTGTCGCCACTTCCCCACGAAGGACAAGGAACCTGTATCTGACGCTTACCAGAGTAATTTTCCCTGTCCCAGGCACAGTGCTCTGCACACATTAAGTGCGTAACGCGGTTACGACTAGGACCCGTAAACCAGTTCTAACATTTGGGTGAATTCTACTACTCAATATTTTTAAAACTAAGTTTAGTAATTAGCCTTTAGCGAAGGTGAAGTGAGACTCAACCGAGAAGCTTAGAGAGATAAGGTTTTACGATTCTAGAGGGGCCGAGTCTCAAAAAGTCATTTAGAAAGCACTGTAACCCAGAAGTTGCCTACCCTATTTCGAAGCTTGAAGCGTTGGTTAGAATTTTCCTTATTGAAATGCTGCTGTCCATAGGAATTTGAGAAGCTAGACAGATTTATTCAAGAGTAGGGTGACAGTCTTAATTACTTTTACTTCTCTGCAAATGAAAACGATGTAGTGTATAAATAAATCACCCTTTCCAAAAGCAAAAGGAATAACTGACGTTTATATTGTTTCAGCATTTTTAAGCCTAAAGATTGCAGTGCAGGAAATACTGCTATAGGGGAGGAGGGAGAAAGAGTTTTAAAATTTCTCGCAGTTACCAAGGTTTAAACTTAAGTGAGATCCACCCTCCACACCTGTAACAACAACAAAAGTAGACAGGTTCTGAGCAGATTTCACAAGAGACCAGTGGAAGCAGATCTTGCCGAAGTAATTATACAGTCCTAGAAGTTCTGAATTCCTATGGTTAAAAGGAAACGTTTTGTGACCGTGATCTAATGAAGGACTACTGAACAGGAAGCGACAGGGATAGAACACTATGAAAGTGGGAATTTCAAGTGTGATGAATTTCCTCTGCAAGTTTCCTTTACTGTAAATTGCTTTGGCCCAGCGATGGGTTGGCTCGATTCAATTCGTACAATCGTTTCGTTCTGCGACACCCCACCTTTTCCTTCCTTCCTTCCTTCAGTGTTAGCAGAGATTAGAAAGACCTAGCTTTGATCAATGGAACCTATTATGGAGTAAATCATGACTTCACCGTTGGAGTCCAGACATCTTATTTGACTCCTCGGTCCTGCTGTATTGCGACAGCTCGAAATCAACATTTTCGAGACAAACCTCTCGGAGAACTGAAGAGTTCCTCTGGGCGGTCACTACCGCTCTACGCCTGGTGGGACTACGGAGAAGTCCCGGATTCTTGGCAAAGCCGTGGTTCTCTCCTGAAGGGCACAAGGCTCAAACTCTATGGGGGAGTTGGGGGTGGGGAATCCTAGAAAGGGCAAAATTCCTGCATCCCAAGGGTGGGGGGAAGAGGGGAGGAGAAGAGAGGGAGAGGGAACTATCCCGGGACTCTCCACGTGGAGAAGAAAGGAAAGACTGACAGGGTAGGAGGAAGGAAAGGGTAGGCCCAGAGGGTGGGGGAAGAGTGGGGAGGAGGAGCTCCTTGCAGAAAAGGCTCCCTCCCCCAGGGCCCCTTCCCCCAACTACCCGAAAAACAGCCCCCCACTTTAGCTTCCTCACACTCTACCCCCTCATTACCCTCCTCCAAGGCTTTCCTTCAGGAGGCATTCTAGGATTCACTCCCCCAAATTATGCCATCCCATCAGCCACCTCAGAACACCCAGGCATTTAACTGTTACAGATTCTTAAATTCACATATTTAATAGCTGCTCGCCTTATAAACGACTGTCTCTATGTCATCTCTTTCCCATTATAAATCCCTCAAAGGCACGAACTATGTTTTATACTTCATGGTGTTTCCTCTAAGTGCCTGGAACTGGGCTGTGCACCCCTAAGAATTGCCAAAATAGGCATTCCCGGTAGGACACGGATGCCATTGAGATAGACTGCAACGTAACAGAGGGCTGAACTCAACTCAGCACCTTAAATCCTCTGCTTCAACTAAGTCTCCCGCGCCCCAATACCACCATCCCCTCCCTTTCCGAACGAAGCCCGCGACCTTGGTATTCTTCTTGAATCCTCAATCTCAAATCCAATCTGCTGCTAAATCCTGTTGGCTTTTCCCTCTACACTTCCGGAACCTCCTTTCCCCTCCAGACAGCCACCACCTTGTTCCAGACATTTGTCAAATCCCAGCCTGACCGTGTCGGCCTCCTCACCGGTCTCCCCGCCTCCAGCCTCTCCCCTCTCCAGCCTACGCCTTGGTTCTGCCACTCGGATCACATTTCTAGGCCGGCAAGAGGAGCAGGGTGGCCTAGTGGATAGAGCTCGGGCCTGGGAGTCGGAAGGTCACGAGTTCCAGTTTCGGCTCTACCATGTGCCTGCTATGTGCCTTTGGGCAAGTCTCTTCACTTCTTTGGGTCTCAGTAACCTCATCTCTAAAACGGGGATTGAGTCTGCGAGCCCCACGTGGGACAGGGACAGTGTCCATTCCCATTTGCTGTCTCCACCCCAACGCTTAGTACAGTGCCTAGCACCTACTAACAAATGCCACAGTCATTATTATTACCGATTCACTCTGCCCTTGGTTCTGGACCCTTTAAGCATTTGATATTCGCCCCACCCTCGACCCCACAGTACTCGTGGACACATCCGTATATTTTAACCTCCGACTTCCCCTCTAGAGTCTTAAACTCCTCATGGGCGGGGAACGTGTCTACTGACTCTGTGTTACTGTACTCTCCCGAGCACTTAGTATGGTGTTCTGCACATGGTGAGCATTCAATAAATAAAATTGATACATCTCCACTTGCCAAAAACTTCCAAAGGCTACCCACTCATCTCTACATCAAAGACAAACTGACCATTAGCTTCCAGGCAGTCCATTCACACTGTTTCTCACAATCTCACGGGGCCTCCTCCCTGACACTCCCCTCAAAGTGCTCACATCCTTTCCCTCGTTTGGAACTTTCTTCCCCTCAAACCTGCCAGGTGCCAGATTTCCCTAACTTCAAAATCCCATCTAGAAAAGGATTTCTCGGATCAATTTATCTAGTTCCTAGGTTACGTCCTTTGCGCTGTCACTGCCTTTCTGCACCATCATAGATGGCATTTTGGACCCCATTACACTTTCGTATCCATCATTCTTCATACTCTATTTGAGAACTTCCTGTCTGTAAATTATTTTATGCCTGTCTCATGCTAGATTGTAAACTCCTTTTTACATGGTCATAGATCATGCCTTCTGTATTATGCTCTCCCAAGAACTTAGTACAGTACTCTGAACTCAGAAGAGCCTTATATACTATTGATTGGACAAAGTAACCACTCTCTAGCCACGGAATTGATTATGGCATCATGTGGCTCTGTGCAGGAATGCTATTTATAGACTACTTCTATCGGAATCACCGAACTGCATCACAAAATTTGAACCAAATAGGTCATGAATACAGGATGGACAATCGAAAGGTATTTATCGAGAAACTACTGAGTTTAGGGCCTGCACTGAGTGACTCGCAGATCGCACCAGAAGGGACACACCCTATTCTCGGTTTACAAAAAAATCTGCAACTGTTTTCAAACTCACTCCAATGTTCACCGGAAAGAGTGATGGGTGAATTTTAAGCTGTCAAAAGACTGTTAAATTGGTTACCTAGGTGGTGTTAATAGGTACAAATAAAAGGTTAGATCCCCAGACGATATAAACTGCTTGAAATCAGCTTTTTCATTTTCTACCATCTTCTTGGATTTCACCAGATGCAACAGAAGCTCAGGATTATTTCAGTAGTTTGTGAACCGTCTTCCCCTTAACCCCTTTTCTCCTCAGAATCAGCGAGGGAGAGCATGACTCTTGATAACCTGGAGGTCTGTAAGAACGTAACTGGGTAGTGCATCACTGAGGACCACCTCAGCTGAACTGGAGCCGTGGCCCACTCGGATCTGAATCCCGTCTCTGACTGAGGCACGAGAACACTAGCCGGTGGGTCTTTCTTGACAGGCAACTAATATTTACGGTTGTACCACCCCCACATCCCTAATTTTTCCCTCTCCGCATCCCCAATTTTCCCTCTAGTAACCCACTTTGACCTCCTATTCCAGAATGCCGCCAAACTCTTCGAGACTACTTTTTTGGGGGCCTGCCCGACTTCTTGCTGTAACGAATTCTACTTCCTAACTGCTGCAGGAAGGAGGGCTTTCTTTGGTTGGTTTTAAACCTACCGACTTCATTTCTGCTTGTCCCCTCAGTCTGGCATTACAAGACCAAATACGAAATTAGGTGAAAAACACCCTGTCCCCAGCCTTCAGGATGACATGTTCCTTTCTCAGGCTGCAGGAGTCCTATCGTTTTCAGGCGACTTTTCTCTCTACCTGATGACACTCTTCCAACGGTGTGCGCTAACAAGAACCGAACCCAACGTTTCAGATTTGGGTGAATCGGTGTTTTCTCCGGTGGCAAAGAAGTAAGTCACCTTTTGGTAGCCTATTCAACACTGAGAGGGGACTTTTAAAAGAACACAGTCAACGGGACTCCTGCTCTCTGTCTCCTGAGTTGTGAGAGTTTTAGAGGCCTTTATCTGGTTGAAACTTGGATTCGTTTTCCTCAGGTCTCTTAAGCCTGCCCTTGGTCGCACGGACGCCCTACCCCGTTTCTACCCACGCATTGGCCTTTCTGCCCAGCATTTCAATCATTCATTTACTCAATCATCTTTATGGAGCGCTTACTCTGCGCAGAGCACTAAGCGCCTGGAATGGACAATTCGGCAACAGATAGAGCCCATCCCTGCCCAATGACGGGCTCACAGTCTCGTCGGGGGAGACGGACGGACAAAAACAACACAATCACGATAAATAGAATCAAGGGGATGTACACCTCATTAACAAAATAAATAGGGTGATCAAAATAAATACAAAGGAACACAGCCCCCGAAAGGGGATTTTTGTTTCTGACGGCACTTGTTGAGCACCTTCCGTAGGCCGGGCGCTGGGGGAGGACACAAGCTAATGGGTTTGGACAGAGTCCATGCCCCACATGGGGCTCCTGGTCTTAATGTCTATGTTCCAGATGTGGTTAAGAGAGGCTCAGGGGAGTGAAGTGACTCGCCCAGGGTCACAGAGTCAGGATTAGAACCCAGATCCACGCGATTCCCGGGGCTGGGCTCCTTCTACTAGGCCCCGCCGCTTGGCAAGGAGGTGGTTTTCCATGGCAAGGTTGCGTTTCCCCTCCCTCCACGGGGCTTCCCAAGGCTTGGGGGGGTTGGGGACCCCCTTCCTCTTCCTCCCCCACCCCCGGGGGTGTTCGGCCAGGCGGCGCAGCCCGGTCGGAAGGTCCTGGGTTCCAATCCCGCCGGTCTGCCGAGTGAGCCTGGGCCAGTCGCTTCGCTCCTCTGGGTCGAGGGGAGAGGGGGATGACGGCTGGGCGCCCCAGTGAGGACCACCCCATCACCTTGCCTCCTCCCCAGCGCTCAGAGCAGCGCTTGGCACATCGCTTAACGGAGGCCCTGGTTACGATTCCGCCCGTGCCGACCCCGCCGCGTCACCGGGCGCCGAGTCCCCTCCCCGGGCCTCAGTGACCTCATCCGCACGGGGGGAGGAGGGGGCGCCCAGCGCTTAGCACAGCGCTCAGCGGGGAGAGATCGATCAGCCGCTACCACTCTCATCATCATCAGCAGCAGCAGCAGCAGCTCCACACGTGTCAATACTGTGAGTCTTGTTTTTGTCCGTCCGTCTCCGCCGATTCGGCTGTGAGCCCGTCAGTGGGCAGGGACCGGCTCTATCCGTTGCCGATTTGTCCATCCCAAGCGCTCAGTGCAGCGAAAGGGCTCAGGAGATTGAATGGATGAGAGAAGGGGCTCCCGAGGGGGGAGGCGGCCTTACCGTCCGGGAACTCGCGGTCGCTGATGTGCTGCAGGTGGGGCCCCGGCCGGTCGCCGCCGCCGCCGCCGCCGCCGGCCTCCGCCTCCAGGCCGGCCTCCGCGCGCCCGTCCTCCCGGCGGCCCGGGCCCCGGGGACCCCCGCCGCCGCCGCCGCCGCCGCCGCTCCCGCCGCTCCCGCCGCCCCCGGGCCCCGGCTCAGCTTGGGGCTGGCGGCCGGGGACACGCAACAGGTCACCGTGTTCCCCATGGCGGCAGCGGCGCCGGGAGCGGGAGCGGGAGCGGGAGCTGACGGCCGCCCCGGGGGCAGGGCCGGGGGCTAGGCCCGGGCCCCGAGGCACATCCCCGCCCCGCAGCCCACAACCGGGCTCCGACCGACGGCGGCCCGCCCGGGGCCGGGCTCATTTAAAGGGCGGTGAGGGCGGGCGGTGAGGGCGGGCGGCGGGGCAGCGGCTCCCCTCTCCCTCTCCTTTCCCTCACGCTCCCTCTCCTTTCCTCTCCTCTCCTCCGTCGCTCGCTCTCCCGGATGAAACGGCCCGAGCGGCGGGGCCCGGACTGCCCTCCAATCAGAGCGCCGCCCGCCGTCAGCTGACCGGGCCCAGCCAATCGGAGGGACCGTCCTCCCTCCCCCTCCCCCTCCCCCCCGCCCGCCGGGGGCCCTCACGTTCCGCCTCCTTCCTTCGCTGCCTGCCAGCGCCGGCGGGCGGGCGCGCGGGCGGCGGGGGGGGGCGCGCGGGCGGGGTGGGGGGCGCGCGGGCGGGGGGCGTGGCCTGGGCGCGGCCCGTCAATCATCCCCAACGTCCCACGCCGGGCTGACGGGGCCTGACGGGGCGGCGGCCTCGCCCGGGCCTCCCCCTGCCCCTCCCCGGCCCCGACCCGGCCCGGCCCGGCCCGGCCCGGCGACGATGCCATTTGTTAAGCGCTTCCTCTGGGTTCCCGACGCTGAGGGGTTAACGGGGGATCAGGGTGCCCCGCCTGGGGCTCTCCGACTTCGTCCCCCTTTCCAGACGGGGGAACTGAGGCTCCGAGGAGTCGAGGGACTGGCCTCGTGGTCTCCCGGCTGACAACGGGGGGAGCGGGATTAGAACCCACGACCTCGAACTCCGCAGCCCGGGCTCTTGACCCCGAGCCACGCTGCTTCTCGGCGGGGTGGGCGGGCTGTTGCCGAATTGTCCACTCCAAGCGCTTAGTCCAGTGCTCTGCACGTAGTAAGCGCCCAATAAGTACTAATGAATGAATGTGGCAGCCCCCGACCTCCTCGCACCTGCCGCGTCCTCACACACCTTCTCATCCCCTCACAACTGCCCGTCCCCTCACACGTGTCCCATCACCTCATATGTGTCCCATCTCCTCACACCTGCCCCATTCCCCCACACCTGCCCGTTCCCTCACACCTGTCCCGTCCCCTCACACCTGCCCCATCCCCTCACACCTGTCCAGTCCCCTTGCACCTGCCCTGTCCCCTCACACCTACCTCATCCCCTCACACCTGCCCTGACCCCTCACACCTGTCCCGTCCCCTCACACCTGTTCCATCCCCTGACACCTGCCCCAACCCTCATACCTGTCCCAATCCCTCACACCATCCATCCTCTCACTTCTGCCCTGCCACCTCCCACCTGTCCCATGTCTCTGTCCCTACCTGCCCTCACACCTGCCCCAACCCCTCACACCATCCATCCTCTTACCTCTGCCCTGCTGCCTTACACTTGTCCCATCCCCTCACACCTGTCCTATCCCCTCATACCTGTCTCTGGCCCCTAAGCATGCTCCAAACCCTCATATCAGTTCTACCTTGGCTCTTTCCACTTTCTCCAGCCCCTGGACTCTGCCTGCCCCAGCTCCTCACACCTGCTCTGGGACCAAAGACCTGGCCTGGCCCTTACTCCTGCCTCGGTCCTCATCCCCGCCCTGGAAATTCATGCCTGCCCCGACCCCTCACACCTGTCCCAACCCTCACATTTGCTCCAACCTTTTCGCCTTCCATCACCCTCATGCCTTTCCTGGCTCTCTCACACCCGCTCCAGGCTCTCGGATGTTCCCTATCCTCTCCCATCTACCCCATCCCCTCACATCCTACTGAAAGCTCACCTCCACCAGGAGGCATTCCTGGACTAAGCCCCCCTTTTCCTCTGCTCCCGCCCCCCTTTTCCTCTGCTCCCCCTTCCCTCCCCATCACCCCTACTCCCTCTCTCTGCTCTACCCCACTCCTTGCCCCACAGCACTTGCGTATATATGTACATATTTATTATTCTATTTATTTCCTTAATGATGTGTATATATCTGTAATTCTATTTATTTATATCGATGTTATTGATGCCTGCTTACTTGCTTTGATGTCTGTCTCCCCCCTCCTAGACTGTGAGCCCGCTGTGGACAGGGATCGTCTCTCTTTGTTGCTGAATTGTACTTTCCAATGCTCTGCACAGAGAAAGTGTTCAATAAAAACGATTGGATGAATAAATCTGCCTCTTCCCATTACCTCTGACCTGACCCTCATGCTTGTCCTGCTCTCTCTCTCACCTGCCCTACCCCCTCACACCTGGCCTGGACCCTCATGTCTGTTCTGGACCAGCTCTGTTTCGGGCATCTTGGCCCCCATGAGGTTACAGGGCAGTGAGAGTGGGTGGGTAGTGTGAGCTGGGATAGAAGGAGCAGTGAGTGTGTATGTGTGTGTTTGGGGGGTCAGGGCTTAGTACAGTGCTCTGCGCATAGTAGGCGCTCAGAGAATACTATTGAATGAAAGGACTCGGGAGAGGAACAAGTCAAGGAAAGGATGTGTGGTGGAGGGAAAGCTGGGGGAGGAGGAGGAGGACAACACAGGTCAGTGGACTGTGGGGACTTGGTGACGGGGAGGGAGGGAAGGTGGGACCATCAGGAACAGGGAAGGAGGACGAGAGAAACCCGGGAACAGGATGGGATGCGACTAGATCAATCAATCAATCCATGGTATTTATTGAGTGCTTACTGTGTGCAGGGCACTGTTTTAAGCGCTTGGGAGAATACAACACAACAATATAACAGACACCTTCCCTGCCCACAACGAGCTTACAGTCTAGGGGGGGAGACAGACATTAATATATGAGTTGCGATGGAGACCAGGGGAGTAGGATGGGGGTGCAGGGGAAGGCTAGGAAGGAATGATGCTTACTTGACGTCCTCTGGCTAAACGGAGGGGTCATTCGTTGGCAGTTGAAGCGACAGTCCATGTGTTCACCCGGAAGGTCAGGGCTAACCTCCAGGCCCGCCCTGGCAGGCCAGTTTAAAGCATCCCGGACTGGCTCCCGGGAATTTCCAGGAGTGCCAGCTCCCATTCCTAACCCACTCCCCAGAGTCTCCCTTTTCCCCTTGACAGATTTGTCCCCAAATCCAACAGACGCCAACCCTCCCCAGGTCCAAAACCATCCTGAAGTTCCACCTTTATCCACAACCCTTCCTCCCTGTGGGCTGGGAGCCCCAGTGAGGACAAGGAACGATCTAATCCGATTAAACTGTATTTCCCTTAGCACAGCGCTTGGCCCAAAGTAAATACTAAAAAAAGACCCCAATTATTATTGGTCTTATGTTACTATTATTAACTTCCAGAACCCCAAGTGATATAAACCCAACAGTTATCGATAGTACTTAGGTACTGATCTATACTCCTCCTCAGTACTTTACGTGTACGTGAACATTCCATTGTGCATTCAGTTATTTGTTTTGATTACCCTATTCGTAAATATTTTTATCTTTGCCTTCCGCATATGAACGTGGGTTTTTTTGTGAGCAAGGAATGAGTCACTTATTTCTTCTTTTCTTGCAGTGGGGGTTCAGTAAATGCTGCTCTTACTACTAATAGTCATTCATTCGGGTGTATTTATTGAGCGCTTACTGGGTGCAGAGCACTGTGCTAAGCAGTCAGGAAGTACAATCCAGCAACAAAAAGAGACGATCTCTGCCCACAAGGGGGACTTGAACTGGTCATTTTTGCCTCTCAGTCACTAAGCTCCTTCCCATCCCTTCATTTTAGGAAATTAAGAATAATAACAGAAACATCTGTTAAGCATCTACTCTGTCCAAGCGCTCTACTAAGCCCTAGGATACAAGATCATAATCCCCCTCAGTCTAAGTAGGAGGGAGAACAGGTATTAAATCCCCATTTTACAAATGGGAAAATTGAGGGACAGAGAATTTATGTGACCTACCCAGGGTAAGCAGCAGAAGTGGGATGAAAAGCCAGCCTTTACAATGACACAATTGTAAGTAATTGTAAAATTGATTACACAGTGAATTTACTTTGAAATCTGCTCTGCTCGGGGGCTCTTTAAGGCAAAGGCTGGTCAAGGCCAGCTTCAGTCAGTCTGTGACAATTCCAAGTACCATCCCCACGAAACCCACGATGCAGCCCATCATGATGTATGCAAATGTGGCGTGATGAGGTCTTGGTATGGCATCTATCGATCAATCGATCGGTCCGTGGTATTGACCGAGCGCTTACTCTGTGCAGAACATTATTATTGGTCTTACATTACTATTATTAACTTCCAGAACCCCAAGTGGTATAAACCCAACAGTTATCGATAGTACTTAGGTACCGACCTATACTCCTCCTCAGGACTTTACGTGTACATGAACATTCCATTGTGTATTCAGTTATTTATTCTGATTACTCTATCCGTAAATATTTTTATCTTTGCCTTTCGCATATGAACAGGAGTTTTTTAGGGGAGGGTGGGAAAGTAGAAAATTACTGTAGAAATGAAAACTTGAAAAGATTCATTCATTCATTCATTCAATAGTATTTAGTGAGCGCTTACTATGTGCAAAGCACTGTATTAAGCGCTTGGAATGGACAATTCGGTAACAGATAGAGACAATCCCTGCCTCCCTTGGGAGAGTACCATTCAACAGAGTTGGTAGATGTTCCCTGCCCACGACAAGTTTGCGGTCTGGAGGAGGAAACAGACATCGCTATAAATAAATGATTTACAATATATAATTTATAGATATGTACATAAGTGCCGTGGGATTGAGAGCGGGGAGAATATCAAAAGGCCAGAGATCAGAGATCCAAGAAGACTGACGAAAAGCTCGAAGGCCATAGACAGAGTGATGTTGTTAAATGGCTATTTTAGGCAGATTTGCTCGGTAATATTTATAATATTGGGTCTGTAATATCGGTAATTTATCATATATGGTATTTATGTATTTATTTATATTAATGTCTGCCTCCCCCTCTAGTATGTAAGCTCGTGGTGGGCAGGGAATGTGTCTGTTTATTGTTACATTGTATTCTCCCAAGTGCTTATTAAAGTGCTTTGCACACAGTAAGCTCCCAGTAAATGATTGAATGAATGAATGAATGAATGAATGAATGAACGTTTTCCAGTCAGCCCCGATAACCCTAACCTCTAACCTGGGACTCAAGCAGTCCCAGACTAGTGGCTCACGTGCTCTGGATCTGCAGCCTTAGACTTCATGGCGGAGGCTCCCATGATCTCAAGGAGTAGAATTTGCAGGTTCCGGGGGTGGGGGAAAAATGGGGGAAGAGGGGAGAGGAGGGGGACATTCAATAGTATTTATTGAGCGCTTACTATGTGCAGACCACTGTACTAAGCGCTTGGAATATACAAGTCGGCAACAGATAGAAACAGTCCCTGCCCTTTGATGGGTTTACAGTCTAATTAGGGGAGACAGGCAGACAAGAACAATGGCAATAAATAGAGTCAAGGGGAAGAACATCTCATAAAAACAATGGCAAATAAATAGAATCAGGATGATGTACATCTCATCAAAATAAACAAAATAAATAGGGTGATGAAGATATATACAGTTGAGTGGATGAGTACAATGCTGAGGGGGTGGGACGGGAGAGGGGGAGGAGAGGGAAAGGGGGGAGAAGAGGGTTTAGCTGCGGAGAGGTGAAGGGGGGGTAGAGGGAGCAGAGGGAAAAAGGGGGGAGCTCAGTCTGGGAAGACCTCTTGGAGGAGGTGAGCTTTAAGTAGGGATTTGAAGAGGGGAAGAGAATGAGATTGTTGGAGGTGAGGAGGGAGGGCATTCCAGGACCGCAGGAGGACGTGGCCCAGGGGTCGATGGCAGGATAGGCGAGACCGAGGGAGGGTGAGGAGGTGGGCGGCAGAGGAGCGGAGCGTGCGGGGTGGGCGGTAGAAAGAGAGAAGGGGGGAGAGGTAGGAAGGGGCAAGGTGATGGAGAGCCTTGAAACCTAGAGTGAGGAGTTTTTGTTTTGAGCGGAGGTTGATAGGCAACCACTGGAGGTGTTTAATAAGGGGAGTGACATGCCCAGAACGTTTCTGCAGGAAGATGAGCCGGGCAGCAGAGTGAAGAATAGACTGGAGAGGGGCGAGAGAGGAGGAAGGGAGATCAGAGAGAAGGCCGACACAGTAGTCTAGCAGGGATATAACAAGA
Organism: Ornithorhynchus anatinus; assembly: GCF_004115215.2. Taxonomy (NCBI): domain Eukaryota; kingdom Metazoa; phylum Chordata; class Mammalia; order Monotremata; family Ornithorhynchidae; genus Ornithorhynchus; species Ornithorhynchus anatinus. The sequence goes on from NC_041734.1 coordinate 22,528,102, forward strand.
GCCCGTAGCAGTAAGGTAGCCATTTGGGTGGAGAGAAAAGGGCGGATCTTGGCTGTTTTATAAAGGTGAGACTGGTAGGTCTTAGTAACGGATCGGATGTGTGGGGTGAACGAGAGAGCCGAGTCAAAGATGACACCGAGGTTGCGGGCCTGAGAGACAGGAAGGATGGTCGTACCATCCACGGTGATAGGGAAGTCTGGGAGACATCCATGATGGTGCAGCTCCCTGGTGCCTAAATCTATGAATATGTAAATAAATTAGATCAGAAACCTCCTCTGAGGTGCCCATTTTGGGGAGGAGCAGGTGGTGATGACAGGGAAAGGTGGAGAAGCAGATGATTGCTGAAAAGTGAAATCTTGCAAAGATGGTCCCTTCACTTAACACAACTTTTATTTGGTTAATGAGGTTTGCATCCCCTTGATTCTATTTATCGTGAGTACTTTGTCTGGTTTTTGTCAGTCTGTTTCCCCCGATTAGACTGTGAGCCCCTCATTGGGCAGGGATGGTCTCTGTCTGTTACTGAATTGTCCATTCCAAGTGCTTAGTACAGTGGTCTGAAACATAGTAAGCGCTCAATAAATACTATTGAATAATGAATGAATCTTTTCAAGGTTTCATTTCCACAGTAATTTCTACTTTCCCACCCTCCCCTAGAGCAGCCCCTCCCGCTGTCTCCTGCAAATACAAACCTCAAAAGATGCTTCAGCCAATCTGCCTGTGAGAAGCAGCGGGGCCTACCGCAAAGAGCACGGGTCCGAGAGTCAGGGGACCTGGGTTCTAATCCCCGTTCCGCCCCTTGTCTGCTCTGTGACCTTGGGCAAGCCGCTTCACTTCTCTGGGCCTCAGTTACCTCATCTGTAAAATGGGATTTAAAGCTGGGAGCCCCACGTGGGGCATGGACTGTGTCCAATCTTGTATCTCCCCCAGCGCTTAGCACATACTAAGGCCATAACAGACAGCATAAAAGAACCCGAAAAAAACCCCTTTGTTTCTCTAAACATCAGCGAATTATGAGATAACTGATTCCTCTTTCGGTCTCCCCATCCCCTTCTACTTCCTGGGGTCCCAGGAGCTGTTGCCCTGAAGCCCGGGGCAGTGGAAGCCCCTTGCTTTGGAGCCTAGATCAGCAAGCACCACTTGAGTCCTCGACTTCGGAGCCTGAGGTGGTGAGATCTGCTTACTTGCTCTGGGGCCCAGAGCAGTGAATGCTGCTTGCCCTGCGGCCTGAGGCAGCAAGCCCTGCTCATCCAAGCTCCCGGGACACCCGAGCCATGGCTCGGGGTCCCCAGGGCTGTAGGAGATTCTGGTAACCCAGGCCAGGGGGTAGAATTTGGCGGGGCTGGCCCTGGCACAGCCGTTGGATAACAACACCAAACGCCCAACGCAGGAAGTCATCTCACTGTGCTCTGCAGGTGCCACTTGTCAAACTGGGGACGGTATTTTGAACTCTGTCCTTAGGGCCCGTAACAGGCTGAGGGCAATACCTTGTCAGACCCTCACGGGTGTACACGTTTTTCACACAAGTCATTCCAAGTTGGACAGGAGGAACGCTGCATAGTCAGTCCTCGATCAGAGATGTTTCGAGTTAAGACAAATGACACTGCGACATGTTGGTATTGACTTTGGAACACTAACCTCCTTTATGATACTAGCTCTGAGTGCTGGTAGTGGGAGGGAAGATGTGGGAATCTCAGGGAATGAAGAAACAGACTCGGCCCTTGGATTTTCATCCTTTGTTGATAGCCCTCTCTCTCTCTCGGCCCCACAGATTTTATTAGTCTATCTCCCCCTCTAGACGGTAAACTTGCTGTGGACAGGGAATAATAATTGTGGTGTTTGTTAAGCACTTATTCTATGCCAAGCACTGTACTAACATGTCCTTCGACTCTGCTATATTGCACCCTCCCAAGAACTTAGTACAGTGGTCCGCATACAGTAAGTGCTCGATAAATGCCGTTGCTTGATTGAGTGATTGAGTGAGGGGGCATATGGGGTAAGTTTAAAGAACGGGTGAAAGTTGAGTAGTTACCTGACCACCAGGTGCAAATCATGAGGGAGGGTCAACTGGCCCATTTTACTTCCAGTGAAGGGAGAGTTGGTTAGTCTCCTGTGGAACTCTGAAATAATTAGTGTTGGCATTTGTTAAAGGATGTCAAGCACGGTTCTGAGGGCTGATGTAGATAAAAGTTAATCAGGTCAGACACAATCCCTGTCTCACAGGGGGCTCACAGTCCAAGTATATTTTAACTCAATGTGAAAGTATTAATATACCTGTATTTTTTTATCTTACGCTGTTGAGTTGTCCCTGATCCATAGTGACTCCCTGAACATCTCTCCCAGAATGCCCCATCTCCACCTGCAATCATTCTGGTAGTGGATCCACAGAGTTTTCTTGGTAACAATACAGCCGTGGTTTACCGTCGCCTCTTTCCGTGCAGTAAACTTGAGTCTCCACCCTCGACTCTCTCCCGTGCCGCTGCTGGTGAGTTTTGAATTGTAGCAGATTGCCCTCCACTCTCTGGCCACTGCCCAAGCTAGGGATGGAACGGGTAGGCCTCTCCTTGACTCTCCCTCCCGTAGCTGAGCCTGGTAGAGCACTGGAAACTCTCCAGTTGTAATCCTGAGAGGGGATAGCTTTATTACTCATCTATAATTAGTCAATTGTTCAGCTTGGGGTAATTTTGGACAAATAAGGCCCCCGATTCATATTCAGGAACTAATGTTGATAACGGTAACGATTGAGCTCCTGCAGAGTGCAATACACTGGGCTAAGTGCTTCGGAGATAGATCAAGAAGCCTAAAACCGGTTCCTGGCTTCCATCACAGCTGGGTGAACAGGCATGGAAATATCAAATACACGTATATACACCAAATGCTGAGGTTGGATGTAAATAAATAAATACACAAGTACAAGAGGCCAATTTATAATGCTGTTCCAATGAAAAAAATTCCAATTTATGTTTCCACTACAATACACTTTTCAGGAAACAACCGGCATAAATCCAAGAAGTGCCTGCATGAACAAAATGGAAAGAAACCGGCAGTCATCCAGAAAGGATATTCAACAGTAGATCAATCAATCAAGAGTATTTATTGACTGTCTACTGTGGGCAGAACACTGTACTGAGCACTTAATTAATCAATCGACAGTTATCAAGTGCTTACTATGTTCAAAGCGCTGCATTAAATGCTTGAGTGAGTACAGTACAACAGAGTTGGTAGATGTGATCCCTGCCCACACGGAGATTACAGTTTAAGGGGGAGAAAGGCATTAAAATGAATAACGGATATGTACATAAATGCTGAGAGACTGAGGGTGGGGTGAATATCAAGTGCTTAAAGAGTACTGATTCAATGCATGGGTGGATGGGCAACCACCAGAGGTTCTTGAGGAGTGGGGAAACATTGGGACAGGGACTGTGTCCCACCCAATTTGTTTGTATCCACCCCAGCGCTTAGTACAATGCCTAGCACATAGTAAGCATTCATTCATTCATCAATAGTATTTATTGAGCACTTATTATGTGCAGAGCACTGTACTAAGCGCTTGGAATGTACAATTTGACACAGATGGAGACCATCCCTGCCCAATGACGAGCTCACAGTCTAATCAGGGGAGACAGACGGCAGAGCAAAAAAGAACGAAACAAAAACAAGACAACGTTATCACGATAAATAGAATCAAGGGAATGTACACCTCATTAACAAAATAAATAGGGTAATAAATAATATATATATAAATGAGCACAGTGCAGGGGAAGGGGAATGGAGAGGGGGAGGAGCAGAGGGAAAGGGGACTCAGCTGACGGGAGGTGAAGGGGGATGGGGGAGGAGCAGAGGGTGTAGGGGGAGCAGAGGGAAAAAGAGGTAGTTCAGTCCGGGAAGGCCTCTTGGAGGAGGTGAGCTCTCAGTAGAGCTTTGAAGAGGGAAAGAGAGTTAGTTTGGCGGAGGTGAGGAGGGAGGGCATTCCAGAACAACGGTAGGATGTGGGCCGGGGCCGATGGCGGGACAGGTGTGAATGGGGGACAGTTAGCAGGTGAGCGGCAGAGGAGCGGAGTGTACGGGGTGGGCAGTAGAAAGAGAGAAGGGAGGTGAGGAAGGAGGGGGCACGGTGACTGAGAGCTTTGAAGCCAAGAGTGAGAAGTTTTTATTTAGTGTGGAGGTTGATAGGCAACCACTGGAGGTTTTTAAGGAGGGGAGTCACACACCCAGAGCGTTTCTGTAGGAAGATGATCCCGGCAGCGGAATGAAGAATAGACTGGAGCAGGGAGAGACAGGAGGAGGGGAGATCAGAGAGGAGGCTGACACAATAATCCAGCTGGGATATTATGAGAGCTTGTACCAGCATGATAGCAGTTTGGATGGAGAGGAAAGGGTGGATCTGGGCAATATTGTAAAGATGAGACAGGCAGGCGTTGGTGACGGATTGGTTGTGTGGGGTGAATGAGAGAGCTGAGTCAAGGATGACACCAAGGTTGCGAGCCTGTGAGACGGGAAGGATGGTCATGCCGTCCACAGTGACAGGGAAGTCAGGAAGAAGACAGGGTTTGGGAGGGAAGATAAGGAGCTCAGTTTTGGACATGTTGCTCAGTGTTGGACATGTTAACGCTTAACCAATACCATCATAATTATTATTATATACTGAGTGACTTTTTAGAAGAATGATCTGGGAAGCAGAGTGAAGAAAGGACTGGAGTGGGGAGAAGCAGGAAGTATGGAGGTCAGCGAGAAGGCTGATGCAGTACAAGGCAGGATATGGTAAGTGCTTGGATCAACATGGTAGTGGTTTGGATGGAAAGGAAAAGGTGGATTTTAGCAAGGTTGTGAAGGCTGAACCAAAAGGATTTGGTGACAGACTGAATAGACCGTAAGAGTCTCGACTGTAAGCTCATTGCGGGCAGGGAATGTGTCTGTTTATTGTCGTACTTTCCCGAGTGCTTAGTACAATGTTCTGCACACAGTAAGCACTCAATAAATTTGATTGAATGACTCTGTGGGTTGAATGAGGGAGATGAGATGAGTTGCAAATACTTAGTAAAGTGCTCTGCACACAGTAAGTGCTCAATATATACAATTGATAGATTGATTGGGCTTGTGAGAAAGGAAGGATGGGGGTGGTTACTTACACCGTCCTCTCCTGGTTCTCCTTTTATCTCTCTGGCCACTCTTTTTTACTCTCTTTGACAGTCTCCTCCCTCCTTTGCCTCTCACCCTCTAATTGTGGGAATCTCTCAAGGCTCAGTTCTGGGTCCCCGTCTGTTCTCCATCTACAACCATATTGGCTCCACCAGTTTCATTTACCATCTCTACATGGATGATTAACAGATCTACCTCTCCAGCCCTAACTTCTCTCCTCCTCTGCAGTCTAGCATTACCTCTTGCCTTCGGGACATTTCTACTTGGATTTCCCGCCTCAAACTGAACACGTCCAAAACAGAACTCCGCATCTTCCCACCTAAATCCTGTCCTTTCACTGTGTCACTAGAGAGAGCCCCCGTCCTCCCTGCCTCACGAGCCCGGAACTTCGGCATTATCCTCGACTCCTCTCTCTCATTCAACTCACCTATTCAGTCCTTTGCCAAATCCTATGCTTCTACGTTCACATCGGTAAAATCCACCCTTTTCTTTCCATTCCAACAGGTGCTACAAAGTTGCGCGTCCTTATATCCCACCTTGACTACTCCGTCGGCCTCCTCGCTGACCTCCCTGGCTCCTGTCTCTCCCCACTGCAGTCCTTAGTTTATTCTGTTGCCCTGGTCATTTATCTAGAAAAAGTTCAGTCCATGTTTTCCCACCCCTCAAAAGCCTCCAGTGGTTGTCCATCTGCCTTCACGTCAAACAGAAACTCCATACCATAGGCTTCAAATCACTCAATCAGTTTGCCCCTCCTTATCTTATCTCACTGATTTCCTACTTCAACCCAGCCCATTTACTTTGTTCCTTCAGCTCCAACCTATTCACTGTATCTTGATCTTTTCTGTCTCGCTGCCAACCCTTTGCCTACATTCTCCCTGTGACCGGGAACTCCCTCCCCCTTCAAATCTGACCGACCACCACTCTCCCCATCTTCCTAGCCTTATTAAAATCACATCTCCTCCAAGTAGCCTTCCCCAACTAAGCCCCCATTTCCTCTGCTCCCTCTCCCTCTGCCCTTACATTGGGATTTGTACCCTTTAAGCACTTGAGATTCATCCCACCCTCAGCCCCTCCACATCAAGTGCTCAGTAATAACATTAGCTGATGGAGTGATTGTTTGGTATTGGTGGGAAAGGCATGGGGAGGATAGGGTTTAGGTGGGAAGATGAGTTCTGTTTTGGACACGTTAAGTTAGAGGTGTCAGTGGGACACCCAAGTAGAGATGTCCTTAAGGAAGGGGGAAATGTGAAACTGCAAAGAAGGGAAGAGGTCGGTGCCGGAGAGGTAGTCAATAGCATTTATTGAGCGCTTACTATGTGCAGAGCACTGTACTTAAGCGCTTGGAATATACAATTCAGTAGTAGTTGAAGCCTTGGGAGTGGATGAGTTTTCCAAGAGGGTGAATGTAAATTACTGTTAAATTATTCATTCAATCTTATTTATTGAGTGCTTACTCTGTGCAGAGCACTGTACTAAGTGCTTAGACAGTACAATGCAGCAATAAATAGAGACAATCCCTGCCCAGAACGGGTTCACAGACTAGGAGGGGGAAGATAGACATCAGAACCAGTGAAGGGGTATCAATAGCATCAATATAAATAAATAGAATTAGAGATGCACATTATATACATCATTAATAAAATAAATAGAATTATAAATATGTACATATATACACACAAGTGCTGTGGGGTGGGGAGGGGGGTAGAACAGAGGGAGCGAGTGGGAGTGATGGGGAGGGGAGGGGGAGCTAGAGGAAAAGGGGGGCTTAGTATACTAGTAGCATGTACTGAGTTGCCACTGTGTAAAATATATAAAACTAACTATTCAATTAATCAGTGGAATTCCTTAAATTGCATTTATTTATTTCTATTAATATGTTTCTTTATTTAAACTGATGCCTGTATTCCCCTCTGAAAAGTAAACTTCTTGTGAGCGGGAAAGGTGTCTACCAATTCTGTTGTATTTTCCAAAGTGCTCTGCACCCAGCAAGCACTCAATAAATGCCATAGATTAATCGATTGAATTTGAATATAAATAGACTAAATAAGTAGAGTAGAAGTAGTCATTTTTCCATTTCTAGAAGTAATGATGTAATTAATGAAATGGCAAGGTCTAAAAATTTTATCTTCAGATTCATCTTCAGGTGTCTAGCAAGCGTGGAGCCGGGCTTGGAAGTCAGAGGTCATGGGTTCTAATCCCGGCTCCACCACTTGTCAGCTGTGTGACCTTGTGCAAGTCACTTAGCTTCTCTGTGCCTCAGTTCCCTCATCTGTAAAATGAGGATGAAGACTGCAAGCCCTACTTGGGACAGCTTGATTACCTTGTATCTACCCCAGAGCTTAGAACAGTGCGTGGTACATTGTAAGCACTTAACAAATGCCAACATTTTTAATTATGGTATTTATTAAGCTCTGCTATGCAAAAAGCACTATCCTAAGATCTGGAGGAGATACAAGATAGTCAGTTTGGATAGAGACCCTATCCCCCATGGGAAACAGAGTCTAAGGAGAAGAGAGTAAGATTTGCTAATGGAAATTAGCCATCTGGAAGGTATTTTTGCACAAGGCTGTCATTTGGGTTGTGGTTCCCTGAAGGTTTGGAAAAAAAATTAATTTAAATGTAATAAACAAGAAACAAATCTTAATTTGGATTGGCAGAGGGACATGTAGCTTTTGCCTTTCTCATCTTGGTGAAGGTGTCACACCCTCTTCTTTGTCCCACTGCTTCCTGAAGCCCTTTCTATCTCCCGCAGTTTCTGAAGCCGTCTCCAGATACATACTTGCCTTTTAATCAATGCATAGCCTTTATTGAGCACTAGCTGTGTGCAGACCACTGTATGAAGTGCTTGGGAGAAAGAAAAGAGGGAAATAAGAATGATAAAGCAGGGCTTTTTTTTACATTACAAGTAAAGTGAAAATTAAGCCTCATTAATTAACCTACCAGTGGTATTTACTGAGCATTTAATGTGTCCAGAGTACTGACGTAAGTGCTTGGGAGAGTACAGTAAAACAGAGTTGGTAGACGTGTTCTATTCATTCATTCAGTCGTATTTATTGAGCACTTACTGTGTGCAGAGCACTGTACTAAGCGCTTGGAATGTACAGTACAGCAATAAAGAGAGACAATCCCAGCCCACAACAGGTTTACAGTCCGATGGTGGTGGTGCGGTGGGGAGACAAACGTCCAAACAAGTAAACAGGCATCAATATAAATAGGTAGCGGTATAGATATATACGTATATGCATAAGTGCTGTGGGGCAGGGAGAGGAGGGAAAGAGCAAAAGGAGCGAGTCGAGGTGACGCAGTAGGGAGGGGGAGTTGAGGGAAAGGGGGCTTAGTTTGGGAAGGCCTCTCAGAGGAGGTGTGCCTTCAGCAGGGCTTTGAAGGGGGAAGAGTGATTATTTGGCGGATTTGAGGAAGGAAGGTGTTCCAGGCCAGAGGTAGGATGTGGACCGGGGGACAGCGGTGAGACAGGCGAGATGGAGGCACGGTGAGAAGGTTAGGGCCAGAGGAGCCAAGAGTGCGGGCTGGGATGTAGAAGGCGGGAAGGGTGGTGAAGTAAGAAGGGGCAAGGTGATGTAGGCTTTTAAAGCCAACATTGAGGAGTTTTTGATTGGTTCAGAAGTTGATAGGCAACGCCTGGAGATTTTTGAGGAGGGGGGTGTTATGGCCTGAACATTTCTGTAGAAAGATAATCCAGGCAGTGGAGTGAAGGATGGACCGGAGCTGGGAGAGGCAAGAGGTTGGGAGATCAGAAAGGAGGCTGATGCAGTAATCGAGTCGGGATAGGATGAGAGACTGTACTGACGTGGTGGCAGTTTGCAGGGTTTACAGTCCAGAGACGAGCTCAGAGTCAGGAACGAACCACAGAAGTTTACGCTTTCACTCTGAGTAGATCGTAAATTATGAAATTTTTGCTGGGGCCAGCTGGAGCTTGAGCCCCTCACCTCCATCATCAGAAGGATTAGTTCTGGAAGAACACTTCTTTAATACCTTCCAGCCTTCAAACCTGCCTCCTCCACCCTCCAGTTTGCCACGGCTGTGATAACGATAGAAGCTGCCTGACAGCCTCTCTCCCAGGACACAGTCGTAGAGGAGGGCCATTAGGAGACCGTCAGAGACGAGAGTTCAACAGGTGAACAGTGCTTAGAAATGGGGTAACCGCTTCTACGAGGGGTGATTTTCACACTCCTGCTCTGTGGAAAGAAGTCAGGCACCGGTCTTATCATCCACACCTGCATGTACTGATAAACTTTCACAGTCCGGACCCTCATCTTTGAAACCAGGGGCCAGGCAGGTAGGTGGAGATTTATACACCGTGGCAGTCAGAATAACTAGCTTGCATAGGAGGGGAAAGTGGAACCTAGGGCATTCACTCCGGGCTGTCCTTCCTGAGGGAAATTAAATTTTGCCTTGTGTGAAAGTACTTTTAACTGAGCCGGTCAAAGGGAAGGGGTGGGAAGGATCTGGGGAGCCGGCGGTTGGAGAAAAAGACCCTTGGTCATTTTGAGGTGAGCAGTTGGGAGTGGAGTTCCTGGGAGAATGGGACCAAGGAAAGCCTCAGAGCCGTGACCCTGAAAAGGTCACAAGGAGATGGGAGGTGATTCTGGATGAGGATTAATAATAATAATAATAATAACAATTGTATTTAAGCGCTTACTATGTGCCAAGCACTAGGGTAGATACAAGCAAATCGGGTTGGACACAGTCAATGTCCCATGTGGAGCTCGTAATCTCAGTCCCCATTTAACAGATGAGGAAACTGAGGCACAAGGAAGTTAAATGATTTGCCCAAGTCACACAGCGGACAAGTGGCAGAGCTGAGATTAGAACCCATGACCTTCTGACTCCCAGGCCCGTGCTCTACCCACTCCGCCATGCTGCTATCCTGAAGGGGCAGAGTCCAGAAGTTAGGACTCCACAGGAGCAAGTCTCCTGCCCCTGCAGGGGAGAAAGGACCTGTGGAACATGAGCCCAGTCTCAGGGTCCTGGGCTGAAAAGCATTAGATTGAAGGAAAGGCAATTTAAGATGCAACATGGCCTAGTGGAATGAACACAGGCCTGGGAGTCAGAGGACCTGAGTTCTAATCCCGGCTCTGCCAAATGCTTGCTGTACGATCTTGAGCAAGTCACTTCACTTCTTTGTGCCTCAGTTTTCTCAGTTGTGAAATGGGGATTAAATCCCTGTTTCCTCTCCTACCTAGACTATGAGTGGGACAGGGACTGTGTCTAACTTGATTAACTTGTCCCTTTCCCATTGTTTAGAACAGTATTTGACACATAGTAAGCACTTTAACTAATGCCATTAAAAACAAAATACAAAAATCAGAATTCTGTTACCTGAGTGAGAATACCTGCAAGAATACCATCAAAGGTTGCTGAGACCTCCGATCTCAATGTCTGCCGGCGGTGGGGCTGGAGAACCTCCAGGTGCCAAGGAGATGTTTGGACCTAGAAAGCCACTGGAAGTGGGTTGTAAGGACTTTCTCTGTGAGCTTTCTGTAGGCAGCACCAGGACCGTGATAGGCAAATCCCTGAGCCATTCATTCATTCATTCATTCATTCATTCATTCATTCGTATTTTATTGAGTGCTTACTATGTGCAGAGCACTGTACTAGCACTTAGAATGGACAATTCGGTAACAGATAGAGACAATCCCTGCCCAATGACGGGCTCACAGTCTAATCGGGGGAGACGGACGGACAAAAATAAGACAACACAATCACGGTAAATGTACACCTCATTAACAAAATAGAGTAATAAAAATATATACAAATATATACAAATGAGCACAGTGCTGAGGGGAGGGGAAGAGAGAGGGGGAGGAGCAGAGGGAAAGGGGGCTTAGCTGAGGGGAGGTGAAGGGGGGAAGGGGGAGGGGGCAGAAGGCGGAGGGGATCCCTGATCACCCCCTCACCTGCGAGGAGGCATCTTGGATTGAGATGGGGGATGGTGGTAGGGATAGGGATGTAGGGATTTGGGAATACAAGGCAGGTTCTGATAGGGATACAGACAGGGAAGCAGTGATAAACAGCAGCAGCATGGGCGAGTGGATAGAGCATGGGCCTGGTAGTCAGAAGGACCAGCGTTCTAATCCCAGCTCTGCCACATGTCTGTTCTGTGACCTTGGGCAAGTCATTTAACTTCACTGTACCTCAGTTCCCTAAACCGTAAAATGGGGATAAAGACCATGAGCCCCATGTGAGCCCCTGATGGGTGGCCACTGTGGGACAGGGACTGTGTCTAACCTGATTTGCTTGTATCCCCCCCAGCACCTAGTACAGTGCCTGACGTATAGTAAGTGCTTAACAAATGCTATTATTATTCTCAGTATTAGTAGAAGTATTGGTCCAAAATGAGCTGCTGGGGCGACAGAGGACTCCTGGCACCCATTTGTGACAGTGTTTGTGCTTTCTCCAGTACAGAAATTGTGTTCAAATTTCTCTTGGCTCTAAGCAAAAAAATGGTTGGGGAACGTATGAAAAGACTTCGACTTCTAATCGGAGTCTCATAAAATTAAGCAGTCAATCAATGGTATTTATTGAGTGCTTCCCATGTGCAGAACACTGTACTGTGTACTTAAAAACAGTAATAATAATAATGGTACTTGTTAAGTGCTTACTATGTGCCAAGCACTGTTTTAAGCACTGGGGTAGATACAAGTTAATCAGGTTGGACACAGTCCCTGTCCCGTATGGGGCTCACACTCTTAATACCCATTTTACAGATGAGGTAACCGAGGCCCAGAGAGTTAAGTGACTTGTCCAAGGTCACACAGCAGACATGTGGTTGAGCAGGAATTGGGACCCAGGTCCTTCTGACTCTCAGGCCCGTGCTCAGAGCTGGTAGAAACATGGCCGCGTGTAAATCTCAAGGATTCATTTGAGAGGTTGCAAATTATAGCAAAAATATGGGATAGAACCATATTTTAAAGTCAGGAAACCTCAGAGGAAAGTAAGTTATAGTCCAGAATTAGAATACACAGTGAACGAATCACTGAACGACTGCATATTGTTGGCGTTTTCCTACAGCAAACTGGTATATTGGTGTTTTCAGCTGGTTGCATTCATACACCGGGTTCCTCCTTTCTCCTTGAAATACAGAGCTCAAGGTGGGTGTCTATGCGTGAATGTGTGTGTCTGTGTGTGTCTGTGTGCGTGATGCTGTGTTTTTCTGTTTTATTTTGTTCTTCAGCCTGCAGGAGTCTAAATCCACAGGTGGGATTCCATCTCTTCCCTGGCCTCTTCAAAAAAAAAAAACCCAAACAGCCACTTCCAGGTGAGAAACGGATTCTCACATATGACACTGCTTTCTGAAGAAGCTTCAGCCTCAGACTTTTCAGGTACGAGAGAAGTTGTATTAATGCCATCTCTCCAGAAATTCAAAAGCTCTGCTCCAGAAGCCGAAGTGCCCTATTACTCTTTTGTATTTATTGTTCTTTTTTGTTTTGTTCTGTTTTATCTTGTCACAAGTCCCCTCTCTGCACACCCTTCACTTATTCTTAGATAATGAACCCCTTGGGGATCAGAAGCCATGTCTGATTTTCAATCTAGTATTTATTCCCAGCAATTAGTGCTTTAGAACCAATGGTGAGGAGTTTTTGTTTGATGCGGAGGAGGATGGATGGCGACCACTGGAGTCTTTTGAGGAGTGGGGTGATGTTTTCTGAACTTTTTTGTAGAAAAATGATCTGGACAGCAGAGAGAAGTATGGACTTGAATGGGGAGAGACAGGAGGCTGGGAGGTCAGCGAGGAAGCTGATGCGGTAATCCAGGCGGGATAGGATGATTGAATGTATTAATGGGGTAACAGTTTGGACAAAGAGGGAAGGGCGGATTTTAGTGGTGTTGCGAAGGTGGAATAATAAATGCTTAACAAATGCCACAATCATTAAGCAGTGTGGCCTAGTGGAAAAAGCATGGGCCAGGGAGTTAGAGGACCTGGGTTTTAATCCTACTTCTGCCACTCGCCTGCTGTGTGACCTGGGGCAGGTCGCTGAACTTCTTTGTACCTCAGTTTCCTCATCCGTAAAATGGAGATGCTATACCTGCTCTCCTTCCTACTTAAATTGTGAGCCCCATGTGGGGCAGGGACTGTGTCCAACCTGATTTTCTTTTATCAAAGCAGGCACTTGGTATAGTATTTGACACATAATAAGTATTTAACAAATCCCTCCAATATTTTCTTTTTTTATCTGAATTTCATTCTTAACTACCTCACGAAGATGAAATAGCGGAAGAAATCATTGCCCACAGAGGCACAGGGCCTGCTTGGATTGGGTGGGAGCAAGAGGAGCCCATCTGACTCAAATATATCCTTGGAGGCCTCAGCTGGATAGGGGTTGCATGTTATGGGTAGCTTTGTTCTGAGGGGACTCTACTGGTGCTGGTGGTTTGGGCCGATTTGGGGTCGAGTTGACGCCGGACGGGACAGGAGCGGGAGGGGCCCTGTTCGTGCCCCGTTGCTCCCACTCCCTGACCCCAGCCGGCGGTCTGGGCCGACCTGATGGATGGCCGCCGGCAGGACGGGGTCTATCTGGCAGTGGCTGGGAGACCCGCTTCTGCAAAATGATGCAGTTGCTGTCATTCTGTGCAGGTACAGATTCTCTACCCCGGGAAGTTGGTGTCAGGTCGAAAAGGTTCAGTTGAGGCACCTGTTTCTTAGTTGTACTATCTATGCCTGCAGTTTGATCCAGGGGTTTTAATCTCGGCTCTGCCACATGTCTGCTGCATGACCTTGGGCAAGTCACTTCACTTCTCTGGACCTCGGGCAGCTCATCTGTAAAATGGGATTAATATTAATTTTGGTATTTGTTAAGCGCTTACTATGTGCCAAGCACTGTTCTAAGCACTGGGGAGATAAAAGGTAATCAGCTTGTTCCACATGGGGCTCACAGTCTTAATCCCCATTTTCCAGATGAGGTAACTGAGGCACAGAGAAGTTAAGTGACTTGCCCAAGGTCATACAGCTGATAAGTGGCAGAGCTGGGATTAGAACCCACGACCTCTGACTCCCAAACCCCGGGCCCTTTCCACTGAGCTATGCTGCTTGTAAGATTAAGAGTGTGAGCCCCATGTGGGACAGGGAATGTGTCCAAGCCAATTACCTTATATCTACTCCAGCTCTTAGAACAGTGATGGCCCATAGTAAGCACTTAAGTATTATTATTATTATAATCATTACTATTTGTCTATTGCAGTCCCAGGAGAGTTGGGTGGTTGGGGGGCGGGGAGGGGGGTGAAGGGAGGCATGTCCTGGAGTTTAAATTATTTAATAGTTTAGCAGTGACCAGAGTGGGATAATCCATCAAGATTGCTCAATGAATTTGTAGATGATAAATTGATCAGATTTAGTAATGATAGGAATAAAATTCAAAGGGAAATGAACAAATGATGGAAATAATATATGAAAACCAGGATGAAGTTCGTTAGGAATATAAAATCAACTACCCCAAACAAGTTAGGAAAGTAATTAGGTAAATAAAGGCCTGGATGGCAGAAAGCGACCTAGTTCCTGAAGAGGGTCAAAAGCTTTCTCTTTATAATGGATAAGGCAACATTATATATTCTATAATGTATATATTGTATTACGCAATACAGTAGGATGTGATATTTTACATTACGTCTACTCTAAGGGAATATAATTGACGCTGTTTATTGCCATTGTTCTTGTCTGTCCGTCTCCCCCGATTAGACTGTAAGCCTGTCAAACGGCAGGGACTATCTCTATCTGTTGCCGACTTGTTCATCCCAAGCGCTTAGTACAGTGCTCTGCACATAGTAAGCGCTCAATAAATACTATTGAATGAATGAATGAATAATTGTTATGCAATATTATTCAGTATAATGTACAATGTAACATTATTAAAAAGGCTAAAATGACATTGGGATTTACAATCAGGAATAATTTGGGATTGATCAGGTCCTTAGAATTTGTGCTCAGCTTTTAATCTCCCATTTAAAGAGGGAAATAGTGAAGCAGGAGAGAATCCATAGAAGAGCAAGCAAAATGCTTCTAGAGATTGGATAATAGCTCTTGTGAAAAGAAATATGAAATTAATTGGGGTGGTTTATCCTGAAAAAGTGAAGCGGTGGGTGGCCAATAACAACCTGTAAGGATGTTCAAGGGTTTTCCATCATTCTGTAGAATACTGAGTAATAATAATAATAATAATAATGTTGGTATTTGTTAAGCGCTTACTATGTGCCGAGCACTGTTCTAAGCGCTGGGGTAGACATAGGGGAATCAGGTTGTCCCTCGTGGGGCTCACAGTCTTAATCCCCATTTTACAGATGAGGGAACTGAGGCACAGAGAAGTTAAGTGACTTGCCCACAGTCACACAGCCGACAAGTGGCAGAGCTGGGATTCGAACTCATGAGCCCTGACTCCAAAGCCCATGCTCTTTCCACTGAGCCACGCTGCTTCTCCGGCTAAATTTGTAAAAGAGATTTTAATTAGGCACCTCAAAGAATTTCCTGACTACAAAGGTGATTAGAAGTATTGAAAACTTCAGTTGTGGAGATCTTAAAAAGAAATATACCTCATCTTCCCTGAATGGTTTAGATGTAGACTTTCCTTATGTAGGGAACTAGATTACACAATGCTTTGATACGTTTTTAAGCTCAGAAAGTTCTTATTTGTCCAGCTCTCAGAGAAAAATATTTACTGAATCTCTAGAAGACACAAACAAGCCGCAAAAATAAGCAGGCCAGTATCTTCTGCCTTGTAGAATATTATTTTAACATGCATGATAAAAGGTGAACCCATAGTAGGGCTGGCTGTTTATCTGTTTGGATTTTCTTTGATGTATATAGGATCTAGAAAAAGTGAAAGTTTTAAAGTATTTTGGCTTGGTTTCTAAGGCTGTATGATTAGACTCCTTTTGATTTCTGGGGTTAAAAATGAACAACTTCCATGTTGGTGTGGAAATGGAAAAATAATAACAATAATAATATTCAATGGTATTTATTGAGCGCTTACTATCACTTGCTTGCCACTTAACTTCCCTTGTGCCTTCCTTTCCTTATCTGTAAAATGGAAATGAAATACCTTACTCCTCCACACCGAGACCATGAGCCCCAAGTGGGAAAAGCGCTGCATCGGATCTGATTAGGTGGTATTTACCCCAGTACTTGATCAGTGCTTGGCAGATAATGCTTAACAAATATCATACTTATGATTACTGTTTTCTACTATGTCAATTAGACTCAGGCTTAATAAGGGAAACTTAGCCAGAAACAATGGATAGAGGTTTTTCTGTCACTGTCGTTACATTTTGAATTTTTATATTGCAAAATGCCTTAGAATTTGTTTTTATTGTTCTTCACAATGCTGTGAATTGAGTCTTTATTTTTGCTTTGCAAGAAAGTTGTCGTTAAGGAATGGGTTATCTAGAGAAATGGAGACAGAAAAGATGTTTGAATGTTGGGTGCCAGAGTAATTTTTTTTTAAGCCGACCTACGTCTTATCATCGATTATTGATTTGGACATTGAAAATACTCAAAATGCTCAAAGAATTGCCTTAATGTATCCATATAAAATCTTCAGAAGAAAAGAAATTCTGAAAGACTGTGGTGTGAACAAATATGATATACACAGGGATCAAAGCATCAACAGTTTAGAAGAGTCCTCTTGGGTAGAAGAAGCCACAGAACAGGCCCATCACCTTTTCAGGGCAAAAAAGATGCACCATTTGAAGAAATATCTGGAAAATTGTATAAAGATGACTTTGGTGGCTTATCTATGTTGTCACCAAGAAAAGTATGTCTATCACAGAGAAACAAATCCTTGTGGACAGAAAATGTATATGCCAACTCTTGTTGTATCATACTCTCCCAAGTGCGTAGTACAGTGCTCTGCATATAGTAAAAGGTCAATAAATCCATTGATGATGGTGATGGTGCTGACAATGATGATAAATCCCATCTTCCCTAACAATGCCCCTAGTTTGAGTAGGCCTGATGAGCTCGGTGAGTACCTTAGTTAGAAAAGTCAATCCAATTCTGGCAGCAAGCTGTCAGGCAGGCTATCCGAATTCAAGACCCCAGAAAAGTTAGTGAAAAGTGAGGGAGGTTGCCATGAAGAAAATGAATTAAACATTCCTAACTTGCCAGTTTGGTCTTATGCTTCTGTTGCGGTGAGATGAGTTGCTAACAAAGGTCTAATCAGGAATGTCCAACTGGAACTCTGCTGTTCAAACATCTGACTGGTTGTTCTAAAACATATTAAAAGCTGCGTTAGAAGTGGATAAAACACGAGGAAATCATAGTGGGGCCTAATGTGGTATTACCACCTTTGGGTGTAAAGAAAAGCCAGGTGTTTTGGCTCCACTTCCAAAAATCTCTCACTTTCCCACAGACTTTTTGATAAAAATGAAGAGGAAACCATCTTCAGTCAGCAGCACAATCAACATCATGAGCAGAGAACTTGAGAATATACCAGGTCGGTCGGACAAAAGAAGGGACATGATTGTAAATTCCCAGGACAAGCCACTAACTAACTCCCCTCATTAAGACCTCGCCGAGAGAAACAACAGGGGAGACTCTGGATCTAAACCCAATCATATTCCGGAAATCACTCCAGCTTTGGAACTCATCAAGGATCTATCTCTATTTAATAGTTGGAATTGCTCCCCTCGCCCGACTCTCTCCACAAAAAGAGGGGAATGCCCTTGACCTCTTTGTTTCTGGAGTAGTAGAAAATGATTTTTCTCCGGTAGCGGAAGTTATTTTTAATACCTTCTCAGAGGAACTGAAGAGGCAACAGCTTTCCTTTCGGAAAGGGAGCTCTGAGAGTGGCATTTTGGAAAGTTGTATATTCTGCATTTAACTCTGTTTTGTGTGGACCGCACTAGGGGATTTCTCTGTCCCACTTTCACACTATAGGAAACCATTTAATTTGCGTGCCCAGATCACTTTCAGAAGTGAAAGATGGGAACCTATTTGGCAGATGGTGTTATTTCAATAAGGTAGTTAAAACACTGCATTCAAGCTCTAGCTGCATTTATTTAAGAGTGGTTCCTCAGTGCTTACGAGAGAAGTTTGTCTCTGGGGCTTGAACATTCTGCCTTTTCAGAAATAGGAGATGCGAGAGCAGCATTTTGGAAAGTTGCCTGTGAGACGCTTAACCGTTTCTCTTGGGACCCAATCAATCAATCAATCAATGCTGTGGCGGGAAGAGCTCCAACAGGTCAACCCGAGGCCTCCACGGCCTTCCTATGGAAGACCGTGGCGGCTTCTGAGCTGTAGCTAGAGTCGTTTGCTTGCGGCTGTGACTTTGGGATTCTAGGCTGTGCAGAACCTGCTCCCTTTCTGCTCTGTTTTCATTTTCTGAATTTGGCTTATCTTTTATGTTGTTTCATGTTTCCATTGTCTCATCTCTCTTTGTATGTTTGTTACCAGTCTCCTCTCCCCCTCTTATTCTCCAGTGATGAGCACCCTCCACTTGGTGGCCAGGGACCGCTTCTAATTCTCTGCATGTGGTAAGCATTTAAAAACCATTATTACTATTTCTATCATTTATTGAGTTACTATTGTATGCAGATCACTGTATTGAACCCTTAGGAGAGTACAGAAGAGTTATGAGACACAATCTCTGTCCTCAAGGAGCTTTTAGTTTGGGGCCAGTGGGGTGGGAGAGGAGACAGACACTTCAACTGTAGATCAGGGATATAATTCATTATATACTTACATTTAAGTATATAAATACTACAGGAGTTGTGGTTACTCAAGTACTTAGGCAGCAGAAGGGGTGAAGTAATATGTGGGAAATATAAAGTGGGGAGCTTAGAAATTAATTGTACAAAGCCTTCTGGAGGAGATATGATTTTATAAGGCTTAGAAGATGGGGAGAGCAGTGGTCTGGTGGATATGAAGGGAGAAGGGAGATTCGGTCGAGGAGAGGACATGAGCAAGGGGTTGGAGGAAATTAAGAGAAGATTGCAGCACAGAGAGTAGGTTAGCTCGAGAGGAACGATGATTACGATCTGGGGTGTAGTCGGAAAAGAAACTGACTAGGTAGATGGAAGAGAGCTAACTGAGTGTCTTAAAGCCAATAGACAGTAATTTCTTCTTGATGTACAGAGAAATGGGTTGGACTATTTGAGGAGTGGGAAGACAGGTGCCAAACTATTTTTTAGAAAAATAATCTGGGCGGTGGAGTGAAGTATGGACTGGAAAGAGGAGAGATGGGAGTCGGAAAGATCAGTGAGGAGGCTGATGCAGTAGTCAAGGCAGGGTACAACTAGTGTCTGGACCAGTGCTAAGCGCTTAGTACAGTGCTCTGCACACAGTAAGTGCTCAATAAATACTGTTGAATGAATGAATGAGTGAATGGACCAGCATGATAGCTGTTTGCATGGAGAAGAAGGCCAGGATTCTGAAAAGGTTGTGGAGGAAGAACTGACAGGATTTGATGTTAGACTGTGTAGGGGGCATTGAAATAACAGTGGTTGGCACATAATAAGCGCTTAACAAATACCATCATTATTACTGAAATAATAGTAATAATGATAATGGCAACTTTGGAATTTGTTAAGTGTTTATAATGTGCTAGGAACTGTACCAGGCACTGCTTTGGTTACAAGCAAATCGGGTTGGCTTCAGTCCCTGTCCCAAGTGGGGCTAACAGTATCAATCCCTATTTTACAGATGAGGTAACTGAGGCACGGAGAAAGTGAAGTGACTCGCTCAAGGCCACAGAGCAGACAAGTGGCAGAGCCAGGATTGCAACCCATGACCTTCTGACACCCAGGTCTACACTCTATCCACTATGCCATGCTGCTTCTCAGTGAAAAGGAAGGGAGGGGTCAAGAATAACACCATGGATTCAGAGATTGGGAGAATGGTGGTGTTGTCTACAATGATAGAAAAATAAGGAAATGAAAAATAAGAGAATATTTAGAAGGGAGATGAGGCGTTCAGTGTTCTTGTTCTCTGTCCCCATCTATAGTATTGGAAACTTTCTCTTTTTCCCACCTATAAATCATGTTCAGAAGTGAGATAAGGGAACCGATTTGAAAACTCTTCCAATTCTTGTCTTGGCCTATGCTGTCGAGTCATTTCCGACCCACAGTGAGTCCATGGACACATCTTTCCCTGAACACCCCACCTCCAACTGCAATCGTTCTGGTAGTGTATCCATAGAGTTTTCTTAGTAAAAACATGGAAGTGGTTTACCATTGCTTTCTTCTGTGCAGTCAACTTGAGTCTCTGTCCTCGATTCTCTCCCGCGCTACTGCTGCCGCCCAGCACAGCTGAGTTTGGTCTTGTAGCAGATGGCCTTCCACTCTTTAGCCAATGTCCAAGCTAGGAATTGAATGGATATATTTCTGCTTGACTTTTTCTCCCACAGCTGAGACTGGTAGAGTATTGGAAATCCTCCAGGTGTGATCCTGAGAGGGTTTCCAATACTCTACCAGTCTCAGCTGTGGGAGGGAAAGTGTGATCCTGAGAGGGTTATTCCAATTCTAGTTAGGATTTACTACACTGCACATTCAAGTGAGTAGCTGCACCTGGATAAGCTATTCCCTGCACAGCCTTGGTGCCCAAAGATGTTTACCTCCGTGCCTGAACATTCTGCCTGCTCTGCAAAAGAAGATGCAATAACACCAGTTTGGAAAGTTTGACTGCACTTACTTCTCTTCAATGGGATGCTGAGAATTTGCCGTTCCACTTCGGCAAGATGGAAAACTGTCTGTTTGCACCCACAGATCGCTTTCAGAAGTTCATTCATTCAATAGTATTTATTGAGTGCTTACTATGTGCAGAGCACTGTACCAAGCGCTTGGAATGTACAAATCGGCAACAGATACAGTCCCTGCCCAATGACAGTCTTACAGTCTAATCGGTGGAGACAGACAGACAAAAACAATAGCAATTAATAGAATCAAGGGGATGTACATCTTATTAAAAAAATAGCAATAAATAGAATCAAGGTGATGTACATCTCAGCAAAATAAATAAGGAAATAAAAAATATATACAAATGAGCGGACGGGCACAGTGCTGAGGGGAGGGAAAAGGAGGGGGGAGGAGCAGAGGGAAAGGGGGGAAAAGGGGGTTTAGCTGAGGGGAGGTGAAGGGGGGTTAGAGGGGCAGCAGAGGGAGCAGAGGGAAAAGGGGAGCTCAGTCTGAAAAGACCTCTTGGAGGAGGTGAGCCCTAAGTAGGGCTTTGAAGAGGGGAAGAGAATTTGGCGGAGGTGAGGAGGGAGGGCATTCCAGGACAGTGGGAGGATGTGGCCCAGGGGTCGATGGTGGGATAGGCGAGAACGGGGGACGGTGAGGAGGTGGGTGGCAGAGGAGCAGAGCATGTGGAGTGGGCAGTAGAAAGAGAGAAGGGAGGAGAGGTAGGAGGGGGCAAGGTGATGGAGAGCCGTGTGGCCTAGAGTGAGAAGTTTTTGTTTCATGCGGAGGTTGGTAGGCAACCACTGAAGGTTTTTAAGAAGGGTAGTGACATGCCCGGAACGTTTCTGCAGGAAGATGAGCCGGGCAGCGGAATGAAGAATAGACTGGAGTGGGGAGAGACAAGAGGAAGGGAGATCAGAGAGAAGGCTGACACAATAATCCAGCCTGTACCGGTAAGATAGCTGTTTGGGTGGAGAGGAAAGGGAGGATCTTGGCGATATTATAAAGGTGAGACCGGCAGGTCTTTGTGACGGATGTTGTGGGCCTGAGAGACGGGAAGGATGGTCGTACCATCCACAGTGATAGGGAAGTCAGGAAGGGGACAGGGCTTGGGAGGGAAGATAAGGAGCTCAGTTTTGGACATGTTGAGTTATAGGTGGCGGGCAGACATCCAGGTAGAGACGTCCTGGGGGCAGAAGGAGATACGAGCCTGAAGGGAGGGGGAGAGGACAGGGTGAGAGATGTAGATCTGTGTGTCATCAGCATAGAGATGATAGTTGAAGCCGTGAGAGCGAATGAGTTCACCAAGGGAGTGGGTTTAGATGGAGAACAGAAGAGGGCCAAGAACTGACCCTTGAGGAACCCCCTGTTAGAGGATGGGAGGGGGAGGAGGAGCCTGCGAAGGAGACCGAGAATGAATTGCCAGAAAGATAAGAGGAGAACCGGGAGAGGACGGAGTCCGTGAAGCCAAGGTGAGATAAGGTGTGGAGGAGAAGGGGAAGTGAAATGCTCGAACGGATTTGTCAAAGGCAGGGTAGTTAGAGTTGAGCTGCATGTGGCGGACCTAACCGGAGTAGATCAGCATGATGTAGTGGATAGACCAAGGGCCTGGAATCAAAGGGTCATGAGTTCTAATCCTGCCCTGCCACTGGTCTGCTGTGTGACCTTGAGCAAGTCACTTCTCTTCTCTGTGCCTCAGTTTCATCATCATTAAAATGAGGGATGAGACTGTGAGCCCCGTGTGGGACAAGGACTGTGTCCAACCTGATTTGCTTGTAACCACCCCAATGCTGAGTACAGTGCCTGGCACATAGTAAGTGCTTAATACATACCATAATTATTATTAACCCTGGTGGGTGGCTAGAGAGATCTGTGCTTGAGGCCTGAACCAAGTGCCTCTTCTGCAAGGGGAGTTGCCGGAGCATCATTTTGGAAAGTTGTCCCTCTTATATCTACCTTTCCCCCCACCCCCGCCCCAGCTGTGAGCCCATCGTGGGCAGGGATTGTCTCTCTTTATTGCCATATTGTACTTTCCAAGCACTTAGTATAGGGCTCTGCACACAGTAAGCGCTCAGTAAATCGATTGAATGAATGAATGAAATGTTGCTAGTGGAGGAACAGGAGGGCATCACTTTCAGACACTGAAGAAGATGTGAGAATTTAAGGGGCAGGACTGAAGGGAGAGACTTGCAAAGCCCAAGGTTGAGCTGGGCAGTCACCATGAAAGAGTTCAAAGGGGTATATACATATACATATATATATATGATATGATGGCATTTGTTAAGTGATTACTATGTGCAGGCATTTTACTAAGCGCGGGGGCAGATACATGCAATTAGGGTTGGACACAATCCTTGTCCCACATGGGTTGTGCAGTCTTAATTCCCATTTTGCAGATGAGGTAACTGAGGCCCAGAGAAGTGAAGGTCACACAGCAGACAAGTGGTGGAGTTGGGATTAGAGCCCATGACCTTCCAACTCCCAGGCCCGGGCTCTAATCCACTACACCATGCTCCTTCTACAGTAAAAACTAAAGTGAGCTAAGATTTTAAAGCTGAAGCTTTCCCTCTTTTACCAATCTTTCCATTACAAGGATGTCTTACCTATCCTTCCGCTACAGCCCAATCTACACACTTGGCTCTTCTTACACCAATCTATTACCTGAGCAACTCTATCTCATCTCTCTCAGCTGATTATTTGCTAACATCCTCCCTCTTGCCTGGAACTCCTTCCCCTTTCATATCTGACAAACCATCACTCTCTCTCCCATCAAAGCCTTAGTAAAATCACATCTCCTCCAAAAAGCCTTTCCTGACTAATCTCACTCTATTCTTCCTCTGTATTTGCTATGCAGTCGTGTTCGTACCCCCCTAGCACTTCGATAATCACCCCCCTCACAGACCACTTATGTACGCGTTGCTGTACTCTGGTGCTTATCTCTTTCTCCCCCACTAAAGTGTGGGGTCCATGAAGGCAGAGACCACCATTACTGACTGCTTTGTACTCACCCAAGTGCTTAGCGTAGCGCTCTGCACACTGAGTGCTTAGTAAATACTCCTGTTCGATTATCATGCCAAAGAGATCTCGAGAGGAAAGCTGGAAGAGAAGAAGCCGTGGGAAATGTGGAAGTCAAGGATGCACAACAGAGTGAAATTAATTGGGCAGCTTTTAGTCGCGATGCTTTTATATCTGAGTCATGACTTGTTCATATCCAGAACTCTTTCAGTGCAACTGTTTAAGACCTTTTCCCACATCCTGTGGGCTATGGGGTAGACATTATTAAAGGAGAAATTACAAGTCCCTAAGTGGAAGATGGGGATGATGGCATGTGAAACTCAGATGAGTTTTATGGATTAATTTTCATGCATTTTAAAATGGAGAAGGCAGAAAGAGAGGCAGAGTCGGCTTAGAAGTTTGCAAGGACACCTTCCGCAGGTGGGGAAAAGGTGGGAGAGCTCTGTCCTGTGAAGACAGAGCAGTGGGAGGGCAGAGCAGTCTCCCAAAGATTAAGGGAATGGGGGCAATCCAGGATTGACCAAGGAGTAAAGGAAGGGAATCTTTGTATGGAGAGTTTTTTAATAGACAAAGTAGCCAGGGGCAATGGAAAAAAGATGGACTGAAGACTCATGGATTCTGCGGTTTAGTGATTCCACTCCTCCTTTTCTCTGATTCTCCCTTTGATTGGCTTTGATCCAGGTCTTGTCACTATATAAGTGATTGGCCCCTTCTATAGATGCATTTTCACTCACCCCGAATGGCTGACTGACTCCAACTCTGGCCTGGCTTAAATGGATGGTCAAACTTCCCCTCCTTTTTTTTTCCAAGTGAAGAATGGTTTGTCCACAATCATGCTCTCTGCAGGGTTCAAACTCAAGGACACTAGATCCTGATCCCTAAATAAGCATTCTCTTGCTTCTATTATACCAACCTGATCCCGACACATCGACCCAATGGTGAAATGTCCCCAGACATTTCTCCTAACCAAGATGTAATAGTAAAAAAAAAAATCCACATTTCTGGCAAGAAAATTAATGTGATCCCATAAGAGCCCCAAGTTCCTAATCTTTTTTGTGATGCCGTGCTCTCAAGATCTTGCATCTATCAGGTCTGGCATTTGTAGTCTGGTATTCCCTGGCTACTGCCCAATCTGTCTTGGTCTAGATCAATCTGGATTTCAATGTTGGTTAGATGTAGTGTTGGGTATGGTTCTCCAAGGACCCTCCCTCCTGTCTTGGGCACCTACTCTTCCCTGTTTCTGGAGGAAGCTTGAAGGCCCCTTCTTCAAGGAAAGGACCGGTTCACCATTGCTGATCCTCTGGAAGAAGAGCTATTTCCCCAGGGTGGCCTTGCCCCATAGATAATAATGATAATAGTAATAATAATAATAATAACAATGAGTGATTATTACTAATATCAGTTTGGTAATCAAATATCAGTTTGGTATCATCTGTGCCAAGCTTTGCATTAAGCAGTGGAGCAGATATACTGTACACTTAGTCTAATTAGAGTTTTAGTTTAGTCCAAACTCTTCAATCAGGTTGTATACCCCCGCTGCCTTCCCTTCCTGTTTTCCAGCAATCTTCTTCACGCCTAGAGTCCAGTTTCCTTTTCAGTTCCCCTGAGACCAGTCTCACCCAAGTCACCAGTGACCTTCTTTTATTCTAAATCTAACGGACCCTCTGCCGCCCTAATGCTCCTCTACTCCTTGTCTGCCCTCAACACTGTGGTCCACTCCCACCTCCTGGAGATTTGATCTAACTTTGGATTTTATCGGCACAGTTTCTCCTGGTTCCCCTTTTACTTCTCTAGTCAATCTTTCATAGTCTTCTTCACAGGTCTTTCTCTGCCTCCCACCCCCTAACCTTGTATCTTCCCTATGGCTCTTTTTAGGGTTCCCTTCTCTTCTCACTTTACACTCCCTCCCTTGGGAAGCCCATTAGCTCCCATGGCTCCAACTATTACCCTCAAATCTACCTCACTAGCAAGGACCCCTTCTCCATTTGAAATCATGCATTTCCTCCTGCCTCCGGGTCATCATAGTCTTCTCTGGGGTGCCATGCTGTATATCAAGGTGAACTGGGGCACCTCCATCTCAAGGTTGAATGCTATTAGCTGGGCGAGGAGTATAGAGCCTGGGCCTGGGAGTCAGAATGTCATGGGTTCTAATCACAGCTCTGCCACTTGTCTACTGGGTAACCTTGGGCAAGTCACTTCACTTCTCTGTGCCTCAGTTACCTCATCTATAAAATGGGGATTGAGACTGTGAGCCCTACGAGGAACAGGGACTGTGTCCAACCCGATTTGCTTGTATGCACCCCAGCGCTTAGTACAGTCCTTGGCACATAGTAAGCACTTAATAAATAGCATTATTATTATTATTATTATTGTTATCTCATGACTGCCCTAACTAACAAAGCAGAACTCAGAAGCATATGGACACTTCATTCATTCATTCATATTTATTGAGCGCTTACTGTGTGTAGTGCACTGTACTAAACGCTTGGGTAGTACAATTCAACAAGGATGGGTCCGAATTGCTCCACTGACCCAAACTCCCTGCCTCTTCTCAGTCACCTAGGCACTTTCATTTGATCATTTAGGCACTCAATATCCAACCCGCCCTCGGCCCCATAGCACTTATGCACCTGTTTAAAATTTCTTTAAATGTCTGTCTCCCCCTCTTGACTGAGTGCTTTAAAGCACTCAATTACCTCTCCCCCTCTTATCCTAGTCTGCTGATTCCCTACTACAACCGAGCCCACACACTTCACTCTTCTAATAATTCCCTCTTCTATTCACTGTACCTCGATCGTGGCTCAGTGGAAAGAGCCTGGGCTTCGGAGTCAGAGGTCATGAGTTTGACTCCCGGCTCTGCCACTTGTCAGCTGTGTGACTGTGGGCAAGTCACTTAACTTCTCTGTGCCTCAGTTCCCTCATCTGTAAAATAGGGATTAACTGTGAGCCTCACGTGGGACAACCTGATTACCCTGCATCTACCTCAGTGCTTAGAACAGTGCTCTGCACATAGTAAGCGCTTAACAAATACCAACATTATTATTATCTGTCCTGCTACTTATCTCCTGCCAACATCCTCACTCTGACCTGGGACTCCTGCCCCATCCCCTTAGTTTATGACAGACCACTACTCTTCCCTCCTTTAAAGCCTTATTAAAATCACATCTCCGAGAGGCCTTCCCCTTCTCATCTCCCTTCTGTGATCTACTTGGATCTGTACTTTTAAAATTATTGATACTCACCTCACCTTCAGCCCCACAGCACTTATCCTCAATTAATTTTAATATCTGTCCCCCCCACTGGATGGTAAGCTCCTTCATTCATTCATTCATTCATTCATTCATTCATATTTACTGAGCGCTTACTATGTGCAGAGAACTGTACTAAGTGTTTGAGAATTACAATTCAGCAACAAATAGAGACAATCCCTGCCCACAACAGGCTCACAGTCTAGAAGGGGGGAGAGACATCAAAACAAGTAAACAGGCAAACAATTGCACAGGTCCTTGTGGGCAGGGACCGTGTCTACCAACTGTGTTGGGTTATACTCTCTTAAGAGCTTACTACAGTGCTCTGCACAGAAGCAGCACTCAATAAGTACCATTGATTGATTGACTGATTAATTAATTAAACATTTTCTCTTTGACTTTCAAATTCACTCCCTCTGAGCCGCTTTTTTGGTTTCAAAACATTATCTTCTTCTGCCCACCAGTGGCAGATTGTGATATCTCACTTACATATGACGTTGAGTTTCCTCCTACAGTTTTTGCCTTCCAAAAGTCTAAAGAACCCCCAGGATCACTAAAGGACTGGTATTACTTTTACTGAACGCCAAGTATGGGTTAGTTTTGGTGTCGGGGTAAGATTAGGATGCGGGATGGTATTCAATTTCGGATTCGTAATAGGGTTAAGTTTAGGATTAAGTAATAGCAGCTGCTATTACTAGAAGAAACAGCGTGGCTTAGGGGAACAAGCCCAGCCTTGGGAGTCAGAGGACGTGAGTTCTAATCCCGGCTCCGCCACTTGTCCACTGGGTGACTTTGGCTAAGCCACTTAACTTCTCTGGGCCTCAGTTACCGCATCTGTCAAATGGGGATGAAGACTCCATGGGGCAACATGATCTTCTTGTACCTACCCCAGCGCTTAGAAGAGTGCTTGGCACATAGTAAGTGCTTAACAAACACCATCATTATTATTATTGTTTAGTAATAGTAGTAATAACAGGTATAATACTAATAGCATTTATTAAGGAGACTTTCAGAAGGGCGGAAAACGGGACATTCTGGAGAAAATATACCCATAGAGTAGCTATGAATCACTATGAATCGGAAACGACTCGACGGCACTTGATAATAATAATGAGGGTAAGTGAGAGGATTAGTTTTATGGATTAGGGTAAGGGTTAGGGTTAGGGTTTGGTTTGGGGTATGGTTAGGATTTTGACTGGGGCATGGTTAGGATTTTGACTGGGGCTGGGGTTAGGGTTGGGTGGGTTGGAGATAGGCTCAAGGCTTGTGTTAAGAATTAAACTAAGGTTAGCACTAAGGGTAGGATGAAGTTTAAAGTTACATTTAAAATTAGGATTAGGGTTAGATGAGGGGCAAGGATTAAGTCTTCTCTCTTGTACTGTGCATTCTCTGCAATATAAAGGGCAGCACTCTTTATAAGAGTCAGATATTCTTAAAGGTCCCCTCTCAGGATCGCACCTGGAGAGTTTCCCGTACTCCATCAGTCTCGGCTCTTCATTCAATAGTATTTATTGAATGCGAACTATGTGCAGAGCACTGCACTAAGTGCTTGGAATGTACAATTCGGCAACAGATAGAGACAATCCCTGCCCAATAACGGTTTCACATGGGAGAGAGAGTCAAGCAGAGACATATCCATTCCATTCCTAACTTGGCCAGTGGCTAGTGAGTGGAAGACATTCTGCTACGAGTTAAAACTCACTCATGTTGGGCAGCAGCGGCATGGGAGAGAGTCGAGGGCGGAGACTCAAGTTTACTGCATAGGAGGAGGCAATAGTAAACCACTTTGGTATTTTTACCAAGAAAACTCATGGATACGCTACCAGAATGCTTGCAGATGGAGGTGGGGTGTTCTGGGAGAGCTGTGTCCGTGGTGTCGCTATGGCTCGGAAACAATTCGACAGCATAAGACAAGACAAGGCTCTTAAAGGAAAGTAAGGGGATAGGATTAGGATTAAGTCTAAGGTAGGAGTTAAATTTTGGGTTAGGTCTAAAGTAGGGGTTAGAGGTAAGGTTAAGGTTAGCATTTGGGCTAATGCCGTGGGGATGAGTAAGGGCTTTAATGGTTAGTGGCTAGCATTATGATAGAGTGTGGATTGGGCCTAAGGGTTCATAGTCAGACTAATGCAGGGGCTAACCGAGTTTAAGCCAAGAATCTCAGGATTATGAGGAGCTCAACCGACTCCCTAAATCGCGACTCCTTGACTTTACCAACATACCTGGTGTTTGGGATATCATGGTGAATTCCTTCTCAAAATGGCCACCGTAAAGTAGGCTTTTCTGGTGTATTCTCATAAAGGGAATGCTGCCCTTTACATTGAAGAGAATAGGCAGCACAAGACAGGAACCTATGTGGCCCAGAGTTCACCCCAGGTGGGAGTAGGGACTGTTCCTTTAAAAACTTCTTGGCCTCAGTCCTTTCCCCCCCCTTCCACTTAGCCCACTTGCGGGGTCGGGAGCAAACTGTTGTGGGCTGGGCTACAGTGGAAAATGAGTGAAGAGGGGTAGGAGAGCTGATATCCACTGGAGGGATCATGTGGTGTCATTGGGTTGAGGGAAGCCATTTAGCAGATAGTGACTTGGGAGGGGAAATTGTTGAGGTCATTCAGGGATTAGGCGGAGGGTCAGAAGTCTCCCCGGAGCAGAGGTGGCCCTTGTGTATTCCCCATATGTGTATTTACTCATCGGGGCCATTCTCCTGCGGGGGCATCACTAGTACTGAGGGGAAGGAAGAGGACTCCACATCACCCCTCTCCCCCCATCCCTCATCTCCCTACTGTGAAGCCACTTTTACTTTCAGAAGATCAAGCCATAGAGAAGGTTATGTACCCTCCCGACTCCTGCTTTCCCTGAGGACTACCCTTCCCCCGTGGCTACTGAGTCGCCCTGCCCCACTTCCCTCCAGCCCGCTGCCACTCTGGCTTCACCTCACTTCTCTGTGCCTCAGTTACCTCATCTGTAAAAATGGGGATTGAGACTGTGAGCCCCACATGGAGAAGAACTCTATCCAACTGAATTTGCTTGTATCTACCCCAGCCATATACAGTGCTTAACAAACACCATCCTCATTATTATTATAAATACTATAGATTGACTGTGATTGATTGTTTGATATTAGGAGTACCATCATCGAGGGTCCTTTCAGGGGTAGGGTTAGGATTATGGAGTATTGCAATGGTTAGGGCTAGGGTTCACTTTGGGGTCAGGCTTTTGTCATAGTGCCTAGGTTAGGGTTAGGGTTAAAGCTTTAGCTTGAGTTTGAGTTGCGGTAAGGGTCAGATTAAGGGCTAACATTAGGATTAGGGTTGGTTTTTTAATTTGTGTTCAACTCAGGTATGCAGGTGACACGCTAAAAATAATTGGATCATATTTAAACTAATTTATCCAGAAATGCTTTACAGCTAAGCAGCAAATGGTAAGCTCCTGGTGGGCAGTGTCTGCCGACCTTATTGTATTGTTCTACCTCAAACACTTACTACAGTGCCTTGTGAACATTAAGCACTCAAGGAGAAGCAGCTTGGCATAGTGGATAGAACACGGGCCTGGGAGTCAGAAAGTTATGGGTTCTAATCCCGGCTCTGCCACTTTGCTATATGACCTTGGGCAAGTTACTTCACTTCTCCGTGCCTCAGTTATCTCATCTCTAAAATGGGGATTAAGACAATGAGCCCCAAGTGGGACAACCTGATTACTTGTACCTACCCCAGAGCTTAAAACAGTGCTTGACACATAGTAAGTAGTTAAGTAATAATAATGTTGGTATTTGTTAAGTGCTTACTATGTGCATAGCACTGTTCTAAGTGCTGGGGGAGATACAAGGTGATCGGGTTGTCCCCATTTTACAGATGAGGTCACTGAGGCACAGAGAAGTGAAGTGACTTGCCCACAGTCACACAGCTGACAAGTGGCAGAGATGGGATTCAAACGCATGACCTGTGACTCCCAAATCCGGGCTCTTTCCACTGAACCACGCTGCTTCTCTACCATTATAATTCTTATCTTCCTTGTTTTAAAACACCCTCACTCAGTCCTATGGTCCTCTCTAGCTGTCACCCCAGCTCCATACTCCTTACTTCTATTTCTATCCTAGTCAGACACCCCAACTCCCAACTCCACCAATTTTTTTCTTGGCCCTCTACTGACTGGCTATGCACCCTTTCTTTTCACTGAGACTGCACTTGTCAACATCCCCAGTGACCTCCTTATTGCCCTTAGGACAATACTCTTCCATTTCTCTGCTTCTTCTGCCAGTGTGGACCACTCTCTCCTCCCTGAAACACAATCAGGACATGATTCTGCTGGTCCGGTAATAATCTGGTTTTCCTCCTACCTCTCGGACTGCTCCTCAGTTTTATGCGCTGACTTCTCCCTCTGCCTCTCAACCACTTACTTGGGCTCTGATCTAGATCCTCTTCACTCCTTCTAACTTGCTCTCTTGGTTAGCTTATTCTATCACATGGTTTCATCTACCACCTCTACGTGGATGACTCCCAAGTCTGTCCCCCCTGCCTTCTGACTTCTCTGACCTGTAATCCTATATCTGTTGCCTCCAGAACATCTCTACTTGGTTGTCCTGCTGCTCCCTCAAATTCAGTGTGTCCAAACTGAAATTCCACAGGTCCTCTCCTCTTCAGAGCCAGACCATCCTCAGGTGACCTAGAGGAAAGGACACAGAACTTCCTAGGGTTCTAATCCTGGCTCCGTCTTTTGTCTGCTGTGTGACAATAGGCAAGTTGCTTAGCTTCTCTGTGCCTCAGAGAATACTGTTCTCCCTCCCTCTTAGTCTCTGAGATCCATGTGGCACAGAGACTTAGTTCAAGTGGATTATCTTGTATCTAGCACAGTGCTTGGTTCAAAGTAGGAGCTTAACAAATTCCACCATTATTATTATGACCCTATACCTGCCTCGAAATCAAAAAAATCAAAAAATCAATAATTGTGGTATTTGCTAATATTTAAGCTAATCGGGTTGGACACAGTCCAGGTCCCACAACGGGGCTCACTATCTTAATCCCCATTTTACAGCTGAGGTAACTGAGGCGCCGAGAAATTAAGTGATTTGCCCAAGGTCAGGCTACAGACAAGCGGCAAAGCTGGATTTAGAACCCAGGTCCTTCTGACTCCCTGGGCAGTGCTCTATCCACTAAGCCACACTGCTTCTACATCCACCGTCACTGTGTTTAGCGCCGCCCTAAATGCGCATGTCATTAGCTCACGTGCTCTATACTTGTGATATCTCTACAACCAATGCAAAAGAAGGACAACCAGACCAACAAGAAGCTAAATATCAAGCTCTCAGGAGATAAGGAGGCCTGCAAGCACTTGCTTTGGAATGAGAAATCCCAGCAACGTGTGATGAGGTGAATATCGAGTGGGAATTTCCCAGAGTTTACCTTCAAGACTATGGGGATGGAAAAACGTGCACCAAACAGGAAATGTGTCAACATCCCCTTACAGCCCTCATGATAATATCAAGACAAAGGCTCAGCGAACCTATTACGGGGTATATATACTCATTCATTTGTATTTATGGAGTGCTTACTGTGTGCAAAACACTGTTCTAAGCACTTAAGCACCATATATCAAGTTATAAGACAAATGAGACTGGTGGCCAAACACCAAAACTGAAGAGATCTAGAGATATTGATTATTTGATTGCTGATCACGACCAACCTAAGGATTTTAAGATCACTAAAGAAGAAGGAAAAAAGTTTGGATAGCAACCACAGCTTTGTAGACCTTCGGTTTAGTCTGGAGCCTTAGTTTCATGCTTCTGCTGTGCTCTGAAAGTCTCCCAAAGGATATGCTGATCTTGATTCAATTTTCTACTTCCTGGCATGGCAGATAAAATCATTCTGTAACAGCATTTAGCCCCAAGTTGTCACTTTGGATTTCTAGCTGTACTTAATGGCTTTCTGGTTCAGATTAATCCATTGCCTTGATTTTCTTTAGACTAATCATCAGTCCTTAACCTCTGTCTGATTTGGCAAAGCGGTTTATAATCATTTACATGTCTGGTTGTCTGTCTGTCTGTCTGTCTGTCATGTGAGTCCAGCTGTTCTGGAAGGAACACCTCTAGGATTTTTGAAGTCTGTTGAGTTAGGAGAGTTTCCTTGAGGTGCAGAAGTGTAGTCGTACATCTGCATAGTCTCCTGTTTTATTTTCCAGCATGGCTGCATAGTCCAAAGGGAACAGGGCTGTTCACTCTGTACATTTCTGTGAACCCCACTGTTTAATGGGGAATGGATTAGACAGCCCCCCGCTCCCGCCCCGGCCAACCAGTAGTCTCATGAACTTTTCAGGGAAGGCAAATCTCCTAAGCATTTTCCAGAATTCGGATCTGCAGTGGGTGTCAAGTGCTTTCCTCAGATGGATGAAAGCCATAAATATGTCTTGGTGCAGTTTTACTGTGCCAGGCTGCAACATGAAACCACACTGTTAGTCTAAGAGCACTCTTCAATAGCTGATCCTGGAGCATTCTGGCGGAGATCCGGTTGGCACTGGCGCCTAACAAGAAGGTTGATCCGAGTGGGAAGAACCCAGGTCTGCAAGTCAGAGGATGCAGGTCCTAACCCCGGATCTGTAACTTACTGCTGGGTGACTTTGGGCAAGTTGCCTAACTTATCTGTGCCTCAGTTTCCTCATCTGTAAAATGGGGATTCAAAACCTGTCAGTTCTCCCTTCTACTTAAATTGTGAATTCTGCGTGGGCCAGGGACTGTGCCTGACCCTACTATCAAGTATCTTCCCCAACACTTACTACGGTGATTGGTACATAATAAGCACTTAAAAAATACCACAAATACCACAGTTACAATTATTCTTATTATTGTGGTCATCGCCTCAATTTGAACTTTTATTTTTGATGACTGTAGCATCTTGAAATTTTATACTGATTCCTCAAAATTCCACATGTTGAGGAAAGACTTCAGTAAGTGTTTTAGCAGGGTGACCCTTTTATGCTTGTAGTTATTTTTTTCCCATGGTAATCGTAAAGCTCTTACTAGAGAAGCAGTGTGGCTCAGTGGAAAGAGCCCGGGCTTGGGAGTCAGAAATCATGGGTTCGAGTCCTGTCTCTGCCACTTGTCAGCTGTGTGACCGCGGGCAAGTCACTTAACTTCTCTGTGCCTCAGTTACCTCATCTGTAAAATGGGGATTAACTGTGTGCCTCACGTGGAACAACCTGATTATCCTGTATCTATCCGTGCTTAGAACAGTGCTCTGCACATAGTAAGTACTTAACAAATACCACCATTATTAGTATTATTATGTGCCAGACACTGTACTAAATACTGGGGTAGATAAAAGGTAATTGGTTTGGACACAGTTGCTGTCCCACCTATGGCTCATAGTCTTAATTCCCATTTTTAAAATGAGGTAACCGAAGCACAGAGAAGTTAAGTGACCTGTTCAAGGTCACATAGCAGGCAGAACCGGAATTAGATTATTGTTCTAAGTGGGTATGCCATTTGGTCCAGTTGCTTTGCTATTTTTCTTGGCTTTGGCTGCTGAGGTGACTTCCTCGATAACTTTCTCACCTGTCTCTGTGCTTCTTTCACTCCTGCATCGTGCTGGTATCTGCCCCACCCTGTCCTGCTGTTCCTTCTGCTATCCCCCCACAGCACACATACATTTTAGTTCCCCGAACTTTGTATCTATCTATCTATTGATCTGTCTATCTACCTATAGGTAGATATAACAGGTCATATCCCCCAACCTTAATGTCAGTCACGCCAGTGATAGTTTGAAATCCCAGTGTAAGAAGTATCAGTACTAAATTTACTTCTAAATACTTTTTAACACGAGGACTTGAGGCTTAAGGGATTCCTTACTTTAGTCGATGTTGCTCCAGGTGTACATTAAACTTTTTAACTTGGTTTGCCCTTCAGGAAAGGAATTTACAATACGGGGAGTCGGACCCTTCGCCAGCTCAAGTTGCCGTGGTCCTCTGAGGGACAGGGTGTGTGAGTGCCACTCTGTGTGTGGGTTTAGAGAGATCTGGGTAGGAAGATCAAGTGTGTGGGTGCACGTGTGTGAGGAGTGCGTGTATATATGTATGAGTATGAGGGGGTGGCGGTGGGTGTCAGAAGATCTTCCAGGGAAACACTTTAGGCTGTGTTGGCCTCCTCAACTTTCCAGAGGGCCGTGTGACATCATTAATGTAAGAGAAGGTGCCATGCAAAATGGAGGATACTGGAGAAGTGGCTCACAGCTCGGGGGGCTAATATGGATCAGTGAGAACCAGCAGCACTGAGATCAGAAACAGAACAACCAAATCAGAAAGAAGAGGGGGTCACAGGACCAAGCCAAACCCTTCCCTAAGAGCCGTAGGAGCTGATACCTCCATGCCTAAAGAGGGTGGAGGGTCCCCCCTTCCAGAGAGGAGGGGCACAGGGGAAACAGATGGGACTGAAGGATGGATGACCTGTGATGGGGTGAGATGTAATGAGGATGAACAATTGGATAAAAGTAGGCTTTGATGGGGGCTCAGGGAACAACCTCCCCCAAGGGACTCTGGGACTCTGCTTCTCCCTGGAAAGACTCGCCCTGGTCACTGACGTTCTGGAGAGTCCTTGCCCATTTGGGTAGTCTGATCTCATGGGGGCTGAACTGGCCAGGCCATCTCCCATAGGGCTTATAAAACAAATCTCCATTAATGTATGCCCTGGGTTGACAACTGGAAATTCCCGACATTCTCTGAGACCCACTGACTTGTTTGTCTCAGCCTCAAACACACTCGTATTGCTCCCATGCTAAAAACAGTTGTAGGGCACATGGCCTAGTGGAAAAAGCATGGGCCTGGGAGTCGGAGGACCTAGGTTCTAATTCTAGCTCTGCCACTTACCAGCTGTGTGACCTTGGGCAAGTCACTTAACATCTCTGTGTCTCATGATGGGGATTAAGACTATGAACCCCATAAGGGACATGGACCGTTTCCAACCTGATTACCTTGTAAGTGCTTAGCAAATATTAATAACAACAGCTAGAATTGAAAACTAGAGCACCAGCATCCTCCAGCTATTGCCCCACCTCCATACTTCTGTTCAGGGTCTGAAAAACAGCTCCCTTATAGAACCAGCATACAGAAAGGTGGGCCAAAGGGCTTCCGGCAACAATTCCCATTGGAAAAAGAACGAATTCCCATTGGACAAAGAGCCAGAGGCGGAGGAGGTCCTTGTGGCCAGGGAATATGTCTTTTTGTTGTTATATTTTACTCTCCCAAGTGCTTCGTGCACAGTAAGCACTCAATAAATATGATTGAATGAATGAATGGATGGATGGAATTTGTCCTAGGATAATCAGGTTGGGGCCAGTAAGAAGGAGCAGTTGGGAGAATTGAAGCAAATCTTTGGACACATTCTGGGTTCAAGTTCGACCGGGGTAGGATTGGATGGGAGTGGAAAAATGAATAAGCACTCGAGTCTGCTTTTGAATCTGTGATCTATTATGCTCTATCTTGAAATGGAAGGTGACTCCTTTCTGGCCGCGTCTCTGGGGCCGGGGTGGGGAGATTAGAAAGGGGAAAGGGGTCCTACGGATTGAGGCC
Organism: Ornithorhynchus anatinus; assembly: GCF_004115215.2. Lineage (NCBI taxonomy): Eukaryota > Metazoa > Chordata > Mammalia > Monotremata > Ornithorhynchidae > Ornithorhynchus > Ornithorhynchus anatinus. The sequence continues at coordinate 22,564,671 of NC_041734.1, forward strand.
CACTCCCCGGACCGGCTCTGTCTTCCATTGTTGCCGAGGAAACCCTGGAGAGAAGTAGGATCCAAGCCCCAAACCTAGATGGGGGACAGATGGAGTCAAAAATAAAGAATAACCGTCATGATGGTCATGATAATAATCATGATGACGAGGGTATTTCTTGAAAAGGTATTACTTAAAAACAAGTAGTTTTCAACTCTTGTTGTTGTTGTTATACTGTTTGCAATGGTATACTCTACCGAGCACTTTTTGTGTGCAAGGTACGGTATTAAGCACTTAGGAGAATACAGTAGAGTAGAGACACATTCCCATCTCCCTACGAGTTTGCCATCCAGCTCCTGGTTCCCTTCATACCTCTCAGTCTCCTTTGCCAGTTTCCATTCTCCCCTTACCCCTTAACTGTGGGGGTCCCACAAGCTCTGGGTTGAGTACCCTTCTCTTTTCACTCTACATTCATTCTCCTGGGGACTCGGCACTGCGTATTCACTTAAGTACTCAAACTTCTTACAGCACTTCAATCATCAATCAATCAAAGGGATTTATTGAATTTATTACCATGTGCAGAGCATGAACTAAGTGCTTGGGAGAGTACAATATAATTGAGTTAGCAGTCACATTCCCTGCCCATAACGAGTTTACAGTCTAGAGGGGGAGAGACACTCCTATAAATAAATAAGTAATTTTTCATATATAATTTAAAGATATGTACATAAGTATTGTGGGGTAGGGGGCAGGGCGACTATCAAATGGCCAAAGGTCACAGATCCAAGAGCATAGACAATGCAGCAGAGAGAGCGAGCCGGGGAAAAGAGGGCTTTATAGGGAAAGGCCTCTTGGAGGAAATGTGTAATAATGTTTTGAAGGCGAGGAGAATGGTGGCCTGGCAAATGTGGAGGGAGAGGGTGCTCCAGGCTAGGGGGTGGATATGGGAAAAGAAAGATAGACAAGTTTGGTGCACAGTGAGGAGCGGAGGGTGCAGCCTGGTTGTAGTAGGAGGTCAGTGAGGTGAGATAGGAGAGAAAGAGCTGATTGCATGCTTTAAAGCTGAAGGCAAAGAGTTTCTGTTTGATGCAAAGGTGGATGGGCATCCATTGGAGATTTTTGAGGAGTAAGGAGCCCTGTACTGATGTTTTTGTTGAAAAATGATCCATACAGCAGAGTAAAATATGGATTGGAGTGGGGAGAGACAGGAGGCCGGAAGGTCAGAGAGGAGACAGTTGCAGTAGTCCAGGTGGAATAGGATAAGTGCTTGGATCAGCATCGTAGCAGTTTGGATAGAGAGGAAAGGGCAGATTTTAGCAATTTTGCGAAGTTAGAACTGACAGGATTTGGTGACAGATTGAATATGTGGGTGGAATAAGAGAGATGAGGCAAGGACAATGCCAAAGGTATGGGCTTGTTGGGTAGGGATAGTGGTATTGACTACATTTATAGGAAAGATGGGGGAGGACAGGGTTTGGGTGGGAAGATAAGGCATTCCGGTTTGGATATGTTGGGTTTGAAGAGTCAGCGGGGCAACCAGGTAGAGTTGTCCTGATGGCAGGAGGAAATAAGAAATTTCAGGAAAGGAGAGAGATGTAAATTCAAATATCTCTCTGGCGTATTCTATGACTTGACAACAAACTCATCAGTTGTTTATTTTACAGCTGTTCTCCCCATCTGGATTCTAAATGCTCTGAGAGCAAGGGCCCTGTCTATTAACTCTATTGTACCCTCTCATTCATTCATTCATTCAATAGTATTTATTGAGCGCTTACTATGTGCAGAGCACTGTACTAAGCGCTTGGGATGAACAAGTCGGCAACAGATAGAGACAGTCCCTGCCGTTTGACGGGCTTACAGTCTAATCGGGGGAGACGGACAGACAAGAACAATGGCACTAAACAGCGTCAAGGGGAAGAACATCTCGTAAAAACAATGGCAACTAAATAGAATCAAGGCGATGTACAATTCATTAACAAAATAAATAGGGTAACGAAAATATATATAGTTGAGTGGACGGGTACAGTGCTGTGGGGATGGGAAGGGAGAGGTGGAGGAGCAGAGGGAAAAGGGGAAAATGAGGCTTTAGCTGCGGAGAGGTAAAGGGGGGATGGCAGAGGGAGTAGAGGGGGAAGAGGAGCTCAGTCTGGGAAGGCCTCTTGGAGGAGGTGATTTTTAAGTAAGGTTTTGAAGAGGGAAAGAGAATCAGTTTGGCGGAGGTGAGGAGGGAGGGCGTTCCAGGACCGCGGGAGGACGTGACCCAGGGGTCGACGGCGGGATAGGCGAGACCGAGGGACGGCGAGGAGGTGGGTGGCAGAGGAGCGGAGCGTGCGGGGTGGGCGGTAGAAAGAGAGAAGGGAGGAGAGGTAGGAAGGGGCAAGGTGATGGAGAGCCTTGAAGCCTAGAGTGAGGAGTTTTTGTTTGGAGCGGAGGTAGATAGGCAACCACTGGAGTTGTTTAAGAAGGGGAGTGACATGCCCAGATCGTTTCTGCAGGAAGATGAGCCGGGCAGCGGAGTGAAGAATAGACCGGAGCGGGGCGAGAGAGGAGGAAGGGAGGTCAGAGAGAAGGCTCTCAAGCACTTAATTCAGGTGCTCAGCACCAGGTAGGTATTCAGCCAATCAAGGATTTTTATTGACCTCTTACTATGTGCCGAGCACTGGACTAAACTCTTATTCTATGAAAGCTAGCGAATGATTGGTTGCTTGTCCCCAGGGAAAGTTCAAAGACAGGTGCTCTTTGAATCTATCGTAAAGCAGCACTTCCTGAACATGAGACTTGAGGCAGCCGGTTAACACTTTGAGTTGGGATTCAGCCTTGGGGCTAAGAGTTCCCCGTCCATGGAGGCTTTGGACTCTTTGGGGTATTCATTCATTCATTCATTCATTCAATAGTATTTATTGAGCGCTTACTATGTGCAGAGCACTGTACTAAGCGCTTGGGATGAACAAGTCGGCAACAGATAGAGACAGTCCCTGCCGTTTGACGGGCTTACAGTCTAATCGGGGGAGACGGACAGACAAGAACAATGGTACTAAACAGCGTCAAGGGGAACATTGGGGTAAAGAGAAGCAGTGTGGCTCTGTGGAAAGTGCACAGGCTTGGGAGTCAGAGGATGTGGATTCTAATTCCGGCTCCTGCCACTTGTCTGCTGTGTGACCTTGAGCAAGTTACCTCAGTTACCTCATCTGTAAAATGGGGATTAAGACTGAGCACCACGTGGGACAACCTGATCACTTTATATCTACCCCAGAGCTCTGAACAGTGCTTGGACACAGTAAGCGCTTAAGAAATAACATCATTATTAATACCACCTTCTCTGTCCAACCCTACTGAGGTAGAAGACCAGTCCCTGTAGAGAGGGGTGTTTACAAGAAAAGCTTGTAAAAATTGTTAGAACATTGGGAAGGTTGCAAATCCTGGACCGAGGATGGTCTTAGCCAGGCAGGGGTGGAGGATCGAGAACTGTTTCCCCCATCAGTGATGGATGCTGTTTCTATGGTTATTGGGTGATTTATTGTGTCTTTTTCATTGCATCTATCTAAAGTTCCCATTTTTAAGATTCCCCAACTTTTAAGACTCCGAGCTCTCTGAAGGCCCGGGGCTATCTCTGAAATTTTATATCCATGGCAAGAAATAGTGCCTTGGTTTCCAAAACAATAAAACTAATGATAACTGTGATTGACTCCCTAAAGATAATCTCTCACTTTCTACTGTCTCATTTGTGTGCAAATTCATTTTTCTCTTTTTAATGCACTTTTCCAAGAATATTCTGAAATTGCTAATAAATGTTAGAAGTTGCTGTGTTCTAAATAGTTTTTATAAAATTAGTCAAATCGACTTTACTTTTACTTCAAATGGAAAATTATGGCGAGGGTTCCTAATTAGCACCAGCCGAGTTATGATAATTAGTGAGATGTGAATAACAATAAACCATCTTGCCATCTTCAAAATCTTTGAATTTCTGGAAACTAGAATCTAAAGAGAGAAATCAATCCACTGAAATGAGATGTGGAGTAATTAACTCACTATAATGTAGTCTTACGGTCTTTATAAATTTCTCCTATGTGTAATATGATACTTTTGAAATTTAGAAAGGCCATAAGGCCAACTGGAACTAGAGAAAGAGGGGGCTGAGAGATGCTATGCCCAAGACTAGTCAGGCCCCAGGCCAACTGGTAGGTTGGAGGTTAGGAATAACCTCGGCGTTTCCATGATCTAACTCCCATCGATGTATTCTTTTTCAGTGCTCAGTACAGTGCCCTGCACCCAGAAAGCACAAAATAAGTACTATCCTTTGTCTTATGCTGTCAAGTAATTTCCCAGCCATAGCAACACCACGGACACATCTCTTCCGGTATGCCCTGCTCTCCTTCTGCAATCATTCTGGTAGTGTAACCATAGAGTTTTCTTGGTAAAAATACGAAAGTGGTTTACCACTGCCATCTTCTGCGCACTAAACTCAAGTCTCCTCCCTCTACCCTCTTCCATGCCACTGCTGCCCAGCACGGGTGAGTTTTGACTTTTAGCAGATTTCCTTCCATTCTCTAGCCACTGCCCAAGCTAGGAATGAAATGGGTAGGCCTCTGCTTGAAACTGGTGCGGAAGCAGCATGACCTAGTGGAAATTGCGTGGGCCTGGGGGTCGGAAGACCTGAGTTCTCATCCTGGCTTTTCCACTCGCCTGCTGGGCAGCCTTGAACAAGTCACCTAACTTCTCTCTACCTCAGTTTCTTCACCTGTAGCATGGGGATTCCATACCTGTTCTCCCTCCACCTTAATAACGTTCATATTTGTTAAGCCCTTACTATGTGCCAGGCACTGTTCTAAGTGCTTAGACTTAGGATGCTCCATGTGGGATAGAGACTATGTCTGGTCTAATTATTTTCTACCAACTCCAACATTTAGTTCAGTACTTGGCAAAAGTTTAATAAATACCTCAGTTTTTATCTCTGTGAAGTGCTGCTCTAGGCTCCAGATTCTCCTCAACCACCATTTTCCCCTTCCAAACTTGTCCATTGATTGGGACAGTAAAACAATAAGCCTTCAGTCACTGCTATGGAGGGCTTGGCGATGCAGGTAGATACTGCCCTGGGGCTTAGGGGCTACCACCACCCTCGGGATGTCTCTGAGTTCAAGCCCTGCTCCTGGCCAATCAGTCAATAGTATATATTAATTTCCTACTCTGTACAGCATACTGTACTAAATTTTTAGGAAAGTCAATGGAATCAGTAGGCATGATCCCTTGCCCTATAGGAATTTATAATCTAGAATGGGAGACAGGGACTATGTCCAACCTGATTTACTTGGATGCACCCCAGCACTTAGTTTAGCGCCTGGCACGTAGTGAGCACTTTACAAATACTGTTATTATTATTATTATTCCTTCCAGAAGAGCCTGGCGCTGGTCCCAAGTATGGACTCCGGCGCCATCCTGCATCTCCTCTGACCTCCAGGACACCTCCACTTGGATGTCCCACTGACACCTTAAACTCAACACGTCTAAAACAGAACTTGTCATCTTCCCTCCTATAAACCCATTCCTCCTCCAATCTTCCCACCTCTGTCACTGACACCAATATCCTCCCATTCTCCAAAGTCCATCCATGACGTCAAACTCAACTCTTCAACGTCTTTCAACTCTAATTCAAGCTGCTGCTAAATCCTGCAGTTTCCTCCTATGCATTTCTTGCATTTGCCCTTGTCTTGTCACCTAGACTGCTACCATCTTGGTTTGGGTTTTTATCATATCATGGCTCGACTATTTATCAGCTTCTTCAATGGGCTCCATGCCACTTCCCCACTTCTCTTCACCCTCCAATCTACACTACATGCTGCTGCAGGGATCATCATCTTGAAGTACTGAAGCATTAAAATGCATCTCCCATCTCTCTTCACTTCAAAGCCTACCTGTTTCCATCTGGGTCAAACAAAACCTTTTCCCAGTTGGCTTCAAGGCTCTTCCACAACTCTGCTGTCTGCTGTGTGACCTATGGCTAGTTACTTAACTTCTCTGTGCCTTAGTTACTCCATCTAAAAAGTCAGGATTAAATCCTTCTCCTCCTACTTAGACTGTGAGCCCCATGTGGGGCAGGGATTAGGTCCAACCTGATTATCTTGTATCTACGCCAGCACTTAGAACAGTGCTGGGCACCTAGTAAGTGCTTTCAGCGTAGCTCAGTGGAAAGAGCCTGGGCTTGGGAGTCAGAGGTCATGGGTTCGAATCTCAGCTCTGCCACTTGTCAGCTGTGTGACTGTGGGCAAGTCACTTAACTTCTCTGTGCCTCAGTTCCCTCATCTGTAAAATGGGGATTAAGACTGTGAGCCTCACTTGGAACAACCTGATTACCCTGTATCTACCCCACTGCTTAGAACAGTGCTCTGCACATAGTAAGCGCTTAACAAATACCAACATTATTATTATTATTTCAAGTACCATGATGATTATTATTACTATTTTACCTATCTGTAATTTATTTTAATTCTGTCTCCCTCCCTAGTCTGTAAGCTCCTTGTAGGCAGGGATCTTGTCTACCAATTTTATTGTATTGAATTCCCTCTCAATGCTCTTTACACAGCAAGTGCTAAATAAATACCATCGATTATCTGATGGATTGATAATTTGACAAATCACAACCCTCCTCATATTCAAAGCTAAAATCCCACTTTCTCCTACAAACCTTCCCCAGTTAACTCCGACAATAATTGTGGTATTTGTTGAGCACTTACTATGTGCCAGGCACTGTACTAAGCACTGGGTGGATACACGCAAATTGGGTTGGACACAGTCCCTGTCCCACGTGGGGCTGACGGTCTCAATCCCCATTTTGCAGATGAGGTAACTGAGGCACAGAGAAGCAAAGTGACTTGGACAAGGCCACACGGCAGACAAGTGGCAGAGCAGAGATTAGAACCTGTGACCTTGGGATTCCAAGGCCCATGCAGTATCCACTTTGCTATGCTGCTTCCCATGCTCTTTCCAGAGTCTTATCAATTCCAGAGTCTTATCAGTGGCCACCTCTAGCACCTACATATTTATTTTATACACTTCCTCAGCACTTCAGCTTTTATGATTTTATAGTCAATTCATTTATTCCAATTTCCTTATTGGTAAATATTTGCTGTTTCTCCCCTGTTAGAGAGTAATAATAATAATAATGTTGGTATTTGTTAAGCGATTACTATGTGCAGAGCACTGTTCTCAGCGCTGGGGTAGATTCAGGGTAATCAGGTTGTCCCACATGAGGCTCACAGTTAATCCCCATTTTCCAGATGAGGTAACTGAGGCACAGAGAAGTTAAGTGACTTGCCCACAGTCACACAGCTGGCAAGTGACAGAGCTGGGATTTGAACTCATGACCTCTGACTCCCAAGCCCGGGCTCTTTCCACTGAGCCACTCTGCTTCTCTGAGCTTCTCATGCTTCTGTTATACTTTCCTAAACACTCAGTACAGTGTATTGCACCCAGTGGACACTTGATAAATTCCTTTATTTTCTACACCTCAGTGCTGATGAGCTGACCTCCAGCCTTGAGTTTAATATGAAGCGTGATGCCTCACTGTCGCTAACCTAAGTTTGCCAGGTTCCCCCAGTACATGAAAGTCGTGATTCAGTTTTTTTACTTTTACTATCCATGCATCACTGGAAGTAATATTAAGTTACAGAGCTTAGAACAGTGGTTGACATATAGTAAACAATTCACAAATATAATAAAGGAACATGTCTATTGATTCCTTTGTATTGTATTCTCCCAAGTGTTTAGTATAGTGCTCTGCACATAGTAAGTGCTTATAAATACAATTGATTGATAAGAATAATAATAGTGATAAGAATAAAAAAGCATGTTTTGTGTTATCAGTGAAAATCTGTGTTAGGTATGCAAATTTCCGGGTGGGAACTTCAACTCAGTTTTCTTTAGGCCTATTGTCAGTGTGCAACATTGGACTGAATCTGTCCAGTGGTTCATAGTCAACTGCAGGTGTTCTTATGCAAGGCTTTCCAGAGAATGGTCATTATCTTCCAGCACTTTGGGCGAGACCGCTTCAGAGATGTCCAGAAGAAGATAAGAGCGTAAAAAACTACCGCCAAGGGATCTGACTAGTCTCCACAGTCTGGTAGTCTGTCTTTGACAGTGTCAGAAAGTTTGATGGAATACTGTGATGGCTGACCTACTTAAAATCCATCCCAGCACCAGGGCCTTTCCCTCTTATGACCCATTATGAATCTGCATACGTTTCTTCAAACTCCTCTTGGGTCTACTAGTAGTTCGGTATAACTTCCCCTACCTTTGTTGAAGAAGTATCTCCTTGGATTTTCCTGATCATGTTCAAAGTCTGAAGAGTTGCTCGTTCGAACAGAAGTGAAATCAGCTCCCAGGGTGGACCTCATCACATCTTCTAACATGATGGTATGCAATAGAATTGCACAGGTGTTTTTATAACCATTGATCCCATAGCCCCAGTGCCAGACCCAAAACCTGCAGGCTCTGGTCTCACCACTGCTGTGGCTATTAAGGAACCCAGACCCACCAATTAGAACCTTCTCTTTTCTTATTACCTTTTTCTACAAGTCCCATTTTCTTCCACGTCCACCATCCTCTCACAACTCCTACAAGTCCTAACCTACAGTCTCCCTTTAAGCACACCCTCCCCTATTGCTCCATCCGCTTGAGCTCAAATCACTCCCTCAACTATATTGAGCGCTTACTGTGTGCAGAGTACTGTAGTAAATGACTGGGAGAGTACAGTAGGACAGAATCAGTAGACACATTTTCTGTCCAAAAGGAGCTTGCAGTCTAGAGAAGGTGACATTACTATAAATAAATTACAAATCTGTACCTAATGATGGTATTTTTCTAAGTGCTGGGTGGATACAACTGAATCAGTTTAACAACAGTATCAAGAGAATACCTGTTTAATCAGTTAACTCTGTCTCCCTCGTTAGAGTAGATGGTTCTCTTGGGAAGGGAAAGTGTCTTGTGCTTTCGTTGTACTTCCCACGTGCTTAATAATAATAATGATGATGATATTTGTTAAGCACTTCCTATATACCAAACACTGTATTAATCACTTAGTACAGTACATTGCTCTTAGTGGGGGCTCACCCCTGAGAATTGTGTCACTGCTGGGGCAGGGAGTGTGACAAGCAAATGGGTGGATAGGGATGTGGCAGAGTTATGAAATAAATCCACCCAAAGTGTTTTGTTTTTTTTCCATGCAGAACCCTTTCACAGCCCAAGTCATTCATTCATTCAATAGTATTTATTGAGCGCTTACTACGTGCAGAGCACTGTACTAAGCGCTTGGAATGAACAAGTCGGCAACAGATAGAGACAGTCCCTGCTGTTTGACGGGCTTACAGTCTAATCATTGCCACCTCTGTATCTTAGCACCCTGATCCGGCAAAGCTGTTGCCTTGGTAGCCTCTGCTCTCTTCACCACCCACGTTAGCCAAGTATTTTTTGGGATTCCTTCTGGGTCTGCTGAATCTGTGGAGACTCCTAAGTGGTTTTTCAATCAATCAATCCATCAATCAATCAATCATATTTGTTGAGGGCTACTGTATGCAGAAAACTTACTAAGCAACTGGAAGAGTTCAGAACAAAAGAGATCATCTCTGCTGAGAGCAAAGCCCAACCAAGAGACTCTTACTTTCAGAAACAGGATTGCCGTGTTCTTTCCATTATACCCACCCACTGCATGCATGGTATTTGTGAAAAGACCATAGTTATGATAATACCAGTTGCCTGGCAGACTGGTAAGAATGTTAATAACAGTGCCTGTGAACATATTTGGGCTTTCAACACTCAAATGGAGAAACTGGATTAGCTTTCATATATATAACGTATTTCACTTCCTGTGAAACAACTCTCGCGTGTGAGAAAAATTCTATTTCCAGTTGAAATCCTACCATCTTCAAAATAACTCGGGAGAAAAATGTGACTTGAAAAATAATTAAATTCAAGTAGGCAAGTAGAGTTTTAAATACTTGGAAGCAATTTTGATTTGCTTAAAGTTGAAAATGACTGGGTTGCTAGCACTTTAAGGCCTATGGGGAACAATTATATCATATATGATAGATTCATTGGTGAACTACTCTGAGTTAGCAGCTGCATCTCATAAAACCACGACACAGTGTGTATGTTGAATTTATTGAATGAACCATCCTCCTTAAAAGCTCTTCTTCAAATGTGAAAGTGAATTTATTTTTTCTTGATAAATCTGCTATTTTTTCTTGAGAAATCTGGAGAGGCAACTTAAGAGGTGAAGACGTAGTAGGTGATGGGTTGTGTGTGATAAATGGTTGAACTGGAGATTAAAAACCTCCTTGCGGCAAAAATAGAAATCCATCAACAACATCTCTTGATCATCTCCTGAACTTAAAAAAATCAAACAACCCCCCAAAAGAGGACTACAACAAGTTGCAACAGAGCACGCCATACAAAGTGAAGAACCTACATGATACTTCAAAGGATGCCAAAGCTGGAGAGATGGAGGGATAGTTTGAGAGCCACAAAACTGAGACTTGATCCATCACTAAAGAAGCTTTGAGGCCCCTAACGTGCTACCACGATACTGCTGAAGAGAACTAATGGGAACTCTCTTCATCAGAGAATCAGAGACAATTTTATACAGTTGGCAAGCATCTTGCGGTGATCTTCGGAACAAGTCTCCAAAATTGAGAAGGAGGTCCTTTGAATCTTACTGGGTGTAATGTGAAGGGATAGCGTTGGTTCAACTTTAGTGGAAGTGGTTTCTGCAGTCAACTCCATGAAAAATCATTGAGCACCTAGATCTGATAGGATTCCTTCAGTGTTACAAGAAGGGAGGGAACCTAAGACGTCAACATGAGCTCTACCCCACCAGATGAAATATTGAAAAGTAGCTCAAGACTCAGAAAGTTGTCACCAGGGTCACCCTCTCTGACTAGATACTACTGGACTAACTTCTTGCTTTCCACTGCCAGCAAGACCCTGGTCGGAATTCTCTCAGCTGGGCTCCTGAGGATACGACTGTGATGAACCACCTTGCTTCCAGGATATCTCCACTTGGATGTCTTACTGGCATTTCAAATTCAACGTGTCCAAAATGGAACTCCTCATCTGCCCTCCCAAACCCACTTCTCCTCCTGACTTTCCAGTTCATTTGACAATCCCTCCCTCCTCCCTGTCACAGAGGCCCTCAATCTGTGTCACCCTCGGCCCTTCGCTGTTTTTCAACTCTCACTGCTGCTGTCAAATTCTTCTGACTTTTTTGGCACAGTGTTTCCCAGATCTACCTCCATCCAAACTGCTATGACAATGATATAAGGTCTGGTTTTGCCGTAGCTAGACTATTGCATTAGTGTTCCACACTCCAGCTTCTTCACCCTCACCCCTCCTCCCTCTTTCAATCTAGGCACAGATCATTTTCCTGAAGCATCACAAATCTCTCCTTAGCCATCCTCCCTCCGTCCCTGCCCCCATACCTGGCTCCCTGTGTCTTTTTACATACAACAAAAATGAATCAGAATCAAAATTCACGGCTCTCCCCATCTGACTTCTCCTTACTTTTTGCTCCTTTTATCCTCCCTTTTTATGGTATTTGTTAAGTACTTACTATGTGTCAGGCACTGTACTGAGCATTGAGGTCTTGTCATGTCTTATGTTGTCGAGTCGTTTTCGACCCATAGCGATACCACGGACACATCTCTCCCAGAATACCCGGCTCTCCATCGGCAATCGAACAATAGAGTTTTCTTGGTAAAAATATGGAAGTGGTTTACCATTGCCTCCTTCCATGCAGCAAACTCGAGTCTCCGCCTTCGACTCTCTCCTGTGCCATTGCTGCCCAACGTGGGTGAATCTCGACTTGTAGCAGATTGCCTTCCACTCACTAGCCACTGGCCAAGCTAGGAATGGAAAGGGTAGGCCTCTGCCTGACTCTCCCGCCCAAAGCCGATACTGGTAGAGCACTGGAAACTCTCCAGGTGTGACCCTGAGAGGGGAAAGTGCTGGGGTAGAGACAAGCTAATCAGGTTGGACACAGTCCATGTCCCATGTCTTAATCCCCCTTTTACAGACAAGGTAACTGAGGCACAGAGAAGTGAAGTGACTTGCTCAAGTTCACACTGCAGAAAAGTGGCGGGGCCAGAATCAGAACCCAGGTCTTTCTGACTCCCATGTGGGTGCTCTATCCACTAGGCCACGTTTTTCTTCAACTTGCTTTTTTTATTCCTCCCAAACCAACCTCTTAGCTACACCTTACTCTCAACTCTCCTTTCTGTGTTCCCTCTCTTGTGCTGTTCTTCCTCCTTGGAATTCCACCCTCCTTCCCTTCTCATATCAGACATACTACAGCTCTGTCTGCATTTTCAAAGCCTTCCGTAAATCACACCTCTTCCAACAAGCTTTTCCCAGTGGGTTCCCAGGACCCTGAACCCTATCATTCTTTCAGTCATCTTTAGCACCTATGAACTTATTTACAACCTCTAACCTCACTCGTGTTCATGTGATAATGATGGTATTTGTTAAGCACTTACTAGGTGCCAGGCATGGTTCTAAGCGCTAGGGTAGATAAAAGCTAATCAGGTTGGACACAGTCCATGTCCCACATGGGGCTCACAGCATTAATTTCCATTTTACAGATGAGTGAACTGAGGCCCAGAGAAGTGAAATGACTTGCCCAAGGTCACACAGCTGACAAGTGGCAGAGCTGGGTTTAGAACTCATGTCCTTCTGATGCCCAGGCCCTTGCCCTATTCACTGGGCCACATGGCTTCGCAATCTGCTCAATTTTTTTTTTGACCATTTGAGTTATAAATATTTTTGTTTGTCCCCCCCTAAGAGTGTAAGTTCCTTGTGGTCAGGGAATGTGTCACTTTGTTATTCTGTACTTCCCAAGTGCTTAGTACAGTGGCCTGCATCAAGTGGGTGCTCAAAACATACAACTATTATAGCTAGTACTATCTGGAGAAGTTGACTCTTGCCAACTGCCTGATTCTGCTTGAAGCCCATTCTTTTTCAGCAGACTTTCCTCTTTTTGGTGTATACTCAGTGGTGACTATTCATGGTCTCCAGCAGTGTCTCGCTGTTATTTCTGTTGACTCAGTAGTAGTGGATTCTTTGGGGAAAGCCCCAAATGTCTGCCAACGTGTTGCATAGGTGTCCTTGAAATTCTGTCTCAAGAGCTGTGCTGTTGAAATCTGTGAATGAGTCAAGAGCTGATGCATTCTGTTGGCTAACACACACAGTGCTTGGGAGCCAGAGACGGGTCTCACACAATGAGTTCCCTGGCAGATGGCTTACACTGTACATGCCACGATGGTGCCAGCTCATATCTCATTCTTTTGGCCACAAGTCAGTGATCAGTCAATCAATCAATCAACCAGTTGTATTTATTAAGCCCTTACTCCGTGCAGAGCATGGGATTAAGTGCTGGAAAGAGTACAATATGACAGAGTTGGTAGACATATTCCCCGCCCACACGAGTTTACAGTCTAGAGGGGTAGACAGATATTAATATAAATAAATAAATTATGGGTATGTACTGTGGGGCTGAGCTGGGGGATGCACAGAAGGCACAAATCAGGGTGACACAGAAGGGAGTGGGAAAAGAGGAAGTGAGGGCTTAGTCAGGGAAGGTCTCTTGGAGGCGATGTAATAAGCCTTTGAAGTTGGGAAGAATAATTATTGGATTTGAGGAGGGAGGACGTTCCAGGCCAGAGACAGGATGTGGGCAAATGTTTGGTGGCAAGATAGGCGGGATGGAGGAAGAATGAGAAGGCTAGCAGTGGAGGAGTGAAGTGTGCGGGCTGGTTTGTAATAAGACAATAGCAAGGTGAGGTAGGAGGGGGCAAGCTAATTGAGTGCCTTGAAGCCAATGGTGAGGAATTTTCGTTTGATGTAGAAGTGAATGGGTGACTGATGGAGTTTCTTGAGGAGTAGGGCAATATGTCCTGAATGTTTTTGTAGAAAAAATGATCCAGGCAGCAGAGTGATATATGGACTGGAGTTGGGAGAGACAGGAGTCAGGAAGGTCAGCAAGGAGGCTGATACAATAATTGAGTCTGGATGCGATAAGTGATTGTATTAACCTGATAGCGGTTTGGATGGCGAGGAAAGGGTGTATTTTTGTGATGCTGTGAAGGTGGAACCGACAGGATATAGGGATGGATTGAATAAGTGGGTTGAATGAAAGAGAGGAGTCAAGGATAATGCCAAGATTATGGGCTTGGAAGACAGGAAGGACAGTGGTGCCATCTACAGTGATGGGAAAGTAATGGGGAGGACAGGGTTTGGATAGGAAGAAGAGGAGTTCTGTTTAGGACACGTTGAACCTTCCCTTCTGGATAAAAGCTGCGCCCACATGCCCTTGGACTCTTCCTTCACCACCAAAAAAGCCCCGCCAAACTGTCGACTTTACTCTTGCCACCAAGGCCAGCTCCCACTTGCTCTTGGGAGTAAGCCTCTAGTAAGTCCTCTATACTGTGAGCACATTGGGGGCAGGGAATATGTCTGTTATATTGTTATATTGTACACTCCCAGGCGTTTAGTGCAGTGCTCTGCACAGAGCAAGCCCTCAGTAAATACAACTGACTGACTCCCAGACTCCTCCATCGCCGCCGAGATTTAGAGTCTATTTTGTCTATTTATTTGTGTTGTGTTTAATACTTCATCACTCCTGCCGTGTCTGTCTCCAATTCCTTCTTCCTCCTTAAACTTTAGAATGGGAGCCCCATAAGGGATAGAGACAGTGTTTAATTCCCATCTGGGTTTTTTCTCCCAGTTCACAGCAAGTGCTTAACAGACACTATTACTACCAAGTGGTCTCTGCCATACAAGTCATATATGCTCTCTGCCTACCTCCTCTTTCATTGCTCTCCAGGTCCCAGTGGGAGTCAGATTGTTTCTTCTGGGGTGACCCCCAGCATGATGGTGAGGATGCCCTATGACCCTTCCCCAGAGTCAAGATGGCCACACTGCCAGGCAGAGCTCAGGATCCCAAGCAGTGGAGCTCCCGTGGTGCAGAGGTGGAGTGGGGCAGGGGTGGGTATTGTGGTATTTGTTAAGTGCTTACTATGTGCCAGGCACCATACTAATACAGATGTCAGTTTGGACACAGTCCCTGTCGCACATGGTGTTCACAGTCTTAATCCTCATTTTACAGATGAGGTAACTGAGGCTCAGAGAAGTGAAGTGACTTGCTCAAGGTCATATAAGTGGACGAGAGGCAGATCTGGGATTAGAACCTAGGTCCTTCTGACTCCCAGGCCTGTACTTTATCAGTTAGGCCACGCTGCTCCAGGCGGGGCCTGACTTCCCCGCTGCTCACAGACTTGGGAGGGCTCCACCTCCCCCCAGGACTGGGATTGGGGCAAGGGTGGAAGCAGGTACTCTCATCACCTGGGGAGATCTGCCTGCCACTGTCATGGGGGGATACTCCCTGC
Source organism: Ornithorhynchus anatinus (assembly GCF_004115215.2). Lineage (NCBI taxonomy): Eukaryota > Metazoa > Chordata > Mammalia > Monotremata > Ornithorhynchidae > Ornithorhynchus > Ornithorhynchus anatinus. The sequence continues at coordinate 22,580,075 of NC_041734.1, forward strand.
CACCTCTCTCTGGATCTGTTCAGCATACCTCACCCTAAGCTACTACTTGTCTTTCCTCTCAAATCCAAATGACAACAACATCCTCCCTCCCTCCCTTCCAATCAACACCAATACCCTCCTAGTCACCGAAGCACATAGCCGAGAGATTGTTTCTGATTTCTTCTTCCCTTTCAAGTCTTACTTGAATGAGGTCTGTCAGTAAATACAATTGGGAGCCAAGTCAAATGCATCTAAGAAGTCCAAGAGACACGATGCTGTCAATCCTGGATTTTCACAAACAACTCATCTCCCTTCTCTCTGGATGCTGAGAAAGAATTCTGGCCACGGCCTCTGGCTCCAGGTTTTCAGCTCTTCCCACGTATTTGGGTCTCAGTTCGGGGGTTAAATGTGAAACCAGTACAGACTTCTCTTAAAATTCAGGAGACATGTAAACAGATCGCTCCCTTCAAGACCTTCCCTGACTCACTCATTTCTTTTAAGTCGCGGTTTTTCCTGCTGGGCTCTGGGATTTCGACGTCTAAGTGGTTGCTGCCCTCTTGTGGAACTCTTTCTGCCACTGCCAAATTTCAGAGCCTGGAGTAATCCATGCGAAGGGGAAAGGGATAATGCTGGATGGAAATCAAGGGGTCCCTGCTACCACCAGGTTCAAATGATGGCTTTCAAACCCTGGGAACCAGCAGTGGACTGTTGGAAGACGGCAGACCACCGCAGAAGTGGTAACAGTGTAGATAACTCACTCAAGGAATTTGGAAAGGATTGGTAGGAGGGAGATGGGGTGAAAACTAGAGAGAGTCATGGGATCAAGAATACATGGAACAGAGAATACATGAGCATGTTTAAAAACAGTGGGGAAGGAACCATTTGAAAACGAATCGTTGAAGATGGCTGTCAGTGAGGGAAGAAGGGATTGGGTTGGATGATCAGGAGGAGGGGAGGTGGGCAATAGGGTCTTGAGATACTACTGGGAAAAGGGGGAGAGTTGAAGAGGAGGATGGAGGAACCACAGAGGAACAGGGGAGATTTTAGGGAGATCATGCCTGATGCTTTCAATTTTTCCAACAAGGGATGTGGCCAGGCCATTAATGTTGGTATTTGTTAAGTGCTTACTACGTGCAGAGCACTGTTCTAAGAGCTGGGGTGGATACAGGGGAATGAGGTTGTCCCACGTGAGGCTCACAGTCTTCACCCCCATTTTACAGATGAGGGAATTGAGGCACAGAGAAGTGAAGTGACTTGCCTACAGTCACACAGCTGACAAGGGGCAGAGGTAACGGGACTGGGGACAAGAGGTTTGAGAAGGGAATCAAATATCTTAAACAGCTACTGTGAATAACAGGCATGGGAGTCAATGAGGATGGAGAAGAAATGTTGCCAGGAAGAGGAGAGGGCAGAGTTAAAGCAGGTAAGGATGAAGTTGGGATGGATGGGGTCAGTGTGGTGTCCGGATTTCTACCAGCAGCGTTCTACAGCTCGAGCACAGCTGCAGAGTCTTATTTTCAATAGAGGAAGCTGTGTTGAGAAAGCTGTGGAAGTGTTCTTGCCATCTTTCTAGGAGCCATTCATTCTATCAAATTGTATTTATTGAGCACTTACTGTGTGCAGAACACTGTACTAAACACTAGGGAGAGAGCAATACAACTATGAACAGACACATTCCCTGCCCACCTCCTCCTTGTCTGTGACGAGACTGGAGGCATTTTCATTCTTCTGAGCTAGAGTTATATGATACAGGGCTATATAATATCTTTAGGGAAGAGTAGAGGATTTGGGTTTTTTTGGGGTCTACCTAGCCCTAGATCTCATCTGCTCTGGCATCCCATCACCTGCTGCACATGTTCCTTAATTTGATTTTCAAGTAGGGGCTCACGTTTCTCAGTTGTCGCAAGACGTAGCTCGTGTATTGTTTTGTGGCACGTTGTCTTTTATTTCCGAGTCAATTAGTTCAAACCCATCCTGGAGTCTTTTCTTATCTGAATCCGACATATTGGCAGCTACCTGGAATAAAGCATTCCAAAGAAATGCTCAGTCACTGTCCATGGAGGTAACTACAGTATGATTTTCTTTTTTTTTCAACAGGGCTGCCAGGCTTTTGCTGCATCATTCCTTGGAGGTATCTTCATTCTGCTGGAGCTTTATAGTTATATGCTTTGATAGCAGTAGTTATAATATTTATTAAGTGCTTATTGTGTGTAGAGCCTGTGCTAAGCTCTGGGAAAGAATACCCAGATGGGAATTAGTCACGATCCCTGGCCCTCAGGGCTCACAATTTAAAACATAGTAACAATAATAATAATGTGGTGTTTTTAAGCACTTACTGTGGCCCAAAATGGCAGTAGATAGAAGAAAATCAAACTGGACTCGGCCCCTGATGGACTCAAAATCTAAGTGATGTTTTGATGTTTTGGAGTCCAGTTTTTAATGCAGTGGTTCTAAGAAGAGTACGAGTTGGGAGTGGTTGAGACAGTGACCATCTAACATTCTGCTACTTGTAAGTCAGATGTGGTCTGAGCATCTTTACGGTCTCTCTGCCTCACTGTGATGTAATTAATAAAATGTCACCGGACTGGAGATGCATCTCGGTGTTTTTTATTTTTTTTATTTTCCAGTTTGGCAGGCACGTCGAAGTGTTTTCCACTGTGAGGGGGTGTTTGGCGCCTTCAGCTGAACAAAAGAAAGCTGTTGCTGTTGAGTTTGCCACTTCTCTGTGGACTGATGACAGCCACCTCTGTCATTGAAATCATCCATAACTATTCATTGAACTGAAGGTGGAAGTCTTGTTTTCCCTTCTATTTAGACTGTGAGTCCCATGTGAGACCTGATTATCTTGTATCTAGCGCAGCTCTCAGTACAATCCAGCGCTTAGAACGGTGCTTGGCACATAGTAAGTCCTTAAGAATTGCTGTCACTATCATTATTTATTATTATTACAGTGCTTGGCATATAGTAAGCACTTAACAAATACCATAATTGCTATTTTTATTATTTTCCATAACATAATTCAGTGATAGCTTTTAGTTCTGGATGCCCAATATAAATTCTGACTGAAAGTATGCTTCTCTGGTATTGACTTATTGTCCACACCTACATCTAAACCTAAGGCCTGGCAGATTTAGTGAAGCAGCTTACACTAAATTTTATGTGTTCTTGGGTCATAAACACCTGGGTACCACTGAATGGTGCTGCTGCTGTGCCAGTAACCAAGTGACCAGTGCCCTAGGCTACTTCTTCCAGTGGAATTTTAAGCTAGGGTTGAATAAATCAATCTGGTTATATAATTATATTAAACCAGATTTCCAGTTCCCTCCAGAGTTCTATCTTCCATGTCCATCATCCCACTTCAAATCAGACAAACAATTCCTCTCCCTCCCTTCAAAACCTTATTGAAGGCACACTTCCTCCAAGAGACCTTCCCTAACCTCTCCTTTCTTCTCCCACTCCCTTTTGCATCACCCTGATTTTCTTCCTTTATTCAACCCCCTTTCCAGCCCAACAGCACTTCTGTACGTATCTGTAATTTGTTTATTTATATTAATGTGCGTCTCCTCCTCTACACTGTGAGCTCATTGTGGAACAGGAACATGTCTGTTTATTGTTGTGTTGCACTCTCCCAAGTGGTTAGTACAGTGTTCTGTGCACACTAAGCTCTCAATAAATACAATTGACTGACTGGTTAGCCTTTTGCATATTTTCCATTTGGAGTGTGGGTGCAAATTTGTGGTACCTGGAGAACAACTAGGGGAAAATGAGAGACATAAGTCACCCAGGGCCAGAGAGATGAATATGTGCAAACACAGACACACACAGATCCACAAACACATACACACAAACACACACATAGGGCCAGGTTCATGGACCTGTGGTCAAAGACCCAGGGCAGGATAGGGGGAAAACACAAAGACTCACACTCAAGACCCACTGGACAAATACAAAAAGCAGTCCTGATTTGGTGAGGAGTTCCTCATCTGCTGATGCTGAGCCTAGGCAGTGCCCCGAGGAGACAGGAGAGAGCACTGTATGGCCAAGACTCCTGGGTGGCCTCTCACCTCCTGGCTGTTCACTGGGCAAGGATGGTAGTCCAAAAAGGGGTGCTATAGCTTGGCCTCTCCTAGTTGTGTGGGCACTGGCAGGGTTGCCAACTACTGAGAATGATGGATGAAAATGATTGACTTCCAAATTTCCTTCTGACCTGACTTGGTAAAATTTAAGAGAGTAAAGCAGGCAACTATTGTGCCATATATGTGGTGCACAGATAGAAAATACCAAGTGTCCAGCAAACAGGGGTGCAAACCCCAGGCACTGGAGGAGGGAGAACCATTAGGGGAAGCATTACCGCCTCAGCACCCTGCCCACCCCAGCCTTGGCCAAACTGACTAGGACATGAGGAAAAAGTGCTAAAGTCGAGAGGAGAGGAGGGGTGCAGGGTGTAGGGTTGAAGAGGTAGGAGGGTTAGGAAGAGAGGGAAGGAGTGGGAAAAGGAGGGAGAGAAGGACAGACTCAGGAAGGAGAGAGGGAAAGAGGAGGGAAAAGAGGGAGAAGGGGGGGTTGAAATAGGGAAGAGGAAGGCAGGAAAAGAGGAAGGGCATAAGGAAAGAAGAGGGGGCAAAGAAGGGAGAAGGATGGAAAGGATCTGCAGAGGGAAGCATATAACTCCTCTCCTGGTCATGCAGTGGCCCAGGAGCTCAGCTCAGAGTGAATCATTTGGGAAGCGGGGTGGGAAAGGTAGAGGGACCCCACAAGGTGGGGTGGAGGGAGGGAATATCTGACCTGTCAGCTGTGGTCCACGGTACATGGAAGAGGAGAATGAGGAGGAGGGGGAGGAGGAGGAGGAGGAAAAAGAGGAGGGTGGAGAGAAGGAGGAAGATGAGGAAGAGGAGAAGAAAGAAGAGGAGTAGGAGAAAGGAGAAAAAGGAGGAAGAGAAGAAGGAGGAGGAAGAGGAGGAGGAGGAGAAAAAGGAGGAGGAAGAGGAAGAGGAGGAGGGGAAGAAGAAAGAAGAAGATGAGGAGGAGAAGAAGGAGGAGGGGAAAGAGGAGGGGGAGGAGAAAGAGGAGCAGAAAGAGAAAGAGGAGCAGAAAGAAGAGGAAGAGGAGAAAGATGCAGAAAGAAAAAAAGGAGGAGGGTGAGGAGGAAGAAGATGAAGAGGACAAGAAGGAGGAGGAGGTGGAGAAGGAGGAGGAAGAGGAGGAGGAGGAGAAAAGAGGAGGAGGGAGAGGAGGAAGAAGATGAGGAGGCGAAGGAGGAGGAGGAGGAAGAGGAGGAGAAAGAGGAGGAAGAGGAAAAGGAGCAGGGAGAGGAGGAAGAAGAGGAGAAGGAGAAAGAAGAGGAGTAGGAGAAGGAGAAGGAGAAAAAGGAGGAAGAGAAGAAGGAGGAGGAAGAGGAGAAGGAGAAAAAGGAGGAGGGAGTGGAAAAGGAGGAGGAGGGAGAGAAGGAAGAAGAAGATGAGGAGGAGGAGAAGTGGAGAAGGAGGAGGAGGAGGAAGAGGAGAAGGAGGAGAAAGAGGAGCAGAAAGAAGAAAAGGAGGAGGAAGGCGAGGAGGAAGAAGATAAGGAGAAGGAGGAGGAGTAGGAGAAAAAGGAGTAGAAAGAGGAGGAGGCGTAGAGGAGAAAAAGGAGGAGAAGGATGAGAAGGAATAGGAGAAAGAGGAGGAGGAGGAAGAGGTGAAGGAAGAGGAGGAGGAGGAAGAGGAAGGAGGAGGAAGAGGAAAAGGAGGAAGATGAGGAGCAGGTGGCATTTCTCCCAGGGGACCCCAGGGATAAGCTGGCTCTCCTTTCTTCCTTCTTTGAGTCCCCACTGAGGCTATGTCTACCATACCAGGGGCCTTGCTCAGGTTCCAGAGACCAACTCTGTAGCAACCTTGCTGTCCTGCTAGGAGTAGAACTGCCTGGTTCTCCCAGCCTTGGGCACTTGGAGTCCTTTGGGGTTAGAGCAGTGTGTCGGGGTGGGGTCTGATCCAAGCTGCACGCACTCCAGGGCTGGGGGGTGGGGACCAGGGAACCCCCTATGGAGGCTGAGAGATTTCTTGGTTGTCCCTAACCAAGCCTCGTAATTGCTTCCACTTAGAAACCGCCCCCACACCAGGCCCCTAACTGATAAATGCCATCTCCCTCTGTCCTCCCATTCTCTCCTCTGGAGGTCAGGCTTGTTCAACCTCATTTGAACAAGGGATTTATCAGAGTGCAGAAACCACTCAGCCTTTGAGACAGTGGAAACAGGTTGTCTCTTGGGTTTGAGCCTGCCAATTATCAAAGGCAAGATTTTATCCACGCGAATAGGGATGTCTGAGCAGACCAAGCTGAGTTGGAGTGTCTTCCATTCTGTACACATCATCTTCTTCATCAGTGGTATTTATTGAGCACTTATTTTATACAGAGTTCTAAGTGCTTGGAAAAGTACAGAGTCAGGGACACTTTCCCTGCCCACATAGAAAGAGAGTTCTTTAGAGCACTGTGTTTTGTTACCCTTAATGTCAGTTGCTATTTTTAAGGACTCGTTTTCTATTCCTCTTTCCCATTTGTTGTGAGCAATATACCCCTGACCATATTGCTGCATCTTCAGTAATCTAATGATCAGTGTCCTGCCTAGAAATTTCCAGAGGTGTTTAGCTCTTCCTACTGGTAGCAGACTATGTCTTTGACTCATCAGTCGGTCCACACATGACTTTGATTAAATGCCTACTGAGAGCTAGGCTCTGTTCTAAGACACACGGTAGTAAGATACTCATTCCCTGCTCTGAAATTTACAATTTAACAGGCGGCACAGACAAAATCATCATCACCATCACCAGGATAATACTAGTAATGGTATTTGTTAATTGTTTATAATAATTTTAATAATAATAATGGTATTTGTTAAGTGCTGACTATGTGTCAATCACTGTTCTAAGAGCTGGGGTAGATATCGGGAAGCAGCGTGGCTCAGTGGAAAGAGCATGGTTTTGGTAGTCAGAGGTCTTGGGTTTTAATCTCGGCTCCACCGCTTATCAGCTGTGTGACTTTGGGTAAGTCACTTAAGTTCTCTGTGCCTCAGGTAACTCGTGTGTAAAATGGGGATTAAGACGGTGAGTCCCATGTGGGACAACCTTGTTTCTACCCCAGTGCTTGGAACAGCGCTTGGCACATAGTAAACACTTAACAAATACCGTCATCATCATTATTATTATTATTACAAGGTAATGAGGTTGCCCCACGTGGGGCTCACAGTCTTAATCCCCATTTTACAGAAGGGGTAACTGAGGCACTGAGAAGTTAAGTGGCTTGCCCAAGGTCACACAGTAAACAAGTGGCAGAGCTGAGATTAGAACCCACGTTCCTGACTCCCAAGCCCAGGCTCTTTCCACTAAGCCATACTGCTTCTCTAGTTATTACCTATTTTCTATCTCTTATCTATCTATTTTCTATTATGTCCAAACACTGTATGAAGCGCTGGAGTAATAATGACAGTATTTGTTAAGCACTTACTATGTGCCAAGCCCTGTTCTAAGTGCTGAGTAGATGCAGTAAATGCAGATTGGACACATTTCCCATCCCACACAGCGCTCACAGTATGGGGTGAACAGGTATTTAAATCCTCATTTCACAGATGAGGAAACCGAGACACAGAAAAGATAAGTGATTTGTCCAAAGTCACACAACTGCCAAGTGGCAGAGCTGGGTTTGGAACCCGAATCCTCCGACTCCCAGCAGCATGGCTTTCCACTCGGCCACAAAAGCATTTGCGTATAGTGAAATCTGGAGGGAGACAGCTTAAAGCAGGAAGCAGAACGAACACGTCAGCACAAAATACATAATTGAACATACGGGTAAATATACAAATAATATGTGCATAAATAAAAATAAGCAAATGCACATCGGTGCTGAGGATAGGCTTAAAATACTCATGTGCCAAGAGTGAGTGCTGGGCTGACACAATTGGATTGTTGTAAATCAATCAGGGAAGACCTCCTGGAAGAGGTGAAATTTTAGGAGGGCCTTAGGATGGGGAGAGTTGCCATCTGGCAGATCTGTGGGAGGCGGTTGTTCCAGGCTGGGGGAACAAATGAGCTCGAGGTAGGAGCTGAGTTACTCAAGGGGAAGCTCCTGTTAGACTGGAGCTGGGAAAGAGCGAAGAGTGTGAGCTGGGGCGTTCTACGAGGCAGCGCTTCACCCCTCTCTCATTCCTATTCTCTTAGGGCTAGCAATATGTTAGGCATGATGGGGTCCTGGGATCCAAGCTGGAGGATAGGGCTGGGTCTCTCCAACGGATGCCACCTTGGGAACAGAACACTAAACTGGATGCACTGGTCCACCCAGACCAGAGCATCCGGGTCAGCCCAGAACCTAGATCGATCTTAAATTCTAATAGCTATCAATCAGTAATACATATTAAGCACTCAATCTGTGCAGAGCACTTCAGTAAGCACTTAGGGGAGTAAATAGAGTTAAGAAACATGATCACCGGCCTCAAGGTGTTTACAACCTAGAGGGGGAGGAAGACACCAGAATTCGTTATACGTAAGGGGAAGAAACAAAGTCTAATATGTCCTTAAGTGATACGGGTTGGGTGGGTGAGTACCCAAGTGGTTTGGTGATGCAGAAGTGCTGAAGTGGCAATAGAGACAGCAATAAGATAGGGATAGGAAAAATTAATTAAGGAGGAACATAGAAGAGAGCCTTGAAAACGGGAAGAGCAGCAGAATGCTGGATGTGAAGGGGGAGGAAGTTCAGTGCAGAAGGAAGGGCATGAGCAAGAACTCAATCAATCATTGGTATTCACTGAGTAAGCACTCACTGTGCGGAGCACTGTACTAAGTGCTTGGGAGTGTACGATACAGTTGAATCGATAGACAGGTTCCCCTCCCCACGAGGACCTCACAGTGCAGAGGGGGAGATAGACATTAGAATAAATAAATAAATTATGGGTATGTACTGTAAATGTATGCCTTCTCAGGGTCACACCTGGAGAGTTTCTAGTACTCTACCAGTCTTGACGATGGGAAGGAGAGTCAAGCAGAGGCAATTCAGTCCATTTCTAGCTTGGGCACTGGATAGCGAGTGGAAGGCAATCTGCTGCAAGTCAAAACTCACCTGTACTGGGCAGCAGGGGCACGGGAGAGAGTCGAGGATGGAGACTCAAGTTTACTGCGTGGAAGGAGGCAATTATTAACCATTTCTGGATTTTTACCAGGAAAACTCTATGGATAACGCTACTAGAGAGATTGTAGATGGAGGTGGGGCGTTCTGGGAAAGATGTGTCCATGGTGTCTCTATGGGTCGGACACGACTCGACAGGATAAGACGACAACAACGTAAATGCCGTGGGGCTGAGGGTGGGGTGAATATCAAGTGCTTAAAGGGCATCGATCCATGTGCTTAGGCCATGCAGAAGAGAGAGGAAGTAGTGTGGAAGATGGCTTAATTGAGGAAGGCCTCTTGGAGGAAGTGTGATGTTGAAGGGGGGAAGAGTAGTGGTTAGTTGAATATGAAGTGGGGAGGGAGTTATAGGCCAAAAGGAGGACGTGGGCAAGAGGCGAGTGGCAAGATAGATGAGGTAGATTGAGTAAGTAAGGTGGAAGTACAGTGAGTAAGTTAGAGGAATGAGGTTTGCAGACTGGGTTGTAGTAGGCTGTGGACGGCACAACCATCCTTCCCATCTCACATGCCCGCAAACTTGGTGTCATCCTTGACTCCGCTCTCTCATTCACCCCACATATCCAATCTGTCACCAAAGCCTGCCTGTTATCCTTAATGTCAGTTGCTATTTTTAAGGACTCGTTTTCTATTCCTCTTCCCCATTTGTTGTGAACAATGTACCCCAGACAATATTGCTGCATCTTCAGTAATCTAATGATCAATGTCCTGCCTGGGAATTTCCAGAGGTGTTTAGGTGTCTGCTGCCAGTAGGAAGAGCTAAACACAGCCAAGATCCACCCTTTCCTCTCCATCCACTTTACTCCTCTGGTGCTAACCTTCTCCCTCTGTCTTGATCTCACCTGTCTCGCCACCGACCCTTGGCCCATGTCCTACCTCTGGCCTGGAATGCCCTCCCTCCTCAAATCTGCCAGACAATTACTCTCCCCACCTTAAAAGCCTTACTGAAGGCACATCTCCTTCAAGAGGCCTTCCCAGAATAAACCTTACTTTTCCTCATCTCCCACCCCTTCTGTGTCACCCTAACTTGCTCCCTTGCACCCCTCTCCCCGCCCCACAGCACTTATATACACTATCTGTAATTTTGTTTATTTATACTGTCTTTTTATTTGTACTGATATCTGTCTCCTCTTGACTGTGAGTCCATTTTGGGCAGTGATTGTCGCTTTTTATTGCTGTATTGTATTTTCCCAAGTGCTTAGGACAATGGTCTGCCCACAGTCAGTGCTCAATATATACCACTGAGTGAATGAATGACTATTATGCAAATTATCGTATAACTCTTGGACCTCTGAACTCCAGACAAGCAGAACTCAATCCTTAGCTGCTGCAGCTGAGAATTGGCCGTTCCTTCGTTTTACCTCTCTCTCCTCCCACTCTGCTTTTGCCCTGAACTGGGTAACTCCCCTTAACTTCAATCCTTGTACTTCCCTCCCAGCAACATCCCTCATCCCTCTTCATTTTACCCTCTCCCACCCTTCCCAAACAGCAGCTTTTGGACCCCCCTCCGCATCAAGAAGAAGCTTCCCTTCATTCTTAACTTTCCTTGACACAGGTCCTCGTCACCACTACTGAAGCCTGTCTTTCTCTAGAAGACTGTCTCCTTAGTTGCTCTCTCCAGAAGGAGCCTAATCTCCTCCCACTCCTCAAGACTCACTGGGAAAGGGGGAGGATTTGGCTTTCTTCTCATTCCCAGTACCACTTTTGTACCATCCCATCCACACCCCCATCCCTCTCTTTCCCTTTCTTGAAGCCCATATCAACTGCCTCTCTACCACACACTCCAGTTACTGGTCATGGTCTTCTACCACCCCCCAGATTCCACCTCCAAATTTATAAACCATTTTGACCCCTTTCTCACATCCCTTCTCTCATTATCCATGTATTGGTCCTGGGGACTTCAAAATCCATGTTAACATTCCTCATGCCCCATCCACAGTTCACTTTCCCTCACTCCTCAACCCCAGTGACCTCTGGCTCCACCCGACCTCTCATCCACATACCAACATGGATACCCTCACTAATTTTGAAATTCCTCTCTCCAACCACTACCTCCTCACTGCCTTCTCTCCCACAACCATTTCCCCACAAATCTAGCCTGTTCCCCCACAGAAATCTCTGATCTTTTGACTCCCCTCCAATTCTCTAAAGTCATCATGGTCGATTTGTTCTCCATACCCAAACTACCTTCTATTGTGTGTGGGCTGGGATGTTGTAGGAGAGAAGGGAGGTGAGGTAAGAAGGGGCAAGGTGTGGGAGAGCTTTGAAGCCAATAGTGAGGAGTTTTTGTTTGATACCGAAGTTGATAGGCAACCATTGGAGATTTTTGAGGAGGGGGGGTGACATGCCCTGAACATTTCTGTAGAAAGATAATCCTGGCAGCAGAATGAAGTATGGCCTGAAGTGGGGAGAGACAGGAGGTTGGGAGGTCAGAAAGGAGGCTGCTACAGTAATCCAGTCAGTAAAGGATAATGATTGTACTTACGCGGTAGCGGTTTGGATGGAGAGGAAAGAGTGGATTTTAGCGGTTTTGAAGATGAGACTGACAGGATTTGGTGATGGATTGGACATGTGGGTTGAATAAGAGAGCAGAATCAATGATTCAATTGTGATCAATTCAATGATCAATGGTTAGAAGGATTGTGGAGCTGTCTACAGTGATAGAAAAGACAGGGGGAGTTCAAGGTTTGGGTGTGAAGATAATGAGTTCAGTTTTAGACATTAAATTAGAGGTGATGGGAGGACAACCAAGTAGAGATGTCTCGAAGGCAGGAGGAGTTGCAAGCCTGCAGAGTGGGAGAGAGTTCAGGGGCAGAGATATAGATTTGGGCACATATTGGAGATATATATATATATGAGTACACTCAGATATATAATAGAGTGAGAAATTGAACAGGAGCAGATGTTGGGGTCCAAGGAGAAGTGGCCATGAAGGGGTACAGGAAGGAGGTGGGTCTTTAAAAGATTGCTCTCACAGCTTTCCTGGATTGGTCTTGGCTCTCACATGTAAAATCCCTCTATCCTGCAAGCTGCTCGTGAGCAGGGATCATGTCTGCCAACTCTACCAGAAGCAGCATGGCCTGCATGGCTCTGCAAGTCAGAAGGATCTGGGTTCTTATCCCAGCTCTGCCACTTGTCTGCTATGTGACCTTGGGCAAGTCACTTCACTTGTCTGTGCCTCAGTTACCTCATCTGTAACTGGGGATTAGACTGTGAGCCCTATGTGGGACATGGACTGTGCTCAACCTGATTAACTTCTACCTACCCCAATGCAGTGCCTGAGTCAGAGTGAAGTGCTTAACACATAACATTAAACCAACAAAAAACACAACTCTGGTATATTGTACTCTTCTAAATGCTTAGTACAGTGCTCTGCACACAGTAAGCACCCAATAAATACCATTGATCGATCGATTGATTAATCTTCCTCTTTGGAGCGGGGCTCAGAAATACCAGTTGCATCTGTCTTCCTCCTGCTTTTGGTTTTTTGATCAGCTGCCTTTTTTCTGAGCACTTTCCTTCTTTTTCTTTTCTTCCATCAAATGTTCCTCTTCTTGTGTTCCTTGTCCTTCCTCCCAGTGAATAGTTTGGCTTTAGAGGAGTGAAGTGTGGGGATTGGGGCATAGCGGGAGAGTAGTGAGGATTAGTAGGGGAGAGACAGCTGGTCGATCGCCTTAAAGGCAATGGTCAGGAGCATCTGCTTGATGTAGAGAGGAATGGACAAATATTGGAGGTTATGAGGGGTAGGGAGATGTGTAAGAAACTGTGAAAAGGCTAAATCTACTGTCAAGTTGGGATATGACTAGGGCCTGGCCCAGAGGATTGGCAGTCTGGATTGAGAAGAAGGGACAGATTCTGGAGATCTTGTGAAGGAAGAACCAACGGATTTGGAGGGACAGATTCTGGAGATCTTGTGAAAGAAGAACCAATGGATTTGGTGACAGACTGAATCTGGAAGTTAAAGGAAAGAGAGGAGTCAAAGATCATGCCAAGGTTGCAGACGTGAGAGGCAGGGAGTGTGGTGGTGTTGCCAACAATGATGGAAAAGTCAGGGGAGGGGGAAGGTTTGGTTGGTAAAATGAAGAATTCAGTTTTTGTGGCACGTTGGGTTGGAGGTGGCAGTGGAACATTAGTGTAGAGAAGTCCGGGAAGCAAGAAGAGTTGAGATATTGCAGAGGAGGTGGGGTGGGGGGGAGGGGCTGGGGAGGTAAATTTGGAAGACATCCATATAGCTAGAGGTGGTATTGAAGCAAAGAGAGTGGATGAGTTTCCCAAAGGAATGAGTGCAGACTGGAAAGAGAAGGGCAACCAGAACCTAGAGACCCCCTGCAATTAGGGGGTGGGCGGAAGAAGGGGATCAGGCAGAAGAGGATGAGAAGGAGCATCCAGAAATGTAGGAGGAGAAGCAGGAGAAGACTGTCAAGAAATCAATCGACCAATTGTATTTATTTTTATGGTATTTGATAAGCACTTCCTATGTGCCAGACACTGTAGTAAGCTCTGAGGTAGATTCAAGCTAATCAGATTGGACGCTGTCCCTATCCCACCTGGGGCTCGCAGTCTTAATCCTCATTTTACAGATGAGTAACTGAGGCACAGAGAGTGAAGTGACTTGCCCAACGTCATGCAACAGACAAGTAGCAGAACGGGGATTAGAACCCAGGTCCTTCTGACTCCTAGGCCTGTGCTCTAGCCACTAGGTCAAAAAAGTTCCTCTCTCCGCTGACCTTTCCGAGTCTGTTCCTTCGTGGGCACCCACCTAATATGCCTTTTAGCCAAACCACGTTTTCTCTTCTAGCAAGAAGAGTCCGCTCTCTCTTTGTGTTTTTCATTTTCATTTCCTGACAAATGGAGGCCCCGCTTGGGATGCTAATGGAAAGAAAAACTCCACCGAGCTGAAAGACTGCAAGAATCACAAATTCAATGAATAGGATGAGATGCTGGGAAATTGATATTACCAAGCATATAATTTCAAACGCACTTCAATAGTCATAACAATTACTAACAATCAGCAACATTACTCAGCTAATCAACTGCATCTGTTCAACTTCACAGCTGTTAAGCAGAGATAAAAAGCAGAAGATCATTCTCTTCCCCGTCATGTTACGAGTTCACTGGGATTGTGATGAAGCTCTATTCTGGGATGAAGACCCAGAATCTTGGAAGAAATTCAAGTAAGAGCCCATTGGATGCCCCAAACTATACCCACATGTCAAAGTAAGAGCTTGCTATGCCCATTTTGAGACTCAAATCAACAGGTTTATCTTTTTCACTGCAGCCACTCTTAATTTTTTTTTAAGAGGAGAACCTCATAAAGCCCAAACTGAAGCATCCATTATGGCAACGATCCTGATAATGGATTAAATAGGCCCTTTATGCTGGGAAACGTTTTTAAGGTTTCAGACCACCTTCAAGCACAAGAACACTAATGCGGTGGAGGAAGCCCTTCTGCTCAGTTAATAATAATGATAATAATAATAACTGTGGTATTTGTTAAGTGCTTACTATGTGCCAGGCACTGTACTAAGCACTGGGGTGGATTCAAGATAACCAGGTTGGATAGAGTCCCTGTCTCACATGAGGTTCACAGTCTTAATCCCCATTCTACAGATGAGGAAACTGAGGCATACAGAAGTTAAGTGACTTGCCCAAGGTCACACACCAGATAAGTAGTGGAGCGAGGACTAGAATCCAGATCCTTCTGACTGCCAAGATACGCTACCTCTCTACTTCTCAGATACAGGCAGAACTGGTGCTCAGCCTCAGATATTTCCTTTAAAATTCCAACTTCAAAGCCAGACATTCTTTGCCTCCACATGCCTCTCCTAGGAGGGTCGAAGAGGAAGGATGATGAGCACTTAACCAAGGAATTTCTGCTGGTACCCCTTTTCTGGATTTCAGATCAGCTTCACCCTAAGAAGACAAGGTGGGGTTTAAGGACCTTGCACACCACACTCTGGGTTTTGTGGGTTAGTCTATATTTTCCATATACATCTCAGGTTTTCAGATAAACATCTTCTTTGCCCTGAAGGAAATTATTAGATGATGGGGGAGGGGGAAGGCAAGCAAGATTGTTCACATAAAAAAGGAACAAGAGGGAAGCATAGAAACAACAGGGATAACAAAGGAAAGCTCAAAAGGAATGAATGGAGTAAACAGATTCAGTGTAGTCATTTGATGCTTGTGGTGGGTTGAGATTAGTGAAACCCTCTCAAATGGGCTGAAACCGTGAAACCCTGGGAGAAGTTGCAAAAATCATCCAGTATGTCATCCAAAACGAGACTCTAATGGGAAAAAAGGAGTGAGTTATGCTTCAGCGTTAGTATATGAGGAAGTATCTTTATCTGATATTACGACAACTGTTTATCTTTACATTTGTATGCGTGTACATAAAAACCTGCATACATACACCAATGCATAAATATATTTGTCCTCTTATTCAAAAAAGACACCACTGATGGTGAAGTTTACCTAAGAGTATGTGTTGTAGCTGAAATGGCCAATGCAGGACTCACAATTCACCCACAAAAAGAGAAGCAGCATAGCCTGATGGAAAGAGCACACCTGGGAGTCAGAGGACCTGGGTTCTAATTCTGGCTCCGCCACTTCTCTTCTATGTGATCTTGGGCAAGTAACAACTTCCTTGTGCCTCATTTCCTCATCTGTAAAATGGGAATTAAATCCTACTCTAGACTGTAAGCCCATTATGGGCAGGGAGTGTGTCCACTAATTCTGTTATACTGTAATATCCCAAACTTAGTATAGTTCTATACACCTCGTAAGCATCAATAAATACCACTGACTGATTGATTGTTTGATTACTCCCTCCTACCTAAACTGTGAAGCTCACATGGGACAAGGACTGTGCTCAACCTGACTAGAACAGTGCTTGGCAAATACCATGATAATTATTCATTACATTATTCTTTCATTGAATTATCATGCTTAATCTTGACAGCACCTGTTGCTATTTTCTATTTTGTCTCCTTGTTTTTGGTCCCTTAAGAAGCTTTTGCTAGCAGAGGGCCACTACTTTCTGGTCTCTCCTCAGCAATTGCTTTCTGGTTTTCAGCAGAGATGCAGCTTTTTTTGAGACTTTTGTTTTAGCATGAGCTTAATATGTTTTCTCTGCCCTCCTTGCTTTTTCCTTTCTTTTTCAACTCTCCACACAACAGTCATTTTTGGTATCCTGCTGTCACTCATCCTCTTCACATTCTCTTTGCACGCACCACCCAGTGCAGATGTGTTAAGACGAGCATAACTTTGAAGCTAGGGTATATGCGCATATATACATATATATTAAGTGAAAAATTGGAGAGGTTCAATAAATGACCAGGTAAGTTTTTTAATATAATTTAAGTTAATGACCAGGAAGTTTTTTGGCCTAGTGGTAGAGCACAGGCCTGGGAGCCAGAAGGACCTGGGTTCTAATCCTGGTTCCCCACTTGTCTGCTGTGTGTCCTTGAGCAAGTCACTTCACTTCCCTTTGCCTCAGTTATTTCATCTGTAAAATGGGGATTAAGACTGTGAGCCCCATGTGGGACAGGGACTGTGTTCAACCTGATGAGCTTGTATCTACCCCAGTGCTTAGAACAGTGCTTGACACATAGTAAGCGCCTAAGAAATACTATCATTCATTCAAAGCTGCACTGACCTGTCACCAGCAAACCAATGTTTGGAATTCCTCTGCTCCAGTCCTTGACACCAACGCTGTCAAGATATTATGGTCATACATCATCTCCCCAGTCTTCATCCTGCTAGACTTGGACCCACCAGTCAAGGAATGGTATTTATTGAGCACTTTCTGTGAGCAGAGCCCTGAACTAAGTGCTTGGGAGAGTACAATAAGATTGGTAGCCTTGGTCTCCTACCATATAGTGACCTCTCAGGTGACAGGCAGATCTGTGAGAATGGAGTGGAAACACAAAGCGGTGAATGCTGAGGATAATAGCTTAGGTTCATTATAAATCAGAAGAGATCTCATTTAATAGGTTTAGTAGCTGATTGTGGTGTGATCTGATTTCTCCAAATCTCTTGAGGCTTACGAGTCCAATTCCTCTTTTGAGCTAAATGGTAAATATATCATCAAGCTCAATGGAATGTTCCCCTTAGTGATGAAATATTTTCATGCTAAAACCTTTCATTCTTTTTGTGCTGCCTTAGAATTTGTGTACCAGTGTCTTGAAAATTTCCTCTGGTCAGATCCTATGGTGAGAACATGTCAGAAAGGAATAATTACATAGAGCCTATGGAAAATGAGAGGTAATAAGATCCTATCTTTGTGCAGGAAGTGCAGTCTAAATGAATCAGAATGATCCAGAAAATTAGTCATTTTATGCTTCACTTATTTTTAATTTTCAAATGTAATACTAGGGACATGGTAGTAATAAAGGCTAAAGTAAATTGTGATTATTCGTTTTCTTCCCAGACCTATTTGAATGTGTCAGCTTAGATCTTTGTTTTACATATAAATTAAAATGCTCTTCTCTTATTACCACCAACTAATAGCATTAATAGAATTGTTGTTTACTGAGGGTTCACTGGGTGCAATACACTGTATTAAGGGCTTGGGAAAGAACAACTGAAGCACAATCATCATTATCAGTAGTATTTTTATAGCGAGCACTTACAGTATGCGGAGCGTTGTACTTAGCACTTCTTTAAGGGCATTTGTTAAGTGCTTACTGTGTGCCAGGCACTGTACTAAATGCCACGGTAGAGTCAAGCTAATCAGGTTGGACACAGTCCATGTCCCAAATGGGGCTCACAGTATTTTACAGATGAGGTAACTCAGGCATAGAAGAGTAAAGTGACTTGCCCAAGAACACAGTAAAATAAATAATAATTATGGTATTTGTTAAGTGCCAAACACTGTACTAAGTGCTGGGGTAGATAAAAGATAATCAGGTCCCACATGGGACTTACAGTCTAAATAGGAGGGAGAAAAGGTATTGAATCCCCATTTTGCAGATGAGGGAACTGAGCCACAGAGAAGTTAAGTGACTTGCTTAAGGTCACACAGCAAGTAAGTGACGGAGTGGAGATTATAACCCAGATCCTCCATTTCCCAGGCCCAAGTTCTTTCCACTTTTGACGCCTCGTCTTAAGAAAGTAACTTGGCAGAGGAAGGTTTGACAAGATCCTTGCCCTCAAGGAGTTTGGGGGGTGAGTATTATTAGTTTTGGTCCCGTAAGGGTGTCTAAAAAAGGCATGGGACAGTTCCAGGGACATGTGGGGGAGTAGTTAACAAGTCAGAACAGTTCCTGAATAAGGGCTACATGTAAGAATCTTTTTCTATTTTGTTGTGCCTTGGCTTGTTGCGTGGGAGCCTTTCACAGGTCTTTTTTGACATCTGACTCTGGGCTCTCATTAATAATAATAATGATGGTATTTGTTAAGCGCTTACTATGTGCAAAGCACTGTTCTAAGCACTGAGGGGGATACAAGGCAACACACTTGGTGAATTGGTGCTATGAGCAGGGGCTAAAGAGATGTTAGAGGTCATTTAGATTTTGCCCAGGCTCTCCTCGAGACATCAGAACAGCGCAACAAACTTGGAGGAGGGCTTAATGGAAGGAGCGAGGGCTTGGGAGTCAGAGGTCATGGGTTCTAATCCCGGCTCTGTAACCTGTCAGTTGTGTGACTTTGGGCAAGTCACTTCACTTCTCTGTGTCTCAGTTACCTCATCTGTAAAATAGGGATTAAGACTGTGAGCCCCGCATAGGAGAAGCTCATTACCTTGTATCTACCCCAGCACTTAGAACAGTGTTTGGCACACAGTAAGAGCTTAACAAGTACTATTATCATTATTATTATTATTACCTGAAGGAAGAAAACAGTGCCGAACCAGCCCACACCTCCCTGAATGATAGGAATGATATCTCTGACTGTTAGGGGGTTGAATTACCAATTGGCTGCTTATAATAATAGCTTTTATTGGATGCTGTACAACGTATTAAGTGCTTGGAAAAGTATAACAGAAGTGCAGTTAATCAATCAATCATTGATATTTAATGAGTGTTTTTTTAATTTATTGAGCTCTGGGGAGTACAGTAGAGTAAATAGACATAACCCCTACCCTGAAGGAGCTTACAATCCAGCAGGACCTGATCTTCTAATAGGGGAGAGGGATGTAAACTTGTTTACACCTATAGCAATTGAGCAAAAACTGGCTATCCACTTGATTATACCTACTTACACAAGTGCAGAGGAAGATCCAAACCAATTGCTAAGGGTAGCTGTCAGATTGATAAAACTTGGGAGAGTTAATTAATTAGGGATGATTCCTGGAGGAGGTGGGCTTTTAGAAGGGCTGTGAACATGAGAGCTGTGGCCTGAAGGGTTTTGCTTAGTTGCTTAGTGGAAAGAGCCCAGGCTTGGGACTCAGAGGCTATGGGTTCTAATCCCGGCTCTGCTGCTTGTCAGCTGTGTGACCTTGGTCAAGTCACTTAATTTCTCTGTGCCTCAGTTACCTCATCTGTAAAATGGGGATGAAGACTGTGAGCCCCACAAGGGACAACCTGATTACCTTCTATCTACCCCAGCACTTAGAACAGTGCATGACACATAGTAAGTGCTTAAAACCCCCCCAACATTATTATTATGATTATTACTGTTGTTACATTGGTGGGAAATTGAGTTCTAGACTGGAGTGGGTGAGAGTATTAGGCATTGTTGTGATTAATCAATCCATCAATTGTATTTATTGAGCACTTAATGTGTACAGAGCACTGTATAAGCTCTTGAGAGAGAACAATATAACAGAGTTGATAGACACATTCCCTGTCCACAACAAGCTCACAGTCTGGGGGGGTATCTTTAGGGTATTGGGGTGCACAGGGGTCTGAGGAGGTAGGGTAATAGACGGTGAGCCGAAAGGATAAGATGGAGTAATAACATGAAAGCAGAAATATATATCCAGATGATAGGAAGACAGTAATTACATAGGGAGCAGAAGGAAACTATCTTCAGCAAACGGGAGGATGGAAACACAGGAACAAAAACAAGGAAACAAGCAATGGAGAAATCAGATGATAAAACTCTCTCCCAGGACTGTCAGAGAGGGGGTGGAGCTTCTCCAGACACAAAGGTCATAGCAGTTGAAACCGTGGTCACCTTTTGAGAGGACTGGGCGGAATCCCTGGGGAGGAGTTAACTGAAAATAACATCATACCTGCCTCCTCTGCAGGAGACCAACCAACAGCCACAGATATGCAAGAAAACCCAGATACGCCCTGGAGGAGAGTACCCAAAAGTCAATGTCAGAAGAGACCTACCTTGAGGATCAAACATGAGAGGAGTATGGGGTGATGGAGCAGATAAAAGGAAGATGATCTTTTCCCTGCTCCACTCCTCTCTTCTCAACTCGTTGGGGAATTCTGGTCACAGCACCAGTGTGGATTGGCCAGTAAGCCGCATTGCTCTGGACCACCTGATGTGTCGGTTCGCCTAGTGGAGAGAGCACTGGCTTGAAGGGTCATGGATTCTAATCCCATTTTTGCCATTTCTCTGCTCTGTGACCTTGGGCAATTCACTTCACTTCCCTGTGCCTGAATTCCTTCATCTGTAAAATGGGCATTAAGACCTGGAACCCTATGTGGGACAGAGACTTTGTCCAACCCCACTATCCCGTATCTGCCCCCGCGCTTAGAACAATGCCTCCAACATAGTTAGTGCTTAACAAATACCACGATAATTATTATTATTATTCTCTGGGGAACTCTACTAAGGGAGTGGGGATTAGTGACTTCTGTTGATTCTCTCCAAGGGACCTTATAAGGGTAAATTGTCAGCGGAGGACATTGTCAGAAACAGAGGAGATGGAGGTGGAGGGGGGCACAAGAGATATGACAATACAACAAGTACCAACATTATTATTATATGGCTACAAACATATCAAAGGTATTTATTGACACCGCTTAGCACAATACTATGTCCTTGGGAGAGTATAATACAACTGACTAAGCAGACCACTCGGCCTGCCCCTAAGGAGTTTACAGCCTAGAGATATGACTGCAGTCTAGAGATAAAGATAGGCAAGACATCTGTGTCCTGCCTATCTATTTTCCCTGTAACAATGAGAGGTATTTTGGAAAATTTTCATTTATTATTGGAAGGGGCATAATGTGCCCCAAACAGCTGGGTTTAGAAAGACACAGAGCTCTCAAAATAAAGGCGATGGGAGGTTTTGCAAATTATAATAAATACTATAAGCCGAGCAGACTGATAAAATCCTTTGAGACATTTCTTAATTTCCCCCCAAAACTAAAAGAAAGTCTGCTCAGTTAGATTTGGAGAACACTGACATAAATGGAAAATTGGAGTCCCAAGTCATGGCCAGAGAAGCAGCGCGGTTTAGTGGATAGGACATGGGCCTGGGAATCAGAAGGACCTGAGTTCTAATCCCGACTCCTCCACTTGTCCGCTGTGTGACCTCGGGCGAGTCACTTGCCTTGTCTGTGTTTCAGTTTTCTCATCTGTAAAATAGGGAATGAGACTGTGAATCCTTGACTCGTCCCTCTCGTTCACCCCACACATCCTATCCGTTACCAAGACCTGCCGGTTTCACCTCTACAATATCGCCAAGATCCGCCCTTTCCTCTCCACCCAAACGGCTACCTTACTATTACGGGCTCTCGTTATATCCCGGCTAGACTACTGTGTCAGCCTTCTCTCTGACCTCCCTTCCTCCTCTCTCGCCCCGCTCCGGTCTATTCTTCACTCCGCTGCCCGGCTCATCTTCCTGCAGAAACGATCTGGGCATGTCACTCTCCTTCTTAAACAACTCCAGTGGTTGCCTATCGACCTTCGCTCCAAACAAAAACTCCTCACTCTAGGCTTCAAGGCTCTCCATCACCTTGCCCCTTCCTACCTCTCCTCCCTTCTCTCTTTCTACCGCCCACCCCGCACGCTCCGCTCCTCTGCCGCCCACCTCCTCACCGTCCCTCGGTCTCGCCTATCCCGCCGTCGACCCCTGGGTCACGTTCTCCCGCGGTCCCGGAACGCCCTCCCTCCTCACCTCCGCCAAACTGATTCTCTTTCCCTCTTCAAAACCTTACTTAAAAATCACCTCCTCCAAGAGGCGTTCCCAGACTGAGCTCCTCTTCCCCCTCTACTCCCTCTGCCATCCCCCCTTTACCTCTCCACAGCTAAAGCCTCATTTTCCCCTTTTCCCTCTGCTCCTCCACCTCTCCCTTCCCATCCCCACAGCACTGTACTCGTCCACTCAACTGTATATATTTTCGTTACCCTATTTATTTTGTTAATGAATTGTACATCGCCTCGATTCTATTTAGTTGCCATTGTTTTTACGAGATGTTCTTCCCCTTGACGCTGTTTAGTGCCATTGTTCTTGTCTGTCCGTCTCCCCCGATTAGACTGTAAGCCCGTCAAACGGCAGGGACTGTCTCTATCTGTTGCCGACTTGTTCATCCCAAGCGCTTAGTACAGTGCTCTGCACATAGTAAGCGCTCAATAAATACTATTGAATGAATGAACCCCATATGGGCAGGGACTGCATCCAACCTGATTTGCTCGTATCCACCCCAGCACTTAGTACAGTGCCTGGCACACAGTAAGCACTTAACAAATACCGTTAGTATTATTAATAAATAATAATAACTGTGAGTGTACATCCATATTTAAAGAAATCTAAGGAGGAAACATTGCTACTGGAGTCCCAATTTAAAGGATTCAACTTTCATCTTCACTGCTTACTTTTGTCCTTCATGTTAGAAAAAGTCTTTAGTGAAGTAAAATTTCCCTAAGAGTAGATGTGGCAACCAGAGTCTGGCCCCTGTTGTGCATTTATAAAGACTGTCATTTGTTGTGCTGCCCTATTTGTTGTATGTCGTATCTAGTGCCGGTTTTATTTTTGCCTCTCTGATACACAATCTTTAACCGAGCTTCTTTTTGAAAAAAAGCATTCCTTTCTTGATTGCAGTATACCACGCTGACTTGTTAGCTGCAATATCTTACTTGTTCTTAGTTGAGGTTCAACATGGCCTAATATTTTGTTTTACTGTATCATTCCAATGTTTCCTCTTCCCTCAGTTGGGATTTTCCACTTTGAGCTCAACAGAAAGCAGCTACTTGGGTAGCTTAGCTTTTCCTGCAGTCCTTACATGGCTTTTCTGGGGTAAGCATAGCTTCATTGCCAAGTGATGGACTACATTCTGGAATTTCATTATTTGTGATCCTGTTTTGCCCTTTGATGTTGAGTATCACCCATACGTGATGCTGAGGGAACTGCTCAGGGAGTCAAATATTGCATCGATGGGAGTCCAGATTTCACAGCAGTAAAGAAGCTGAATTGCACTAGGATTTGCACCTTTTATTCAACCTCACAGCACTAATGTACATAGCCATAATTTATTTATTTGTATTAATGTATGTCTCTCAATCTAGACTCTAAGTTCCTTTTTGGACATGGACTGTACATACAGTTCATCCCCACAACACATATGTATATATCTGTAATTTATTTATTTACTTATATTCATATCTGAATCCCCCTCTAGACTGTTGTGGGTAGTTGTAGTTATATTTGCTGATGTTGTGGGCAGGGGTGCGTCTGTTTGCTTTTACATTTGTTACATTTACATTTGTGAGATTTGTTACGTTTACATTTGTTTTACATTATACTCTCTCATGTGCTTAGTACAGTGCTTTACACCCAGTAAGTGATAAAATAAATATGATTGATTTATAGAGAAGGTGGGACAGCACTAGAGTTCTGTAGACATCAGGTTTGGACTGAAACTTCATATGTGATGTTAATTTTAGAAAGGCTTTAAAGATGGGGAGAGATTTGAAGGGCGAGGGAATTTTAAGAAGGAGGACAGGTATGAACAAGGGGTCAGTGACAGGAGAGAGGAGGATAAAGCACAGTAAATAAGTTAACTTAAAAAAGAACAAAGGAACAAAGAGTGCAAGTGAACTGAGGTATGGGGGAGGAAAGAGCAGAGAAAGAAGAGGGAGAAAGCTGTTGGAATGCTTGAAAGTCAATGATCAGAAGTTTCCAGTTGATATTGAGAGGATTGGGTGACCACTGAAGATTATGAGGAGTGGAGAGACATATACACAGTGAGATTTTAGAAAAATGATCTGAGTAACGTGGATGGAGAGGGGAAAGATTGGAGGGAGGGAGGTCCGTGAGGAGGCTGCTGAAGTAATGGGGTCAGGATATTGATGAATTTCTGGCCAGCCTTGCGGTTGATTGGATGGAGAGGAAGGCGTAGGTCTGGAAATGTGAAGGAAAAACCAATGGGACTTATCAATAGAGTAAATATTGAAGAAAGGGAGGTGTTAATGCCAAGGTTGCAGTCTTTGAAGATATGGAGGATTATGGCATTGTCAACTGTCATGGGAAATTTAGGTGGAAGAGATGATTTGCTGCAGGAGTTTTAGATAAATTAAGTCTGAGAGATTGGTGAAAAATCCATTTGGAAACGTTATAGAGGCAGGAGGAAAGGTGAGCTTGCAGAGAAGGAGAGAGGTCAGGGCTGGAAGGTTAAGATTCGGGGGTCAGTCACATGGATATTTGTAAATATCTCCTCCAATAGAACGTAAGTTCCTTGTGGGGAAGGAAAATGTCCTGTGCTCTTGTCGTGCTTTCCCAAGAACTTAGTACTCCGCATTGCACTCAGAGAGTGTTCAGTAAATACCATTACTATTAATCAGTGGTATTTACTGAGCACTTTCCGTGCCCAGAGCACTGTACTAAACATTTGGGAGAGGACAACAGAGTAAGTAGACATGATCTGTGCTCTCAAGAAGATTCCCCTCCTCCCCTTCCTTCACCTCCTCGCTCTACCATTATGACAAAGATGACTTCCTCTGCTATTGCAGTGGTCTTTCGACAGTCCACTGCTGCATCACAGTGCTCAAAACCCAACAGTCAAATGTGATGGTAGCAGGATTTTCATGCATTTCGCCCAGGTGTGTTTGACAGTGTCTCGCTTAATGTCTTTCCCCTCTAGAGGCCAAGCCCCATTAGCTCCACACTTGGAAATCTTGGCAATGAGAGCAAGATTTCATATGATGTTAAGCCCCAGAGCCAAGGAGGAAAATCCCGGGATAAGGCAATGAATAAATTGTGCAAAGGCTTGAAGGCAACCTGACTCGATTTGCCCAGTATTTTAGGAATAAGTTGTATATTGTCTTTACATTTGATCCCTGAATTGACACTTAAATACCCTGTAAAGAGCTAAGTAGCTAGAGCCAGAGACCCTTTCCAGAATTCTTTCTCAGGCTCCAGAGAGAAGGGAGATGAGTCGTTTTTGAAAATCCGGGTTCAACAGCACTGTGTCTCTCTGGTTCTCTGGGCTGTAATTAACCTTACCTCGGCCACCTATCATGTCCCGCGCAGGGGGAGGGATTAGGTTTTGTATCAAGTGGATATACAGACTCCAGTAAAATCTCAGTTTGCACAAGGAGATAAGGCCCCAAACAGCCTCAACAAGACAGAAACACTACTGATGAATATCACTTTCCATCCCATTGGAGGGGTGTGGGAGGGGAGAGGGCAGAGGCGAGAAGACAGGAAGAGGGCAGGGTACTGCTGTGTCTCAGGGCACGGGTTGCTCTCTGCCTCCAACTGAATGATAGAATTAGGAGAAGAATGGGGAATGCTGGATTTTTCCAGGAAGGCAGGAAGCAGCGTGACCTGGTGGAAAGAACACAGACTTGGGAGTCGGAAGATCCGCGAGCTAATCCCGGTTCCTCCGCGTGACTGCTGTGTTATAATAATACTAATAATAATTACTATGGTACTTGCTAAACTCTTACCATGTGCCAAACACTATTCGAAGCGCTGGGGTAGATGCAAGGAATCAGGTTGGACAAAGTCCCTGTCCCACATGGATCTCACAGTATTAATCCCCATTTTACAGATGAGGCCACTGAGGCCCAGAGAAGTTACGTGATTTGCTCAAGGTCACACAGCAGACACGTGGCGAAGCTGGGATTAGAACCGAGGTCCTTCTGACTCCCAGGTCCCTGCTCTATCCATTAAGCCACGCTGCTCTCAGCAGCGATACCGCTGACTTCTCAAAGTGATCTTGGGCAAGTCATTTCATTTCTCTGGGCCTCAGCTTTTTCATCTGTAAAATGGGCATTAAATACCTGTTGTCCCTCCTAACTAGACTGTGAGCCTCTTGTGGGACACAGATTGATTCTGCTCCCATGCTTAGCACAGTGCCTGGGACATAGTAAATGCTTAACAAATGCCATTATTATCCCTCTAACTCTAAGCTCGTTGTGAGCAGGGGATGAGTCTGCCTACTCTGTTGTACTGAAGTCTCCCAAGGGCTTAATACAGTGTTTTGCCCCTGGTAAGCACTCATTAAATGAAAATGATGAAGAACCTGATTATACTAAGAGGACAGTAGGGAAAGGCGCAGAAAGGGAGTAGGGCAAAGGTCTATAAATGAAAGAGGGGAGGTGGAGAGCGAGGGCTACTCTACTGGAGAACTTTGCGGTCTTTACCGTTTGCACCACCAGGAGGGAGACGGAATAAAAGTTGCTGCTGGTTCCAAATCATGACTCCGCATTGATACCCACAGGAGTCGCTCCTGATACCCCCTGGGATGGTATCGGATTTTGGCTAACTCGGCAGAGGACCCGCATCGGAAGGTGATCGTCTCCATGCTGGCTGGCTGTCCCGAATCCACTCTTCAGGGCAAGGGGCCCTCTTGGTCAATCGATTTGCGGAAGTGACCTTTTAAGGCATGGTGGGGAGACCTAGCTGGTCTCCAGACCAGTGAATAGGTCCAAGGTATAGGATTGAATCAATGAAACCTGTGACCCCAGAGTTTGCTTTACTGGCATTACCGGGAGGTATTCATGATGGAATGAGAGCTCCTTCTGAGCAGCATGTTCACTTTTTAGTTTTACCTTCCCAAGCGTTTAGTCAAGTCCCACAAGTACAGTGGTCTGAGCTTGGTAAGCGCTTTATAAATACCATTACTATTTCCACTATTACAACGCCTCGCACCCAGTGAGTACGCAATTACTGCAGGCTACAGAAGCGGCAGTTGACAAATAGAAAGCAAAGCATTGCTGTCCACAACTCAGGTCAAGGCAGACGAGACCGAGGGGTGGTCTGGGGCCAGAGGAAACTTGATCTGGAAGTAAGATAGCTGCATCACCAGGAACAAGTCACTTGAAGAATTAATTTGCTCCCACAGCTTCAACTACCATCTCTCTGCATATGACTGCCAAATATACACATCTCCAGCCCTGATTCTTCAGTCTTGCGTTTCCTCCTGCCTTCAGGACAACTCTAGGTGGACATCCCACTGACACCACAAACTTAACGTGTCCAAAACAGAACTCTTCACCTGCCCACCCGTAGCCTGTCCTCCCCTGATTTTCCCACTGGGGTAGACATCACCACCACCCTCCCTGTCTCACCAACCCATAACCTTGGTTTTGTCCTAGACTCACCTCTCTGATTTAACCCACATAATTCAATTTGTTACCAAATCCTACTGGTTCAGCCTTCACAAGATCACTAAAATCTACCCTTTCCTCTCCATCCAAACTACCTCCTAATTAATCCAAACACTTATTCTATTCTGCCTTGATTACCGCATCAGCCTTCTTGCTGACCTCCCTGCCTCCTGTCTCTCCCCATTTCAGTCTATATTACACTTTGCTGCCTCAATCTTTTTTTTTATCAAACCAACCAGTCCATGTCTCCCCTCTCCTCAAGATCCTCCAATGGTTGCCAGTCCACTTTCACTTCAAACAGAAACTCCTCACCATTGTCTTGAAGCGCTCAATTACCTTGCCCCCTTCTACCTCACCTTCCGGATTTCCTACTAAAACCCAGCATGCACACTTCGCTCCTCTAATGCCGACCTACTCATTGTACCTCAGTCTTGTCTTAGAGAAGCAGCGTGGCTCAGTGGAAAGAGCATGGGCTTTGGAGTCAGAGGTCATGGGTTCGATTCCCAGCTCGGCCACTTATCAGCTGTGTGACTTTGGGCAAGTCACTTAACTTCTCGGTGCCTCAGTTACCTCATCTGTAAAATGGGGATTAAGACTGTGAGCCCCACGTGGGACAACCTGATTCCCTTGTGTCTACCCCAGCGCTTAGAACAGTGCTCAGCACATAGTAAGCGCTTAACAAATACCAACATTATTATTATTATTATTGTCTATCTCATCTCCAATTTCTCACTCACGTCCCACCACTGGCCTGGAACTCCCTCCCTCTTCAAATCTGACAGATGACTGCTCTTCCCACCTTTGAAACCTTATTAAAAGCACACCTTCTCTAAAAGGCCTTCTCCGACTAAACCCTCATTTCCTCTTCTTCCATTCCCTTCTGCAACGCCTTGAACTAGGATTTGCGCCCTTAATTCACCCATCCTTCAGTCCCATGGCATGTATGTATAATATCTGTTGTTTAATTTATTTATTTACATTAATATCTTTCCTCCCTATGCCCCAGACTGTAAACTCATTGTAAACAACGTATGCATCTACTACCTCTGTTGTACTCTCTGCAGGAATTAGTACAATGCTCTGCAAGCAGTAAGTACTCAATAAATGTGAGTGACTGATAGATTGATTGATAATAACAGTTGGAGACGGGGGTGATGACAGGAAGGGAATTCTCCGGGGCCTTCACCCTTAGTTGGATCATCCAGATAACTCTTCGGGTCCAAATCATCAGGTTTCAAGGAGGACAACCCCTTCGAGCCAGTTAGTTCATCGATGCAGAACTAGACATGGGGTTCAGTGGGAGAAGTTGGTACGGTGTGGGGAACCAAAGAGGCCCAGGAAGGCAGGGAGGGTAGAATTAATATTGTAAAGACACAACAAAATGCAGTCAGCGGATCGGTGGTATTTAGTGAGTTCTTACTGTGTACAGAGCACTGTAAGTGCTTGGGAGAATGCAACAGACTTGACAAATGTGATCCCTGCTCTCAAGAAGCTTCTAGTCTCAAATGGTGGTCTATTGGGAAACCACAGTGGAAGCTATTCCAGCCTGGAGATCCAGAAATCAGGAGAGGGGAGAGGAGTACAGAAGATCAGGATACTAAGACACGTTCTTGGAAGGGAAGGCAAAGATTCTGAAATGTAGAGCAGTGGTCAGCAATCTTTTTGTGCACAATAACCAAACAAAATGAAACCTTTGAACAGTTGGTGCAGAAAGAACCAACTATGCAATTTAAGCTCACTTTGACTTAGCTTACTTCTCTGTGTAGGTGAATTTTTGCTAAAATGATATGATAATACTGATAACAGCAACAATAGTAATCATTATTGAAATGAACTTTGTGCTTTCAGAGCTGGTTTGTAATGGGACCTCTGCAGCCTCCACTCAATGCCCACTCACCCACACTGGGGGCAACGCTTTGAAAGGCCTCATGCCCCATCCTCCGCCCCGGACCAGATTAGCGCTTGGGTTTTAGGGTCTGCAGGCCAGGACTTCAGGTGAGGGGGATTGGGAGGGCTCAGTCCCAGGAGGCTCACGAGCTTCCACCCCTGCCGGGACCCCCTCACCCCATCCCCACTGTAAATTGGCCATGAGCATGACCAGATAGTGTCCCCCAACAGGTATTCTAGGGCCAGTTGCCACTTGCTGAGATTATTTCCCACCTGCCCCTGCCCTGGCTTGTCTCTAGTCACCTCCAGCTTCCCAAACCCAGTTCCCACCGCAGCCATGGGAATGGGGAAAGGGACAGACTGGTGCAGGGGACAGCTTTGCTAAGAGCAGAACAGCGGTCACAACACCCCCTTCTCCTCCCCTTTGTGACTGGACACCAGGCCGACCTGAGGTATTTTGGCAGGGGGACAAGAACTGGGCTCTGGGAACTCCCCTGACTGTCCTGTTCCTGGCCCCTCCAGATGCCCCTGCCACTCATGGAGCTGTAGCCATTACCATCACCACCACCTGTTAGAGCCCAGGCCTAAAGTCAGGAGGTCATGCGTTCTAATTCTGGCATTGCCACTTTGCTGTGTGACTTTGAGTAAGACACTTTACTTCATTGGGCCTCAGTTACCTCTTCTGTAAAATGGGGATTGAGACAGTGAGACCCCTATAGGACAAGGACTGTGACCATCCTGATTTACTTGTACCCATCCCAGTGCTTAGTACAGTGCCTGGCACATAGTGAGTGCATTACAAATACCATAATAATCATAATAATTAGCTTCACCTTCCGAGGATGGCTGCAAGCAGTCCGCTTCCTTCCATCCCTCCACCTCCTCCTCCTCCCCGAGGGCTGGGGGGTGCAGAAGGGTTTTCTGGGAGCTGGGATTTATTCTCCCGGGCAGTGGAGGGCCCAGGTGGCAGAGGCAATTCCTGCTCCAGCTGCTGAGACACCCTGCTCTGAGCTTGTCTGGAGCTCTTCCTCACCTCTGTCCTTCAAGGGCAGAGGGGTGTCTGGTCAGGCCTCAAGGACTCTGAGTTGTACTTCAGTGGACCCCCCACTGAGGAGACGGGACTCCGGCTTCACCCGGTTTGCACATAGCTGGCGGTAGTACTGGGGGTGTCTCTACCGACCTTGGGGTCTGGAGAAATGACGTCAGAGCTGGATCCAGTATCAAAGGGTTCAGGATGGTCCTCTTCTCCCCACTGGCCAGCTGAGGGTCCCTCCAGCTCTCTACCGCTCTCCTTCCTGCTCCTTCTTCCTTCGCCTTCCCAACTCTGAGCTCACACAGAGCCTGTCTTGTCTTATGCCGTTGAGTCATCTCCAACCCACAGCGATGTCATGGACAAATCTCTCCCAGAATGCCCCACCTTCATCTACAATCGTTCTGGTAGTGGATCCATGGAGTTTTCTTGGTAAAAATACAGAAATGGTTTACCACTGCCTCCTTCCACGCAGTCCACTTGTGTCTCCACACTGGACTCTCTCTCATGCTGCTGCTGCCCAGCACAGGTGAGTTTTGACTCGTAGCCTATTGCCTTCCACTTGCTAGCCATTGCCCAAGCTAGGAATGGAAGGGGTAGGCCTCTGCTTGACTTTCCCTCCCATAGTCGAGGCTGATAGAGTACTGAAAACTCTCCAGGTGTGACCCTGAGAGGGGGCAGAGTCTGTGTGACCCCACAGTGTCAGCTCCAGGTGGAGGTGGCCCTGGGGAGAGCCAGCCTCAGGGAGAGATTCAGTTAGCGGGAGTAGGGAGAGACTTGAAGGATCCTGGCTTTGGGATAAGGTGAGCTGAGACCACCATAACCTCGCCTCACCTACCTGTTCACTCCAAGTCCCCTTCCATTCAAGACACTCCTAAAGTCCCTCTCCCTCAGAGGAAAGGAGAGGAGAGGAGGCAATTGTTGGGGGAAGAAAGGTTAATGTCATTTCTCTTGGGATGGGAACCTGAAAGGCTGCCTGAGGCCTCCCCTGCCCCCATTCCCTTCTGCATCCTCTGGTCTCCTGCCCTAGTAATAATAATTATGGTGGGAACCAACATGGAGCAGTGGATAGAGCACAGGGCCGGGAGCCAGAAGGTTGCAGGTTCTAATCCCGGCTCTGTCACTTGTCTGCTGTGTGACCTTGGGGAAGTCACTTCACTTCTCTGCGCCTCAGTTACCTCATCTAGAAAAAGAGAGTGAGACTGAGCCCCATGTGAGACTGGGATGGTGTCCGACACAATTTGCTTGTATCCACCTCAGTGCTTAGTACAGTGCCTGGCTCGTAGTAAGTGCTTAATAAATACTACAGTTATCATTATTTGTTAACTGTATACTTTGTGCCAAGCACTGTAGTAAGCACTGGGGCAGTATGAGATCATTAGATTAGATGCAGTCCCTAGGCTCTGAACCATGACATCCGGCCCAGCTCTGTTCAGCCGGGATGGAACCTGGCTTTCTTTTCCTTGGGCTGCCAGCTCAGAGAGTGGATCCCGGGCCCCAAGAGAAGCTTGCAATAACTCCCAATGCCTACCTGCCACCTAGCAAGGCGAAGAGGAGACAACAGTAATAATGTTGGTATTTGTTAAGCGCTTACTATGTGCAGAGCACTGTTCTAATAGCTGGGGGAGACATGGGGGAATCAGGTTGTCCCACAGGGGGCTCACAGTCTTAATCCCCATTTTACAGATGGGGTAACTGAGGCCCAGAGAAGTTAAGTGACTTGCCCACAGTCACACAGCTGACAAGTGGCAGAGCTGGGCTTCGAACTCATGACCTCTGACTCCAAAGCCCATGCTCTTTCCACTGAGCCACGCTGCTTGAAGGAGTCAGGAACCTGGCTCCAGAAGGGTTTTCCTGGACTAGGGCAGTGCCCCTGCTGGGGATGAGGGGCAAAAGGCCTCAGTCTATCCTGCCAATCTCTGCTTCTGCTGCCTCCCTAGGCTGCGCCGGCCCCTGGCTGCTGCCTTCCCCTGGAGCACTGTGAGCCCTGGACCACCAGTGCCTCTGCTTGTAGCCAGCTCCCCGCTGATTCCCCACCGTCTCCTCCGCCCTCCACACAATACTCACTGGGCTGTCCTTTCACATGCTTTGTCCCTCTGTTTGAAAGACACATTTGTTCGAGAAGAGTCAGCAAAGGCCCGCAAGTCACAGGCTGCTGACCTCTGCTCGAGAAGTCTCTCCCTGGAAGCAATTGAGAGGAACCAGTTGGGACTGGATCAATTTAAGGGCACTCATTTTCGATGCAACGAGGCCGGATTCTCTCACTGACCATCTTTTGTATGTCAAAATGAAATCAGAAACCAATGTAGACATGCAATAGGTTCATATTTATTTTCAGATTCTTCAATTTTAGGTCTAATGGACAATTATTTCTTACCCAGCTGTACTTTATTTGCATAACTGCCTTTTCAAGGATCAGCACATGTACGGGGCATAGATCAAGGTGCCAATTTATTGTCTTTGCTCATGTTTTCCAAAACCTGAGAGCTGGCTGTCAGATTGGTTAACAATTGTCCTTCTTCAAGTCAGTGTTTCTAGAAGAATCTTTGTAACATATGTCATCTATCAGACATAATCGAAAAAGAAATTACCGTGTCAGAAGCTATGTCCCTGACAGCACTAGCATTTCAATATCATTTGCTTTTTGATGCAAATTACCTGGAAGTTTTTCCCGTGACCCAGGCTTAATTCACTTTGAGAAGATTCAAAAATCAAGATAGCGTATTTTAGTATGCACGACCTGTTTACTTTGTAGAGTTTAGTTTTTAGACACTACAAAGTCAATGGTGGAGGGCTAGGAGGATGGGCAGGGAGGAAGGCATTTTTTGAATGGCATTTCCATTTCCCGGTCATGCATTTTATAACATTTTTTCACAAATCTTACTCTTCCTGATAGGTGCCAAGAAGGAAAAGTAGGTGGACAAAGTGGGTGGATAACTGATAGATCGGAATTCATATTTGTAGAAATATAATGACTTGGATGGAAGTGGATTAGTTGGGGTGGTTGTGCTCCAGGAGCTCCCTGCTACTGTCTTTGACTGGACCCAAACCCACAGAAGCTCTTCACAGTGCCCAAAGCCTGGGAGACCAGGGAGGCCTCTGTGTGTGGTGAGCAAAGAATGTCTAACGTGACTGAGCACAGTCTTAGGGCCAGGCAAGAAACTTCAGATGAGGAAGCAGATCAACTTGAATGTCAGAGCTACACTCCAGCTTCGACAGAAATCTGGAGCTGAAACCTGAAGGCTGAAGCGGGACTAGCCAGATGGGACAATTGTAATAAAAATAATAATAGAGTAATAATCTCTTCTTTGTCAAGTTGGACAGCTTCTTTGGTTTCCCTACCTCCACTTCATCTTCTTGTCCAGGTCATGGTCAGAAGATGTTTCCAATTTGGAACGATGACCTTGTACCAGAATGTTTCCTGAGAATGTTTCCTGTTTCCAGGACTGTCCTTTCCTTTCCTTCCCACGAGAAAGATAAGATCAACAGTGAATCAGTCAATTGTGTTTATTGAGTGTTTACAATAG
Organism: Ornithorhynchus anatinus; assembly: GCF_004115215.2. Lineage (NCBI taxonomy): Eukaryota > Metazoa > Chordata > Mammalia > Monotremata > Ornithorhynchidae > Ornithorhynchus > Ornithorhynchus anatinus. The sequence goes on from NC_041734.1 coordinate 22,614,095, forward strand.
GCAGAGCACTGAAGCCCTTGGGAGAGGACAATGCAACAGGATTAGCAGAAATGTTCCCTGCCCACAGTGAGCTTACAGTCTAGAGGGGGAGACTGATCTGCCATTAGTACCTACTGTAGTGCCTGATCTTGGTGGGACTAAAAGAAATCCAGATTATCCTCATCAATTAGTCAATGGTATTTCACTGAGTGCTTTCTGTGTGCAGAGCACTGTTGAAAGTGGTTGGCTGTTATCTCCTTGGCATCACTGAAGCAACAGGTGAGAGCTCCAGGAAGAGACTGGGTTGGGCATTCATTCCTTTGTCTCCATGTTCCTCAATCCTGAGAGGATGCTTGTTGCACATGGGAGAGATGAAAAAATGGAATAATAGCAGAATTCCAAGCAAGATTCCAATGGTCAGGAAAGTTTGCTCGATGTGAATGGAAATGGATGGCTATCACATATGCCCAGGGAGTGAAGATTCATAGGTTGAGCAGTGATTAGAAAGAGGATCTGGACAGCACAGTGCAGGTTGAAGTAAGGGAACCAGTGAGGAGGTTGCTGATTCAAGCAGTAGGAAAATAATGAATACTGGAACCAACGTGGGGAGCATTTGAGTGGAGAGGAAGAGGCGGATTCGGGAATTCTGGTGACAGAATGAGTGAGAGTTGAAAGGAAGTGAGGAATTGAAGATGGGACAAAGATGGGAAGTTTTTGGGACAAAATGGATAGTGGTGGTATCTACTGGGATAGTAGTGGTAGGAGGAAGTGTGGGTTTTAGAGGGTAGATGGGCTCAGTTTTAACCAGAGTAAAGTTGAATCCCCTGGACATCCATGGGGTTGCATCCTGGAGGCAAGAGAAAATGAGGTACTGTAGAGCACGAGACAGGTTGCAGCTAATGAGATACATCTGTGAGTCAACTGAAGAACCTCCTAATCATATAGAGTCTCTAGCATGTTCGTAGTGTTCTGCACGCAGTAGGAACTCAATAACACAGATGGATTGAATGCCATACCTATATTTTATGGTATTTATTAAGCCCTTACTATATACCAGACACTGAATGTCTGAATGTATGAGGGTAGATACAAGCTAATCAGATTGGACACAGTCCCTGTCCCACCCCAGGTCTCGCAGAGCAGCAGTGTGGCTTAGTGGAAAGAGCCCGGGCTTGGGGGTCAGAGGTCGTGGGTTCTAATCCCTACTCTGCCACTTGTCAGCTGTGTGACTTTGGGCAAGTCACTTCACTTCTCTGTACCTCAGTTACCTCATCTGACAACCTGATAATCTTGTATCTATCCCAGCATTTAGAATGGTGCTTAATACATAGTAAGTGCTTAACAAATGCCGTCATTATTATTATTATTATTAAACCCCATTTTACAGATGAGGTGACTGAGGCATAGAGAAGTGAAGTGACTGGCCCAAGTTCACGAGTGGTGGAGCTGGGATTACAACCCAGGTCCTTCTGACTCCCAGACTTGTGCTCTTTCCACTAGGCCACACTGCTTCCCATCACCTGCAAATGTGTTTTTTCAATTGCACATTCAATTATTCACTTTGATTACTCCATTTATAAATGCTTTTATGTCTCTCTCACCCAATAGAATGTAATCAAGGAGGAATGGGTCATTCACTGGTTTTGGTATTTCCCGAGTATTTATACAGTGCATTTCACCCGCTGGCTTCTCCATAAATATTACAACTTTTACGAGAAGCCTGTGAGCAGATGAACTTCCCAAGAGCACGGGTGCTGTGGTAGGAATACAGGACTCAGAAGAGGATCATAGGTGGAAGCGGAACAAGAAAATGAGACCAAAAAGGAACAGTCCGAGAGGGAGAATGAGAAGCAGGTGATTGGCGTGTTAGCCAAAGCAAATGTCAACTAGCATTTCTAGGGCAAGGAAGTGGTCAACATCAATGGTGTGGGGGGCAGTGGAGAGATCTGCTGGGGGGCTAACTTTGAGGTTGGTGGGTGGGGTGGTAGAGGAAGGGGCATGTAGCCAATATATATTTCATTCATTCAATCGTATTTATTGAGCACCTACTGAGTGCAGAGCACTTTACTAAGCATTTGGAAGGTACAATATAGCAAATAACGAGGGACAATCCTGCCTACAACGGACTCTCAGTCTAGATTTGTGTGCAGAGCACTGAAATAAGCACTTGGGAGGGTTCAATATAGTTGGTAGACATGATCGCTGCCATCAAGGAATTGACAGTGGAGCAGGGAAGGCAGACATGACACCAACCAAGTGTAAGCCTATGTATATAAGTGCTGTTTGGGTGGGGCTGGGTGTATACATGACCCAGTGTGCAGAGGCAGGACATGCAATTATTTTTCTCAGATGTTTGTTCTATTTCCTGCCTCCCTATTGGTTCTTCCACTAGCTTTCATTATCTGTGAATAATGTTGGTCTCTCCCTACCCACTATTAAAGCTCCTTGTAGGCTGGGACCTTATGTCTTTGACTCTGTCATTTTCTTCCAAGTGCTTCATTCAAGGCTTAGCACATAAGAGGTGCTCAATACATACCACTTTAAAAAATGATGTCAGAGGGGAAGGAGCCAGTGGAAGATAAGAGGTGGAAGTTGGCAGTAAGAGAGGGGATGAGGGTGGGCATAGGCACAAGGGTTGGTTTTCAGAGGTGAGAGGGGACTCCTCATGTTCCCATCCAAACTTTGTCCTCCCTCTGACTGTGGACAACCCCGCCATCCCCCTGTCTCACAAGCCTGCAACCTTGGCATTATCCCTGACTCATCTCTCTCAACCATCCCCAATATACAATTTGTCATCAAATTCTATCGGTTCTACCTTCATACACCACTAAAATCTGCCCTTTCCATTCCATCCAAACTGCTACTATGCTGATCCAAGTACTTATCCTATCCCGCCTTTACTACTATATCAGCCTCCTTGCTGATTTCCTTTGCCTCCAATCTCTTCCCACTCCAGTCCAGGCTTTACAGTCTTGGAGAAAGACTGATCTATCAGTGTAACTCCATGACAATCTCTGAAGTTCAATGTCACTCTCCTTCAATTGACTCCTGAGAGAATGTAAATTTTGGATAATGAAAAATAGCACTGTTTGCATCTTATAGATTTGCTATCAGATTTTACCTCTTTTAAATCCTTCATCAAAGACACAAATGAAATGCCTAGCTGAGTTTACTGATGCTCCAGAGCCAGACGTAAGGCCATGGCTCTTATACGTAGGTTGGGCCAGGTTTAAATAGCCATCCTAGAAGAGGTTTCAATGACAAGACTCTCATTCCCTGCCTGGAAAATTCAACAGATGAGACAAGGGTGTGATTTAATTATGGTAGTTGCAAAATAATAGTCATCTTTACAGAATCCTGGAAACTCTGTACTAACTCACCCATGCAACCATCAAAGTCAATGTTAGGGAAACCAAACCTAAAGTTCACTGCAAATGGAAAAGCAGCATGGCCTAGAGAAAAGAGCATGAGCTCAGAAGATCTGGCTTCTAATCCCAGCTCCTCCATTTGTCTGCTGTGTGATCTTGGGCAAGTGACTTAACTTCTCTGTACTTCAGTTACCCCATCTGTAAAATGGGAATTAAGACTGTCAGCCCCATGTGGAACTTGGACTGTGTCCAACTTGATTAGCTTGTATCCACACCAGGGCTTAATATAGTGCCTGGCACATAGTAAATGCTTAACACATGTCATTAAAAAAAAAATTAGGTGGCCCAGGTCGGCTGCCAGTCAGCTGCTGACATGGCAGCAGCAAAATCTGATAGCCCTGTGCCTGATTGAGATTTCTTATTTAAGAATATCTTGTTCCTGCAAGATAAGGTGGAAGACTAGAACCATTTTTCCAAACCTTCTGCCTCATCCAAACCCAACCAGATGAATGATGAGGCTTCTCCTGTGAGCTAAACTTTCTTGCAGACTGCATTTGGATGACAATTTCATCTCCACTCTAGGGTTTCATATATTGGTTTTATTCCAAGTGTGAGCTTTCCTAAATTTCTTCCATTCGTTCCAGGTAATCCCAGTTCTCTTTTCACCACTAAATACCTCACTGAGGGAAACTTGGTGGAGATTCAGCCTCACACTGTGGCAAATTAGAATTGGCTCTGCTTTGCTTACCATATATATGATGAGTTTCCAAGGCTAGCATTTAAAGGAAGCACTGAAAAGTTACCTTGGAAGCGATAATGACTCAATCAGATTGATACTCCTTTGTTCATTTAAGATTCCCGATAAATGATTAAACAATATAAATTAGGCATCCAAGTCAATGTCTCTGGTGATGAATTTTAATTATAGTTGACTACCTTTGAGCATGAACTTATAGGTGCTTAGCCAGCTTGGGAAAACAGGTCAGCACATCTCAGAAACCTCCTCTGGCCTGCACCCCAGCTCTGTAGCTTTTTCATGTAGATTCTAAGAAAAGGAAAATCTTTCCTGTGATGTTTCAGAAAGAAATAACCCACTTCAGTGGGTGTTCGATATGCACATTTGCTCATTTGAGCTAAAGGCTTTTATCGCCTTTGTCTTGGAAACTCTAATGCAGAACATTTATAACGTAAAATCATTGCATTTCCTATTTTAGAGATAAAAAGACCCCATTTATACTGAAGCTGGAAAACAAAAGCTAGAAAAGACTCAGGCCCTCATGTGATTCATTTACAGCGATATATTTACCTGAATGAGGATAAATATTTGGCATGGAACAAGAGGAAAAAACCAAACTTTCTTTCCCTCATTCTCTTACCTGTCCCACTCCACACTGACTGGAAGAAAGCCTTCCAAGACTGCAAGAAACAGTGTCTCAGAAGCAGCTTACACAGTGTTGGGATGAGGAAAGCCTCATTTCCACTTACCCTCATCCTGGCTCCTCTGGGCCTGAGCTGAACTGATGCACTATCTGCTAATTCAATCCAATTCAAAATTAAATCACGGACCTGGGAATCAGAAGACTTGGATCCTAATCCCGGCTCTTCCACTTGTCTTCTGTGTGACCTTGGGCAAGATAGTAGTCATTTAATTACTTTTGTGTCTCAGTTCCCTCATCTGTAAAATGGGGATCAGGACTGTGAGCCCCATGTGAGAGACAGATTGTGTCAAATTGATAGTATCTTATCTACCCTACCACTTGGTACAGTGCTTGGCACAAAAAAACACTTAAATACCATTTTTTTTAAAAAATACATGATCTATGACCAAGAGATGCCATTCCACATCAACACCTGCCTAGAAATTGCTTGTCGCTCTTGGATTGTTTTTTTCTTAATGGTACTTGTTAAGCGCTTACCATGTGCCAGGCCCTGTCCTAAGCACTGAGGTAGATACAAGCCAATCACATTGGATACAGTCCACATCCTACATGAGGTTCACAATCTTAATGCCCATTTTACAGATGAGGTAACTGGGACACAGAGAAGTTGCCCAAGGTCACACAGCACACCTGGCTCTAATCCTGCAGAGCCAGGATTAGAACTTGGGTCCTCTGGGTCCAAAGCATTAAGTTGGAGCCTGGTGGAAGCTCCTTCTATGAAAAATTGAGGCAAAGTAGCTGGACCTATTTGGAGCAGGTAGTAAAGGAAGGCCAATCCAAGGCTCCCCATTTTCTCCAGATGGGGTCTGCTCAGGGTAGGTTGCCCCCACAGGCATCTTCCCTCCTGGATCACAGCAGATAAAAAAAATCCAGGACGACTGGGTGTTCAAGCCTCCAGCAAAGACCTGATCGAGTCCTGGAAGACACACAAATGGGAGTGGCTTTGCCCTCCCCTACCCCCATTCCACATCTTCAGATACCAGTTGCAGGAACCCTGGAGTCAAACCCAGGGCAAATTCCTCTTTCACAATTAAGGAATCCGCCTCACAGACTCACAGAGATCTACAAAAAGGGAGGGGACACCCTCCTCAAACACCCAACATTTGCAATACTGAGAAGATGCCATCTTGAAAGAGAAAAGCAAAAGATCAGATTGCGGTGACTATCAAACCACTTCAGAGCCATCTATTTCCAGCAGGAACCTGGGGGGAGTTCTCCCAGACCAGCTGCAGAAGAGGAAGCTCAGATTTGCAGTGTGGTTCCAGACCACAGTGTGGCACTCCGTGAACGGTCTTTGCATCATCTTAGATGCCGCAAAATTTCAGGGAGCAGCAACCGAGAACCTTCCCGCAGTTTTCATAGACCTTATGAAAGCATTTGACACCATCTGTGGATCCAGGCTCTGGAAATTGCTTAGTAAATCTGGTTGCCCTGACAAGTTCATTAAGATTCTGACACTGCTTCATGGCTGATGGTGTCAGAGCTGTGTGTCCTGTCCGATCCATTACTCATCGCCAAAGAGGTAAAGCTGGGCTGCACAGTGGAGCCAGCCACGTTCAATTTATTCTTTGCAGTCAGGTTGGGAGATGCCACAAAAGACTCGGACATAGAGCGAGAAAATGCTTCTGCTCCCCCAGGAAACGCTTGCCACTCATCAGACTTCGAGTGTCATTCAAAGTCCTAGAAGTAGACTTTCAAGAGTTGCTGTCGACATATAACCGCTTCCTAGAAGCACACAGCCAAGAAGAGATGAATATGACCTTACAACACAAGTTGCAGCCTCAGTCCATCTTTACAGACTGAGCATAAGCCACAAAAAAGCCAAAATAACGTGTAAGGATACAGGAATACTGTGTTTACCACTATAAAATTCCATATAGTTAACTCTGACAGACATCCCAGTTTAATTTTACAATTGGACCATTGGAAGAAAAGCATATTGGAATGGAAAAACTAATAATTTTTGGAAACTGGAAACCAAGCACTTAGAGTGATTAGCAGGAGATGGGAATTGGAAATACCCCGGGGCCTGAGAGTCAAAGGACCTGGGTTCTAATTCCAGCTCTGCTACTTGCCCACTGAGTGACCTTGGTCAAGTCACTTACCTGGTCTTTGCCTCATTTTCTTCTTCTGTAAAATGGGGATTCACTGTCTACTTAGACTGTCGTCCCCATCTGGGACAGGGACCGTGTCCATCCTGATTATCTTGTATCTATTCCAGTGCTCAGTATAATAATGCTTGACACTTAGTAAGTGCTTAACAAATGCCACAGTTATTATTCTTTTATCCATACCCAAATTTAGGGACTGGAAAATCCTCATCCCAACTAAGAGGATCATGGTAAGTGTTTTTCAGGACACAATATCCATGATCTGGCTAATATCTGGGAAAATCTCTTTCAGAACAAAATTGATTTACATAGGCAAAGAACTACTGGTTAAAAAAGATATCAGATGTTTCCTCTTGGATATTCGGGGAGAATCAATCAGAGGGAGATAGTGAACAATCCATCTGGGAGAAAGGTGAAAATTGTATCAAAATAGAGCAGGAAAGTGGGATCATCAGGTTTGAACAAACCATCCTGAACTATGGTACAAGCCTACTGCCCTGAAAAACTAGCCATTTCCCTCAGGCTGCAAGCCACAGATGTGGAATGTCCAGAGAGGGCCCAGAAAAGAACTCTAGGTTATAGTACATTAGACTCTTTTATAACCATAAGACTATGGGAGGAGCTTTCTAGTGAATTACTTTTCCAGTCGTTTCTGGGGTCAAGGAATGCCAAATAGTTGGTGCAGATAACATGTGAAAACAGGTCATTATATCGCTCAGTATGAGTGGTTCAGTGAAATGGACAGGGACCCGAACTTGCTGGAAAGAGACATGCTCCATTGGAAATATCAATCACATTTATTGAGCGCTTACTATGTGCAGTGCACTGTACTAAGCACTTGGGAGAGTACAGTGCAACAGAATTAGCAGACACGTTCCCTTCCCATAATGAGCCTACAGTCTCGAGGGCGAGACAGGCATTAATAGGAAGACGGATATTAATATGATATATAAAGGGTGAGGGGAATCTGAAAAATATCTCCTGGAACTATCAAAAGCAGTACCCCGGAAATAGGGAGAGCTGGATGAACTCCCAAAATTCTCCTTGCCTTTTGGGATTTAATTGATAGAACAAGGGCTTGGAAACAGTGAAAATATTGGGAATGCATATTTGGAGGGACAGATGTTAGACTCTTAAGGAGTGTATTTGAGGGAAAAAAAACCCAAGGTTTCATGGAGACTGGGGGATACCATGTAGTGAAGGGCCCTCCAAGAGACTTGTGGAGTTGCCCCATCTGGGAGAGGGCTGGAAAAAACAGCAAATGTCACACAAGCACATCACTAAACCCAATCATACAATTCAGTTCCCCGGGCAGCACCCTGGCCAATAATGTAACAATAGACAAGGTAGAAAACCTAATCAAGAAGGTATGCACATTTTGGGAAGTCTGTCAGAGTATGGAGGCAGAATGATATTAAGCTCCAGACTAAAATGAAGGACTACCATGCTATCAAAATAAATGTTCAACCTACTCTAACTCTGTGAGCCTGGACTCCCACAAATACTATCTCTGAATCCTTGATCATCTATTCATCCATTCAATAGCATTTACTGAGTGCTTACTCTGTGCAGAGCACTGTACTAGTAGCTTGGGAGAGTCCAGCATAACAGTAGCAGTGTGGCTGAGAGGAAAGAGCATGGGCTTGGGAGTCAGAGGACGTGGGTTCTAACCCTGGCTCCACCTCTGGTCTGCTGTGTGAACTTGGGCAAGCCACCTAACTTCTCTGGGCCTCAGTTACTGCATCTAAAAATGGGGACTAAGATTGTCCCACATGGGGCTCACAGTCTACTTTGTATCTACCCCAGTGCTTGGCACATAGAAAGTGCATAACGAACACCTTAATTATTATTATTAGTAGTAAACATTCAACTTCCCTGCCCATAGTGAGCTTACTGTCTAAAAGGGGAGATCAGTTCCTCCTGCAATACCTGGGGTCCGCTGAAGTGTGGGTGGAGGCCAGGGTGGATGACAGACCAGGAGCTCTAAGGTTAGCTTGAAAGTCCAGGTGTTTTGTTTGTATCCAGGCCTCATAGTTCTAAAAAGATGCTGGGATGACAACAAGATGATGTATGTCAATCTTTATCTCTAGGTTGACTCTCCCTTCTTGCCAGTTCTGTTGAACTGTACTCTCCCAGGTGCTTAGTAAGTGCTCTGCACATAGTAAGCACTCAATAAATCCCACTGATTGATAAATTCTAGAGACAAGGTTTCAGCCTTTTAAAATGCTGCCCTGGCCATACCAATGTGTCTTGAGGTGTTGTTGATAATCATGTTTTGTGAAAACACTCTGCCCAGGTAGCATATTTTTTCACCGACTTTAAGCTGCACACCACTGATGGATGTCACTGGAGCAGGAGCTGTGATATTGGGCTTTGGTTGAACAATGACCTCTGTCTGGTTTTGGACTAGTTATCAGTCCAAAGAGTTCAGCAGCTCTTGCAAAATACTCAATAACTGTTGGCCACCAGAAATCCATGGATGAGAGTCTATCTCCTCCAATAGTTCACCACTAGGTGATACTGCATGGAAACCATACAGTAGACTCTGGCTCTTGTTGAACTTCCAGGCCAGGCAATTTGCCAGACTTTGGACATGTAATACTTCTGAGTTGCCAACAGATTACAATAATGAGGTTTGGTATTTGAGATTTCCATTTTGTTATGGAAAAATGGACTTGCTTGCCTGACCACTCACCTCTGATTTGAATATAAATTGGCCCTCAATCAGGCATTTTAAGAGAAACCTGGCTACCTCAGCTGCTCACAAACCAACTCCATCCTCTGGAAAGGAAAAATCAATCATTCTTCTTTGAATCTGGACTGTTAAACTGGAACTATGGCCTCAAGTCTACCCTCCCTTTTTCATTGACCTAGTTTCTAGCATTTTCCAACAGTGTGAATCCCAATAGTCTGAAAGTTTAATAGCTACTTTGGAGAAGTAAGACAGTGATAGATCTTCTTTCCCTGCAGCTGCCAGTTCAGCATCATTTATGGGTTGTTTTTGAAATCAATAGCACACACTTCTTGGGGATGTTTAGCGTGACTAGTTGGCAGCTTCTCAAATGAGCTGGCCTTTTTCACTTTCTTTAGACACAAAGGCAAAAAAAATTGAAAAGAAAACACTTCCTGTTTTCTGGATTTCTCGGCCCCAGACACTATCATTTAATTTTTAATAATGGATGGTGGTCCCATTGACTAAATGTCATTAAAAAGACTTTTGATGGTAATGGATGGTACACGATGTCCAAGGGGGCAAGAATTTACAAAGCATATGCACTGATAAGCCATCTTTACTGTTGAACAGAATTCAGGGGGGAATGTGATTCAGAGGGAATGTGTTACTTTCAGAGACGTAGAGTAATTTCAAAAATTATTGAAACATTTTCAGTGTAATCTAGGATTGTGGGGAGGCAGGATGGGTGGGGCAGTCAGGGGTCTTTATTCAGTTCTGCAAGTACTTTGCTCCCTATCCTGGATTTTGCCCAAGTCCTTAAGTGTTCCACCTCTGGCTGCTGAATCATCCATTCCTAGTGTCCACGAGAGGGAGTCATCTTTGGCAGTGAGGAGCTTCACTCTAAGGGGAAAACAGATTTGAAGAGATTGATCACCAGTCTCAAAAAGCATTATACTAGGAAGCCTCATGTTGGATATTTAATGGAAAAATCGCAGTTTACAATGTTTCAGAAAATATTAGAGCTAAAGCAGTTCCAGGCACGACTCCTCGAGTTATTACAGGGTTGCCTCCAACCAAGGTGACAGAAGGGACCTCAAGATATTAACTGCCTCCAGGCAGGTGGATAATCCAAGACTGATGTATGTCTAATCTTGCCCCTAAGAGCTCCTGGGGCCAAGACCATCCTTTGGTACCCCATACTAGTATATCATTTTCCCAGTCATGAAGTTCTTCTTCAGGATCAACTAAACCCTCTCTTACCTGAATTGAAGGCCTAGTTCTCATTCATTCATTCAATAGTATTTATTGAGCGCTTACTATGTGCAGAGCACTGTACTAAGCGCTTGGGATGAACAAGTTGGCAACAGATAGAGACAGTCCCTGCCGTTTGACGGGCTTACAGTCTAATCGGGGGAGACGGACAGACAAGAACAATGGCACTAAACAGCGTCAAGGGGAAGAACATCTCGTAAAAACAATGGCAACTAAATAGAATCAAGGCGATGTACAATGCATTAACAAAATAAATAGGGTAACGAAAATATATACAGTTGAGCGGACGGGTACAGTGCTGTGGGGATGGGAAGGGAGAGGTGGAGGAGCTTCAGGGCCCACAGCCCATTTGGCCAGACATTTTTCTCCTCTTCTTGAAGCAGTCAAACATCCACCAACCTTCTCTCTCTCTCTTTTTTTTTTTTTTTTTTAAAAATAGTGTTTGTTAAAAACTTACTATGCTACAGGTACTGTTCTAAGCACTGGGGTAGATACAAGATGATCAGGTTGAACACAGAGCCTGTCCCACCTAGGACTCTCAGTCTTTATACATAAGGCTCACAGTCTTCTTCGGGCAAAGTGATCCCACGTTGGATATATGGCCTTTTGTCACATGAGAGGGTGGTGACATCTGTGGCCACAATGACGTGTGTGGCTAGGCCTTCAGGGTAGCATGAGGACATCATTGGCTGGGCCAGTCCTTCCAGTGTCTCCATCCAACTGTCAGGCAGAGGACAGACATCTCCAGAAATGGGCTCTTCCTTGACTCCACTCTCTGTGCCCCCAAAGCAACTTTCTTCCCCTTTAGACTAAGCTCCTCTGTGTGCAGGGATGTTTCTACCAACTCTACTATATGGTGCTCTCCCAAATCCTTACTAGGGTACTCTGCAAACAGTAAGCACTCAACAAATGTAATAGCGTGAATGATTGATTGATTCACAGCCAGGGTGAGCACAGATCAGGGGTTTGGGTATGCAAGAGCTGAGGGCTGAATCAGCGCTTTCTGCTCCTTCTTTTCCCAACTTGTCTGTGTTCCCGTTCCTGATACTGTATCCCCAGATCCCCTTCTGGGACCCCACTTGCTCTGTTGGGTGGGCCGGGAGAGAGAATGGAGGGGAGGGAGGGAGGAGAGAGTCAGCTTCAGATCCTGGCTCCACCACTTACCCGCTGAGTGACCCTGGGCAAGCCACTTACCTGCTCTATGCCTCAGATTGCTCATCTGTAAAATGGGGGTTTCACACTTGTTCTCCTTCTTTAGTCTGTGTCCAATCTGATTGCCTTGTGTCTACCACAGGGCTGAATACAGAGTTTGGCACCTAGTAAGTGTTTAACATGCCATTAAAAGAAAGTAGTCCACCTTCACTTCCTCTATGTCATATTGTACTAACCCAAACACTTATTTGTAGAGCGCTGTCCTATTGCACCCAAAAGACTCAGGGTGGAGGGCTTCACCAGTGGGGGAATCAGCCATATGTCTGGGATGCCTGGGGTACCCATGCCTCACACCCCGTGCCCAGGCTTCATGCTTTCCTCCGGGGAAGTTGTAGTGAAGCTGAAATAGCTGCTCCTTGCTCTCAGGTTCTTGCCGGATCCCTCTTCCTGGGGTGCTCTAAGGACCAATTTTCCATCTTTTTAAACATTCTTTGCCCAGTAAAAGTCTTTCTGCTCCAGTTTCTCCACATCCTTGTGTAATAGCCAAATATTCTAATAAGGGTTAGATCAGGGTAACTTATAACAGAGGGTTACCACTTTGATCTAGCGCAATGAACTCCTATGGCTTATTACCAGGCCGTGCAGCTCTGCAGATATGAATTCAGTTGACCTGGGTGGACTCTGGGTTCCAAACACCAGATGGTGCATGAAATGCAGAGATACAGCCCACAGTAATTGCTGACGAACCTCAGTATTTGTAAGCCCAGCCTCTGACATTAAGTCCTAGTGCTGCAGGGATGTTGATGCAAACTCACCGATATGCGCGGGGCTGTGACTGCATGTGTGCTCTGCGACATTTCTACACTGATCTTAAGCTGCATGTTCCCCCACTGATGCACCCTAGCTCCGTGTTCTGCTGCCTCCCACCTCTTGGGTGGGGGGTACTTAGGGATGGTCTAGTAATGAAAAAAATGATAGAGTAAGGAAAAATATCACAGATGTTCCAAGCAGGAGAAAAAAACCAAAAAAAATTTAAGACCTTCCAATGTCAGTAAGGCGAGATACACTAGAGATCCCTTGACTAAAATATCCCTGATGTCATTCTCCATATCTAAGCAACAGCCACTCACAACCTACAATTACACCTCACCACAACAAGAACTCCTGGGATCACTGGATGGGTGTTAAAACTCTGGTTCAGATGGAGGGGATGAGAACATTGTTCTCTCCTTGGAGATCTCACCATCAGTCAACCAATTGCATTAATTGAGCACTTACCGTGTGTGGAGCACTGTACTAAATGCTTGGGAGAGTACACTATAACAGAGTCGGCTCCCTGCCCACAACAAGTCTAGAGTCCATTCAGCTCTATGACATCCTTCTCCAAAAAATGGGATAGCTACCATCCTAAACTGCTCAGGCACAATTCCTCTTGACCAATCCTGGGCTCACAATCTAAGAAAATCTAAGGTCTACAATTTGCTCAGATCCTTCATATGCTGATCATCCAAAGATGAGATTTGGCATCTATTCGTGTTTCATTCTCAATTCCATTTGAGATGGGATAGTTTTTTTAAAAATAGGATTTTAATAGTAATATCATATATTGTGTAACACTTGAAAATTTTTCCCAAGCACTTTCCCATCACTTACATTATCCTTGCAAATGTTCTGATGAGGTAGGTATTAATATCCCCATTTCACACATGAGGATATTGTGGTACAGAGAGTATAAATGACTTGCCCAAGGTCATATGAAATTCCACTAGTTGAGTTGATATTACCCTTCGGTGGTGAGGGAAGATTGCAGATTAAGAACTGCTGGCCTAGTGGACAGAGCATAAGCCTTGAAGTCAAAGGTCTTGGCTAATCCCAGCTCTGCCTCTTGCCTGTGTGGGATTTTGGGCAAGTCACTAAATGGCTCGGTGTCTCGGTTTCCTCATCTGTGAAATGAAGATTCAATTTTGTCTTCTTGGACTGTGAGCCCCAGGTGGGACACAGACTGTGTCTCACCCAATTAACTTTTATCTACCCCGCTCTCTGTACAGTGCTTGGCACAAAGTAAGCACTTCACTAGTACCATAATTGATAATATTATGAAGGATTGGAGAAACAACGTGGCATAGTGGGATAGTGCACGGACCTGGGAGTCATAAGGCCATGGGTTCTAATTCCGGCTTCGCATTTGTCTGCTGTATGACCTTGGGGCAAGTCAGGTCACTTCTCTGTGCCTCAGTTATCTCACCTGTAAAATGGGGGTTGAGACTGCGAGCCCCTCATGGGACAGGGACTGTGTCCAACTCCATTTGCTAGTACCCACCCCAATGCTTAGTATAGTGCCTGATACATAGTAAGTGCTTAAGAAATATTATTATTATTATTATTATGTAGTTGGAGAAAGAGAGAAGAAGTAGGTGGGAGACCGCTTGGAGGGAGCTTAAGCCTACTTGTTAGGCTTTTCATTTTGTGTAAGAAGAACTGGGTAACCATTTGAAGGTTATGAGAAGGAGTGATGTTTTCAGAAGATGAGATGAACAATTGTACATAGGACCCACTGATGAGGAGAAAGAGGGGAAGCAGGGAAGCCAGTGAAGAGGCTGATTCAATAGTCTAGTCGGGGGATGTCAAGTGTTTGATCTAGGATGGTTGACATAATAGTGGAGAATAAAAGGTTGATCTGAGAAATGCGTGGAGGAAATACCAGCAGGATTTAGAGCCTGACTAAGTTTAGACAATGAAAGGTTTAAGAGTCAAAGGTGACCCTAAGGTTGTGAGCTCATAGAAGAACAGGGTGGATGGTAGTGGTGCTGGTGACTGATGAGAAAATTAGGAAGAGGAGAAGATTGAGAAAGAAGATGAGGCTTTTGGTTTTTGGCAATTGTTTCATGAAATTTATTAAGCATTTACTATGTGCCAGATACTCTAAGGGCTGGAGTAGACACAAGCTAATCAGGTTGAACAAAGATTTTTTATGGTATTTTTTTTAAGTGCTTATTAGGTGTCAAACCCTGTTCTAAGCACTGGGGTAGATACAAGTTTTTAACAAGTTGGACACGGCCCCTGGTCAAACATGGACTCATAGTCTAAGTAGGAGGAAATAGGATTTAAACCCCATTTTACAGTTTAGGAAACTGCGGCCCAGATAAGTTAAGTGACTTTCCCAAGGTCACAGCAAGTAATTGGCAGAGCCAGAATTAGAACCCAGGTCCTCTGACTCCCAGCCCAGTGCTCTTTCCATTAGGCCACACTGCTTCTCAAATTGAGCTTAAGGTGCCAGATAGAGATGTCCTGGATGCAGGAGGAGGGGAAGGAACAGGTGAGAGGATAGCATGGCCCATCAAGGTTGCAAACTCCCCATGCAGGGGATTCAATCTTGAACTTTTAACATCTCCTTTTAAACTCTTCTAAGAGAAGAGTGTGCAGCCAGTCACTTGTATTTATTAAATGCTTACCGTGTGCAGACCACTGTACTAAGCACTGGGAGACTACAACACAACAATGAACAGACATTCCCTGCCCACAACAAGTTTACAGTCTAGAGGGGAAGACAGACATTAATATAAATAAATTACAGATATGTATATAAGTGCTGTGGGGCTGGGAGGGGGAATGAATAAAGGGAACAGGTCAGGGCGATGCAGAAGGGAGAGGGAGAAGAGGAAAGGAGGGCTTAGTTAGGGAAGGCCTCTTGAAGGAGATGTGCTTCCAAAAAGGTTTTGAAGATGGGGAGAGTCATTGTCGGATATGAGGGGGGAGGGCGTTCTAGGTCAGAGGCAGGATGTGGACGAGAGGTTGGGGGCAAGATAGACAAGCTTGAGGTATATTGAGAAGGTTAGCATTAAAGGGACAAAGTATGTGGTCTGGGTTAGAGTAGGAGAGTAGTAAGGTGAGATGGGAGGGGGCCAGGTGATTGACTGCTTTAAAGCCAGTGATGTAGAGCTTCCGTTTGATGTTGAAACTATATGATTAGATGAGGCCTCCAGGAGACCTAATGTAGAATGAGGACAGGGAGAGTCAGCCCCAACCTCTGATTGGGGGACAGTCCTTAATGCGGGGGACCCTGCCAAATGATGGAAACTCTCTAGGGCTGAAAGGGAGTCAGAGGTGTGGATGTTACCGCTTAGATTGGGAGCCAGTGCTTGACAGGAACACTTGATGTAATGCTTGATGTAATGCTGTGTCCTTGTCTGATCTGATAAGCTTGCATCTGCCCAAACACTTAGCATAGTATTTGGCCCATTAATGATGACCATTACTATTTCAGGCTTCCTGGAGTAGGTCCTTTTTGGCCTGCCACATTTCGGGTCCCAAAATGACTATTTCAAGGGAAAAAAAAAAATCCTTCACAGAGCACAGTTGCTCCAAACAAATCCAGCCACTGTCTCGCCTTAGCCAATGGTTTAAAAGAAGGTTCCTTGTGGAAGGCCCTGGAAATAACCATGTGCTCCTGATCCTAAGGAGCAGCAATCTAGGCTACCAAGAAATAGCATAGAATGAAGATGGGACAGGGGCATGGACACCCCATGGAAGACTGTAAAGAGGGAGGGCAACTCAGATGCTAAGACAAGCAGAACTTGGGCCAGAGAGAGGCCCCCATATTCTCCTGACAAGAAATCATGAGTGAGTCTGCAACAGGGAAGATTAACATAGAGGGTTGGGGTCATCTCTGGTAATAATAATAAAAATTATGATATTTGTTAAGCGCTTACTATGTGCCAAGCACTGTTCTAAGCATTGGGGTAGATACAAAGAAAGCAGGTTGTTCCATGTGGGGGCACAGTCTTCATCCCCATTTTACAGATGAGGTAACTGGCACAGAGAAGCTGAGTGACTTGCCCAAAGTCACACAGCTGACAAGCAGCGGAGCCGGGATTAGAACCCATGGCCTCGGACTCCCAAGCCCGGGCTCTTTCCACTAAACCATGCTACTTCTTCATGAGCTTTAGAATGACTCGGCATTGGGTGGTTTTATAGGGTGGTGTTGGGAGGCGATGGAAACAGGGTGGCCTAGTGGAAAAAGTCCGGGGCTGGTATTTCATAAGACCTGAGTTCTAAACCCAGCTCCACCCACTTGCCTGCTGAGTGACCTTGGATAAGTCACTCCACTTTGCTGAGCTTTAGTTTGCTCATCCGTAAAATGGGGATTCAATATTTATACTCGCTCCTCTATAGACTGCGAGGCCCATGTTGGGTCAGGGATTGGTCTAATCTGATTATCTTGCATCTAATCCAGTGCTTAATACAGTGCTTGCCACAAAGCAAGTGCTTAATATATACCATTCTAATCATCATTTGCCTTTCTTCCTCCTATTTGGACTGCGAGCCGCATTTGGGACAGGGCCTATCCTGATTAACTTGTATCTACCCCAGTCCTGAGAACAGTGCTTGACACAAAATAAAACACTTAAGTGTAATAATAATAATGCTAAAATGGGAGGGGAATAGAAGAGGACAGGGAAGATGCAGAGCAATAGTGGAAAGCATAAAAAGATATTTGCCTGGCCTGAATAATAATGGCATTTGTTGAGTGCTTACGATGTATAAAAGCACTGTTCTAAGCACTGGGGAGGGGAGATGCAAGGTGATCAAGTTGTCCCACATGGGGCTCACAGTCAATCTCCATTTTACAGATGAGGTAACAGGCACAGAGAAGTTAAGTGACTTGCCCATAGTCACACAGCTGACAAGCGACGGAGCTAAGATTAGAACCCATGACCGCTGACTCCCAAGCCCGGGCTCTTTTCACTGAGCCACACGCTGTTCATGTTGCTCTCTGGATCCCTACACCTGAGAACAATAAGGATAAATTCGTGTGCAACTCCCCAGTTTAGAGCCTTCATTTCAGAACCAAAACTGCAGAGTACCAGAAAGACACCACTATCTCACTTAAAAATCTCCAGTACTGCTGAGCAGAAGCCACCATCAGGACTCATCTGAAGGAAATCCCAGTTCAACTTAAGCCCCATGTCACAGAAGAGCCGTCACCGCAAATGGCCACCTAATCAAGTCGAAGACAGTGTTTAACTGCTGATGCATCAGGCCCCTCAGGGAGCCACACCAGGCAAATGGCGATGGAGGGAGGGAAGGAGTCACCCCTTGCTGTTGCTCCCCAGAAGGCACTGTCTCTCTTTCCTCACCTTCTCCAGCCCAGCCGATCTCAGCACCTCCTTTTGTTTCTACCTTTCAACTCCCGCTCAGCCACACTCTATAAAGATGCCTGGTGGACTGGCACATGCAATGACAGGAGACAGAGAAGCAGGACTCTAAATCTGGATCATCTGAAGATGACGTGACTCTTTACTGCAGGGCTTTCAGGGTCGAAATCATTTGCCTCAGAAAACGCTTTAACTTAAAAAAAAATAAAGCTTGCAATTTCTTACCAGCCTCATGAAAATCTCCACTGACTCATTTAGAGAAGGGAGATAACAGTGAAAAGCTAGGCTGATCTAGGATAAAAGCTTTCAAATTAGGATTTGTTTTCTTCATATTGGGCCATTTTTGAAGGAAGGATTCGAATGCTTTTTAGATTATTTTCCTTAGTACAAGCGACACTTGAGGTGTTAGACTGAGGGCACAGTCTTCCCTTGCAGTCCCCGTCTTTCTTTCCACCTCTCAGCTCTGGGCTTCCCCTCCCTCCATTCCTTCTTGGGTGTGTGGGAGTGAGGCAAGATGACAGTACATTGCTCAGAAATGTTATTACTGAAGAGAGCAGAACTCAACCACGTCATAGTAACGGTAGAATTTATAGTATTTACTAAGTATTTACTATGAACCAAGATCTGTTAAATACTAGAGCAGATAGAATATAGTCAGATGCAGACCCTGTCCTACTCGTGGCTCAGAAATCTAAGTGGGAGGGAGGACAGATAATTCATCTCCATTTTACAAATGAGGAAATTGAGACGAAGAGAAGTTGAGTGACTTGCCCAAGGTCAGACAACGGGCAAGGACAGAGCCAGGATTCAAACCCAAGCCTTCTGACCCCCAGGCCTTCCTCTTTCCACTAGACCTCACTGCTTCTCTATGCAACCAACTAAAAAGAAGCAGTATAGCCTAGCAGATAGAGCACAGGACTAGGAGTCAGAAGGACCTGGGTTCTAATCCCAGCTCTGCCACTTGTCTGCAGTGTGGCCTTGGACAAGTCACTTCACTTCTCTGGGCCTCAGTTACCTCATCTGTAAAATGGGATTAAGACTGTTAGCCCCACGTGGGACACAGATTGTATCTAACCTGATTACTCTGTTTCTATCCCAGCCCTTAAAACAGTGCCTGGCACATAGAAAGTCCTTAAATATTAAAAAAAACCCCAAAACCCTATTTCTGCCACCTCAGTTATTAACTGCTGCCCGGCAAGATTTTTGTAAAAGGCCTGAAATCTGGGGCAGGCATTAGCACCAGGCTTCTTGACAGCTCATATGATTCAATAGCAGTTCTGCTGAGCAATCATACCTGATTTCTGAGTGGGCCTGGCAAGCACTGCTCTATGTAATCCATCCCTCATACTCTGTGTTCCAGAGTGAGGTCAAGATCACATTTAACATGAACTGTCATTTTTAGTCTTCATCATGAACATTTCTGTTGGGCATCTAAACACAAAATGTCATTTAAGCCAAGATTAAGCACTTTGTATCTTGCTATGTTGCCCAAGAACCAGATGCTAGGTTAATTAAAACAAAGAAGAGCTGTAGAGGTTCAATCCCAGTACTTCTAACATGGAGGCAACACTGCCCCAAATATAAGATGGTGAATACCATGGTTGGCATAGCAGCAATAACAACAACAATTACAGTTAATAATAGTGATATTTATTAAGCACTTACTATGTGTCAGGGACTATGCTCTGCACTGGGGTAA
The DNA here is from genome assembly GCF_004115215.2 of Ornithorhynchus anatinus. NCBI lineage: Eukaryota > Metazoa > Chordata > Mammalia > Monotremata > Ornithorhynchidae > Ornithorhynchus > Ornithorhynchus anatinus. Next base: position 22,633,944 of record NC_041734.1, read on the forward strand.
ATACATATTATAGAGGTAATAGTATTTTATCAAGCACTTAGTGTATAGAGCACTCTTCTAAATGTTAGGAAAGAATACACAGGTAGGAATTAGACATGGTCCCAATCTTTCAGTTGGGCTCACAGTCTTTTCCATCCAAACCATTACCTTGTTGGTACAACCTGATCACCTTGTATCCCCCCAGTGCTTAGAACAGTGCTTCGAAAATATTAAGTGCTTAACAAATGCCATCATCATTATTACACTCATCGTATCCCAGCTGGATTACTGCATCAGCATCCTTTCTCATCTCCCAGCTTCCTGTCTCTCCCCACTTGAGTCTATACTTCACTCTGCTGCCTGGATTATCTTTCTACAGAAACGCTCTGGGTTTGTCACCCCCCTCAAAAAGCTTCAGTGGGTGCCTATCAACCTTCGTATCAAGCAAAAAACTCCTCACTATTGGCTTCAAAGCTCTCCACTTTGCCCCCTCCTACCTCATCTCCCTTCTCTCCTTCTACAGGCCAGCCCGCACACTCCGCTCCTCTGCCGCTAACCTCACTGTGCCTCGTTCTCACCTGTCCTATTGTCAACCCCTGGTCCACATCCTTCTTCTGGCCTGGAATGCCCTCCCTGCTCACATCCTCCAAGCTAGCACACTTCTCCCCTTCAAAGCCCTGCTGAAACCTCATCCCCTCCAGGAAGCCTTCCCAGACAGAGTCCCCTTTTCCTCACCTCCCCCTCCCCATCGCCCTGACTCCCTCCCTCTGCTCTATTCCCTAGCCCCACAGCACTTGTGTATATATGTACATATTATTCAATTTTATTAGTGATCCATATATATATCCAAAATTCTATTTATATTGATGCTATTGATATCTGTCTTCTTGTTTTGTTGTCTGTCTCCTCCCTTCTAATCTGTGAACCTATTGTTGGGTAGGGATTGTCTCTATGTGTTGCCAAATTGTACTCTCCAAGCACTTAGTGCAGTGCTCTGCACACAGTAAGTGTTCAATAAATATGATTGAATGAATGAAGATCAGAAGTGGGGAGAGGGGACTGGTGAACAAAAGCAGCTCTCAGGCTTTTTTCCAGCTCAGAGTCCTTAATCAGATGGGACATAGTCCCTGCCCCACATGGGGCTCACAGTCTCAGAGGGAGGGCGTGATCACCCATCTGATCTCCATCCTGACCTACATTCATTCCCAGCCTTGTCATGGCATCTGTGCCTTATGCCATCGTTCTGGAAGATTTTCCAGCAGACACACATTCTCCATCTTAGGCCAGACGATGATTCCAAGGGCTTAGATGCTGTGCTTTCCTGAAACCAAGCCTTGAATATCAAATTGGCTAGAGAATACGAACTGTTTTTTTTTTGTTTGAACCACATTTTGCAGTCTCTAGAAATCACAATCATTTTCCAATCCATGGAATTTGAGAGCTTACTGTGTGCAGGGTCATGTACTAAGCGCTTGACAGGTTGGATTGATTTACATGCATGCATATTCCTTTATCGAGAATGAGTACCAAGGCGGTGCTCTTCCCTCGTCCTTCAAGGAAGAGGTAAGAGTTAAAAAAAGTTTAGTGGCAAAACGAATAGTCTCCCAGATTCCAGTAAGGAGTTCAATTCCAGTATTTCTGGCACATCTGTTGTTCAAATTACTTTCTAGAAAGAGAAGTTTTCCAAGGCCAAGAGCTAATACTAGCAAAACCAGCATTATCAAGCTGCATGAACCTGTTTCCAAACGAGTGCAAGGGAATGCTCTCTATCACCTGGCCCCCTTCTACCTCACCTCCCTTCTCTCCTTCTACAGCCCACCCCATACACTCCGCTCCTCTGCGGCTTACCTCCTCACAGTCCCCCATTAGCGCTTGTTCTGCCGTTGACCCCTGGCCCATGTCCTACTGCTGTCTTGGAACGCCCTCCATCCTCACTTCTGCCAAACTCTTCAAAGCCCTACTGAGAGCTCACCTCCTCCAGGAGGCCTTCCCAGATTGAGCCCTCCCTTTCCCTCTGCCCCTCCTCGCCTCCCCATTCCCCCTACTCCCTCCATTGGCTCTACCCTCTTCCCCTCCCCACAGCACTTGAGAAGCAGCATGACTCAGTGGAAAGAGCACGAGCTTAGGAGTCAGAGGTCATGGCTTCAAATCCCCGCTCTGCCACTTGGCAGCTGTGTGACTGTGGGCAAGTCACTTAAACTTCTCTGTGCCTCAGTTACCTCATCGGTAAAATGGGGATTAAGACTGTGAGCCTTACGTGGGACAACCTGATTACCCTGTATCTACCCCAGCATTTAGAACAGTCCTCTGCACATAGTAAGTACTTAAATACCAACATTAATACATTTTATATATTTTATTAATGATGTGTATGTATCTAGAGTCTATCTTGATGGTATCGATGCCTGACTACTTGTTTTGTTCTGAGGTCTGTTTCCCTCTTTTATACTGTGAGCCCATTGTTGGGCAGGGATTGTCTCTATCTGTTGCCCAATTGTACATTCCCAGTGCTTAGTACAGTGTTTTGCATACAGTAAGCACTCAAACATGATTGAATGAATGAATGTTCCTTTGGGTGGAGAACTTTCTATTTGATGATGGTATTATTTGGTTATCTGCCAAGCTAGAGGTCTTTTCTTTTTTTAATTCATGTTGTGAGGTTGGAACCCAATTTTCTTCCCCATACAGAATGAGTTGGCTTGTTTGATCCACACCTGTATTCATCTCTAAATTTCAGGACCTTGGTTTTAATTCCAGCTCCAACACTTACCTGCTGTGTGATCTTGGACAGGTCACTTAACATCTTTGTACCTCAGTTCCCTCTTCTGTAAAATGGGGATTCAATACCTGTTCTTCCTTCTTCTGAGACCATGAGACCCACTGTGGGATAGGGGCTGTGCTTAACCTGTTTATCTTGTATCTACCATAGGGCTGAGTACAGTGCTTAGCCTAAAGTACTTAAATGCCATAATTATTAAATTATCCTCACAGAGAGCCTTCATCCAACAGCTTATCTGATTGCTAAACACCTTGCTGAAGCACTCTGAACTACCCAAAGTCTGGAGTAGGGGCTAGCTGTCACGAGCCCCTGGCTTATACCAACCAGGACCTTCTTGGGCTAGAAGAGCTTCAGTGACACATAGTAGAGTCAAACCACACTACTGACCACCAAGGTCACTGAGAAAAACTTTTTTACTTAATTTTAGCAGAAGCACAACACACATACACACACTTACTGGTCTGCTGGTCAAGGGGCCCCATTTGGCCAATGCTTCTTTCTGCTTCCAAATGCTGCTGCCTTCTGCTGCTTGCTTTGAGTGCTGCTCCCTCCTGCTTCAACATATCTGCTCCAGCACATGGAGCAACTTCAGAGCTCTACTTCAAAGCGACCACCTTTTATCTGCCTTTGGGGGTCTCAGCTGTGGTCTATATGGCAGTCACTGATTGGCCCAGGCCAATTCCTGGATAGAAGAGAGAGAAAAGGCCTCGCCTCCCTCCGTGATCCGCCCCCACAGGCTAACAATCACCTGTCTCAGGTACAGCGCATCAGTGCTTTCACAAGTCTGTTCCTCGTTGTTTTTCATGGGATCACAAACAATCACTCATAAGGCAGCTTTTTGGGGGGTCCCCACACTAGCAAGGCTGTATTGGTGGCTGAATGGTTAAAGTCTGGTCTATCTGGGCCTGAGATGGCATGTGTGTTTGTGTGTGTGTGTATTCAGGGGAGAAGGGCTTATTCTCTGATGAGAAGACATGACCCAGCAGAGGCGGTGGGAGCTTCCTGGCCCCCTTCACGGGTTCAGGTGTGTGCCCGATATATCTTGGCAGCGTGGTGCAGTGGAAAGAGCACGGGCTTTGGAGTCAGGGCTCATGAGTTCAAATCCCAGCTCTGCCACTTGTCAGCTGTGTGACTGTGGGCAAGTCACTTAACTTCTCTGTGCCTCAGTTCCCTCATCTGTAAAATGGGGATTAAGACTGTGAGCCCCACGTGGGACAACCTGATTCCCCTGTGTTTACCCCAGCGCTTAGAACAGTGCTCTGCACATAGTAAGCGCTTAACAAATACCAACATTATTATTATTATTATCTTCTCTTAGGTCCTGATCCCCATACTTACCCTAGAGTCGAACAGCATTTGGACTTTAGCTATGTGATGATTCCGATTTTTTTTAGCTTCTGACCTTTCTCTGGCTCTGCAATCTCACCTTTCCTCTCAACTTTAGGACCTACCCCCTTGGATTCATTCAGCAAAGGGAGCAAATCAGGGCAATGCAGAAGGGAGTGGGAGATGAGGAAAAGTAGGGCTTAGTCTGGTAAGACCTCTTGGAGGAGAAGTGCCTTCAATAAGGGCTTGAAGGAGGGGAGAGTAATTGTCAGATTTTAGGAAGGGGGAGTATTCCAGGCCAGAGGCAGGATGGGGGCTAGGGGTTGGCAGTGAGACAGGTGAGACTGAGGCACATTGAGGGTAGAATTAGAGGAGCGAAGTTTGTGGGCTGGGTTGTAGGAGATAAGCGAGGTGAAGGTAGGAGGTGGAAGGTGATGGAGGGCTTTAAAGCCAAAGATGAGGAGTTTATGTTTGATACGGGTGTGGATGGCCAACCACTGGAGATTTTTGAGGAGTGAGGTGGCATGTCCTGAACGTCTCTGTAGAAAAACCATCCAGGCAGCAGAGTGAAGTACAGACTGGTGTGGGGAGGGACAGGAGGCTGGGAGGTCAGCAAGGAGGCTGAGGCAGTAAACCAGGCAGGATAGGATGAATGATTGTATTAACATAGTAGCAATTGGGATGGAGAGGAAAGAGCAGATTTTATTAATTCATTTATTCATTCAATCATATTTATTGATCTCTTACTGTGTTCAGAGCACTGTACTAAGCGCTTGGAAAGTTCAGTTGAGCAGTAAAGAGAGACAATCCCTGCCCACATCAGCTTTACAGGCTAGAAGTGGGAGGCAGACATTAAAACAAATAAACAGGTATCAATATAAATAAATAGAATTATAGACTTATACACATCAAAACAAGGAAACAGGAATTATTATTATTATTAATAATAATAATTATGGTGGTATTTGTTAAGTGCTTACTATGTGCCAAGCACTGTTCTAAGCGCTGGGGTAGATACAAGGTAATCAGGTTGTCCCACATGGGGCTCACAGTCTTAATCCCCAGACTAAGATGAGGGAACTGAGGCACAGCGAAGTTAAGTGACTTGCCCAAGGTCACACAACAGACAAGTGGCGGAGTCGGAATTAGAACCCATGACCTCTGACTCCCAAGCCTGTGCTCTTTCCACTGAGCCACGCTACTTCTTTTAGACAGTAAGTGCTCAATAAACACCACTGACTGACCGAGTCTCTTGCCTCTTCCTACTTAATGGCTGTGGTTGTAGATTGTCCTCTGTGGGTTGGACACCTCCTATCACTGGGCTGAATAATGATAATATTAATAATAATATTTGTTAAATGCTTACTTTATGCTAAGGTTTGGACATGGTCCCCGTCCCTCATTAGGCATTTAATTTAAGTAGAAGGGAGACTGGTATTTAATTTTACAGATGGGGAAACTGAGGCTCTGAGAAGTTGTGATTTGCCCCAGATCACCTGGCAGGCAGATGGCAGAGCTGGGATTAGAACCTCGGTCCTTTATCTCCCGGGCATGTTCTCTTTTCTCTAGGCCATGCTGCTTCCCAGCTCATGAGCCACGAGTTTGAAATATCAGCCCTGGATCTTTTTTTTGGGGGGGTAGTTACTGAGTGACACCTGCAGGCATATGGGTTAGAGCCCGGAATGGGTGAATGTTCTGAGGGGCTACGGGAAACTCTTTTATTATTTCCCTTTCAATCAGGTTCTGTGCCCTGTTCCGTCTCTCTTGGGGAACGGAGGTGTTGTTTTCTGACCGAGGGGAATGTTTTCGGAGTCTAGAGAGCTCAAGTGTGGCCCAGGAGCAATGGAAAGAACATGCCAAAAAGAACTCCCATTTTCTTATAGAATCAGGTGGGCTTTGGGCACAACAGGCTATAATACATCAATCTGTCCCTAGCATGACATGAGGTCTTTAAATTGATCTCACCTCCGATGATTTTTTGACTGTAAAAATAAGAGACCTGTTAGCAAGGACTTCCAGAAAATAACAATAAATTGCCAAATGTGTTGAAGCCTGAAATGACCAAAATCTACCTCGCTAGTCCTGCCCCCCTTCTTCTTTCCCATCTAGCGGTTCTTTCTGCTTCTAGGACGTTTCTTCCTCAAAGGTTCTGTTCTGGGTCTTCTTTTCTCAATTGACACTCACTCACTTGGGGAGCTCATTGGCTACCAATTACCACTTGGACAGTGCTAGCCCTGACCTCTCGACTCCTCTGAAATTGTGCATTTTCACCAGCCTACAGGACATCTCTACTTGGATGCCTCGCTGGCACCTCAACCTTTCCAAAACTGAACTCATCTGCCCTCCTCAATCTCTCCACTGAATTTTTCCATCAGAGGTGTCAACACTGCTCTCCTCCCCATCTGTCAAACTTGCAACCTTGGTATTAATCCTGACTTTCTCCTCTCTTTCAACCTCTGTATTCAGTCTATTGCCAAATCTTATTTGTTCTTTGTCATCAACATTTCCAGATTCTGCCCCTTCCTCCTCCTACTCACCATGCCTTGTTTCTCCTGGTGCACCTTTCCCAAGCTCTTCCCCCCTTCCCACCCCACCCAGAACCTGGCATTCCCTCTCACCACTTCCAGCCACTTCGAACACCTTGCATAATCACCTCTACTCCAGGAGGTCTTCCTTGATTAATTTCCACTCTCCTTACCTTATATCCCCATAACTGCCATTTCAGCACTTCTACACCAGGTAAGCACTTAAGCACATTCAGTTCTTTAACCATTTTGACCCCTTTCTCATTTTCCTTCTCTCTTTTTCCATGCCCACTTTGATCTTTGGAGACTTCAACATCCACAGAGACGTACTCGGTGACTCCTCTGCCGCCCTCCTTCAAGTCCTCTACCTCTCTGTAATTTATCTTTCTGTCTGCCTCTCTTGGTATCTGATGATCTTATAACCTACTTTGTTAACAAAATTCAAACCTTCAGGCAGGAGCTACCCAAATTCCTTCCCCAATTTCCCTAAATCCCTTCTCACACCCACATCTCTTTCAGCCTCCCTGGCCATCTCTCAAGAGCAAATCTCTTGCTTGATTTCCAAATTTAGGACCCTCCCCCCCACCCCCACTTGTGTTTCTGTCTCTATTTCCTGTCCCTCTTATAAAAGCAATTGTATCTGTCCTTCTTCCTTCCCTCCCCGACTTTTCATCTGTTCCTTCTATCACGACTTCTTCCCCTCTGCCTTTAAACATGTTCCTCCATCCTATATCCATCCTTCTCTGGATCCCATAGCACTTAAAGCCTCCACTTCCTCTCCTCCACTAGGTTGTGTGCTCCTTGAGGGCAGGGATCGTGTCTTCCAACTTCCTGCACGTGCTTAGTACACTATTTTGCACACAGTAAACACTCCATAAATACAATGATTAATTCTCCAAGTCCCCTAGACCAACCTCGCTGAGACTGCATTCTCTCCAAGGTCACCAATGACTTCCTCTTTACCAAATCCAATGGACTCTCCTCTATCCCAATTCTCCTTGACTTCTCTGCTGCCTCGCCTTGCACATTCAACCTCTCCCAAGGTCTACTCATGCAGACAAGTGGCATTGAGCTCCTTAGAGAGACTGCAGTCTCTCTCTCTCTCCTCCTGATCTCTGATTCAAGGTCTGAAGCACTGTGCCCAGAGAACACTCTGGAGCCTAGCAGCCCTAAATGACTCTCAGTGCTGAAAAATGCACTTACGGGACAACGAACATGAGCTCAAAGGGAAGCTCAGGCAGACCCACAGGAGCTGACTAGTTTGGATAGACTGTGTGCATAAATTTTAAACTAGAACCAATCAGGCAAAGTCCGTTAGCATATTGACAAGTCAATCACGTCAACTTTGCCTGCGGTATATACACTGTCGAATTCTTGGAATGTTGAATATATGCAAATGTTGGAATTTAGCAAGGATGTTGATGGAATGCTAATTTGATAGTGGATTTTGTGTTAGCCTATGTAAGTATTTATTAGAATGCTAGACATGTGATAACTATTAGTATATGACCCTCTGTATTCCTCTAAAACAGAAGGGTTATGCTACAATTGTAAGACCCCAGCATGGAGAAATAAAGGTTTCTGCTGGTATCTGAAGGCTTAGTATCTCAGGAGATTTCTGCACAAGCTTAAGCAATGAATCAGAAATGTGGAGAAAAATAATTGGTCCAAGGAATAGGAAAGTTGAACTGCAGTAGCCTAGTCTGGTTCAGTGAACCTTCTGAACACTAGCTGATAAACACCAGCACCTGATTTCTAAATTGAAATAGTTGTTAACACTCTAAGAAAGCATCACTGACCGTGAAACTCAACATGGCTGCATGTGGGGCTGAAAAGACCAACCTCCCCTTACATAAAAATTGTCATTTGTAGCATTGTAGTGTTTGTTATTTGCAGTACTGGTCACTATTTTCATTTTTGTCACCTTGTCTCCCAGACCGTTCAAAACATCTGTTAGAAAAGACCTGCTCCTTTTTGGATTTCAGTGTGCCATGCCGCTCTATCAGCAAGCATTTGTTTCCCAGTTTTTAGCTGTGATGCAGTATCATCTGTGAGGCTTTGATTTACTGTATCCTGGAAATGTTCCCATTTTCAGATCTCTGTACATCAGCTTTCTGGGTAATGTACCCAAGAATGGGGGTGAAGAGCCTGGAAGCCAATGGTGAAGAATTTTTGTTTGGCGCAGAGTCACAGGAAGCCAGGTGGAATGTTTTGAGGAGAGGAGAGGTGTGGGCTGAACAATACTTCAAGAAGATGTCCATGCAGCTGTGACACGTTAATAGGAAGGAATCTGTCTACCAACTCGACTCTATTATTCTCTTTCAAGTACTTAGTACAGTGCTAGATAGTAAGCTCTCAATAAATGCCATTGATGGATTGGGGCCAGGGAAAGGCTGGAGTCAGGGAGGCAAGTAAGAAGGCTTATGTAATAGTCTAATGGTGAAGCAGCGTGGCTTAGTGGAAGAGCATGGGCTTGGGAATCAGAGATCACGGGTTCTAATCCTGGCTCCACCACTTACCAGCTGTGTGACTTGGGCAAGTTGCTTCACTTCTTGGGCCTCAGTTACCTCATCTGTAAAATGGGGATGAAGACTGTGACCCTCACATGGGACAACCTGATGACCTTGTCTCTCCCCCAGCGCTTAGAACTGTGCTCGGCACATAGTAAGCATTTAACAAATACCCACATTATTATTAAGAGCAGAGTTTGTACTGTCGTGGTTGGTTGGATGGGTAGGGTGGATCTGGGAGAACTGACAGAATTTGTCAGTAAACTGATTGAAAAAGTTAAACAATAGTGAAGAGTTGAGGATGAACTAAAACTGTGGGCTTCTGGGATGGGGAGAATGGAAGTGCTGTCAATTGAGCTTTGAAAGATAGGGGAACACAGACAAAGAAGCAATATTAAGGAGAAGGCAAAATTTCAAAATAACACATCGTCCACCGCTCCCCGAGGTGATGTTGTAATGAATACAATAAATACAGTGAGTTCTGCTATGAAGCAGGGGTTGCATTTTGGTAGACACCTGCCCCACCCCATTAAGGAAAACTTGCACTATCATACTCACTGGAGTTTATTCTAATATCACGAACTGTCAATCAATCAACCATATTTATTGAACACCTACTGCAAGCAGAGTACTGAACCAAGTGCTTGGGAGACTGTCGATAGGATTGCCTCATTGGAAGAATGTTCCCTGAGTTTGCCGTCATGTTCTGGTGAAAATGTGCCACGTGAACCTGCATTATGGAAGAACGCCTTCCCCACCTATCACTTCCACTGCCGGTCTCCAATATCAATCAATCAATGTTTTTTTATTGAGTGTTTACTATGTTCAGAACTTACCCCCTCACACTAGCCCACTACACCCCACTTCCGCTCCCTTCTTTCCCCACAGATCTAGTTCCTCTCCACCAGGGGCAAACTTCCCTTCATCATGAACCTATTCTTGGTCCTCTCACTCCTCTTCCTCCTCCTCTTCCTCCTCATCATCTTCATCTGACTCTCGGCTGATGGCATTCCCCTGCTGCTCTCTCCTCAGAAGGACTCTCTTTCTCCCATTTTCTCATCTTCTGAGAAAAGGAGAGAGAGTCCCACGTGGGACAACCTGATTCCCTTGTGTCTACCCCAGCGCTTAGAACAGTGCTCTGCACATAGTAAGCGCTTAACAAATACCAATATTATTATTATTCTCATCTCTCAGTACCTTCATCTCTCACCTTCTCTTTCTTTGAACTCATCTGTCACCCGTCACCGGGGACAGGTTCTTTCGGAATCGGCGCGGCGAGAGAGAGAGAGAGAGAGAGAGAGAGAGAGGCCGGGGATGGAAAACCTGAGTTTTGTATAGAATTTATTCCGTGGGGCGAATTGGATTAATTAATTATTTAGAGGCGACAATCGGCCTTCCCTTTTGGGGGAAATATGGTGTTAAAGCTTCCCCTTTCAGAGGAATATGGTGTTAGAGCTTCCCTAACGGGAGGAATACATTGGTATGTTACTCGCGTGTGGGCGAACACCAGGGCCCACCCAGGCAGAGCTCGCTTATGGTTTACTCACAACATGGTGAGGCGGCTAGTTCCCACCATGTGCGCACCCACTCAGGAGGAACCCACTTAGGCGTTAAACCTGCTTGCACATTAAAACCCACTTATGCGTTAGACCCACTAGTACGTTAAAACCCACTTAATTTGGACCCACTTATGCCTTAGACTTACTTATGCGTTACACTCACGTATGCGTTAAACTCACTTGTATGTTACAGTCGCTTATACATTTCCCACTTATGCATTAAACCCAGTTATACGTTACACTTACTTATACGTTACCCACTTATGCATTAAACCCAGTTATGCGTTACATTCACCCGTCCCGTGACTCCTGTCTCTGTGCCTTTATCCTAGTGGCAGAATGGGCGTCTGGCGCTCTGGGCAGGGAAAGACATGTGGGTGGCTGTTGCTACCGCTGTGATCTTCCAAGAGAGACCAGAGCACCAGAGGCGACAGGTATTTATTACCTGTGGTTTGGGTGGTCCCAACTTCCTTCCTGTTCAATCTCTGCCCCTTCTGCTCCCTTCCCTTCCATACCTTATTGGGTGGGCATGGAGGTGAGGGGCACCTATCTTCCTGTCCCGCCCCCTCTGGCCAGAAAGGTTATGTCACCGATGGCATTTTAACCTGGGGTAGCTGGTGCCCAGGTCCACCTTGGCACATACCACCCATTGGCCCTTGCCATATGTGCCCATTTGACCCCAACCTTCCCTGTGTCCCCTCCGGGGCACGTGGTGGTGGAGTGATGCTGGAGGCCGTGCCCTCCAGGATTGTCCCTCCCCTGACCACAAGGAACTGATATCCTCACCCGGCTGGCCACGGAAGTCCGGAGAGTAGATCCATAGGTCGGGGCAGAGGACAGGGCCCATGCTCTGGCCAGGGGTGATGGGGTCGGGGGCAGGAGGAGCCTTCAAGGTGTGGTGACCAGAGGTAGGGAGGATGACTGGTGGACTACAACATTCTTGAAGTAATGCACAGAGAGAGAAGTCGTGGACGACTGCAGTGCTCGTCACATTGCGTGTGGAGAGGACCGAACAACAGCAACCTATGAACCAGCATCCTCCCACTAGGCCCACTAACAAGAGCAAAAGCAGCAGCAACCCATAGAATAGTGAGCTCCCCCAGTTTTTAAAGAGTCCTTGGAACCAGTCCCAAACTCCTCCAGCAGTATCATCGTCCTGGTACTGGTTAACTGCATGGTACATATCGGCAACAATTGCGTCCACATGTCCAGAATTGTCAGGGATAAAGGTGCAACATTCCTTCCCGATAAGCTTGGAGACCCCTCCTTGGCTGGCGAGGAGGAAGTCAAGGGCCATTCGGTTCTGCAGGACGGTCGTCCGGATGGCTCTCTGTTCATCCCTGAGGGCCATAAGGCTGACAGCAATCATTGGTTATCTGTTCAATTAGTTTAGCTAGGTTAAGTATTTCACGAGCCACCCGTGCAAACCCATATGCGGGAAACATGATCCTGAAGAAGCATTCGGACTCTGAGATCGGGGCCCCCTGACCATTTCGGACTCAACCTTCCGGGCGACTCATGGTGTGACGGATGGCCGGGAGCACAAAACCAAGGAAGCAAGTCCCTCCCCAGCCGGCAGGGAGCCACCGATAGGCCTGGATGCCACAAATGAGATAGGCAGGTACTGCACAGGGGGTGGTGCCACAGTTGCCAAAGGTCCCATTTGCAGTGAGCAGGCCATGGGAGCGGACGTCCACCCCCTGCTTGGTGGTCGGTGGGCCACAATGACCGGCCGCAGATCTGCGCCCATCCTGGAGCTTAGCTGCGTTACATACGTGGGAACTATTGCCTGCCCAGAATTTGGTACCAATATCGTGAAAGCCGAATGGGGATACAGCATGGTCAGTCCACCCACTCACCATAAGGTATGTGGTGGCATATGCGGGCTCCGCGTTAGGGCGGCTGCTGCAGGGATGGGGGGCTCCTGTTGTATTGAACCAGGTGGAGTTGTCATAAGGATGAGCTATAAGGGGGTACCCGCCCACCCATTCAATGGGGAATGCCCAAAACCCAACAGTTTGAAACGTTCAGGTCCTGGCTGTAGTGGGCTAAGGCCTTCAAGAAGGTGTTGCCGCGGGCTCTCACACATTCCAGGGTCAAGATGACAAGCAGGCCGAGCAGATTCATGGAGCGGTGGGTCGACATTTCCTCTCTCCCAGGTGTGGTGTCTGCCAGAGAGAAGAGCTTAGGTCTTGGAGGATGTCCAAGCCTCTACCAGGGTTAGTGGGCAGCCGTCATTGGTATTAGCTGCCCAAATTTGTGCGGTCAGAGCTCTCATAAGGGTAACCCATAACTGGCCTTTCGGGGAATGTTGGATAATGACTCGCTGCCCAATCTGTCTCCGGTATCCTTCTCAGGGGAGGGTGGTGAGCTGTGTTTGTATCCCTGTGGGAGCTGTGTAAAGGTGTACTGAGCCCCATCCCAGGTGGAGGATCTTTGCTACCTGGGCCTCGGTGTCTACCAGGAAAGAGACTTCCTGGTGGTTATCCATTAGGACGGTCATAGGCAACCTGTAAGAGAGCCACGGCCACCGTCCATTAGGCAGGCCCGCTGGATCTCCCTCCTAGTTTTCCTCTTCCGGGGCGGTTGGGGCCTGTGGTCTACCTTCCAGAGTGAGCAGCCTCAGGATATGGGTGGGTAGCCCATCTAACTCATCCATAGGGAAGCCCCGTTCCCTCAACTCCTACCATATGGCTACCTGTCCTAAACCCAATCTTCCTGAGCCGATCCACCTTGGAGGTTGGTGGGTGTCTCTTCTAGTATTCGTTGGAGCTGCCTTTGTCCTCCCCAAACCCAGGCCCTTCCCAATTATGATTGCTACATGCCGGGTAGTGGGTACTTCAGAGGACCGAAATAGGGGCCAGTCACTATTGGCCACAGTGGCCAACGTGCTCCAGGTGCTTGCCCCTGTGGCTCTATCTCTCAAGCGGTGAGCCAGAGCATGCTCCGGCTCTGGGGGTGCACCCATTACTATGGCACAAAGTAAACCCTCTTGGGCGGGTAGGGACCATGGACTAGGTTCCTGAGTTTTCTCCCTATCATCCAGGAGTTGTTCGATCCCAAGCACCAGAAGATGCTGGTTTAATGTAGTTGGGTCGGTCCACCGGAGAGTGCCGGCCCTTCCCTGTTCACTCCGGGGTATTGTCTGAGCCCACTGTACCGCGAGGATCCAAAGAGTTCGACCTTGTGTGTGAGTGTGGGACACATCTATCCCTGGACCCAAATCTAGGCAGCTGCTTTCATCTGGGCTGATGTCTACCTGAGCGGCTGCTCCCTTCCAAATCCTAGCCAGCCAGGCTATCACAGGTTCCCCGGGGTGCCGGGAAAACTCTTTAGAGATCTGCCTGAGCTCAGGGGCTATGAAGTCTGTAGTCTGGGTGGTGAGCTTTCCCTCTGGGTTGCGCTCTTCCTTGATAATAGGGTAGAGGGGCTTGGGCTGCCACTCGGGGTTTTGCGGGGGTACCTCCCAATCCCGCGGGGGTGGGGGCGGTTCCACTTCTGATAAGGGGCCGAGATCTCCCTTTCCTTCCCCTGAGCAATTCCCCTTGCAAATTCCCGAGTACATGACCTGCTTAATCTCCTCTTCAGTTACCGGGAGTTTTCTCCTCTCCTCTAACTCCTTAGCCAGACGGGATGCCAATTTCTGCTCTAAAAGGGTGTTCTGCTGTGCTTTAACCTCAGCCGCTATCTGCAGTAAGAGGCATTTCGTGTCAAGTTCCCTTAGTTTCGCCTCCAGGGCGTCCCTTTCCTGCCGCAACCGCCACTGCTCCCGAGCTGCGGCTTGCAGCGCTGTTGCTAGGAGGCCGAGAAGGGCGGTCTTTCCTTTCCTTTTCCTGATTTGGGTAGCCTCACGCCAATTACAAAACTCTCTCACCAGATTGGCCGGATCTTCCCAGTTGTCCTCCACCCAGCGGCTGTCCCATCTCGGGGTTTTCCATCCCTGACTCGCAAGGAATTCAAACAGCCCTCCCGGCTCTCCGTCGCCTATCGCCGATCCCATCCTCGTCGCCATTTATGTCACCCGTCGCCGGGGACAGGTTCTTTCGGAATCGGCGCGGCGAGAGAGAGAGAGATGCCGGGGATGGAAAACCTGAGTTTTGTAAAGAATTTATTCCGCGGGGCGAAGTGGATTGATTAATTATTTAGACGCGACAATCGGCCTTCCCTTTCGGGGGAAATATAGTGTTAAAGCTTCCCCTTTGGGAGGAATATGGTGTTAGAGCTTCCTTACCGGGAGGAATACACTGGTATGTTACTCGCGTGTGGGCGGACACCAGGGCCCAACCAAGCAGAGCTCGCTTATGGTTTACTCACAACGTGATTCCCACCATGTGCGCACCCACTCGGGAGGAACCCACTTAGGCGTTAAACCCGCTTGCACGTTAAAACTCACTTATGCGTTAGATCCACTTGTGCTTTAAAACCCACTTAACTTGGACCCACTTATGCCTTAGACTTACTTATGCGATACACTCACGTATGTGTTAAACTCACTTGTATGTTACACTCGCTTATACATTACCCACTTATGCATTAAACCCAGTTATGCATTACACTTACTTATACGTTACCCACTTCCCAGTTATGCGTTACACTCACCCGTCCCACGACTCCTGTATCTGTGCGTTTGTCCTAGTGGCAGAATGGGTGTCTGGTGCTCTGGGCAGGGAAAGACACGTGGGTGGCTGTTGCTACCGCTGTGATCTTCTAAGAGAGACCAGAGCACCAGAGGCGACAGGTATTTATTACCTGTGGTTTGGGTGGTCCCAACTTCCCTCCTGTTCAATCTCTGCCCCTTCTGCTCCCTTCCCTTCCATACCTTATTGGGTGGGCACGGAGGTGAGGGGCACCTATCTTCCCGTCCCGTCCCCTCTGGCCAGAGAGGTTACGTCACCGATGGCATTTTGACCTTAGGGTAGCCGGTGCCCAGGCCCACCTTGGCACACCATCTGGTCCAGCTCTATCACTCTCCGCACCAACTAGTGACTGAATCAACCAGCCTCCAGTCCCACCTTGGCATTTGTCTTTGACTTTGACATCTTTCTTGCCTTCTTACTCTCACTTCTTCCTCAATCAATCAATCAGTGGTATTTATTGAGCTCTTTCTTTCTGCAGAACACTGTACTAAGTCCCTGGAAGAGTTCAACACAACAGAATTGGTACCCTACCCCTTTCCTCAAAGACTTAAGCCTTCATTATCCCTCTGCCCCTCAACAAACCACTTCCACTCATTACTCAGATTTTCTTATCTCTTGTTCCACTCCACGTTAGCCACATATTAATAATGGTGGTATTTGTTAAGCGCTTACTATGTGCAAAGCACTGTGCTAAGCGCGGGGGGCATACAGGGTGATCAGATTGTCCCACGTGGGGCTCACAGTTTTAATCCCCATTTTACAGATGAGGTCACTGAGGCCCAGAGAAGTTAAGTGACTCACCCACAGTTACACAGCTGACACGTGGCAGAGTCGGGAGTCGAACCCAAGACCTCTGACTCCAAAGCCCAGGCTCTTTCCACTGAGCCACGCTGCTTCATCTTCATAGCTTACACACACACCGGGCTTTGTCATCTCTATACAAAGCCCCATCTCTAACCTCTCCAGTTCTGACTTACTGTTATCAACGACTACCTTCTTACTGACCCCCTCACCCACAGCCCCTCATAATCGAATTCTATGCTCAATCAACCAGCTCCTCCTCTTCTAGACTATCACACTGATTCTAGACTTCCTACCAACTACAGTGCCTTGCTGCTAAAACTGGTTCAACTCAACTCATCTGCTCCATTGTCCTTTGGTTGCTCTTGCCACCTGCAAATTTTAACTACCCCTGAAGCACCCGGTTTTCTCCCACTTCCCTCCATAACCCACAGGAGCACTGGCAACTACTTTGTTGGTAAATAGAAACCAGCAGTCATGAACTTCCCACAATCCCTTGATCAGCTTCTCACCAATTCACTACCATTTCCTCCTTCTTTTACTTTCCAACTTCCTCTCAAGGGAAGATCTCCTACATACACTCCGGTCCTAGCCCTCTTCTACGTGAGCCTCCAACCCCATCCATTTTCACCCATTATAACACTCTTTCCCACCTTTCTTCCCTCTCCCAACCCTCTTCAGCCACTCTATCTTGATAGCCTCCTCTCTCTTCCCTCCTCACCTTCCAACACTCTGAAGTCTCTTCCATACTAAAAACAAAAAAAAAACCTTTTCTGGATTCCAGAACACCCTCCAACTATTGCCCCAGCTCCCTCATACATTTCTTAGCCAAACTATTTGAAAATGTTATTTACACATATTGACTTTATTTTCTGTGGAAAGAGAAGGGACCTGGGAGTCAGAAGGACCTGGGTTCTAATTTTAGCTCTACCACTTGCCTGTTGTGTGATCTTGGGCTAGTCACTTAACATCTCTGTGCCTCTTCTGCAAAATGGGGATTGGGACTGTAAGGCCCATATAGGGCAGGGACTGTGTACAACCTGATTAGCTCGTATCTAACCCAGGGCTTAGTATAGTAGTGGACATATAGCTGGTACTTAAGAAATACCATTCAATAAAAAGAAAACCTCTCTTCTTGACCCACTACAATCACGATTTAGCTACCTTCAATCCACTAAGATCATGCTCTCCAAAGTCACAACTCCATCCTCAGAGCTATATCCAATGGGCTCTACTCTGTCATAATCCTCTTGCCCTCTTGGTTGCCTTTGATATTGTGGACCACCTCACTTCTTATTTGTGCTTTGAGATCTTGGTTTTGTCCAACCTGATACCTCCTCAATTCTCCGCATTATTATGGCTGCTCCTTCTGTTTCTTCTGCAGGCTTCTCTTCTCTAGGCCTCAGGCTGTGAAGATATCCTGTGATATTCAAGTGCTAGATTCTTACTTCTCACCCTTTACACTCTCTCTTGGGGAACTCCTCTCATTTCATGGTTGTAGTTACCAGCCTTATATGGGTGACTCCAGCTCTCCAAGCCTTCAGCCTCTCCCCGCTTTGATCCTTAGTCCTCTGCTGCCTGATTTATCTGCCGAAACTTGTCTCAGCACATATTACCTCCCTTCTAAAAACTCTTCAGTGGTTGCCCATCTCCCTCTGCGTCTAACACAACTCCTTATCATTAGCATTGAGGTGCTCCACTTGATCTCCTCCATTTTACGTATTGGCTCTCCTCACCTGTTGCTTCTCATCTCTCTCTTGTCACTTTCACCCCACCCTCCTCTTAACTATACCCTCTTCTTATTTCTCCTACCTCCCTCATTTGCTCATGCTGCTCCCTTGGTCTGGAACGTTTTTCTCTTCAAATACACTAGATTTGAGCCCTCCCCCCTTCAAAGCCCTCCTAAAATATCACATACTCTAACAAGTCTTTCCTGATGAATTGGATAGACTCTGAGTCCGTATCAACCCAACCGCTGGCTCTTGAACTTCTAAATCTATTTAGCTATCTTCATCACCTGGGGGCATATGAATAGTTTGATCGAATGTTAAATGTATATATAATGATTTCATGGCTAGTAAATATTTTTAAATCTGTCTCTACCATTAGAAACAGTGGAGAAACAGTGTGGCCCAGTGGAAAGAATGTGGGTCTATGAATCGGAGGACCTGGGTTCCAATCCCAGCTCCACCACTTGTCTGTTCTGTGACCTCGGGCAAGTAATTTAACTTCTCTGTGCCTCAGTTACCTCATCTGCAAAATGGGGATTAAGACTGTGAGCCCTCTATGGATTAGGAACTGTGTCCAACCTGATTAACTTGTATCTACCCCAGCATGGATGCTTTTCTTTACAGTGATGGAGGGGTCTGAGAGTTTGCAGGAACAGCTTTTATCCCCATCCCGCACTCACCTTATCTCACCTTGGCTTCACGGACTCCGTCCTCTCCTGGTTCTCCTCTTATCTCTCTGGCCGGTCATTCTCGGTCTCCTTCGCAGGCGCCTCCTCCCCCTCCCACCCTTTAACTGTTGGGGTTCCTCAAGGGTCAGTTCTTGGCCCTCTTCTGTTCTCCATTTACACTCACTCCCTTGGTGAACTCATTCGCTCTCACGGCTTTGACTACCATCTCTACGCAGATGACACGCAGATCTACATCTCCGCCCCGTCCTCTCCCCCTCCCTTCAGGCTCGCATCTCCTCCTGCCTCCAGGATGTCTCCACCTGGATGTTGGCCCGCCACCTAAAACTCAACATGAGCAAGACTGAGCTCCTCATCTTCCCTCCCAAGCCCGGTCCTCTCCCAGACTTCCCTTTCACCGTGGATGGCACGACCATCCTTCCCGTCTCTCGGGCCCGCAATCTCGGTGTCATCTTTGACTTGTCTCTCTCGTTCACCCCACAGATCCTATCCGTTACCGAGACCTGCTGGTTTCACCTTTACAATATCGCCAAGATCCACCCTTTCCTCTCCACCCAAACGGCTACCTTACTGCTACGGGCTCTCGTTATATCCCGGCTAGACTACTGTGTCAGCCTTTTCTCTGATCTCCCTTCATCCTTTCTCACCCCGCTCCAGTCTATTCTTCCCTCCGCTGCCCGGCTCATCTTCCTGCAGAAACACTCTGGGCATGTCACTCCCCTTCTTAAACACCTCAAGTGGTTGCCTATCAACCTCCGCTCCAAACAAAAACTCCTCACTCTAGTCTTCAAGGCTCTACATCACCTTGCTCCTTCCTACCTCTCCTCCCTTCTCTCTACTGCCCACCCCGCACGCTCTGCTCCTCTGCCGCCCACCTCCTCACCGTCCCTCGGTCTCGCCTATCCCGCCGTCGACCCCTGGGCCACGTCTTCCTGCGGTCCTGGAATGCCCTCCCTCCTCACCTCCGCCAGGCTAATTCTCTTCCCCTCTTCAAAACCCTACTTAAAACTCACCTCCTCCAAGAGGCCTTCCCAGACTGAGCTCCCCTTCTCCCTCTACTCCCTCTACCGCCCCCTCTTCACCTCTCCGCAGCTTAACCCTCTTTTCCCCCCATCTCCCTCTGCTCCTCCCCCTCTCCCCATCCCCTCAGCACTGTACTCGTCTGCTCAACTAATAATAATAATAATGTTGGTATTTGTTAAGCGCTTACTATATGCAGAGCACTGTTCTAAGCGCTGGGGTAGACACAGGGGAATCAGGTTGTCCCACATGGGGCTCACAGTCTTAATCCCCATTTTACAGATGAGGGAACTGAGGCACAGAGAAGTTAAGTGACTTGCCCACAGTCACACAGCTGACAAGCGGCAGAGCCGGGATTTGAACCCATGACCTCTGACTCCAAAGCCCGTGCTCTTTCCACTGAGCCATGCTGCATATATTTACAATACCCTATTTATTTTGTTAATGAAATGTACATCGCCTTGATTCTATTTAGTTGCTATTGTTTTTACAAGATGTTCTTCCCCTTGACTCTATTTATTGCTATTGTTCTTGTCTGTCTGTCTCCCCCGATTAGACTGTAAGCCCGTCAAACGGCAGAGACTGTCTCTATCTGTTGCCAACTTGTTCATTCCAAGCACTTAGTACAGTGCTCTGCACATAGTAAGCGCTCAATAAATGCTATTGAATGAACTCACAGATTCGTCCCGGAGCAGGGACCCCTGTTGTTCGAACGAAGTTACCACAGCGCTTTTCTCAGCAGGGATGGAGGGGCAGCATCAAGATTACTCTACGGGGTTTGTGGACCTTAAGAAACATCTGTAGTCTTGGGGCCTTGCAGTTTACAAAAGAAGTTGGCTGTTCTGTGAAGTACATTTATATCAGGCAATCCACAGTGTCATGTCATGATTGGTGGTGAGGAGAGGGCTTTACCTAAGCTTTCCCATCATCATACTCAATCTAGCTTTATTTGATGATAAAATAAGGAATCTATACATTGGTGTCAGAATATATACCTGAAATGTATTTGATCACCTGGGAAACTCTCCCAACTGCCCTGTTATATGTTCTGTTGATGAAAGATAATGGCAACTGTTAAGTGCTAATTATGTGCCAATCACTGTAAACATAGGAGCAGATACAAGGCAATCAGGTGGGACAGAGTTCCTGGGCCACATGGAGCTCACAGTCTAAGTAGGAAGAAGACCATGTATTGAATCCCCATTCTACAGATGAAGAAAATGAGGCAAAGAGAAGTGAATTGACTTGTCCTAGTTCACACAACAGACAAGTAGCAGATATGGGATTTGAATCCAGGACTAGAAGCAGCACAATCTAGTGGATAGAGCATGGGTCTGGGAAGCAGAAAGATCTGGGTTCTAATCCCAGGTCTGCCACTTGTCTACTGTGTGACCTTGGGCCAGTCACTGAACTTCTCTGTGCCTCAGTTACCACATTTGTAAATTGGGGGTTATGCCTGTGAGCCCCACGTGAGAAGGGGATTGTGTCCGATATGATTATCTTATATCTACTCCAGGACGTCATACAGTGCCTGACACATAATAAGCTCTTAACAAATACTGTTAAATAAAAAGGATACCTGAGTCCCAGGCATACGTTTTTCCTACTAAGACACACTCATGCTCATTACCGCTCCCCAAGTCAGGGTGCAAGTCACTTCACTTCTCTGGGCCTCAGTTCCCTCATCTGTAAAATGGGGATTAAGACTGTGAGCCCCACGTGGGACAACCTGATTCCCCTGTGTCTCCCCCAGCACTTAGAACAGTGCTCTGCACATAGCGCTTAACAAATACCAACATTATTATTATTATTATTATTAACTTTGGGTGATTACCATGGATAAACAAGACCCCTAAAGATTTGAGACTGAGTCCTGAGCCCGTTGAGTTTTATAATGATTCTGATGGTCTCTTCCTGTCCCTTTTCCTCCTTCATACCTCCTCCTCCCTTGTGTTCCTGAAAGCAGTCCTCCATTCCCTCTCCCTTGCCTTTTCTTCTTTCTCCTCCTCTGTCTGGCTGCTTGGGTTCAGCCTGAGTTATTTCTGCTACCAAGCCTAATCTGTGGCACCAGAGGAAGAAGGTCAGTAGGATATGCAGGAGGAAAGGTCTTGGGTGACTTTGTATTCAGATACTTTACCCCAAAGTTCAATGCTACACATTTTTTTAAAAAATGGTAATTATTAAGCACTTACTCTGTGCCAGGTACCATTCTTAGAGCTGGCATAGATATAAGGCAGTCATCTTGGACACAGTCTATGTCCCATATAGGGCTCACAGTCTTAATCCCAATTTTGCAGATGAGATTACTGAGGCCCAGGGAAGTGAAATGATTTGCCCAAGGTCTCACAGCAGACAAGTGATGGAGCAGGAATTAGAAGCCAGGTCCTTCTGACTCCCAGACCTGTGCTCTCTCCACTAGGCCACACTGCTTCCCCATTGTTGACAATTTAGGGGCAAATTAGGCTGCCTGCCATCCAGAATCAATTTATGTTTCTAAATATAGCAGTGCAAGAGATGATGAAGACCTTAGAAAGAGTTAATTGTTTAAGCAAGTTCTTGATGTAAAGGATAGAGACCTTTCAGAAATATTTAATGGATCTATAACATCCAAAGAAATACTACAAAGCTGAGCTTATGTGGTGTTTTCTATTTATAAACTTTTAAAATCTACCCAGGCAGGAATTTTAAAAAAGGCCAATTGAGTGAGTCCAATTAACTTGTTAGTGCTCAAGCAATGTATCATCAGTGCCATTTCCCCCTACTTTGTTTAATGGGTTGTCTCTTCTATTTAATAAAGGAAGAAATAGAGAGGACAATGGATATAACATTGTATTGAGAAAGCTTTAGAGGGACAAGACGATATGATATGTTCATTTCTAAAAGGTGCGGTGGTAAACCTGTGTGATCAAATCATTTTGATTTGATTTCAGAAGCCTTTAATTGTTTATGGTGGAGGTCAACAGAACACTTTCTCAGCAAGGAGGACAAAGAGGGTGCCATACTGGTTTCTTATTATTGAAACCCCAGTTTCGTTAGCCAAACGTGCTCCATCTTGATATACAAACTATAGCACTTACTAGCATTAGTCCAAAGGGCATTTTTGACGGAAGACTAGAAACAAATCTCAGCATGATCCTGTAAGAATCGACAACAGCTGGTAAGTCATGTGGCCTGGTGCTCTAATTCTGGCCCCTTCCGTTACCTGATGGACTTGGACAAGTCACTTAACTTTTCTGTGTCTCAGTTTCCTCAACTGCAAAATGAGGATTCAGTACGTGTACTCCTACATACTTGACTGTGCGTCCTGTGTGGGACAGGGAGTGTATCCAGCTTGATTAATTTTTACCTACTCCAGTGCTTAGAAGCAACAGCTAGTATGACTTCTAGTACGATGAAACTTTCCACCAGCAGCAGCAAGGTCAGGTAATACATGGGCCTCTAGACTCCTCATATACACCCAGTCACCCTCCAGATAAATGTGTTCTGGTGGCTTCATTCTATTATTCATTCAATAGTATTTATTGAGCGCTTACTATGTGCAGAGCACTGTATTAAGCGCTTGGAATGTATAGTTCGGCAACAGATAGAGACAATCCCTGCCCACTATTAGTTCCATTTCACTCTACCATGTTAACAGATCCATACTTCAGGAGATAGAGATAAATATAAATTGCACTTGAATTAAAATGAAAAATTCTTCCAACTGAGTTTGCGACGGAGCACGAAACTTCGAAGATGCTTCGCCATCTTCAGGAAGAGATGTGTTCATTATCAACGGTGGTATTTATTGAGCACTTACTATGTGCACAGCACTGTGCTATATGCTCAAGAGAGCACAATACCAAAGAGTTGGCAGACACATCCCCTGCCCACAATGAGCTTACAGTCTAGATGGAGAATCAGCCATTAATATCAATAAATCACTTATATATATTTATATATTATATAAAATATATATATATATATATTTACGAGATGTTCTTCCCCTTGACGCTGTTTAGTGCCATTGTTCTTGTCTGTCCGTCTCCCCCGATTAGACTGTAAGCCCGTCAAACGGCAGGGACTCTCTCTATCTGTTGCCGACTTGTTCATCCCAAGCGCTTAGTACAGTGCTCTGCACATAGTAAGCGCTCAATAAATACTATTGAATGAATGAATTGAATGAATGAATATATGGAGAATAGAAGGAGACCAATGACCACATTGTCAGAGGGTGGGAGGCAGAGGAGGAGCCTGGAAAAAGAGCAGTCAGAAAGGTAGGAGGAAAAACTGTATGGCCTAGGGGATAGAGCGTGAGTCTGGTAGTCAGAAGGACCTGGGTTCTAATCCTGACTCCGCCACTCGTCTGCTAGGTGACCTTGGGTAAGTCATTTAACTTCTTTGTCCCTCAGTTAACTTGTCTGTAAAATGGGGTTTAAGATTGTGAGTCCCATGTGAGATAGGGACTGTGTATTTGGACAGTTTGGGAAGGAGAAGATTTGAGGAGGGCGTTAGATGTCTGGAACAACTGGTTGGGGTCAGTGTATATAGGAGTGAATTAGGAAAGAGGAATATTGTTGTCAGGCAGAGGAGAGGGCCGGATTAAAGCAGGAATCAGTGAATTTAAGGTGGACAAGGTCAAAGAGTTGTCTGGATTTCCTGCCATAGCACTTTGCAGCTCAGGCACAGGAGCCGAGGAAGCAAACTGTGGAGGTAATCCAGGGTTCAGGTTAGAGGTACACGATGGTGGAAGAACAGGAAAGCAAGGGAGCTGAGTTCAGTGGAGAAGTTACAGAGGAAAAGCATTGAGGTTGAGGGATCCTATGGCAGATGTTGGGGTACTCAAACTCTATGTCTGGGGAATACTGGAAGGAGAGGGAGAATGGGGTAGGGTAGGCAGTTCCTGGCTCTAACACAAAAAGGCAGGAATCAGAAGCCAAAAAGTAGTAAATAGAACACAAAAGAAGGACAGGAAAAAGACAGTTCCAGGGACAATAGTGCTACAATAATAGTGATAAGAAAAATGATGGTATTTGTTAAGTGCTTTCTATGTGCCAAACACTGTTCTAAGCCCTGGGGTAGATACAAGGTAATCAGGTTATCCCATATGGGGCTCACAGTCTCAATCCCCATTTTACAGATGAGGTAACTGAAGCACAGAGAAGTGAAGTGACAAACCAAGGTCACACAGCAGACAAGGGGTGGAGCCAGGATGAGGACCCATGACCTCTGACTCCCAAGTCCGGGCTTTTTCCACTAAGCCATGCTGCTTCTCTACAACATAGAATAGATCATCCTGTCAACCAAAGGGTTGAGATTGAGACTGGCAACATTGAAGAAGCAGGAAAACATTCCCAGACAAGCAGTCCAAGAAGGTCAAATGAGCGGATAAGAACTCATGATTTTCTTTTCTTTTGTCACCCCTTTGCAAGACCTGCACAGACTTCCAACCAGGGGATACCCCAACATATGCAGGTGCACCTCAGGAACACCCCGGACTTTGCTGATTGATTTTAGAGACAAGGAAGTACACTTTTAGGGTGGTAGTAGGGAGGGGAAGGGAGTGTTTGAGGGTGGCCCAGTGGTCTATACTCCACGGAACAGAGTCCCCTGACCCCTGCACCAGGATAAAGGCAAACTAGTAGATTGCACTGCCGTGAACCTCTTATTGTGTCATCTCATTCTCGGACTGCTAATTATACCTGAGCAATGGGAGGGTCCTTTCCCTTTTTGGAAGGTTCTCTTATGGGAATCCCTGTCAGGAGTTCCTAATGGGAGGAAGTTGTCTGCACCAGGAGATGGTTATATAGAAAGCTTCAATTTATGTGGCAAGAGAAAGTAGTTTCAATATGGAGTCCAAATGGGGCAAAATGTCTGTAGAATATAATAATAATAAGGATGATGAGGGTATTTTTTAAGCGCTTACTATGGGCCAAGCACTGTTCTAAGCACTGGGGTAGATATAAGGTGATCAGGTTGCCCCACATGGCAATCCCCAATTTACAGATGAGGTAACTGAGGCACAGAAAAGTTCAGTGCCTCACACAAGGTCACACAGCAGAAGAGTGGTGGAGGTGGGATTAGAACCCACGACCTCTGACTCCCAAGTCTGTGCTCTTGCCAATAAGCCATGTTGCTTCACATTGGAGGGGGTTCCAAACAACAGAGGTCTCTTTGGGGAAACAGGACAAATTTGCAGAGGGGGGGTATATGGGAAAGAAAGCAGGTGAGGAGGTTGTGGTCTGATAGAGGAATTTCAGAATTGGTGAGGGTAGAGACTGTACAGTGAGTGGAGATGATAATCAGTCAGGCAATCAGTGATATTTATTGAGCTCTTAATGTGTGCAGAGCACTGTGTTAAGTGTTTGGGAGAGTACTGTATAACAGAGTTGGTAGACATGTCACTTGCCCACAGTGAGCTTACACTTTGGTGGGAGAGACAGACATTAATAGCAAGGAATGGAATGGACAGGCCTCTGCTTGACTCTCCCTCCTGTAGCCGAGACGGTTAGAGTACTGGAAACTCTCCAGGTGCGACCCTGAGCGGGGATAGTCAGATGTATGCTAAGGCAAAACCCAAAATGTGGGTGGACCCCACAAATAACCAGGGGTCATGGATGCTCTTCTCTTCAATATGCAGGGGTCTGGTCAAACCCAAAGCCAAATGCTGACAACTAACCCAAGTCAAACATTAATCTGACATGGTGCATTCTGGTCAGTAGAGCTGGCCATGTTTCCTAATGGCTGTCTATAGCCGTATAAACCATATGATGTATAGGCTTGTGACACCTCCACCAATAATTAGAATATAATGACATTTTGCTGGAATCCTTCAGGCTCTCCTGAGCCTTAAATCTGCAAACGTGCATGCTTTTTGTGAAAGTCCAAGACCTTAACTCGTCTTGGAAAATCTATGACAAATTATTTTGAAGTTAGCATCTCAGATGGAAAGATGCAGTTTTTCTTTAGCACCCCAAAGCAGGAAATCCTCAGTTCTGAACCGTCCACCCACTTACCAGAATTTGAGTACAAAGATAATAAATACGCAATGGGAAAAAAGCCCGCACTGGGGGTTTAACGCCAGTGGGAAATGTTACAGATAATTAAGTCGATACATTACTACATGCGTTTGTTTTGCATTACATTCATAAGTCCATTCCAAAAGCTCTGCAAGGGCTATACTAATTGTATTGTTTTCGTTCAGTAGCACTACGGACTTTCTAGAAAAAGGGGAACTCATTAAAAATAAATTAAAACAATCAGAGCCTGCATTCTCAACCAGACTGCAGCAAACTCAGCTGACTAATCAATGATGTCACACTATTTTGGGATTAGGGATCTGGTGCAGCCTTGATCTCACAGGGCAGGATCGATTTTCCTCTCCCGAACCCTCCAGGCTGCGGTGTTCCATCTCTTCTGGGAAGGGCGCTGGAGTTCTGAATAGGTTCCCATCTTGCAGCTGTGAGGTTGTTAACTGGGGCAGCAGGGAGAGGGGAGTAACTCAGCCTCCTCTTTCAAGGGCTGGGCAACGGAAGGCTTGATCAGCGGCAGTCATTGCTGAACGTGGACATAGTCACCAGTAGGATGGACAGAAATGGTCTAGAGTCCTGCTCTAGGAAGCGGCTGGCTGGTTCTCAACCAGCTTGTTGTGAGTGTCTCTCTCTCTTTCTCTCTCTCTATTTTGCTCTCTCCCTCTCTTCCTCTATCTCGCTCTCCCCCCTTTCTCCCTCTCTCTCTCTCTCCCTCTCTCTCCCACTCTCTGTGTCTCTCTCGCTTGCTCTTTTTCTGGGTTGGGTTGAGTGCATCACTCTCTCTTTTCACGGGCTGAGGAGATGAGATGATATGAATAAGTCAGGGGCCCCAACTGGAACTGAGTCAACAGTTTAGAGTCCCAGAGTCAGAGGTGGCATGATTAGGGACAGGATGGATGGCTGGCTGACCTGGAGGTTGAGGAAGTATAATAATAATGATAATAATAATAATCTGTGGCATTTTAAGGTGCTTATTATGTGTCAAATACCATGCAAAGCACTGGGGTAGATACAAGATAATTGGGTCCCATATGGGGCTCACAATCTAAATCCCCCTTTGGCAGTCGAGGGCACTGAGGCACAGAGAAGTAAAATGACTTGCCCAAGCTCACAGAGCAGGTACGTGTGGGAGCTGGGGTTTGAAGCCAGGTCCTCAGACTCCCAGGCCTGTGTTCTTTCCATTAGGCCATGCTAGTTCTCTATGAGATATGAGAGTGAGGGAAGCACAGAGGTGGGGGATGAAAACAGACTAGTCACTGGCACAGTGAAGAAGAACCCATCATCTCCAGAAATGGTGTCAAAACCCTGGACACAAAAGAACAAAGAGAGTGCTGGGAAAGATTGAGCAGACATCATGGAGGAATGAGAAGACATTCTCCCCTACCTCTCTGGACAGTATATACCTCAGGAACATCCCTGACCGTCTAAAGGGACATCAAAGGTGGCAGAATTGGGGAGGGGAAGGGGAGTTGGGAAGGGGCAAAGGGGGTCTTGAGAGAAAAGTGGAAGGTTTGGCGTCTGGGGCTGGGGGGGGTGGGTCTCTTTGGTTTGGTCTACCTCTTGACCCCTCAGGTGGAGGCTTCCTAGGCCCTTTGGGTCAAGGGGAATAATAGTAATAATAATACTTGTGGCATTTGTTAAATGCCTACTATGTATCAGGCACTGTACTAAGCACTGGAGTAGATACAAGCTATTTGGGTTGGACACAGTCCCTGTTCCATAATCCCCATTTTACAGATGAGGAAACTGCAGCACAGAGAAGTTAAGTGACTTTTACTCAAGATCACACAACAGACAAGTATCTGAGTCAGGTCCTCTGACTCCCAGGCCCATGCTCTTCCCACTAGGCCATGCTGCTTTCCATTAGCCATCTATACAAGTGGAGGATGGTTGTGCTCCAGTATTTCTCTTTCCTGAAAATGACACTGATTAGGACACTTCTCTTCTTGGCTTGTTCTATGGGTAACTCTCTGAGATACTGGGATTAGGAAGCCAGATCCTGGTCCTCTGCTGTCAATAAGCCAGGAGCTGGTTCCCTAGTCCCTCCATTCAGGAAGACAGGCACTGGTCTGCTATGATCAGGAAGCCAGGAACTGGTCTCCGGTGGGCAGGTAACCAGACATTTGAACTCCTGTGGTCACGAAGCCAAGGGTGGTCCCCTACCCCCCTGCATTCCCGAAGACAGGTGCCAGTCAACTGTTTTTAGGGAGCCAGAAACTGTTTAGCTGGGGTCAGGAAACCAGGTTCTGAACCCCAGCAGGGTCAAGAAGCCAGCAACCAGTCCCCCGATGCCCAGAAAACCTGAAGGGAATTTGTCACTGGAGGTGATGCTGCAGGTGACCACCGAGATTCTCCCATAACTTCAGTGGTCTTGGGGAGGCTGGAGCTCTGTGGGGCTTCCGACATTTTGTGGGCGGGGGGGGCAAGTACTCATCCTTAGCCACCTGCACCTACCAAGAGGACAGCATCTGGCTAAGGTTCACTTGGGGTGGGATTTGGGCAGCACAGTAGGAAAGACATCACCTATTGGAGTGTGAGAAGGCACCCAGGTGGGTCCAAGAACCAAGAACAACACATCACAGAGGATAGTCATTATCATCATTATCATCATCAGTGGGTGTCTAATATGTGCAGAGCACTGAATTAAGCACTTGGAAGAGTAGACTACAAAAGAGTTGACATATATGTTCCTTGCCCATAATGAGCTTACAGTCTAGAAAGGGAGATGGACATTAATGTACATGAATAATTTACAGGATAAAATTTAAAGGTATGTACATAAGTGCTTAATGCATTTTTAGAAAAATGATCCATGCACGGATTGAGAAGCAGCTTGGCCTAGTGGATAGAGATGATCCACGTGCAGATTGAGAAGCAGTTTGGCTTAATGGATAGAGTACAGCCTTGGGAGTCAGAAGGACCTGGGTTCTAATCCCAACTCTACCCCTTGTCTGTCACGTTACCTTGGGCAAGTCACACGTTTAGTACAGTGCTCTGCCCACAATGAGTGCTCAATAAATACGGCTGAATGAATGAAATTTTGGGCCTCTGTTGCCCCATCTGTAAAATGGAGATTTAGGCTGTGAGCTCCATGTGGGACAGGGGTTATGTCCAACCTGATTACCTTGTATCCCCCCAGCACTTAGTACAGTGTCTGGCACATAAAACTTAACAAATACCATAAAAAATGAAGTATGGACTGGAGTGGGGAGAAGAACTGGTAAGATTTAGCATTAAATGAATGTGACAGCTGAAAGACAGTGAGGAATCAAGAATAGCAACAAGACCCTCAGTTAACTCTCTCTCTCCTACATTTCCTCACAGATTTCCCACTCCAACGCAGCCTGCCACTTCATTCCTCTAATACCAACCATTGTATCTTGATCTTGTCTATCTCACCACTGACCCCGTAACCACTTCCTCTCCCTCTGGCCCGGAACTCCTTCCTCCTTCATATCCGACAGACCACCACTCAACCCATCTTCAAAACCCTACTAAAATCACATCTCCTCCAAGAGGCCTTCCTTACTAATTCCTCATTTCCCCTCCTTATATGTCATATATGCACCTTGATCTCTACCCTTTAAGCCCTTGATAATCATCTCACCCTCAATCTCACAGCACTTACATACATATCTGTAAGTCCCTTCTGGGGAGGGAACATGCCTCTCAAGTCTCCCAGTATTGTCCTCTCCCAAGCACTTAGTACAGTGTTCTGCACACAGAAAGAGCTCAATAAATATGATTAATTGATTGAGTGAATCACAGGAAATATGTTGATGATACTGACAGAATGGGAAACAAACATAGAAGGAGTGGGTTTAGGAGGGAAATGAGAAATTTAAATTAAGATGTATTGGGTTTGAGGTGTTTTGGGGACATCCAAGTGAATATGACTTGTAGGTCAGAGGAAATGTGGGATTGTAGTTTAAAGGAGAGAGGGGTTGAGTTGGGAAAGTAGATTTGAGAGTCACTGGACAGAGTTGGTAGCTCAAGTCATGCAAGATATAAATCTTGGGAATTTTTATTTCCCATAGAGGTCTGCTCTTTGCTGACAGGCTTTACAACCCTCTCCAGTCCCAATCAATACTTCTCTTAGTCTTTACTTGGGAAAAATTAAATTGAAGTAAAAAGAACAAACAGAAAACTAATTCTTATTTAACAATAAACTAAAATTGGACCTTTCCTGGAAACTGTTTTTACAGAAAGAGTGTTATTGTTAGCAGAATAGATTGCTCATCAAAACCTTTGATGACCTTTGGTTCCTTCAACTTAGAATTCACATCACATGGCATAACCCATTAGCTGCCTCAAGCTTCAGAACGTATAGGATGGTTCTTATAAATAACAGTTTATTTGTCATGGACATCATAGGCTTATACTTCTGTTTCAATCTTAAGGCCCTGGAAACAGTTTCAGAACTATCGATCAATTTGTATGGTACTAAGCACTTGGTAAAGTACAATATAGTAGAGTTGGCAGATGTGATACTTGCCCACAAAGAGTTTACAGTCTGTATTTAGATATTTCTAGATATTTTTTAGATAACTGAGGGAAAACTGGACAGCAGGACAAGTTCTACAGTTTGGGGAGATTGGAATTTCCCAAGAAAAGGAGAAATGTCTGCCTTTCATCTGAAATCAAGATCTCAGGAATTGAGGGGCACAGTATCCTAGAACCAGTCAAATTATAATGAAAATCATGACACACCAAAGGCCAGGGTCAGTAATGCAGGCTTTATAGAAATACATTCCTTTTCAATTAGAAGATTGAATATTTAAAATCTCATTCCACTGGGGTTGCGCAAGGGAGAAGAGTTTCAAAATTCAGAGACTCTAATGATTCTGTCTAAAAGGAGGTCATATGCTTATACCAACCAGCTCCATACTTCCCAGCTTTCCTTACTGTCTCTCCTCCAGGCGTGCTCTTTGTAGGTAGAATTTGGTGACTGAAGTGCCCATAACAGAGCTCATTTTCTCCCTCTTAAAACTATGTTGAGAGGTTTCTTATGATGTGGCTGTCTTTTTGTAGTTTTATCTGGAAATAATTGCATATGATAATGCCTACTTGAATAATTGCCCTGTCTTTTCTAGTGAAAATGGTTATAATAAGTAATGGAAGACAGCTGTATTCAGCCAAGATGATTGACTAAATGTAATTTCTGAAACTGTTTAACATCATAGATTAGTTTCCAAGAGATTTAGCAGTGACTGCAATAATTGTTTTTAACCAACTGGTTTTGGGTAGAATTGTCGTAACCGTCATCCCTCATAAAACTTCATTTCATTATCATACGTTGGATAGGGAAGTTCTATAGACACGGTGTAGTTCCTGGCTTTGCCCTTTGTCTACTGTGTCTCCTTGGGCAAGTCACTTCACTTCTCTGTGCCTCAGTTACCTCATCTGTAAAATGGGGATTAAGGCTGGGACCCCTCTGGGGGACAGGGATTGTGTCCAACCCAATTTGCTCGTGTCCACTTCAGAGCTTAGTACAGTGACTGGAACATAGTAAGCACTTAAATAC
Source organism: Ornithorhynchus anatinus (assembly GCF_004115215.2). NCBI lineage: Eukaryota > Metazoa > Chordata > Mammalia > Monotremata > Ornithorhynchidae > Ornithorhynchus > Ornithorhynchus anatinus. The sequence goes on from NC_041734.1 coordinate 22,666,030, forward strand.
CATTATTATTATTATCACTATTCTTCCCCATGGAGGGCCTAAAATGAGGGGATCATGAACAAAAGCAGAAGAAAACCCCCAACCCCATAGCACATATCCATAGTTTATTTGCTATTAATGTCTGCCTCCCCCTCTAGACTCTGTGGGCAGGGAATGTGTCTGTTACATTGTTGTGTTGTACTCTCCCAAGTGCTTAGTACAGTGTCCTGGATACAGTAAACTCTCAATAAAGTCATTTAGATTGATTGATTAATTGCATAGTGCTTTCAGATGAGTTGGTCTGATGTACAGTTGACATCAACCAACCAATCAATCAATCAGTCAATTAATTGTATTTATTGAGTGCTTACAGTGTGCAGAGCACTGCACTAAATGTTTGGGAGAGTACACTATGATAGATTTGGTAGATGCTTTCCTTGCCTGCAATGAGCTTACAGTCCAGAGGGGGAAACAGACATGAATATAAATAAATTATGGATGAGTGCTGTAAGGCTGGGGGATGAGTGAATAAAGTTTGCAAATCCTGGTGAAATCAACCAACAATATTCACTGAATGCAAACTGTGTGCAAAGCACTGAACTAAATGCCTGGGAAAGTTCAACGGAGATAAAGGACATGATCTCTGATCTCAAGGAGCTAATAATCTAAAGAGGGCAACAAGTAGACTAAAAATATTTGTAGTTGGGAGAAAGAAGGAAGCCACATTTGGTTATCACAAAAAAATGAAAAGAGGGATAACAGAATAAATAGGAAGTTAAATGATGTGCCCAAAAACACACGGTAGGCAAATGAAAGACACCTCAGCAGGCACATCATCAGACCCAGGTGCTCTGACTGAATCACAGGCAGACTTCCTTGAATAAGTGCCACATTACTGACTTGTGGAAGGTTGTCTGCTTAAAGTCACATCTTCAGAAATAGAAAATGTGAAATGATCTTGCCATCTTTTTAGTTTCCTTCCTTGTCTGGGGTGTTTGTCTCCCTCGATTAGACTGTAAGCCCGTCAAAGGGCAGGGACTGTCTCTGTTACCGATTTGTACATTACAAGCGCTTAGTACAGTGCTCTGCACATAGTAAGCGCTCAATAAATACTATTGAATGAATGAATGAATGAAAAAATCTCCAGTGGTTGCCTGTCCACCTTCGCATGAAGCAAAAACTCCTCACTCTTGGCTTCAAAGCTCTCCGTCACCTTGCTCCCTCCTACCTCACCTCGCTTCTCTCCTCCTACAGCTCAGCCCGCACACTCCGCTCCTCTGCCGCTCACCTCTTCTCTGTGCCTCGTTCCCGCCTGTCCCACCGTTGTCCCCTGGCCCACGTCCTACCACTGACCTGGACTGCCCTCCCCCTTTACATTTGCCAAACTAACTCTCTTCCCCTCTTCCAAGCCCTACTGAGAGCTCACCTCCTCCAGGAGGCCTTCCCAGACTGAACCCTTCCTTTTCTATTGCTCGACCTCCCCTCCCTATTGCCCCTACTCCATCCCTCTGTTCTACCCCCTCCCCCACCACAGCAATTGTACATTTCTGTACATATTTATCACTCTATTTATTTTATTAAAACGATGTGCATTTATCTATAGTTCTATTTATCTATTTTGATTGTAATGATGCCTGTCTACTTGTTTTGTTTTGTTGTCTGTCTCCCCCTTCCAGACTATGAGCCCGTTGTTGGGTAGAGATTATTTCTGTTGCCAAATTGTACTTCCCAAGCGCTTAGTACAGTGCTCGATAAATACGATTAAATGAATGAATGGAGAAATGCCCACTTGTTTTTTAACAAAGGAGTTTTTGGAATTTTGGGAGTTTCCTATTCCAACAGGGCTGTGGTGATATTGCAGCAGAAACTCTTGCAAATGTCACCTTGCACCCAAATGAACTGAGAGTAGGTTTTGAATGATTTAAAAAGTTACTTAGCAAAGGAGGTCTGCTTTAATTTAGGAATCCAACTAATGTCTTCACTTTTCTATTAGTAGCTAAAAGAACAGATTGTCCTAAATAATAATAATAACAGTATTTAAGTACTTACTATCTGCCAAGCACTGTTCTAAGTCCTGGGGTAGATTCAAGATCATCAGATCCCACATGGGGCTCATGGTCTGAGTAGGAGGAAAAGCAGGTTTTGAATCCCCATTTTGCAGATGAGGGAATTGAGGCACAGAGAAGTTAAGTGATTTGCCTAAGTTCCCATAGCAGATAGGTGGCAAAACAGCCAAAATAATAGTGTAAAAAACCAGGCACCCTTGAGATTAGCATTTTTTTTAAAGAAACCTGGGGAGATGAAGTAAAGAAATACACTGATTGGATTCCCCGGAACAATCTTAAACTCCCATTGCCTCCAAGGGGCCTTCCCTGACTAAGCCCTCATTTCTCATATCCTTCCTCCTCTCACTGTCAACTGGGAATTTAGCTGTGTAATCCCTGAAGCATCCCAGCCCCACAGCATATATGTCGATACCCTTATACTCTACTATTTCCCCTAACTGTAGTTTATTTCAATGTCTGTCTCCCTCTCTAGACTGTAAGCTCCTAGTGGGCAGGGATCCCATCTTCCAACTCTATTGTACTTTCTCAAGAGCTTAGTATAGTGGTCTGCACCCTATAAGTACTCAATAAATGCCATTGATTGATTGATGATTAATTGTGGAAAAAGACCACTTCATAGAGGTGTGGCTAGTTCTGTCCTTTAAAACAATTCACTCCCAATCAGCCACCCCAGTAAAATTTCAGTTGAAAACCTAGTGACATGTAAAGAAAATATCAGTTATGAAGAAAGCTACCACTAGAGAACGCTGAGGCAACAGCTCACTCCTAGTCAAACACCTATAATCCCACTCGCTCCTGGGACGTCTCAGGACACGACCTCGTGTCAAGGTACTGAGCGAGGGGCGGGGACACAGGTGGGGTTTTAATAGGCCTGTTCATTTTAAGAAGCAGCCTGCTCAGTGAAAAGAGCACGGGCTTGGGAGCCAGAGGTCATGGGTTCGAATCCCAGCTCTGCCACTTGTCAGCTGTGTGACCATGAGCAAGTCACTTAACTTCTCTGGGCCTCAATTCCCTCATCAGTAAAATGGGTATTAAGTCTGTGAACCTCACGTGGGACAACCTGATTACCCTGTATCTACCCCAGCACTTAGAACAGTGCTCTGCACATAGTAAGCGCTTAACAAATACCAACATTATTACTATTATTATAAGCCCACCCCAGCTGACGCATTCAGCTCCTCTTGGCCCTTCCTGACGATGCTCCCAGAGAAGTGAATCTCATTAGTTCTCATGCTGTCAGTTGGGTTCCATTGCTTCTCAATGGTGGTTTAGCAGGAAGATGGGTTCTGATCCCGACTCTGCCACTCGTCTCTTGTATGACCTTGGGTAAGCCACTTCACTTCTCTGTGCCTCAGTTACCTCATTTGTAAAATGGGGATTAAGACTGTGAGCCTCATGTGGGACAACCTAATTACCTCATATCTACCCCAGCGATGAGAACAAGGCTTGGCACATAGTAAGCGCTTAACAAATACCATCAGCATCATCATCATGGCATCCCTCGGTCTCCAACGGTACCCATTCGTCACTCTTAGTCCAGTCCCCAGTGGTCCATTGATAGCTCACCTCCTCCAAAAGGCGTTCCCATACTGAGCTACCCCTTTTCCCTCTGCTCCCTCTGCTCCCTCTCTGCTCTCCCTCCGCCCTCGGCTCCCCTCTCTTCTCCCCTCCCCTTCCCTCCCCTCAGCTAAGCCCCCTTTCCCTCTGCTCCTCCCCTTCCCCCTCCCCTCAGCACTGTGCTCATTTGTATATATTTTTATTACCCTATTTATTTTGGTAATGAGGTATACATCCCCTTGATTCTATTTATTGTGATTTTGTTGTCTTGTTTTTGTCTGTCTGTCTCCCCAGATGGGACTGTGAGCCCGTCATTGGGCAGGGATTGTCTCTATCTGTTGCTGAATTATACATTCCAAGCACTTAGTACAGTGCTCTGCACATAGTAAGTGCTCAGTAAATACTGTTGAATGAATGAATGAATGAATCCACCTACTGGCCCAATACTCCACCTTAGAGCCATGTGTCCTGGGAGTGGGGAACAGGGGCCACCCCCAAAATCCCAAGGTGTTGGGGAAACGAGGGGCAATTACTAATAATTGCCTGATTAATAATTAATAATGTTGGGGGGGGGGTGTAGGAAGGGGGTACAGGTCTTGGGCTGGTGGAGCCAGACAGCCAAGCCGGGTCCCGGGACAGGTAGGGAGAGGGAGTAGGGGGTGCTGTGTACCAACACAGAGGCACCTTCTGAGCCCGGGGAAGATGCTCTGGAGCGGGGGTGGCTCAGGTCTTTGGTGGCACTCATGTGAGAGGGAATGGGGATGAGAGAAGAGAGAGACGGCATCAGCAGGTAGAAGCCCTCTCTTTGCACTGTAAGGACACCTCAGACTGCGGGGGCAACATCATGGCTTGAATCTCCTTCCCCACACTGTGGAGGTCAATGCGGACCCCCGTCTGGAGCCGAGCAGGGGAAGAGGTGGGCCGGGGAAGAAGGGGGGAACTGCCAAGGCAGCCTGGGGACTCCCCATGGCAGCAGAGACTCTATCCACGGGGGGTTCCAAGGTAAAGACAGCCTAGGGCTCATCTCTGTGCCCCGGAACCCGAGCCTGAGGAGGATAAGGGTAACACTCTGTACGTAGGCATTGGCTTCGCACAAGAACATTGTATCTGAGAAGTTAAACGTAGGGTTCACCAGAGGAATGTGATGTGTCATTCCTGAGAGCTGATCATACCTTCTGAGGGCCTCACCCACAGTTTACATAGCACCCTGATATATTGCCTTACACAAAAGCACTAGAGCAGTCCTGCAGACAGTCATATGGGCCCAGAACAGGAAGAGATGTTTATTAATTGATGAGGTGCCTTGAATTAGTGGACAGATAAGGCTTGGAGGCCCAGCTACACACACGTGCTGACAGTCAAATGGTATATAAAGTTGTCGAAAGATTTAGGAAGTTGAGCCTCAGCCTTGAGTCCAGAAATGCTGTAGCTGACACCAGGCCACCCAGACCGGTGTGAGAGCAGAAGGTCTGCTTGAGAATCCGGCACTCCCTCAAGCATAAAGGCTGCTGCTATGGTATTATTCCTCTTTCACATTTACCTCTTCGTGATTTATTCTCCTAACTATTTGTATATGGATTGTCTGCAATTATCCTATCAAATCCCTCTTGCATCCCTGTAGCAGTAATATCACAAAGCCAAATGCTCGCTTAACTCTATTATGCATATTATAGTCTCTGTGTCTCCATCTCACGCGAACAGTACTTAAGAATCCAAGAAACCCAGGATCTTGCAACCCCTATTGCAAGACAAACTCCCTCATCTTTAACTCTGATTAACAAACCCAATCCCATAAATCCCCAAACCCAATACCGTGTGGTTCATACAGTTAAATTCCCTCCCCACTTCCCAAAGAACAAAAGCATGTTCATAAAGCTCAGCGTAGTTTTCCATTTCTGTGCACCCAACCCCCAAATAGCTTCACTAGGTATTGCCAGGGGGTCCCTTTTTCAGTTTTGATACATGGGCAAATTAAGGTTCTCCTGCAACCCCTTGTAACCCACATGCTCCAGGGTCAACCTGACAAATCACCGTGTAGAAACCTTCCCACAACATGATCAGAAATACCCCTCTAACTGGTTGGAGTACATTACCCACTCTCCAGGCTGGAACTGATACGGTGCCGCTGCCAGGAGTCACCTTGGGTTTCATCACGTCTCTGCCTGCTTCGTTTCCTGCTTTTCCAGTGCCGTGGTCTGTTCATGGAAAATGCAGTCCAGCCCCACTGCAAATTCTTCCCACTTTAGTTAGGGTGGGGGCAGAAGTCAGCAATCCCATCTGGCCATCCCCTGTCCTTTAGTATAGAAAGTGCTCCCAGGGGCACTCTTCAAATCCATCGCTCTGGGTACTGCTCACAGTACTCCTTCTCCAGCTGTGCCCTGGACAATTATCCTCTTTCCAAATCTGGGTAGTAGCCATCTCAAGTGTATCTTCCTTCTCTCCATGGTACGAGTTCACCAGTTGTCCTTCCTGAACAGAGCAGAGTGGGAGATTTCTGCAAAGCTCCTTTCATTTCCATTAGGCCATGTGGGCCTCCAAGGGGGGTAAGGAACTCTTTATCTCTGAACACTGGATCGTCTGCCTTGGGTTGAAGGCAGTACTCTGAGGTCTTGGCTATTCTACCAGATGATGATGGGCATTTTGGTTAAAGGTCCATCTTCCACTCTCCCTGGCCCATATGACGATGATCTCCTAGGCAGTCTTCCTTTCTTGTATGGAATCAATTACTAGACAATTACTAGACAATCACTGATTTCCCCACTTTCCCAGTCAGTGGGATCTCACTACTGAAACCCAGTCAGGTTTGCCCTATCAAGTGTTTTCCTCAGGGTGCCCAACAAGGTCATGTGCCAAATTGGCTGGCCAGTTTACCCTCATAATGGATTCTGCCCCCACCCCCAAGAGTAACTTCACCGAGGAGATTGAAATCCCTGTATCGGTAGCCCCTTTCCATGGCTCATGACCAGGTATCATGTGTTACACAGATAGGACGCTGTAGGCAGATCCAGTATCAGTTAATAATTCCCGTTTCTGGTTTTCACCTGCTTCCCTCCCAACTATCCCAATGCCGTCCTGGTTCTTGGAGAAGCTGGGCCAACCCTCTCTCACTCCTTAAGGAATTTGGCCCATAGACTGGCAGGGCTACATTGTTCTCCTCCCTTCTAGTGTTCTTCCCAGATGAGCCCCACAGTCTCCACTGGTACTGTGTTGCACTTCAAAGTTTGTCATTTCTAGCAAAATGATGTACCTCACATGCCCCTTGGGGAAAAACCCAATCCTCAGGTCTCACAGGGTGGCTCAGAGGAAAGAACATGGGTTTAGGAGTCAGAGGTCATGGGTTCTAATCCCAGCTCTGCCACCTGTCAGATGTGTGACCTTGGGTAAGTCATTTAACTTCTCAGTGCCTCAGTTACCTTATCTGTAAAATGGGGATGAAGACTGTGAGCCTCATGTGGGACATCCTGATTACCCTCTATCTACCCCAGCGCTTAGAACAGTGCTTGGCACATAGTAAGTGCTTAACAAATACCAACATTATTATTATTATTATTGTTATAACAGGCCTCTTTTCCCTTCACTGTTGTCTCCAGGTGGGACGCTCAATTCACTTGCAGTGTTTCCATCAGGTCACTTGGTCCTATCAGACATTCTCCCAAGGTCCCTTGGCCACCTGTGACTGAAGCTTGGCAAGTCTGGTTAGTGTATTCTGTAACTCGTGCAACTGGGTTTTCATCTCTGGTGTAACCCCCAACACACTAACCATTGGTTTCTTTTCTGACAGCTAATTTCTCCACCTAGCCCCTGCCTTAGGCAGGTAACTCTGTAATTGTTTTTCTTCCACGAGTCCACTTTGAAACTCCAATTCTCTCCCAAATTCAGGATCAATAAGGTTGCCCCATGCTTCCATGAGGCATTCTCCCCACACTGGTCGATCCAGTGAAAACACCCTTCACTCTTCCGGGCAGGGTGATATCAGCAGATGAGAACTCTCTGCACTGTGGGGACACCTCCCCACACTGCAGTGGAGCTCAACTCAGGCCGTGGTTTGGAGCTGGGGAGGGGAAGGAGCACAGGAGGGGGTTGTCACGGTAGCCCAGGGCCACCCTGCGTCAGCAGAGCCTCTACGCATGAGGTTCCACAGTAAAGGCAGCCCGGGGTTCACCTTTCTGCCCTGGAACCCAAAACTGAGGAGGGCAAGGGGTACAGATAATTTCTCCAATCGCTGTATTACATGCAGTTTTTTGAGGCAGAAGAGAATACCAAAGTTATGAATAGTTCCACGGCTCAGTGTAAATTGCAAACGTGTTGCTAGACTTAATATAAGAACCTAATCTTCAAGTTGGAAACCCATATTTCTGTTTTATAGTTTCAAAATGTAAGGAAATAGCTGTGGATGATTGAAAAGTGAAAATGTTATGGCAGGATGTCACACGTTGCATCAAATCAGAACCCATCTCATTCATAAGAAGTGATAGAATATCCTGAAAGACATCACTAAGTGTCAAAGAATGTTCAGTCAGCACTTCTAAAATGGGGGATTGTGTTCCCGACAAATCTTGCACTCACAAAAAGCCAAGCCGATGTGCTCACCCCATGACCGATAGTTCACCCCTGACCCAAACTGTTTTTCTGACCTTGTTTCAGGCTACCCCTAGGCAGCCCAAGCAGCTGCTCTATGTGTTTCTGAAATTGGGAAACCAAAACCTGGGAGGGCAGAGGAAGTACAGTGAAACAAAGCTTCAGGCAATGTTGAATCCAGGCTGAAAACTGGGAGTCAACTGCTAAGGACAAATCAGCATAGAGCACTGCCCTCAAGAAAGGACTGGTTCTCTTCGAATGGAAACTTCCTCAGGAGTGAGAGACAAGTGGACTAAGGAGAAAATGGCCCCAGCAGTTGTAAACATTAAATGTAGGAAACACCAAGAGACAGTCTTTTTGTGTGAAACAATGCACCTTGGAATGTGGATCCCGCAATGTCCTTTTCAGCTACACATGCATTGAACTTCACTGTCAGTGATGTCTTTTTTGAATACACAAGATGACTCTCTCTCTCTATGTATGTATCTCCCTTCCCCCCTTCTTCTCTCCCTTTCTCTCTCTCTCCTTCTCTCTATACATATCTGCAAATATGCAACATTAGAACCTCCATGTGCTCTGTAATGTATTTATATTAATGTCTCTTTCCCCCACCTCCAGACTGTAAACTCATTGTGGGCATCGAATATGCATATTTATTGTTGCATTGTATTCATTCATTCATTCCCTAGTATTTACTGAGCACTTACTATGTGCAGAGCACTGTACTAAGCGCTTGGAATGTACAATTCGGCAATCCAAGCATTTAATACAGTGCTTTGCACACAGTAAGGGCTCAATAAATACAACTGAATGAACGAATGAATCCTCAACCCACTGAAGAGGTCAGGGATTAGGGGCCTAATCCCCATTCTCAGCATGGCTCAGTGGAAAGACCCCGGGTTTGGGAGTCAGTGGTCATGGGCTTGAATCCCAGCTCTGCCACTTGTCATCTGTGCGACCGTGGGCAAGTCATTTAGCTTCTCTGTGCCTCAGTTACCTCATCTGTAAAATGGGGATTAACTGTGAGCCACATGTGGGACAACCTGATTACCCTGTATCAAGTGGGACAACCTGATTACCCTGTATCAACCCCAGCACTTAGAACAATGTTCTGTACATAGTAAGTGCTTAACAAATACCAACATTATCATTATTATTATTATTATTATTGTTATTATTAGTATTTTCCCCCAAATCCTAGAAAAGTGTCAGAATTTTTTCTTGCAGCCCGTAGATGTAATCAGAAAAGGGCGCAATTCCCCACTTATGGGAGATGTGCTTAGTCGTTGGCCTTGAGTTTTTTTGGTTTTGTTTTGTTTTGTGTGTACGTGTGTGAGTGGGTAGATGAGAGGGAGAAGTGTCCACAAAAGACCAGGAAGCAAAGTATAGCAATAATTCCCCAAATGGTGCCCTAGGGATGTGGAAGAGTCAATATGTGTCTTAGGGACATACCGGAAGCATCTAGATGAATGTTTTCAATTGACACTTTTGTTTACCCTGAGGAAAAGAACCACATTCAAACGCAGAGCTAGCAGTTCAGCTGTACAAAAAATAAACCCTTGAATAGCACTTTGCCGGAATAAAGCAATATTTATAAAGTTACATAATGATAGGTCATCAGCACTGCATCCCCTCAATAGCTGTGACAAGCAGGCCCTCCCATTCATTAGTGTTTTTGCTAATTAATCTTTTGTTCGGAATGAAGAGGAACACAGGATTTTTGGAATTTGATGGCATCAAAGTAATAACTATGGTGCTTGCTCAGCATTTATCATGTGCCAAACACTGTACTAAGCCCTGGGGTAGATGCATGACAATCACTTTGGACACGGTCTAATGGGGCTTAAAGTCTGAGAAGGAGGGAGAACGAATACTGAGTCCTCATTTTGCATCTCTTGCCGCATTTATATCTACTTTATCTTTTTGGTTTTGCTGTCCTTCTCCATCCCTTACCCTTTCAAAGGTTTTTATAGTTCTTCAGTGAGGGAGAGTTGATGTCTCAGTACAAGCCACCATGAATATTGGAAAAACATCTCAATCCCCTGCCCCTCCGATGAAGAGATTCTGATCCCTGCACAAAACCTCTAGGAGAGTAGGCAGAGCAGAAATAAGTGTTAACATAAATAAGTGTTGTGTGGCTAAGGTGATTATCCAAGGGAGCTGTGCCTAAGTGCATAGGAGGGAAACATGGAGGGGAAATAGGATAGGGGTTTGAGAGCTTAGTAAGGGAAGGCTTCCCAGAGGAGATATTTTTGTAGAGCTTTGAAGATGGAAAGAGTGATGTTCTATCAGATATGAAGAGGGAAGGAGTTCCAGTCGGGAGAGAGGTAACGAGGGAAGGGGTTGAGTTACAGTGTCTAGGTTGGTATTAGAGGAGCCAACTGTGTAGGCTGGGAAATAAGCAAGGTAAGGTAGGAGGAGGCGAGTTGTTCAAGTGTCTTATAATCGATAATGAAGTGGGTCTGTTTGATGAGGAAGTTTTTACAGGTATCTGATATCAGATTTTCCTTCATAGTTACTGGGGTGAGGGAAGGGAAGAGTGTAAAGGGAATGTGTCCTTCCCCTGACTTTCCTATCACTATACCACCATCCTTCTTGTCGCACAAGCAGGCATTAACCTTGACTCTTTCATTCAACACAAAGATTCAGTCCATCACCAAATCCCATCAGTTTCAGTTTCACAACATGGCTAAGACCCACCTTTTCCTCTCCATCCAAACTGCTACCACGGTAATACAATCACTTATCCCAACCTGTCTTGATTACTCTATCAGCCTCCTGTCTCTCTCCAGTCCTGTCCATACTCCACTCTGCTGTCCGGATCATTTTTCTACAGAATCGTTTAGGACGTATTTTCCCCCTCCTCGAGAAACTCCAGTGGTTGCCCATCCACCTCCTCATCAAGCATAACTCTCCACCATTGGCTTTAAAGCACTCAATCACCTTGACCCTTCCTTCCTCGTCCCCCTACTCTCCTACTACAACACAGCCCTCACACTTAGCTCCTCTAATGCTGACTTTCTCATTTTACCTCCATCTTCGTCTATCTCGCCACTGACCCCTCACCCACTTCCTCCCTCTGGCCTGGAATGCCCTTCCTCTTCAAATGTGAAAGACAATTACTCTCTCCAACTTTCAGAGCCTTACTGAAGGCACATCTCCTCCAAGAGGCCTTAGCCCCCCTTTCCTCATCTTCGATTCCCTTCTGTGTCACTCTGACTTATTCCCTTTATTCATCCGCCCATCCCAGCCCTTCAGCATTTATTTACATTTCTGTAATTTATTTTTATATATTAATGTCTGTCTCCCCCTCTAGACTATAAGCTTATTATAGGCAGGGAATGTGTCTGTTTATTGTTGTACTGTCCAAAGTGCTTAGTACAGTGATCTGGACACAATAAGGGCTCAATAAATGATTGAATGAATGAATGAACGAATGAGGGTAACATGGTTCTTATTCCCATCATTCATGCTCAGTGAAATCGAAAGGATATTTTCCTGACTTCATTTTTCTCCTAGATGCAGCTTCTTCTTGTCTTCAGTTTACTAATCCTGTCCCTGGTTTATGCACTTTATTATCTCTTTACTACTCTGGTTCTCATCCCACTTTCTGTCACTTCTCTTTCTCTTGAGGACTCACAAGCAGATTTTGTATTTGATGTCCAAAAAAGCAGCATGGCCTAGTGGAAGGAGCATCGGCCTGGGAGTCAGAGGACCTGGGGTCTGATCCCAGCTCTGCTACTTATCTGCTGTGAGACCTAGGGCAAGTCCTTTAACTTCTCTGTGCCTCAGTTATCTCATCTGTAAAATGGGGCTGAATCATTCATAATTATTGAGTGTTTGCTGTGTGCAGACCACTGTACTAAGGGCTTAAGAATAAGCTATTTAGACTGTGAGCCCCATATAGGTCAGATTATGTCCAACGTGATTATCTATCCCACTACTTAGTACAATGCTTGACAACACAGCAAGCCCTTAACAAATACCATAAAAAATGACATTCCAGCTAAAGATTAGTGCAGTTCCTCTCTATATGAGTTGATAGACAGATCTCCATTGGATGAATCCGTACCACTTTTGAATTATGAGAATTATTTCCTGAGCATCTTAAAATGCTTGAAGACAGGTACCGTGGCTCCCAAATGTCCAGTATGGTGCTCTGTACCACATCCCGTATGTGTTCAAAAAATACTGATGTTGAGAATGAGCTTGGTGATGACATCCTGAAACTCTCAGGAACATTAATACAGTGTTAATACAACTACAAAATGAATCTGTGAAAAGTCATTACGTGAAGTAGTTGCCTTTTCAAGCTACCTTTGCTATTGTTTGGAATAACTATACGGGACAAATAGTATATTTCCATATATGACTACATTATTACCTTTTGTACTAGACTAACATAATATAAATATTCAACTATGATAAAGCACCCAGGTCTAAAATTAATGTCCTCTCTGATAAAGCATGACATTATTTTGAGTCTATAGTAGGCAAAGAGGAAAATGTAGCTATAGCACAACATGGAAGATGTAGGTTAATATATGGGGAAACATTCCAGTTATTATAAAACCGAGACAACGGAAATAGTCGTCGTTTCTGGAGTAGATCAAGGGGCTAATTATGATGCTGATGAAGACAATGGCGGGAATGATGGTGTCTCCTGTTGACAAGAATTTTCAAGCCTTGATCCTGAGATTCAGGACCAAGAAGTCAAGAAAAATGATTGTAATAATAGAGGTTTGTGCTGCTTCTCTGCACTCGCACCCCCTCACCCCTGCCAGCCTGTTTTTCATTGCATAGCAGTGGAGTCCAATATGAAGTGCTCATCAAATCGCTTTTCTCATTTTCCACCCAGGATCTATATATGGTCAAAATGGCTGCCACCTAGAGCTGAAAGTGTTGCCTTGGTAACTGCTGTGGTCTTCCATACCCACATTAGCTGGTTATTTTCTAAGTTCCTTCTGGTCTGGCTAATTTGAGGAGTGGTTTAGGTGGTTCTTCTGTCAGAAGCCACTCCCTCTGATGGCACCCCCAACTGTGAGCATGTTGCTGGGCAGGGATTGTCCCTCTCTGTTGCCCAATTGTACATTCCAAGCGCTTAATGCAGTGCTCTGCACACAGTAAGTGCTTGATAAATATGATGAATGCATGAATGAATTTGTAGAACGTAGTTCTCCTACTTCCCAGGGCAGTGCTGGTGAGGCATATTTAGTAGGATAGAGCATTAAACTTTTCCTTTCATTGTCATATTTGATTTTTCCAAATCCAATCTACTATGCCCTAGTCCTCTTCTACCTCTTTGCTGCCGTTGATTTGCTGGACCGTTTTCTTCTCATATGAATATATTTAACCTGCTATTTTTAATGGTGTTTATTAAGCATTTTACTAAGTGCTGGGGTAGATACAAGCCAATCAAGTTGGACACAGTCTATATCCCATTTGGGGCTCATTGTCTTAGTACCCCTTTCCAAATGAGGTAACCAAGGATGAGAGAAGTTAAATGACTTGTCCAAGGCCACGTACGTAGCAGACAAGTGGTGGGGCAGGGATTAAAACACAGGTCCTCTGACTCCCAAGTCTGTGCTTTTTCCACTAGGACACATTCGTTCTTGCTGCAACTGTGTTTTTCTAACACAGTTCTCAATCTCCATTGCTTGTTTTCCCTCTGCCTCCCACTGTGTAACTCTGGGCCATCTCAAGGCCCTATTCTGGGTCCCCTTCCCTTCTCACTGCAAATTTATTCCCTCTGGTAGCTCATCTACTTCCACGGCTTCAACAACCACGTGGTTGACTTCTAAATCGATCGTGCTAACTCTTACCTGTGTCCTTCTCTTCAATTTCACATTACCCCTGCCTCCAGGACATCCACCTCAAGCTGAGCATGTCCAAAACTGAACTCATCTTCCCTCCCAAATCCTCTCCTTTACCCAACTTTCCCATCGGAGTGAAAATTGACTGTCATCTGCTACTGTTCAGTGACTTCTTCCCCACTTCTTTCAAACAAGTTCATGTATCCATCCTCTCTCCAAACACCCCCCTGACTCCACGGCTTCCTCCACTTATCACTCCATTTCTCTTCTATCATTCTCTCCAAGCTCCTTGAGTGAGTTGTCTTTTCCCACTGCCTCCACTTCCTCTCCTCCAATTCTCTCCTTCACCCTCTCCTTCACTCCACTGAAACTTCCCTTTCAAAGGTCACTGATTATCTCCTTCTTGCCAAATCAACTTCCATCCTAAGTCTTGAGCTTTCAGCTGCCTTTGACACTTTGGACCATCTTGTTTCAAAGTGAACTGGGCATCTGCCATCTCTTTGCCATCACTGCCCAAGCAAGTAAGATGAAACTTGGAAGCGTGGCTGTGACACCTCACACATGACTGGACATTCTAGCCAGGAAAGCAGAAGAAGACATCCCTTGCTTCCATGCCAACCAGATAAGGTATGGAGGAGCAGGGGGAGGGAGTAGGGGACAGAGATTGGAAACTGGAAGCCTGAACAGCCCGGAAGAATGGGTAATAAACACCAGCTGCCTCTGATATTCTGAGCAGCAGATGGAGACTTGCAGCAGTCCGCTGCTTGTCTCCCCTGCCCAGAGAATGCTCTGTCACTGAAACCAGTGCACTAAATAAGGAACTGTGGGACAGGTGAGTGTCCTGCTGCACGATAGTGGAGCTGGTAGCTAGGTGCTTCTCCATGTAACCACATAAGTGCATTCCTCCCCAGAGGATTTTTGCCACTTGCGTTTTGCCACGTGTGAGTAACTAAGTGCATTCCTTCCTAGAGAAAAGCATTTTCTGAGGCAGAAGCTAGGTGCTTCACCACATGTGAGTAACTAAATAAATGTATTCCTCCTAGGAGAGAAGCCTTCCATTTGAGTGAATGCAGAACATTGTGGGACACGGGTTGCCAAACTAAAAATAAGTGTATTCCTTCCAAGAGGGAAGTTCAATTTGTCATGTGCTAATAACTAAATAAGTGTAATGTCTCCCAGAGGGAGGTGAAATTTGCCACATGGAATAAATTTTGTATGGTTCAGTCTTTCTGACTCTGGTCTCTTACTCTTGTGGTGCTGATCCTTGAACCTATCCCCACTATGTATTTTAATATCTCCCAAGCACTTAGTACAGTGATCTCCAAAGGGTAAACTTTATGCTCAATAAATATGATTGATTTCTCCCCCTCTCTATTGTAAGCTTGTTGTGGGTAGGTAACGTATGTACCAACTCTTTTGTATAAGAAGCAGCATGGCATTGATAGAGCAGGGCCTGGGAGTCAGTAGATCAAGGGTTCTTATCCCACTTGTCTGCTGTGTGACCGTGGGCAAGTCACTTCACTTCTCTGGGCCTCAGTTACTCCATCTGTAAAATGGGGATTGAGACTGTGAGCCCCACATGGGACAGGGACTACATCCAATCCGATTTACTTGTATCTACCCTAGTGCTTAGTACGGTGCCTGGCACATACTAAGCGCTTAATAAATACCATAATAATATTAATAGTTATTATTGTTTTGCATTGCATTTCCCTAGCAATTAGAATGGTGATCTGCACACAGTAACTACTCAGTGACTCTCATTGATGGATTGATTGTTTCCATCTCTCAATTTTACAACCTTGGGATTATCCTTAACTCCTCCCTTTCTTTCAGTACCCTTATTCAGTCTGTCACCAATTAATGTTGGTTCTTCTGCCATAGTATTCCTGGTCTGAATATAGGTCCAGAATTTTCACCCCTTCCTTTCCATCCAAACAGCAGCCACATCAGGCCTGACACTTGTAGTATCCCAGCCTGACTACTGCAACAGCCTCCCTGCTGATCTCCCTGCTTCCAGTTTTTTCCTTTTGTTGCTGTTTCATTTTCCTAAAATGCCCTTCTGCAATTCATCTCACCTCTCACAAAACTCTAGTAGTTGCCAATTACTCTTTGTATTAAAAAATCCTGACCATTGGCTTTCAAGAACTCAATCAGCTCTCTCTGTAATAATATTAATAATAATTATGGTATTTCTTAAGTGCTTACCGTGTGCTAGGAACTGTATTAAGCGCTGGGATGGATACAAGCAAATCAGGTTGGACACAGTCCTTCTCCCACATGGGGTGCCCAGTCATAATCCCCATTTTATAGATGAAGTAACTGAGGCCCAGAGAAGTGAAGTGACTTGCCCAAGGCCACACAGCAGACAAGTGGTGGAACCGGGATTAGAACACACAATCTTCTGACTCCCAGCCCTGTGGTCTATCCATTACGCCACCTTGTTTCTTTCTTCTCCCTCTACTCCAGCTTGCACTCTTTTGTTCTCCTCGGATGAAATTATTCACTGTGACTCAGCCTCATTTCTCCAGCCACCAACCTCTTGCTCATGACCTTTCCCCTGCCTGCTCCTCCCTACCCTGTTATATTCATCAAGCCACAACTCCTGAAACAATACCTCCTCCAGGACACCCTTGCCAATTAATCTCTATTTTAATAATAATAATAATAATGTTGGTATCTGTTAAGCGCTTACTATGTGCCGAGCACTGTTCTAAGCGCTGGGGTAGACATAGGGGAATCAGGTTGTCCCACGTGGGGCTCACAGTCTTAATCCCCATTTTACAGATGAGGGAACTGAGGCACAGAGAAGTTAAGTGACTTGCCCACAGTCACACAGCCGACAAGTGGCAGAGCTGGGATTCGAACTCATGACCCCTGACTCCAAAGCCCGTGCTCTTTCCACTGCGCCACGCTGCTTCTCTATTCTATTTTACCCATTTTATACCCCTCCAACTGCCAGTTCAACCCTCTGTACAAACTAATCACTTAAATAATCACTTCCCTTTCCCATAACCTTAGGTACATATGTTTTTACTCTATTACTTCCTCCAATCTGTAATTTATTTAGGTGTTTGTTTCCCTGACTATATTGTAAGCCACCCGAGGATAGGGATCACACTTACTAATTCTTCTGTACTCTTCCAAGCTTTTAGATCAGGACTCTAAATACGGTAAGCATTCCATAAATACAATCAATTAATTGATTGAGCGATTCATTCATTCAATCAATCAGTATGGGTTATATAATCCGAACCTTAGTGGAAAACAAGAAGGTAATGAAATGGGCTGATTTTGAGATGTGTTCAATTTTGTTCCCAATATCTCACAAAGTTCTGGCAACAATCAGCTGCTGGGAAGCTATTACATGAAATGGCACTTTAAGAATAGTGAAAACGTGTGTTGCATTTAGATTACACCATAAAAATCCAAGTGCAGGAAAGCGTGGCAGAAGGTGGAAAGAATTTTACCATTAACCCAGGTCCTCTACTCTAACAACAAATTGTAGACTCATGGGACATAAATGGCTATGTTCAGCTCAATCCAAGTCTGAATTAATATGTTCTTAGAGAACAGTCTCCCAACCATTAATTCAATAGAGTGCCCAAGGACAGAGGAGAAACAGGGAAAAAACAGGAAAAGAAAGTCTTGTAATTTAAGCACTAGTGGAAGAAAGCAATGTTATGAAACTCTTTCAAATACATTAGAGTTTTGAAAGGAAAATCTTTTGAAGGAGCTCTCTGTATATGAATTTTCTACTTGATGTGTATTCATTTTGTAATTACAGAGGAGGAATATTGCTAAGTGCTGAACACAATGAGGCTTGAAAGAGAATAACAAAGTGCTTTGAGATCTTCAGATGAATTGCACAACTGAACCTCCTTGTTTATTAGTTGAGATTTCAGGCAGTTTCTGCATTTATTTAAGTTCTCAATGCTAGCAGTTGATCATTAATATAAATCAATAATAATAATATGTTAAGTACTTACTATGTGTCAAGCACTGTGCTAAACATTGGGGTAGATAATCGGGTGCTGCGTGGGGTTCACAATCTTAATTAGGAGGGAGCACAGGTATTGAATCCCCATTTTCAAATGAGGGAACTGAGGCATAGAGAAGTTAAGTAACTTATCCAAGGTCACACAGCAGATGAGCAGTGGAGCTAGGATTAGAACTCAGGTCTTCTGACTTCCAAGCCCAAGCTTTTCCACTAGGCATTCTGAATATTAGTCAAGCCCTGGGCTGACAACTAGTGACTTGGTTACTCTCCAGGGCTGGTCAAATTAGAGTCTAAGGTGCCAATCCTAACCCTTTCACCCATTACTGTCAGAATGAAACAGGACTCTGTGGTAGATGCAGCTCTGTTGAATGTATTCTCTGCTACCGTGGATGAGAAATCTGGATGCCACAAAGCCAAAGTTTGTTTTCAATCCACCAGGGAACTTTCTCCAGCTACACTGATCATCCAAACTATGTGAGGGAATGATTCAAGAATTGCCCTGTGCTGATGTACCCAGGAAGATATGCAAATAATTAAGAATAGTTTGGTTGATTCACGTAGTGCCATGGACTGACATTAAGTTGGAAGAAAAACCCAAATTATGTATTATCGTTTGTTGGGGGCAATTGAGGAGTAAGGATTTTGGGAGACTGAGGAGCATAGCAGGGGGAAGCATCGTAGCCTAAGTAACCTGATGGAAAGAGCACAGGCCTGGAGTCAGAGGATCTGGTTTCTAATCCTGGTTCCACCAATTGCCTGCTGTCTGACCTTGGGCAAGTCACTTAACTTCTCTGTGCCTCAGTTTTCTTAACCGTACCTGTTCTCCCTTCTACTTACCTGTGAATCCCATGTGGACATAGACGGTATCTGGTCTAATTAACTTTTATCTACCCCAGCACTTAGGACAGGGTTGACATATAGTCAGTTATGTAATTATACATTACGTGATTATTATAGAGGTTTGAGGGGTCAATAACCACAAGGGACAGAATGGAATACTAAGGAAAGAACAACTGGAGATTGCCTTCAAGACCAGCAGAAGCAGGTTGAAGGGAAAGATTGCTGGAAATTGTCTTTAAATATAACAGAGGAAGCTTATGTTTAGTAAGGAGCAGCATGGCCTAGTGGGTGGAGCACAAGACTGGGAGTCAGGAGGACTTGGGTTCTAATCCCGGCTCTGCCACTTGCGTGCTGTGTGATCTTGAGCAAGTCACATATCTTCTCTGTGCTTCAGTTCCCTCATCAGTAAAATGGTGATTAAGACTTTGAGCCCTAAGTGGGACAGGGACTGTGTCCATCCTGTTTAACCTTGTATTGACCCCAGTGTTTAGAACAGTACTTGACTCATGGTAAACGCTTAATAAATATTATTATTATTGTTGCTATTATTAAACAGAAATGCTGAAATGATGAAGACAGGAAATAGTGTAGAAGAAGGGGGACTCCCTCTATAACCATAATGATGACACTTCATATCCAAGATGGAACAGAATACCCAAAAGGTGACCTTGGAGAACAGAGGCACTCAACCCAATACAGGGGTAATCTGTATTTCTCAAAGAATATCAATTTGGACAGTGGAGATCTGCAAGTTAAAGTTAATGTACTGTATGACCCTTCAGAAAATCCCCAAGACTTCTTGGAAGAGGCCTGGAATCCTGTCATCTTTCCACCTTGTTCCCAATCCTGAATTCATAGACAACCTTACCCCCCTCTTATGGCTTCCTCCCCATCTTAAGCTTGAGGCTGGCAGTAAGAATTGATTGAGTAGCCACAAAACCAGACTGAGTGCCCAGTTTTCAGTGTAATACTGAATGTTCCAGATCATTCATTCATTCATTGAATTGTATTTATTGAGCATTTACTGTATGCAGAGCACTGTACTAAGCTCTTGGAAAATACAATTCATAACAAATTGAGACAATCCCTGCCCACAGTGGGTTCACAGACTAGAAGTGGGGAGAGAGGCATCAAAACAAGTAAATAGGCATCAATAGCATCAATATAGATAAATAGGATTATAGATGTTTACATATCATTAATATAAAGGAAAAGAATTATAAATATGTACATATATACAAAAGTGCTGTTGCTGAGGTATAGAGCAAAGGGAGTGAGTTGGGAGGATGGGGAAGGGAGGGGGCGCAGAGGAAAAGGGGGGCTTAGTCTGGGAAGGCCTCCTGGAGGAGGCAAGCCTTCAGTAGGGCTTTGAAGAGGGGAAGCGTGATTGTTTGGCGGATTTGAGGATGGAAGGAATTCCAGGCCAGAGGTAGGACGTGGGCCAGGGGTTGATGGTGGGACAGGTGAGAACGAGGCACAGTGAGAAGGTTAGCACCAGAGGAGCAGAGTATGGGGGCTGGGCAGTAGAAGGAGAGAAGGGAGGTGAGGAAAGAAGGGGCAAGGTGGTGGAGAGCTTTAAAGACAATAGTGAGGAGTTTTTGCTTGATATGGAGGTTGATAGGTGACCACCACTGGAGATTTTTGAGGAGAGGGGTGACATGCGCAGAATATTTCTGTAGAAAGATAATCCGGGCAGCAGAGTGAAGTATAGACTGAGGTGGGGAGGGACAGGAGAGGTTGGAAGATCAGAAAGGATACTGATGCAATAATCCAATTGGGATAGACTGAGTGATTTTTCTAACATGGTAAGATCCACTGGGGAGGTGGACCCACCTGCCTTCCTGTACAACTACCCTGAGCACAGATCATCTAGTCATCCATCTGGAGATTTCTGGCAAAGGAGGACATGTTCCAACAGAATTTAATTCGATTACATGGGAATTGAGTTTTCCCATATGTTGTGAAGTCTGTAAATGCTTTTGTTGTTTGAAAACTCTGTAAAAACCTACAGTTCTGTGCTGCATTAAAGGGGAGACCGATAGGAATAGTCAGTTGGAAATTCCAATAAACCAGAAGCAATGAGCCCCTGTGTATTTCTTGCTACCACCGAACCCCTCATTGGCAACGTAGCTGGTTCTGGCAAGGAATCTCTCTGGCTGATTGTTGGAAACATAAGCATATTTATTTACTCACCATGGGGTGGGCAACTGGTCTGCTCTGAGATCAACTGGCAATTTCCTCCTCCCCTCCCACCTAATAGAAGCCCGTTACTGCTCTTCCCCATTCCCTGTCTAGCAGGCAGAGTAGCCCACTGGTAAGCCCCTTTCTTTTGCCCTTCCCTGTACCTCAAACCCATTTTTCTCCCCCAGTGAGCATAAATGGTATGAGTTCTAGTTGATTATATAAATATTCAACATTAGGCTCTGGATTTAAGTCTGCATTAAGATATACTAAAGCAGCTTGTGTTTTGCTGCTCTGTTTTCAGTATCTGAAAAAGCCAAACTGCATCTCCTCTTTACTCCAGATCCTCAGTGTTTTCCCATTCTCTACTTTGGGTTCAGCTGGGGCACCCCCAAGTCTTTAATACTGCCCAGCCCTCTGACACCTTCCCTTCTTACTGCACTCCTTCAGTGCTGCTCTCTGAAGTCCAGCCTGGGCCTGCTTCAAGGATGGGGTTCTGAACCAGAGAATGGCAGGAGGTGGGCTTCATGGAAGGCTCTCCACAAGGCTCGCTGCTCCCTGGGTAGGCTGGGTAAACTTCCAGAAATACAGGGACATTAAAAGGAAGTTAGGATCGTGAGGACACTTTAATTGGTTTGAGGAGAGTTTGGATACACTTAAGGATCCTAGCAAGAGTTTGAGGATGTTTGGATGGTCGATCCGGACCCCAGAGATGGGTGGGCGCAGGATGGTCACCCTGATATGGTCCGTCCAAGTGTTTGCTTCCACTGTCGAAGACAGACTCCTAGTTGACACAGATTATTAGTCTGACCTATATTCTGGCTTTATAACATTCAATTTCAACCCTCTGAGAAGCTGAAGTTTGAGCTGACCTGCAAATCAAAACAATTTAATAGGCTCATGCCTATTAAATCTACATGAAGGACAGTTACTCTTGATCTCTCTGTGCCTGACAAACTATATATATATCACACTCTAATAAAACTCAGGGAAAAAGCTCCTTTTTCCTGTAAATCTCTGAATGGCTTCCTGAACATTTCACTTTAGGAAGCCCTGTAGTTTTCCCGGGCTTTCATTTTGCACTTAAACTTTAGCCAAACACAAATCTTTCATTTAAGGGTTTACAAGTTCTGACATATTCTAGCAAGCCAGTTTATGCCTAAATTCTAAGGTTATATTCCCGAACCACTGATTTCTTATTGTTTACAAGGAAAGCCGTTCTGTCTGAATGTGCCTGAATTTAGTGCAATTCGAATGCTTCATCATCCATCAATGTGAAAGATTTAAGGATTGTTGCAGCCACAAGGGGTTTAAGCTTTACAGTTCTACACCCATCACTTGTTCGTGTGCTCAAAACTCATTTTGCAAAGCTACCGAGTTCTCCCAAAGTGGTACCAAACCATCAAGACGGCTCAACATCGGGCTGCTGGAATCTGCAAGGCTCAACGCCAAGACCTTTCTGTTGCAGTCACTGAACTTCCCAAATCACTTGAATCATGAATGAGATTAGGTCTGTGGCAACCCCTAAGCAAATTAGGCTACTCTGAGAAGTTCACCAACACCTTTAAGCTACTTCCCAGCGTCTCTTCATTTGAGTAAGAGATGAAGGTGCCCTGCCTGACCATTTCCCCCTCACCATCGGAATGAAGCTAGTCTGTGCATTTGGTCCTGTGCCACTGAGCCTACTCCAGGTCACCATGTTTGAGGATAATAATAATGATGATGGTGTTTGTTAAGCGCTTATTATGTACCAAGCACTGTTCTAAGTGCTGGGGTAGATATGAGGAAATCAGGTTGTCCCATGTGGGGCTCACAGTCTCAATCACCATTTTACAGATGAGGTAACTGAGGCACAGAGAAGTTAAGTGACTTTGCCCAACATCACACAGCTGATAAATGGCAGAGGCTGAATTAGACTCTGACTCCCAAGCTTGTGCTCTTTCCACTAAGCCAGTTGCAAAGAAAGACCTGGAAACTGGAGTCCTTATCCACTGGGAAACTTTTCCAACTCAACAGGCTGTTTCAGCAAGGTCTCTGAGACAGTTGTCCAGGAAATTGTATTTGTTAATGAGTGAACTGGAGGTCCATACACAGGAAGACATGCAGATCACTGATAATCTCTTTCCAGTCAGCACAGGGATGTGGACTGAAAATAAGCTTAGGCAAGCTTCAAGATGAAGTTGTGTACCAGTCTGGATCAGGAAACCCTGCACTGAACCAAAGATGTTTTCTGGCAAAATGGAACTTAAGAGGGTAGGGATGGTGGACAGGGTCAGTTATGTCCCCACCCTCTGCCCTACAACACTTATGTACCCATCCACAATTTCTTTTAATTTCTCTTGCCCACTCTAGACTGCAAGCTTCCTGTGGGCAGGTAATTTGTCTACCAACTCGGATTATTGTACTCCCCCAAACACTTAGTACAGAGTTCTGCACCAGCAAAGCGTTTAGTAAATATGATGAATTGATTGATTGAATGCTAGACCAAAATACATGGATAGACCAAGTAATAGAAAGCAGAAAAGAAGAGTTTGTCTTTGGGGATTTGTACAAACAGTGTCTGACTGCAATGGGTCATCAAGCTCTACACTAAAGTGAAGATTCATAAAGTTGCAGAATTATTTCAGACCCCTGGGGCTGCTCTAACATCAGCAAAAGAACGACTAACCAGTTTTGGTAGTGAGGAATAAACACCCATTCATTCATTCATTCATTCATTCATTCAATTGTATTTATTAAGCACTTACCATGTGCAGAGCACCATACTAAGTACTTGGGACAGTACAGTATAACAATAAACAGACATATTCCCTGTCCACAAGCTTACATTCTAGACGGGGAGACAGGCATTAATATACACAAATAAATGTAAATCTAGATGGGGATGAATGAAGAGAGCAAGTCAGGGCAACACAGAGGGGAGAGGGAGAAGAGGAAAGAGGGGTTTAGTCAGGAAAGGCCTCTTGGAGAAGATGTCCCTTCAGTTAGGCTTTGAAGAGGGGGAGAGTAATTGTCTGTTGGATTTGAGGAGGGAGGGAATTCCAGGCCAGAAGGAGGACGTGGGCCAGGGGTCTGTGGCACAATAGACGAGATTGAGGTACAGTGAGAAGGTTAACATTAGTATTAGCTTAAAGTTTATTTCAAGAATGGCATCTATGTCTATAGCTCTTCTACAGACCTACTCCTTTCCACACAGAATACACCTTCATTCCTTAGATTGTTGTCCGTGCTTCATTTATTTTAAAAGCCAAACAACTTTCTATACAAATCTGTGGTAAGATTCACCCCAATTCTACTTGCCTCCACAATCCACTGATTACCAGAAGAGATCACCTCAATCTTCCCTTTTTCATGGGCTCATTCATTCATTCATTCATTCAATAGTATTTATTGAGCACTTACTATGTGCAGAGCACTGTACTAAGCTCTTGGAATGTACAATTCGGCAACAGATAGAGACAATCCCTGCCCAGTGACAGGCTCACAGTCTAAACGGGGGAGACAGACAGCAGAGCAAAACAGAACAAAACAAAAAGACAACATTATCAAGATAAATAGAATCAAGGGGATGTACATCTCATTAACAAAATAAATAAGGTAATAAATAATATATATAAATGAGCACAGTGCTGAGGGGAGGGGAAGGGTGGAGGGGGAAGAGCAGAGGGTGGGGGAGGGGGTGCAGAGAGAAAGGGGGCTCAGCTGAGGGGAGGTAAAGGGGGAAGGGGGAGGAGCAGAGGGTGGAGGGGGAGCAGAGGGAGAAGGGGGGAGCTCAGTCTGGGAAGGCCTCTTGGAGGAGGTGAGCTCTCAGTAGGGCTTTGAAGAGGGGAAGAGAGTTAGTTTGGCAGACGTGAGGAGGGAAGACATTCCAGGACAGCGGTAGGATGTGGGCCAGGGGCCGACAGCGGGACAGGCGTGAATGGGGGACAGTGAGGAGGTGAGTGACAGAGGAGCAGAGTGTATGGGGTGGGCAGTAGAAAGAGAGAAGGGAGGTGAGGTAGGAGGGGGCAAGGTGATGGAGAGCTTTGAAGCCAAGAGTGAGGAGTTTTTGTTTCATGCAGAGATTGATAGGTTGTTAGGTTGATAGGTTCTTATATCCTAACTAGTATATTGGCCCGCAAGTGTCCGGAAGCAATGAAGCCAGGTGTACTTCCTGCTACCAACGAAGCTCGCCATTGGCAACATAGTGCTTTTGGCAAGGAATTACTCTGGTTATTTTTTGACACGTCAGGGGTATTTGTTTACTCCCCATGAGTCTGGCAAACTGGTCTCTTCTCCGATCAAGTGGCAATTTCCTCCTCCCCTCTCAACCAACAGCATCCCATTACTTGCTCTCCCCACTTTCTGTCTACCGGGCAGGGGTTAACCAACCATGGCCTCTCTGTTGAGAAGACCTATATCGAGGAACACCGAGCAAAGAGCAGAGACATTCTGGTCCAGTGATCCACTAAGTGTTGATATGGGCCAGGGCACAGTTGCAGGAGATGGATGGGCCTAAGAATTCTGATTTATACAAACTCTTAAGGGATAATTTATATTTCTCAAGTAATGTAAATTTGGAGAAACTGCAGCAAGTTATGTCCCTGCAGTAAATTCCCTGGGAAGCAGTGTGGCCCAGTAGAAGGAATACGGGTTTGGGAGTCAGAGGACCTGAGTCCTAATCCCAGGTCTACCATTTGCTTGCCATGTAACCTTGGGCAGGGGATTTAACTTGGCTTTGCCTTAGTTTCCTCAACTGTAAATGGGGGATCAATGGGACAGGGACTGTGTCCAACCTGATTACTTTGCATCAATCCCAGCGCTTACATCATAAGGCTTAACAAATACCATAAAAAAAGCCCGTCTGGGAAGAAGCACGGAATTCTGCAGAACTGCCTGCCCCCTTCTGTATCCATAGGCAACTATGCCCCTTTCAGTGATTCCTCCCTAATTGGCTTGACTGAGTTTGTGGATAAGAATTGATTGGGTAACCACCAAATCAGGATGAGTTTCCAGTTTGCAGGATCCTTCTTCCTGAATGACTCAGATCCACTGGATAGGTTGGCCACTTGCATTGCCTCACAACTACTTTGGACATGGAAGACCATATGAACATCCTATAGGGAGAATTCTAGCAAAGGAGGACATGTTCCCAGAGAGTTTATTTCTCCCTGAGAAAAATTAATTATTCCATCTGTAGGGAGGTTATGAAGTAATCTC
Source organism: Ornithorhynchus anatinus (assembly GCF_004115215.2). NCBI lineage: Eukaryota > Metazoa > Chordata > Mammalia > Monotremata > Ornithorhynchidae > Ornithorhynchus > Ornithorhynchus anatinus. The sequence goes on from NC_041734.1 coordinate 22,692,243, forward strand.
GGCATCTGTGGGGAGCATGAAGAAAACAGTTCACTCTATTCGATGTTAAGACCTTCTTCTCCTCAGCAAAGGCAGTGGAAGACTATGGAGGTTGAGGAATAAAAGCCCAACATAAGGAAAGAAATGACAGCATAGACTAGGTGGAGCATTATTGGTTATCCTTTGCCAGGGATGCTGTTTCAGAAAAATGCATGGGAACTCTATTATCATCCCTTCTTCATTAACACTAAATGAAACAATGGCAAATATTTAAAATTCATCGCTTACCAGAAACTGACTTCAGCCAGGTAAACTGGCACCCCATTAAATGTCAGATAATTATCCGAGACATGTATAAAGCACAAAGAATGGATGAGAGCATGATACACAAATACCTGCATTTAGGTGACCTGGAAGAGGGCTCATAAAAGTCTGAAGGCCAGAATACAGGTTTTTACAGAATACAGAAATATAAATACAGAATACCTGTAGGTGATGAAGCACAGTTTCAAAAGGGGTGACACTGTAATGGACTCTTGGGAGACCCTCTGCAGCAGACAGGTCATCCTGGCTAGCAGCACTGGGAGAAAGAAGGATTATTCGCCTTGAGGAAAAGCTTCATTAAGATCAAGAGGCAGACCGGAAAATAGATGCAGGCCCTGAAAATGGCAAGCACAACTTAGCAGCGAGGAGCTATCTCTACTGACATCCACTGGAGACTCAATGTTGATTTCCTCTTAGTTTTCTAGCCACACCTGCATGAGTGGATAGGATTTCACCATCAGTAGTTGCGATTGTGAAGAAAAATGAAATAGTTACCTATTTTCACTTTCAGGAAAGTGGGTTAGATTGTTTAATGTCAGACAACTACCGGAATGTTCCCCTACTCTGTGAATCCATAAAGCAGACAACTATCCAAATGTTTGGCCAGTGATCAAACCAATCTCAAACTGATATTCCAAAAGCTAAAAGGCAGATCTAAAATAATAAGTATACCTGCGGTATTGGTTTGAATGCTTAATATGTGCTGAGCACTGAATTAAGCACACTATACTGAATCTTTGGCTGAGGTTTCAGTTACGCTGTGGGATAGAATTTGAGACAGGAAGTTATTTTGATATTTGAGGCAATCTTCCAGTCCTAGAGGAAAAAAATCAAAGCAGTGGAATTTAACAGGGGTAAGCAACCTTACCCTATTTGAAACTCATTTCCCCCAAATTCTGTTTTCCAAGACATTCTGGTGCTTTAAAAGCTAACTGGAGATCTTGTCATTCATAAAGAATCTTAAAGAACCTGGAGGTTAGAAAGAGCTCAAGAAGATGAAAAACAGTGATTAAAGCTATTTAATTGAAATAAAATGATAGTAAAATGGTAGGTGACTATGATGAATGATTTAATAAAAACAATTGGATTCTTCTCTTCATTCTCAGAAAATGAGAATAAATACCACTCAGTGAAATTAGCCAGTAGGCAATTTAAAATGATAAAGCAAGATGTGGATGGCTGCGTGAAGTCAATTCACAGCCTAGCAAAATCATCCAAAGCATTCACCAGTGAGACTCAATACCTATTTCCTCCTCTACTGCATCACTTACGCACCCAAGTCCTCAGCCGCTAAGCGCTAAGCACTTACTCTCCCCATGGGTCATCCCCAAAGTCCTTAGGTTCATCTCCTCATACCCTGTTGCTTCCTCTACCAGTAACTTATTTGAATATCTCCCTCACTATATCATTTATTCCGTGCGGGCAGAGATCGTTTCTACTAACTCCATTGTGTTCTCCAGAGTGCTTAGTACAGTGAGCACTCAATAAATACAGTTGATTGATTGAAATAAATAATAGCAAGCTCAAACTACGAGCTGCTTCTAATTTTTATTAGAAATTTCAAGGCAAAAGTCTTGTCCTTCATCTCTGATTTAAATGATCACTGGGCCAGATGCACTTACAGACAATGGGGAAAGGAAAGAGAAATGGGGTGGGGAGCTTCCTTTTGCTGATGCATCAGGTCAAGACCACTTTGCTGGTTCGTGGGGTGCAGGGCGCAGTCGGTCAATCAATCAGTCAATTGTATTTATTGAGCACTTCCTGTGTGCAGAGCACTGTATGAAGTGCTTGGGAGACTACAGTATAACAATATAACAGACACATTCCCTGCCCACAGTGAGTTTATAGACTAGAGGATAACCTTATTGTCTAGAGCACATTGAGGATGGATGCAGATGCAGATGTGAATAATAGTGGGCACTGAAGATCCTTGTTCATTCTTTGAGGGAGCTGCTCGGAGCTCTGGTTTTAGGGATCAGTCCTGGGTGAGTATAATAATAACAGTAATAATGTTGGGATTTGTTCAGCACTTACTATGTGTCAAGCACTGTTCAAAGCACTGGGATAGATAGCTAATCAGACCAGACACAGTCCGTGTCCCACCGGAGGCTCACAGTCTAAGTTGGAGGGAGAAGAGATATTGAAGCCCCATTTTGCAGTCGAGAAAACTGAGGGACACAGTAATTAATTGATTTATCAAGGTCATAGAGTAGGCAAGTGAGAGTGTTGGGATTAGAACCCTGATACTTGGACTTCCAGGCTTGTGGCCGAAAAGCAGCATGGCTTATTGGAAAGAGATCGGGTTTAGGAGTCACAGGTCGTGACCTCTAATCCTGGCTCCACCAATTTATCAGCTGTGTGACTTTGGGCAAGACATTTAACTTCTCTGTGCCTCAGTTACCTCATCTGTAAAATGGGGAATAAGACTGTGAGTCCCACGTGGGACAACCTGATTACCTTGCATTTGCCCCAGCACTTAGAACAGTGCTCGGCACATAATAAGACCTTAACAAATACCATTATTATTATTATTATTATTATGATGTTGCTTTATTGCACTCTGCTTTAATTGGAGGGTTAGCAGTTATGCAATAAGGTTTTCTGATTGCTTAACTGAATCACTCACCAACAGTGCATAATTCCTCACTATTGGGTACTTAAAAGTCTTTCTGTGGCTGCTAAGGTACTGAGTGTCTGCAACATTGTTATCTGGGCAGGAAGACTCTAGCAGAGACGTTGTGTGTCTTCCTGTCTAGTTAGACTACAATTAGATTGCAACGATAAGAAATTGGCTTTTTAATTGCCTTCCCATTTTCCCACCAGGAGATTAGTCCTCAATTCCCCATTTTCTCAAGTCAACCCAAGTCCCACTTGAATGAACCCGAGTTTGAACCGATCCAGTGTGAGAGAACTAATTGATTAATTCAATATGGAATGTTTGCAATTGGGCTGCATTACTTTGCTCCAGAGTTCCTATAGTGACATTCATTTTTATGTACCTCGACTGAGAGGAAATTCTACCAGCTTTTAAAGGTGTAGTCTCTTGCAATCTTGTTGTGCCCCTCAAAGTCCTCTCTACCACTTATGCGTAGTTTGTTTCCTCTAGACTGGGGGCCAGAAATCACCTTTAACAGAATAACCTAACACTGGCCCCAACAACTCTGATGTTGTGGCTCCAGTATCTTTGGGAACCACATAACGACTGGGGTAACTTCTTCATTCCTCATGTAACGAGGCCTGTAATAACCCCTCCTCTACAGGAGTTGGGAGTGAGAACCCACATTTACAGTATGTGGAATCTTAGGGTAGATGAGGCAGTTTCTATTTACTCTTGCCTGAACTGAAAAAGAACCTGAGGAATAATTCCAAGAGAGGATTAATGGAATCACAGCCTCTAAGACTTCCAGGGTAAAGAAGACTTCTGAAAATTCAGCAACCTTTCTGTCCAAGTTCACTCCCCTACTCCCTGGTCCCTGCAGCTTTCCCCAGACTTTTCCCTCCTCGGTTATTGAAAAATATCATAAAATTATGATTTTAATATACTATTTAGTGGCTTCTTATTTAAATAGCAAATTAAAGGAAATGACAGTTTTGTTTGTTCTGGGATCACTCTCTTAGGGAACTCATCAGCTATCATGGTTTCAGTCTATCAATTCTATGTAGACAATTCCCAATTCCACCTTAACTAACCTAGACCCCCAACATCTTTTGGGTTCAGAACATCTCCTTCTGTATATCCCACTGGCCCCTCCAATTCACTGTGTCAGAAACTGAACTCCTAATCCCACCCTGCCTAACTTTTCCACCTCAGCCAATCATACCACCATTCTTCTGGTCCCAGAAGCCCATAGCCCTAACTCCATTATTGATTCCCCTTGGTCCTTCAACTCCCACATTACAACTATGACCAAATCCTGTCAGTTTTTCCTGGATCACCTCTCAAAGCATCCCTTGCCATACATCTCACCAATCCTCATGGCTCTCAAAAGTTCACACTGGCTTCCAGGCTCTCCACCAACTCACCTTGTGTATCCGCTCTCCTCATCTGGTATTATCATACTGGCTCAAGCTAACCTAGCTGTAGTTCACTATCCAATTTTACCTCTGTCCTCTTGCTCAAATTGTTCCCCCACTGTGCAACATCTTCCCTCCCTCCCCATTCCAACCATCCTTTAGGTTATGAGCCCTCTGTGGGACAGGAATTACATTCGACCAGATTATTTTGTATTCATTCTTTCATTCATTCATTCAATCTCTTCCCACTCTCGACGAGCGGGTCTCCGCTCTCAACTCCACCCTCTCTACTCATCTCGACTCTCTCGCCCCCCTTTCCCTCCGCCGCTCTCGCTCCACTAACCCACAGCCCTGGATCACCTCCTCCGTCCGCCTCCTACGCTCCTATGCTCGAGCTGCTGAGTGCTGCTGGCGAAAGTCCAAGCACCAAGCCGACCTCACACACTTCAAATTTATCCTTTCCTGCCTTAACTCTGCCCTCTCCTCCGCCAGGCAAAGCTTCTTCTCCTCCCTCATCGACACCCATGCCCGTCACCCCCGCCTATTGTTCCGGACCTTTAACTCTCTCCTTAGGCCCCCTGTTCCTCCCCCTCCCCCATCTCTCACCCCCAATGATCTGGCCACCTATTTCCTCACGAAAATCAACACGATCAGGTCTGAGCTCCCCAAAGTCACCCCTCCGCCTCTCCCCTCCCCCCCAACAACCCCCTCCCCTACTTTCCCATCCTTCCCTGCAGTATCCTCAGAGGAGATCTCCTCCCTCCTCGCAAGTGCCACCCCCCTCCACCTGCGCCTCGGACCCCATTCCCTCTCACCTTCTTAAAACCATCGCCCCTGCCCTCCTGCCTTCCTTAACTTCTATTTTTAACCACTCAATCTCCAAGGGCTCCTTCCCCTCTGCCTTCAAACATGCCCACGTCTCCCCCATCCTAAAAAAACCCGCTCTTGACCCCACTTCCCCCTCCAGTTATCGTCCTATCTCCCTACTACCCTTCCTTTCCAAAATCCTAGAATGAGTCGTCTACAATCGATGCCTAGAATTCCTTAACTCCCATTCTCTCCTAGACCCCCTCCAATCTGGCTTCCGTCCCCTCCACTCTACCGAGACTGCTCTCTCTAAGGTCACCAATGACCTCCTTCTTGCCAAATCCAATGGCTCCTATTCCATTCTGATCCTCCTTGACCTCTCTGCTGCCTTTGACACTGTCGACCATCCCCTCCTCCTCCATACCTTATCTCACCTTGGCTTCACGGACTCTGTCCTCTCCTGGTTCTCCTCTTACCTCTCTGGCCGATCATTCTCGGTCTCCTACGCTGGAGCCTCCTCCCCCTCCCATCCTTTAACTGTTGGAGTTCCTCAAGGGTCAGTTCTTGGCCCTCTTCTGTTCTCCATTTACACTCACTCCCTCGGTGAACTCATCCGCTCTCACGGCTTTGACTACCATCTCTACGCAGATGACACGCAGATCTACATCTCCGCCCCTGTCCTCTCCCCCTCCCTTCAGGCTCGCATCTCCTCCTGCCTCCGGGACGTCTCCACCTGGATGTCGGCCCGCCACCTAAAACTCAACATGAGCAAGACTGAGCTCCTCATCTTCCCTCCCAAACCCGGTCCGCTCCCAGACTTCTCTATCACCGTGGATGGCACGACCATCCTTCCCGTCCCGCAGGCCCGCAATCTCGGTGTCATCCTTAACTCGTCCCTCTCGTTCACCCCACACATCCTATCCGTTACCAAGACCTGCCGGTTTCACCTCTACAATATCGCCAAGATCCGCCCTTTCCTCTCCACCCAAACGGCTACCTTACTGCTACAGGCTCTCGTTATATCCCGGCTAGACTACTGTGTCAGCCTTCTCTCTGACCTCCCTTCCTCCTCTCTCGCCCCGCTCCGGTCTATTCTTCACTCCGCTGCCCGGCTCATCTTCCTGCAGAAACGATCTGGGCATGTCACTCCCCTTCTTAAACAACTCCAGTGGTTGCCTATCGACCTCCGCTCCAAACAAAAACTCCTCACTCTAGGCTTCAAGGCTCTCCATCACCTTGCCCCTTCCTACCTCTCCTCCCTTCTCTCTTTCTACCGCCCACCCCGCACGCTCCGCTCCTCTGCGCCCACCTCCTCACCGTCCCTCGGTCTCGCCTATCCCGCCGTCGACCCCTGGGTCACGTCCTCCCGCGGTCCTGGAACGCCCTCCCTCCTCACCTCCACCAAACTGATTCTCTTTCCCTCTTCAAAACCTTACTTAAAAATCACCTCCTCCAAGAGGCGTTCCCAGACTGAGCTCCTCTTCCCCCTCTACTCCCTCTGCCATCCCCCCTTTACCTCTCCGCAGCTAAAGCCTCATTTTCCCCTTTTCCCTCTGCTCCTCCACCTCTCCCTTCCCATCCCCACAGCACTGTACTCGTCCGCTCAACTGTATATATTTTCGTTACCCTATTTATTTTGTTAATGAATTGTACATCGCCTTGATTCTATTTAGTTGACATTGTTTTTACGAGATGTTCTTCCCCTTGACGCTGTTTATTGCCATTGTTCTTGTCTGTCCGTCTCCCCCGATTAGACTGTAAGCCCGTCAAACGGCAGGGACTGTCTCTATCTGTTGCCGACTTGTTCATCCCAAGTGCTTAGTACAGTGCTCTGCACATAGTAAGCGCTCAATAAATACTATTGAATGAATGAATGAATAGTATTGTGTCTACCCAAGGGCTTAGTAGAGTGTCTGGCCCATAGCTCAACAAATACCACTATTACTGGGCTACAGCTCTTTCCATAGTCAAAACCCTTCTGTACTTCCACCCACTCATCCAGCAAGGCTTCCTTGATTAATCTCAACCCGAGTAGCTACATAAACTAGTCAGTCAACTCTAGCTCTTACCAATGTATTTACACACAACCTTTGCATTTGTGAATAGATGTTCATTCAACTGTATTGTTTAAATCAATCACATGCCAGTTTGGGATCCCATACTCCACCCTTTGTTCAGAGTTTTCACTGGCCACAGTATGTATTTTAGGCACATCAGAGCCCAATCTGGCTGTTCCAGCCCTTTCTTGGTCATTAAACTGAAAAGCTTCTCTCCATACTCTCACTTCTACTTTTATATGCACAAAACGAAGTATCATTTCCCAAAGGAAATAATGCAGAGCATATCAAAGTTTTCTTAAAAATGGACCCAAAGAATATAAATACTTTTTAGAAAGGGCTAAAAACACAATTTAGTTAAAACTATTAAGTTACATGATTAAATCACAATAAATATGTACCAAGAATGAAAAGTGAATTGAAACAATTAAATTTTGAACCTTGCATACATAAAGAAATGTAATTATCTTTACCAAAAGCTTGGCACATGTTTGTTTGCTGCTCAATTGATCCCAGGCTCTTCTGCACAGGTAATTTAACTACCAAACTCAAAGTCTTACCATTATTGCTATTTTTAAGCATCTGTCACTGGTTTACCTTAGTCTTGAGATCCAAGATTAGAGAGCAGAAAGGCATTAAGCAGCCTTCCAAGGATGAAAGGGAAAATGGGTGGGGGGTCAAGGTCATCCTGCCTTTCTCTAACCCATCACCCCACCTTTCTCCCCCAGCACCATATTAGAGGGTGGGGTATGTGGGGAGGAGGTGTGTTAATGGGTCTTAATTACTTTGCATTACAATTTCACTGTTGCCTTTCTGGGTTATTTGGAACTCAGAGGAAATGAGCCACTGGAACCTTAAAACCAGAAATCTTCAAAGTCCTGGTCAGTCAATCAATTAGCTGGTACTAAGTGTTTGGGGAAGTACAATGTAGCATAGCTGGTAGATGCCTTCCCAGCCCACAAGGAGCTTACAGTATAGAGGGGGAGACAGATATTAAGAAAAATTACAGATATGTACACTGAATGTACACTGAGTGCTGTGGGGCTGAGGATGGATATATCTGCCCCCTCAGGACTGGTCAGTCTGCACAGCCCTGGCAGAGGGTATAGGCCCAGCCAGCCATACCAAGGAGAGTGCAGCATGAAGAAGCAATTTAGGATTCTACCCTACAGGCCAGTGCCAGCTACCTGAACTCCCTATGACATTGCACAAGCAAGCTAGCCATTTTGAAAAGGTCGATTTCTGGCCTGGTCTTCGTAATGGCCCAGTGATCATTCATCTTCGTAAAGTCAAGAGGTAGTGCGGTTTCTGAGAGGCTACTGGGAAACCCTTTACTCCAAGGACCTTGGACTTCATCCCAATTACCTCTTGTATTAATCCAGCCCTAACTGCTTCTCCATCCCTGCCCTGCCTCTTGCAGTAGCAATATTCTTCTTATTTTTACTAACATTGTATTGTTCAATTGTTGCTTTTTTGACTTAACCCTGCTATTATTTCCTTTAGGAATTAAGAGTCTCCTCTTTCAATCAGATTAATTTTAATCATTGTCTACAGTATGCATGCCTTTGAACTGGGCTTTTTTATATTCAGGATAGCGTTCATTTCTGAAGCTGTCTCTGCTGACAGTGAAATTCCAACCATGTGTGAGAGTTACAAATGTATAGTCTCTTTTCTTTGGTGCATATTGATAAGTCTGAAGTTTCAGTCTGAACTGGGGAATTCAAAGCACAGCCTAAAAGCTACATGGCAACACAAAGAGTTGATATAATTTATATGGCATCAGAAATATTGTATATTTTTATCTTTGAGAATAGGAATTTACCTGTACTGGTTTTGATTTGTCATGAGAATATGAGTAAAGGCAATGCTGTGCATACCTGACTAATTGTTTCCACTGCATAATTCTCCTCTGTCTCACTAGTTAAAATCTTTTTAATTTTTTTTAAGCCGGGATAATTTCCCGTGTCAGGGTAGAAATGAAAGTAGAGTTCTGAGGCCTGAGATGCAGTTTTGGGCTGCAAAGATTTCTTTTTTTAAAACATGCGTGTACATACCGAGTTAGGAAGAGGCAAATGGAGGGGGGATTACCATAATTCATTGAGCGACTATTGAATGCACGTCTTGGGAGAGTGCAGTAACAGTAAAAGATAACAGTAAAAGATTGCCCTCTTCTTCTTCTCTTCCTCTACTTCTTTTCTTCTCCTTAATTTTAGACTTAATTACTCACAGAATAGTCCCTCTCTTATTTTTGGTGTTGCAAAAATACACTTCACTTCTCTAATGCTAACTTTCTCACTGTGCCTCGATCTCATCTATCTCGCCGCTGACCCCTCGCCCACATTCTACCTCTGGCCTTGGAACACCCTCCCTCCTCAGATCTGACTGACAATGACTCTCCCCCCATTCAAAGCCTTACTGAAGGTACATCTCCTCCAAGAGGCTTTCCCTGACTAAGCCCCCTTTTCCTCATCTCCCACTCCCTTCTTCACTGCCCTTATGTACATAGCTGTAATTTATTTATTTCTATAAATGACTGTTCTAGACTATATGTTCGTTGTGGGCAGGGAATGTGTCCATTTATTATTGCCTTGTACTCTACCATGGGCCTAGTACAGTGCTCTGGAAAGATTAAGCATTCAATAAATATGATTGAATGAATGAAAATCTAGTTAAAAAAGTGAAGCAATTATGTTAAGTAAATATGGTAGGTACCTTCTTATTCAAAGTTGATGTTACTGACCTCGGATTTTACCAGTGTGTGCAAATGAGGAAATAAGACTGCTGTATGCCTTTCCTTCCCTTTCACAGTCTTTCTGTTCTAAGATTCTCATTCCAGTTCTAACTGCTGTAGGATCTCTCTGCAGCTGCTGTCTGCCAACCCTCCTAAACTATGGCATATTATTGGACATTTGAATTCATTAGTGCCTTTTAGGGTTTCTCAAACCTTCCTGCTTAAGGTTGCCCCTCTTTATCAATCAATCAGTGTTATTTGCTGAGGACTTACTGGGAACAGAGCCCTGGACTGAGTGCCTGGGAGAGTACAGTGAAGAAAGAAGGCAAAGAATCTTGCTCCCGCTTCTTCTGATACTTTACGAGCTGGTCCATAGGAAGGAGTGCAGCTCTGGGAATCAGAAAATCTGGAGTCTAGCCCTGGATTTACGAAGGGGAAGTGACTGCTAGAAGTGCCCACTACATTCAGTATCCATGTACTGCAAGGTGGACAAGTTCAACAGGAAACCTGAGAAATAACTGGATAATTTGGTTGATGAGGATCACAGTAGCTGCCAAGAATTATTCTGTTTTCTCTTTGGTCATAAATTGGGCATTGGAGGGCACTTATCAATCATTCAATCAATCATCACCATCACATCATCACTGGCATTTATTGAACACTTATGAGTGCAGAGCACTACTAAGCACTTGGGAAAGCAGAAAACAAGAGTGGTAGGCACGACCCCTTCCCTCAAGGGGAGATAGTCTTCAAGAGGAAATGGACATCCAATTATGGATATGGGGAAAGAGTAGAGTAAAAAGATAGGTGTAAAAGTGCTGTGGGGCTGGGGTGAAGATCAGAGTGCTTATAAGTGGTTACCCGGCCAAGTGCAGAGGTGACATTCCTTGCCCGTTGCATTCTGTACCCCAGGGGGACCCCGGCTGGCAGGCTGAGCCATGTGAGTAACACTCAGCAAACTACCTAGCATTGTAATCGGTTCCTTCTGGCAGGGTGTCCACCCTGGAGTCACTGGTCCATCATCAGTGAGAGGTTAGTCCAATATCAATGACTTGTTACAGACGATGTGGCTAGTTGGTATTGGGAAATGGAACAATGCCCGGCTGTGATGATGGACTCTCCTGACCCCTTGCTGTGGCACAATGCCTGGGACCATTGCTGAAAGTTGGCCTTGAAAATTACTAGGGTCTTCACCACCCATGTGAATCAGCTATTTTTGAAGATTTTTGCTTGTCCCGCCCACCCATGGATTGCCTTGGGTGCTCCTCCGATCAGAACACTTGCCCACTTTGGGCACAGCCCCAGAATGCATTCCTCTACTTGCAGAGCTGGATCAAAAACAAAGCTTTCGGATCCCCAGAACTGCAGTCCTTCCTCTGGAAGCACAGCAGGAGGGTTCCCTGGTGAAAGAAGGAAGACGCTGCATGGGGATGGAATCTCCAGATTCCAAATGAATGGAGTGCATGCAGAGATTTTTCTACAGGAGGGATCCTATCTTGGCCGAAGTGTCCAAAGCAGAGCACCAAAGCCGTGCTTTAATGCTGTGACTTGGCAGGCTGTTGCCTGGGTAACCACTGCAGTCTGTTGCCCACGTTAGCAAGCTATATTTCAGGATTCCTGCTGGGCCTATCTACCTCATGGATTACCACGGGAGGTTGTTCATTCAGAAACCTTTTCCACTGATGGGAAGATGAATCAGGATAAGGTCTCCTTATTTCCAAGGCAGTGTTTTTTCCAATAGGCCAGCAGTAGGGTTGTATGTTGTTGTCTACACCTTCTGGATAGGCCTCCTTTTCGGTGCATTATTCCCGAGGGTGGCATTTTGAGGTTCTCCCTGGCCTTTTCCGATTTGGGAGAACCTGGGTTGGAAGCTCTTGGGTTCCTGGGTTCTCCCCTGGTGCCTGAGATCTCTTGAAAGTTTTTCCTTCTGATGACAGGGAGCCAGGCTCTGCATTTCTCTGCCATCTCTTTAAGCACTCCTAAAATGAAAAGCAAGATGGCAAGAGCACAGGCCCGGGAGTCAAATGATCTGGATTCTAATCCCCAGCTCTGTTAATTGCTTGCTGTGTGACCTTGGGCAAGTCACTTAACTTCTTTGTGTCTCAGTTTCCTCACCTGTAAAATGGACATTCAGTATCTGTCCTCCCTCCTACTTAGACTATGAGTCTCATGTGAGATAAGGACTGTGTCCGAAGAGATTAACTTGTGTCCACTCCAGCACTTAGAACAATGCTCAACTGACACGGTTGATAAATATAAAGCTTAATAAACATAATAACAATAATAATAAATACAATTATTATTAAATGGATCTTTGAGGGTTCAGTCAGTCAGTGCCTACTCCATAGAGGACTGCTGGAGGTATTTTCCAGCCTTCCCTCTCCCTTTCCTCAGTAGCTTGTCTTTCTTCTCAACAAGTCAAGATTCTTTTCCACCTCTCTGAAAGCAGCCCCTGACAGTGGTGAGTGACAGGAAGCCAGCTTTAACATTTAACGTGCAGATGACGAAGAAGAAGCATTTTTTAACAGATAACCACAAATCAGAGTCTGAGCTAGAAATGCCTAGCCCTAGCCTGCACAGTCCTTAAAAAGGAAGTGCAGCCTCCCCTCCTATGCTAGTATACCTCCTCTCACCCATTATGTTCCTTAGGAATTCCCAGAGTTAGTCCACTTGAAGTCCTCTCAGTCAATTCCTCTCCGCAGCTTGTGGATCACCTGACAGTGCTCACATCCTCATGACTTGCACTCTGACTCAATCCATTATCAGTGGAAGTAGCATGGCTTAGTGGACGACCACAGGTTTGGGAGTCAGAGGATGTGGATTCTAATCCTGACTCCTCCACTTGTCTGCTGTGTGACCTTGGACAAGTCTCTTCACTTCTCTGTCCCTCAGTTACCTCATCTGTAAAATGGGGCTTAATACTGTGAGTCCTATGGGGGACAACCTGATTACCTTGTATCGACCCCAGAGCTTAGAACAGTGCTTGGCACATAGTAAGTGCTTAAAAATACCATTATTATTATTATTATTGTTTATTGAGTGCTCACTGTGTTCACAGCACTGTACTAACCACTTAGGAAAACATAATATGATTGAGTTGTGAGACATGATCCCTCCCCTCAAGGAGCTCACAGCCTACAGGGAGAGACAGACATTTATTTTAATTACCAATAGGGGAAATGGCAGCACATATGGATATTCACAAAACTGATGTGGGGCTGGGGCAAGTATCAAATTGCTTAAAAGGTACATGGTCAAGTGCACGGGTGACACAGAAGGGAGGACTGACAGAGGAAATGAGGGCTTAATTGAGGAAGACCTCTTGGAGGAGATGTGATCCTTTGTTTAGGATCAGAGGAGTTCAGGTTGGCTAACTGAAGCCCTAAAGAAATTCTAATGTTCTGTCTCAATATTGCCACAATATTGTCTTCTTTCTTCTACTGCCTAGCTCAGGCCCCCTTTCTCAAATCCTTCTAGGATTGGTTCTCCTTCATTATCCAGGTGGAAATGTTTGGTAGCAAAAATAATAATAATAATAACAATGGTATTAAGTGCTTATTATGTACCAAGCACTGTTCTAAATGTTGGGTTAGATACAAAGTCATCAACTTGTCCTACGTGGGGCTCAGAGTCTTAATCCCCATTTTACAGATGAGATAAATGAGGCACTGAGAAGTTAAATGGCTTGCCCAAAGTCGCAGAGCTGACAAGAGGTGGAGCCGGGATTAATAATAATAATAATGTTGGTATTTGTTAAGTGCTTACTATGTGCCGAGCACTGTTCTAAGCGCTGGGGTAGACATAGGGGAATCAGGTTGTCCCACGTGGGGCTCACAGTCTTAATCCCCATTTTACAGATGAGGGAACTGAGGCACGGAGAAGTTAAGTGACTTGCCCACAGTCACACAGCCGACAAGTGGCAGAGCTGGGATTCGAACTCATGAGCCCTGACTCCAAAGCCCGTGCTCTTTCCACTGAGCCACGCTGCTTCTCAATGTAAATGCAAGTTCTCTTTGGTGGATTCTTGTTCCTCCATCTCCTCTTCAACCCGGTGGTCTGTCTGGCCTTGGGAATGAGCTTGGGAATGATTGAGTCAGAGTGCAAGTCATGAGGATGTAAGCACTGTTGGGTGATCCACAATAGAATAGGCTTTTCTATTCTATGGAGTGTCATAGTGACATCTCCTCATCTTTTGCCTTGTCCTTGAACCCAATCTGCCCAGACGTTTATTAGAATTTTATGGAATTATGTCTGAAAGAGTGCCATGATAATAATAATAATACTAATAATGTTGGTATTTGTTAAGCGCTTACTATGTGCCAAGCACTGTTCTAAGCACTGGGGTAGACCTAGAGGAATCAGGTTGTCCCACGTGGGGCTCACAGTCTTAATCCCCATTTTACAGATGAGGGAACTGAGGCACAGAGAAGTTAAGTGACTTGCCCACAGTCACACAGCCGACAAGAGGCAGAGCTGACTCCAAAGCCCGTGCTCTTTCCACTGAGCCACGCTGCTTCTTCTGATGTGGGAGCGTACACGTGCTCTCATACTTGACCTCTACTTCAGAGGTCCTCCTGTCCAGGCTACTGCTTCTGTTGCCATGGTTGGAAGGGTGATGGCCAATTTAGAAGCCTAGGAAAACCTCCATTCCAGATAAGGATGTGTCACAGTCTGATAGTGATAGAAGTAGAATGTAATAGAAGAAAGGTCAATAATATACTAATACTAACAATCACAATATTTGTTAAGGATTTACTATATGCCAAGTACTGTGCTAAGCACTGGGATAGATACAAGGCGGAGTGTCTACTTGGTGCAATGCACAGTACAATGCACTTGAAAGATATGGAATAATGACATGACATGTTCAGGAGCAGTGAAATGAAATATTTGAAATGATTGAATGTACACCTGAAGAGACCTGTATTCAAGAGTGCTGAGAATGGTTAAAATAGGTTTGGGAGTTTATATGAATTTATATGGCATAAGATTCTAGGAAAATAATCCGTGGAAGGTTATTGGAGGAGCTCTGACTTCAAGAGTGCTTTGAATGTGGAGAGAATTATGGTGTATCAGATTTGGGAAAGGAGGGAGTGCCAAGCTGAGGAAAGAGTGTAAGTAAGGAGTCAGAGGTGGGACAGCTGAGAGAGGAATAATTAGAAGGTTGGCTTGAGAGGATAAATCAGAGTGAGTTTGCGAATACTGAGTGAAGAGAATAGATAATCCATAATGTGGTTCTATTGCTGTTACAGACTCTAATAAAGTCCTATACCTCATCAGCTTTTTAATAATTCTTCAGCATGTCTCCCTCTTTAATTACTGAAAGGACATAGTAACTGTGGTTCTGTAATAGGACACCAGATCCCCTGACATAGCCTCAAGAATTCTAAATTTGCTAACCATCAAGTTGGATTTGGGCTAAACTCAGGGCTATGCCTTGACTAGTGGCCAAACGTGAATGGGCATATCCACTAGTTAAAGTGAAATAAAGAGAGTATGGCATCACTTAATACTGTGGTCGGAAGGACTAGTTGAAAATGAGATGGAATTCAATAATAGGGTGGTTTTGTGGGAAGTTCGTTGCAGAGTTGTAGATGGGGAAATCAATTTCATTTGGTATTGTCTGCAGTCAACCAAGTTAGACTGGTCTGGATCTAAGGGGTGGGCTTTATATGAGGAGGTCCACAGAGATATTCTGTTTCATGTCCTCAGACCATACCAAATAGGTGCAAAGTGTGTGAGTGACTTCCTGGATGAGAGCAGAAAAGGGTCTTCTGCTGAGAAGGTACACCGAAATAACCCCTTCATTCACTCAATCGTATTTATTGAGCACTTACTGGGTGCAGAGCACTGTACTAAGCACTTGGGAGAGCACAATTCACCAATAAACAGACACATTTCCTGTCCACAATGAGCTTACAGTCTGGGGGGGAGAAAGACATTATTATAAAAATACAGATATGTGCATAAACGTTGCCACTAGCTTATCTCCAAGTCCCTGACACCACAGGAACTCTGGGGACCTGGGTTGCACACATGATGTTCCCCACTATACTCCCCGAGAACATAGTAGAAACAGTAATTACTAAGCACCCATTGGATGGCAATGCACTGTACTAGTTTTCAGGGCCACAAGCCACACCTGGTTTCCCATTGAAGACCCCACTGATTTGATCAATGGATCTGCATGTCTCATTCAACAACGGTAAGGGCACAGAGAGTATCCTTTCAAAAGGGTGTATGGGAATAGGCTACTTCATGGCACAGAGGCACCTCTTAGCTCCACCCACCATTTGGTAAGACATGCTTTTGGGCTCCAGCAGGACTGAGTGAGAGTGTGGATGGCTCCGTGCGAACCATCACCTCTAATGGAAAGCACCTCAAGCACAAGTCCTACTGATGGCAAGCTACCTCATTGCTCTACTCCATAAAGTCCTTTGCAAGTAGACAGTCCAGAGTACTGATCAGTAGTCACTGAAGAGGCAGCATCCTGAATGTCCAAGAAGCCTTATATTTAGGAGTATCCTGCTTAGTCCAAATGGGTAAAGTCTTAGAAAATGTCTTCCTACTAGAAAATCCCTCTCCACCAATCTGAGCTAATCAGTAAACTGCAACTCATGGGCTGCATATCTGCGACACAAAAATAAGCAGATAAAATTCCTCACTTAGGAAAAAACATTCCATCATGGGACTTCAGGACCCTACCTGATGATAAAAACAATGGCCAGTCTATAAGAAGAACAGCTCTAATAGCACATGAAATGGCTAGGAATTGGAGCCACCATCAGAGGAGTAAGAAAGGCTAGACTTTGTGATCAAGGGCAAGTCACGGACTTAGGTACTGGATACACTTTTCTTAGGCTATGAGATCCATGTGGAACAGGGACTGGGTCTGATCCGATTAACTCGTATCTACTCCACTGCTTAGAACAGCGCTTGATACAGAGTAAATGCTTAATAAATAATAATAATAATAGTAACTGTTTTTTAGAGCTCTTCTCTTTCCAGAACATTTATTAGGGATTTGAAAGGCCTAATTTTGGGCCTTTCAAATTTGTCCGAAGAAATCGGTGACTGTTTGATGATGCTACACTCACCCCCAAAACAAAAGCTTGTTTTGTCTCCAAAATGATGAATGGTGAAAAAGAAAGTTTCTATATATATTTAGATTCACCCAGGAATACCAACATCAAATGAATAATGTATAGCGGGCAACGTCAATGCTGGAGTTGGAAATTATGCTCAAGCATTGAAGAGAGACATTTGGATGCACTGGATGGACCAACTCGACAGAAATGGCTTACTCTTTTTTTTTGTGGACTTGGTCTCTGGTGTGAGATGCGGTGGTGGGTGAACTGGGCTGACCTGAGGCGGGTCCTACCCCCACCGGAGTCCAAATGTGTTTGGTCACTGTGCCGCCCCCACCTTGAAAGTAGGGTGCCCCCTCGCCATCCCCCTCCCACCCCGGATCTCCTGCCATGTTCTTCCCAAAGTGCTTAGTATGTGCTTTGCACACATTGAGCATTCAGTAAATACAACTGAATGGGTGAACAAATGAATGAGTGAATGCACCAAGCACCACCATTTATCACAAGCATTATCTATAATCTGACAAATATAAGAGAAACACCATGGATGCATCCCATAATCTGAACTCTGGCATTGTGTCAACTACTCATGCAGTGGAGGGATGCAAAGAAGATTTGCAGATCACAGCAGCCATTCATGGAGAAGAATGCTGGATGGACCATCTTCTACTGTGCTATGTGATCACACTGTCTATGGAACAAGTACATTAACAAATGGCCTCCATATCATTACAAGAACTAAGCATGAATTTCCTGGTGACTGAAGCCCTCCACAAGGAAGTCTATAGTAGTACCTCACAGCCCTGCTGGAACAGGAAACTCAAACTGCTATGCCCAGCACATACAAAGAATGGACATTTGGTTACACTGAAGTCCAGGCAGTCGTCGAGACTTTGAACAAAACCAAGTGAAGTCACCAAGATCGGTCTGATGAAATGACTAGAGAAAGAAAAACCCTAAAGAGCCAAACATTTACTGTACCAGCAGTGCCTTCAGGCACCCGGGAACTCAGAAGAAAAGAGGCTTTTAGAAGCCCACGTTATTTCATGGAAATCAAGTTAAGGAAGAAACTCAACAGCTAGTGAGATGTCAAAGCAGAAGAAATCCAGAGCTATGCAGACCATTGCAAAATCTGTAGCCCCTACCCGCTGTTAAAGACATTGCATGGCCCTCTATCTGCCATCATCATACCTCTGCCATTTCTTCACACTTCCCTCCTCGTGTGCAATGAAGAAATGGCATGAACATTTTGGTGGTCTCCATAATTGACTTTCTACAACTGAAGATAAGGTGCTTCGAAGCTTAGACAATGTTCCAGCCCACAAAGACCACCTATCAATCGTTTACCATATTTATTGAGTGCTTATTTGGTGCAGAACACCATATTAAGTACTTGGGAGATTACAATATAACAGAGTTGGTAAACACATCCCTGCCCTCAGTGAACTTAGAGTCTAAAGGTGGAGACATATTAATATAAATAATTTGTTCATTGTACATGATGTGAGCCTGAGGGAGCATAAAGGCTGCATATCACGTGGGACAACCTGATTACCCTGTATCTACCCCGCTGCTTAGAACAGTGCTTGGCACAAAGTAAGCACTTGACAAATACCAACATTATTATTATTATTATATCCAAGTTCAAGGACAATGCAGAAGGGAGTGGGGGAAGAGAAAATGAGGACTTAGTCAGGATAGGCCTTTTGGAGGAGATGGGCTTTCAATAAGACTTTGAAGACTGGAGAGTGATGATCTGTCATATAAGAAAAAGGAGGGTATTCCAGGTCACAGGCAGGATGTGGGCAAGAGGTTGGTAGTGAGAGATACGAGATCAAGTACAGTGAGTAGGTTGACATTAGAGGAGTGAAGCGTGCAGGCTGGTTTATAGTTAGTAGGAAAGCAGTGAAGTAAGGTAGGAAGGAGCAAAGAGATTGAGTTCTATAAAGTTGATGGTAAGGAATTTCTCTTTGATGCAGAGGTGGATGGGCAATCACTGGAGGTTCTTGAGGAGTAGGGAGACATGGACTGAACAGTTTTGTAAAAAAATGACCCGGGCAACAGAGTGAAGTATGGAGTGGAGTGGTGAGAGACAGAGGGCAGCAAGGAGGCTGATGCAGTAATCAAGGTGGGATATGATAAGTGCTTGGATTAATCATAATCATAATAATGGTGGTATTTGTTAAGCACTTACTATGTGCAAAGCACTGGGGGGTTACAAGGTGATCAGGTTGTCCCACGTGGGGCTCCACAGTTTTCATCCCCATTTTACAGATGAGGTAACTGAGGCACTGAGGAGTGAAGTGACTTGCCCAAAGTCATGCAGCTGGCAAGTGGCGGAGTTGGGATTAGAACCCATGATCTCAGACTCCCAAGCCTGGGCTCTTTCCACTGAGCCACGCTGCTTCTCTGCTGCTGCTTTGATTAATCTGCTTCTCTGATTAATGTAGTAGCCATTTGGATGGAGAGGAGAGCATGGATTTTAGCAATGTTGTGAAAATTGAACTGTTAGGATTTAGTGGTGGATTGAATATGTGGTTGAAAGAGAGAGATGAGCATATGGGCTTGTGAGACATGAAGGATAGTGATACTGACTACAGTGACAGGAAAGTCATGGGGGACCAGAAATTTGGGTGGGAAGATTAGGAGTTTTTCAGGCTGTTGTCCCACATAGGGTTCACAGTCTTAATCCCCATTTTACAGATGAGGTAACTGAGGCACAGAGAAGTTAAATGACTTGCCCAAAGTCACACTGCTGACTTTGAGAAGCAGCGTGGTGCAGTGGAAAGAGCACGGGCTTTGGAGTCAGGGCTCATGAGTTCAAATCCCAGCTCTGCCACTTGTCAGCTGTGTGACTGTGGGCAAGTCACTTAACTTCTCTGTGCCTCAGTTCCCTCATCTGTAAAATGGGGACTAAGACTGTGAGCCCCACGTGGGACAACCTGATTCCCCTGCGTCTACCCCAGCGCTTAGAACAGTGCTCTGCACATAGTAAGCGCTTAACAAATACCAACATTATTATTATTATTATTATTAAGCAGGGACCGTCTCTATCTGTTACCAATTTGTACATTCCAAGCGCTTAGTATAGTGCTCTGCACATAGTAAGCGCTCAATAAATACTATTGAATGAATGAATGAAAGTGGCAGAGCTGGGATTAGAACCCATGACCTCTGACTCCAAAGCCCGGGCTCTTTCCACTGAGCCACACTACTTATGGAGTAAAGCAATGATGTTAAGTGGACCAAGACCTATGATAATAATGATAATAATTGTGCTATTTGTTAAGTGCTTACTATGTGCCAAGCACTGGGGTAGATATAAGGTAATTCTGTTAGGCCACACTGCTTCTCATGGACAACTTGTTCTATGTAACCAGGCGGGAAGATGTAACAAGAGACTTGGATGCAGGTGTTAGAATATACTATCCACTCCTGGGAAACTCTTCCAGCTCAACAGACTGAGAATCACCCTAAGTCCTAGAGACAGCTATTTAAGAATTGGTATAGGTATATTACTGTGCTTTAGAAGCATGCACCCAAGAAGACATACAAATAAAAAAAATACCCAGACAAATAAATCAGACATCACCTAATGATACATTTCTGCTTCAGAAAAATCATACACATCACCCCAAAATTCTACAATGGAAACTTGGGTCTGAACTCGGCCCCAGATTTCTATTACCTCGAAGCCACACTAACAGTGTAATGATTGACAAGGTTGTAATAATAATTGGTGTATTTGTTAAGTGCTTATTCTGTGCTCAGCACTGTACTAAGCTCTGGGGTAAATACAAGTTTTTCCAGTCAGACACATTTCCTGTACCACCTGAGGCTCACAGTTTTAGAAGGAGGGAGGACAGGTATTGAACTCCCATAGATGAGGAAACTGAGGAATGGAGAAGTCTAATAACTTGCCCAAGGTCACACAGTAGGCAAGTGGCAGAGCCGGGATTAGAACTCAGGACCACTGACTCCCAAACCTGTAAACTTTCTACTAGGCCATGAACCAAAAAGATGCTATTAAAAAGTGAATGCTGGCTGGGTGTGTCCAAGCTCCAGAACAAACTAAAGGTCCTCAAATATTTTCTGCTGTCCAAGCTTCCCTATGACTTGTGAGACCTGTACCCCACAAGGACATTTCATGCAACTCCTGGGAAAGTTTCTCTCAGTGTCATTTATGGGCTATAATCAACATCGAATGAAGTCGGTCTGCTAACATCAAAACTTTCCTGCTCATCTTAACACAGCTGTGTAAGGTGAAACACATAAGGATCCTGGACAACAGCAGGGTACCCAAACGACTCCTGTGTGGTGACATGCAAATGGATACCTGAAATTAAAGAAAATAGAAGAAACAATTTAAGGATAAGTTAAACAAAGCCTCAGGGAATGCTGCAATTCAGCCAAAAACTGCAGATCACTAGCATGAAATTCTGCAATCGTGAAATCCCAGCTCTGCCACTTGTCTGTTGTGTGACTTTGGGCAAGTCACTCATTTTCTCTGTGCCTCGGTTACCTCATCTGTAAACTGGGGATTAAGACTGTTAGACATGAACTATGTCCAACCTCATTAGCTTGAATATACCATAGTGTTTAGTATAGTGGTGGGCACATAATAAGTGCTTAACATGCCATTAAAAAAAAAGAAAGAGGAACTGCTCTTTTTGAGCAGTTTCCCATGTTGTAAGCGTCAAACATGGCAGAACAATAAGGGACGACCTCTATCTGGAGATCGTTTATCCAGAACTGTCACTAAGGGGCACAGTTCCCTTTGGAGGTTTCGTGGTCACTTTGGCCCTTTCCCAGCTGAAAATTCATGAGCTCCTTTAGGATATCAGACATTTTTGGGTAAACAGGATCCTAGGCTCTCAATTTTCTCCTCCACCAAGGTTCACCCTAGTGACAATTCCATGTTTCATCCCTTCAGATGCTGACACTAATAATTCTAAAAACAATAATGATATTTGTTATGTGCTTACTATGAGCCAGACTCTGAGTAGATACTAGAGAAGCAGGTCAGACATAGTCTCTGTCCCACAAGGATTTCGGAGTCTACATGGGAGGAGAAGTGGTTTTGAAATCGGAGGAAACTGAGGCTCACAACAGGCAAGTGACAGAGCCAACATTAGAACCCAGGTCCTCTGACTCCGAGGACCATGCTCTTTCCATTAGGTCTTGCTGCTTCTCAGTGTTTCTCATTTCAGAACTGCTCTGAAGATGAGGGGCTGGGAGGTACTTTGGGAAGAAAGTTATTTCCTTTTCCCAGATGTGGATTTTTCCTCTTATTTCTAAGTGAGGAGCTAGCATAGGTTAATTTTCACTGTTTTACATCGGCCTTTTCAATCTCTCTCTCTCTCTTTCTCTCTCTCTCTCTCCCAAGCACATACATACATGAATATCTACATCAGTGAAACAAAGATCATAAACACATTAACTCGTCATAAGCTTACTAGAAGGAGGGTAGCAATCTTGTCTACCAACCTTACTGGACTCTTCCAAATGTCTGCGGTATCTTTATTCATGTAAGCTAGTGCCAGGGCATAAATCAATAATTATACGCTGGAGGATTCAGAGGAGGCTGGCTGAAGACAAGGGGATCATAATCCTTATCATCATTATCATAAACATAATGAGAAGTAGCGTGGCTCAGTGGAAAGAGCCCGGACTTGGGAGTCAGAGGTCATAGGTTTGAATCCCGGCTCTGCCATTTGTCAGCTGTGTGACTGTGGGCAAGTCACTTCACTTCTCTGTGCCTCATTTACCTCATCTGTAAAATAGGGAATAACTGTGAGCCTCACGTGGGACAACCTGACTGCCTTGTATCTACCCCAGCGCTTAGAACAGTGTTCTGCACATAATAAGTGCTTAATAAAAACCAACATTATTATTGTTATTATTAAATATCAGTAGGACTCACTGAACACCTACTATGTGCAGAGAATTATACAAAGTACTGGACTGATTTACTCTACACAAAGTGCTTGGGAAAGTTCCCCCAGAAGCAAGGGAGACATTCCCTGCCCACGAGAAGCTTGCACGCTAATAGGGGAGACAGACATGTAAAGACTGACGGTAGAGTGGGTCACCTGAATCAATCACTGACGGTATGAGATGAGAGAAGCATACTAAGTCGTCTATAAAGACTGTAATTGTGATATTCATTAAGCACTTATTATCAGATCAGACCCTGTCCCTGTCCCAGAGGAGGCTCAGTCTAAGTTATTGAATCCCCATTTTTTTCTATGAGGAAAATCAGGCACAGAAAAGTTAAGTCACACAGCAAGTAAGTCGTGGAAGTGGGAATAGAACCCGGGACCCTTGACCCCCAGGCATGTAGTGCTTTGTCTGCTAGGCTACACTGCTTTTCTGAATGCGAGGGGATTACCAAGGGCACCTGGAATGCTAGGGGATTGGCATTCAGGTGGCCATTTTGTTTTGGTAGGGGAATGTCTAGGGGCTCCTCCTCCTCCCTTCCCTCTGGGACTGGAGAGGCGAATCCAAGAGAAGAAGGCAGGCAGCTTCTCCCCATCCCTAACCAGTTTTATGGGATTTCCCCCATGAAGGAGAAGATCAAGTTAAATGTGTTTCTTGTATCTCCTCATTCTGTAAATATCTCTTCTTTTTATAATTTTCCTTTAGCATCCAAGTGTGGCAAATTGGCTAAACTAAGAAAAATGGAGTGTACAACCAGTCAGCTGAACTGGATTTTGGAGGCTAATCAGGCCAATTTTATAGCAAAATAGACCCAAACCCAAGAAATGAGACAATCCTCGCTAAACTGGTCAGCTTCCCTGGCACTGGCCCCAAACCATCCCAGCTCACTTTAAATGTTTGGACTAGCAGAATCCTTGCAGAGTATGCCCAAGAATCTGGCAAATATGCCAAGGTCAAGCTGGGCACTCACCATCTCAAGGCCAAAATGCAACTGGCAAAGAGGAACTTGGAAATATGGGCAGGGCTTTGCAACCGAGACCTCTAGACATCCCAAGTCAGGAGCATGGAAGTAGGTGACCCTCACCCCTGTGCCAATCAAATAAAGTATGGAGGAGGAGAGGGTGGAAAGGGGACAGTTTTCCAGCCTTGATCAGCCTGGGAGGCCAATCGATAAATATCTGCCACCTCCTATGTCCTGCATGGGGTATTGAGACTTAATGCAGCTGCGTGCGTGTTTCCCCTACCCAGAGCTTAGGACACCCGCTCTGTCTCTGTAACCAGTGCATTAAAAAGTGAAGGATCACAGGTGAGTGTCTCGCTGAGCACCTGTGGGTGGGATTTTGATGCTTCAATATGGGTGAGCAATGCCTAAGTGGGAAGCATATGTGGGTGAGAGCAAGGTCCTTCACCACGGATAGCCAACGCATAACGTCCTGGAAGAGAAGTTCAATTCACCGCAACCAAACAATTAAATAATTGTTATTCCTCCCGAAAGGGAAGTTCAATTTGCTGTGCAGAATAAATTTTGTTCGGCTTGGCCTTTTGATCCCAGCCACTTTCTCTTGCCATGTCAATTCCTGAACCTGTCCCCAGGCAGCGGGTGACAGCAACATCAACGTTGCAGAATGCTGGATGACTGATTGAAAACCCACACTTTCCACCTCACACTTTAATCTATCAGTCACCGAGAAGGAAAGCACACAAGCTTTCCATCTGACTCTGCCGTGTTGTCATCAAAAACACTGTGGTTTTTCTCCTGATCCATGCTTACTTTACGCATGTAGTCACTCTTCCAATTGTATTTACACCCTGGAGTGACAAAAGGACACTAAATCTGAGAAAAATGTGGGGTTCAGGAGGCAAAATTAACTTTGGTCAATGTCTTCCTTTTCTATTCTAAACAGTCAATCTTAATAAACCTTTTTTTAAGTAAAGCAGATGGTTCTGCATAGAGTCAGTATTCATTCAATAGTATTTATTGAGCGCTTACTATGTGCAGAGCACTGTACTAAGTGCTTGGGATGAACAAGTCGGCAACAGATAGAGACAGTCCCTGCCGTGTGACGGGCTTACAGTCTAATCGACTGTACTAGCACTAGTCAGTACTGGTGGTTTCTTTTAGCTATATTTGTTAAACACTTACTAGTGCCAGGTACTGTACTAAGTACTGGGGTAGAAACAAGCTAATCAACTTGGCCTCAGTTCGTGACCCCCATGGGGCTCACAGAATTAATCTCCATTTTACAGATGAAGTTACTTAGGCACAGAGAAGTTTAGTGACTTGCCTAAAGTCACACAGCAGACAAGTGGAGGAGTTGGGATTAGTATCCAGGTCCTTCTGATGCCCAGACTCACTCTCTGCCCTCTAGGCAATTCTGCTTCTCTTCTGTTAAGCTAGACAGGTAGCGACTTCAACTCCATAATCAGAAAATACAGTTTTGACTCTGAATTAATCTTCCTTTTTAGTATGGATGTGAGTGTTGTCAGGCCACATTCATTAACTTAGTTATGTTATTTTATAGACAATGACTTTCCTGGTTTTATTCTACTTTCATGATTGCTTCTAGATTATGGCTTCTATGACCTGTTACTTGGTTTAAATAATGACAATATTCAGCATTTTTTGACATCCTTAAAAGAAAGTGACATTTTCTTGTTCCACTCTTCCCTCATCAGTCCCCGGGCTATCTTGATTAAATACTAGATTTAATTTCCTTAAGATTGTCTGTTCTAGTGAGACTCAAAATTACTCCTTACTTCATATATTGAAAGAATTTCTAGGGCTCAAGGATAAATCATAACTTCATTGCTTGCATGCTATACTGACAACAGATTGCTTCTTGTACACTTCTAGGTTTTTTAAAAATCATTTTACTAGGTTTTAGACCAAGTAATGTAGCATTTAATATACCCCTGAGGTACCCTAGTCTGTTTTAAACACAATTCGGAGAGGCCTGGCCTTTATTTAAATGAAAATAGATAGAAATAAAGAATAAGAAGGGTTTTGGGGAACAAATTGAGTCATTAGAAAGAGTCAAGGATTCTGTAAATGCTCCTGGCACGCAATAAATCATCAGTTAAAGAAAACGTTGCCAAATAGCAACATCGCTAAAGTACTGTTCTTCCAAAATTTACTTACAGCTCTTTCTAAACAGTTTTCTAGAAGTATACAAAGTCAGTGGAGTATAGTAGGCTCTCAGACACTATGCACAGTTGCCCATTTCTGAGAACGATATTACTGTCAATGAAATTGTATCAAACTAAAACACTAATAGAAATAAGGACTATTGTCTTCTTTAATAGGTTCCCATCTACACTCAGTAATAATCAGTAATAGTTGTGGTATCTGTTAGGTATTTACTAGGGGTCAAGGGCTGGAGTAAAAACTGGTTCGAACACAGTCCGAGGTACCGACTAAAGAAGAAGTATTTAGTCCACGTGGTACAGATGAGGGAACTGAGGCACAGACAAGTTAAGTGATTTATCTGAGGTCACACAGCAGGCAAGTGGTGGCGCCAGAATTAGAACCTAAGTCCTCTGACTTCCAGGCCCTTTCACAGAAGACATTACTAATAGTGAAATTCAACTATGAACTCGAGTGTGACCGAAAAGGACAAGGTGAGATCCATAATCCTGTCCACGTTGTGCAAACACAAAGACTGCCTTTTGTGGTCTTGCCACGTTAGATGTTTGCAGGGCCTGCTGTTACCTTTGATTTTGTCTCACTCATTCATTCATTCAGTCATATTTATTGAGCATTTACTGTGTGCAAATCACTATACTAAGCACTTGGGAGAGTACAGTATAAGAATAAACAGACCTATTCCCGCCCACTACGAGCTCACAGACTAGAAGGGTACAAAGACAGACATTAATTCTTACACTGGACTGTAAGAAATGTGGACGAGAATGTACTCTCCCCTAGCTCTTAGTACAGAGCTCTGCACATAGTAAGTGCTTAACAAATACCACTGATTGATTGATTGAAGGAATGGATCGTGTCTACTTTATTATATTGTGCTTTCAAAAGTGCTTCATACAGTGCTCTGCACACTGTAAGAGCTCAATGAATATCACCAATAGATTGATTAAAGAACTGCTCCTTTCTCGATAGCAGTAAGCCGTGGTGACTTACCCCAGGAGGTAGCAGTGTCTGAGACTTTGTTTTACAGTGTCCTTAGAGGGTTTCTTCTGCTGTCGTTGCTTTCGGTTTCTGAATTTCAGCTCTCCAACCAGCAGTTGTTTGAGTATCCTCCTATAGTTCCTTCTCCTCGTGTGACCCACCCCACATAGCTGTACTGAAGTGAGTATAGCTTTAATGCCAAGAGACTGACGACGTCCCAGAACTTCATTGTTTGTGTTCCCTTCTCTGGACATTTGATGTTGAGTGTGGCGCCTAAATGAACCTGGTGGAATTGCTCGAAGAACCAGATGTATGTGGTTCAGATCTCTGAGCCAAAGAAAAGGTGAGGCTTACCATAAGTCTGAAGGCCTGGCAGATTCACTAAGTGGTTTACAATCCCCCGTATGTCTTTTTTTGTGGTATTCATTAAGCACTTATTAAGTGCCAGACACTCTTTTAAGTGCTGGGGTAGATACAAGATAATTGGGTTAGTCACAGTCCCTGTCCCATAGGGGGCTCACAGCCATAATCTTCATTTTACAGATGAGGGAACAGAGGCACAGAGAAGTTAAGTGATTTGCCCAAAGTCACACAGCTTACAAGTGGAGAGGTGAGATTAGAACCCACGTCCTCTGACTCTATCTTTACTAGTGAGCATGAAGCAGCATGGTGTAATGGATAGAACCCTGAGTTGCTTGTATCCACGCCAGTGCTTAGTACGGTGCCTGGCACAAAGTAAGTACTTAAAAATACCCTAATTATTATTATTATGTTTCTGTTGCCAGCCCCCTGTGCCCCCTTATCCTTAGATTAGGATCCCCTTGGGAGCCAAGGACTCTGCATTTCATCCCTGTATTTCTTTCTCGGCACACATTTGCACACAGTAAATGATTAATAAATAATAATAATAATAATGATGTTGGTATTTGTTAAGCCCTTACTCTGTGCCAAGCACTGTTCTAAGCACTGGGGTAGATACAAGGTAAGCAGGTTGTCCCATGTGGGGCTCACAGTCTTCAGCCCCATTTTCCAGATGAGGTAACTGAGGCACAGAGAAGTTAAGTGGCTTGCCCAGGGTCACACAGCTGCCATGTGGCAGAGGGGGATTAGAACCCATGACTTCTGACTCCCAAGCCCAGGCTCCTTCCACTAAGCCATACTGCTTCTCTACTCCTTCTCCTCCCAATACTGCTACGGCTACATTTCCTGGATCTAGAGCACAAGAAAGATCACATCCACTGTACTATGTTGTGGCCTAAAGCATTCAGAATGCATTTGATTGGCAGTACACATTAGTGGCCAATCCAGAGGTATTCAATCAATCAACTAATGGTATTTTTTGAAGGCTTACTGTTTGCCGAGCATTCTACTAAGCAGTGGGGAAAGGGCTGGCTAGAATCTTGCTGGGAGCAGTAATTAATGAGGTAATGGCCTCCATCGGTTCAGTTGCTTTTCTTCTTGAAAACAGTGATCATGGTGCCATCAATGAGATCCCTTGGCAACTCCTGAGTGGTTCAGATTTTGAGGAAGAGATAGTGTAAGGACTAAATTAGGGTGCCCCTTCATTCTTGAAGATTTCAGCAGGCATGCCATTGGGTCCAAGTGCTTTACCATTTTTCACGGACCTGCCTACTGTGGTGACTTTCCCAGCTTAGGACGACCATCTTTCTTCACCTTCTGAAATATTTTGTATGTTTGGCAGAGCTTGATCTTCAGTCAGTCAATCAGTGGTAATTCTGAAGTGCGTACCGTATGCAGAGCTCTGTACTAAATGCTAAGTGCATAGGTCAGGATGTTTTGAGAAGAATTTATAATGTTCTTGGCATCTTTTTAGGAATCTCGCTTTGAGGGGAGACTAGATCTTTTCTCTTCAGAGGAATTGTGATGGTCTGAACAGGGCCATATAATGTCTTTAGAGACTTGTAGCAGTTTTTGGTTTCATGAAGTCTCCAAAGCCCTGGACTTCTTCTGATTTGGAAAACCACCACCCAAAGAGCCTTTTCCTTAATTTGATTTAGAGAAGCAGTGTGGCTTAGTGGAAAGAGCACGGGCTTGGGAGTCAGAGGTCATGGGTTCTAATTCTGGCTCCGCCACTGATCAGCTGTGTGACTTTGGGCAAGTTAGTTGACTTCTCTGTGCCTCAGTTACCTCATCTGCTAAATGGGGATTAAAACTGTGAGCCCCACGTGGGACATCCTCATTACCTTGTATATACCCTAGCACTTAGAACAGCGCTCAGCACATAGTAAGCACTTAACAAATGCCATCATTATTATTATTACTATTTACAACTCACAATTGAGGTTTTTGCTAATCCGTGTTTAGCATCACATCAGTCTTTCTTCTCCCAGATATATGCCTAGACAGCATAATTTTTTTTTGTGCTATTTGTTAAGTGCTTTCTATGTGCCAGGCACTGTACTAAGTACTGGGGAAGATGAGTGTTAATAAAAATAACAATAATAATAATAATAATAATAATGGTATTTGTTAAGAGCTTACTATGTGCCAAGCATTGTTCTAAGTGCTGGGATAGATACAAGGTTATAAGGTTGTCCCATATGAGGCTCACACTCTTAATCCCCTTTTTGGAGATGAGGTAACTGAAACACAGAGAAGTTAAGTGACTTGCCCAAAGTCACACAGCTAACAAGTGGCAGAGCTGGAATTAGAACTCATGTCCTGACTCCCAAGCATGGGCTCTTTCCGGTAAACCACGGTGCTTCTCAGATTGGACAAAGTCCATGTCCTACATGGGGCTCCCAATCTTAATCCCCATTTTACAGATGAAGTAACTGAGGCTCAGAGAAGTTAAATGATCTGCCCAAGGTCACACAGCAGCAGACAAGCATTAAAGCTGCAATTAGAACACAGGTCCTTCTGACTCCCAGGCCCGTATATATCCATAAATGCAGACAACATTTCCTGGATGTTTCTCTTAAAAGTCTCCTTTGAAGGTGTTGAGTTGACAGTGTTTCCTGGTAGATCAGAAGTTTATTCTGATTGAGCTTCCAGGTCCCTCATTTTATTGGTATACATAGAGGGCCCTCGAATAGATTGGATGGGATTGGACCGAATGACACAGCTCTGCTTCACTCCCACCGAGGTAGGAAAAGGGTTAGGCATATCACCGTCAACTCCAATTCAACCATTCATACCATTCTCACAGCTGCTGTCAAGGCCCTGGACCGTTGCTGGTATTAGATGCTTTGGAGAAGATTACCAAATGGTATTCTGGTCTTGACTTGCAAATTGGCTGCACTGGGCCCATGGTCGCAGACTCTGTAAACCGCTCACCTGGAAGGATTCAATGGGTCTCTGCCCAGAAGGATTCAGGCTAGAATCTTGTCAGCAGTGGAACTGAGTGAGATACCCTGGTATTTTCCTTATGGATTCTTCCATTTCAAGTCTTCCAGTTTTCATCTAGAAAATAGTGATTTGGGTGCATTTTGGAAATTATCTGACATTTATTCAGTATTTCTACATGAAGGGAGAGCTCATACAGTCATCTAAGAAATAACTCCCCTCTTTGCAGATTTGGAACGACATTAGATTCAGATGCTGGTAAAATGGGAAGGACTTTGACATTTTTAGGGCTATTTTTTTCTTGATTCCAAAAGGATTCATTTAACGTGACAGAGAGTTCTGTAATTCTTGATACCAGTTCAATACTAGCTTTGCATGAATTATCAAATCATTTGGTTTTATGTGAGTTGAAGAGACTTTTAATGGGTGTAACTTTCTTAGGTCCTGCCACTGATCTAGGAAAGCTCAATCTCTTGTTCAATAAAATTACATATCTATATATATCCATAGCATTGAAAAAAATAATTTTCAAAATAAAATGAGGCATGTGTGAACTAACTGAGTTTTGAAGAATTCTAATCGAGATTTTAAAGCCTAGGTTTGATAGGAAGATACCCTCAGGCTAGGCATGCTTTCACTTAGGAAATAGTAGTAATAGCATTTTTTAAGCATCTACTAGGTGAAGACCACTGTGTTAAGCATTGGGAAGAAGTACAATGCTGAGAATTGGGTACAGTCTTTGGTTCCCAGCGTCCTCACAATCTGGGAATGGACAACCAAGTTGGCCTAAAGGAAGGCGGTAGGCCTGGGTGTCAGAGGACCTGGATTCTAAACCTAGCTCCTCCAAGGGCCTGCTGAGTGACCTTGGGCAAATCACTTAACTTTTCTATGGCTCAGTTTCCTCAGCTGTAAAATGGGAATTAAGTTCTTCTCCCCACTCCCCACATGGATACCCACATGTCCAATCTGATTACTTTGTATCTACTCCACTGCTCAGTACAGTGCTTGGCACATGGTAAGCACTTATAAGTACCATCAAAAATGGGGGGAGGTGAGAGGATCTTGGTAACATATGAAGATGAAATTGATCATTTATCATTTATCAGAGATACAACATAGAAGGCAGGGAAAATGATAAATACATAAGAGATAGCAATACCAACTCTCTTCTTTTGTACTCACTCAAGCATTTAGTACAGTGTTCTGCACATAGTAAGCACTCAAAAAATATGACTGATTGATTAGTGGGCTAGAGGATAGTAGTTCAAGATCTTTGTAGCTCAGAGTCCACAGTCTCATCAGTCACAGCTATGGTCTGTCCAAAATTCTACAGATTGAGAAGGGCGATGTTGCTGGATTTCCCTCACCATTTTCAGGCTAGAGCAGGAGCTGATAGGGAGTCCTCATGAGGCGGGGATGGGGCAGTTTTTCTCTCCAGCTAATGGCCTTTGGTTTAGTGATAGGGGAGGGGCTGGGATTTTACTCTACTGCTGCTGGTGTGTCCTCACCTTTCTTATTTCATAAAAGATGAGGAATGAAATCTGCTAGGTTCTCCCCTCAGAGTTCAGATTGGAAGAAGGGGGAACCCCTGTTCTACACACCCACTCCCACACACAGAGCCATTCCGTAGCTAAGCTGTGTTCACCGTGACCCTGCACACCCTCACTGAACTCCCATCAATGGATAGGCATTTAGAGGTTGGGCCTAGGGTTAGGTTGGGCCAGGGTGATTGAATATACTGAGAAATACTGTGGCCTAGTGGTTACGGCACAGGCCTAGAAGGCACAAGCACCTGGATTCTAATCCAGGCTCTGCCACTTGTCTGCCGTATGACCTTGGGCAAGTCTCTTAACTTCTCTGTGACTCAGTTACCTCACCTGTAAAATAGGGATTAAGACTGTGAGCCCCATGTGGGTCAGGGACTGTGTATATTGTATCTACCTCAATGCCTGGCACATAGTAAGTACTTAACAAATACCATTAAAATCATCACATCAAGCCAGTGGTGCTCAATGATATTTGATATAGAACAGAAGCACCAGGGTGTATGGAGGAATTCTGTAATGGTTGCCCTCCTGGACACTCACCCTCATTTCTTAGTTTGACCCAGCTGATACCTCATAACTTCCCCTCTACAGACAAAACTTCCCCAACCCCATTTGAACCTCCTGAAACAACCCCTGAAGCAACACCACACAAATATTTCCCACCCACTTTGTGGAAAGGTTTTTCTTTTTGTTTGTTTCAAAACAAACTTTATTTCTTCTTTCTTTTCATTTCTTCTATTATTCGTTCTCAGATCACTCCTCATAACCTTGATCTCTTTGAAAGTACTGCAGCATGAAACACACCATGTTGCAGAGCACCATATACTCTGTAAAATTGCTAGTATGACTATTTCTTTAAATGATTAAGTAGAAATATGAGTCTTTATAACTTGAGTGGCATACATTGAAAACAGCTCCTTTCTTTCTGTGCTTTAATTATAACTGTACAGTAAAACAAAACTGAATGTTAGAACCAGCAGGTCCTAGTGGAAAGAACCTGGGCTTGAGAGTCAGAGGACTAGGGTTCTAAGCCGACCTCTGCCAGTTGCTTACTGTGTGACACTGGACAAATCACTTAACTTCTCTGTGCCTCAGTTTCCTCAACTATAAAATGGGGATTCTCCCACCTGCTTAGACTATGAACCCCATCTGGGACTTGATTAACTTGTATCTACCTTGGCACTTAATACAGGGCTTTGCACATCAGAAGTGCTTAATAAATACCACAATTTTCATTATTAAATCAACTCTATCTGTGTGCTTCTTTTCCAATATTTGAAAAATACGCTTAAACAAAAACACTCATCATGGCTTTGTGGAATCCCTGGACATCCGATATAGGAAGACTAAAAATGAACAAGGTATTTTTCTCTTTTATTTTGTCTTAATGATTCAAGATTTTTAGAGCAGGGCCTTAATGCAAAATTTATTAGCATGAACAGCAGGAACTCCAAATTGCCAGCTCCCCAGGTTTGATTACAGGGAAAAATACATTTAGACATCTATGAAACTTTGGAAAACTACTTCCACGATTTAAAAGATGCATAAACAACCATGCTGGTCTACTGGAATAATGGTGCCAAGGTAAAAGAGTGGAAGAATATATACTGAGGTTTGAGGGTCTGAAATTATCATTAATAGTTGCTTAAAAATAACTCATCAGATAACTTTTTGTGCAAACAACTCTAGAATACCTCTATTAAAAAGGAAACTCGTTTTCATGTTGTTCCTTTATTCCAAAAACAATCATCGTCTGTCATCTTTTATGGTGGTATCTGCAGTTTGAACATATGTATTTGTCGTCATCCAAGTGTGAAAAATTCAAATAGCACTTTCTTCTGGTTGAGCTAAGTTTCTTACTACCATAAATCATAGGCCGAATATCGAGCTCATTTCCTCTTTTAGTGTGATATAATGGGAAAAATAGAAACCTACAAAAAAGAAAAGATGAAGTTGTTTTTTCCCTAGTAGAACAGATGGATGCCCATTTGCCAAACAATGATGTGCTCAGAAGAGGCAGAAGAAAATTACAGGGAATACAAACAAGATGACTGTCAGTCTTCAGTTTTTTCTTCAGAGCATCAAAGGGCTGACACAGAGAGGGCCTCCGTGTTAGGCATGCTTCAATACCTAGATTTGAAGTTAGTTGCCCCAGGCTACACCACTGAACAATATTTCAAACTTCGAATCACAGTTTCTCTTTCCTTATTCTAGAACCCCCAAGATTCACAGTAAAATCACACTGGCCTCATCCCCTTTATCAGCGAATATCTAATAACTGAGTGAGACTGATTTGACCAAGTGTGGTATGGCATGGCGACTTTCTTTTGAGGTTTTATCGTGAATAATTAAAATGTTATTAAATTCAGCAAAATGTAATGTTTACAACACATTTCGTAGTTCAGGGTGCTTCAGTACATCTTTTCTTGTAATTTGTAGTAACTTTTCAGGCAAAATAATGAAAAATATCAGTGTTTGCTCTGCACATACCAAAATCAATGCCTAATTGAAAGATAATACAGAATCCCCATTTTTCTTAAGCTTTAATTGCACATCACAACCTCCCCTTCAGAGCTTCCACAGCTGCCCCGAACAGAGAGGAGGTAGAGGAAAAACCAGACTCTGCCCCAGTGTCTTAGGAGGGATAATGCCCATCCGGGGGATTCTTCTCTGTATAAAATAGGTCCTCTCCCTGGAGGGCAGAGACAAGGCAGAGGGGAGCTCTGGGAGAGGTTGGGTGGGTGGACAGAGAAGCAGCGTGACTTAGCGGATAGAGCATGGGCCTGAGAGTCAGAAGGTCAGGGGTTCTAATCCTGGCTCTGCCACATGTCTGCTGGGTGACCTTGGGTAAGTCATTTCACTTCTCTGGGCCTCAGTTACCTCAACTGTAAAATGGGGATTAAGACTGTGAGCCTCATGTGGGACAGGGATGGTGTCCAACCGGATTAATTAGTCTCTACCCCAGCACTTAAACCAGTGCTTGGCACATAGTAAGTGCTAAATAAGTACCATAATTATTATCATTATTATGAGGGTTCCTTTAGAGTTGACCGGAAGGCAGATGGGTGTCAAGATGGAATCAGAATGCATCATTACACTGGCAGATGTCAATCATGGGAAATGTAGTGTCACACTGGGTTGTAATTCAATGTCTTCTACTAGGGATTGGTGGATCCAATAGGATGCCCAGATATATTCATAATCCAACCGCACACCTTTTATGCAAAATCACACCCCATCTCATACTCTTATGTAAATATCTTAAAATTCTGTGGCTTCCCTCACCTCTAATTTATTTTAGTGTCTTTTTTCCCCTGCTAGACTGTCGGCTTCCTGAGCACAAAGATCATGTCTACTACCCATACTGAGTCTCCCAAATGCTTAATACAGCACTGTGCTCAGAGTTATTATTATTAAGTGCCATCAAGTCATTTCTGATTCACTGAGACTCTACGGATATATTTTCTCCAGAGCATCCTGTCTTCCGCTGTAATACGTAACCTTTCTAACAGTTCTTCTGTTATCATTGTTTTGGATTCTATTCATCTAGCTGCTGGTGTGCCTCTTCCAAGTTTTCCCTGGACTTTTTCTACATTAACGTATTCTCCAGAGAAGTAGTTCTCCTGATTATGTGTCCAAAATAATCTAAGTCTAATCATGTGGCCTTCCAAAGACCACTTTGGCTTAATTTGCTCCAAAATCCATTTATTTGTTTTTCGGGCAGTCCATGGTATTTGCTAAAACCTTCTCCAACACCAAAACAATTGATGTTCTTTCTAGCCTGTTTTTTCACTGTCCAGTTTTCGGATCCATACAGTGTCAATGGAAACACCATAGAACTGACAATTTGAATTTTTGTGGCAATTGTTACATCATTACTTTTTTCAGGCTCTTCAGAGCAAGTCTTCCTAACATTAATCTTAGGTGCATTTCTTGACTACTGGTTCCTTTACTACTGATTATCGATTCCAGGAGAGGAAAAACTGTCAACTATTTCAATCTTCTCTCCATCCACTACAAATAGGCTAAAACTTCCAGTTGTCA
This sequence comes from Ornithorhynchus anatinus, assembly GCF_004115215.2. Taxonomy (NCBI): domain Eukaryota; kingdom Metazoa; phylum Chordata; class Mammalia; order Monotremata; family Ornithorhynchidae; genus Ornithorhynchus; species Ornithorhynchus anatinus. The sequence continues at coordinate 22,728,203 of NC_041734.1, forward strand.
CAATCCTTGTTTTCTTGACATTCAAATGTAGGCCCACCTTTTTGCTCTGTTCCTTAACTTTTAATAATAAGCCCTTCAAATCTTCTTCAATTTCTGCTAGTAAGGTAGTGTCATCAGCATAACGAAAGTTGTTTATAGTTCTTCCTTCAATCTTTGCTCCCTGTTTGTCTTCATCCAATCCAGCTTCTCTCATTACATATAAAGGATGAACAGATAAGGTGATAAGATACATCCTTGTCTTACACCCTTACTGAAGGGAAACCAATCTGTTTCTCCATATTCTGTTCTTACTGTAGCCTCCTGTTTGTCATACAGGTTCTGTATTAATGCAATTAAATGATTTTTCCTTAATGTGCTCCAGAGTTTCTCATGATCCATGCAGTCAAAGGCCTTACTATAATCAATAAAGTACATGCTAACTTCCTTTCGATATTCTCTTGTCCTTTCAATTATCCAGCAGACATCAGCAATAATATCCCATGCCCCTTGTCCTTTCCGGAATCCAGCTTGAACGGTGCACAGTGCTCAATAAATACTACTGAGGGATTAATTCTGGAGGTAAAATTTATGTTTGCACTTTGTAATGTTTCTAATCCCTGACTGCCTATTTCCTTATTTCACTCAGAACCTTAACGAGACTATACCTGTCCAGGGACAAGAGTTCCCACTACAATCAGTCTAATCCTATGTGTAAATTTGGGCAGGCCCTTCTGGAATGGAGGAGTTGAGTGTGTGTTTGTGTGTGTGTGTGTGTGTGTGTGTGTGTGTGGCGGGATGGTGGTTGGAGGGGTGCCCAAAGTAACAGAAACTCTGGTCCCCTGTGGATAAACACAGGAAGTTCTAGGATGGCCCCGTCCATCTCCATCCAACTCATCAAGTGAGGTTCAACATGCAACCCACAAAAAACTCTTTTTTTGTAATTTTAGTATACTTATTCTTCAATTCTATAAAGTTGTCATTGCAACTTAAAGGCCTAAACTTGGCTAGAATGTTCATTTTCTCATTTGTTACTTTTATTTTATTACAGTCTCTTTTGAGTCTTGTTCTTTCCCATCTCTGGCAGTGATTTTTCTCCCCTATCCTTTGCCCTGCAACTGGCCCTTCCCAACAGCAGTAGAGATAAGTCAACTACTTGCCTCTGCCAAACAAGTATGGTGATAACTGGACAAGAAACCCCATTCCAGCCTGAAGGTCCCCAAGGCTGTGGTGGTAACCCACATCTTATATGGCTGTGAGGTCTGGGCCTACTACAGAAGACACATCCACCTTGTAGAGTAGCTTCACGATTGTCACCTTTGAACCAAACTGAACAGGATGAGAGGCAGGATGAGATTATCAACCATGAGGGCCTGGAATACAGTCAGCTCACAAGAACACAGATATTCTAGGAAAGATATGTGAATCGAATACAGGAGTGCCTTTATATATGCCTTTAAAATCTTCCAGGCAGGAAGTAGCTGCCTGGCCTCACTTCTTTGAGCTAGAAAGGGATTGAGAGTAAACCAAACTGGCAACCTCCCTCCCTGCTCTCCCAGGTATACGGGTCCCAACTTCTCGCCTCCATGATGGCTGAGGGTTTTTTTTCCTCAACTACCCTCCCTCCTTCCTGCCTCCCGGCCCAACTTCCTCTACACTCCTTCTTTCTGATTGGCTCAGTTTCAAGGTAATACTTTATATGCCATTAATAGCTTCCCTCAGGGAGGGGCATTAGGATTCTATCTCCTGAATCCCTCTCTCCTTTCCTGAGTGTGAGATCTAGCTGGAGTGACCACCACACCCCTATACGTCCCAGGTTTGGAGCAGCAGATTTGAGTATTAGCACAGGAGGACTGACGTAAATGAGAAATACTAAATTTCCTGAAGTCATTTTTCCCACTTCTGCTGGGCCCAGAGAGGGCCCCGAGGCTAGGGTGAATTGGATAATTACTCAGCATCGATCAATCAATCAATTCTACTTATTGAGCGCTTACTGTGCATGCATAACATTATATTAAGCTTTTAGGAGACCACAATATAACAGTATAACAGGGTTGGTAGACACGTGCCCTGCCCACAATGAGCTTACAGAATAGAGGAAGAGGCAGATATTAATATAAATAAACTATGGATATGTACATAAGTGCTGTGGGGATGAAGGAGAGGTGAATAAAGGGAGCAAGTCAGGGAGACACAAAAGGGAGTGGGAGAAGAGGAAAGGTGGGAGTTAATCAGGGAAGGTTTCTTGGTGAAAATGTGTCATCAGTAAGGTTTTGAGAGTGGGTAGAGTTATTATCTGTTGGATATGAAGAGGGAGAGCATTCTAGGCCTGAAGTCGGAAGTGGGCAACAGATTGATGAGATGGAGGTACAGTGAGTAGGCTGGCGTTAGAAGAGCAAAGTGCGTGGGCTGGGTTGTAGCAGGAGAGCAGCGAGGTGAGTTAGGAAGGGTCTAGGTGATTGAGTGCTTTAAAACCTATGGTAAGGAATTTCTGTTTGATGAGGAGGTGGGTGGGAAACCACTCGAGGTTCTTGAGGAGTGTGGAAACATCGACTGAACATTTCTGTAGAAAAATGATTCAGGTAGCAGAATAAAGTATGGAGTGGAGTGGGGAGACACAGGAGGCTGGGAAGTCAGCAAAGAGGCTGATACGATAATCAAGGTGGGATAGGATAATAATAATAATAATATTGGTATTTGTTAAGCACTTACTATGTGCAGACCACTGTTCTAAGCGCTGGGGTAGACACAGGGGAATCAGGTTGTCCCATGTGGGGCTCACAGTCTTAATCCCCATTTTACAGATGAGGTAACTGAGGCACAGAGAAGTGAAGTGACTTGCCCACAGTCACACAGCTGACAAGTAGCAGAGCTGGGATTTGAACCCATGCCCTCTGACTCCAAAGCCTGTGCTCTTTCCACTGAGCCACGCTGCTTCTCTAGGATAAGTGCTTGGATTAATGTGGTAGCAGTTTGGAAGGAGAGGAAAGGATAGATTTTAGCGATGTTGGAAAGGTTGAAATGACAGGATTTAGAGACTGTATGAATATATGGGTTAAATGAGAGAGAGGAGTCAAGGATAATGCCAAGATTTTGGGCTTGTGAGACAAAAAGGATGGTGGTCCTGTCTACAGTGATGGGAAAAACAAGGGGAGGAGAGGGTTTGGGTGGGAAGATAAGGAATTCCATTTTGGACATGTTAAGTTTATGATGTTGATGGGACATCCAAGTAAAGATGTCTTGAAGGCAGGAGGAAATGTGAAACTGCAGAGAGGGAGAGAGATCAGAGATAGAGACATAGATTTGGAAATCATCTGCACAGAGTGGTAGCTGAAGTCACAGGAACGAATGAGTTCTCCAACAGTGTGGGTCCAGATGGAAAATAGAAGGGGACCCAAAACTGAAACTTGAGGGACTCTCTAGCTTAGAGGGTGGGAGGCAGAGGTGGGGCCTGAGAAAGAGAATGAGAAAGAGTGGCCAGAGAGATAGGAGGACAAATAGGAGAGGACAGTATCAGTGAAGCTGAGGTTCAATAATGTTTCCAGGAGAAGTGGGTGGTCAACAGCTTCGAAGGCAGCTGAGAGGTGGAGGAGGAATAGGATGGAGTAGAGTCTGTTGGATCTGACAAGATTTGGCTAGAGGATCGGCAGCAGTGGCGGGACATATTCAATTCCAAGCTCCTCCTCCTTCCTCCTCCACTCATTTGCAAGGAAACCTGCTTTGATTCACTGCAGATCCCCAAGTTCTTCCAACCCCACCCACCCTTTGTCTGTGTTCCTCCACATTCTCCTTCTTTCCCACCTCCAGCTGACTGCCAGCCAAGATGTGATCACTACAGCTTGGAATTCAGGCTGACACCCAGCACCTTTGACCATATCTCTTTAATACTGTTTAATAGAAATGGCACCTGCCCAGCTCCAAATACATGAGTTTGAACTTTGCCTAGGCATAATGGGCTCTGGATGGAATTGGGGCAAATTTTAGCTTGGACGGAAATATTATTTGTCAATAATGCCAGTCCTGGCATAGCTAAACACAGTGAAGATTGAGTTTGGGGTACTTGGGTTTTTTACATGGGATTTTCAGAGGCCAAAATGCTTGATCTCCTACTCTGTAAATTTTAACTTTACTTATTGTTCTTATATGGAAAGCTCTTCTCTCCTGCCTTTCTCTCTAGGATTTGCATGTAATAACCCCAATTTCACCTTCCTTCTTTTGTTCTGACTAAAAGCCAGGTTTTGTTCCAAATAGCCCAACACTTGTTTCACTTGCAATGACACTATCTAAGAGTGTTTGCTTCTTTCCACTGCAGGATTTGGTATTTCCATGGCAACTGGACTGCAATTTTCCTTGCCTAAACTCGTCCTGAAAATGAATCTACAAATGAGCTGTCATGAATATCTGAAAATATATTCCAAGAGGAGGCATTTACTGAAGAAAACGCTGCTTAAAGAGGGATTTGCTTAATACAAGAGTTCTGATCATGCTTTATGTTTTTATTTTTCTCCTTAATTTTGTTCAGCTTGACTTGCTCTCATAGGAAACCAATTAGCAGGGGAATAACTCTCTGTTATGACCTTATAGTATTCATTACAAATTGTGATATTTGTTAAGTGCTTGTTATGTGCCAAGCACTATAATAATAATAATAATAATGTTGCTATTTGTTAAGCGCTTACTCTGTGCAGAGCACTGTTCTAAGTGCTGGGGTAGATACAGGGTAATCAGGTTGTCCCACATGAGGCTTACAGTCTTAATCCCCATTTTACAGATACGGGAACTGAAGCACAGAGAAGTTAAGTGACTTGCCCACAGTCACACAGCTGACAGGTGGTGGAGCCGGGATTCGAACCCATGACCTCTGACTCCCAAGCCCATGTTCTTTCCACTGAGCCATGAGGCTGAACACCGTCCCTGTCTCATATGGTGTTCGCAGTATAAATAGGAGGAAGAAAATATATTGAATCCCCATTTTACAGATGAAGAAGCTGAGACACAGAGAATGCAAGTAACTTGCACAAAGTCACAGAGCAGTTGAGTTGCAGAGCTGGGTTTAGAACCTACATCTCCTGACTCCCAGACCTGTAAACTTTCCACTCGGCCATGCTGATGGGGGAATCTTCATAGCATGGGCATTTGGCAGCTTTCTCAATATGCTCCCTATATGCATGTGGAAAACATGAGAGTACAGGGGTGTAGCTGAGGACAACATATGACCTTTACACCTCAGTTCCCTCATCTGCAAAATGGGGATTCAGTGCCTGTTCTTCTTCTTACTTAGGCTGTTGAGGCCCACGTGGGACCTGATCATCTGGTATCTGCTCCAGTGCCTAGTACAGTGCTTGACACACAAAGGGTTAAGAAGCAGATTGATCTGTTGGAAATAGCATGGGCCTGGGAGTCAGAGGTCGTGGGTTCTAATCCTGGCTCTGCCATATTTCTATGTGACCTTGGGAAAGTCACTTAACTTGTCTGTGCCTCAGTTACCTCATCTGTAAAATAGGGATCAAGACTGTGAGCCCCAGGAGGGACACGAACTGTGTCCAACCTGATTACCTTGTATCTACCCCAGTGCTTAACAAATACCACAATTATTACTATTATTACCGTTAATAATAATCAACATCATTATTATTAGTCTTGTGAATGCAGGAATGCAGGGGAATTGCTTTGCCACAGAACTAGGCCTGTACAAACCTCAAAGTTTTGGTAAACTTTGGATATACCTGTACTCTTGACAACTTGGCTGGCAGTACCCTGAGTGAGTCCCCTACAGTTCCTCTTTACCACCGGACTTGTTGGACTCTGCATTATAATGTTTTGGGCTTTTTAATTTTTGCTCTGTGGTACTTTTAAAGTGCTTACTATGTGCCAGGTGCTGTACTAAGCACTGTGGTAGATGCAAAATAATCAGGTTGGACACAGTCCTTGTCCCATATAGGGCTCAAAGTCTGACTCAGAGAAAGGTAGATTTAATTATCATTCTCTAAATGGGGTAACTGAGGCACAGAGAAGTAAGTGACTTACCCTAGGTCACACAGCAGACAAATGGCAGATCTGGGATTAGAATCCAGCTCTGACTTGAAGGCCAGTGCTCTTTTCACTAGGCCATGCTAATTCCCTGTTGTCTTTTATCTTGTTTTTGTATTCATATATGTCTCCCTGTCCTGTTCTTAAATTCCTTGTGAGCAGGGATTGTCTATAATTACTCTTTTGTGTTGTAATCTCCCAAGCACTTAGTACGGCCTACTCTAATAGCTCAATAAATTACTCTGATTGATTGAGTTCATCTTTCCTATTGTATCTGTCATCAAAACCTTATCCAATTTGTTTTTAGACTGTGAATCCCTGGCTGGTCAGGGACCAGGCCTCACTCTCGCCTGTGTATTATTTTTCCCAGATTTTAGTACAGTGCTTTGCACTCAGTCAGCACTAAGTAAATACTATTACTACCAGGATTATATCATTTCTTCTACTACTGTTTCTTTGCCCCTACATGCACAAGCCTATGTAGTATACTCAAATTTCTGTGATGTGAATGGAATGGCAGAATTAGGAACTATCTTACTGGATAGCACACTATCTGGTATTGTAAAAAGTGGCCTGGTGTGTGGACACGACTGATTCAGCTGAGAGAACTATGTAACATGAGGTTCTAAGAATGCCAACTCTTGCACTAGATGAGAAATGACTAAGCCCAATTGTCCACCTTCAACATGAACTAGAAGCAAGAACCCAGGAGACCACAGAGGCTCTGTCTGTTGTATTTGCTGTGACAATCTTCCCTCCCCAACAGGAGCAAAAATTCTTAGTTTTGTTCCAATCTGTTTACTGTATTCTGAGACACCAAATCCCTTGGCCACCCAATATCCTTGTGCAGCCTAGTATTTATTGAGCACTTACTGAGAAGCAGCGTGGATCAGTGGAAAGAGCACGGGCTTTGGAGTCAGAGGTCATGGGTTCAAATCCCGGCTCGGCCACTTGTCAGCTGTGAGACTTTGGGCAAGTCACTTAACTTCTCTGTGTCTCAGTTACCTCATCTGTAAAATGGGGATTAAGACTGTGAGCCCCACTTGGGACAACCTGATTCGCCTGTGTCTACCCCAGCGCTTAGAACAGTGCTTGGCACATAGTAAGCACTTAACAAATACCAACATCATCATCATCATCAGAACACTGTACTCATTTCTTGGGAGAGTACAATACAACAGAATTGGTAGAAATGTTCCCTGTCCACAACGAGCTTACAGCCTAGAGGGAGAGACAGACATTTATATAAATGAGTTATAGTTTGTTCCGGGTCCAGGCTGTTTCCAATCTACAGATGTCAGGATTGATTACTGCAATCCAGACCAGCTCAGATGACTGAATCATATTGGTTTCAAAAGGAATTAGGGGGCTGCCTTATGCTAAAGGGTGCTAGAAGGTGGACTGGCCAAAGGGAGGGAGATCAGAGAGAGCAGACCTTGGGAGATTCAACCTACATTAAATATCTTGACATGTGTATGCTTCTTTGGAGTGAAGTCCTGTGATGTGAATCTGCGGAGACCCAAGGTTATGTTTCCTTTCAGATAAGAACACTGAGTCATGTATCAGAGAGTTTCAACAACTTGCTATATTACAAATAAATGATATGTCAGAGAAGGAATGGTCTGGAGGGTGACAGTATTAATTAGTCTTCCTTTACCTATTAGTAATAATAATAAAAATAGTATTAGTAAGCAATATTTTCATATTATATTATTGTTGTAATACTATTATTCATTCATTATTCAATTATTCAATCACCGCTATTGAGCACTTACTGTGTGCAGAGCCCTGTACTAAGCTCTTGGGAGAGGTTCAATATAACAATAAACAGACACATTCCCACCCACAGTGAGCTTACAGCCCAGAGGGGGAGACAGACATTAATATAAGTACATAAATTAAAGATATGTACATATGTGCTATGGGGCTGGGAGGGGGTGATGCATAAAACGAGTAAGTCAGAGGGATGCAGAAGGGAGTGGGAGAAGAGGAAAGGAGGGCTTAGTCAGGGAAGACCTTTAGGAGGAGATGTGACTTCAATAAGGGCCTGAAGCAGGAGAGAGAAATTGTCTGTCGGATATGAGGAGGTAGGACGTTCCAGGCCAGAGACAGGAGATGGGCGAGAGGTTGGTGGTCAAATAGATCAGATTGAGGTACAGTGAGTAAGTTGGCATTAAAGGAGCAAAGTGTGTGGTTTGGGTTTCAGCGAGGTGAGGTAGGAGGGGGCAAGCTGATTGAGTGCTTTAAAGCCAATGGTGAGGAGTTTTGTTTGATGCAGAGGTGGATGGGCAATCAGTGGAGAAGTGGAGAGAAACAGACTGAACGTTTTTGCAGAAAATTGATCTGGGCAGCAGAGTAAAGTGTACACTAGAGTGGGGAAAGACAGGAAGCAGGGAGGTCCTTAAGGAGGCTGATACAGGAATCAAGGCTGGATAGGATAAGATGAATGTGGTAGCAGTTTGGATGGAGAGGAAAAAGTAGATTTTAGTGATGTGAAGGTGGAACTGACAGGATTTAGTGATGGACTGAATGACAGAGAGGAGTCAAGGATAATAATAATAATAATGATGATGATGGTATTTGTTAAGTGCTTCCTATGTGTAGGGCACTATACTAAATGCTAGGGGAGATACAAGGTAATTGGCCTGGGCACAGTACCTGTCCATATGGGGCTCACGGTCTTAATCCCCATTTTACAGATGAGGTAACTGAGGCCCAGAGAAGTTAAGTGACTTGCCCAAGGTCACAACAGCAGACAAATGGCAGAGCTGGGATTAGAACTCACATCTTTCTGACTCCCATGGTCATGTTCTACCCACTAACCGCAAGGTTATGGACTTTGTGAGACAGGAAGGATGGCAGTGTTGTCTCAAGTGATGGGAAAAGCAAGAAAAGGAGAGGGTTTGGGTGGGAAAATAAGTTCTGTTTTTGACATATTAAGTTTGAAGCGATGGGAGGGCATCCAAGTAGAGATGTCCTGAAGGTAGGAGGCTATGCGACACTGCAGAGAGGGAGATGGATTAGGGCTGGAGATATAGATTTGGGTATCATTCGTATAGAGGTGGTAGTTGAAGTCTTGTGAGAAAATGAGTTCTCCAATAGAGAGGGCGTAGATGGAGAATAACAGGGGACTGGAACTGAACCTGTGGGACCCCCACAATTAAGGGGTTGGAAGAAGAGGAAGAGCCCAAAAAAGAGACTGAGAATGAGTGGACAGAGAGAGAAGGAAAACCAGGAGAGGATAGTGTCTGTGAAGCCAAGGTTGGATAATGTTTTTAGGAGAAGGGGATGGCCGACAGTGTCGAAGGCAGCTGAGAGGTGGAGGAGGATTAGGATGGAGTACAGGCCATTGGCAGTGGTAAACCACTTCTGTATTTTTACCGAGAAAACTCTATGGACACATTACCAGAACCATTGCAGATGGAAAGCGGGGCGTTCTGGGAGAGATGTGTCTGTGGTGTTGCTGTGGGTCGGAAACGGCTCGATGGCATAAGGCAAGACGAAAGGCCACTGGATTTGGCAAGAAGGAGATCATTGGTTACCTTTGAGAGGGTGGAATGCAGGCGGAAAGAACCTGAGTCCCTGCTGCCGTGGACCTGAGTGCTGGGTGGAGACATGGGACCGAGATCAGATTCCCGCCAGACTCCAGAACCCAGTGTTGGGAGCCTGAGACCCTGATGCTTGGGGCTGAGTGCTGGAGATGGGGAGGGGAAAGAGGCAACTGGGAAATTTGGCTCTAGCTCTGCCCACCGCTTGACTCCAAAATATGTGGAGTGGGGGGGAAGGTGTGAAGAGAGGAGGAAGGAGACACCAGGCCCACAGCAGCCTAAGCTGTATGTGTGGTGTGCATTTCTGCCCTCGCTTCCACCTATGTCTTATTCTCAAGACCGGTCTCCCCCAACCCCGTCATGGCAATGGCAGCTGGAGGTCTCAGCACAGGGTCTGCACCTGCCCTCATTCCTACCGCATCCCACACCCAATGCCATTCACTGATACCACAGCGTGGTTTAATGGAAAGAGCATGGGCTTGGGAGTCAGAGGTCATGGGTTCTAATCCCGGCTCTGCCACTTGTCAGCTGTGTAACTGTAGGCAAGTCACTTCACTTCTCTGTGCCTCAGTTACCTCATCTGTAAAATGGGGATGAAGACTGTGAGCCTCATGTGGGAGAACCTGATTACCTGATTACCCCAGCGCTTAGAACAGTGCTCTGCACATAGTAAGCGCTTATCAAATACCAACATTATTATACCACTCTCTTGCATCCTAGGAATGCTGAAACACCCTCCTTCTCCCAGCCACTGCAGACAATCTCCTGACTGAGATCCCGGCCTCTGTCCAGTAACATTCCCCACACAGCTAAGGTGGGTTGCCCCACCACCTTCAATATCAGGCAAGGTGTCAGAGGGAACTAAGCCTCTTATTAATAAGTTAGAAGTAGGGGATTCGTCTAAAAGCTGGCTATTTCTCACTCAACTGGTTATAACAAATGATACTGCTTTAACAACAAATGTTTGCCTCATCAAGTAATGTCTGACTGAAGTAATATATTAGCAGTTACTTTACTAGATTGATGAGCAACTGTTTTTTAATATTTAAGAAGTGATTAAACTATCTAAACTCATACCCATGTGAGAAAAATGAATCTAGGCCTAACAGACTTTACGTATCATTTATGGTTTGGAAGTGTTGGGAAATAGTTCTGGGAAATAATTGAAAACCTGAGAGGGCCAAAACCAGAGTAAAGACCAATGCCATAGCACAGAAATCAGAAGAGAGACATCAAAAACATCCCGCTGCAATATCAACAATACCTTGCATGGTACATCAGTCAATCAGTGGTGTTTATTGAGTGCATACTGGGAAAGCACTTGGGAAAGTTGGTAGACATGTTCCCGGTCCACCAGGAGCCTATAGTCTAGAGGAGGAGTCAGAAATTAAAATAAATTACAGATCTTTACATAAGTGCTGAGGGGTGAATATCAAGTATTTAAAGGGTGCAAATTCAAGTGCAAGAAGGATGCAGAAGGGAGAGGGAGTAAGGGAAATACGGGTTTAGCTGGGGAAAGGGGTCAGAAGTGAGATAGATAAGATTTAAGTATAGAGAGTAGATTGGAATTAGAGGAGTGGAGTACGCGGGGTAGGATGACATAGGATTTAAGTTAGGGGTAGGATTAGGAGAGTTCATTGAGTATGTTGAAGCCGACGGTGAAGACTTTCTGTTTGACGCAGAGGTGGAAGGGTGACCACTGAAGGTTTTTGAGGAGTTGGGAGATGCCTACTGAACATTTTTTAAGGAACACCATCAGGACAACAAAGTGAAATATGGACTGGAGAAGGGAGAAACAGGAGGCGGGGAGGTCAGCGAGGTCAGTGAGGAGGCTAGGGTATTTATTAAGGCCTAACTAGGTATCAAGTGTTATACTAAGCGCAGGAGGGAATGGCTCGTTGGTGACGATGACCAAATCCTCAAGAATCTGGATACTTCTTCTGTGGTAGGTTGTACATTATTTCAGCTTTATAGACCTTGATTTTAGTATGAAAGTTGATTCTCTGCCATCGCCACCTTGTTTTTGTCTGCCCCCCAAAGTAATACTGACTTTTTTTATTCTGTTTTGTATTTCTTGGAGTCTGTGCCATGTTAGAGAATGTGCTGCAGTTAGCAGAAACCAGCGACAGCAATAGCTCCTCTGTTAAGGATGAATGGTTCTGGTTGTTAGGATGATTTCAATAATGATAATAATAATAGTGGTGTTTGTTAAGTGCTTACTATGTGCAGGGCACTGTACAAACTACTGGGATGGATACCAGCAAATTGAGTTGGACACAGTCCCAGTCCCACATGGGGCTTCCCATTTTACCAGTTGAGGTGACTGAGGCACAGAGAAGTAAGCCCAAGGTCACACAGCAGAGATGGGGTGGAGCCAGGAACCTGGGTCCTTCTGATTCCCAGTCTGTGCTCTATCCATTAGGTCATGCTGCTTCCCATAACATTCTGACAGCTCTATAAAGTGATCCATCACCATCTGCATGTCTTCCAGTGACTCTCTCTCGGTTAGTACAACGTTCTGCCCCCAGGAAGTGCTCAACACATATCTTTGATTGATTGATATGTTTCAGGAGCAGATTCACCTGGGGATAGAAATTCCGGAATGACTGTCTAAAATGCATTTGATGGTTTACACAACCTTTCGAACTGGGAAAAGTTTCCCTGCAGTTTGCAGTTTGCTTCTGCTTCCAAGGTTTGCATTACATACCGGCATAGAATAATGTTTACCACACAGTACTGTTTCACTCTGGTAGTGTCAGAAAAATGTCAGATAGGACACCTTCATCTCTAACACGTCCAGCTATACTGTTAATGATAATAATTATCATTATTTACTACGTGCCAAGGTCTGTATTGAGCACCAAACTAGATACAATATAAAACAATGATATTTATTGAGCGCTTACCGGGTGCAGAGCCCTCAATTAAGTGCTTGGTACAAAAGAGCTGGTAGACAGGTTCTCTGCTTACAGCGAACTTATAGACTAGAGGATAGGACCTCTCTTGTTCGGCTCATAATTCCAGGGGTCCTGGCGCGGCTCATAATTCCAGGGGTCATTGCTCCTCGGCCAGAGGCTCTGAAATTGACTGTAAGATCACTGTGGGCAGGGGTTGTGTCCGTTTATTGTTGTATTCTCCCAAGCGCTTAGTACAGTTCCCGGCACCCACTAAACGCTCAATAAGTAAGATTGGCTGATTGACTGACTAAGGGCCCCGGGGCGTTGGCCCCTGAAGGCTAGAGATGGGTAGAGTGACTTCAGCCACCAACGGCATCTGCCTCCCCAAGCCCGAGACTTATCCACCAGCCATCCCCTTGCCCAGTGCAGTCAGAGCAGATGCAATATCTATTCCATATAGAGTTCACAGCCTAGTGGGGAGAGAGAACAAATCATTTAATCTCCACTTTACAGATGAGAAAACAGAGGCACAGATAAATCAAGGGATGTACCGAAGTTCACCTAGCAGACAACAGTCAGGATTAGAATCCCTGACCCCCCACGGGATCATCACAGAATAACCAAAATTTTCAGCTGAACTCAGGGAAGCCAGACTTATTTAGCTGTTGATGGTGTCTGATACTGTTATGAGGTATTATTCCCTGCATGTTTCCTATGTCTGATGATTAACACAGATTTTTGTCTTCTGAGTTTGGTCTGTGTCCATAGAAATCCAGCGAGGGCATAGTTAACTGAGTCTGACCAGATACAGGAAGCAGTGCGATGCCCTAGTAATTTTTAGTCAACTCTATTTCCTTCTTAAAATTGTTATTATACAAACTAAATTGTTTGCTGAGACAACAATGTGCTAGCTTATCCAATTAATGTCCTTGTGAAATCTTCTGTAACTAGTGAGTTTTTTTCTTTTAAAATTGTCTACAGCCACGGATAAAGCTTTTAATTTGCTGCAAGAAGTGTTAAGATTTTGACCATTGGTTTTGAAATTAAAATAGTGTGTGGGTGGATGAAACCTGGTTGTCCTACTTTTTTCAAAGTTGTGTTATACTCCTACATTATTTCTTCAGATTTTTTTTCCTGAGATTTATCACACATTAAATTATTTTCTAGGAAATCCTACTCTTCTTTAGGCAGAAGAGAAAATGACTTGGAATTTGTGAGGTTGTTGAGATTTTAAGCTCCTTCAGGTGGGAGCTTGCCCAATGGGCAGAACTCAATAAATAACTGTTGATGCTGATGATTGTGGCTTTCTTTTCTGTGATATTTTAGCCTCATTTTTTCAAGTAACTAGTTGGCTCACAGTAAAGAAGTCCTGCAATGAAATAGGGTTACTGGCACTGGAGCTATACTGAGATTAAATTCATCTTTAATAAATGAGTTAACCAGTAGCATTTACTGAGCACTTACTGCAGAGCACTCGGAGAAGTTGTGTGAGGAGAGTGAGTGACAGTAGGATAACTAAATCATTATCCTAAATGGTGAGCTAAACTGGGATAGCCATTAGGCCCCTTCTAGACTCATCTGCAAACCTTGCTGTATGGGATGCTCAAATCCATGACCTCCTTCAAGCTCGACTCCCTCCATTCTCTGTCTCTCCATACACATCCACCATCAAACCCCACAATACAATTTCTCCACTCCTGTGGTCCTGCTGCTGGACACTCCCTCACCAGACCGTAAGATAGCTTGGGACAGGGGTAACGTTTACTAATTCTACTGTACTCTCTCAAATGTGTAGTGCAGTGCTCTGCACACAACTGGTCGATGAATACTATTGACTGATTGATTGCTTCATTCATTTTGGCAGAAATCTGGACAGTTTGCTCTCTTCTTCTTCCTTACTTTGCTTCAGCTCTTCCATTACTTCGTTTGGCTTACTAATATTCATTCATTCATTCATTCATTCATTCATTCAATAGTATTTATTGAGCTCTTACTATGAGCAGAGCACTGTACTAAGAACTTGTAATGTACAATTCGGCAACAGAGACAATCCCTGCCCATTGACGGGCTTACAGTCTAATCGGGAGAGGCAGACAGACAAAAACAATAGCAATAATTAGAATCAAGGGGATGTACATATCATTAACAAAATAAATAGGGTAATAAAAATATATACAAATGAGCGGACGAGCACAGTGCTAAGGGGAGGGTAAGGGAGAGAGGGAGGAGCAGAGGGAAAGGGGGGGAAAAGGGGGTTTAGCTGAGGGGAGGTGAAGGTGGGGGCAGAGAGGGAGCAGAGGGAAAAGGAGAAGCTCAGTCTGGGAAGGCCTCTTGGAGGAGGTGAGCTCTCAGTAGGGCTTTGAAGAGGGGAAGAGAGTTAGATTGGCAGAGGTGAGGAGGGAGGGCATTCCAGGACAGCAGGAGGATGTGGCCCAGGGGTCGACGGTGGGATAGGTGAGAACGGGGGATGGTGAGGAGGTGGGTAGCAGAAGAGCGGAGCCTACGGGGTGGTCAGTAGAAAGAGAGAAGGGAGGAGAGGTAGGAGGGGGCAAGGTGATGGAGAGCCTTGAAGCCTAGAGTGAGAAGGTTTTATTTTGTGCGGAGATTGATAGGCAACCACTGGAGATTTTTAAGAAGGGGAGTGACATGCCCAGAGCATTTCTGCAGGAAGATGAGCTGGGCAGCGGAATGAAGAATAGACTGGAGTGGGGAGAGACAGGAGGAAGGGAGATCAGAGAGAAGGCTGACTAAATAATCCAGCCGGGATATTATGAGAGCCTGTACCAGTAAAATAGCCATTTGGGTGGAGAGGAAAGGGCGGATCTTGGCAATATTATAAAGGTGAGACCGGCAGGTCTTGGTGACAGATTGGTTGTGTAGGGTGAATGAGACAGCTGAGTCAAGGATGACACCGAGGTTGTGGGCTTGAGAGATGGGAAGGATGGTTGTATCATCCACAGTGATAGGGAAGTCAGGAAGAGGATAGGGCTTGGGAGGGAAGATAAATATCAGTGATCTTGCTGCACTGACTTGTTTTAATGGTATTTTCTAAGTGTTTACTATATATCAGACACTGTACTAAGCGATGGGGTACACACAAGATTGGACACAGTCCATGTCTCACATGGGGCCCACAGTCTTAACCCCATTTTACAGATGAGGTAACTGAGACACAGAGAAGTTAAGTGACTTCCCTAAGGTCACACACCAGACAAGTGGTGGGGCCAAGATTAGAACCCAGGTCTTCTATCGGGCTCATGCTCTTTCCACTAGGCAACATTGTTCCTCAACTATTGCCCCCATCCATTGTCAAGGATTTTAACTCTAGTGGGGTCCCGTAGAGTGGGGATGGGTTCAAGGATTGGCATGGTAAAAGTGAGAAACCGGAGTTAGAAAGGCTGAGCCACACAAGATTTACTCCACGTGGCGAATTTGACTTCCCTTTTGGGAGGAATACATTTGTTTAGTTATCTGCATGTACAGGAGCACCTCGCTCCCACTCCATAAACACTTTCTACTCGGGAGGAATACACTTACGAGGCCAGCATGGTCCCCGACTTCTAGCAGCTGGTGGCACGGGGAAGGAGACAGTGGTTTTCTCCTAGGGTTACCTTTCAAATCCCCCCAGTACAGGCTACCTTTCAAATCACCTGGCCATCAAATCTCCAGGGCTACCTTTCAAATCACCTCAATAGAGACTACCCTTCAAATCACTTGGCGATCAAGTCTCCAGGGCTACCTTTCAAATAACCTCAGTACAGACTACCTTTCCAAACACCTGGTCATCAAGTCTCCAGGATTACCTTTCAAATCACCTGGTCATCAAGACTCCAGGGCTATCTTTCAAATCACCCCACTACAAGCTACCTTTCAAATCACCTGGCCATCAAGTCTCCAGGGCTACCTTTCAAAACACTCAGAAATTGAACTCCCTCCCCAGGGGGATGTTCATTTCTCCTTGCTCCATCAAGGAAGTCTGACTGTTCCCTTGCACCATCTATCCTCGACTCTGGGTAGAGTCAACTGGCCACTTTGGTGTCACAGAGCTTGAGAGGTATACCAAGAGTTCGTGGAGATCCCTCTCCAGATATACCCTGCTACTTCCCAATCCTCTTCCCTTCTTTTGGGGGAAAAGGGTTGTGTGACAAGACCCAATGGAATTTTCTTACTCTGGGTCTAATTGTTTGGCCTTATTGCTCACCCAGCCCCCCGGGATCAGTAGCGCCGGAAGGTATGGGGTGTGTTTGTTTAGCCAACAGCTTCCTAGCCCCTCCAGCATTAGTGAGCTTAAGCTTGTTAGCCTGGCCATGGCCTGACCGGTCACAAGAGACCAGGGAGTTCCACATGGGACAGACATAAATCACTTTCTTTTGACATGATTGAAATTTGAATCCCACTTTAATGAATTTGCCTGAGTAATAGCTCCTCCCCACCCTTCCTAACCTGGCCCTCTCCATTACTGAAGGTTTTTTGTTCTACTCTTGCACCAGGTTTCTACTTAGACTGTGAGTCCCATGTGGGACCTGATTATCTTGTATTTACCCAACATAGTAAGTGCCCAACAAATACTATAATTATTACTATTATTGTTATTCATCTGTTTCCATCCTCTCCCAGAAGCCTTTGCTAATCTAAATTAGGGGCAGTAGGGAAGAGTGCAGATGTCAACACTGGAGGAAGGGGGAGACCTCTGTGGGAAAGTGGCAATCCCTTTCCTTCCCATTCCCCTGCACCATCTGCTTGCCATCTCTCCAGTGTCAAAGCAGCGTGTTCTTCTATAGTAGTATGGAGGGGAGAATAAAGAAGAAAAGGTTGGGGGTTGGATGTTGGAGATTGAGGTGGTTAGCAGTGGGAGGGGTCTCCTTCCTTTTCTGGTTGGCCATGCTGTGCAGGGGAAGAGAATCAAAGCGTTATGGACTGCTGACCCTAGTATATAAGCAACACAGCTGGAAAGCCACAAAGGATGGAGAAATGAGAGATTAGTCAGGGAAATTTTCCAGGAGAAAAGATTTTAGTTGGGGTTTGATGACGGTGATCTGCCAGAGACAAGGGGAAGGCAGTTCTAGGCAGAAGGAAGGTGAAGGTGAAAGAGATGAAATCAAGGCACATTAAGTACTTTGTGGTTAGAGGAGTGAAGATGTGAGCCCATTATTGGGCAGGGATTGTCTCTATCTGTTGCCGAATTGTACATTCCAAGCTCTGCACATAGTAAGTGCTCAATAAATACGAATGAATGAATGAATGAATGAATGAAGAGTGCTAAGTGGTGAGGCAGGAGGAGTGGTGATAGTAGCAGAAGAGCACTGGGGAAGGGGGTGGGGAGGTGTTAACATTATGTTTCTCAAAAGAAAAGGGTGAAGGGGTGTGACCTCTCAGTCAGAGGAGTGAAATCTGATCTTCTGTTAGGTAACAGCTAACAGAACTCCCACCTCATCCCTATCATAACCTGACCTCGCCAATTACTTGACTGATTAAACTGAAACCATCAGGCATGAAACTTCTATCTCTAGTCCCTTCTCTGTTTCAAAGCTTACTCTGCTCCCCAGATCATTAATCTAAAATGTTCCCCTGTATGTGCTTCTACACACCTTAAAACTTTCAAAGATCACCTATTCCTCTTTTCATCAACCTCAAATTGCTGACCTTTGGATTCCAGGTACTTCATTGGCTCGCTCCCTCTTACACATCCATCCTCTATCCTTCAGTTCATTCTCTTCATTCCTCTCAAGTTAACCTACTAAATGTGCCTTATTCATCTCTCTCTTACCTCCAAACCTTTTTCATTCCCTTCTTCAGTGTGGATTTCCTTCCCCCTTCAAATCCACCTGACCACAGATCGCAGAAGCCCTTTGGTAATCACATCTCCTCCAGGAGGTCTTCCGTAATTAACATTTCTAATTCCTAGTTGTATTGTTTCAATCAAAGCCAGCTGTGCACTTTTTAACTCACACCCACCCACACCACTTCATTCATTCATTCATTTAGTGGGGTTTATTGAGCACTTACTGTGTGCAAAGCAATGTAAACGCTTGGAAAGTACAATTTAGCAATAAAAAGAAATAATCCCTGCCCACAACAGGCTCACAGTCTAGAAGGGGGGTGACAGACATCAAAACAAATAAATAGACATCAATAGCATCAATATAAATAAATAGAATTATAGATATATACAGGTCAAAACAAACAAACAGGAATTCATATAAGTAAATGGATTTATAGGGATGTACATATATGCACAAGTACTGTGTGGCAGGGAGGGGAGTTAGAGCAAAGGGAGTGAGTCGGGGCAATGAGGAGGGGAGGGGAAGCTGAGGAAAAGGGGGCATAGTCTGGGAAGGCCTTTTGAAGGAGGTGAGCCTTCAGTAGGGCTTCAAAGGAGGGAAGTGTGATTGGTGGATTTGAGGAAGGAGGGCATCCCAGTCCGGAGGTAGGACGTGGGCCAGGGGTCGACAATGGGACAGGTGAGAACGAGGCACAGTGAGGAGGTTAGCGGCAGAGGAGCGGAGTGTGTGGGCTGGGATGTAGAAGGAGAGAAGGGAAGTGAGGTAGGACGGGGCAAGGTGATGGACAGCTCTGAAGCCAATAGTGAGTACGTACTTCTGTACATACTGACTTATTAAACAAAAATTCATTTACATATCTATTTTTATTTTATCTTATATCTGTAAATTATTTTCTGTCTGTCTCCCCTGGTAGGTTGTATGTTCCCGGTGGGCATGGATTATGTCTTCTAGCTCTATAGTCCCCTACCTTCCCTGCCAAGCTCATAGTACAGTGGTTGATTGAATTTCCCAGAAATCTGAGAGTGTAGTACTAGAAAATGTGAGGTAAAGTCTGGGTAGACACTCTTGAAGAATAGAATTTCATCTTCTGAATTACAGGTTTTCTCAGACAGCTTAGAACACTTGAAATGTCCTTTGTTATTTTTTTTTCTTCTCAGCTGAAACAGAATTCCAAATCTCAAGGAAATATTGGAGAGAAGATCTAAACTGACTTCACCCTATTACCATCAATGTGATGGGATCTATGGATATTCTCAGGTAGAGATTCACACCCATCAGCCTCTACTCCAGCCCAGAAAAGACACTAACACACACTGAAAAGCTTGTCAACTTAATATATTGGGAAGGCCACCATACGGTCACAGTTGTGACTTCTGTGACTGTTGGTCTGAGCTGCGAAGAGCCTGAAATCCAGCTCCTGTCACACTTATCATCATCCTTGTGAGGCATAGTTTTCTTTCATCTCCTCTTATGGTCCATAGTCTACTCCCTTCTTAGTTAATCTTTAAAACTCATTGAGTGCTTGCTGTGTGCAGAGCACTGTACTAAATGCTTGGGAGAGCACAATACTATTACACTGATAGACATGATCCTTGTCTTAAAGGAGCTTCCAGTCTAGTGGAGGAGTTTGTGAACCACTTGGGGGTGAAGGTCCATATCTATATCTCATCCGCAGAGCTCTTTTTGAATGCTTGGTCAAGTGTTTTGCATAAAATAGGCAATTAATAAATGTTATTACTACTGGTAGCCTCAGTTTTCCTTTTCCCTTTTAGATGGGTGATTTTCCATTAGCTAACCAGTGTCTTTCCAGTGAACGTCTTGCCTGGGGCCTCCCTTTGGCTCTCCCTGGCCCCGGCTACACAAATTGGACTGCCTATAGACCAGGTGCTCTTACAGGAGTGAGAAAATAAGACCAACCTGTCAGAGAACTTACCCCTTCAGTAAGAAGTGGTGCCTTTCACAGGATCAGGATAAAGGATCCAGTGCCGAGATCAAGCATGTGGAGCCACTCTCCGACATGACTAAACCTCCTGGACAGACCCATGATCCGATCAACTTTTGCCCCTAGGAGTCTCCCTGCCCCTTCACCTTGGTAGAAAGAATGGACATTCACCCTAGAATCATACTGATGCTTCTGGCACCTTATCTGATTTCCCAAATTTTCCAGCCCTAAACCTAAACCCAACTGAGGCAGTCTGGATTGCCCATAGATGGCCAGCCTAACCAGGCTGGCCTGTTGACCTGTTGGCCATCAAAGGATTTCTTGGGAAAAAAATGATGGCTTTCCCTCTTGGTGTCTCCCTTCCACATCCTTTCTTCCTTCTTTCCCACTTTCTCTCTCTTCACTCCCCACCTGCCCATCCACCTGTTCAACTCAAATACTATTGAATGAATGAATGAACTCTCCATCCGTCTGTCCATCTCTCAATCTCTTCTTTTATCCTTATATTCTTTTATCCCCCAGTTAGTCCTCCATTAAAAATGTAACCGTGTTCAGTATTGCTTCTCCCCATTTGTGGGGGACGAGGGAATGGGGGTTCTAGGGCTGGAAGACAGTCAGAGGGAGAGAGGAGGATGGAGGGAAACCGAAAGTCTGGGTTCCATTAGTTTCATTTCCCACAGCTTCTTTGGGCTAGATTCCCAGTCCCATTTTTCTAACATACATGTCAAGAATTTCTGACAGAGGCCGAAAGAACTCAAATTCAACTGTTCTATCCTGTCAGCTCTTTGAAACCAGCTGGAAATCTCAAGCTTTAGCCTCCTTGCCCCAACCTATAGAAACCCCATCCCCTTTTCAATCTCACATTCAAAATGAAAAGTTGACACCCACTTCATCTCACCCAGCAGGCCCAAGGCCCTGACCAGCCTCTCTATATGTGTAATGTGGGCAGCAACACTTCCTAAACTAGTTGTTCTGGATTTTCCTGTTTCATGGCTGTAGAGGTAGGCTGGGCCCAGGGAGTTTTGTGTCCAGTTATGGTGCTTGACACGGTGGGAGGAAGGTATTTAGTGACTAGACCAACTTGGGGGCAAAGAAAATGGTTCAGAAAAATTCTCTCCAGTGGACACGAGCTAGCTGGCAGCCCAGCTCGGAGTCTGATATTCCCACTAAAATGAAAATTGCTTTCCAAGCTCTCATCCATACCTGTTGGGAACGAATGATGGTGTATAGGAAAATAAATCACTGCAAATGCAAACTTCAATATAAACTGTAGCTAACAATCAGTCTTCACCGAAGAAGACAGAAGCATTATTAGTGTTGTGTTGATGTTTCAATGCCCAATGGATGAGATATTGATGGAGATTTATTTTCAGTGAATTTTTCTAGCATGAAGACATCTCATCTAGGAAGAAAATTTAATCAACATCAAATTGATGTTTTTTTCTCGTTTGAGACAGATGTGCCATTACTGTTAAAGGAACACTTCTCGGTTCTAAGAGAATAATGGTGATGGAGTCTCCCATCAGAAAAGAAGGACGAGCCTTGGTTCTGAAACTTCAGGACTGAGAAGCTGGGAGAAGGAATTGATTATAGTGCTGGTGACAAAGAGAATAATACCTTGCAGATGGTTTGTAACATTTTTCTGGGTATTTTTTTAAAAAAGAACCTGCTTCTCTTATCCCAGGATTGGCATAGTGGATAGAACACAGGCTTGGGAGTCAGAAGGTCACGGGTTCTAATTCTGACTCCGCTGTTTGTCTGCTGTGTGACCTTGGGGAAGTCACTTCACTTCTCTGTGCCTCAGTTGCCTCATCTGTAAATGGGGATTGAGGTTGTGATCCCCATGAGGGACAGGGACTATGTTCAACCTGATTTGTTGTATCCACCCTAGCCACTGTAAGTGATTGACAAATACCATAATTATTATTATCATTATCATTATTATTATTATAATGAGAACGGGGAATTAATGATGACCCCACTTGAAAATGTCCTTAATTTCCAATAGTGAATTCATTCTGAGTACACAGTATATGCTCAGCAAATACCACTGATGGATTGGTATTGTTTTCTAGAAACAAGCTTCCACTAAAGTGCATTCAAGGCAGTGTAATTTAGATGTTGATAACATCTAGTTTCATTAAACTTGTCCAGAGAGTGGAGGCATGTGTGGATACAAACTGAGAATTTCAAGCAGTAACAGCTTGACCCTTCCTATTCTCCAACTCCCAGGGGCTCCTTCTCAATGATGCTGTTTCAGTGAGGGGCAGGGGTTTGAAGCTGTGGTTGCCCAGTTGGCAACTGACTCACTGCTTCTCCAGCCCCCTCCTAGCCACACCCCATAGGAGTGTGGAATACTCTTCCAGTTCCCTCAAACCAGCAATGGAAAGGCAAGTTGCAATTCTTCCCTTCCCTATCCACCATGGTGCTTGGTTTCCTAAATTTTTAATTTGTTCCCTCATCAGTGCTGCAAAGTGTGGTATATTCATTCATTCATTCATATTTATTTAGCGCTTATTACGTGCAGAGCACTGTACTAAGCACTTGGAATGTACAATTCAGCAACAGATAGAGACCATCCCTGCCCAGTGATGGGCTCATAGTCTAAATGGGGGAGACACACAGCAAAGCAAAACAGAACAAAACAAAAACAAGACAACATCATAAAGACAAATAGAATCAAGGGGATGTACACCTCATTAAGAAAATAAATAGGGTAATAAATAATACATACAAATGAGCATAGTGCTGAAGGGAGGGTGGAGAGGCAAAGGGTGGGAGGGAGGGGAATCTCCCATTAGAACTAGGGTATCATGTCCAAGTCTCTACTCTTTCAAAAAAAGTTTTATCAATCAATCAATGGCATTTATTGAGTGCTTACTGTGTGCAGAGTATTGAACTAAACACTTGAGAGAGTATAATATAGTTGATAGACCCCAGTCCCAGTCCAAGCTGCAGCAAAGAAATTATTTTGCCATGCTGAGGAGCACAAGAAGGAAAATAGAAGTGAATGCGCCTGGAGAGAGGGGCAGAAAGGGAGAGGAGAGAAGAGAAGGTGATGGAAACCGCTATTTAACTGACAAATTGTGGAAAATGCTATTCGGAAGCATTGGTGCCCAGAAAAAGACCTGACCTGTGGCCCATAGTCCCATAAAAGGGGGTCCCTTTGCCAAAGTTAAATTATAGAGTTACTTTCAACAGATTACCTGTCACAATATTGAGGGAGTGGAGGCAGGGAGGGTGCATACTCCTTCATATCTGCCCTACCCTCTTTGGTGCAATGAAGCAAACTGCAGGGCCTCCTTTTGAAAATGGAACTTATTTTCCTTATTGTAATAATAATAATAATTCTGCTATTTGTTAGGCGCTTACTATGTGCCAGAGACTTTAAGCACTGGGGTGGTTACAAGCAACTAGGATTGGACATAGTCCTTCCCACATGGGGCTCACAGTCTCCATCCCCGTTTTACAGAAGAGGTAACTGAGGGGCAGAGAATGTTGGTATTTGTTAAGCGCTTACTATGTGCAGAGCACTGTTCTAAGCGCTGGGGGAGACACAGGGGAATCAGGTTGTCCCACGTGGGGCTCACAGTCTTAATCCCCATTTTACAGATGAGGTAACTGAGGCCCAGAGAAGTGAAGTGACTTGCCCACAGTCACACAGCTGACAAGTGGCAGAGCCGGAATTCGAACCCATGACCTCTGACTCCAAAGCCCGTGCTCTTTCCACTGAGCCACGCTACTGATTGAGGACCTACTGTGTGCAGAGCACTTGGGAGAGTACAACAGAATTGGCAGCCACATTCTTGGCTTCAGTGATCTTACAGTCACCTAAAAAATCAATCGTATTTTTTTAGTGCTTATTGTGAGCAGACCACTCTACTAACCGCTTAGGGGAGTACAGCGTGACAATATAACAGACACGTTCCCTGCCCACTTGAGCAGGTCTAGGGGGAGGCCTAGCTTCCTAATAAAATTGCTAAATAACCACAGACTATCTATGAATTCCAAGTGGGGCAAGCACCGTTGGAGAAAAATGATGGAATATATGATCTTGCGCGTGGTAAGCCCCATATGAAACCACAATCCTTCAGTGATTTCAGTTCAGAACTAAACACTATCACAGAATTGTATTACCTAGGCAACACCCAGGCCAATGGTTCAGTGATAGACAAGGAAATGCAAAGCCGAATAAAAAAGTGCAGTACATCCCTTTGTAGCCTAAAATAGAGTGTGATGGCAACATAACTTCAGGTTTAAGATCAAACCAAATGTTCCAGTGCCTCCTGAGGCCTCCATGCCCCTCTGTGACTCCTGCAAATCTCTCCGAATGCTGTATTGGTAAAACTGAGACCGTCAGGTTAAAACTTCTAGTATTCTCCGCATCTCCTCACCTCTCTGCTATCCCCTTCTCATCTGACTCCTGCTTCCCAGATGTTTCTCAAGAGAAGGTAGTCTTCCACCTGCTCTTTAAATCCAAACCCTCCACTTGCCTCTCTGATCCCAGCTCCTCTCTCCTCCTAAAAGCACTGGTTCCCACTTTCTTCCACTCTCTCACTGCCATTTTCAACCTTTAGCTCTGGGGTAGGTCCTTTCTTTTTGCCTCCCAACATGCTAAAATCTCTTCCAAACTAAAAAATCCTTCTCTCTATCCCAGATATTGCCCTACCACCCCATACCCATTCCTATACAAACTTCTGCCTTCATTTCCTCTCCAAAATCTACTCTAAACCAGCTTTCACATGACTTCAATCCACCACGCCTGCACTCTCTAAGATCCCAGATGACTTCCCTTCCCAACCAACCTTTCCACCAAAACTCTAAGCTCCCCTCCTTCTAAGCCCTCCTAAAACCTCCTCCTCCAACAAGCTTTCCCGAGTTAATTGTCAAAATCCAAAGTTTGATCAGTCCTTCAACCATCTCTTGCATTAAATCATTTCTTTTTTTGTCCATTTTCATCACTTCTGTATCTTCTAGTGAACATTCAATTTTACTTCTTCTGATTCTTCTGCTTTTGACTATTTCAACGTCTCTCTACCTCATCAGAGTAGAAGTTCCTTGAGGATAGGAAAGGTGCCTTCTTCTAATGCTATATGTCCCAAGTGCTTACTACAGAGCATTGTGTTCAAGGGGTGCTCAGTATATACAATAATTGCTACTCCTACTATCATTCAGTGATATTAACTGAGAGCTTACTATGTTCAGGGCACTGTACTAAGCACTTGACTATGACTATGACTAATATTACCTCCAATGGGCTCTACTCTCTCCTAACTCTTCTTGACTTCTCTGCTTCCTTTGGCAATGCAGTTCAGTCCCTCCTCTTTGAAATCTTTGAACTGTATGTTCCTTGATTTTCCTCTCTTCATCCCCTAACTCACCCCATTCTCTCAGGCTGGAATTCCTTTTCCTCCCAAATCCAACGGACCACAGTTCTCTTCATATTCAAAGTTCTCCTAAAACCCAACCCTCTCCGGAAAGCCTCCCTTCATAAATTCCCAGCATCCCAACTCACATAAGCCCAATAACTGCCTTGGACACTTATTCTCTTCACTTAGTGTCCCCATTCTCCCAAAACATGGAGATGCAAAGCTACTTTATGCTGAATCTGCTCCTTGTGGCATTAAGTTGACTTGATTCGGTTTGTTCAGAGGATCGATTAGTTGTGTACTCTCTGCAATTTGTATTTTTCAAAGGAAAATATAGGGAGGCTTAGGAGAGGTTTTATAGATTTAGGAAAGAAAGCCCATTGTGGGTGTTAGATGACCCATTCTGAACTAGGCATATGCAGATCTAAAACAATCAAGGATTGAGCATCGAGCATTAGGGTTCTTCCAAGTGTCTTTCGCTACCATCACAGAGGGATGTCTGAAGAAGATCACACTTAGAGATAAATAGGAAAATCCAGAAAACTTTCTTTATTCAAAACAAGATGAAACATGGAACTAAAAACAGCACAATTGATAAGATTTCTTTTTTCTTGCATACTGTAGCTTGGACAGCCCTCTGTCCTTGTTCTGCAAAACAGAACATCTGTAATTATTGCTCACATTTCAGTTTTTATCTCATTAGGAGATTTCAGCGGGTGCCGTCACCGCTCCGCCATCTGAAACCCCCTACAGAGAAGCTGCAATCTCAAGCTTTGGCACTGGTTACAAAACATCAGGAACTATCAAACAAAACTGATCGAGCTCTTGATTCACTCTTATCGCGACCTCACAGATCTTGAGATTCACCAGTCGGTATTCGAGGATGCTGCATTTAATGTGGACCTTGTTAGCTTTGACAAGAGAAAACCCCCACCAAAGATGGATTTAATGAAAAGCATAGTGACGGCAAGCAGCTTCCGGTGACCATGGACAATCAAAATCAAGTAAGGATTAATAACAGCAACACCACTGGGAAAAAAAATCGCCCAACGGCATCTATGCCAGATGAAGGACAAGAAGCAGTGTAGCTTAGTGGATAGAGCACGGGCCTGGAAGTCAGCAGGACCTGGGTTCTAATCCCGGCTCTGCCACACATCTGCTTGGGCAAGTCACAACTTCTCTGGGCCTCAGTTACTCATCTGTAAAATGGGGATTAAGAGTGCGAGCCCCATATGGGACAGGGACTGTGTCTAACCTGATTAACTTATTCAATAGTATTTATTGAGTGCTTACTATGTGCAGATCACTGTACTAAGCACTTGGAATGTACAATTCGGCAACAGATAGAGCCAATCCCTGCCCAATAACAGGCTCACAGTCTAAACTTATACACAGCCCTGTACTTATAATGGTGCTTGGCACCTAGTAAGCACTTAACAAATACCATTATTATTATCATTAGTGTATATTATGTGCTATGTGTGAAATGCTGAAAAGCCCAGTGCTTAGAACACTGCTTTGCACATAGTAAGTGCTTAATAAATACCATCATTATTATTACTGGGAAAGAATACTCAGGTGGGAATTAGAAGCAGCATGGCTTAGTGGATAGAGAATGGGCCTGGGAGTCAGAAGGTCATGGGTTCTAATCCCACCTCCGCTACTTGTCTGCTGGGTGACCTTAGGCAAGTCACTTCCCTTTCTCTCAGCCTCAGTTACCTCATCTGTAAAATGGGGATTGAGACTGTGAGCCCCACATGGGACAGGGACTGTGTCTGACTCGATTTGCTTGTATCTCCCCCAGGACTTAGTATAGTAAGAACTGAAAAAATGCCACAATTATTATTATTATTATTGATTAGACACAGTCCCTGTCCCCCATAGGGTTTACAAACTAAGAGTTTAAGTAGGGAGAAGGGAATGGAGACAGAAACATCAGGAGGGAAGACATATTAAAATACAGAACAAACAAAAAAAACCCAAATAGGCTTAAAGTCTCAGCAGCAATGGAGGAGTCCAAGAGAGTGTTTTCTTGGAGGGGATGGAAGAGTCCATTAGCACCTGGGGCAGAGGAAGGTCAGTGGGCCACCCTTAACGAAGTTTACTACTTGTAACTTCTGGGGGGTCACTATTCTTCCTGACAAAGAGAGCCCTTCGGCACCTATGGACTAAACTCAGGCCCCGGGTTGAAAGCCTGAATTACTAGCAGGTGGCCTCTGAGCAGATGTTACTTCTGGTCCTGAAGTTGTGCCCACATAAGGTCAATTTGCAACCACCAAATATTGTTCTCCTACCCCAGGTCTCAATCTCGAAGCCAATTTGTACACCGTTTTGTACACTTTGTACAATTTGTACACTTCCCATGCAAGAATTTGTAGGCATATATTTTCCCCCAACTGACCTAAAATCAGCAAATAACATTCCAACGGAGATAGAACCTATCCTTTGTGTTCTTCATCCAGCTAATGGTGATGCTCATTCTTAGCTCAGTGCTCTGTATACTGTAAGAGTTTAATGAATGCCATTGATAGACAAGAAGCAGCGTAGCTTAGTGGATAAAGCATGGGCCTGGGAGTCAGCAGGACCTGGGTTCTGATTCCGGCTCTGCCACACGTCTGCTGTGTGACCTTGGGCAAGTCACTCAACTTCTCTGGGCCTCAGTTACTCATCTGTAACTGTTCATACTTGACCAGGTATCGTCTGCAAGTGATATTTTGCAAAAGTCCCCTTTCCTCATGTTTTCACACCCCTGGTCAGGTTGGAAGTAGATGCTGTGGTAGAAGAATGAGTAACAATCCCTTTGTTGAGCTTTCCTGTACTACTGGGTATTCCAGTAACATCATGAGACATCCTTGCTAAAATCTAGCAAAGTGCAATTTTAACCCTCTAAACTGCAAAGTACATAAGCATCTAGTTAGAATGAACACCCAGATCCAGTTTTTAAAGATTTGGGGGAACAGTTCTTTCCCAATCATATTCAACCACAGTATACATTCTATTCTCTTACCCTTATGCTGTTACTTCTTAAATAAATGGAATTAGAAGAGTAAATCTCTCTCTCGCAAATAGGTATGATTCACTCACCCAGGGAATGACAATTCCATGGTTAAGTTGCAAACCCAGTTATAATTACAAATTATTTTGAAAAAAATACTACACAAATGAAGAGACATTCAGACTGTATAGACAGGACTGTGCACTTCTTACATTTTCAATAATAAAAATATCTTTATTAATTTAATTTGAACTCAGAACTCTCAGGATTACTCTGGCCAGAAGTAAACTTGCCATCTTCCTTCTCCATATTCTATTGGTTCCACTCTAAACAACATTAAAAAAAATCACATTCACATTATATAATTCAAATTGGAATTTCCCAACTCTAATTTAAATCCCAGTTTTAGGAATATTCTTTGTGCTTAGTAATTAAATCTCTTCTTGCATGCAGCTGTGTCCTCAAGGCTGTTGGCTACATACATTTTCTTAACCAGTTTGTATATTTAAGATTAACCCTTAATAGACTAGTTTGAAATCAGAGCCATCTTAAATCTCTAATCTTTCTTAATAGGGGTCATTTGAACAAAATGACTGTGTGGTGTTCCTAAACAACAACAACAACAGAAGTAATATTAATAGCGCTCCTTTTATAATAACGGGACAGATAATCATTTGTAAAGAAAGACTGACATTCTCTCCACCCAAATAATGCTATACAAAGAAAGAAATCTGCTTCTGCCTTACTATGTTTTAGCATATTTAAAAACCTGTAATCCCTCTTATATAGACCACTCAATCCAATTTAGCCACCCTAGAAACTTGCTCCAGTCTCTAGGGCAATCCCAGGTTTGGAAAAACATCCACATTGCCTCAGAAATTCTCAATTCTGAATGTGTAAAGGGAAACCGTTAGCATTTTCATTATCTCATTACCACAAATGTACTTCTTTCTCATTGCCAGTAATTACAAATGATTACTGGGTATTTTACATATAGTTGTGCAACTCAAGAACATATATATCTTCTTCATTCACCATTATCCATTCAACTCCATAGTCCCAAATACCTTGCAAAAGGACTTCAGAGAAATTGGAGTATTTCATTAAACAAATTTTTGTTGAAGATGCAAAAGAACAAATAAAAATCTTGAATTCCCTCGGCTGAGACTCAGAAGAAAACAAAATGTTAATCTGATTACGTAGCTCCCCTTTTCCAACACCTCAGTGGGCATTTTCTTTACACATCTATCTCAGAATCCATATTCATATGTCACTGAAAGCATTTTCAAGTACCTCTGTACTGTAAGCAAGTGCTTAAAATGATTTGATCTCATTTTCTCTGATCACCATACAATCTCTAATCTCACCAACTCTGAAATCCAGCTCTCACAGCACAACTCCTCACCTGCCTTCTCTCCCATACAACCTTTCCCACAGAACTGTCGTATATGTTAATGTTGGTATTTGTTGGTATTTGTTAAGCGCTTACTATGTGCAGAGCACTGTTCTAAGCGCTGGGGTAGACACAGGGGAATCAGGTTGTCCCACGTGGGGCTCACAGTCTTCATCCCCATTTTACAGATGAGGGAACTGAGGCACAGAGAAGTTAAGTGACTTGCCCACAGTCACACAGCTGACAAGAGGCAGAGCTGGGATTCAAACTCATGACCTCTGACTCCAAAGCCCGTGCTCTTTCCACTGAGCCACGCTGCTTCTCCAATTCTGTATATCCCTAGAGAGACCTCTGATCTCTTGAGCCCCTCCATTTATCTCTGGCTATTATGCCCCTTTGGTATCTCTATCCAACCTCGCCTTTCTTGATCGGTCAATCAAAGAGTGGTATTACTTGAGTGCTTAGTATGTGCAGAGCAGTATTCTAAATTCTTGGGAGACTTCAGTGCGATAGGTGGCACCATCCCTGTCCACAAGATCCTTACAGTCTAGAATGGGAAATAGATATTAAAATAATTTAATATATTTAATATATTTAATATATATAATATATTTATTTATATTGTATTAATTATATTTAATATATTTAATAATTTAATAGATATTAAAATAATTTAAAATAACTTACAGATAGGGTAAATGGGAGATTTTAAGGAAATGGACGTAAGTACTGTGGTGTTGGGAGTAGGGAGAGTAACAAAGAGCTTAAGAGGAACTGACACAAGTGTATAGACGTAGCAGAAGGGAAGGGAAATAGGGTGGGGAAACAAGTCATTAATCAGGTAAGACCTCTTGGAGGAGATCTGATTTCAGGAGGCCTTCGATGGTAGAGAGAGTGGTGGACTCTTGGATATGAAGAGCTGGGCACTGGGCAGGGATTGTCTCTATCTGTTGCCAAATTGTACATTCCAAGTGCTTAGTACAGTGGTCTGCACATACTAAGTGCTCAATAAGTACTATTGAATATGAAGGGTGAGAGAGTCCCAGGCCTCAGGGAACACAAGGATGAGGGGTGGGCGTGATTTAGATGACATTAAGGAACATTAAGGAGAATAGCGTTAGAGGAGTAGAGTGTGTGGTCTGGGTTACAGAAGGAGCTGATGTGAGGTAGGAGAGGGTGGGCTGATTGATGACCAAAATGTTGATAGTAAGGAGTTTGTGTTTGATGTGTAGGCAGATGAGTAACTATTTTTGAAGAGTAGAGAGACCTGGACTGAATGTTTTCTAAGAAAAAATAACCCAAGCAGCTGAATAAAGTATGGCCTGCAGTGAGGAAAGACAGAAGGCAGGGAGGTTGGGGAGGAGAAGGCAGTATAATTCATTAAATAGTATTTATTGAGCGCTTACTATGTGTAGAGCACTGTACTAAGCGCTTGGGATGAACAAGTCGGCAACAGATAGAGACAGTCCCTGCCGTTTGACGGGCTTACAGTCTAATTGGGGGAGACGGACAGACAAGAACAATGGCAATAAACAGAGTCAAGGGGAAGAACATCTCGTAAAAACAATGGCGACTAAATAGAATCAAGGCGATGTACAATTCATTAACAAAATAAATAGGGTAACGAAAATATATACAGTTGAGCGGACGAGTACAGTGCTGTGGGGATGGGAAGGGAGAGGTGGAGGAGCAGAGGGAAAAGGGGAAAATGAGGCTTTAGCTGCGGAGAGGTAAAGGGGGATGGCAGAGGGAGTAGAGGGGGAAGAGGAGCTCAGTCTGGGAACGCCTCTTGGAGGAGGTGATTTTTAAGTAGGGTTTTGAAGAGGGAAAGAGAATCAGTTTGGCAGAGGTGAGGAGAGAGGGCGTTCCAGGACCGCGGGAGGACGTGACCCAGGGGTCGATGGCGGGATAGGCGAGACCGAGGGACGGTGAGGAGGTGGGCGGCAGAAGAGCGGAGCGTGCAGGGTGGGCGGTGGAAAGAGAGAAGGGAGGAGAGGTAGGAAGGGGCAAGGTGATGGAGAGCCTTGAAGCCTAGAGTGAGGAGTTTTTGTTTGGAGCGGAGGTCGATAGGCAACCACTGGAGTTGTTTAAGAAGGGGAGTGACATGCCCAGATCGTTTCTGCAGGAAGATGAGCCGGGCAACGGAGTGAAGAATAGACCGGAGCGGGGCGAGAGAGGAGGAAGGGAGGTCAGAGAGAAGGCTGACACAGTAGTCTAGCCGGGATATAACGAGAGCCCGTAACAGTAAGGTAGCCGTTTGGGTGGAGAGGAAAGGGCGGATCTTGGCGATATTGTAGAGGTGAAACCGGCAGGTCTTGGTAACGGATAGGATGTGTGGGGTGAACGAGAGGGACGAGTCAAGGATGACACCGAGATTGCGGGCCTGAGAGAAGGGAAGGATGGTCGTGCCATCCACGGTGATAGAGAAGTCTGGGAGAGGACCGGGTTTGGGAGGGAAGATGAGGAGCTCAGTCTTGCTCATGTTGAGTTTTAGGTGGCGGGCCGACATCCAGGTGGAGACGTCCCGGAGGCAGGAGGAGATGCGAGCCTGAAGGGAGGGGAAGAGGACAGGGGCGGAGATGTAGATCTGCGTGTCATCTGCGTAGAGATGGTAGTCGAAGCCGTGAGAGCGAATGAGTTCACCGAGGGAGTGAGTGTAAATGGAGAACAGAAGAGGGCCAAGAACTGACCCTTGAGGAACTCCAACAGTTAAAGGATGGGAGGGGCAGGAGGCTCCAGCGAAGGAGACCGAGAATGACCGGCCAGAGAAGTAAGAGGAGAACCAGGAGAGGACAGAGTCTGTGAAGCCAAGGTGAGATAAGGTATGGAGGAGGAGGGGATGGTCGACAGTGTCAAAGGTAGCAGAAAGGTCAAGGAGGATCAGAATGGAGTAGGAGCCATTGGATTTGGCAAGAAGGAGGTCATGGGTGACCTTAGAGAGAGCAGTCTCGGTAGAGTGGAGGGGACGGAAGACAGATTGGAGGGGGTCTAGGAGAGAATGGGAGTTAAGGAATTCTAAGCATCGATTGTAGATGACTCGTTCTAAGATTTTGGAAAGGAAGGGTAGTAGGGAGATAGGACGATAACTGGAGGGGGAAGTGGGGTCAAGAGCGGGTTTTTTTAGGATGGGGGAGATGTGGGCATGTTTGAAGGCAGAGGGGAAGGAGCCCTTGGAGATTGAGTGGTTAAAAATAGAAGTTAAGGAAGGTAGGAGGGCAGGGGCGATGGTTTTAAGAAGGTGAGAGGGAATGGGGTCCGAGGTGCAGGTGGAGGGGGTGGCACTTGCGAGGAGGGAGGAGATCTCCTCTAAGGATACTGCAGGGAAGGATGGGAAAGTAGGGGAGGGGGTTGTTGGGGGGGAGGGGAGAGGCGGAGGGGTGACTTTGGGGAGCTCAGACCTGATCGTGTTGATTTTCATGAGGAAATAGGTGGCCAGATCATTGGAGGTGAGAGATGGGGGAGGGGGAGGAACAGGGGGCCTAAGGAGAGAGTTAAAGGTCCGGAACAATCGGTGGGGGTGACGGGCATGGGTGTCGATGAGGGAGGAGGGAGGAGGTATTTTCGTTACCCTATTTATTTTGTTAATGAATTGTACATCACCTTGATTCTATTTAGTTGCCATTGTTTTTACGAGATGTTCTTCCTCTTGACGCTGCTTAGTGCCATTGTTCTCGTCTGTCCGTCTCCCCCGATTAGACTGTAAGCCCGTCAAACGGCAGGGACTGTCTCTATCTGTTGCCGACTTGTTCATCCCAAGCGCTTAGTACAGTGCTCTGCACATAGTAAGCGCTCAATAAATACTATTGAATGAATGAATGAATGAATAAGGAGAAGAAGCTTTGCCTGGCGGAGGAGAGGGCAGAGTTAAGGCAGGAAAGGATAAATTTGAAGTGTGTGAGGTCGGCTTGGTGCTTGGACTTTCGCCAGCAGCGCTCAGCAGCTCGAGCATAGAAGCGTAGGAGGGGGACGGAGGAGGTGATCCAGGGCTGTGGGTTAGTGGAGCGAGAGCGGTGGAGGGAAAGGGGGGCGAGAGAGTCGAGATGAGTAGAGAGGGTGGAGTTGAGAGTGGAGACCTGATCATCGAGAGTGGGAAGTGAGGACAGGGCGGCAAGGTGAGGAGAGATGCTATTGGAAAGACGGATGGGATCGAGAGAGAGGAGGTCTCTGTGGGGCAGTAGCGAAGATTTGCAGGGGGAGGGAGTGTGAGAGATGAGGCAGGTGAGAAGGTTATGGTCAGAGAGAGGGATTTCAGAGTCGGTGAGGGAGGAGATAGTGCAGCGGAAGGAGATGACGAGATCGAAGGTGTGACCGAGTCAGTGAGTGGGCGCGGTATGGTGGAGGAGGAGGTCGGCAGAGGAGTCGTCGGGTACATCCATATGGATGTTGAAGTCTCCAAGGATCAGAGTGGGCAGAGAGAAGGAGAGAAGGAAGGTGAGAAAGGGGTCAAGGTGGTTGAAGAAGTCGGAGGTGGGACCGGGAGGGCGGTAGATGACGGCGACAAGTAACTGGAGTGGGTGGTAGAGGCGAATGATATGGGCTTCGAAGGAGGGGAAGGAGAGGGAGGGGGGAGGAGGGATAGTGCGGAAGCGGCAACAGGGCGAGAGGAGGAAGCCGACGCCTCCTCCCTTACCGGTGAGTCTGGGGGAGTGGGAGAAAGAGAGGCCTCCGCTGGAGAGAGCGGCGGCGGAGACCGTGTCTTCGGGAGAGAGCCACGTTTCCGAAAGGGCGAGGAGGAGGAGAGAGCGAGAGAGGAAAAGGTCATGGATGAAAGGTAGCTTACCTGTAATAGAGCGGGGGTTCCAGAGGCCACACTTGAAAGTAGCTGTGGGTGCAAGGGGGGGAGGGGGGGAAGGCGGGGGGAGGGGAGGGTTTGGATGGGAAGGAGGTGGCGGGGCCCTGGACGGGGAGAGGGGGATGAGGGGTAGCGGTGGGACAAGAGGACTGGGATGGGGCATGGGTGGGGAAGAGAGAAGGGGGGAGGGGGTGAAGAGGGGGTTTGGTGGGGGGAAGAGTAGGGGGAGGGGGAAGAGGGGTAGCGCTGGTAAAGTGGGGTTCTAGGGCGGGAGAGGGGAGGGGGGGAGGAGACAGAGGGGAGAGCGGGAAAGAGCTAAGCGAGAGAGGGGAAGGGGAAGGGGAGGACAGGAAGGGGCGGGAGGGGGGAGGGGGGGAGGAGGGACATGGCGAGGCCAGAGAGGTGGGTGGCAGCACTGACAACAATAAACAGTAATAAACGAAATCGGTAATATAGCAACATGATACAGTATGATACAATACAGTAGTGCTAATATAGCAACATGATACAGTATGATACAATATAGTCGTGTTAATAAAAGGGGTGATGATCAGGGTCGGGGGTAGACTCGATTAAGGGGCGACCTGATCAAATTCAAAGTCTGATGACAATAAACAATAAACAATGTGGCTCAGTGGGATAACAATTTAAAGAGAGAGAAAAGAGCAGATTTTAGAGAAGTTCTCAACTCTGCCCTCTCCACTGAATTCCATTCCCTTTCTCCCCTGTTCTCCTGTCAATGTCCTATCACTCACCCACAGCCCTGAATCACCTCCATAATGCTTCTCTGACTCATGGGATCGAGCGACAGGGCACTGCTGGGCAAAATCCAGACATCAAACCAACCTCAACCATCTAAAGCTCATCCCCACCCAATATACCTCTGCCTTCCTCTGCCCAGCAACACTGGTTCCCTTTCCTTTTTGATTTCAAAGTATACTAGCCACATCAACGAGTTCCTCCTTAAAGCCCCAGTGTCTCCATCCTCCCCATCTTCACCCCCTCTCCCGATCTCTTGCCCCTGATGACCCCCACATCTACTTCACTGATAAAACGAGAAGCATCATGGTCTAGTGGAACGAGCATAGGCCTGAGAGTCAGAGAAACCGAGTTCTAATCCTGACTCTGCCACTTGGCTACTGTGTGAGTTTGGGCAGGTCATGTGATTTTGGTCAAGTCATTTCTTTCTGCCTCAGTCTTCTCAACTGTAAAATGGGGGTTCAATATCTGTTCTCCCTCATACTTAGACGGGGAGCCCCATATTAGGCAGAGGCTGTGTCCACCCTGATTTTCTACCCCAGCATTTAGAGCAGTGCTTGGCAGATAGTAAGTGCTTTTTTTCAAATTGTATTTGCTAAGCAGTTACTATGTGCCAGGCACTATAATAAACACTGGGATAGATAAAAGGTGGTTGGTTTGTGTACAGTTCCTGTTCCACATAGGGCTCGCAATCTTAATCCCCATTTTACCGATGAAGTAACTGAGGTACAGAGAAGTGAAGTGACTTACCCAAGGTCACACAAGGTTATAGATTAAAACTCAAGTTCTTCCAATGCCAGGTCTGTGCTCTACCCATTAGACACACTGCTTCCCATGCTTAGGTGTTAAGTGTTAACAAAACTGAACCTTGAGGGACACCTGCAGTTAAGGGGTGGGAGGCAGAGGAGGAGCCTGCTGAGACTGAGAATGATCGGCCAGAGAGGTAGGAGGAGGAGGAGAGAGGACACTGTCAGTGAAGATGAGTTTGGATAATATTTCCAGGATTAAGGGTTGGTTGACAGTATCAGAGGCAGCTGAGAGGTTGAGAAGGATTAGCAAGGAGTAGAGGCCATTGGATTTGGCAAACAGGAAATCACTTGTGTCCTTCGATGGGGAGGTTTCTGTGGAGTGAAAAGGAAGAAGCCAGATTGGAGAGGGTCAAGGAAGAAATCACATCATCTTTAAAATCTGCCCTTTGTTCTCCATCTAAACTGCCTCCATTCTGGTCCAAGCACTTATTCATTCATTCAGCCAGTCAGGCAATCATATTTATTGAGTGCTTACTGTGTGCAGAGCACTGGAAGAGTACAGTATAACAACAAAAAGACCCATATCCCACCTTTACTACCGCATCAGCCTCCTTGGTGACCTCCCTATCTCCTGTTTCTCCCCACTCCGGTCTTTACTTCACTCTGCTGTCCTGATCATTTTTTCAAAGAAAGTTCATTCCATGTTTCCCCATTCCTCAAAAACCTCCAGCCACTGCTCATCTATGTCTGCATCATATAGAAACTCCTTACCATCAGCTTTATTGCACTCAAGGAGTACTGGAGCATGATTTTGTGGAAAGAACATGGGCTTGGGAGTCAGAGGTCATGGGTTCTAATCCTGACTCCATCGCTTGTCAGCTGTGTGACTTTGGGCAAGTCATCAGGAAAATGGGGATTAAGACTGTAAACCCCACATGGGACAACCTGATCACCTTGTATCTACCCCAGCGCTTAAAACAGTGCTTTGCACATTTTAAGCGCTTAACAAATGCCATTATTATTATTATTTTTAGTGGACAGAGCAAGGACTTCGGAGTTAGATGGACCTGGGTTCTAATTCCAGTTCTGCTACTTGTCTGCTGTTGTGACCTTGGGTAAGTCACTTTTAATTTTTCAGTCCCTCAGTTACCTCATCTGTAGATGGAGATTGAGTGAAAGCCCCATGTGGGTCATGGACTTTATACAACCTGATTATTTTGTGTCTACTCCACTGCTTAGAACAGTGCCTGGCACATAATAAGTGCTTAACAAATACCATTAAAAACCACCCAAACTCATTCAGTTTGCTCCCTCCTACCGTACTTTGCTGATTTAGTTACATATGTTAGTTGCTTTACCTTAGTGAAATCACTCATCCTATCTCTACTGGATTGCTGCATCAGCCTCCTTTCTGACTTCTCAACCTCCTGTCTCTCCTCACTTCAGTTCATACTTCACTCCACTATCCAGATTACCTTTCTACGAAAATGTTCTGGGCATGTCACCCCCCCTCCCCAAAAATCTCCAGTGGTTGCCTATCAACTTCAACGTCAAGCAAAAACTCCTCACTATTGTCTTCAAAGCTCTCCACCACCTTGTCCCTTCTTTCCTCACCTCCCTTCTCTCCTTCTAGTGCCCATCCCTCACACTCCGCTCCTCTGGTGCTATCCTTTTCACTGTGCCTTGATCTCGCCTGTCTTGCCACTGACTCCTGGCCCATGTCCTACCTCTGACCTGGCAAGCCCTCCCTCCTCAAATCCGCCAATCACTCTTCCCCCTTTCAAAGCCCTACTAAAGGTTCACCTCCTCCAAGAGACCTTCCCAGACTAAGTCTCCATTTTCCTCAGCTCCCCCTCTCTTGCACTTCACCTCAACTTTCTCCCCTTGCTCATCCCCCCTCTCCCTGCCCCACAGCACTTGAGTATATATGTACATATCTACAATTCTATTTATTTATATTGATGCCTAGTTAGTTGTTTTGATGTCTGTCTCCCCACTTCCAAACTGTAAGCCCCTTGTGGGCAGGGATTGTCTCTCTTTACTGCTGTATTGTACTTTCCAAGTGTTTAGTATAGTGCCCTGCACATGGTAAGTGCTCAATAAATACAATTCAATGAATGAATGAATTGTAATGAATGATTTTCTACTACAACCCAGCCTAAATACTCTGCTCCTTTTTGAGTGTTTCATCACTCCTGAAGTGTCTGCCTCTAGTCTCCCTTCTCCCACTTAACATTAATAGATTGTGAGCCTTTTGAAGACCAGGGACCGTGTCTAATTTCCACCTGTGTGCTTTATCACAGAACCTAGAGCAGTAGTCACCAGTCTTCTTCAAATGCTGTCGAGTCATTTCCCACCCATAGTGACTCCATGGACACGCCCTCTTCAGAATGTCCCGTCTTCTGTCGTAAAGTAATTCTGGTAGGTGTGTCCATAGAGTTTTTTGGTCAAACCCTTATCCGCGTCCTGGGTTAGAGACATACACTCTAGGCCAAAGGTGGTTTCAAGAGCTGCAGAACAATCGGGTTCAGCCGATCTTGTGCCTCAACCTTGACCTCCCGGTGCACCTTGAAAGGCAAGAGAAGTGACAGGACTTCATCCCCATGGGCTGCAATCGAGCAGTACTAATACATTTCCGCTACGTTTGGCTAATCAAACTAATTTGCCTTTGATTTGTTGGATCCTCTTCAAGGTAATCCTTAAGTTCCACCCTCTGAGGACACTTCTGTGAGTGCTTTGCAAGATGTTCTTGGCAGCACTAGCAACCAGCGTTCTTATCTATTGTTAGTACATCTCTAAATATTGCATCCCTAAATGCTTCTCTCCCTCCCTTTTAAATTTCACTTTGCTGCCCAATTATTTTTCTAAAAACACGCTTC
Organism: Ornithorhynchus anatinus; assembly: GCF_004115215.2. NCBI lineage: Eukaryota > Metazoa > Chordata > Mammalia > Monotremata > Ornithorhynchidae > Ornithorhynchus > Ornithorhynchus anatinus. Next base: position 22,767,315 of record NC_041734.1, read on the forward strand.
AGTCCACGTCTCCCCACTCCTCAAGAACCTCCAGCGGTTGCTCATCCACCTTCGCATCAAACAGAATTCTTTACAATGGGCTTTAGAGCACTCAATCAGCTCCCTACACCTTATCGCACCAATTTCCTATTAGGACCCACACCACACACTTTATTCTTTTTTATGATATTTGTTAAGTGCTTACTCTGTGCCAGGCACTGTACAGTGATGGGGAAGATACAAGGTTGTCCCACATGGACCTCACAGTTTTAATCTCCATTTTACAAATGAAGCAACTGAGGCACAGAGAAGTAAAGTGACTTGCCTAAGGTCACAGAGTTGACAGGTGGCAGAGCCATGATTAGAACCCAGGTCCATCTCACTTCCAGGCCTGTGCTCTATCCACTTGGCCATACTGCTTCTCACTGTACCTTGATCTTATCTATTTCATCGCCAACCTCACCCCAGTGTCCTCCCTCTGGCCTGGAATTTTCTCCCCTTTCAAATCCAACAGACCACCACTCTACCCACTTTACTAAAATCACATCTCCAAGAGGCCTTCCCTGACTAAACCTCATTTTCCTTACTCTCCAGTGCTCTTGGATCTCTATCCTTTAAGCACTTGATATTCTTTCCACCCTCAGCCCCACGGCACTTATATTCAAATCCATAATTTATCTTAGTATCTCTTTCCCCCTGTAGACTGTAAGTGCCTTATGGACAGGGAATATATCTACCAGTTCTGTTGTATTGTACTTTGGCAGTTGATCAGTGGTATTTATTTAGCACTTACTGTGTGCAGAGCAGCATACGAAGCACTTGAAAATGTACAGTATACCGGAGTTGGTTTTCCACAAGGAGTTAAGCATTCAGTACACTGCTCTGCACACGGTCAGAGCTCAATTAATATCATTCATTTATTGCTTCATTGATTTAAATATCCCCCTCTGAGACAGAAGGAAGTAAAACCTAAATAAAATGAGGCTCTTTCCACAGTTTGAATTCTCTTGTTTTGTTTTGTTCTGTTTTGCTTTGCTGTCTGTCTCCCCCGTTTAGACTGTGAACCCATTATTGGGCAGGGATTGTCTTTATCTGTTGCCAAATTGCACATTCCAAGAGCTTAGTATAGTGCCCTGCACATAGTAAGCACTCAGTAAATACTATTGAAGGAATGAATGAAATCACCATCTCTGGCGAGGTGATGAAAGAGTGATTTTGATACAAAGTAGGGGAGATGAGAGAGAAATAAGGTAAATGGGAGGATGGACTCTTACGGAGCAGAACTCCGGGGGTGAATTAAGGGGGAAATTTACCACACCTCCTACAGAACACCAGCACATGTACAATGTACTGATATTGCCTTTTCCTGAAACATTGAATTTCAGAAATTTAGCTTGCTTCATGAATAAGCAACACTAGTCAATATGTAGTAACTGGCTGGGAGAAAAGCCATTTTTGTGAATTATTTCAAAAAGAGGTGGTAGTGAGCTAAAGTAGAGGCACTGAAAGAGAAAATAACCTTCATTCTGTCCTGTATAAGAGTTAGAAACATGGAGATTTTTTCAGAATTTTTCAGAATTTTCAGAGCTGTAATGATTTTTAATGTCAGTCTCCCCCAGTACTTCTAGCTCCTTGTGGGTAGAGAACATGTCTACTTACTCTATTGTATGCTCCAACCGATCAATACAGTGCTATACACACTGTAAACAATAGATACAATTAATTGATTGACTGATTAAGCATTCTCAGTTGGAAACATATAAAATGCAAGAAATATGAAGTGGAATATCTTACTGAAAAGAGACAGGACTGGGAGTGAGGAAACCTGGGTTCTAATACTGTTCTACCCCTTGCCTTTTTTGGGACCTTAGGTAAGACACAACTTCTCTGTGCCTCAATTTCCTCATCTAAAAATGAGTATTTAAAACCTGTTCTGCTTCCCCCTTAGACTGTAAGCTCCATGTGAAACAGGGCCTGTGCCTGCTATAATTATCCTTTATCTACGACCTTAAGTGACACACAGTAGGCACTTAGAGAATACCATGGTTATCATTACTTTAAAGCTACGTTTTGATTATGAACCTCTCACAAATGCTTCTGTCAACTATATCAACAGTTATTTTCAAGATTTATAAAATTGATTTAGACTCAAACTTGATTTGTCCCCATTTTTTTTTTTAGACCTTCTCCTACCTCACAGGAGAAAAGTGAGGATTTAAGAGGAGAAATGTTTGGTTTGTTGGCATACACAAAAATCCTGAGCACCTACAAAGCAGCTTCCCTTCACAGCAGATGGGATGCATTTGAGATCAAAGCATCTGGAGTTCTGCAGTGATTCTCTTAGGACCTCAGAAATTATGTTTTCCATTGAACAGACAAATATGCTGAAGTATAGCAAAGATTTCAAGGAATCTGTGGGCATCTTTATTTCCCTGGGGATAGTTCTCCTGCTAACCATCTAACTCTTGGTATTTTTGGCCAAAGGGAAGCATGGTGAAATTCAGAAGCCAACAACCAATCAATAATTCAACAAACCCAAAATAAATATGTATGTGCTAAGTGTAAGCACCCATATGAATTGCTGGAGTAGCAGTGGGGAAGTGGTGTGGAGAGATGAGAGTTAAATCAGAAAAGGTCTCCAGCAGGAGATGTGATTTCAGAAGGACTTTAAAAATGGGGAAAGCGGGGGCGCTGGCTAAGAACTGGGGAAGAGAGACGTGAAGGGGCTGGAGGGAAGAGGTGAATGATAGCTTGAAGGATAGAGATGAGAATGAGATGCCGTGAATAGGTGAGCTTGGGAGGAGACAGGAAGGACACCTGAAGTGTAGTGGAAGATGAGTGAGGATTTGTAAGGAGAAGAGACCTAAAGCAGTGTTTTAAAGCTGATGGACAGGAGTCTTTTCTTAATCTGGAGAGGAGGATTTTGAGGAGTGGGGAGGCTTGTGTAGAATAATGTTTTAGAAAAATTCCCCCCATTCTTCCAAGTTGCTTGGGGTACTTCATACTTCACTTCATACTTGGGAGACTTGCAAAAAGAATGTGATGGGAATGAGTTTTTATGCTTGAGAAGAGTTTAAAGACTGAAATGATTTGTACCAAAGGGAAACAGGAGGTTGTTAGTGCAAAAGGGCAGAGGGGGTGCAAATATGTTGAAATGATGATAGTGGTCAAGATATAATCTGGGAGAACAGCTGTGATTAATCCAGGAAAGTTACCTGGAGGTGGTGTTTTTAGATGGGCTTTGAAGAAAGGAAAAGCTATTTTCTGGTGGATTTGCAGTGGGGAGGGAATTCCAGGTAGGAGGAAGGGAGTGTATGGAACTCCCTCCCCCTTCCCATAAGACGGACCACTACCCTCATCATCTTCAAAGCCTTATTAAAATCACATCTCCTCTGAGAGGCCTTTTCCAGCTAAGCCTTTATTTCCCCTATTCCATCTCCTTTCTGCATCATCTATGCTCTGGATTTGTACCCTTTAAGCACTGGATATTTCCCCCACCCACAGACCCCTCCCCCCACCCCAAGAATTTTTGTAAATATCTCTCATTTATTCTAATGTCTGTCTCCCCCTCTAAATACTTTTGGGCAGGGAATGTTTCTACCAACTCTGTTGTCATGTACTCTCCCGAATGCCTAGTACAGTTCTCTGCACATGGTAAGCATTTAATAAATACCACTGATTGATTAATTGAGTGAGTTGAGTGAGCAAGAGACTGGAGATGAGAGATGGGAATGAGCACAGTGAGTAGGTTATCTTGAGAAGAACAAATATTGAGATCTGGGGTGTAGTGGGAGAAGAGATCGAATAAGTAACAGGGAGAGAATCAATAAAGTGTCTTATAGTCAATGTTCAGGAGTTTCTACTTGATGCAAAGAAGAATGGATAACCATGAAGGTTTAGAAAAATAGTAAGAGCAATAGCCTGGACAGGGAGAGACTGGAAGCAGGAAGGTCAATGAGGAGGCTGATGCAGTAGTCTATCTGGGTTATGAGGAACCCCTGGAGAAGGATTATGGCTGTTCAGATGAAAGGAAGGGGTGTATCAGGAAAATGTGTAGAGAGAAAGCCAAAAGGATTTAGACTCTGATTGTGAGAGTTGAAAAGGAGCAAAGAATAAAAGATAATGGCAAGATTGTGGGCTTCACAGACAGGAAGGTTGAATGGTGTGGTCAACTTTGATGGGAAAGTTAGGTTGAGGAAAGAATTTGAGAGGAAAGATGAGCAATTCAGTTTTCAGCATACTGAGTTTGAGATACTGGTGGGACATTCATGGAGAGAGGCCTTAGAGGAAAGTGTAATGAATTAATTAATCAATCAATCAACGATATTTATTGAGTGCGTTAGTGTGGTTTGGAAGTCATTCATGTGAGTGTTATATCATACTCTCCCAAGCACTTATAAGAGTGTTTTGCACACAGTGAGTGCTCAATAAATATGATTGATTGATTCACTGATTGATATAGAGGTTATATTGAGAAGCAGCGTGGCTCAGTGGAAACAGCCCGGGCTTGGGAGTCAGAGGTCATGGGTTTGAATTCTGGCTCTGCCACTTGTCAGCTGTGTGACTCTGGGCAAGTCATTTAAGTTCTCTGTGCCTCAGTTACCTCATCTGGAAAATGGGGATAAAGACTGTGACCCTCATCTGGGACAACCTGATTACCCTGTATCTACCCCAGGGCTTAGAACAGTGCTCTGCACATGGTAAGCGCTTAACAAATACCAACATTATTATTATTATAGAGAGGTTATATCAATTAATGAATCATTCAATCAATCATGTTAATTGATTGGTTGATTACCACCTCTGTAACTGAAGCATGGAAGAAAGATACCCTCAGTTAGGAGGTAAAAGATGGATGAGGAGCCTGCAAAAGACCCTGAGAAGAGTGGCCACGGAGGTAAAAGGAAAACCAGGAGAGAAACCGAGAATAGATCACATTTCCAGGTGGATGGAGTGCTTCACAGTTTCAAAGGCAGGTAGGAAGTCAAGAAGGAATAGGATACAGTGGAAAAATTTGGATTTGACAAGGAGGAGGTCATTTGGTGACCTAGATAGTTCAATCTCAGGATTGAAGTTAATGGAAACTAGATCATAGTTGGTCTAGAAGAGAGTTGGAGGTGAGGAGAGATTTGTAAAATCCTTCAGCGTAGGATTATATCTGCTGACCCGTGTACACACCCAGGAGTTTAGGGCAATGCTTTGCCCAGAGTAAGCACTCAATAAATCCTAATTGATTGATTGAGGCATCACGTATATATACCACTAGACTGTAGGCTCCTAGAGATCAGGGATTACATCTACTTACCTTCCAGAATTCTTCTTCTTATTATTACTGTTATTGGAGCAGTGTGGCTTAGTGGATGTAGCACGGGTCTGGGAGTCAGAAGAACCTGGGTTCTAGTCCCCGCTCTATCAATTGTCTGCTGTGTGACCTTGGACAAGCCACTTAACTTCTCTGGGCCTCAATGACCTCATCTGTAAAATGGGGAGTAAGAGTGTGGGCCCCCTATGGGACAGGGGCTCTGTCCTATCTGATTGACTTGAATCTACCCAGCTTATTAAGTACCATGATTATTTTTATTATTATAACATTTGTTAAGACCTTACTATGTGTCAAGTACTGTTCTAAGCAGAGGGGTAGATAGAAGTTAATGAGGTTGGACACAGTCCCTGTCTCACATTAAGCTCACAGTAGGAGGGAGAAAAGGTATTGAGTCCCAGCTGTACTCTCCAAAGTTTTTAGTGCTATACTCTTGCACATAACTCTCAATAAATATCATTGATTGTTGCTCCCATTTGAGGTATTTGAACAGGAATGAATACTTAGTGATAATTGGAGGGCCCAGAGAATGTTCATTTTAATATGTGGGGAATGACCACTTTTCTAAGCAGAGGGGAATTAGCTATCAGAGATTGAGTGGTAGAAGATGGAGGTCAGGGAGGGAAGAAGCATGAACCCAGAAGTTTTTAGGAGGCGAGAGGAAATGGGATCAGAGGAACTGGTAGATTTTAGAGCAGGGAAGAGAGCTTCTATGGAAAGATGAGATGAGAAGGTGGATGCACAGGTGGGAGGGAGCTGTGGATGTGAGGGGGAGAACTTCGGAAGCTCATGCCTGAGGGTTTCAATTTCATAACAAAGTAGTCAGCAAGGTTGACCACATAAAGAATGGGGGGAAGGAAGGGCATTGGCCATTTCAGAAAGGAGTTAAAAGTCTGGAATAATTGGTTAGGGAAATGAGCCTGAGAGCTGATGTGGGAAGAGAAGGAATATTTCTGAGCAGAAGGACCGTCTGAATTATAACAGGTAAGAGTGAATTTGAAGTGGCCGAAGTTGGCCTTGTGCCTGGATTTTCACCAAGAACATTCTGCAGCATGAATTCAGAGTGGAAGATGCATACTGTAGGGGTGATCCAAGAGCTGAGGGTTGGTGGATCGAGGGGTGGGGAGTAGGGGAATTGAGTTAGGTGGTGAAGGCGGTGTCAAGATCTTGGATGAGTGTTTCAAGGAAAGGGAGGGGAAGAAGGGAGTGCCGGTGAAACACGGTGATGATGACATTGATGAGGTAATAATAATAATAATAATGATGGCATTTGTTAAGCGCTTACTATGTGCAAAGCACTGTTCTAAGCGCTGGGGAGGATACAAGGTGATCAGGTTTTCCCACATGGTGCTCACAGTCTTAATCCCCATTTTACAGATGAGGTCACTGAGGCACAGAGAGGTTAAGTGATTTGCCCAAAGTCACCCAGCTGACAAGTGGCTGTGCCGGCATTGGAACTCATGACCTCTGACTCCCAAGCCCGTACTCTTTCCACCGAGCCATGCTGCTTCTTTACTCTCCCACATACTAAATCCAGTGATCTGCTCATAGCAAGTGCTCAGTAAAATACCTTTGATGATGATGATGATGATGGTGATGGTATTTATTCAGTGTTGGATTAGATAAAATTTAATTAGTTTGAACACAGTCCCTGTCCCACATTGGGCTCACAGTCTAAGAAAGAGTGAGAACAGGTTTGAATCCTCACTTTACAGATGAGGCAACTGGGGCATCTAGTAGCATATGGTAGGTGGTGGCAGGAGGGTCTAAAGATCAGAGAAGCAGTGTGGCTTAGCGGAAAGAGCACTGGCTTGGAGGTCAGAGGTCATGGGTTCTAATTCTGGCTCCTCCACTTATCAGCTGTGTGACTGGGCAAATCACTTAACTTCTCTGTGTGACAGTTCCCTCATCTGTAAAATGGGGATGAAGACTATGAGCCCTATGTGAGACAGGGGCTGTACGCAACCTCTTAACCCTTTATCTATCCCAGGGCTTAGTACAGTACCTGGTACAGAGTAAGCATTTAATACAAAGAAGCAGTGTGGCTCAGTGGAAAGAGCCCGGGCTTGGGAGTCAGAGGTCATGGGTTCGAATCCCAGCTCTGCCACTTGTCAGCTGTGTGACTGTGGGAAAGTCACTTAACTTCTCTGTGCCTCAGATACCTCATCTGTAAAATGGGGATTAAGACTGTGAGCCTCACATGGGACAACCTGATTACCCTGTATCTACCCCAGCACTTAGAACAGTGCTCTGCAGATAGTAAGCGCTTAATAAATCCCAACATTATTATTAAATACTTAAATCATTATTATTATTAATAAAAGCAATATTTGGGGGAAGAAGGGTAGGCCGACTCCTGTCCATTTCCTCCTGAGTCACGGGGAACAGAGACAGGGAGACACCTCTGGAAGACAGCCACAGGGGACACAGCATCATCTGGAGTGAGCCAGATCTTGATAATAGGGAGGAGGAGTGGGACAGGAAACTGGCTAGGATAAAAGGGAATTTGTGCATGGCGGAATGAGTGTTCCACAGACTCGTTGTGTTGTTATTACAGGCCACATCCAGGCAGGGGTATAGGGGGAAAAATGAGAGGGAAAGGTGCTGGGGCGGTTGACTGGCTGGAGAGGAGTGAGCTGACATTGTGTGCTGCTAGGCTGTGGGGGTTGCAGGGGTGGGCAGCTCCTGTGTCCAGTCCATCACCACAACCAGAGCCTCTACTGGGCAGGTGGGGCCACGGGAAGTCCAAGCAGAAGGCACTTGCAGGTTCCTTTTGCCACTTGACCTGCTGGATGTCGCACTTTTATGTTGTCTGTGTTCTTTTTCGTTTATAGTATTTCATCTTTCCTACTGGGTCTACCGGCAAATGCTACCCCACCGGATTTTAACATTTTGAGCCCCCAGAGAGAGAGAGAGACGGTGTCTAAAAATCCCTTTGAATCTTTTTCCAGGACTTAATATGGTGTTCTGCACACAGTAAGCACTTAGTAGAATACTATTAGTACTAGGAAAGTGAGCATGTGGTTAGCATGCTAAATGTCAGATGTACAAAAGCATGCCTTATATTAAGTAGCACGGCCTAGTAAAAATGAAAAAAAGACCGCAAGTCAGGGGTTCTGCTGTGTGACTTTGGGCACACAGCACTTAACTGTGCCTCAGTTTCCTCATCTACAAAATGGAATTTAGATACTTGTTTTCTGTTCCACTTAGACTGCGAGCTAGTTCCGTGAGGGACATGGACTACGTCTGACCTGATGATCGGATATCTAGCCCAGCTATGGTGTTAGGCACATAGCGAGTCCCTAAGTAATACTCATATTTTAATTATATTTTTAATGTTCTTATATAATCTGCTGCCAGATAGTGTTTCACTTCTATCAAAATTTGCCATTTTCCCGAGGTAAAAAGTCACTTCTAATGTTCTGTTAAGGAATCCTAAATGATATTTTGCATCCAATTTGCCGGCAGAATCAGGAGATCCACTTGCATTTAGAATAATAGAATTGTTTAGTAATCATATGAAGAGAAACAATTATCATCAAGACAAATAGTAATGGGGCATTGCATATTAAGAAAAATATTCCCCCAATGTCCATATTTAATAATAAATACATGTTATTAACTTTTAAATATTTAAACCAGTATAGCCACAGTATACTGTATAATTCAGCACACTTTTCCTGGCTTTGGGCCACTATTCAGATTCCCCTTCCTGGTTATTGTTTTACTTAAAACCACTCCCCTGGCTTTAGGACTTCGAACCTAAAGAAAGATCCAAAGAATGCGGCTCTATAAATAGGAAACACAGAATAAATATTTGACTATATTGTCCCATAGTTTCCAACAATGTGGAATAACACTGGACCGTTCATTCATTACTTCAACAGTGTTTATTGAGAACCTGCTGGGTGGTAGAGTCACTTGCTGAGAACAACGGGTGAGCTTCAGTCCTGAGGCTTAGGAACCAGAAAAATGATATGAAGGAATTGATTTGAGTGGTAGTGGTTGTGCAGACCCACTATTACTCGTTTGTTCATGCCAGTTAATCAATCAAGAGTATTTGCTGAGCTTTTACTGTGTGCAGAGCACGGTACTAAGCACTTGAGAGAGTACAAAACAACAGAGTTGGAGACCTAATCTCTGCCCACAAGAAACTCTGCCATTTGTGTTCCCTCTCGTGTAAGAAGAATGTGGACATTTGTAGTTTTCATTGGTATTCAAAGATGTCACTGATAGTGAAATTCTCCTAGGAGTTCATGTGTCACAGACTCCTCCTGGTTCACCCTTAACAACATGGCTAAAATCCTCCCTTTCCTCTCCATCCAAACTGCTATTATGTTAATCCAAGCATTTATCCTATCCCACCTTCACTGAAGCGGTGTGGCTCAGTGGCAAGAGCCGGGGCTTGGGAGTCAGAGGTCATGGATTCTAATTCCGGCTCTGCCACTAATGAGCTGTTTGACTTTAGGCAAGTCACTTCACTTCTCTGGGCCTCAGTTACCTCATCTGGAAAATGGGGATTAAGACTGTGAACCCCACATGGGACAACCTGATGACCTTCTACCCCTCCAGTGCTTAGAACAGTGCTTGGCACATAGTAAATGCTTAACAAATGCCATCCTCATTATTATTATTACAGCATCAGCTTCTTGTTGACTTCCTTGCCTCCCATGTCTTCCCCACTTCAGTCTATATTTCACTATACTGCCTGGACAATTTTTCTTCAGAACTGTTCAGTCTGTTCCCCCACTCGTCAAGAACCTCCAGTGGTTGCCCATCCACTTCCACATTAAACAGGTACTTCTTTCCATAGGCTTTAAAACACTCATTCCCCTTCCCCCTCCTACTTTACCTCTGTGATTTTCTGCTACAGTCCATTCCTTTTTACTGCTCTACAGTCAACTCACTGTACCTTGATTCATTCACTCAATCGTATTTACTGAGCGATTACTGTTTGCAGAGTACTGTAGTATGCACATGGAAAGGACAATTTAGCAACAGATAGAGACAATCCCTACCCAATTGATCTCAACTAGCTCGCCACTTGATACTTTGCCAATGTCCTGCCTCTGGTTCCGAACTCCCTCTCCCTATCCAACAGACAATCCTTCTTCCCACCTTCAAGGGCTTATTAAAAGCACACCTCCTCCAAAAGGCTTTCCCTGCCTAAGCGCTTATTTCCCCTTCCTCCCCTGCCTCCTGTGTCACCCTCGCACTTGGATTTGCCCTCTTTATTCAGCATGGCTTAGTGGAAAGAGTCCAGGCTTGGGAGTCGGAGGTCATGGGTTCTAATTTCAGTTCTGCCACTTGTCTGCTGTGTGACCTCGGGCAAGTCACTTCACTTTCCTGTGCCTCAGTTGCCTCATCTGTAAAAATGGGGATTAAAAAATGTGAGCCCCAAGTGGGGCAATATGATTACCCTGTATCTACCCCAAGGAGAAGGGAGAGGGAGCTGGGGAAAAGAGAGGAGAAGGACTCTTGTAGGAGATGTGGCCGTTATAAGGCTTTGAAGGAGGGGAAAGTGGTGGTCTGGTGTATATGGAAGGCTGGAGGGAGGATGTAGGAAAGAGGTCAGCTGTGAGATAGATGAGAACAGGTCATAGTGAGTAAGCTGGTGCTAGGGGAGCAAAGGGTGCAGGCTGTGCTGTAGTAGGAGATCAGTGAGGTAAGGTAGGAACAGGTGAGATGCCCCTTCCTATCCTCCCCTTCCCTTCCCCTCTCTCGTCCAACTCTTTCCCACTCTCTCCTCTGCCTCCTCCCCCCCTCCTCTCCCCTGCCCTAGAACCCCGATTTACCAGCGCCACCCCTCTTCCTCCTCCCCCTACCTTCCCCCCAACCAAACCCCCTCCTCACACCCTCCCCCCTTCCCTCTTCCCCACCCGCGCCCCATCCCAGTCCTCCTGTCCCACCGCCACCCCTCCTCCCCGTCTCCCCATCCAGGGCCCCGCCACCTCCTTCCCATCCAAATCCTCCCCTCCCCCTGCTACCCCCTCTCTCCCCCCCTTGCACCCACAGCTACTTTCTAGTGTAGCCTCTGGAATCCCCGCTCCATTACAGGTAAACTACCTTTCTTCCATGACCTTTTCTTTTCCCGCTCTCTCCTCCTCCTTGCCCTTTCGGAAACGTGGCTCACTCCTGAAGACACGGTCTCCCCCGCTGCTCTCTCCAGCGGTGGCCTCTCCTTCTCCCACTCCCCCAGACTCACCGGAAAGGGAGGAGGCGTCAGCTTCCTCCTCTCACCCTGTTGCCGCTTCCTCACTATCCCTCCTCCCCCTTCCCTCTCCTTCCTCTCCTTCGAAGCCCATATCATTTGCCTCTACCACCCCCTCCAGATACTTGTTGCTGTCATCTACCACCCTCCTGGTCCCACCTCCGACTTCTTCAACCACCCAGACCCCTTTCTCACCTTCCTTCTCTCTTTTTCTCTGCCCACTCTGATCCTCGGAGACTTCAACATCCACATAGATGTACCCGATGACTCCTCTGCTGTCCTCCTGCGATCCCTCCTCGACTCTGCTGACCTCCTTTTCCACCATATTGCCTCCACTCACCGACTCGGTCACACCCTAGATCTCGTCTTCTACCGCTGCACTACCTCCTCCCTCACCAACTCTGAAATCCCTCTCTCTGACCAAAGCCTTCTCACTTGCCTCATCTCTCACACTCCTTCCCCCTGCAAATCTTAGCTACTCCCCCACAGAGACCTCCGCTCTCTTGATCCCATCTGTTTTTCCAAAAGCATCTCTCCCCACCTTGCCCTCCGTCCTCACTTCCCACTCTCGATGATCAGGTCACTGCTCTCAACTCCACCCTCTCTACTCATCTCAACTCTCTCGCCCCTCTTTCCCTCCGCCGCTCTCGCTCCACTAACCCACTGCCCTGGATCACCTCCTCTGTCCGCCTCCTATGCTCGAGCTGCCGAGCGCTGCTGGCGAAAGTCCAAGCACCAAGCTGACCTCATACATTTCAAATTTATCCTTTCCTGCCTTAACTCTGCCCACTTCTCTGCCAGGCAAAACTTCTCCCTCATCGACACCCATGCCCGTCACCCCCGCCAATTGTTCCGGACCTTTAACTCTCTCCTTAGGCCCCCTGTTCCTCCCCCTCCCCCATCTCTCACCCCCAATGATCTGGCCACCTACTTCATCACAAAAATCAACACAATCAGGTCTGAGCTCCCCAAGGTCACCCCTCCCCCTCTTGCCTCCCCCCCTCCACCCCTCTCCCCTACTTTCCCATCCTTCCCTGCACGATCCTCAGAGGAGATCTCCTCCCTCTTCACAAGTGCCACCTCCTCCACCTGCGCCTCGGACCCCATTCCCGCTCACCTTATAAAAACCATCACCCCTGCCTTCCTCCCTTCCTTAACTTCTATCTTTAACCACTCAATCTCCAATGGCTCCTTCCCCTCTGCCTTCAAACATGCCCATGTCTCCCCCATCCTAAAAAAACCTTCTCTCTACCCCACTTCCCCTTCCAGTTATCGCCCTATCTCCCTACTACCCTTCCTTTCCAAAATCCTAGAATGAGTCATCTACACTCACTGCTTAGAATTCCTTAACTCCCATTCTCTCCTGGACCCCCTCCAATCTGGCTTCCGTCCCCTCCACTCTACCGAGACTGCTCTCTCTAAGGTAACCCATGACCTCCTTCTTGCCAAATCCAATGGTTCCTACTCCATTCTAATCCTCCTTGACCTCTCAGCTGCCTTTGACACTGTCGACCATCACCTCCTCCTCCACACCTTATCTCACCTTGGCTTCACGGACTCCGTCCTTTCCTGGTTTTCCTCTTATCTCTCTGGCCGGTCATTCTCGGTCTCCTTCGCAGGCACCTCCTCCCCCTCCCATCCTTTAACTGTTGGAGTTCCTCAAGGGTCAGTTCTTGACCCTCTTCTGTTCTCCATTTACACTCACTCCCTCGGTGAACTCATTCGCTCTCACGGCTTCGACTACTATCTCTACGCAGATGACACGCAGATCTACATCTCCGCCCCTGTCCTCTCCCCCTCCCTTCAGGCTCGCATCTCCTCCTGCCTCCAGGACGTCTCCACCTGGATGTCTGCCCGCCACCTAAAACTCAACATGACCAAGACTGAGCTCCTCATCTTCCCTCTCATGCCCGGTCCTCTCCCAGACTTTCCTATAATCGTGGATGGTACAACCATCCTTCCCATTTCTCAGGCCCGCAACCTCGGTGTCATCTCTGACTCTTCTTTCTCTTTCACCCCACACATCTGATCCGTTACCAAGACCTGCTGGTCTCACCTTTATAATATCGCCAATATCCGCCCTTTTCTCTCCACACAAACGGCTATCTTACTGCTACGGGCTCTTGTTATATCCCGGCTAGACTACTGTTTCAGCCTTCTCTCTGATTTCCCTTCCTCCTCTCTCTCCCCGCTCCAGTCTATTCTTCACTCTGCTGCCCGGCTCATCTTCCTGCAGAAACGCTCTGGGCATGTCACTCCCCTTCTTAAAAACCTCCAGTGGTTGCCTATCAACCTCCGCTCCAAACAAAAACTCCTCACTCTAGGCTTCAAGGCTCTCCATCACCTTGCCCCTTCCTACCTCTCCTCCCTTCTCTCTTTCTACTGCCCACCCCGCACGCTCCGCTCTTCTGCCACCCACCTCCTCACCGTCCCTCGGTCTTGCCTATCCCACCATCGACCCCTGGGCCACGTCCTCCCGTGGTCCTGGAATGCCCTCCCTCCTCACCTCCGACAATCTAGTTCTCTTCCCCTCTTCAAATCCCTACTTAAAGGTCACCTCCTCCAAGAGGCCTTCCCAGACTGAGTTCCCCCCTTTTTTCCCTCTGCTCCCTCTACCCCCCCACTTCTCCGCAGCTAAACCCTCTTCTCCCCCCTTTCCCTCCCCTCCTCCCCCCTCCCGTCCCACCCCCTCAGCACTGTACTCGTCCACTCAACTGTATATATCTTCATCACCCTATTTATTTTGTTTAATGAGATGTACATTACCCTGATTCTATTTATTTGTCATTGTTTTCATGAGATGTTCATCCCCTTGACTCTATTCATTGCCATTGTTCTTGTCTGCCTGTCTCCCCCGATTAGACTGTAAGTCCGTCAAAGGGCAGGGAATGTATCTGTTGCCGATTTGTACATTCCAAGCGCTTAGTACAGTGCTCTGCATATAGTAAGTGCTCAATAAATACTATTGAATGAATGAATTAAAGCCAGTAGTAAGGAGTTTCTGTTTTATGCAGCTGTCACTGGGCAACCATTAGAGGTTATTGAGGAGTGGGGATACATGAGTTGAACATTTGTTTAGAAAAATGATATATGTCTTAGAGTTAAGTATGGACTTGAGTGGGAAAAGACAAGAGGCAGAAAGGTCAGTGAGGAGGCAGAGAGAGTAGTTGAGGCAGGATGGGATAAGTGCTTGGACCCCCATGGTAGCAGTTTGGATGGAAAGGAAAGGGCAGATTTTAGCAATATTGTGAAGGTAGAACTGCAGAATTTGGTGACAGGTTGAATATGGGGATGGAATGAAAGAGATGAGTCAAGGACAGTAGCAAGGTTACAGGCTTATGAGGTAGGGAGGGCAGTGGTATTGTCTACAGTGATGGCAAAGACAGGAGGAGGACAGGGTATTCTATCTACCAACTCTATTGTTTTCCAAGCACTCGGAGGAGTGCTTTGCACATAGTAAGTACTCAATAAATACGACTGATTGATGGATTAATATGTGATTGAAAAGGCCATCAGGATATCTACAGTCCCATGATACACACATAAAGACTGTTCTTCCTTATTTTGTTATGTTTAGTGGTTTTAGTGGCAGGGATTGTTTTCTTTTCCCTCCTTGTCTCTAAGTCCTCCCAAAGCTATAATCACAAAGGGCCACTCCTTTCACGATAACGATTTGGGCGTAGTAGATAGAACACAGGCTCGGGAGTAAGAAGGTCATCGGTTCTAATCCCAGCTCTGCCACTTGTCTGCTGGGTGACCTTGGGCAAATTATTTCACTTCTCTTTGCCTTAGTTCCTGAAAAAATGGGGATCGAGGTTATTAGCCCCATGTGGGACAGGGACTGCGTCCAACTCAATTTGCTTGTATCTACTCCAGTGCTTAGTACAGTGCCTGGCACATAGTGCTTAACAAATGCTATAATTATTATAATTATTACGCCACGAAGACCTGTCTACATTAATTGTCTCCCAGTTTTCAGCTGGGTTGCAGCGTGATCTTGGGCTTTGTTTTTCTTTGTCCTTAAACTGTTTTCTCTGCCCCACTCACTTCCTTTCTATATCCTAAATTCAGATTATTCTATAGCAGTTGTTAGAGTACCCTGCTGTTGTTCACTTCCCTCATGTGTCCTAATTAGCTTAGCTGTGTAAGATGAGCATAACTTCGATGCTAGGAGACTTATTGGCACAGTGGAAAGAGCACGGGCTTTGGAGTCAGAGGTCATGAGTTCAAATCCCAGCTCTGCCACTTGTCAGCTGTGTGACTGTGGGCAAGTCACTTAACTTCTCTGTGCCCCAGTTACCTCATTTGTAAAATTGGGATTAAGACTGTG
Source organism: Ornithorhynchus anatinus (assembly GCF_004115215.2). NCBI lineage: Eukaryota > Metazoa > Chordata > Mammalia > Monotremata > Ornithorhynchidae > Ornithorhynchus > Ornithorhynchus anatinus. The sequence goes on from NC_041734.1 coordinate 22,783,155, forward strand.
AGCCCCACGTGGGACAACCTGATTCCCCTGTGCCTACCCCAGCGCTTAGAACAGTGCTCTGCACATAGTAAGCGCTTAACAAATACCAACATTATTATTATTATTATTGTGTTTCAGTACTTCATTATTTGTGATCTTGTCTTGCCATTTGATATTTGGTCTGGCCCATAAATTACAAAGATGAAACTGCTTGAGAGGCCTGACATGTGGGGTCCATTTCTCACAGCCATGGACAGGGTTGGATGATTCCATGAAGTCAATCAGACTGGATGGACAGAGATCTTCATGTTTTAAATATTCCTCAAAGATTGACCATTTAAGTGGTTGTTTTACAAAGTGAAAATTCCCTTTCTGAAGTCTACTAAGACTCAGTTTTGGCATTGCTAGTGAAGAGAGGGAGAGGGGAGAGGCAGGGTGGGAACCCCTCCATTACGGGTCTCTTTCCCAGAGACCACCTATTTACCCGCAATTTTCCTGGAGCAGGAAGTCTGGATTCCATACTGTTAGGTTCCTCTCCATCCCCCTGCTCCCAAACTTCTCTCTCCCCTGTCACCCCTTGCGTGGGGACGAATTCAAGGATTGGTGAGGTGAGAGTAAGAAAACAGTCAGAAAGGCTGAGCCATGCAAGATTTATTCCACGTGGTGAATTGAACTTCCCTTTTTGGAGGCATATAATTATTTAATTATTGTTTTTGGATGGGGTGATTTGAGCTTCCCTTTCAGAAGGAGTGCATTTATGCATCACTCACATTTGGAGAAGCACCTAGCTCACACCCATGAATGTTTCCCACTCCGGAGGAGTTCATTTATATGATACTCACATTTGTGAGGGGCTAGTTGGCCATGAGAGCTTTCTATATGGGAGGAGTTCATTTACGCTTTACACTCGCATGGTGAAGTGCCTAACTTCCAGGTCTGTGGGCCCTAGGCAGGACACTCACTCGTCCTGTAGTTCCTCACTTGGTTCGGACAGAGTGGGCTTTCCATGCTCTGGGCAGAAGTGTCCCCCTCTAGACTGTAAGGTCATTGTGGGCAGGTAATGTGTCTGTTTATTACTGGACTCTTCCAAATGCTTAGAATAGTTCTCTGCACCCAGTAAGTGTCCAATAAATATGGTTGAATGAGTGAACAAATTAATGGAATTAATTACAGAAGATCTCTTGGAAAAGATATGGCTTTCAGCAGGGTTTTGAAGATGGGGAGATCCAGTAATCTGTCAGTTGGTATGAGTAGAGAAAATGATAGCTTTGTTGGGCTTGAAGGTGGGGAGAGTGGTGGTCTGTTGGAAATGAAGAGGAGAGGGAGTTCCAGAACAGAGGAGGAAAGTGGGCAAGGGGCCCCTGGAGGGACATCCGGAATTGAGGTTCATTTACTATGTTGGCATTAGAGGAGCAAAGTGTGTGGGCTGTGTTGTAGTGGGAGATTAAACGAGGTAAGGGAGGAGGGGGAAGAGAGCTGACTGAATCCCCATTTTGCAGATGAGGGAACTGAGGCCCAGAGAGGTCGTGACTTGTCCAGACTCACACAGTGGGTATGTGGCGGAGCTGGGATTGGAACCCAGGTCCCCTGCTTCCCAGACCCCTGCTCTTTCCAGTAGGCCTTGCTGCTTCTCAGAGGAACAGGTGGATCTTGGAAATCTGGTGGGGAAAAAAGCAACAGAGCTTGGGTTTCAACCCTGATTGTGAGAGTTGAATAGAGGGAGAGGATTCAAGGGTAATACCACGATAGTAAGTCTGAGGGAAGGGAGGGTTGGTGGTGATGTCAGTTGTGTTGGGAAAGTTAGGTGAAGGAGATGATTTGGGAGAGAAGATAAGTACTTCAGTTCCAGGCATATTGGATTTGAGGGGTCAGCAGGACATTGATGTAGTTCATGCTTAGCACAGTGCCTGGCACATAGTTAAGTGTGCTTAACAGTAACCATGAAAAAAATGTAGGGATGTCTCGGAGGTAGGAGGAAATGCGAGATTGCAGAGGTGAAAGGTTGGAGCTAGTAAGGTTGGTTTGGGGAATCTTCTACATAGAGGTGGTAGTTGATGCCTACCACAGCAGCGTGGCTCAATGGAAAGAACATGGTCTTTGGAGTCAGGGCTCATGAGTTCGAATCCCAGCTCTGCCACTTGTCGGCTGTGTGACTGTGGGCAAGTCACTTAACTTCTCTGTGCCTCAGTTCCCTCATCTGTAAAATGGGGATTAAGACTGTGAGCCCCATGTGGGACAACCTGATTCCCCTATGTCTACCCCAGCGCTTAGAACAGTGCTTGGCACATAGTAAGCGCTTAACAAATACCAACATTATTATTATTATTATTATTGAAGCAGCGGGAGTGGATGAGTGTGTATCTTTCTAAGACTGTGAACTCCTTGTGGGATAGGCACTGTGTCCAACCTGACTAACTTGTATCTCAGAGCTCAGAACAGTGCTTGGCACATAGTAAGCACTTAACAAATGCAATAATAATAATAATCCAGGAAGGCATCATGGAGGAGAGATGATTTCAAAAGGGCTTGAAAATGTGTTATGGACGCAATCTGACAAATTTAAAGTGGGGAGAGAGTGCTGGGCACGGGGAAAGAGCAATGGTCTGTCTGATTTGTAGGGAGAAGCAGCGTGGCTCAGTGGAAAGAGCACGGGCTTTGGAGTCAGGGCTCATGAGTTTGAATCCCAGCTCTGCCACTTGTCGGCTGTGTGACTGTGGGCAAGTCACTTAACTTCTCTGTGCCTCAGTTCCCTCATCTGTAAAATGGGGATTAAGACTGTGAGCCCCACGTGGGACAACCTGATTCCCCTATGTCTACCCCAGCGCTTAGAACAGTGCTCGGAACATAGTAAGCACTTAACAAATACCAACCTTTTTTTTTTTTTTTTTTAGGGAGAGGGAGTTTAAGTCAGGAGCTAGTGTTTGAGCAGGATGTCGGTGGTAGGAGAAATGAGAACGAGGCCAGAACAGTGAAGCCACGGAAGCCAGAACAGTGACTTGAGAAAGACCCAGAGATAGGGAGTGGAAGGTAGAGGAAGGGCTAGTGAAGGAGACTGAGAAGGAGTGGCCAGAGAGGTAAGAGAACAAGGAAGTCCATATAAGACAAGGTGATGTGGTAACATTTGTTTAAGTGCTTTACAGTGGGCAAGGCTCTGGTGTTGGGAGGGGTTGAGCGGGGAACAGCCTTCCCCCCGCCCTCCGCCTGAGATGCCCCAAGAGCTCACCTCCTTCAGGAGGCCTTCCCAGACTGAGCTCTCCCCTTCCCTCTGCCCCTCTTCCCCTCCCCATTCCCCCTACTCCCTCCCTATGCTATACCTCCTTCCCCTCTCCACAGCACTTGTGTATATTTGTATATATTTTTTAATACTCTGCTTTATTAATGATTTATATATATCTATGATTCTATTTATCTATTCTGATGGCATTGATGCCTGACTATTTGTTTTGCTGTCTATCTCCCCCTTTTAAACTATGAGCTCATTGTTGGGCAGGGATTGTCACTATCTGTTGCTGAATTGTAGATTCCAAGTGCTTATTATAGTGCTCTGCACACGGTCATTGCTCAATAAATATGAATGAGTGAATACTAAGTGCTGGAATAAATACACAGAAGTCTTTTAAGGCACTCTCCTTGGCCACAAGAGGTTCATCATGCAAATGGGGCTGACAGAGACACATACAAGTAAGATTGGTCTGTGGACGATGGAGTCTCCTCTTGTAAATGGTGGGTACACCTCAGCCCAGTCACAAAGACATCAGAATAAGAACTTGTGTGTCATTCAGTTGTATTTATGGGGCGCTTACTGTGTGCAAAGCACTGTACTAAGCACTTGGGGGAGTACAATACAGCAACATATTCCCTGTCCACAACGAGCTCAGAGTCAGACATCAATACACATAAATATATAAATAAATTACAGATGTGCTGTGGGGCTGGTAGGGAGGATAAATAAAGGGAGCAAGTCAGGGCGATGCAGAAGGGAGAGGGAGAAGAGGAGAGGAGGGCTTAGTCAGGGAAGGCTTCTTGGAGGTGATGTGCCTTCAGTAAAGCTTTGAGGTGGGGGAGATAGGAGGGAGGGCATTCCAGGCCAGAGGCAGGATGTGGGCAAGAGATCGGCGGCGAGATGGACGAGATGGAGATACAGTGAGAAGGTTAGCATTAGAGGAATGAAGGTGTGGGCTGGGTTGAAGTAGGAGAGTAGGGAGGTGAGGCAGGAAGGGGCAAGGTGGTCTGTCCAATGCCACTTCTTCACTTTTGTCCCTTTGAGTCATGTAGGTGGGCAGGGGGACAGCAACACATTTTGAGATGCCCACCAGAATTTAGGGAACAACACCCATTTATGACCATAGTAACCCCAGTGAAATAACCAGAAGTTGGTGGATGGGTGGCGGCCTGGGGAGTCAATGGGGGCCTTCTACCCCCGTAATTAGCCAGTTTTTTTCAGGATTTCTGCTGAGCCTTTGCACCAGACTGCTGAGCCTGTCAGACCTTTCTACCACTGATAGCATAACCCCAGCAGGCACTGGGTAGTACACCTGATTGTTTCACTTCACCCCCTTGCCCCCGCCCTTCACCACCATGGTGGGGACCCTTGGCAGTGGTGGTGGGGAAATGATGAAAATATAATCCATTTAACAGTGCCATCCCCCCTTTACCTCTCCACAACTAAAGCCTCATTTTCCCCTTTTCCCTCTGCTCCTCCACCTCTCCCTTCCCATCCCCACAGCACTGTACTCGTCCGCTCAACTGTATATATTTTCGTTACCCTATTTATTTTGTTAATGAATTGTACATCGCCTTGATTCTATTTAGTTGCCATCGGTTTTTACGAGATGTTCTACCCCTTGACGCTGTTTATTGCCATTGTTCTTGTCTGTCTGTCTCCCCCGATTAGACTGTAAGCCCGTCAAACGGCAGGGACTGTCTCTATCTGTTGCCAACTTGTTCATCCCAAGTGCTTAGTACAGTGCTCTGCACATAGTAAGCGCTCAATAAATACTATTGAATGAATGAATGAATGAGATCTTTGCCAATGGTTAGGAGTTTCTGCTTTATATGGAGTTGGATGGGCATCCCTTGGAGGTTTTTGAGGAGTGGGGAGTTGAGAACTGAATTTTTTTTAGCCTTGTCCTTTCCGACTGAAATTTGTATTTTAGGTACATTCCTGTAGCCTCTGGCCTCCACCGAGGTATGTACATATATACAGGCAAAGACTCTCTCTCTCTCTCTCTCTCTCACACACACACACACACACACACACAAGGCCTCGATTCACAAAATTAAAATCAAGACCCTGGTGCCAATAAAGTATGCAATTCTATGGTCAGTTCAGACAAAGAGTGTAAACAATGCCATTTCCTATTCGTATGTGCTACTGACTTACTAGATGCAATCTTTTAGTCTCAAAGCTGTCACTTGTCCAAGAAACAAAAATTCTTGATGCTGACACGAGGATGTGGAAGAAAAGCTCCTAACTGATTTAGATAAAACCTTCAGTCTTATTCAGTTGACGGACAAAAGTAATGGTTTAGGCCTTCCAGAGTTCATCCTGTCTAACTCCAACAGTCACACCAGCGCAGATTAAAAAGCGTGACAAATATAACTTTTTAAAAGACATTCAGTGGGGCGAGATCCTTAAAAAATGATCCTTAAAATTATTCCATTCCTTAATATATGCAGGAAGTATAAGCTCCTTGGTGCCTCATCTTAAAATAACTCTATCTAATAACAATCTCCCTTTTCAATTTGAAAGAAAAGTATTTCCAATTAGACTATCATTTGCTGCTACTAGTGGCCAATAATAGGGAAGTTTATTCCAAAACATGTTTCTACCTACACATAATTTTTTGTTGCTTTCTTCAGGTTTAGAAGTTTGAATTTTATCAAAGTGCCTGGTAAGAAAATAACTATAAATCCTATTTTCAATAAATACTATTAAAACCCCAATATTACCCTCCCCTTCAATTATTTTAAGGTCTCATTAGCATCTCAATATTCATATGATTATTTTCTGTAATCCTAATAGCACATTTCAGAAAGAGAAACAGAAAGGTAATGAATGCAATTGGAAAAGAGCCAAAGTGATTTATTTGACTTTACAGAAGATCTATGAAAAAAACACTATGAAAAAAATCCACAAAATATCCATTAAAATGAAAATCTTTGTACATAGAACAGACTATATGCTAGTAATTATCTTGCCGATGTGAATTGGAATCCTGCATAATGTATAACAAACTAGGTTAGACCTACACTAAACATTCTTAAACTGAGCAACATTATAAATTTAGAATTCTCTTGAATAACTTTGTCTGGTTTCAGACTTGTAATCTTTTTTGTACAATTGCAAAGATGGTTATCTTTGAACAAGATGTGGATTCTTGGTGGTATATTAAAATCGAAGTTTTGAATCATTTTTAACTTCACTGGAAAAATATATCACCATGAAACACAAATGAGCAAAAATAGCAGCTAAAATGAACAATAAAAGTATCATGTGTTTTTGAATCCTCCCTCCTATGGGGTTTATTGCAATGAAATTGCCACCTAATCCAAATACGAAATGTTAAAAATGGCTAATGGTGTTACAGGGACCCTGAAAATTCTAGCAATTTCTCCTGAAAAAGAAAAGCTCATAGGAAAATTTATAGAATATGGGTCTCTCTCCTCTCTCTCTCTCTCTCTCCCTCTCCGCCCGCTCTCGAATAGTAGATTGCCTTTTTAAAAATGGTAATAGTTAGGTATGTAAGCTAAGCACTGTGGTAGAAGCAAGACAATCAGGTTAGACACAGTCCCTGTACAACACTGAGATCACAGTCTTAATCCCCATTTTACAGATGAGGGAACTGAGGCTCAAAGAAGTGAAGTGATTTGACCAAGGTCACCCAGCAGACAAGTGATGGAGCCCAAAGTAGAACTCGGGTCCTCTGACTCCCTGACTTATGCTCTTTCTGCTAGATCTTGCTGCTTTTTATACAGAAAAAATTACTGGAAACCTGAAGAACAATAGACCCCATACTCGATAATCAATTGATCAATCAGTGGAATTCATTAAGCAATATATTGCTGGATGCAAAGCACTGTACTAAATATTTGAGACACTGTCTCTACCCTCAAGGAACAACTTGGTCCCATCATTATTATTATAAATATGTGGCACAGCAAGATGTATCCATGGATTATTTTCTCAAATCAAATATCTATTATGTCTCCTAATATTTATTTAAATAGCCTGGCACTTACTAGCCCTGTTCCCCTGCATAACTCTGTCTCTGCTCTCCTCCCATCTAAGTAATCATGTTTAAAATCAGTGACTTGACTCCCAGTCTTCTAAAGTAGTTTCCATACTATTTCCTCATTCTCTTTCTTCTCTCCTTCAAAATTTTACGAAAAATCCAAGTCCTTCCTGGAGGGTTTTCACTTTAAAACTCCTGCCTCTGGTTATAAAATTCATGCCACCTGCCCCCAGTTTTAGTGTCTCCATAAACTAGTGAAGAATCTTCTCAATTTTATGCCTCTGGCTCTCATTTACAGATGTTCTGTAAATACTGTGGGTGATGAGAATGATATAAAATATAAGCTTCTTCTCTTTGAATTTCTAACTAGACTTGGCAGAGAAACATGGTTGAGCTTGGAAAATCCTGTTCTCTTCCTGTTTCTGCAATGTTAAAGAGCATATTTGTAACTGGGAATTTATCCTTTTTGCTCTATAATTGACTGAAATGCAATCTGCAACTGCCCTTAAGCAGAGGACAGAATTCCTGTCTTTGGACTTTACTTGACTTTTAAGACTTCTAAGTGGAGGATTCCACTGATGTTCCAAAGAATTTGTCTAGAGTTACATGGGAGCATTTCTGACCCTCATCGCATCCAGCATTTGAAGGCAAATATGTTTACCAATTGGAATAGTTATCCCATGAATGAGATTATTTCTCACATTCAGAAATAAAAGAAATGCCAAGATGAATCATGTTATAAATGCCCTTTCATAGCTGAGGAGTACTGAAAGGAAGGGATAAATGGTTTTGCACTTGTTGAGCTGAATTGAACAGTAAATTGTATAAGCTAACAGTGGATGGAACTGAGACTAGATAATAGATATTATAGGATGTATGTCTTCCTTTCACAAAGACATCATTTGGCATCCTATGCCTTATTTAAATCATTACTGCATTTGTTCTCAATAACTAAGCCTTCAGTTTCTACTAAAATAACCCTCAATTCAATCTCCAAGTATTGATTCTCCTGCCCGCTCCTTTCTCATATCCTTTCCAACTATCAATCAAGCAACGGTATTTATTGAGTGCTTACAGTGAAGAATACTGTACTAAGCACTTGGGAGAGTACCACCGAAACTGTAGATACATTCCCTGCCCATAATTAGCTTCTGGTCTAGAGAGGGATAAAGACATTAATATGAAGTCTCAAAATGAACTACTCTTCCAACCATGTAATAATTATAAAAATTATGGTGTTTGTTAAAGGCCTACTATGTGCCAAGTACTGTTCTAAGCGCTGGGGTAGATACAAGGTAATCAGGTTGATGGGTCTCACAGTCTTACTCCCCATTTTACAGACGAGGTAACTGAGTCACGGAGAAGTTAAGCAGCTTGCCCGAGGTCACACAGCAGACAAGCGGCAAAGCCGGGATTAGAACGTGCGTCCTCTGACTCCCAGCCCATGGTCCATCCACTAAGCCATGCTGCTAATCGAAGTCCTCCCATTTTCTCATAATCACAATTAGGATATTAATTAATTGCTTAATATGGGCTAAGTTGCTAGGCTAGATACAATATAAGCAGATTGGACATAGACCCTGTATTACATGGAATTTACAATTTATTTTATCTCCAATTTAAAGATGAGGAAACCGATGCCCAAAGAGGTTTCAGTCACTTGCCCAAGTGAACACTGCAAGCCAGGGGTAGAGTCAGAACAAGAACACAGATATTTCATTAGGTCACATTGCCTCAATCCTCGTTCTTAGTTGCGTAAATATATCACTAAATTATTTCTGACCCTAATCAGCAGAGAACATGCTGACCAAAATAGAATCTGGTTAAATGTAGATCACAGGAAGCACTGACTTCATGACGAAGATCACGGATGAAAGTTTGTTAGTGTGGGTATTCGTATAAGGGGAGAACTAGATACCCATGTGGACAGGCATCTATGAAATCATACATCCATCAGGAAATTGACAAGTTAGTTGTATTTATTGTGTGCTTACTTGTGGGCAAGACTGTAAGCTTATTGTGGGCAGGGAGCGTACCTACCAACTCTGTTATATTGTATTCTCCCAAGTGTCTAGTACAGTGTTTAGCATGTAATAAGCACTCATTCAATCATATTTATTGAACACTTACTGTGTGCAAAGCACTGTACAAACACTTTGTAAGGGTACAATATAACAATATAGCAGACATATTCCCTGCCCAAAATGAGCTTACACTCTAGAGGGGAAGACGGACACTAATATAAATAAATAAGTAGTGTGGGTCAGTGGAAAGAGCATGGGCTTGGGAGTCAGCTGTCATGGGTTCGAATCCCAGCTCCACCACAGTTTACTCATCTGTAAAATGGGGATTAAGACTGTGAGCCCAAATAGAACAACCTGATTACCTTATATCCCCCCAGCCAGCACTTAGAACAGTGCTGGGCACATAGTAAGGGCTTAACAAATACCATCATTATTATTATTATTATAAATTGCAGATATGTACATAAGTGATGTGGGGCTGGGATGGGGGCTAAATAAAGGGTGCAAATCAGTGTGATGCAGAAGGGAATGGAAGAAAAAGAAAAGAGGACTTAGGTGAGGCCTCTTGGAGGGGATGTACTTTCAATAAGGCTTTGAAGGAAGGAGGGTATTTGTCCATCAGATATGGAGAGGGAGGGTGTTCCAAGGCCAGACCCAACAAGATAGATGAGATTGAGGTACGATGAGTAGGTTGGCATTAGAGGACCAAAGTGTGCGAGCTGGGTTAAGGTAGGAGAGTATAGAGGTGAGGTAGTAGGGGGCAAGGTGATTGAATGCTTTGAAGCTGATGAGAGATGGCGATGATGATGATGCAGAGCACTCTACTAAATTAATTGATGTTGGTATTTGTTAAGCGCTTACTATGTGCAAAGCACTGTTCTAAGCGCTGGGGGGATATAAGGTGATCAGATTGTCCCACATGGGGCTCACAGTCTTCATCTCCATTTTACAGATGAGGTAACTGAGGCCCAGAGAAGTGAAGTGACTTGCCCAAAGTCACACAGCTGACAAGTGGCGGAGCCGGGATTAGAACCCATGACCTATGACTCCCAAGCCCGGGCTCTTTTCCACTGAGCTATGCTGCTTCTCGTAGTAGTAGCCATGCTGTAGCAGTAGTAGCCATGCTGCTACTAAACGCTTGAGAGAGTACAATATAGCAGAGTTGGGAGGTATATTCCCTATAAGTCTTTTTAAAATGATATTTGTTAAGCACATGAAGCATGGGCTTGGAAGACAGAGGGCCTGGGTTCTAATCCTGACTCCACCTCTCTGGAACTTTGGACAAGTCACTTAACTTTTCTAAGCCTCAGTTCAGTGCTTAGAATGTAGTAAGTGCTCAATAAATGCTATATATAAAAAAGTGCTTATTATGTGCCAGGCACTACTAAATGCTAGGGTAGATACAAGATAATCAGTTTGGACACAGTCCCATATGGAGCTCACAATCTGAATCTCCATTTTACTGATGAGTAAACTGAGGCACAGAGAAGTTAAGTGACTTGCACAAGGTCACACAGCTGACAAGTGGTGGAGCCAGGATTAGAATCTAGGTCCTCTTACACCCAGGCTCGTGCTCTTTTCACTAAACCACACTGCTTGTTTGTGCCCGTGTGCATATTCGTGTGTGTGTTTGTAAATGTATGACAGCAGGTTAGGATGAGACTCATTTTCTTCCACAGGCTTTTAAATGAATTAACACTTCCTATTGTTTGTATCGAATCTTTTGTCATCGATCTGCACACATGATTTCAAAGTTCAAAAAAGCAGACTTCATGCCATCAGAGAAGTTTGATTCTTTAACCAAAAAAATTCAAGATATTCTAGCACTTGGGTTTTCTTTTTCCTTTTCTCTACTTAATTTCTTTCCTTCATTTTCTCAGCAGTGCTTTTTTTCCCAGATCATGGGGTTCAAGACTTATACTCTATTATATAGCCAGACAGCTTCCGACTCGTGGAGGTGCTGGAGATTTGGCCTAGTTCAGATGCTTCACTAACTATCTCTGGGTTTGTTTGATTTTCCTGAAACACCCCACTGGCTAGAGGGTGGGAGAGGGAAAGGACCGAGGGGGTTTAAGAAAGTCAATGAGAAGCTCCTGCGGGATCCCTGTCAGATATACAGAGACAAATAAACAGTGTTTCCCTCTTAAATTGGGTTTTACTGCCTTGTTGCAAAACTCTAGTGTTATTACCCAGGCCAATTTTTAAAAGGTTTAAGTTTCTGTTTGGGCTGGGTTAGCCCCATTCCAATTTAATATTTAAAGATCTCTCACCTCAACCCTGTTAAATCTCCCTTTTTTCCCAACAGAAAAGTTTGGTGTTGGGTAGACCAAATTATTTCCCTAAACTGAAAGTGAAGATAATAGGTAATCTGAAATATTTCATTTGATGGTAGAGCTGATGTCATCCTCCATAAGCTTCCTTAACATGTAATTAAGACTATCTAGCAAAGATTCCTCTGGTGGGTTAAACTTGATTTCTCCCTAAATTTCAGTTCATAGATGGTGTGGGAAGAAAATGAAAATGTTTGGGAAAAAGAGGAGATAGGAAGAATCCGGGAAACTGGAAACCAGGTATTGATTAAGTGTGACTGTGAAGCATTCTTGAGAGCCCAACTGGTTGTGGTGTCTTTGGAAAGTGCAAGATGTGACATGTTTTCTCCCCACAAAAGACTTATATCCTAACAGTGAAAACAGATATAAGAATGTTTACAAAGATAAGAAAAATAATTGCCTCACAAATTTTTAATGGAATTTGTTAAGCATTTACCAGGTACTGTACTGAGTATTGTATTCGATACAAGGTTGTCAGGTGGGACACAATTCCTGTTCCCCATGGGACTCTCAGTCTTAATCTCCATTTTACAGATGAAATAACTGAGGCACAGAGAAGTAAAGTAACTTGCCCAAAGTCACACAGCAGACCTGGTGGAGCTGGGATGAGAAACCAGGTTCCTCTGACTCCCAGGTGCATGCTCTATGTTGCTTCTCCATTCAGTAAATCTATATGCAAAAGGTTAAGGATGTGAGCTAATAATTCATAAGTAGTAGAGGTGTCTGATGAGATTATGATGAGGTTATGCGATTTGGGGTGCTGAGAAATCACTGGAGAAGTTTGTTTGTGGGAGGTGGGATTTTAGTAGGGTTTTAACGGTGAGGGGGTTAGTAGTCTGATGGATATGAAGCAGAAGGGAGTTTCAGGCCAGAGGGAGGATATAGGGAAGGGGGGGTCAGTGGCAAGATATAGGAGATCAAGAGACAATGAGCAGGTTGAAATTAGAGGATCAAAGTGTGCAGGAATGACCATGGCAGATCACCACTATTCTCACCTCAAAGCCCTACTAAAATAAGTACTTCACTTCAATAGTATTTATTGAGCGCTTACTATGTGCAGAGCACTGTACTAAGCGCTTGGGATGAACAAGTCGGCAACAGATAGAGACAGTCCCTGCCGTTTGACGGGCTTACAGTCTAATCGGGGGAGACGGACAGACAAGAACAATGGCACTAAACAGCGTCAAGGGGAAGAACATCTCGTAAAAACCGATGGCAACTAAATAGAATCAAGGCGATGTACAATTCATTAACAAAATAAATAGGGTAACGAAAATATATACAGTTGAGCGGACGAGTACAGTGCTGTGGGGATGGGAAGGGAGAGGTGGAGGAGCAGAGGGAAAAGGGGAAAATGAGGCTTTAGCTGCGGAGAGGTAAAGGGGGGATGGCAGAGGGAGTAGAGGGGGAAGAGGAGCTCAGTCTGGGAACGCCTCTTGGAGGAGGTGATTTTTAAGTAAGGTTTTGAAGAGGGAAAGAGAATCAGTTTGGCGGAGGTGAGGAGGGAGGGCGTTCCAGGACCGCGGGAGGATGTGACCCAGGGGTCGACGGCGGGATAGGCGAGACCGAGGGACGGCGAGGAGGTGGGCGGCAGAGGAGCGGAGCGTGCGGGGTGGGCGGTAGAAAGAGAGAAGGGAGGAGAGGTAGGAAGGGGCAAGGTGATGGAGAGCCTTGAAGCCTAGAGTGAGGAGTTTTTGTTTGGAGAGGAGGTCGATAGGCAACCACTGGAGTTGTTTAAGAAGGGGAGTGACATGCCCAGCTCGTTTCTGCAGGAAGATGAGCCGGGCAGCAGAGTGAAGAATAGACCGGAGCGGGGCGAGAGAGGAGGAAGGGAGGTCAGAGAGAAGGCTGACACAGTAGTCTAGCCGGGATATAACGAGAGCCCGTAATAGTAAGGTAGCCGTTTGGGTGGAGTAAGCAGGCAAGTGGAAGAGCTGGGATTAGAACCCAGGTCCCCGGCTTCCAGGCCCGTGTTTTATCCACTAGGTTTCGAGTATGGTGAAATAACCAAGTCCCAATAACCAATAACCAATGTTGAGGGGCAGCATATCCTTTGATTTCTTCCACTTTGGTGTCCCAGTAAACTAGTGATGTTTGTTAAGCACTTACTCTGTGCAGAGGACTATGTAAATTGCTTGGGAGAATACAATGGAGTAAGTAGGCCTGATCCCTGCCCTCAAGGATTTTACCTTCTAGCACGGGAAACAAATGGTAAAATAAATTAAAGTTAGAGGAAAAAAACAACAGTATAAAGATATGTGCATTAAAACTGGGAGGTTTGGTGGGAGGGGTGAGTGATTCAAGGGCTTAGGTGACAAGATCTGCCCTTTCCTCTCCATCCAAAGTGCTACCTTGCTGGTACAAGCTCTCATAATATGCCGACTGGATTATTGTGTCAGCCTTCTCTCTGATCTCCCTTCCTCCCATTTCTCCCCATTCCAGTCTATTCTTCATTCCTTTGCCCAGATCATCTTCCTACAGAAATGCTCTGGGCATGTCACTCTCCTCCTCAAAAACCTCCCTCCCCACAGCACTGTGCATATTTGTATATATTACTTATTACTCTATTTATTTTGTTAATGATGTGTATATATCTATGATTCTATTTATCTTGATGAGATCTATGCCAGACTACTTGTTTGTGGGTTTTTTGTTTTGTTTTTTTTTTACTGTTTTGCTTTGCTGCCTCCCCCATTTAGACTGTGAGTCCGTTATTGGGCAGGGATTGTCTCTATCTGTTGCCGAATTGTACATTCCAAGCGCTTAGTACAGTGCTTTGCACATAGTAAGTGCTCAATAAATATGACTGAATGAATGACATGAACTCAAGTGCATAGGTGATGAAGTAGGGAGGGAAAACAAGGCAGGGAGGTGAGTGTTGAGTCAGGAAAGGCTTTCTGGGAGAGGTATGATTTTAGAAGCATGGCCTAGTGGATGTAGCTCAGGCCCGGGAATCAAAAGGTCCTGAGTTCTAATTCTGCCTTTTCCACCTATCAGCTGAGACTTTGGGCAACTTCTATGTGCCTCAGTTACCTCATCTGTAAAATGGGGATGAAGACTGTGAGCACCACGTGGGACAATCTGATTACCTTGTCTCCGCCCCCCTCCCCCAGCACTTAGAACAGTGGTTGGCACATAGTAAGCACTTAACAAATATCATTATTATTATTGGAAGCAGCATGGTTTAGTAGAAAGAACAAAGGCTTAGAAGTCAGAGGTCATAGGTTCTAACCCCAACTCTGCCACTTATCAGCTGTGTGACTTTGGGCAAGTCACTTAACTTTTCTGTAAAATGGGGATGAAGACTGTGAGTCCCACGTGGGACAACCTGATCACCTTTTATCTACCCCAGTGCTTACATCAGTGCTTGGCACATAGTAAGCGCTTAACAAATACCATCATTATTATACGAAGGGGAAGTGAGTCCCAAGCGGGAAGGGGGGTATGAGGAAGGGGTTGACAAAAATCTCAAATAATTCATGGTAGGGGCAGGTCACCACATTTTAATTACTTTACTAAATCTTACAAAGTCAGTAAAAAAAGAGCAGCAGCATAAAATTAAAGCAAATAGGCAAAATCGAAAAACCATGACAAAATTTTAGATTTACATGATTTATGAGAAGCAGCGTGGCTCACTGGAAAGAGCACGGGCTTTGGAGTCAGAGGTCATGGGTTCGAACCCCGGCTCTGCCCCTTGGCAGCTGTGTGACTGTGGGCAAGTCACTTCACTTCTCTGTGCCTCAGTTCCCTCATCTGTAAAATGAGGATTAAGACTGTGAGCCCCACGTGGGACAACCTGATTCCCCTGTGTCTACCCCAGCGCTTAGAACAGTGCTCGGCACATAGTAAGCGCTTAACAAATACAAATACCAACATTATTATTTACATCATATCGTTACTTACAGCAAAAAATACAATATATATTTGTGGCTGCTTTTTCAACACAACTTACATTTTAAATTATAGCACTTGGAACAAACAAAAAAATTCTACTATATTGTAAAATTAAGGATATAATTGTTCTTTGAAAAAACACTAAAAAAAAAAACCCACCAAAAAAACCACTCAAGTTTTTTTAGAGCAGTTCTATCAGTGATTAAATGAAAAGCATAAGGAGTAGGTGAGTATTGCAGGAGCAAAATATGAGGGCTGGGTTGTAGTGGAAGGGAGGTGGAGATAAGTAGAGGGGGGACAGAGCTGAGCGACTGCCTAAAAGTTAAAGGTGAGGAGTTTCTTCTTGTTATGGAGATGGACGGGCAATCATTAGAAGAGTTCGCAGAATGGCAAGGTATGCACAGAATGAGTTTTTAGAAAACTGATAAGAGCAAAATATTGTACTCTCTCAAGTGCGTACTATAGTGCTCTGCACCCAGTTTGCACTCAATAAATATTGACAATGACAAATGAAGCAGCATAATAATAATTATGGTATTTGTTAAGCCCTTAGTATGTGCCGAGCACTGTTCTAAGCGCTGGGGCATTTACAAGATAATCAGGTTGTCCCACAGGGAGCTCACAGTTTTAATCCCCATTTTCCAGATGAGGTAACTGAGGCACAGAGAAGTTAAGCAACTCAACTAAGGTCACACAGTAGACAAGTGGCAGAGCCAGGAGTAGAAACCCTGTCCTCTGACCCCAAGCCCAGGCACTTTCCACTCCTAGTGAAAAAGAATACAGGCCTGGGTGTCAGCAGACTGAGGATCTAAACTCGGCTGCATCACATATGTGCTGTGTGACCTTGGGCAAATCACTTAACATCTCTGAGCCTCAGTTCCCTCATTTATAAAATAGGGATTCAGTTCCTGTTCTCCCTCCCATTTACAATGTAAGCCTCATTTGGGAACTGATTATCTTGTATTTACCACAGCACTTTGTACAGAGCTTGGGACATAGTAAGTGTTTTACAAGTACCATAAATGATAATAATAATGATATAATAATTACCATTATAAAAGGGTAAATCTGAACTGGAGCAGGGAGGTCAGCAAGGAATGGTCAGTCCGATTTTTTAGTCTATGTTAATTATTCTATGTCACAGTTTCTTGAAATCTATTTTGTTATGATGATGAAGAGCTGAAAGATGTTTCTAATGCATCAGCTATTTGATAGTCACTCAACCCTATATACAGACCTTCAACCTTATGTACATATCTTTAAATTCTATATTAAAAATTATGTATTTATTTTAATGTTTGTCTTCCCTTCTAGACTGCAAGCTCCTTGCATGCCAGAAATGTGTTTACTAACTTCACTGTACTGTGCTCTCTCAAGTGCTTAGGACAGGGCTATGCACATAGGAAGCACTCATTAAGTATCATTGATGATGATATTGATGATGATGATGCATTTCCTGCTTTGCTTAGCACTTGCCGGAACACTGGTTTGGTGAGAATATTAGAATATTTGGTCTTTCTCTAAGTTCTATAAAAATGCTATTCTCACTTCTGCTATATCATGTTTTCTTTAGATGATTTGGTTACAGTATGATAGAAGAATTATGGAAAGTTTTTTGCAAAACATGAGCGTATTCTGGAATAGGACAGGTTTGTACAAATAAGTTCGGTACAGGAAATAACCACTGTGTTCATTCACATGGCATCACTTGAGGGACGTTGCTGTTCACCAGCCTCTACCTCAACCAGACTATAATGTACCACATGATAATTTGGGAATCTTTGTGTTGTTGCAGCTTGACGGTATTCAGTAAAGTAAAATAGTACTGAGTAACAAGGTTGAAAAGTCTTTTGCCAGTGGTGGGCAAAACAGTAACTTCGAAATTTGTAAAAAAATTGTCCACCATGAGGGTATTTTGAACCATCTATCCCCTAGACCATTAATTCCCTATGAATCAATTCCCCTTGAATCATTTTGAATCAATAATGTGATTTGTCCGTAAAACAAGAACACAACCCCTGACGTAGTTATGTGAGAATCAGGTTGGATACTGTCCCTGTCCCACATGGACCCCTTAGTCTAAGATATTTAATCTCCCTTTTATGGATGAGGAAACTGAGGCACAGACAAGTTATCACTTGCCTGAGGTAAGAGTGAAGGCTTAGGATTGTTCCCTGCACTTCTGTATTTACCATGCAGATCTGCTCTATTGCATTTGGTCTGAAGCCACAATGCAATTCAGGTAGTGAGTGGCATGTCTATTTTTCAGTAGTCTGTCCGGAAGGGTTCGGACTGGAATCTTATCTGCAATGGAAAGTAGTGAAAGCTCTTTCCCTCTTCCTTTTGAAAATGATCATTACGGTGTCATCTTTAAAATCTTGTGACATTTATTCACTGTTTCATACATTGAGGAAGAACTTATCCAGCCCTCTGAGGAATCTAATCATCTCCAGGCTTTTTATGTTTTTTTCAGAATTGCCATCAGATCCAACTATCTACTATTTTTCAAGACTATGACTAGAGAAATTTTTTCATCGGAAGCTGAAGTAAAAAAGGATCTTCACATTTTGGCTGATGTTCTGTGTCTCAAATGGTCTCCTCCTCAGTGGTTGAAGGCCTGTTAAGAAGACTGTAAGTACTCTGTGAGCTGGGGTGATGACTTTTATTTCTCTTCTACTCTCTCAATCCCTAAATTCATTATGCTGCACTCAAAAGACCCTAAAAACGTTCCATTAAAAGGATTATAGTGTTTAGCCCATATCTGTAACTCTATCAGGTATGATCTCCCCAAAATCTCCCCTGCCCCTCTCCAGTCTCTCACCTCTCCTGCCCCTTCTTCAACTCTCCCATCTTTCCCAGCAATATCTCTAGAGGAAATCTCCTGCCCTGTCTCAAAATCTACCCCCTCCACCTGCACTTCTGACCCCATTCCTTTACACCTTATCAAAACACTTGCCCTCTCTCTTCCTCCCTCCCTAACCACTATCTTTAACTGTTCGCTCTCCAGTGGCTTCTTCCCCATTGCTTTCAAACATGCCCCTATTTCCTCCATACTAAGAAATCTCTCCTGACCCCACGGCTCCCTCCAGTTATTGCCCCACCTCCCTCCCACACTTCCTCTCCAACTTCTTCAGCGAGCTGTCTACACCCTCTGTCTCAAGTCCTCTCCTTCAACTCTCTCCTTGATCCCCTCCAATCTGGCTTCTGTTCCCTTCACTGCACAGAAACCACCTTTTCAAAGGTCTCTGATGATCTCTTCTTGCCAAATCCAATGGGCTCTACTCCATCCTAAACCTCCTTGACCTCTCAGCTGCCTTTGACACTGTCTACCACTCCCTTCTCCTGGAAACATTATCCAACCTCGGCTTCACTGACACTGTCCTTTCCTGGTTCTCATCCTATCTCTCTGGCC
Organism: Ornithorhynchus anatinus; assembly: GCF_004115215.2. Lineage (NCBI taxonomy): Eukaryota > Metazoa > Chordata > Mammalia > Monotremata > Ornithorhynchidae > Ornithorhynchus > Ornithorhynchus anatinus. The sequence goes on from NC_041734.1 coordinate 22,802,029, forward strand.
GTTCAGTCTCAGTCTCTTTTCCAAGCTCCTCATCTGCTTCCTATGCCTTAACTGTGGGTGTCCCTCAAGGTTCAGTTTAAGGGCCCCTTCTATTCTCCACCTCCTCCCAGTCCCTTGGAGAATTCATTCACTGTCATGGCTTCCAATACCACCTCTACTTGGATGATACTGAAATCTACATCTCCAGCCTTGATCTCTCTCCTTCTCTGCAGTCTCCCATTTCCTCCTGCCTTCAAGACATCTCTACTTGGATGTCCTCCCGTCACCTTAAGCTTAACATGCCTGAAACAGAACTCCTTATCCTCCCACCCAAATCCTGGCCTCCCGTTCACTTTCCCATCACTGTTGACGGCACCACCATCCTTCCTGTCTCACAAGTCCGTAATCTCGGCATTATCCTTGACTCCTCTCTGCCATTCAACCCACATATTCAAGCCATCATTAAATCCTGTCATTTCTATCTTCTCAACATCGCTAAAATCTGCCCTGTCCTCTCTTTCCAAACTGTTTATCCTACCTCACCTTGATTATTGCATTAGCCTCCTTGCTGACCTCCCTGCCTCCTGTCTCTTCCCACTCCAGTCCACACCACTCTGTTGTCTGGATCATTTTCCTTCAAAAACGTTCAGACCATGTTTCTCCACTCCTCAAAAAACTCCAGTGGTTGCCCATTCATCTCCACATCAAACAAAAACTCCTCACCACTGGCTTTAAAGCACTCAATCACCTTTCCTCCTCCTATCTCACCTCACTATTATCTTACTTCAACCCAGCCCACACACTTTGTTCCTCTAATGTTAATCTTCTCACTGTACCTCCTTCTTGTCTCTCTCACTGCCAACCTCTAGCTCACATCCTGCCTCTAGCCTGGAATGTATTGCATTGTACTCTCCAAAGTGCTTAGTATAGAGCTCTGCACACAGTAAGCCCTTAATAAATACAATTGAATGAATGAATGCCCTCCCTCCTGATATCAGACAGATAATTGTTCTCTCCCCGTTATTGAAGGCACATCTCCTCCAAGAAGCCTTCCCTGACAAAGCCTTCATGTCCTCTTCTTCCATTGCCTTCTGCCTCACCCTCACTTGCTCTCATCATTCATCCTCCCAACCAGCCTCACAGAATTTGAGTATGTATCTGTAATTTATTTATTTATTCCTATGTGTCTGTCTCCCTTTCTAGACTGTGAGCTCATTGTGACCAGGGAATGTGTCTGTTGTTATTGTTGTGTTGTACTCTCCCAAGAACTTAGTACAGTGCTTTGCACAGAGTAAGTACTTAATAAATACGACTGAATGAATATATGTAATGAGGATGATTCCATCTGAACATTTCAGCCGTGTCAGGTGATGGTGTAGGAAGCCATAACACTTCTTTAATGCCGAGTAAGTCAATAGACTGGTCAGTCAATGACATTTATTGAACAACTGCACTGTGCAGAAAACTTTCCTAAACAATTTCAAGAGTGCACCAGGACAAAAGCCATGGTCTTTGCCCTCAGGGGAACTTCTAAATTAAAATTGGAGACTGGCACCCATAAATTATTTACAAATGGTGTAAAGAAGCCTGAGTTAGATACAGTCTAATCAGTTCATCATAGTCACTGCCCAAAATGGTGTGACTAGCCTAAGGAGGAGGGTGGATAACAGATGTTTAATACCCATTTTACAGTTGAGGAAACTGAGGCTCAGATAAATTAAGTAATTTTCCCATGATCATGGAGCAGGCAAGTACGCTCGTTTTGGGAAGGGAATGTGTCTGTTCATTATAATATTGTACTCTCCCAAGTGCTTAAGTATACTGATCTGCACACAGTATGCGCTCAATAAATTCGGTTGAATGAATGAATGATTGAATTGAGCTGGGATTAGAACCCTGTTTTTCTGGCTCCCAGTCCCGTGCTCCATCTTTTCACTGGGCCTCACTACTTCTTAGCATGTTGTAGTTATAAACTTCTTCCTCCTATTCTATGCCACCATGCTCTACGATGCCAAAAGAGACTTGAAATCTGAAGTCAGAATATGATTCCAATTAATTGGGAAACTCTTCTAACATAAAGTCATATACGAGTACCTGCAAAGGAAGAAATACAGGTAATTATGAATGGCTTCACAGAATGGCACAGTGATATGAACGGACATGAATAATAAACGAAACAGTGATAAAATAAGACTGAGATGGTTTCTGAGAGACTGGCAATTAGAGTTTGGTGACAACCGGGCCAAAAAACTTCAGGCCAAATTGAAGGTCTACAAAGCAAGGTGTTGTCCAACCCTCTGTATGGTTAGGAGAATTGGAGAGAGGCAGCTTGGCTCAGTGGAAAGAGCCCGGGCTTGGGAATCAGAGGTCATGGGTTCTAATTCCGGCTCCACCACTTGTCAGCTGTGTGACTTTGGGCAAGTCACTTAACTTCTCTGAGCTTCGGTTAGCTCATCTGTAAAATGGGGATGAAGACTGTGAGCCCCACGTGGGACAACCTGATCACCTTGTATCCCTCCAGCACTTAGAACTGTGCTTTGCACATAGTAAGTGCTTAACAAATGCCATTATTATTATTATTATTGTTATTATCAGCTGTGTGACTTTAGTCTCTGTGCCTCAGTTACCTCATCTGTAAAATGGGGATTGAGACTGTGAGCCCCACGTGGGACAACCTGATCACCTTGTATCCCCCCCCAGCACTTAGAACAGTGTCTGGCACATAGTGAGCGCTTAACAAATACCATTATTATTATTATTTGCTTCAGAAGGCACATACAGATTCCTGAACAGTTTCACCAGTGCTATCCATGAAGAACCTCAAATGGCAGGACAAAATTCCCAGCAAGGAGATCCTGGAAGGCAGCCAACCCACTAGCAGCAAAGCAATACTTAGGGCAAAACACCTTCATTCAGCAGGAACTATGAGAACAATGGATGATAACAGGGTACCCAGGCAGGTGCTGGATGTTCAATGGAGAAGCAGCATGTGCAAGCAGAAGAAATGATTTTAAGACCCACTGAGGCCCAATCTCAAACAGTCTGCTGTCGGCAGCCTGGACTGGCCTAGCCAGTCTTTTGAGGACTAATATTCTGCCTATCTAGGTGTTTATGTGTCTGGAATGTAAGGTCCTGACAAAAAAGGTATAAACCAGGATCATTTACTCCATAGTAGATGCAGAGAGAATACAAATACAGCTAAGCAACAGCTGCAATTGAATGGTGTCCTGGTAGTTCATATATGAGTAACATCAGTTTTGAGAACTGTACTGAGTGCCTACTGAATTCCCATTATGGCAAGTCTCCTGAAACACTCCCTGTTCAGCCGGGGACTACCTGGATGAGTAGCAAAAAGCCCATGATTTGCACACTCTTAGCTCCCAGCTCACCGGTGGGCCTAAAACAGTGAAGGAATTGATTGGGAAGACATGTCAGAAGGTGGGTTAGGGATGTAAGGACAGCTAAATAGTAGGAGGAATGATATTTGTTAAGTAGTTACTGGGTGACGAGCACTGTGCTAAGCACTGGGAAAGAAAACACAGGTGGGAATTAGACATGATCCCTGGCCCTCAGAGGATTCACAATCAGAAAATATAAAAGAAGTGAGGAGACTGGTGACCTCTACATAAGGAGAAATGAAACAAAACATGACATAGAGACTGAAACACAGCTCAGTAGGGTGCTGGTGGTTAGAGGAATGGAATTACAGGCTTCTCACAGCCCCGACCTTGACCACTACAGTGACCACTACGACATCAGTTACCACAGCTTCCTGAGGTTTAGTGGAGGTTGAGGAGACTGTGCCAGGCTATGATTGCTTTCCTCAGTCCCCTGCAGTGGTGGGAGGTGGGTTGGGATGGAGGCTCCTCGAGGACATGGTAGAGAGTTGGCGTAGGATCTGTGGAGACAGTATGGTGGTTTGGTATAGGAGGATGCTGAGAGACCCAGATGTTGCTGCAGGAAGGCAGAGATTATGCTAAAGTCCTGAGGTCATCTGGTGGAGAGAGGTAGGGATGGGGGATGATCTGCAGTGACATATCCACAGGGCCAGCGGTGAAGAGGGCATGTTGGGAGCCGGGCCCTTGGAGCCATAATTAATTCATTCAGTAGTATTTATTGAGCACTTACTATGTGCAGAACACTGTACTAAGAACTTGAAATGTACAATCCAGCAACAGATAGAGACAATCCCTGCCCAATGACGGGCTCACAGTCTAAACGGGGGAGACAGACAGCAAAGCAAAACAGAACAAAACAAAAACAAGACAACATCATCAAGACAAATAGAATCGAGGAGATGTACACCTCATTAACAAAATTAATAGGGTAATAAATGATATATACAAGTGAGCATAGTGCTGAGGGGAGAGGAAGTAGGAAGAGCAGAGGGTGGTGGAGGAGGGGGAGGGGAGGAGAAGGACAAGTTCCCAGAGAAATCTTGGAGCCGTCTGAGGAATAGATGAGGTAAAATGGTATGAAACCCTCTTGGGGGCAGAAAGTGAGGGGCATTTTGCCTCAGGGCTGGGTGCCAGGAAGGAGAAATTCCAAGGCTGCCCACTTTGGAGAAGCTGAGGGAGCCTTGTGGGGAAGGGAAAGCCTGACCTAGTGGATAGATCATGGGCCTGGGAGACAGAAGGACCTGGATTCTAAATCCAGCTCCACCAGTTGTCTGTTCTGTGACCTTAGACAAATCACTTAACTTCTGTGTGCCCCATCTGTAAAATGGGGATTAAGACCGGGGGCCCCATGTGGGGCATGGGTTGCATTCAACCTGATTGCCTTTTATCTAAACCAACACTTAGAACAGTGCCTGGCACTTAGTAAGTGCTTAACAAATACCATCAGCTGTACGTTGGTCTTTCCATCTATTCCCCATACACAGTTAGGATTTCACTGTCAGTAGTGTAATCTTGGAAAACAAAGGACTGAAAAACGTATGTTCTCAAGCTCTTGGTATGAGGCCTTGTATTCAGGCACCATTCAGTACAGTGCTCTGCACTCAGTAGACACTCAGTACGGTGCTCAATACTACTAAAGCTATTCATATTTGAACTACCAGGAAACACATTCCTATTTTTCGTTTCTCTATGTTTAGTATGGAGTAAATGTTCACAGTTGACATTTTTTGGTCAGTATTGCAGAAAACGAATCAGTCTTTTCGGATCTATCCATCAGTGGTATTTATTGAGTGCTTAGTTTAAACAAAACACTGTACTAAGCACGTGGGAGAGCCCGTTATAACAGAGTTGGCAGACCCATTTCCTGCCCACGATGAACTTACAGTCTAGAGGGGTTTAAATATTCTTTGTTCTTCATTGGCTCTTATTAGGGATGCTATTAGGATGGAAAATTCAAACTGAACCAGCAAAATAGAACAGACAGACATGTGTGGCTTTGCATATCATTCCACTTTCCTTGGGAAAAGGCACAAAACAGGAGAACTAAGACAATTTTTCCACTAACAGCAATGTTTCTGAGACTAAATCATAATGACTGTCCTAATGGTATCAAAGGAGCAAAGTGTTTTCAGTTGTTTCTCATGTAAATTTAATTTGGGAATAATGTACAATTTGGATGCTGGATTAGAGAGTTTATCACAAGCACTGTCTTATCCCCTGCCCCAAATATGTATTGTTCCCTCTCAACCATTGCAGTGGGAAAAAAGGGAGATAATAATGATAATATCTTTTGTTAAACACTTACTTAGGAAGCAGTGTACTAAGCAATGGGGTAGTTACAAGATCATCATGTCCCACATGGATTCACAGACTAAGTAGGAGAGAGAACGGGTATTGAATCTCCATCTTTTAGATGAGGGAACTGAATCAACCGAGAAGTTAAGTGACTTGTCCAAAGTCATAAAGGAGGTAAGTGACAGATCTGCGATTAGAACCCAGGTCCTCTGACTCTCGGGCCCAGGCTCTTTCCATTAAGCCATGCTGCTTCTCAAAAAGCTGTGGATAAGGGAGATGCGGGTGGAGAATTCCCTGAATGGCAATGGGCAAAAATTGTATTTACTTTTAAAATTTCCTTTCTGGCAGAAGTGCATGGTGTTTTCACCCAGAACCCTACATTCTCAACTTCTTTCTCCTCTGGAAACATACCATTAGTCATGAGAGCTTAGGGTCAAGAAGGAATGCCTTGTGCTCGGGAGTGGATCTTCTATAATCAGGGTAATCTCTTTTGCTCCCTTGCAGTGGGCTAGAAATCAACCACAGCAGATTTTCCTTTGGCATAGCAGCACTGAGCATAGCAGCAAGAGCAAGGCCCTGGAATATCAGTAAAACAATGAGGCGGAGGCTTCCAAAGCCAGCAGTTCCCAGTGTCAGTAGGCCAAATGCAGATTCTGATCTCAGCCCCACTTCTGACCTGTCTTATTGGAGAGAAAAATCATTCCAACTCAAGAAGGAAGAATACCTGGAACATCCTTGATACCAAACAGCAAACAGCCTGCCAAAGGGCTATATTTGTAGACACAGAAGGATCTCACAGCCACCCTCCCAGAGGAGGATTTCCTAAGGGCTTTGGCCTTTTTTGACTTAATCAATCACATGTATTGAGCACTTACTGTGTCCTAAACACTGTACTAAGCACTTGGGAGAGTGCAATGTAATGGAGCTGTTAGACACGTTCCCTGCCTGCAAGGAACTTACAGTCCCATGAGGATGATTGGTTTTCAGGAATTTAGTTGGGACAGACAGTGATTGGGGACCCTCCAGCCCTTACCATGTACCTCTCTGGTATAACATGTGCAACTGGCATGTTCAACTCAACGTGTCCAAATCCGAGTTCCTCTTCCCTCCCAAATCCTTTCCTCCACCTAACTTTCCCAATCTCTCAAACTATCAATACTGGCATTTTCTTTGACCTCTCTCTCTCTCTCTCTCTCTCTCTCTCTCTCTCTCTCTCTCTTTCAACTTCCATAATCAGTCTGTCACTAAACCCGTTCTGTTTTTCCTTCACAACTTCTCCAAAATTTGCTCCATCCATACTGCCGCCATGCTGGTCTTTGCAGTTTGTCATATCCTGACTCCACTATTCTATCAGGCTCCTCACAGACCTCCTTGCCCCAAGTCTTTCCCTCCCCCAGGCAATATGGCACTCTGCTTCCCGCTTCCCAGATCACTTCTCTACAACATTGTTTTGCATATATCTCCCCTTTCTCCCAAATTCCAAGGTTGTCTCCACATCACACAGAACTCCACTAGCTTTCTGAAACTCAATCAGCTCTATTCCCCCAACTTATCCTTGCTCCTCCCCTCCAACCGGGTTGCAAAGCACACTTTGCCTTTGTGTCATCTCTTTCACCCCAACCTCCTACTCTCACTCCCTCTTTTGCCTGGAATTCCCTCATCCTTCACATCCATCAGACCACAGCTCTCTCCATCTTCAAATTCCTTCTGAAATTTAATCTCCTTCATGCGGCCTTCCCTGATTAATCTTTCATCTCCCTATCTTATTGCCCATGCTATCTCTCCCCTCCCTGCCAATGCAGCATTTCTGCATCATCTCAGCACTTTTACTCATGTATATCCCCAATTAGACTGTAAGCCCGTCAATGGGCAGGGACTGTCTCTATCTGTTGCCGATTTGTACATTCCAAGCACTTAGTACAGTGCTCTGCACATAGTAAGTGCTCAATAAATACTATTGAATGAATGAATCTTTTGATGTCTTATAGTTTTCCCAATAATAATAATAATAATAGCATTTGTTAAGCACTTACTATGGGTCAAGCTCTGTTCTTAGCACCGGGGTAGATACAAGCTAATTGGGTTGGACACAGTCTCTGTCCTACTTGGGGCTCACTTAATCCCCACTTGACAGATGAGGTAACTGAGACACAGAGAAGTGAAGTGATTTTACCAAGGTCACAGAGCAGACAAGTGGTGGAGCTGGGATTAGAACCCAGGTCCTTCTAACACTCAGGCCCCTGCTCTGTCCACTAGGCCATGCTGCTTCCCTACATGTAATTTAATGGCATAGATCATGTATGTCTCCTAACTTTCCCTTCCAAGCACTTAACACAGTGTCCTGCATAGATTAAATGCCCAGTAATGGGCTTGGAAGTCAGAGGTCATGGGTTCGAATCCCAGATCTGCCACTTGTCAGCTGTGTGACTGTGGGTAAGTCACTTAACTTCTCTGTGCCTCAGTTAACTCATCTGTAAAATGGGGATTAAGACTGTGGGCCTCACATAGGACAACCTGATGACCCTCTATCTCCCCCAGTGCTTAGAACAGTGCTCTGCACATAGTAAGCGCTTAACAAATTCCAACATTATTAAATATTATTGAATGATTATAGATTGACTGCTTATGGCACTCCAACACTGGTAATTTTTAACAGTACGTGATAAGGTGAAATCACGATGGGCAGCCCCTTCTGCTTCATGTGTCCAAAAAGATGACCACTTACTGCACTATGCACCACTGTGACTGTCATCCACAGTGCCTGGCACTATTTTTATTCCTTTTTTCATGATCGTCTCGAAGCCCTTTCTCCAAGAAAGTCACCCCATTGCTGACTGCCACATGCCAGGCTGATTGGCCTTCTACTGCCATTTCCCAGCTGTCTGCCTGCTATCCCATTGTTTGTGGCTTTTCTTCCTTGTGTCTAAAGCATTTCTTCTCTCTTTCACCTTCTTACAGTTTCTCTGCTTCAGCTATCCATAGAGCAGCTGATTGGGAGTTGGCCTGTCACCCCAGCTCCTCACAGCAAGAATATAAGTAATCCGGTGATGGGATCTCCTGTCAGGGAAGAAAGATCAACCAATCAATCAATCAGTGGTCTTTAACGAGCATTTACATTCTGCAAAGCACTGTACTAATTGATTGGGAGAGTACAATGCAGTCTGTAGGTATGATTCCTGCTCTCAAGGAGATTAGAGTTTAACCGTCTTAAGAGTGGAGGACCAAGCACCTGCAAAGAGGAAATAATTTTAGCATTAGGGGTTTAGGTCATGTCAATCACACTCTCTTGCCCTGCTAGTCCTTCCTTCAGGGCACAGACGCATCAAGCGGGCCAGTATTCGGGGTTCAGCCCTCCTAAAGCACATATGCAGCACTCGCAACAAGCAGAAATGGGATCGGGCCACCCTCTACAATATAAGGTTTCTGTAGGCAGGGAACATGACTACCAACTCTACTATACTGTACTCTTTCGAGGGTCTAGTATGGTGCTCTACGCATTGTAAGTGTTCATTACATGATGGATTGATCAGTTGATTGATCCACCCAGGTACCCTGAATCCCAGAGCAACACTCTTTTCCCCGGACTAACAGCAGGGCTACGTAATCAGATATGTTTCAAGGGATTTCCCATCTCCAATCCCTCCTAATGAGACCTAAATGGTCTCATTTAGCACTTTTTTAATGGAATTTGTTAAGCACTTAGTATATGTCAGGCAGTCTTCTAAGTGCTGGATGTAGAACTGTTTAAATAAATGAATTATTTTATTTTGTATTTATCACATGTAGATTTGCTCTTCCTTTTCACCCAGTGTATATTTTGGCCAAGTCTGTCCCTTTTCCTCCCTACTTCTGTTCCGTGGTCTTGCGTGCTTTGCTCAATAGATGCTGCTCTTGGTGGTGATGAGGACAGGTATCCGAGTACCTCTCCGCGGGCCTGGCATGTGAGTAGGTCCCCTTGGATTTCCGATCCTGATCCTGGCGCCGTCAGGTCGCCCCTCGAGATGGAGATGGAGGCTCCATGGCCCCTTGGGAGGCCAGGGTCCCAGGGATCTGCCGGGCTCAGCACCCTCCCTCCTCCTTACCCCTCCAGCCCGGCTCTCCCCTAGACCCCGGACCTCAGCGCCCCCAATCCCCCAGTCTTGTATTCCTCCCATTCCCCAGCCGCTCCACCTCGGCACCCCAGCCTCCCCGTCTCCCATTCCTCCCCTTCCTACCAGCCTCCCCTTCTTTCCCGCCTCCCAACTCCCCCTTCTTCCCCGCTTCCCTCCTCCCAGCCTCCCCTCCTCTCAGCCTCCCCTTCTTCCCTGCCTCCCTCCTCCCCCGCCTCTCCTCTTTCCCTTCTTGCCCCCGCTCGCAGCCTCCCCTTCCACCCAGCCTCTCCTTCTTCCCTTTCTTTCCTGCTTCGCAGCCTCCCCTTCCTCCCAGCCTCTCCTTCTTCCCTTTCTTCCCTGCTTCGCAGCCTCCCCTGCCTCCCAGCTTCTTCCTTGCGTCGCAGCCTCTCCTTTCCCCCTTCTTTCCAGCCTCTCCTTCCCCCGCCTCGCAGCCTCGCAGCCTCCCCTTCCTCCAGCCTCTCCCTCTTCCCTTTCTTTCCTGCCTCGCAGCCTCCCCTTCCTCCCCCAGCCTCTCCTTTTCCCCTTCTTCCCTACCTCGCAGCCTCCCAGCCTCTCCTTCTTCTCTTTCTTGCCCGTCTCGCAGCCTCCCCTTCTTCCCTTTCACCCCCGCCCGGCCCCGATCATCAGTAGCCCCCTTTCCCCGCCGGCCGCGGTGGGCCCCGGCGGAGAGGAAAAGTAAAATGACGGCATTGGTTAAGCGCTTACTATGTGCCAAGCACTGTGATAGTTAAAAGGTAATCAGATCGTCCCACGTGGGGCTCACAGTCTTCAGCCCCATTTTCCAGAGGAGGGAACTGAGGTCCAGAGAAGTGAAGTGACTTCCTCAACGTCACACAGCTGATCAGTGGCGGCGTCGGGATTAGAACCCACGGCCTCTGACTCCCCAGCCCGGGGTCTTCCCACTGAGCCACGCTGCTTCTCCAAGCAGCAGGGAAGAAGCCCGGTCCCCCACGCCACCCCTTCCTCCTTTACGGGCCGCGGGGGAGGTGATGGGGGGTCGGGGGGATGGGGGTCCGGGGAATGGGGGTTCGGGGGGGATGTGACCTCCAGGGGTTGACGCCCCCCGCCCTGCCCCGGCCGGGTCGAGCGCCCCCCGATCAAAGATTTGGAGGACCCGCCCCCGCCCCGCGGCTTCTGCTCGGCGTGCAGGGGGCGGGGACCCCGCAGTCCTCACCACCGGCGGCGGCTGCAGGAGGAGGAGCAGGACCAGCAGGAGGAGGAGGAACGGGAGGAGGAGGAGCAGGAGGAGGAAGAGGAGGAGGAGGAGCAGCAGCAGGAGGAGGAGGAGGAGGAGGAGGCTGCCGTGGGCGCAGCCTCCGGGAGCCGCAGCCTGCGGGAGCGGCAGCCGGGTGTCAGGGCGGCCGGTCCCCATCCCCCGTCCATCCCCATCCCTCCGTCCATCCCCATCCCCCTGTCCCGCGGGGTCCCGGCGGGATGCGGGTCTGGGGTGGTCGGCAGGCGGCCCGCGCAGCCCCCGGCGCAGCGTCCCGCGCAGCGCCCCGCGCAGCCCCCCGCTGAGCCGGCGCCGGGCCTCGGACTGTCCTCCCCCCAACCCCCCTCGCAGGATCATGGGGGCCTCCGGGGCTTTCTGGACACTGGTGGTCTTCGCCGTGGCGTCGGTCCAGCACGGAATCTCCTCGCCAGGTAAGCCTCTGCCCGGGACCGTCGCGGGGGCGGGGCCTGAGAGGGGCCCACGCCGGGGGCCAGGGACCCCCCAAAGCCAGGGACCCCCGGGGGTCAGGGGCGGCCTGAACGGACCCCCAAGGATCAGGGGCGTCCTGGACGAACCCCAAGGGTTAGGGGCCTCCTGGACGGACCCCCAAGGGTCAGGGGCGGCCTGGAGGGACCCGGGGGGTCAGGGGCGCCCTGGACGGAACCCCCAAGGGTTAGGAGCGACCTGCCCGGACCCCCAAGGGTCAGGGGCGTCTTAGACGGACTCCCGAGGGTCAGGGGCACCCTGGAAGGACCCCCAAGGGTCAGGGATGACCTGGACGGACCCCCAAGTGTCAGGGGCGGCCTGGACGGCCCCCGACTCGTCCCCCCCGCAGGCTCAGCGCCGGGAGGGAAATCGCCGCTCCGCCTGGGTACCAACTTACAGGGAAAAGAGAGCTCAGAAACCCAGCTCTGCTCCGTGTTTGTGTGTCTGTGCTTGCCCAGTTGTGTGTTTGTGTGTCTGTGGCTGCGCGGTGGGGCTGACTAGGTCCGTGCGGTCTCACTGTGTGGATTCCCTGCGCAGGGAGCCGGAGCCGGACGAATCCTGTCCCTCCTCACCAAGCCTAAGGGGGTCTTTCCCCTGAAACCCCACTTTGACTGCGGTGGAGGTGTCCCTTCCCTTCTGTGTGACCTTGCTCAAGTCGCTTAACTTCTCTGGGCCTAGGTTTCCCCATCTAGAGTGGGGGTTAAATATCTGCTCTACCTTATTTTACGACTGTCTGACAGGGACAACCTGATTGTACCATATCTCTCAAAGTGCTCAGCCCTTAGTAAGCGCTTTATTATTATTATTATGACGATGCTGCTGCTGCTGCTGATGTGCCCCTTGCATCCAACGCCCACGGGCTGAGTGAATCCTGGCTCCCGGAGCCACCAGAGCTACCAATCTCCTTTCAGCATGACAGACAGGTCCCCACCCTCCTCCCCTAAGCGCTCCGCATCCCGGGGGATGATGGAGCGAGGTCCCAGATTCCAAGCTCCCCCCTGGCACCCACGGGAAAATCTTCCAACTGATTGGAAAAGGCTGAAGGGGTGTTTATGCTTCTTTCCTGATGGCTCTTTAAAGCCGTCAATCCCCGCCCCCCTCCCCCCCCCCCCCCCCCAACCAGTCCCCCTGAACGCTTCCCTGCAGTAACCGTCCCACCCTCTCTCCTCAACCCGCGTGGATGCTGAAGAAAGACGGGGTCTGAACGGTCGAGGGTGACCCGAGGCTGGGGAGGGACCCTCCCCACCAAAAAAACAACCTTTAGGGCCACAGACCCAGGCAGGTCCATTCCTTCCTTGGGGGAGTTTCACCCTAGACCAGATGCAGCAAGGTGCCAGTTTCAGTCACGGAGCTGGACTGACTTTGAGCACTGGGTTGGTGATGATAATCCCATCTTCGGTATTATGCTCGGTTCCCCAAACCACTCGCTTCTTTGAGTTCAGGTGTGTTGATTTAAAGGGTCGAAGGCAAATCTGAAAGTTAATTTGGATAGATGGTAAGCTCCTGGTGGTCAGGGAACCCATCTACACATTCTCTTGTACTGTACTCTCCTGAACACTTACTACAGGGCTCTGAACACAGTAAGTGCTCTATAAATAGCATTAATTGAGAGCGGGGATTGGCATGGGTTGTCGGAAACAGCGCACCTTGGTTGGAAGCAGCAGGACCTGACAATAACAGCTCACTCGATAGAATGTGCCTGGAATGTGCATCTTGATAAATGATTAGTCTATTCTTTGGAACATTAGGGATACTCGGTGTCTACTTCGGTTCAACATAGAGGGTTTGTCGATTCACAGATTCTAAGTGACCCTGTAGAATCTATTAAACCAACCAGGCTTATATTTCAAATTGCCCCATGCCAAATTCCTCAGAGAGTGGCATGACATGTCATCTTGCCAAAGGGAGGGTGATTGGTGAACTGGATAGTCCTCTACTATTTTTAGAGGTAACTGACATAGGTTTATGCAGACTATCTAAGCAGTCTAGGTGACCTAGGAGAGGAAGCAGAATGAAAAAAATAAGCAGTAGAACACGAGAGGAGGAGAGACAAAAGAAAGAAACGTGAGGAAAGAGTCATCAAAATGGAGAAGAGGGATAAAGAACCAAATATGGGAGGAAAGGCAGAGGGCAGGAAGATTCCAATACCGTGTGCGTGTCATCTGTTTTTCAGAAAAATTCACCGAGTTTCCCCGGAATGTCACCGCAAATGAGGGCCAGAATGTGGAGATGTCGTGCGCCTTCCAAAGTGGCTCCGCCTCCGTCTACTTGGAGATCCAGTGGTGGTTCTTGAGGGCAGCTGAGAGCCAGGAGCCTGGACCCGAGGTGATGGGCATGCAGACGCAGCATTCTGTCCCTGCTCCTTCTCCTCCTTTCAGTTTAGAGGTCTGAGCTATGTGGAGAGGTGGGGAGGGTTACTTGTGATGGTCGAGCTTGCAGAGTGGTGTCCTAGACAGATGGCCACCCCTACCCCTCTTCTCTGGGATCTCCCAGAGCCCTGGCCTGATTCAGAGACACTTGGAGAAGTATGATGGACCTGGAATGGGTCACCAACCCTTCCCCTAACACCACCTCCAGCTTCCTCTGGTTCCAACTGTGGGAATGGCTGGGGGGGAGAGGGCCACCCGTACTCCCTAAGCCCTGCTCTCTGCCAGCATTCATCACATCCAGGACCCCACAAGCCAGGCCTAGAGATGGCATCTTTTCTTCATTTTTCCTTCACAGGGAAGCACCGAGTCAACCCACAACATATCCTCTCCCCGCTCACACAAAACGTCTGCTCCCTCCTCCCCACTGTCTCAATAGCATATACACCACATAGGCACATTCAGGCATGATTCACTGTTAGAGAATGAATACACACAGATGGCTACAATGTTGCAGCACATAAAGATTCATACACTGTTTTGGTTTGCAAAAAATCACAGATAGGTACATCGTTGTACACACACACACACATACACACACACGGACACACGGACACCACACACATATATACACTAAGGCAGCATGCATTCACACACACACATATAGAAACTCTTCCACCCTACTTGGCGGCAGGCAAAGTTTCCCAGGAACAGTTTAGATTTGGAAAGGTGCCTCCTTGACTCAGCCCCGTATTTTTCTTCCCTATGTAATTCACATATATGGTTTACAAACCATGCCTCAGGAAGCGTGGAATGAAACCTCAACACCCCTGTGGGTCAGGATAGAGGCTTCCATTAGCCCACCATCCCCTTTCGGCTCTTTATTTTCCCCAAACTCAGAATTTCTCCCCATCCTGACTTGGGTACCTTAAGGTGTCAGGAATCAAGGTATGGGGGAAATTGGTGGAAGGGTTGGGAAGAGATTGCCTCGATTTAGAATGAGGCTGCCTCTGCTTCTCCTTTTCCCTCTGCAGGAAATGCTGCCGACAGTGTCGGTATTAGATGCTAGAATTTTCTGTCGTGTCACAGCTCTGGAGAGCTAGTGAGTGCTGCCCGGAGCAGGAGCTGGGGCAGGACCGGGGGCAGGGGTGAGTTATGCAGGGCAGGACAGGGTTGGTCTAGGGCCGGGGGGTCAGTGCCAGGGGCCGGGACCTCACCAGGCCCAGCAGCCTGATCTTGCCTGACCTGGGAAGAGTGTGAAACTATGAGACATCGACACTGGCATGGAATCGTTTAGCAGTCACGGTGAACGTTTTCCCACAGGTGGAGCTGTTGCCAGAAAGAGACCTGGACAGTGATGGGACAAAGATAAGCGTAAGTCTTCCCCCCTTGCAGAGGTTAGGGCCCTTCACTTCTATTCATTGTCCGTCCCTTGATTTGCATTAAATTAACATCTAGCCCCCCCCCCCGCCCCCACTTCTCCCTCCTTCCCCCAGCATAGGGCAGATCCACAAAATATTGCTCTCTTCTCTTTTGAACATTCTCTGTTTTCAGAAAAGGTGGGTGTGGGGAAGCGGAGTGAGGAGAGAAAGGGAAGGGAGAGAGGATAAAGAGTATTAGTGAAGAAGAGAAAAACTGAAAGAGATTGCCTAGAATATGTTGCAGATGCAGATTTCTACCTGGTTGGCTCAAAAAAATCCTCCCTCTCCCCCTCCTCCCCACCCTCCAATTTTAATATTCTTCATATTTTTTATCCCAGAGCAAATACTTTACTAAAAGCAATTAGACATTTGGTTTTTTTAATCATTCAAGAATACTTGAAATTCAAATGCGAATACTAAAACTGAACTAAAATAGCATTATCATCTTCCGGGCTCTAAAGGGTAGAGCGTGTTTCATATACATTTTCCAGCAGCCCCCTTATAAATGAAGAAACATAGGGAAGTCAGTGGTCATAAAAGGCATTAGAGTACTAAGACCACTGAAAAATTATTAGATTAGAAAGATTACATTTAAAGATGAGCATTCCAAAGTCATTTTGGAGGGAACATCAACAAGAGTTTGATTAGATTTAATAATTTGATGAAATGACACAGATGTTTGAGATGACACTGATGATCCTAGAAAAAAATGAGAACATGTACTTTTTCCAATTTTATAATTAAGGTGCTTTATCATGTGGAAAAATAAGCAACTACTTCATCTCAACAGTTGTGTTAAAATTACAGTTGTATTAAAGCAAGCATATATGGTTCCTGCTTTAGAATAGCTAAGGGTTAAATATCCAAAAAATCAGCTATTAATGTGGATCTGTGCATTCCAAGACTAGGGATTTATAATAAATTCTATGAACGTATGCACAAATGAATTTGGAAATTGCATAATTTAGATTTTTTTTGCCAACAGTTAATAATTGTGGAATTTATTAAGTGCTTGTCATGTTTCTAGCACCGTACCAAGCATCAAGTTGGGTTCAAGATAATCAGATCAGACAGAGTTTCTGTCCCTTTCAGGTCGCTGAGTGAAGAGAGTTGGCATTTTTTCCCCATTTTACAAATCAGAAAACTGAGGCCTGGAGGGGGTTAAGTGACTGAGCCACAGGCAACGAGCAGCGTGCCCTGGTGGACACAACCCTGGTCAGGGAGTCAGAAGGACCTGGGTTCTAATCCTGCCTCTGCCACTTTTCTGCTGCGTGACCTTGGGCTAGTCACTCAACTTCTCTGTGCCTCACTTACCTCATCTACCCAACGGGGATTAAGACCGTGAGCCTCATTTGGGATGTGGACTATGTCCAACCTGATTAGCTTGTATCTACACCACCGCTTAGCAGTGCCTGGCACATAGTAAGCACTGAACAAATACCATAAAAAATGGTTAACAGATTCAGTTGCCGTGAAACTCGATGCCTCAGTCTTTAAAGATATTTATAGATTTGAATATAATGATTTCCTGAAGGGATAAAAGCATGCTTTCTCTTGGAAATTGGAAGATTGGCTGGGCAGTTGCAAGACGTGGCTAATTTCCTCCACGGCTAGATGTCTGCGATGAACAATATGTCAGTAGCCTTGTTATCCCCCTGCATAAAGAATATTAATCCTAAATCCATAGGCAGGCAACAGAGGCTGCAATTTCCCTTGGAGTTAGGAGAGAAGCATTGGAAAGTGATGCATCTCGAAGGGGTTCACATTAGAGCTGATGACTTCTGGATCTCTATTTTCATTAAAAAACATTCCAAGTCGATGGGACACAGATCTGCTGATTCAAATGGGAATTCTAAATTTTGCAGAAAAGCCTGCAAATTGCCAATGCTAATAAGTGATAATAATGAATAATTCCATATTATAAATTTCCTAGCTGCCTTGTTCAATAAAAATGTAGCCATTTCATAGATGTGTTTTAGAAAGGTCAGTTACTAGGAATGCCAAGCTTTTGGAATCATTTATTGAACAATTAAAATGACAACAGATATCTGTCTCAATCAAATTAAGTATTTGGGGAGGAGGAAGTTAGGATCTGAAAAGACTTGGCCATGCCTAGTGTTTGTGCCTAAGCTTTACCCCCCACTATATGAGCTAAAAAACTGAGTTGCCTTGAAAGGGTCTGGTCAAAAACACAGTTTTGTTTGAGGTCTTTCCAAGGCTCTCAGATGGTCAGTGCCACAAGTAGTTAGCTGATCTTTGCCGTGGATTCACTAAATCCCACGTGCAGAAGGGGCAATCCTGCTTCCAGGTCAGGGCATGGGAATGCCAATCACTTGGCAAAGTATAGTAATATGCAGAGGAGCAATACAGCCTAGTGGAAAGAGCACAGGCCTAGGAGTCAGAGGACCCGGGTTCTAATCCTGCCTCTGCTACTGGTCTGCTGTGTGACTTTGGGCAAGTCACTTAAATTCTCTGTGCCTCAGTTTACTCAACTTTAAAATGGGGATTCAGTACTTGGACTATGAGTCCCATGTGGGACAGTGATGGTGCCTCACCTGATTATCTTGTATCCATCCTGTGCTTAGCACAGTGTTTGACACAGAGGAGGTGATTAACAAATACCATTAAAAAGAAAATAATAATCATTTGCATTTTTCCAGGAGCAAAAATCACTTGTCCCTCATGGACATCATTTCATTTCTTCCAGATGTTTCAGTTAGTCCTCTAGAAAAGTAAGTAGATAACCAGTGGAATCCCAGTGGAAATGGTAACTTGGCCTTTAGTATACCCTTTTGTATATCCTTTGGGAATAATTCCTGAGAAATGACTATTGCCAGAAGCCAGTAGAATGCTCATCAAAACATAAGCTATTTTTTGAAAACAAAATGGTGCCTGCATGGTGAATATTTTTAAAAGGATTACAAAGAGAATATTGGCAATCCTTTTCTCTAAGTTTCTAATATAGTAATTCAATAATAGTAATAAGAATAATGGTATTTGTTAAGGGCTCACTACGTGCCAAGCACTGTTCTAAACGCTGGGCTGGATACAAGATAATCAGGTTGTCCCACTTGGGGCTCACAGTCTTAATCCCCATTTTACAGATGAGGTAACTGAGGCACAGAGAAATTAAGTGGTTCACCCAAATTCACACACCGATAAGTGGCGGGTCGGGATTAGAACCCACGTCCTCTGACTCCCAAGCCCATGCTCTTTCCACTGAGCCACGCTGTTTCTCTTAAAACCTACAGTTGGCCTGCATTGTGAGCAGAGGCTTATCCAAAGATGTGCTTGGGTTTTCCCTTTAAGAATGTTTATAATTGTCAAGGATGTAGCTTAAAGGGAGAATTCTTTTTTAAATTTTTATTTTGAGGGGTTATTACCATTTCAGTAGAGTACAAGTAAAAGTTCTCTATTTTGAAAATTCTTCCACTGAGATTTCCTTGTTTGGAAATGAGGACAATGGAGGCTAATGAAATCTGCAGTGGATGATTTGGGACTCAATTATCACATTGTTCCTCATGTCCGTGTTGAGTGAACTGAGAAACAGAATCCACCCTCCAAGTATTTTCCTAAAAAAGAGGTCCTCTGTCATGAAGGATTTCCGGTTGCTAAGACGTTCAGACTGAACGGCCAAAAGAGGATTGATGGAGAGTCTTTTTTCCTACGCCTCTTGCAGACAGTGAAAGTGCAGGGAAATGACATCTCCCACAAGCTTCAGATTTCCAAGGTGAGGAAAAAGGACGAAGGCCTGTACGAGTGCAGGGTGACAGACGCCAACTATGGAGACCTTCAGGAATATAAAGCCCAGGCCTATCTGAAAGTGAATGCCCTCAGCCACTCTCGGAGAATGCAAGCCTTTGAAGCATCCCCGATGTGGCTACAAGATCCCAAGCCACGCAAGAACGTCTCGGCTGCTGCGCCCAGTGGCATCCATAACTCCGCCCATCAGCAAATGCGCTCCACCTCCAGCCCGCAAGCCACAGCCCAGATCCCTAAGCAAGGCCCACAATCAGGTATGATGAAGTCTTTTGAACCTTTTGTTTTGTGACTGACTAGCTCTCAACCTGAGGACTGGTTCTCCAGAATCCCCCAGAGGGCTGTACTCAGGGGCCGATTGGGGGCTGGCGGTCTACCAGGTTAAGCTGGAATCCATAAGGAAACAAGACATCCCTTACGATGCAGGTGAAGTTTCACAGAGAGTATGGATTTGCCAGACTAATTCCTTTCCAGGCCACTCTTGGGGGAATGCAGCAGATGAATGCCAACGTTGCTAGCATTTCCACAAATACAAACCACAGATAATGGGAAGTGGACACCACTTGCCAGTGCATATTTGCTTTCTTTGAATTCTGCTGCAGGACTCATTCCCCAGTTTATAGGTTTCATACCTTTTCAAAGCAGTCACTGGGGAATGATAACACTACACCCACTTTCTAGGCCTTTTGCTTTAAAATAATAATACCCCTCAGGGATTTGGGAAACTGAAGTCGAAACTTCAGCCGTTAAACCCAGGGTGCTGTACTCGAGCTGAGTGGAATTTAAAGACGACTCAAAGCAAGAGAGGCTACAAAAGGAAGCCATTTAGGAGTAATTATTCCGGCTCGATGGGGAGTGAGAAACCACCTTTCCTCAAGCCAGATGTGCAAGTTAAAGCTTCTCTAGATGGTATTTTAATAATTTAACAAATTTTTAGAGGTATGTCTTACAATTAAGCCAATGGTTAAGGCTTTATTGGGCCCTCCCCTTCTTTTCCCAAGTTATAGGGTCTAAGAGCTAATTCCATACTATTATATTAGGATGCAGAGGACTCATAAAGGGAAATTTCTACCCTTTTAGGTTCTTATTTCACATCATCATGGAAAAATATATCTACAAATGATTCCTATTCAATTTGGTCATGAAGCAGAGTGCTCGTCACCTCATTTTGGCCCATTTTCTGTCATCTTTCTCTTTATATCAAAACAGATCATTTGTAATCCTCCACTTTGCTTGCATAACTTTAAAGGTATGCAGGTCATTGAAAGCTATTTTTCAGCAACTCATTTCTCTTTGATGAAGCGCAGGGCCATGGTGTGAACATCTATCTGTCTGTCTATCTATCTATCTATCTATCTATCTATCTATCTATCTATCTATCCATCTATCTATCTAGAACACTAAGCAGCCGAATTGGGTTTCTTATAATTGCTTCTCATTGGTTTCGTCTTTCTGGGAAACATGAACTTTCTCTTCAGTTGATCAAAATAAGATTCCTCTTGGACTCTGCACTGTACAGCTAGAGGTAATATTACAATTTTACTAGTACTATTTCAGTCCAGTATGTTGGGAGTCAGGTTTATGGAAAACTCCAACTGATAGAAGTACAGTTTTAAGCATTCAGAGGAAGGTCTATACCCTTTTTTTCATAATATAGCATAAAATAATCTCAGATCTCTCTATCTGCTTAATATAGGTTCTTTTGATGTCGAAGTAGAAAGTCTAGTACCACTTGAAAGTTGAACTAGTTGTTGGGTGAAAAATATTGGTCTTTTATTAAAATTGCAAGTTATGAGCTTCAACAGAGAGATTACTTTTTTGGTAATAATTAAGCGCTTGCTCTACGTCAAGCACTGTACTAAGCATAGGATAGATACAAGCTAATCAGGTTGGATACAGTCCATTTCCCACAAGGGGCTCACAGTCTTAATTCCCATTTAACAGATGAGGTAACTGAGGCACAGAGAAGTTGAGTAACTTGCCCCAGGTCACACAGCAGAGAAGTGGCAGAGCCGGGGTTAGAACCCAGGCCTGTGCTCTATCCACTAGGCGATACTGCTTCTTACTTACATGGCGATGGGATTAAAATAATAATGTGTCCATAATCGGGAAGAGTTCTTTAGAAAATCACACATATGATCACTTCGCCCTATTTTTATACTTTGGATTCCCAAAACATATTTTTGTAGAAAGCAAACTATTTGACAGAAGTTCCACAGTAACAGAAGGGATTGATTTTTCTATAGAACGTGCTGCCCGGCAAAGGAGTTTAGTTGAGTCAATGTAAAGAAAATAATTTTTCTGCTGCCATGCTTTAGGTGTTGATTTCACAACTGTAGCTAATTATTCAAGGGTACCTGCAGGCTGTTCAGATAAGAGCTCATCATCATCAACATCATCATCATCATCATTATCATCACTGTCATCACCATCTCAAGGATTAATGTTAATAACCCAAAGCACTACCTCCAAGCCTATAATAAAAAGCTTCATTTCCATTTGCTCTTCCGAAGTAGTCTTCATACACAATTTAGCAGAGTCATTATGCATGTTAGAATTACAGTTGGAATTTACAACATTTAAAATTTAATTTGGAGACAGTAGATTTAATTGAACCATTTGGATGACTCCCTGAACTTTCATCTAACCTATAGTCCTATACATCTCCTCTTGCCAATTAGACATCTTCACTTGGACATCCTGCTGTCACCTCAAACTCAAATTGCATAGGAAAACTGCTCATCTTTCATCCTAAAGCCACTTGCCTTCCTAGCTTTTCCATTTCTGTGGATAAGACTATTTTCTCTGGATCTTGCAGCCTCTTCAGCTATCAGCCCATCTCCTTAACCCTATCCTATTCAAACCTCTTCAATCCTTATGGAGAATAGAGGTGGAGGCATCTCTAGTCTTGACCCACACCAGTTGGGTTTTTGATCCTTTTGCTTCTCCAAGCTTGGACTCTTTAAGGTCCCCGTTTATTCTCAGAGCTAATTTCAGTGGGCTTTACATTTTCCTAATCTTCCTTGACTTTTTTCCTGTGTTTGAGCCTGCAAATCATTCCTTCCTTCTTCCCTCTAGACTATAAGCTCATGTGGGCAGGGAACATGTCTGTCGAATTGTTATATTGCAGTCTCCCAAGTGTTTAGTAAAGTGCTCTGCCTATAGTGAACGCTCAATAAATATGATACAGTGCTCTGCCCACAGTAAATGCTCAGTAAATATAATTGACTGAAAAACTATCAGGCCTCAGTTTTTTTGACACCGTTCTCTCCTGCTTCTCTTATGTCTCTGTTGTTCCTTCTCAGTTTGATTCATTAGTTCTTCTCCTGTCTCTCATTCCCTATCTGTAGGGAATATAGAACACAAGGCTCTGTTCTGTATTCCCTATTCTTCTCTCTCTCTCTCTACATTCTCTCCCTATTCTAGCTCTATGTAGATGACTCCCATATCAATCTCTTTACCATCTGACTCTCATCTAACAATCTTTTATCTCCTCTTATCTTCAGGAAATCTTCACTTGTTTATACTGCTAGCTCCTCAAATTCAACAAATCTAAACCTACTAAACCCTCCCTACTTCTAACATCTTAGTTGATAACACCCACAAGTAATGATAATAATAATGATAGTGCTTTTTGAGCACTTACTTTGTGCTCAATACAAATCAGAATACAAATCTTTGGGTTGGAAGCAATTTATGAAGATTAGGCACAGTCCCTGTCCCATATGGGGCTCACAGTCAAAGGGGGAGGTAGGTCAGTATTTGAAAGATGAGGAAACTGAGGCACAGAGAAGTTAAGAGACTTGCCAGAGTTCACAGAGCAGATGAGTGGCGGGGCCGGAATTCAAACGCAGGTCCTTCTGACTCCTCGGCCTGTGCTCTTTCCACTAGGCCACACGGCTTCTCACACAACAGCTCCCAGATTTACCCATTTCTATCTACCCAGATATCTATTGACCTGGTCCAAACTCTCGTCACAATACAGGTAGGCTGATGTATTAGCCTCCTCACTGGGATCTTTCTGCCTGCAGCCTCTCCTTACTCCATTCTATACTCCTCACTACTGAATAGATCATCTTCTTGAAGCACTGCTCAGCACACATCTCTTCACTCCTCACAAACCTCAATTAATAGAGGTTAAATTTCCAATTTCTCTTTAGCATCAAGCCAAGACTCCTCATGGTAGAGTTCAAGGTTCTCCAATCAACCCTCCACATCTTACATATCTGTTCTTTCCCCTAACTATTCCCCATCCAACTTACTCTCTTCCTTCCTCAAAAAATAACCTTCTCCTTGTCTCTTGACTCTCTCTCCTCCTTCCCCTTGTTCATATTCTTCCCCTGTCCACATCAGACAGGCCCAGCTCTAGCCAGGCCCCAAACCCTTCTGAAATCCCACTTCCTCCAAATACCCTTTACAGTTTAAAACCCAATATCCAAGACTGTGACTATCCGTCATTTTCAACAATGCGTATTTACTTCCATCCATCTCCAGGACTTGTGCACATGCTTATTCATTTGCTCATTCTATTTATTTTGATTTCTCTAGTTGTTGTGATTTTAATGTTTATCTCTCCCATTAGAGTGTGATCTCCATGTGGGTAGAGAATGTGCCTTCTTTGTCTTCATGCTTACCTAAGTGCTTAGTATATTTCACTGTGCCCCATTGGTGCTCAATTTTCAACACGCTGATTTTGTTACAGGGATTATAAATAATAAAAAGTTACTTTAAAACTGCTAAAAGTGATTAGTTTAATTAAACTAGTTTAGTTTAAACTAATTAGTTTAGTTTAAAATGGGGATTAAGACTGTAAGCCTCATGTGGGAAAGGGACTATGTCCAAACTGATTATCTTGTAATCAGGGCCCGACATGTAGTAAGTTCTTTACAAATACCATTTAAAAAGAAAAAAGCCCATATGAGGGTTTGCCTTTTCTCATCGGGTCTTTTTCCATTTTAGTTCATATGCTACTGTTCTTTTCACTGAGCAAATTTAATGTGCTGTTGTTGTCGTCGTTATCTTACGCTGCTGAGTCATGTCCGACAAGCAGTGTGGCTTAGTGGAAATAATAATAATGATGGTATTTGTTAAGCACTTAATATGTGCAAAGCACTGTTCTAAGCGCTGGGGGTGATACAAGGTGATCAGGTTGTCCACTGAGCCACCCTGCTTCTCAAGGGCATGGGAGTCGGAGGTCGTGGGTCCTAATCCTGGCTCTGCTACTTATCAGCTGGGTGACTTTGGGCAAGTCACTTAACTTCACTGTGCCTCAGTTGCCTCATCTGTAAAATGGGGATTAAGACTGTGAGGCCCAAGTGGGACGACCTAATTACCTTATATCTTCCCCAGGGCTCAGAACAGTGCTTGGCACAAAGTAAGTGATGAACAAATATCATTATTATTATTATTGTTACCTCTCCCACAATGCCCCACCTCCATCTGCAACCGTTCTGGTTTTCTTGGTAAAAATATGGAAGTGATTTACCTTCGCCTCCTTCCTCCCTGTAAACCTGAGTCTCCATGCTCTTCCATGTTGCTGCTGCCCAGCAAAGGGGAGTTTGGACGTGTAGCAGATTGCCTTCCACTCGGTAGCCACTGGCCAAGCTAGGAATGGAATGGATAGGCCTCTGCTTGTCTCTCCCTCCCATAGTCGAGACTGGTAGAGTACTGGAAACTCTCCAGGTACGACACTGAGAGGTATCAATATGCTATAGGACTTTTTTAGCTTTCCAATAACAGATTAAACATTTTAAAATGGGGCTAGATACAAAATGTTCTAAGTGCTGGGGAAGATCCAGGGTAATCAGGTTGTCCCACGTGAGGCTCACAGTCTTAATCCCCATTTTACAGATGAGGTAACTGAGTCACAGAGAAGTTAGGTGACTTGCACACAGTCACACAGTGGACAAATCATGCCAGTTTGCAGTTGCCTTGCAGGCAGAGATGGCCTAAACTGGGCTGTGTTGGCTGATGATGGAAAGTTCAGGGAAGGCGTATTTCTAGCCAGAAATGACTCTGGGTGTTCTTTACATCGGAATCTCTAAGCTTCCTTAGTTCACCATTACTTCAAGTAATTCTGGTCTTTCCAGTAATGAATTAATCAAATGATGCTAAATGGCCCAAGTCACAGAAACCCCAATATTCTTTATGGGGGAAGTGAGTACCACTCAACAATGGTAACATTGGCAATGAGAAGCATTGTGGCTTAATGGAAAGAGCAAAGACCTAGGAGTCAGAGGACCTGAGTTTTAAGCTTGCTCTGCCAATTGCTTTCTGTGTGACCTTGGGCATATCACTGAACTTCTCTGCACCACAGTTTCCTTATCTTTAAATGAGAATTTCATACCTGCTCTCCCTTTCCTTTAGATTGTGAGCTCTGAGTGGGACAGGGACTGTGCTTGGCTTGATTGTTTTTATTATCATTATTATTACTCTTATGGTTTTAGGACCTGAGGAACACTTCTGATCATCCAATCCCTCTTACTAGCTGAGGGAGCCATAAGATCTGTGATAATTCCTAGTAGATAACCAGGAAATCGCACTGATTGATCTGGGATGAAAACTCAAACGAGAAGATACCAAACAGAATAAAAATGAAGATGGTGTCTCAGAAAGTCATGATGTTATATGATGATGAGAACAATAGTCATCTAATTAGGAGAATGACACTTGTCATATATGAAATAGTTAGAACTGGAGTCAACATTGAATCACCGACAGCAATCAGATTTCACGGTGAGGGATGGTCCCCAGAAATAGCTAGGAAGTGGAGAATTTTTGTTGGGAAGTACAGAAAATCGCATGGCAACTCTCTCTTCATCAAGTCATTATGTAATCCTAGAGGGCTAACATAGGATGTGATCAAATGATTGGATGTTCTGCTGATAAATTCTCTGGGTGTTGCCAGTTTGAGTCATCACTGATTATGTCTGCATTTTGTTCTGACAATATGGATATTCATGTTGATTTAGGGAGCTATTACTCCAGAGAGGGGGATCTTTTCACTGAGAATGACTGTGGGTGAGTAGACCAACTAATCAATCAGTCGTATTTACTGAGTGCTTACTGGGTACAGAACATTATACTAAATGCTTAGGAGAGTACAATGTAACAGACTTGGTAGACATGCTCCCAACCATAAAGAGTTGCAGGATCAAAGCTACCTTGGGCTCTGTAAACATGTAAGAATATGTAGGTTTTTCTATACTGTTTGGATCACCCCATTCAGGGCCTGTCTTTGTTTTTGAAGCTACCCATTCTAATCTATGTGAAGTCTTTCTTCTAGAACAACAATCCTTTTCACTGGACTGGACTGTCTGCTGAGGTGGTTTGCCTGTAGTCCACAGCTAGTTTGCATTGTTTGAGACTGGGCTTCACTGTCTTTAAAACATTTATTCTGTGCTAGTGACTTTCACTTCCCCACACAGTGGGTCCTTGGGTATCCTGCTGTCATCCTTCTGCTTCATTTGCCCCACCTGCAGAGCAATATTGCTCTGAGAATTGCCTCAGATGAGCTGTCCGCATTCCAGGGCTGGATTATTTTGTCTGTATGTTTATGTGGTGTGTGTGTGTGCTTATTAAAAAAGACATATAAAATTCCAACAGTTATATTTTTAATTATCTTATAAAAAAGAGGAAATGTATTTTAACTCATGAGAACTTTACTAACCATTTTTGCTCCATAATAATAATAATAATGTTGGTATTTGTTAAGCGCTTACTATGTGCCGAGCACTGTTCTAAGCACTGGGGTAGACATAGGGGAATCAGGTTGTCCCACGTGGGGCTCACAGTCTTAATCCCCATTTTACAGATGAGGGAACTGAGGCACGGAGAAGTTAAGTGACTTGCCCACAGTCACACAGCCGACAAGTGGCAGAGCTGGGATTCGAACTCATGAGCCCTGACTCCAAAGCCCGTGCTCTTTCCACTGAGCCACGCTGCTTCTCATGTTACACTCCATGTAACATGGAGTTACCTAAACTTGTTGTGGGCAGGGAATGTCACTGTCTATTATTCTGTTGTACTTTCCCAAGCATTTAGTACAGTTCTCTGCACACAGTAAGCACTCAATAAATACTATTGAATTTAATTGAATTAGGAATCAGTTGAAAGAAGTGGAAGTGTTTTTAATCTCAAACTATGAATTTAATTTCCCCAAAAAAGAACCAGCAGTAATCAGGATGAACTCTCCCCTGGTGTACTGGGAAGGAGACTGGGCTAGGTATTTCTGGCCCAGTCTCTTGCGGCTTGGGCAAAGAGGCTTCCGCTCTTCCTTTACAAATCCAAGGTTGCAACAAGCCAGGAGGAGTGTGACCCGGGGAGGGAGAGACAAAGCCATGAGTCCATTGTGACATCCATTCAGCTGCATGCCCCGACTCATGGCAAGGATCATCAGAGCTTTTTCCAGAAAGTCTGTGAGTCCTTGAGCTGTAGAATGGAATCTTCAAGTGACGTAAGCGTGCATAAGGTGGCACAGTCACCCAAAGGTTGATGAGAAATTAGAGCAGAAAATCAGAAAGGAAAACGTTCTCAGTTCCCAAATAAAGAAAATCAATCAATAGCATTTATTGAGGGCCTAACGTGTGCACAGCTGCGCTTACACTTGAAAGAGCATGATATCATTAGAATGCATTTTCCCTGCTCTCAAGACTATAGTCTAGAAGGAGAGACAGACAGAATCAATCAATTGTATTATTGAGCGTGTACTGTTTTGCAGAATACTGTACTAAGCACTTGGGAGAGTACAATATAAAAGTTGGTAGACACATTCCCTGTGGTAAGCTTAGAGTTTAGAGAAAGTAATAGTGTATAGAATTTGAACATAAGTGCCATGGGAGGTTGAAAGTATGTGCTTAGGTGGCATGAAAGGGCTGAAGTGATAGTTGGGGGATGTAAGGTGGAGAGAGAAGAAATTAATTAGGAAAGGAATCTGGAAGGATAAGTGATTTCAGAAGGGCTTTGAATCCAGTGGGAAGCCAGAGAGGGCAACATCATTTGGTGGATATAAAGGAGGAGGGAGTTCCAGGCATTTGGAAGGGATCGAGTGAAGAGTCAAAAATAGGAGATGAGTGAGTAAGAGAAATGAAAATTGAGAGCTTGGGTTTGGTTGGAGAAAAGAGGCCAAATATGAGAGAACAAAAGATAGAGTTGAGTGCTTCGAAGTCAGTGGTCAGGAGCTTCTGCTTCATGTTGAAAAGAATAGGAAACCATTGGAAGTATTTAAGGAGTAGGGAGATGCGCAAAAAATTCTGTTTTAGAAAAGTGATCCAGACAGCAATGAAGTATTGCCTGGAAAAGAGAGAAACTGGAGGCAGAGAGAGTAGTGAGGAGACTGACATAGTAGTGAAGCTGGGATTATCAGCTGTGCCTGGATCCCCACGATGACTTTATAGAGAGTTAAGAAAAAGGGGTGGATTGAAAAACTGACCTCAACCCTGCCCTCCCCATGCCTTGAAAATAACCTCTGTTGTAATTCAATGGTCTTTGTTGAAAACAACAGAACAACAGTTATAAAGGGAGCATGTTTATCTGTTGCCAAATTGTACATTCCAAGTGCTTAGTACAGTGCTCTGCACATAGTAAGCGCTCAATAAATGCTATTGAGTGAATGAATATGGACTAGATAGTGGTTGCCCATCCATCTCCGCATCAAAAAGAAATTGCTGACCATCTTCTTTAAAGCACTCAATCACCTTGCCCCCTACCTTACCTCACTGTTCTGCTCATACTGTCCTCTAGAGCCAGCTTGCTCACTGTGACTCGATTTCGTCTATCTCACCACAACCCCTTTCCCAAGTCTTCCCTCTGGCCTGGAACCCTCTCCCCCTCCATATATAACCAGACCGCCACTCTCCCCACCTTCAAAGCCTTATTAAGTTCATAGTTCCTCAGATCCTCAGAGAGGCCTTCCCTGATGAAGCCCCTTTTTCGCAGCTTCCTCATTCTCTCCGTGCCATCTATGTCCTTGGATCTGTGACCTTTGGCATTAGTATTAACCCCCACCCTCAATCCCACAGCACTTAAGAACATATCTATAAACTATTTATACTAATGTCAGTTTCCCTTTCTAGATTGTAGGCTCATTGTGGACAGGGAATGTGGCTACAAACACTTGCATTTTACTCTCTGAAGCGTTTAGTACAGTCCTTTGCACACAGTACGCCCTCAGTAAATACCATTGATTGATTAATAATTATACATTGCTCTCATGCACCAAACCTTTTGCTCAAATCACAGAAATTTAATATAAAACCATCTTAAGAGGAATTCCATTTATAGAGTTCAGCTACAACCTTGGAATTCATTATAACTGCAAAGGGAAATACTTCTCATCATTCATTCATTCAATCATATTTATTGAGCCCTTACTAAGTGCAGAGCACTTAGAATGTCCAATTCAATCCTACAGGATATCTTTGCCCAGGCTTCAAATGGCTGATGATGTACTGGTAACTCAGCAAAAATCTCGTAGAAACACTAAACTTGGGACATAATTTTTCTATTTTAGCTAAATTCTGGTGAACATAAATTGAACTTAAATCCCTGGAAAGAACGAAATTAGGAAGGAATCCATATTCTCAGTCTTACTGTAAAATAAATCTTATTGTAAAATAAATATTGTAAGCGATTAGTACAGTGCTCTGCACACAATAAGCACTCAATAAATACGATTGTTCTGTCTCTATCTGTTGCCGACTTGTTCATCCCAAGCGCTTAGTACAGTGCTCTGCGCATAGTAAGCGCTCAATAAATACTATTGAATGAATGAATGATTGAATGAATGAATAAAATGTGCAAAATAATTTTAAGTCTTTCTGTGGTATGTGTCTTATTGGAAAATAAACACCAAAACTAATTTCCCCAGTGAAATAGAATGAAAACATGGCCCAATTTCTGAAAGCTTTTTCCGAGAACATTATGTCAAAGTTTAATTAAGGTAGATCAACTATTTTATAAAAATGGGAAATAAATAAAATTCCAATCTGTTTTTAATACATAACATTGATAGGGACCTTAGATTAAAATGAAAATTTTAAATTTTAAAATGAAAGGTGCAATTTGATTTAGTCCTGGAAAGAAAACAAAATGTGATCCCAGCCATTAGCTGTTCTGACTCTAAGGAGCCTCCAAAATATTGTAAGTGATCCTAGTTGCTTTTTCAGCCAGGATTACTCAGAAAATGGCTCATCTTTGGAGCCAAGAGGACTAGTTCTGAAGTGAACAGTTTATTTTGCATTTCCATCCTCAGGGCACCTAATATAGGATCTCTCTATTCCAACATGAAACAAATTTTTCTTTCTCTTTTGCAAGAACCAAGTCAAAACCCCACAAGTTAGTATTTGCTTTGTTAAAAAAACCCCTCCCCTTTGTGCATGTATTCTTTAAAATTCTGGAAATATTCTGTTATGGAATGTCACTTTCAGAAGCATCTCAGTAGGGAATGTATAGCATGGAACTGAAAGGCAACAAATGGACAGGTTTACCCATTTCAAAGCAGTCATTAAAGCCCAGCTTCTCTTTTGTCTCCTGAGTCCAGGAAGTCACCTATTCACACAGAGATCAAAGTCACCAGAAGGATTAACCTCCCCAGCAGGTGGGAGGATAATAGAGGGAGTTGAAAGGCTTTGGAGCAGATGGGTGTGAGTTTCATGAACACAGCCACAGGAAATGTTTCAGATATAATCTTTTGCATTAATTCATTCAAATCAATCAATCACTCAATCATTTATTGAGCACTTATTGGGTGCAGAGCACTGCCTTGGATACTTGGGAAACGAGTTGGTGGGTCCATTCTCTGTCCACAGGAGTTTACCATCTAAAAACAGAGCCAGACATTGATAAAACTAAATTTCAGATGTGTACATAAGTGCTGTGGGGCTGAGGGAGGGTTGAAAAATGGGTGTAACTCCAAAGTGCACTGGTGAAGTGGGAGAAAAGGAAATGAGGACTTAAGGAAGGCCTCTTGGAGGAGATGTGATTTTAACAAGCTTTCGAGGTGAGAAGAGTGATTGTCAAATATAATAATAATAATGATGGTATTTGGTAAGTGCCTACTAAATGCCAAGCACTGTTCTTAGAACTGGGGTAGATACAAGGTAATCCATTTGTCCCACGTGGGGCTCACAATCTCAATCCCCATTTTACAGATAAGGTAACTGAGGCCCAGAGAAGTTAAGTGACTTGCCCAAGGTCACAGAGCAGATAAGTGGAGGAGGCAGGTTTAGATTAGAACCCACGACCTTCAACTCCCAAGGCCGTGCTCTTGCCACTAGGCCACGCTGCTTCTATCTGAAGAGTGAGGGAGTTCCAGGTCAGAGAGAGGATGTGGGTAAGAGGTTGGTGGAGACATAGACTAGACTGAGATGTAGTGAATAGGCTGGGATTAGAGGGGCGAAATGAGGGTGCTGGGTTGTAGAAGGAAATCTGAGAGATAGGAGGGGGCAAGGTGACTGAGTACTTTAAAGCCTACAGAAGGGAGTTTGTGTTTGATGTGGAGGTGGACGGGCAACCACTGGAGGTTCTTGAGGAATGGGGAAACTGGACTGAACGTTTTTGTAGCAGCTGGAAGTAGGGATTGAAGTGGAGAGAAACAGGAGGCAAGGAGTTCAGCAAGGAGGCGAATGCAGTTATTAAAGGAAGATAGGATAAGCACTTGGATTAACATGGTAGCAGGTTGGATGCAGAGGAAAGGGTGGATTTTAGTGATGTTGAGTAGGTAGAACTGACAGGATAAATTGACTCAGGTCTGCCATGAAATTATTAAAACTGATTCATGAAATTAACCTGCATCCATTTTGCTACCGCTCTCAGAGAGGGGTAGTGTGGTGAACACAAAGACAGGAGCTCACTCCAAATCAGGCACCTTTAATCCCACTCCTTCCCAGGAGGGTTTAGCACACAGCTGCCAGTCCAGGTCCTGAGTGGGTGGGATTTTAACACATTTGTCCATGTGCATAAACCTGCCCTCGCTGACACAGTCAGCCCCCCTTGGCCTCCCAAAGATGGTTCCCCCCCCTCCAGTGTGAACTATCATTGATTTCTGTACTGTTCCTGAAGATTCCAGTGATGTCAGGTAGGTAGAACTGACAAGATTCAGTGACAGATGAAATGTATGGGTTGAATGAGAGAATAGGGTCAAGGATAATGCCAAGGTTTGTGAAACAGGGTGGATGGTGGTGCTGTCTACAGTGATGGGAAAGTCAGGGGGAGGACAGGGCTTGAGAAGGAAGATGAAGAGTTCTGTTTTTGGACATGTTAAGTTTGAGGTGCTGGCAGGACACCCAAGTTGAGATGTCCTGAAGGAAGGAGGAATTATGAGAATGCATAGGCGAAAGATCAGTGCTGGAGATGTAGATTTGAAAATCATCCACATAGTTGAAGCCATGGGAATTAAATGAGTTATCCAAGGGAGTGTATATAAATGGAGAATAGGAGGGGACCCAGAACAGAGCCTTGAGTGACTCCCACAGTTAGAGGGTGAGTGTCAGAGGAGGGGACCGCGAAAGAGAATGAAAATGAGCAGCCAGAGAGGCAGGAGGAGAACCAAGTGAGGGCGGTGTCAGTGAAGCCAAAGTTGGCTAAGATTTCTAGGAGAGGGAGGTAGTCCACAGTGTCAGAGGCAGCTGAGAGGTCAAGGATGATAAGAATTCCTACTCTTATACACACATCGTGGTAAACTGGAAGATTTTCCCAGGGGTTCATAATTTTATTCCGAGTTCTGCTTCCATATCCCCTGCTTTATCATTGAGTATGGTTGTGTAGCATCAGGTGATCAGTACAGTCCTCCTTTGTTTCACTGGCCCCAAGATCTCTCCATTATTTCAATCCTTGCCATATGGTTTCAGAGCAAATCCAGGATCTTGATGAACTTCTCAGGGCTGGCAGTATTTTTCCGAAATTGCCTGACCCCTGGTTTATTGATGGTTTCAAATAATTTCTTAAGGCCTACCAACAAATTATCTAGGTCTTGCTGTTGTTTCCTACATTTTCCCTGAAATTTATTCACAGCAAACATTATATGCTGGTGTGACCTGAAATCACACTATGAACATGGAAAAAAGTGGTGTAAAATTTCTTTCAGCAGTTGGTCTAGGAGGATTGCTCTTCCACCTTCAAAGCCTTTGGAAATCACATTTCCTCCAGGAGGCCTTGCTTGATTAATCTTTTGTCTCCCCAATATATCCCCCTGCAACTGTCACTTCAGCACTTCCATTTCATCTAACAATAACCATATAGGTACTCACCTCCTCCATCCCTTGTAGCATTTTTGAACATATTTTTAAAGTCTCCTGCAGCCTCTGACCTTAAATTTATTTAGTTCCTGTCTTCCCTTGCTAGTCTGTAGGTTTTTTGAGGGCAGGGGTCATGTTTACTAATTCTACTGTGTGCAGTGTTTTATACACTGTAGGCTTTCAATAAATACTAGTCAATAAACACTAAATCCTGTCAGTTCTACCTTCACAACATCACCCCAAATCTGCTCCTTCCTCTCCTTCCAGACTATCCCATTAATGCAAGCACTTATCCTATCCTGCCTTGATTATTCTATCAGCCTCCTTGTTGACCTCCCTGTGTCCCCCCACTCCAGTCCATACTCCATTCTGTTGCCCAGATCATTTTCCTTCAAAAATGTTCAGACCGTGTTTCCCCACTCCTCAAGAAACTCCAGTGATTGCCCATCCACCCCGACATCAAAGGAAAAATCCTCACCACTGGCTTTAAAGCACCTAATCATCATGTCCCCTTCTACCTCACCTAGTGGCTCTCCTATTACAACCCAGCCCGCACACTTCGTTCCTCTAATGCTAAGCTTCTCACAGTACCTCGATCTCATCTATCTCAACATCAGTCTCTCACCCACATCCTACCTCTGGCCTGGAATGCCCACCCTCCTCATATCAGACAGGTAATTCCTCTCCCCCACTTCAAAGCCTTATTGAAGGCACATCTCCTCCAAGAAGTCTTCCCTGACCAAAACCTCCTCTCCTCTTCTCCCACACCCTTCTGCACCAGTCTTATTTGCCCCTTTATTCATCCTCCCGTCCATCCCCACAGCACATATGTATATATCTGTGATTCATTTATTTAGTGATTAACTTATCTATTTATATATTTATATTAATGTCTGCCTCCCCCCCAACCCCAGACTGTGAGCTCGTTGTGGGCAGGAATGTATCTGTTTGTTGTTATAGTATACTCTCCTAAGTACTTAGTAAAGTGTTTTGCACACAGTAAGTGCTCAATAAATATTATTGAATGAATGAATATTGATTGATTGGTTAAGATCTTATGGACCATTGTGAGATCTCATGATCGTTTCTTTTTTTTTTTTATGGTACTTGTTAAGCACTTACTATGAACCATGTACTGTTCTAAGCACTGGGGTAGAGATACAAGCTAATCAGGATGGACATAGACCATATCTTGCATGGGCCTCACAGTCTTAATCCCTATTTTACAGATGAAGTAACTGAGGCACAGAGAAGTGAAGCCACTTGCCCAAGGTCGCATAGCAGACAAGTGGCGGAGCCGGGATTAGGATCCAGGTCCTTCTGATTCTCAGGCTTGTGTTCTATCCACTATGCCACACTGCTTTTTTCAGTCACTTCTCTCCTTTGTTCTTGAACGTGTTGATCTTGGTGTCTCTGAAATCCTTAGCCTTTTTCCCAATATCCCTAACATTGAAAATGATCTTGTATAGGTATATAACAAAAACAGTGTCTTGTTTGTTTATAAAGTTACTCCATTTGGAAGATGGTGCTAATTCTGTGAGCTCGCTGTGAGCTGGGAATAATGTGTTTACCAATTTGTACTCTTCCAAGCCCTTAGTACAGTGTTCTGAACACAGTAAGTGCTCAATAAACATCATTGATTGAATTGTTGCAAGATTATATCTGTGGACATGGATGTGTCTAAAAAGGCCAACATGGCACCTGACAGTAACATTGGATTCAAATGAAAGTGGTTCATTCATTTATTCAATCATATTTTTTGTGTGCTTAATAATAACTGTAGCATTTGTTAAGCGCTTACTATGTGCCAAGCACTGTTCTAAGCACTGGGGTGGATACAGGGTAATCAGTTTGTCCCACATGGGTCTCACACTTTTAAACCCCATTTTACAGATGAGGTAACTGAGGCACAGAGAAGTTAAGTGACTTGCCCGAGCTCACACAGTAGACAAGTGGTGAATCTGGGTTTAGAACTCACGTCCTCTGACTCCCTAGCCCGTGCTCTTTCCACTAAGCCATGCTGCTTCTCTTACCTGGTGCAGAGCACTGTACTATGCTCTTTCCTTTCTGTGCTACTTTATTTACCTTTTGCAGAGTCCGTTTCTGTCAATGACTGCCTCTATCAATCCCCTCTTCCCAAAGGCTCTAGTCAAGGAGAGGAACTCCTCTCCTGATAGCCTGTCAGTCATCTGTGGTGGACACCCAAAGATCACTGGTCATGGGTTCGAATCCCGGCTCTGCCACTTGTCAGCTGTGTGACTGTGAGCAAGTCACTTAACTTCTCTGTGCCTCAGTTACCTCATCTGTAAAATGGGGATTAAAACTGTGAGCCCCACGTGGGACAACCTGATTCCCCTGTGTCTACCCCAGCGCTTAGAACAGTGCTCTGCACATAGTAAGTGCTTAACAAATACCAACATTATTATTATTATTATGCTATATAACATTGTATAGGAAGGTGCTACATTATATCTGCTTTCCCAACCAGAGGCTATTTGGAAACCCCACTGTCATCCATTTTTGTCACATCTCCTATCTAGCAGAGCTGAGTTGGCCTGAAAATCGCTTCAGTACTAGTGAGCTGACTCCCTCTCAGGATGTTGTTATTGGTGACAGTGTCCTGTTATGTGATGATGAACTTAATGCATCAGCCAACCTGCTTGGGAAACTGCATCCGTATTGTGTGGCCAGTGAAGATCACACTGTCATATTGGATTCCAAAGGATGGTCTCTAGACTGTAAGCTCGCTATAGGCAGGGAATATGTCTACCAACTCTGTTGTATTGTACTCTCTGAAGCACTTAGTAAAAACTCAATAAATATTATTGATCGATTGATTGATTGATGTGAAGATGGACATTTCATTGATGTCAAACTCTGGCTCCCATTTTCCCAAATGCCATGAGGACCTTCTTTATTCATTTTTGTATTTCTTTGAATTACATACATTGTTGTATAGCATACTACCAA
Source organism: Ornithorhynchus anatinus (assembly GCF_004115215.2). Taxonomy (NCBI): domain Eukaryota; kingdom Metazoa; phylum Chordata; class Mammalia; order Monotremata; family Ornithorhynchidae; genus Ornithorhynchus; species Ornithorhynchus anatinus. Next base: position 22,838,262 of record NC_041734.1, read on the forward strand.
GAAAGAAGAAATTGGTGGCAAGCATTATGTTATGTCTGCCAAAGAAAATCACCAGATATATGTATAGGGCTCTCTGGGTACAGCTGGGTACACAGACTTGTTTTTCAATGGGAAGCAACATGGCTCAGTGGAAAGAGCATGGGCTTGGGAGTCAGAGGTCATGGGTTCTAATCCTGGCTCTGCCACTTGTCAGCTGTGAGACGTCGGGCAAGTCACTTAACTTCTCTGTGCCTCAGTTACCTCATCAGTAAAATGGGGATTAAGACTGTGAGTCCCACGTGGAACAACCTGATCACCTTGTATACCCCCTCAGTGCTTAGAACAGTGCTTTGCACATAGTAAGCACTTAATAAATGCCATCATCATCATCATCATCATCATCAATCAATCAGTGGTTTTTACTCTACCCAACAATGAATGCAAGAAGTAGAAAAAAACAGATCCTTGAGGGACACAAATTAGGGCATGACATCTGAAAAGAGACAGCAAAAGAGATGGGAAAGGTGAGATTGGAGAGATAAGAGGAGAATCGAGAGAGAACGGTCATAAAACCCAGATTTTTTGGAAGTTTGTGGTCCACGGTGTCAAAGGCAGTAGAGAGGTCAAAAGAGAGATCATTGGTAGCCATGGAGAGTGTGGTCTCAGTGTAATGGATGCTCAGGAACATGGTCAAGAAGGAAGTTGGAGGAGAGGGAATGGATGTAGGGGGAGTTTGGACAGAAATGGGAGCAGGGCCGTGGGGCAATAGCTGGAGGGCTCAGACAGATCTAGAGAAGCCATTTTTACTTTAGGGGAGACTTAACTGTTTGAAGGCAGAGTAGAAGGAACTATAAGAGAGTAAGTGGTTGAAGAGGGAGATCACAGAGGGAAAATGCTTGTATAAGGGGAGATTGGATGGGGTTTGAGGTACAGGTGAAGGGATAGATTTTGAAAGCAAGAGTGAAATCTTCCCAGGAGAGATGGCTGAGAAGAGTGAGAGGGTGAATGAGGGAGGGATCTGAAGAGATGAGGGGGAGATTTGGAAGACCTCACTCCTGATGATTTCAGTTTTGTCAAGGAAGTATTTAGCCAGGTCATTGGGGTTTGGACTGGGGAGAAATTAAAGGTTTGGGGAAATCAGTGGGGGAAGTGGGCATGGCATCAATGAGGGAAGAGGAATAAAGTTGCTAAGTGAAAGAGAGGGCAAAGTTGTAGCAAATGACGATGAACCTGAGGTGGCCAAAGTCTGCCCTAGTGGTTGGATTTTGGTCATCGGCACTCCATGGCACAAGTACTGGAAATGAGGAAGCATTACTGTATAAGTGATTTAGGGATGGGGACTGTTAGAATGTGATTTTGGAGTGGCAAGGAGGTGAAAGAGTTGTATTTCACATAGAGGGGAGAAGCAACATGACACAGAGGATAGAACACGAGCCTGGGAGTCAGAAGGTCATAGGTTCTAATCCCGGCTTGGCTACATGTCTGCCGTGTGACCTTGGGCAAGTCGTTTCACTTCTCTGTGCCTCAGTTACCTCATCTGTAAAATGTGATTGAGACTGTTAGCCCCGTGTAGGACAAGGACTCTTTGTCTGTATCCACCCCAGCATTAGTACAGTTCTGGCACAGAGCAAGCGCTTAACAAATGCCACAATTATTATTATTGAGGGTGTCAAGGTGAGCATCAAGAGATGGGAGGTGACCTGGAGATTCCAAATAGGGCATGGTGGCCTGGGATGGTCTAGAAATAATTCTCCATTGGGAGAGAGAGAACTGTTTTGCTGGTATCCTTGTTCCTCTCCCATTACAACCTAGCCCTCTTATTTCAGTCCTCTAACACCAGCATACCCACTGTCATCTCTCGCCATCAACAATCTGCTCACAACCATCTCACGCCTGGCACTCCAGCACACCACTTCTAATTCCAACTTGAGTCCTTCTCAAATTATCTTCTCTGTGCATCTCTCAACTCCATACCCTATTTCCCCATCTACTTTAACTTGAATCTTTAGCTCCCAACTACTTATGTACTCATCCCCCTCCTTCCCTCCCACTGCATTTCCGTACATGTCTTTAAACTCTTTGGTTTTCATGTACCTGTAACTTATTTTAGTTGTCACCTTCCCCAGTCAATCCATGGTATTTATTGAGTGCTTACTTTGTGCATAACACTGTACTAGGAGCTTGGGAGAGTACAATGCAACAGAGTTGATAGACATTTTACCTGTCCTTAAGAAGCTTATATTCTAGGGGGATGTAAGCAACCTGAGGCCAGGGATTGTGTTTACTAACTGTATTCTACTTTTTCAAGTGCAGTACTCTACACAGAGTGCTCTTCTAACTAAATCCCAATGATGGATTGATTGGTTGGGGGTGCGGGAGAAGGCAGATTATGAAGTTGAAGTCAAAGTGTGGGATTTCAGGATTGGTGAAGTTAGAAATTGATGATGGGATGCAGCCTGTGTTCAGATTGTTGAGTGGATGAGGTGGGGTGGAGCAGGAGGTCTGGGACATTGAGGAGCTAGAGGGAGCAGGTGACTGGGGTGTCACTGTGAATGACACAGTGGATATTGAAATTCCAGAGGATCAGTGTAGAGTAGGAGAAGCAGAGAAGGAAGGTGAGAAAGCCATCCAAGATTTTATCTGTGGTACTCTCCCAACAATTTAGTACAATGCCTCCCACTCAGTGAATGCTCAGTAAATATAATTCTTGCCCTCATGCAAATATTAGTCATGGGTTGGTGAGCAAATAAAGCTCAACAGCGGTACTCTCATCTCTGAATCCCTACTAAGGGTGCTTACACATGCTTAGACACTCAGCGTGACAGGATTTGTACATCTGAAAATATTCACACACACATATAAACACCCTCATCTTTGAACCTAGAGGACAGCTATGAATATTTCAACAACGATGGAGATATTGACAGTTGATGAATCACCAAACTGACTTAGGTCTGCAATGAAATTATTAAAATGGATTCACAAAATTAACCTGCATCCATTTTGTTGCCACTCTCAGAGCTGCATAGTGTAGAGAACATGAAGACAACAGCTTGCTCCAAGTCAGGCACCTTTTAATTCCTCTCCCTTGGCCCTTGGCCACCAGGTATCGAGCGCCGGCCACTTACACGAGTGGAGTTTTAACACACTTGTTCATTTGCATGAAGCAACTCGGACCTGACACAGTCAGCACCCCTTGGCCCTCCCAAAGAGGGTCCCCCCTGCCCCATGCGAACCATCACTGATCCCTGAACCATCAGTTGGATTCTGGAACTTCTCACCAGTGGCTGAGCAGGAAGTTGGTAAACCTCCATCTTCAATGGTACCCATTCATGGCGCTTGGTCATTTCTCCAACACTCCCTTTGATCTCTTCCTGGTGGCCTGATCCACCATCTTGGAGCCATGCGGCCCAGGGGGAGGGGGACCAAAGGGATACCCCCAAAATATCGGGGTGTTGGGGTCAATCCCAAACTGCGATAGGGTGGGGGTTGGAGGTGCGGCATTTGGGAGGTGCTGTGTGCTGCGCTCCAGGGCAGGGACCTGGAGAAGCACGATAGTCTTTGGCAATAGAGTGTGTGCGGGAAGAAGGTAGGTTTATGGCCCGGAACTGCCGCAGGCGGTCCAATGGTGGAGATGTGTCTTTGTATGAAGGGAGCAGCGGTTCTGAGTCGATGGGCATTCAGATGCCAGTGCACCACGGAGGCAGTCTGGAGCATCAGTGGCTCAGACCCTTGGTGTGTGAGGGGATGGGGGAGAGCATGTTGGCAGCTCGGAACCCTCTCTCTCTACTCTGGGGTTCACCCTGGACTGCAGAGATGACAATGCAGCTTGGATCTCCCTCTTTGCACCGCAGAGCTGATGAAGCAGCTCGGAGCTCCTCTACACCATGGAGCTCAGATGACACTTTGGAGGGAGGGAGGGAAGAAAAGGGGGAAAAACAGCCACTGCAGCCCGGAGGCCCCCACAGCAGCAGAGGATCTGTGTTCTGGGCTCCGTGGAACCAGGGGGAAGGCAGGGGGCTGGGGGAGAGTATGTCAACAGCCAAGAAGTGGGGGGAAGGCACCAGAGTTGACTCCAATGTGGAAGCACCTCTGCTGCCTAGCCCAAGCCTGAGAAAAGCAGGGAAAATGCTCTTCAGCCACTGAAAAATTCATATTTGTGTCTATCATCCTCATCCATTATATATAGTCAGTAGATCAATGCTATTCATTAAGCACTCACTGTGTGCACAGCACTATACTAAACACTGGGGAGAATACAGTAATGTTTTTGACATGATATTTGCCCACAAGGAGCTAATGTTCTACTGGGGGAGACAGACATTAAAATAAATTACAGATATTGATCAGTGAATTCCTAGCATTCATTGAGTGCTATGTGAAGAGCACTTCATTACAACTTGGATGAGTATAATCGAGTAAGAAACATAATTCCTAAGCTCAAGAAGTTTTCAAACTAACAGGAGGGAGATGGTGTATGTCAGAGAGCAAAACAACAAGAAAAGCATATTTATAAAAATGCCTGAAAATTTTCTCCCCTTCTACATTTCCTTTTATTTTACCCATTAGTTTTTGAATTGGGTAGGAAATTAAATTGAGTGTTGATTTTGGTCTCCAACTTATATCATTTATACCAGTCCTCTCTGCACCAAACGGGAACTCGTTGGCACTGACATGAAGGCATCGATCAGCTCTCTCATTCTGCCTTTCCTCCATGATCTTTAGTGCTTTGCACATAATAAGTGCTTAACAAATCCCATTATTATTATTATTATTATTACAACCCAACCTCCCTGCTTCACTCCTCTAATGCCAACCTATTCACTGTACATTGATCTCATCTCTTGACTGAAATTCCCTACCCTTTCGTATGGGAAAAAACACCACTCCCCCTATCTTCAAAGCTTTAATAAGCTCATTCCTCCATGAAGCCATTTTTTTTTAAAGGTGCTTCTATATGCTGGGCACTTCAGTAAGTACTGGGGTAGATAAAAGATAGTTGGGTTGGACACAGTCCATGTCCTGTGGAGGGCTCGCAGACTTAATCCTCATTTTACAGATGAGGTGCGTGAAGCAAAGAGAAGTTAAGTGAGTCACCCAAGATCACCCAGAAGTGTTGGGATTAGAACCCAGGTCCTCTGACTCCCAGGCCCAGACTCTTTCCACTAGTCCAAGCTGCCTTCCCTGACTTAGACATTGTCCTGGGAGTCAGAAGGGCCTGGGTTCTAATCCCAGCACTGCTGTGGGACCTTGGGCAATGACTTAACTTCTCTGTGCCTCAGTTAACTCAGCTATAAAATGTGGCTAAAGATTGTGAGCCCCATGTGGGACAGGGACTGTGTCCAACCTGATTTGCTTGTGTCCATCCCAGGGCTTAGAACAGTGCCTGGCCCATAATAAACACTTAACAAATGCCACAATTATTATTATTAAATTCTCATCTTCCCACCGTATTCTCCTTCTCTTCTGCATTGCCTATGAACTTGATTGAATATCCACTCAGTTGTATTTACTGAGCGCTTACTGTGTGCAAACCACTGTACTGAGCAGTTGGAAGATTAAACAGAACAACAGACAGACACATTCTTGCCCAAAGCGAGCTCACAGTCTACCTCCTAAGGATTTTGATACTCATCCCACCCCTACCCCCACAGCACTTATATTTGTGTCCTTATATTTTGCTGCTTTTCCTCTCTGTAATTTATTTTAAAATAAATGGTGGTATTTGTTAAGCGCTTACTATGTGCAAAGCACTGTTCTAAGCGCTGGGGGATACAAGGTAATCAGGTTGTCCCATGTGGGGCTCACAGTTTTAATCCCCATTTTACAGATGAGGTAACTGAGGCACAGAGAAGGTAAGTGACTTGCCCAAAGTCACATAGCTGGCAAGTGGCAGAGCCGGGATTCGATCTGTTTCCCCTAGTATATTGTAAGCTTCTTGAGGGCAGGAATCATGTCTACCAACTCTATTGTAATCTCCCAAGTACTCAGAATAGTGCACTCTACACAATAAGCATTTAATAAATACAATCGATCGATAATCAATCACTAGAATTCATTCATTTAATAATACTGTACTAAGAGGTTCCCCTCTCAGGGTCGCACCTAGAGAGTTTCCAGTACTCTACCGGTCTTGGCTATGGGAGGGAGAGTCAAGCAGAGGCCTACCCATTCCATTCCTAACTTCGGCAGTGGCTAGCGAGTGAAAAGGAACCTGCTACAAGTCACAACTCACCTGTGCTGGGCAGCAGCGACATGGGAGAGAGTTGAGGGCGGACACTAAAGTTTACTGAGCGGAAGGCGGCAGTGGTAAACCACTTCTGGATTTTTACCAAGAAAATTCTCTGGATCCACTATCAGAACGATTGCAGATGGAGGTGGGGAGGTGTACATGGAGTCGTTTACAGGTTAGAAACAACTCGGCATAAAACAAGACAAGACCAGAGTTTAGGATTTACAGTATAACAGTAAACAGACACATTCCCCACCCACAACGCTTATAGTCATTGGGAAGCAGTGTGGCCTAGTGGAAAGAACATGGGCCAGGAGTCATGGGACCTGAGTTCTAATCCCGGCTCTGCCACTATCTGCCGTGTGATTTTGGGCAAGACACTTTACTTCTCTGTGCCTCAGTTTCCTCCTCTTCAAAATGGGGATTCAATACCTGTTTTCTTTCCTACTTAGATTGGAGCCCCATGTGGAACATGATTATCTTGTATATACCCCAGCACTGAGTTCAATGCTTGGAATATTGTAAGTGCTTAGAAAATACCCTAATTATTATTAAGCATTTACTTTGTGCAGAGCACTCTACCGAGGAGGGTAAAATAGAGTTGGTAGATGACATGCTCCCTATCCTCAAGGAGTTTACAATATAGTGGGAAGTAGAGTTCCTTAGTGGGAAGAGCATGGGCCCAGAGGTCAGAGGAGCAGGGTTCTAAACCCAGCTCTGCCATTTGTCTACTCTATGATCTGGGGAAAGTCAGTTAACTTACCTGTTTAAATAAAGAGAGAGAGAGAAATCAAGGAGCCGTGGTTTGGACTTTAGAGGCCACGAGGAAGGTGATGTTGTCAGTGATGACAGGAAATTAGGTAGAGGAGAGGATCTGTGGGGGGAAAATGAGAAGTGCATCTTTTGTCACGCTGAGCTTGAGATGCCACCAAGATCTTCAAGTAGAAATGTCCTTGAGGCAGGAGAAATTGTGAGATTGCAGAGAAGAAGGGAGGCAGGAGCTGATTAGGTAGATTTGGGACTCATCCCTGTAAATGTATAGTTGAAGTGTGAAAGTGGCCTAGCATCTCAGAGGAATGAGTGTAGAGTGAGAATAGAAGGGGACCCAGAAATGAATATACAGTTGAATTCACATAAGTAGAGAAGTTCAGAGGATAACTGGAAATACCCAAATACTGAGTGGCTGTTTTTTTTTAAAATCGTATTCATTAAGTGCTTACTGTGTGCCAGGCACTGTATTAAGCACTGGGCTAGATACAGGCTAATCAGGTTGGATACAGTCCCTGTCCCACACGGGGCTCATGGTTTTTACAGGTGAGGGAACTGAGGCACAGAGAAGTTAAGTGATTTGCCTAAGGTCACAGAGCCAACAGGATTAGAAACTAGGTCCTTCGGACTCCTAAGCCCATGTTCTATCCACTAGGCCATGCTGCTTGCACAGCGTTGATAAAACACGGATCCTGAGAATAACTGAAATACAATAAAGTTCCATTTGGATAATGCCAAGGTACCCTATAATCTAGAAATTACATTCAGAATTTTGCATTAAAAATAGTTTCGAATGTTGTATTGGCTCCGTTTTGGTGCCATGTTCTTATGCCCATGCATTTCTTCTGACACTGCATCATGGTGCATGCAGTGTTTTTTGTCAGAAACGTGTTCTGAAATTCTGCAGTTGTGATCTAGCTGAAAAGTAAAGTGAAAATAATAGTAGATCTAAGTGTATTTTTTCTCAGGTGCATTACTTCACAGTTGACCACACTGAAGATTACCTGCCAGCTTTTGTCCCTTTCACTCATTGTCAAAAGGTACTTCCTTCCGTAATGACATTCAACATTAATGATAATAATAATAATAATGATATTTGTTAAGCGCTTACCACGTGCCAAGCACTGTTCTAAGCACTGGGGTAGATACAAGGTAATCAGGTTGTCCTTCATGGGGCTCACAGTCTTAATCCCCATTTTACAGATAAAGTAACTGAGGCACAGGGAAGTTTAATGGTTTACCCAAGATCACACAGCAGACAAGTGGCGGAGTGGGGATTAGAACCCACAACCTCGCTCATCTGTAAACTTGTAACTTTCACAGCATATTCCCTTTTTCAGATCTTTCATGAAGATGTTAAACAAACCTGTTTAAAGACTGATTTCTGAGGAACTCCAATATTTATACTTATCCATCCTGGAAACTGAAGCATGATTTCCCCTCAAAAAAAAAACCACCCAAAAACCAAAAAAAACCCTCAAAAACTCTTCTTTCCCTATAATAGGGGCAATTTGTTGGTCAGTTTTACTAATTATCCGAATATAGAACTGAAACTTATAGGTTTTCATTTCCCAGAATTACTTTGGGAATGCTTCTGATATAAGGGACTTATATTGGTAATCCCCGTCTACTGATTTGTTGGCTTTTTGTAAGGATAGGTGTGGGAATCTCTTTGACATCTTCAATAAAGACTGCCTTAATAGTAATAATGCTTGCTTAATTGCTGATAATTGCTTGCTTAAGTTCCAAGAGCTAGGGTAGATGCAAAATAATCTTCCCTTGGCTCCCTCACCCTTGTGCCTCATCTACACACTGGGATCTGTGACCTTTGGGCATTTGATATTCACCTCACAGAACTTATGTCCATATTTATAAATTCTATATTATACATTATTTATTTTAATGTCTTTCTCCCCATCTAGATTGTAAGCTGGTTATGGATAGGGAATGTGTCTACCACGTTCTGTTGTATTGTACTCTCCCAAGCGCTTAATACAGTGCTCTATATAGAGAAAGTGCTCAGTAACTACTGATGATGAATTGATGATGACGATGATGAGGTGGGACACTGTCCTGTTCCCACATGGGGCTCTCAATATAAATGAGAGGGGGAACAGGTATTTAACCCCCACTTTACAGATAAAGAAACTGAGGTGCAAAGAAGTGATATCACCCAGCAGTCAAGTGATGGAACTGGGAACCCAGATGTCCTGACTCCCAGCCCTGTTGTCTATGCACTGGACTATACTGCTTCTCAATGAAGGAAGTATTGAGTCATTTTTATCTCTGGGAGGGGAAAGGGCTTTTACTCCAAAAGCATCAGAAGAGCCACAGATGATTTTGCCAGTATCCAGATTTTGGTAAATTTGAAGAATATTTCGTGACTAACTCCCTCGCCAGGACACCTTCAGACTCCTTTCTGATCAACCTAATTTTTTATTTTTACCTGAACCCTGTCCTCACAACTTAATAAATCAGGTACTAGCTCATTGCAAGGAATTCCTATGTGATGATGTGATCTGCTACTGTGGATTCCACTATTCTGCATAATGCTTCAAGGCCCTCAATAAAGCCCTTCACAAATCTCTAAAAGGCAGTTGACACCACTTGTAGAAGGGGACTCCAGCCCTAGAGAAATTAGGATATTTCATTCATTCATTCATTCACTCATATTTATTGAGCGCTTATTGTGTGCAGAGCATTGTACTAAGCGCTTGGAAAGTATACATGTACTTATTTATTATTCTATTTATTTTAATAATGATGTGTATAAATCTAATTCTATTTATTTATTTTGAAGCTATTAATGCCAGTCTACTTGTTTTGTTGTTTGTCTCATTCATTCATTCATTCAATCGTATTTATTAGGTGCTTACTGTGTGCAGAGCACTGTACTAAGTGCTTGGAAAGTACAATTGGGCAACAGATAAAGACAATCCCTACCCAACAATGGGCTCACAGTCTAGAATGGGGGAGACTACTGAATCAGCCTCCTTTCTGATCTCCCATCCTCCTGAATCTCCCTGCTTCAGTCTACACTTCACTACACTGTCTGGATTATCTTTCTGCAGAAATGCTCTGGGCATGTCACCCCCGGCCTCAAAAATCTCCTATGGTTGCCTATCAACCTTGGTAGGAAGCAAAAACTCCTCACTATTGGTTTCAAAGCTCTCCATCACCTTGCCCCCTCCTACCTCACCTCCCTTCTCTCCTTTTACAGCCCAGCCCGCACACTCCACTCCTCTGCCGCTAACCTCCTCACTGGGCCTTATTTTCACCTGACCCGCCCCCCGGCCCACGTCCTACCTCTGACCCAGAAAGCCCTCCCTCCTCACATCCGCCAAACGAACTCTTCCAGTCTTCAAAGCCCTACTGACAGCTCACTTCCTCCAGGAGGCCTTCCCAGACTGAGTTCCTTTTCCTCAGCTCCCCCTCCCCATCGCCCCAACTCCTTCCCTCTGCTTTATCCCCTTCCCCTCCCCACAGCACTTGTACATATTTATGGCTCTATTTACTTTATTAATGATGTGCATTTATCTATGGTTCTATTTATCTATTTTGATGGTAGTGATGCCCATCTATTTGTTTCGTTTTGTTGTCTGTCTCCCCCTTTTAGACTGTGAGCCCGTTGTTGGGCAGGGATTGCCTCTATCAGTTGCCGAATTGTACTTTCCAAGCACTTAGTACAGTGCTCTGCACAAAGTAAGTACCCAATAAATACGATTGAATGAATGAATGAGACAGACAACAAAACAAGTAGACAGGCATTAATAGCTTCAAAATAAATAGAATTAGATTTATACACATCATTAATAAAATAAATAGAATAATAAATAAATACATATATACACAAATGCTGTGGGGCGGGGAGGAAGGTAGAGCAGAGGGAGGGCGTAGGGGCAATGGAGAGGGGAGGAGGAGCAGAGGAAAAGGGGGAATCATTCTGGGAAGGCCTCCTGGAGGAGGTGAGCTTTCAGTAGGGCTTTGAAGAGGGGAAGTGAGCTAGTTTGGCAGATGTGAGGAGGGCGGGCATTCCAGGCCAGAAGTAGGATATGGGCCAGGGGTTGGCGGTGGGACAGGCGAGAACAAGACCCATTGAGGAGGTTAGCGGCAGAGGAGCAGAGTGTGTGGGCTGGGCTGTAAAAGGAGAGAAGGGAGGTGAGGTAGGAGGGGGCAAGGTGATGGAGAGTTTGAAGCCAATAGTGAGGAGTTTTTGCTTCCTACCAAGGTTGATAGGCAACCACAGATTTTTGAGGCCTGGGGTGACATGCCCGGAGCGTTTCTGTAGAAAGATAATCCGGGCAGCAGAGTGAAATATGGACTGAAATGGGGAGAGACAGAAAGTTGGGAAATCAGCAGTGATGCTGCTGCAGTATTCCAGCCGGGATAGATGAGTGATTGTACTAACAAGGTAGCGGTTTGGATGGAAAGGAGAGGGCAGATCCTGGCAATGTCGTGAAGGTGAGACTGGCAGGTTTTGGTGACGGAGTGAATGAGTAGAGTGACTGAGAGAGCGCAGTCAAGAATGACACCAACATTGCAGGCTTGTGAGACAGGAAGGATGGTAGTGCCGTCCACAGTGATGGGAAAGTCAGGGAGAGGACAGGGTTTGGGAGGGAAGATAAGGAGCTCAGGCTTAGACATGTTGAGTTTTAGGTGGTGGGCGGACATCCAGGTAGAGGTGTCCTGAAGGCAGGAGGAGATACGAGCCTGGAGGGAGGGAGACAGAACAGGTGGGAGGAGATGGAGATGTTTTCAGGTTCCCACCAGGTAGCAGAGGCTGTAGGGTCAGGTATGGGATGGGCCCATGTATAATAATTTTTTATTATTATTATGGCATTTGTCAAGTGCTTACTATGTGCCAGGCACTGTTCTAAGTGCTGGGCAGATAGAAGATAATTGAGTTGGACACAGTCCCTATTGCTCATATGGCTCACAGTTTTAATTCACATTTTACAGATGAGGGAACTGAGGCAGAGAAAAGTAAAGTAACTTGCCCAAGGTCACACAGAAGACAATTGGTGGAGCTGAGATTAGAATTGACACCCAGGCCCGTGCTCTATCCACTAGACCAGGCTGTTTGTCTTCCCAGAATGATCTCAGACAGACGAATGATCTCAGACAGACCTAGAAAATATAGTGGGGACACAGATCAAAGGCTATTTTACATCAAGCTGTACCCTACAGTTGCAGGAGAGGCTTAATTTTCTTTGAACCATGGGTGGTGAGGGACTACAGTCTTCACAACTGCTAAGGCTGCCTTGACAATCGTGCATTTAGGACATTTGGAAAAGATCCACAAAAACCCAAAATGTTTGGGCATTTTTGGACAAGGCAGTAAAGTCAAACACATTTACATTCCCGGATAGTGGTCAGGCACAGACACAAATTCTTTAGTCTGAGCAGAGACTGAAGAAGACACCTACAAACTCTTATTCTTCCTTTGAAAGGGGAGAAGATAATGGAAATTCAAAAGGAGTTTGCTGACTGAGTGCACAGATGGCAGTGTCCACTTCAGAAAGATGAGGCCACAGCTCAGGGTAAGAGAAGAAGTTGGAAGCCAATGACCAAGCCAAGAAATATACATAGAAATGAAAAAACCCAGGCTCCCATATAGAACAGCAAATGGTAGACTTCTGGGGGAAGAAAATATTAAAACCATAAACCAGCTCACCTAAGCTGAAGCTTAAAGACAAAACTGCTGCGTTGTGTGAATGTCATCACCTTAGAATAACAAACCATAGCTATGATAACTCTTTCCAAATAACTTGGAGAGCTCGTGTTCGGATTCAGTCAAATTCCTAAAAGAGAAAAGTACTGCGTTCAAAGGAGTGAATTTTTCAAAAGAGTGAATTTAAAATGAAAATACTATTTTTAAAATACCATAAAACACTATTAAATCTGATATTGGCAAGCAAGACTATTAGAGGTAGCCTTATTTCTATTGCAAAGAGGAATTCATACAGTTATAACACTAAATTTGTCCATTTATTATTTCTATTGGCAATTAGCTCAAGGTCTGTACAACAGTGTGAATGGTCACACTGTAAACTTGTTGAAGACAGAATGTGTCTGTTTATTATTGAATTATAGTCTCTCAAAGTCTAAGTACAGTGCTCTGAATACAGGAAGTGCTCAATAAATATGACTGACTGACTGGTCAGACCAGCCCCCAAAATGATATTTCCTAAGTGCTTATTATGTGCCAAGCACTGTAGTAAATAGAAGATGACCAGTTTGGACACGATCCCTGTCCCATATGGGGCTCACAGTCTAGGTAGGAGGGGGTCGAATTTAATCCCTATTTTATAGATGAGGAAACTGAGGTACAGAGAAGCTAAGTGACTTCCCCCAAGGTCATGTAGCAGAAAAATGGTGGAGCTGGGCCCAGGTCTTCGGATTCTCAGGGCTGTGCTTTATGCACTAAGCCCGGCTGTTTCCCACAGATTCTAGATTTCTCAGGAACAAAAAGGAAATGCCCAGAGCCACAGCCCAGGCTCAGTGGTCTGCTCTCACTCTTCAGTCAGTTCTCCCCTTGGACATGCTTAGCTGGAATGAACAGACCAAAGAGTGTAATCCTAAAGAGTGGCCCTCAGACTTCACTTAAGAAAAGAATACACTCAGCGCCTCTTCTTTTTTAATTTCGTCATCATCATAATTATTATCATCTTCACTCCTACCACCACCTCCATTATCATCACCATCATCATAACGATATTTATGGGGATCTTACTATGCACTGAGCACCGTACTAAGCAGCAGATTGTAAGCTATGTACAGACTCTAGACTACGTGTATGCTGTAAACTATGCCTGGAGCACTGAACTAAATCTTGTAGATTATGAGTTCCCTGTGGGCTGGGATCACATCTACCAACTCTGTTGAACTGTACTTTCTCAAGTGCTTGATATGATACCCTGCACACAGTAAGTGCTCAATAAATACCAGTGATTAACTGACCGTTTACTAGAAGAAAAATGCACAATCCCTGCCTTCTAGGTGCTTACAATCTAATGCTTCAGTGGAATAAATATCTAAACATGTTACCTGGAAAATGTTCTGGGAAGAAAAGGGAGGCATGCAGGAGAAAGTTTGTCTGTAAATATATCCGAGAGAAACTGGCATTTGTTTTTGGAAAAGAACGAACAATTCAAATTGTGGCAAGGAGGAAGGTTATTGGAAAATTGTGGAAACATGAGTAAGATTATCCTTCTTACCATGAGCTTCTCTTGTATTGAGAACGGTTTGTGTTGGGATGTCTAGTTGTTCTCCACTACTACCAAAATGCATTTATTTTTCATTTACGTTCATATTTTCTAAAGAAGTGCAGGTCCCTGAAAGTCCTGGCCTATGAAACAGGGTCTAAGACAAGAAGGATTCCTGAAGCCAATTAGAAGGAAAATAGTTTTCACCGCACAATGATCTCAAACTCCTTATAGCCCCCCAAATTGAATGATTTTAGTATAATTGGATTATAGTTGAATGAACTGAAAACAATTGAAGCTTTTTTTCTTAATTCTGTGGTATTCTTCTTAAATATTCACCACAAAATGCAATCCATAAGGGGTTTTACCAACAAAAAGTTTTCTTTTCTTCCCACGATAAGAAATTCCTCAAGTATGTTTGGTCAAATCCATGAGAAAATTCTAAATATTAATTAAAAATCACAAATTTTATTAGTGTTATGATTATTCATTCTTTCATTCAATAGTATTTATTGAGTGCTTATTATGTGCAGAGCATTTTACTAAGCGCTTGGAATGTACAATTTGGCAACAGATAGAGACCATCCCTGCCCAATTACAGACTAATCGGGGGAGACAGATAGACAAAAACAAGACAACATAATCACGATAAATAGAATCAAGGGGATGTACACCTCATTAACAAAATAAATAGGGTAACAAAAATATATACAAATGAGCACAGTGCTGAGGGGAGGGGAAGGGAGAGGGGGAGGAGCAGAGGGTAAGGGGGCTTAGCTGAAGGAAGGTGAAGGGGCAAGGGGGAGGGATCAGAGGGCAGAGGGGGAGCAGAGAGGGAGAAGAGGGAGCAGAAGGAAAAGGGGAAGCTCAGTCTGGGAAGGCCTCTTGGAAGAGGTGAGCTCTCAGTAGGACTTTGAAGAGAGGAAGAAGGGAAGTTTGGCAGAGGTGAGGAGAGAGGGCATTCCAGGACAGTGGTAGGACGTGGGCCAGAGTATTTTCTACAATACAGGTAGAAAACATTATCCCCGTTCTCAAGGATCTTAGAGTTTAGTGGGTGAGATAGAAAATAATCAACAGGAAGGAGGAAGGAGGAAAACAGTGAATGCTTAAGTAATAGGGTATGTCTGTTAAAATTTGCCAAACAGCTACAGAAGGTTGTGAATACCTAGATGCACAGTTAGGATAGCATTAAGTTCTGCGACAATAGGCGTGAACGGGGGATGGGAGATGGTAAAGGAGGTGAGCGGCAGAGGAACCAGAGGAACGGAGTGTGCGGGGTGGGCAGTAGAAAGGGAGAAGGGAGGAGAGGTAGGAGGGGGCAAGGTGATGGAGAGCCTTGAAGCCCAGAGTGAGAAGTTTTTGTTTTGTGTGGAGGTTGATAGGCAACCACTGGAGGTTTTTAAGGAGGGGAGTGACATGCCCAGAGCGTTTCTGCAGGAAGATGATCCAGGCAGCAGAGTGAAGAATAGACTGGAGTGGGGAGAGACAGGAGGAAGGGAGATCAGAGAGAAGGCTGACACAGTAATCCTGTCGGGATATTATGAAAGCTTGTACCAGTACAATAGCCGTTCGGAAGAAAAAGAAAGGACGGATCTTGGCGATATTGTAAAGGTGAGACCGGCAGGCATTGGTAACAGATTGGATGTGTGGGGTGAATGAGATTACTGATCACTGCCAACTACACTGTCACTTTTTTGGTACAATGAATTTTGGCATTCGGTGACATCCCTGAAGCTGTCAGTACTCAGGAATTGATATCTTCTCAGGAATTGATATCTTCCCTTCCAAATCCTTTTCTTCACCCATTTCAGGGAAAAACACCATCATCCTTCCCAACTCTGAAGTCAGCAAACTTGGCACTCTCCTTGTCTCCTCTCTCTTTTTCACCTCCCATTAGTCTTCTGCCATAGCCTGTTGCAGAATAGTAGTGCACTAAGTGCTTGGAAAAGTAAAATATAGGTAGAAAACATTTTTCCCCATTCTCGAGGATCTTAGAGTTTAGCGGGGGAGATAGAAAATAATCGACAGGAAGGAGGAAGGAGGAAGGAGGAAAATGGTGAATGCTTAAGTAATAGGGTATGTCTGTTAAAATTTGCCAAACTGCTACAGAAAGTTGTGAATACCTAGATGCACAGTTAGGATAGCAGTAAGTTCTGCGAGGGCAGGAATCATGTCTCATAACTCTGTTATATGCTCTGAAGTCTTTAGCTGATCTTTTTCCTAGAATGGTGCTAATTAGAGACCACTAATTAATGGTTCAGTAAACCTTCCCAGACACATATTTTGCACATGATAGAATAGGGTCTCCCCTGCATCCAAAGGTAAGTAAATTAGTGGGGAAATTGAAATATGTTCACATTCAAAAGCAACTTGAGTAGCAACATTCTTTTTTTCAGCATTCTGCATCCACTGTGGTAACACGTGGAAGCAGTTGAAAGTGGATCTGATGTGAGAATATGAAAAACTTCCTAGTGATTCTGTGGTAACACTGATTTAATTTAGAAATCTGTGGTGCTTCCTAGACATCTTATAAAATAAGATGCAGCGTCTTTTCGTTATTTGTCCATACCTCGGGAGCTTAAAAATGCATGTTATTGTTATTATTCCCGCATATGTGTGGAAGTGAATTCTAAGTATTCAGAATAGCTAAATACAATCTATCATATTTAAGAACAGCTCATTTAAGAGCAATTTTTTATTATTGTTGTTATTTCTTCTGATTCTGCTTTAACTTGCACATCTTGATATCATGACAGAAAATAAGCAAAAATCCCAATATTCCATGAGAAGTTAGTTATGATGCATCGAGCATTTGCTATAGGCTAAAAACTGTGCTCAACACTGGCATGGGTGCAAGATAATCACATTAGGTAGTCTCTGAACCATGGGAGAACAGACTTAATAATGTGAATTTGTTTCATAAAATGTATGAATTCAAAGGATACTGGAAGGTGTGTGGTTGTGCCCCTTTGTAGTTTTTGAATTGACAGAGCTGGCTTCATTGGCAGGCAAGTGTTTGCTTTGCAAAAACAATAAGTAGTTTTCTACCTTCACATTTTAACAAGCCATTTTTAACACAATGCAACAGAAACTCAAGTTTTTCAATGTTCAATTGTGTTGCCATTGGCTATCCATAGAGCTGAGAGAAGAAATGGATGCTTTTCTGTACATTTATGAAAGGCTCCACTCTCCATGGCACGTTTCCCCTCAGATGTTTGAAAAAAACCCTATGTTGGCTATCCATAGAGCTGAGAGAAGAAATGGATGCTTTTCTGTACATTTATGAAAGGCTCCACTCTCCATGGCACGTTTCCCCTCAGATGTTTGAAAAAAACCCTGTGTCTTCCATGGGTTTCAGAGGACCAACCGCGCATTATTTTCCCAAACAGCAATTTGGTGTTCTGCTTCATTCATGCCCCATGTAGTGAAACGGCTAAGGACACCCCGATCCTGCATCTCAGCGGGCATTCTGTTAATGTCCCTAAACACAAATGGGAACTATGGCAACCCAAATAGCAGACTCTCCAGTTAAAAACGACACAAAAGTCAAATCACTGGACACAGAGAAAAACTGAGAATTGAGACAATTGAAAATAAAAATCTATAAGGAGTCGATATGAAAAGTCTTTACGGGTCCTGCTTGTGGCCTAATCCAGCTAAGTGTTCATATTCATGCAGTGGAAACAGGACATTCGGAGGAATAATATGCGGTGGCTAAATGTTTCTGGCTCGAAAGAAATATTCTTACCTGGTATCAGTTATCTGGCTCTAGACATTGCCCATATCAATCAAGGTGATAATAGACCAAAATGTTTTTGAAATTTTTCCATACAAGGGTGATGAACATTTACTTTTAGCCTGCACTTAGACCCCTCTTTTCTTTTAGTAAGGTTGGAATGCTCTTTGTGGAATTAATTATTTAAAGCACAGTTGAGTAGTTTAGGTGTACATAATATTATCAGCAAAAGTTCAATCCACATCATTTCAGTAGGAAGATAATTCCTTTTTTATGGAGTAGAGAATATATGGTGCTACAATCTTAGATTTTAAGTTCATTTTGTTAGAATATCTGAATCAACAAAAAAAAAGTCTAATCACTGATCGCTTGGTGAATCTCATGCCAGGCAGGGATTAGCTCCATTCTTATATTCCTGATTTCATCACAAACCCTTTGAAAATTAACACCAGTCCAAGGGGCATTTGTTGGTTTATGGGTTCTAGCTGAAATTGTCCTTCCAGAATGATAGTAGGACCTTGGAATGGTAGGACTCACTCTGATGGAATGCTCTGGGGGAGGGTTTGCCTATATGTGTCAATGTATTGGATTAATGTTTGAAAAAAAGACCAAAAAAGCCATGAAAACCTTTCCAAGACTGAAACCCTTTGTATGTCATTATTTGCAGTGCATGCCAAGACACTCATGAGCACCAAAGCCAAGCTGGCAAGCTTTTTAGATAAATGAGTGTATGTGTGTTTGAAACAGCCTAATAAGGAGCCTTGGAAATCTGCAAGATGAGCGAATATCTTATAACTTCTTCCGCAGGTGCGAGGATAGCTACAAGCCATGGACTTTCTGTCCTGCTTCTTGTTTGTGGCTTTGTGAAGGGTGCTTTGCTTTAATATAAAGTGCTGACTTTTTCCAATATCACTTTCTCTTCTTAAAGCAAAGAGCAAATCGCCTGTAAAATCTACGGAGCGGACAGCAAAATTGGCCCTAAACTCCAACCGCCACTCTGCACCCAATGTACTCTAACACTTCACGCAGGAGTACCTTCTTCAGGAAGAACACCAGGACAGGAAAACCCATTTTATTGATAATGTTTTCATTGGTGAATCACTGATCTTTGATTTCAAAGAGCTGCAGTCTGCAGTGATGCTTCCACACATGCAGGACCAGTTCCTCGTTTTTTTTTTTGTTTTTGTTTTTGCTTTTTGTTTTTGTTTTTTGGGGCACAAATGAAAAGTCATATGTTGACATCTTGGGGCCCGATCTGCAAGGCATCAGGATAATCAATATTCACTGTGGATAATGTTGGTTCCCTATCTGGAAAGACCATTCACAACTGGAGGTAAATAGAGGCTAAAAACGAACAAACAAGCCACAAACTTCAAGCAAAAATCCACGTTGGGAACACAAATATTGGCTCCACAGGAAGCCTGGTGACACACTGTTTCAAGGAGAGACAACGAGAGTGGAACACTTAGGGTTTATTTTTCCTCTTGGGATTTTCTTCCTATCTGGTTTCATTTCTTGTTCAATCACGGCAAGTGCTGGCAAAGGCTGGTCTCTGTTAGCTACCTGGACATTTATAGAGATAAATTTTGTCATGTGTTCTATACTTCAATGTGTTTGATCTATTTTTGCAACTCCTGTATATGCAAACTGACATAAATTCTGTAAATTGCTTCCAGTCCATGTGATATTACTTCCTAGTAGGTCCTTACGCAAGTCAGTTTTTAATATTATCTCTAGCTAGATGTATATGCCGTGTTAACCACAGAGGTCTTTTGTTTCCTTTTGGATGTGGTAATCCTGATTAATTTGTAATACATTATTGTATGGTTTAGTAAATCATACCTCTGCTTCACCTGGTTGATCAGTCAGATAGTGTTCATCACTCTCTGCTTCTTTATGTAAAATGCACATTAAAGTTTGCAATGATCTTTGACAAATGAATGAGTTTAGTTTTGCGTATGCTGTATTGGGGATTGTTTGCTATGTTCCCTCCTCTTTATGGTGTTTATCAATGGGATTTTTATTCAGAAAAATGTAATATGTTGCTCTGTGCTTATGCAGGGCAATAATAAGTATTTGCTGCTAGAAGAGTTTGCTTTAAATTCCCAGTTTGGGGAAGGCATTTTATCCTATTTAACTCCCTGAAATCATTCAAGAACCCTTCCCGCTGTGGCTGAAAATGTTGCTTTCTTTGCCCTTTCTGTAGGTGGTTTTCCATAATGCATTGTTCTGTCATGTTGTTAATTAACTTTCTTTATGTCTCTGAAATGACAATTAAAGTTTTGTTGTTGGCTGGAAGTGATCCCTATACAGTGAATCCAAATTACTACTCCAAACAGAGAAACAGATTTTGTATTTGTTTATGTCAATGGAGTGGGGACTCCTTGGGATCATTCAAACCCTTTAATCTTTTAATTATTCAGTGCCTCCCCTGAAGGTAGGGATATCCTTTGCATGTGGAAGGGAGGGTGGAATTTAAGGGTGGACAGGAGGAGGCAGGGAGAGAAGGTACTCAGGTAAATTTGGTACCAAAAACGGGATGGAGAGTTGGAGTGTTTGAACCTTCCACCCATGCTGGTGAATCTATGCTATTTACTCAACAATATACTCCCATCCCTTTCTCTGACTCTAATGACAAACTCCCGGTTGTTCCTTGTCTATGAAGCAAACCTTTTATGGATTCGCCTCCTGATACACACATCTTATTTTAGCCCATTTACTTTCCACTGCCTCATCACTTCATGCTTTGGAGTCCAATAAAATTTTTTTAAAAATAGGAAAAAAAGGTTGGGATAACCCTAAATAAGGCAAACAGGGATATTTCCATGAAGGCTTTTCAGACAGAAGCAGTTTCTAGTGAATAGTCTATTTGACAGGCTCCAAGAGAAAGAAACAGAGGCGTAAAATCAAATTCTTCTGTGATTCATGTTTGTGTAGAATATGGCCCCAGTGCTCCCACTGAAACCAGAAAGCTTGCCACCAAGAAGGGACAGAAACATGGGCAGAAATTCTTTGACACTGGAAAATTCATGAAACCTGGGCCCCTTGGGCCAACAGACTGCAGATTGGCAAATTTGGGAAAATCTGGCATGCCACTGCCTCCATTACTTAGTACAGTGCTTTGCACACAGTAAGCACTCAATAAATTACTATTAAATCACTCAATTATTTCTAAAAGGCTCATTCCAGAGATGATCCTAGTCAGGAGAAGGCCCCAACAGACATTACTGGGTCACTGGCAAAGCTTTCCTGAAAGGAGCTAAATATCTCAAGCAGGGATCACCCAGGATGTTGAAAAGTTCTTTCCCAATGGTAAAGTGACCCAATTCTTCCCCAGAAGGATCTTTGCTTAGCACCGGAATAGGGAAGCTTTCAGGAAATCTATCCTTTTAACTCAATCAATCAGTCAGTCATATTTCCCACTGGGTCTAAAACGGTGCAGGGAACTCTGAACTCTTTATGGCAATGTCATTAAAGACTGCACAGACTGACATCTCAGCCATGGGCCAGTGTCAGCTGTCATCCAACCTTACAATGAAAGTGAACGGTTTGAAATGCACTAACTCTCTGGAGCTGACATATGTCTGGTCACTGGCCACTGAGGTGACTGGGAACGATGGCAGAGACACCACAAACCCAGCTTCTCCTCTTGGACAGATTAAGTGACTGGAGTATAGACCAGCAAATCTGTGCTTCTTTTGAGCTAAGAGGGACTCCAAAGCCAGAGAGTCTTACAACTTTTTAAAATGGAATTTGTTAAGCACTTACTATGTGTCAAGCACTTTTTTAAGTGCTGGGGTAGGTCCAGGTAAATCAGGTTGGACACAGTCTCTGTCCCACATGGAGCTCACAGCCCAAGCAGGAAGAACAGTTGTTGAATCCCCAGTATATACATACCAACTATATAGATCAAACCTAAATGCATCTGTATCGATTTGAATTCTCTACTGGATGGATGATTAGCTTAGTTTGGATTCATAAACCTGGAAAGCAGAACTGTTTTTAAGCCAACTCCTTAATGCAGAGCTTTTCTTGACTGCTGTTACTATAAACACCAAGCCCTTATAAAGCAATTAATATTCTACTGGATTTTTGAGGCTCTGAATCTTACTTTAATATTGAATAAAATGTATATTTTTTCCAGTATGAAAGAATGAAAGACCGGCACCCCAAACAGTCAGTGACAATCTTTATCAGAAAAATCAGACTTGTAGTTCATAATCACAAACCACAGCAATTTTTACCCAGCAGATCCCTTGTATATTCATGTCTCTGTTCTGGGTTTGCCTTAGAACAAGGATTCTGAAGAGAACCCCTAATGGGGATTGCATCATTTATTTTCAGAACTGCCCAAATCTACCATTTCTCCCAATGGATCTAAATCAAATCTGATACAGCCTTGCTAAATGGTATTCTGTCAAGAATGGAGACATCTGTTCTCCCTCTTAGACTGTGAGCCCCAGGTGGGACAGGGAAGTGTCTGACCTCATTAACTTGTACCTACCCCAGAGCTTAGAACAGTATTTGGCACATAGCAAGAGCTTAACAAATACCTATGCCCTTAACTATGTAAATGAATGATAAAACATTATAAAACATACTTTGGGTGAGATACATCACATAGATAAGAAACAAAATATAAGATGTTAAACTGTAATGAAGCATTTGCAAATAACTGTGGATTTAGGATAGCTCTAGCAATGGGGAGGGCAAAAATAAAACTATTCAATGTTCCACTTGGATTAAAACAGAGAGTTCCATGTGTTCCAGAGAGTTCCAATACAAAGATAACATTACTGAGAGGGAGATCCTACTGTTGTGAACAAGAACATTTAGGACCAACAGAACTGTTCACACTATACATTTGTGTATCTTCTTTCCTTTGTCACTATATTCACCACTTTTAGGTGTCCTCTAATCTGCCTGGTGCTCCATTATTGTCAATCTCTTCTTTATATTCAGTGCATAAATAGATAATGCTCTGCCTAGGTAGCAGAGTTCAGCGACCACATTAGGTTCTGTGTTGACTATGAAAAATCCAAGTTTAAAGGATTTCCTGGGTATCCTTTGGTATAGAACCTCTGTTTTATATCCACCCAGCATCCCTTTCTTTCCAGTAACACAGCATGCAGAGCTTGTTGGGGGCCCTATCCAAATACCTCTGAAACTTGCTGAAATTTTTTGCCTGACCACTTTCTCTGTTAACAAATACTATACACCCAACGCCCACTTGGTTAAGGTCTGAACTTGTGTTCATTTTCAACCTCTTGCCTTTGAGTTTCAATGATATCCTCTAATACTGGTGGTATGGAATTTGGTGGATAATATTCCATGATTTTGCCAACTTCAACCATCAGTCAATCAATCCATGGCATTTATTGAGTGCTTAGTATATGCTCAGCACTGCACTAAGCTACTGGGACAGTACAGTAGAGGGTAGATGTTCCCTAACCACAGTGAGCCCCTACTCAAGACCGGGAGACAGAGTTTGATGGTATTTGTTAATCACTTACAATGTGTCAGGCACTTTCCTAAGGGCTGGGATAGGTACAAGGTAATGAAATTGGACACAGTGTCCCACAGGCGGCTTAGAGCCTTAATCCCCATTTTACAGAGAAGTTAAGTGATTTGCCCAAGGACACACAAGGGACAAGTGGCAGAGCTGAGATTAGAACTCGGGTCCTCCTAACTCCCAGGCTAATGCTCTATCATTAGGCCATGCTATTTCTCTCTTAATACAAATAACTAATTTGTAATATATAATTTATAGGTGTGTAAGCAAGTGCTGCAGGATTAAGGAGTGAGGTGAATATCAAATGTTTGAAATCAGAGATCCACGTTTCCCAACAGCCCTAGTCCTGCCAGATGAAAATCTAATTAGGGCCCTGATAATTCCGTTACCCTTCTCAATACTAGCCAGCTCTTTCTAAGACGGGGTGACCAGAAGTGAGTCAATTTTGCAAGTATAAGGGCATTGTGATTTAGATTAGTGATGATTATGGCTTTTCTCTTTTATTGCATCCATTTCCTGATGATGCCCAACCAACATTTTTGTTGGCCTTTTTGGCTACTGCCATTCTTTGAATTGCTGATTTTCAATGTACATAAGTTTGCATTTGCTCACACTGGAGCTTATCTGTTTTTTGGAGTCCAGCCACTTAGCTTCCTCAGATCTTTCAGAGGTGATGATACACAATCGTTAGGGTAAAACAGGAAAATTTTAATTTGAAATAGAAACTCACTAAAATTAATGACACAGATCCCCAGCAGATCCCCAGTAATATAGTGAAAAATGATCTAAAGATATTCAGTGAAATTCTCTCAGAATGAACATAGCTTATATCTTATGAAGACAATGTAGGAAAGAAGCTTAAAGAGAGGAAAAATCAATAAGATGCCAGCATTCAGAGAAGATCATTTCAGTATGTAGTAAAGCAATATGGAACCCGATAGAGATCAAATATCTCATTGGTAAATTGAGCATCATTGCTGTGGATGTGCTTGCAGTGTGTCATTTCTATCAATAATACATCATTGATTATGCCTTTCTTTTGAGCATTCTAGCTGCTAACCAGCTAGTTACAGGGGAAGGAGCAGAACCTGAATGGTGATCTTCTATTATCTACATTCTCCTGCACGGAGAGGACCTTGAATCTTCATCTGAGACCCATAGGTCTTCTATCCAGCTGCTTGCTAGAATATTAGCTCTTGAGGGCAGGTATCATGTCTACTAACTCTACTGTACTCTCCCAAGTACTTAGTAATGCTCTGGACAGAGTAAGAACCCTATAAATCTGACTGGTTGGTTGCTCAGGGTAGAGGCAGATTTTGTGAGAAGGATTAATCCAAAACAAAATATCAGCAACTCCTCTTAATCCTAGGATTGTAGATAAAGGATATGGAATACTCCAAGGATGGTTTAGCTCTTCTGGGGGGAGATTGAAAATTTAAGGCTTAGATTAGAGATGATGGGAGGATAGATAGACCCATGAGATATCCTACACAGAGGTCCTGAGACTAAGTCCAGATTTGTGGGGGGGAGAGAGAGGTTCCCCAATGAAGAGGGATTAACTCTAGCTCTCTGGAGAAGATTTCTTGAAGACAAGTGGAAAGATCACCTAGGGGTTAAAGAACAGTTGCAGGAATCCTGTGACTGATAGACTTTGATAAGGAAGGGGCTAAAGAAAGTCAGATCTTGCCATAGGTGAGTGCTCTGGGGTAAATATTACAATTCCATCCCTTGAGAGAGCCTGAAGCTGGAGAGTGGAAGAGACATATCTTCTAGGAGTGGCTGGTTCATCAAGAATGTCCTGGGACTGGGGTGATCTGGCTCGGCAACATTTGCCTTGGATCATTCACTAGTAACCACTACCAATAATGAGATATAATGTATTGAGAAATTGCTGAAAAACAAACATCACTCGGTCAATTAATCAGGCTGATTGAGCGCTTACCGTGTGCAGAGCACTGTACTCTACACTTGGGAGAGTACAGTATAACAGAGTTGGTAGACATATTCTCTTACAGGCTAGAGGGAAGACAGACACTAATATGAATAAATAAATGATAGATATGTACATAGGTGCTGTGGGACTGAGGGAGGGATGATAAAGGGTGTAGGAGAAGAGGAAATGAGGGTTTAGTCAGGGAAGTCGTCTTGGAGGAGATGTGCCTTCATTAAGGCTTTGAACGAAGGGAGAGTAATTTTCTGTAGGATATGGAGAGGGAGGGTGCTCCAGGCCAGAGGAAGAATATGGGTGAGAGGTTTGTAGTGAGCTAGGTGAGATCGGGGTACAGTGAGTAAGTTGGCATTAGAGGGGCAGAGTGTGTGGGCTGAATTGTAGTGGGAAATCAAGGGGGTAACAAAGAAGGGGGTAAGGTGACTAAGTCCTTTAAAGCCTATGGTAAGGAGTTTCTGTTTGATGCAGAGGTGGTAGGCAATGGGAGTAGGAAGAGACAGGAGGCAAGGAGGTCAACAAGGAAGCTGATTGTGGGATAGGATAATTGGTTAGATTAACATGGTAGCAGTTTGGAAGGCGAGGAAAGGGCGTCTTTTAGTGAAGTTGTGAAGGTCAAACCGACAGGATTTATTGAAGGATTGCAAAAGCGGGTTGAATGAGAGAAATGAGCAAAGGATAACTCCAAGGCTTGTGAGATAGGAAGGATAACGGTGTTGTCTATAGTGATGGGAAAGTAGAGGGGAGGATGGATGAGAAGATAAGGAGTTCTGTTTGGGGCATGCTAAGTTTTGAAGTGTCGGGACAACCAAGTAGAGATATCTTGAAGGCAGGAGGAAATGTGAAACTGCAGAGAAGGAGAGAGATCAGGGCTGGATTTGGTAGATTTGGAAATCATCCGCAGAGAGATGGTAGTCTCTCCCCCAGTCTGTAAGCTCATTGTGGGGAGGGAATGTACCTGTTGTATTGTTGTGTTGTGTCTCCCAAGAACTGAGTTTGGTGCTCTGCACACAGTAAGTGCTCAATAAATATGATTGATTGTTTTCATTTTAAGGACTCTGAATTTGAAATACCAGGTGCGGGAATGTAGTGGGATCTGGATGGAGAAGATTCAGAATTTAGGGGAATTTCAAAAAGAGACACCAAATTGTAATAAATTTCAAATAGGGGGCCAGCCTAAAGTTCATATCTTTCTGTTCTTTGATGAATCACCCAAGACAACCAACTGTGTGTAATTCATCATGTCAAGAACATATAGCTCATCTGAGTCTATACCAATTCTACATTCTGTGGGGTACGATCTCTGCATGATCACACCACCTCTACACTATTCCTCATTAAATGCAAGCAACGTTGTCTTTTGCAGCAAGGGTAATCCCCATTTAGACGGTCTGTTGTTGTTTCCTAAACTGTCACTCATCTCCCAATCTTTCTCAAACCTCAGAACAACCCAGGTCCTCAATGTCACCTCCTATTCAGTCAATCAAACAAGGGTATTTACTGGAAACCTACTGCATGCAGAGAACACTGCACTAACTGCTTAGAAGAGAACTATGGATTTAGTAAACAAGATCGCTGTCCTCCAGGAATTTACAATTTAGTGGGGAGACCAATGCTAAAATAATTTATAGACAGGAGGAAGTGGATTTGCCAGCGAGTGAGTTCTTAAGTGATAGGGTAGGTACAGAAGTCCCACCCACGGAGGGTCATAAAGACATGATTGGTACAGAGTGCTAAGGTAAGGTGGGCTATAACCAGGAGAGAGAAAATACAAATGGGGAAGGCCTCCTGGAAGTTCTTTCTTTGCAGATGGGGAGAGCTGGGGTTTGGTGGACAGGAGGAGCAAGGGAATTTCAGGCCGGGGGCAGGGCGTGAGCAAATGGTAGGAGGTGAGAGAGATGAGGCGCAGTGAGTAGGTTAACTCACTGAAGAGCAGGTGTTAGGTTGTAGCAGGAAAACAGTGAGATTAAGCAGGGGGTGAATGCAGATTGAGTGACTTGAATGATCAGGAGTTTCAGCTTGATGCAGAGAGGAATGGGTCACCGTCGGAGGTCGTTGAGGAGTGGGGAGATTTGTGCAGAACAGTGTTTTAAAACACTAATCTAGGCAGCAGAATTAAGTATGGACTGGAAAGAGGAGAGACTGGAGGCCGGGAGACCAGGTAGGAGGTTAATGCAGTAGCTGAATAAGGATATGACAAATTTTAGAATGAGGATGATGCTCATTTGGATGGAAAGGAAGGATCCTGGAATTGCCGTGAAGTAAAAACCAATGGGATTTAGTGACAGAATTAGGGAGTTGAAAGAAAGGGAGGAACCAAGGATAATGCCTAGGTTGTGGGTTTAAGAAGTGGGGAGGATACTGACATTCTCAGAAAAGCAGCATGGCCTAATGGCTAAAGCATAGGCCTGGGAGTCAGAAGGACCTGAGTTCTAATCCCAGATGCCCCACTTGTCTATTGTGTGACGTGGGGCAAGTCGCTTTACTTCCCTGTGGTTTTACTTGCCTCATCTGTATCAGTGGGGATACAGAGGGGATACATATGTGAGCCCCATATGCAACAAGGACTGTGACCAACCCAAGTAGCTTGCCTCCACCCCAGAGCTTAGTACAGAGTCTGGAACATAGTAAGAGCTTAACAAATGCCACAGTTATTATTATTATTATTATTATAATTCTCAACTGTGAAAGAAAAGCTAGGTCATGATTTCCTCCATTAGCCGTCAACAGTATTATATGCTTATATTACATAGAGAAGCAGCATGGCCTGGTGGAAAAAGCATGGGCCTGGAAGTCAAGAGATCTGGGTTTTAGTCCTGGTTCTGCTTCATTTCTGCTGTGTGACCTTGGGCAAGTTGCTTAACTTCTCTGTGTCTCAGCTCCCTCATTGGCAAATCAGGGATTCAATACCAGTTTACTTCCTATTTAGACTGAGACCTATGTGGGATCTGATTACCTTATATCTACTCCAGCCCATAGAACAGTGTTTGACACAAAGTAAGCACTTAATTACCATAAAAGATGACATTTGTTAAGTGCTTATTATGTTCCAAGCACTGTTCTGGGATATATACAAGTTTAGTATGGTTTGAAGTTTTGTTTCCCTGTGTTTTGAAAATATTTATTTTGACCTGCCTGTGTCCCAGTATAAGGTAGCTCTTTGTTGTTTTTCACTTTCCTAACATGACCCCCCCAGAGACATACCACTGGATAAATATTCAGCAGCATGGCCTAGAGGAAAGATCACAGAAGATCTGAATTCTAATATTGGCTCTCCCACTTGCCCACTGTGTGACCTTTGACAAGTTACTTCACGTCTCTGGGCCTCAGTTTCCTTATCGGGAAAATGAGAATTCAATACCTTTTCTCCCTCCTTCTTAGACTCTGAGCCCAGTGAAGGACAGAGATTGTGTCCAACCTGATTGCTGTGTACCTACCCAAGTGCTTAGTACAGTGTTTGGGCATATAGTAAGCCTTCAACAAACACCACCATTATTATTATTGTTATTATTATTATGTTGCCTCTGAATAGTCCAGTATCTTTTTGCTTGTGATCCTGTCCTGCAAATTGATGCTGAGAATATCTTGTAAGTGATAGGAGGAAACTCCTCGAGTCACTGGACACATCCATTGGGGCAGGTTCAGGTCTCACTACCGTATGGAAAATTGGACCCAAACTGCAGGTTAAAAGAGCTTCAATTTGGTCTGATTTTTGTTGGGGTCATACTCTGTCAGTCTATTAAAGGACCTGCTCTATTCGGTTTTCTAATTCTTCATATACTTTTAACTGTTACAAAACTACCTACCTACCTAGTGGTATTCAGTGGTAGCATATCATTCTTGGTTGCCAATAATTTTACTATTTGTTAAGCACTTAATATGGGCCAAGCACCGGGGCAGATACAATAAAAGCAGATGGGACACAGTCCCTGTCTTACATGGGGCTCACAATCTAAGAAATAGGGAGACCAGGTATTGAATCCCCATTTTAGAGATGAGGAACCTGAGGGGTGAGAGGTTGTGAAATGTTCAAGGTCACACAGCAGGCAATTTGTCAGAGCTAAGATTAGAATCCAGGTCCCCGGTCCCTCAGGTCTGTGCTCTTTCCACTTGACCACAACAATGGCAATCTTTGCTTGCATAGAGGGCATGAGTACACTCTTCATTTAGTCAGGGTCATTGTCAGTCAATTGTGTTACACTGACCTGCAAATCTGCTCACAAATCTTTGGCAGGCTTCTCTGGACCACTGCCTACAGCCAAAGTTTTTTCCTGCATGCCTATATCCAAGGCTATTGATGATGTTTTGAGCTGAAAGAATTTCCAAGTGGACCAGAAGTATATTCTGACTCTGGCTTTCAGGTCCCTGGTTTCACTCTTAGGCATGGCAGCCTAGAATAGGGGCAACAGGCCAGGGACTACTGAACAGCACTGAATAACTTTAATATTCCTTGGGAAAGGATCCAAAAGGGAACCAACCAGCAACTTTGACTTTTCTAACCTACCAGAGTTGCCTTTTTTATGGCATTTTTTAAGCACTTACTATGTGTCAAGCACTATTCTAAGCACTGGGGTAGATACAAGCTAATCAAGTTGGTCACAGTCCCCATCCCACATTGGACTCACAGTCTTAATCCCCATTTTCCAGATGAGGTAATCTGAGGCCCAGAGAAGTTAAGTGACTTGCCCATGGTCACACAGCAAAGAAGTGATGGAAGCAGGATTAGAACCCAGTACTTTAGGACGCTGTTGAATATCTCAGGGCAGCCATATTGGATGAGTATTTTCCAGAGAAGCAGCATGGCCTAGTGACAAGAGCACAGGCTTGGGAGTCAGATGACATGGCTTCTAATCCCTGTTCCACCATTTGTCTGCTCTGTGACCTTGGGCAAGTCACTTAACTTCCTTGTGCCTCAGTTACCTCATCTGTAAAATGGGGATTAAGACTGTCAACCCCATATGGGACAGTGGCTGTGTCCAGCCTGATTACCTTGTATCTATCCCAGCATTTAGAATAGTGCTTGGAACATAGTAAGCGCTTAACAAATAGCATAATTATTATTATTATTCCTTGGTAGTGTTAGTTGCTTTGTAAAAATCTACCTTCCCAGATTAATCCCTCTTTTCCCTGCTCCTTTCCCATCTGTATCACCAGTGTGCTTGGATCTATACCCTTTAAGCTCTTGTTATTCACCCCAATCTTGGGTCCAATAACTTTTAAATTTTTATTAATGTCTGTCTCCCCCTCTAAACTGTAGGGTCTTTGTGGGCATAGAAAGAGTCTATCAACTCTGTTGCATTATACTCTCCCAAGCACTTAATACATTACCCTGTATAAAGTAAATGCTCAGTAACTACCATTTATTGATTGATGTATGATAGTAATATAGTGGTCTTTAGATTGCTTCCTGAACCTTTCCCCTGTTTGTTATGTGCTGAAGATCAGGACTGCAGGACTGGATTTTGTTCATTCATTCAGTCGTATTCATTGAGCACTTACTGTGTGCCGAGCATTTTATTCTCAAGACACAGTGTGATTCAGAATTCATGCCCAGCTGTAATCTTCGAGGGTCTCTGTGTGACATATCATAGAACGTTTTAGATAACCTCTTTGTTATAAGCTGAGGAGCTGCAAGGTATTAATGATCCAGCTCTTGCTTTCCTGTAAGTAATTTTTTAATCTCTGAATCAATCAATCAGTGGTATCTATTGGGAATTTACTATATACAGAGCTCTGTGCTAAATGCTTGGGAAAGTACAATATAATAGAGTTGGTAGATATAACAATGATAGGATTTGTTAAGCACTTACTAAGTGTTAAACCCTGGATAGATACAAGCTAACAAGGTTGCACACAGTCCCTGTATCACATGGGGCTCACAGTCTTAATCCCCATTTTATAGGTGAGATAACCGAGGCATCAAAAATTAAGGGACTTCCCCAAGGTCACATAGCAGACAAGCGGAAGAGCTGGGATTAGAACCCAGGTCCTTCTGACTCCCCGACCCATGCTCTATCCACTAGGCCACAGATACCTGCCCGCAAGGAACTTATGGTCTACAGGGGAAGGCAAACATCCAGTGCTTAGAACAGTGTTTGGCACATAGTAAGTGCTTAACAAATACCATCATTATTATTTTAAAAAATTACAGATAAGGGAAAGAGTAGAGTACTGGGCTATGTATAACAGTACAGCACAGGGTAAGTTCTGTGATGTCGATGTGACTATCAAAGTCCTTAAGGGTTACAGAACCGGGTGCATAAATGACACAGTTTGGAGGGCATATGGGGAAATTAAGGCTTAGTCAGGAAAGGTTTCTTGGAAAAGATTTAATTTTAGGTGGTGGAGAGAGTGGTGGAATTTAGGATACGAACGGGGAGGGAGTACCAGGCCCAAGAGAGGATGTGGGTAAGGGATTGGTGGCAGGAGGGATGAGATCGAGGTGCAGACAGTAGGTTGGCATTAGAGGAGGGGCGTGAGCAGATTGGGTTGTAGTAGATCAGCGAGGCAAGGTAAGGAGGAGTAAGCTGACTGAGTGCCTTAAAGCTGATGGTAAGGCATTTCTGTCTGAAGTAGAGGTCATTGAGCAGCCACTGGATATTGGGAGATGTGGACTGAATGACTTTTCAGAAACAGTGATCTAAGCAGCAGAGAGAAGTATGGACAGGATAATTTTGATAATAGCGAAGGTATTTGTTAAGTGCTTAATATATCTCAAGCACTCTTCTAGGCGCTGGGTTCGTTACAAGCTAATCAGTTTGGACACTGTTCCTGTCCCACATGGGGCTCACAGTTTTAATCACAGTTTTCATCATAGTCTGAAAATGGGAATTGAAACTGTAAGCACCACTTGGGACAACTTGATTACCTTGTATCTACCCCAGAGCTTAGAACAGTGTTTGGTACATAGTAAGTGATTAACAAATACCAAATACAAATAAATACCATCTAAGATGGCACTACCATCCTTCCCATCTCACAGGCCTGCAATCTTGGTGTCATCCTTGACTCTGCTCTCTAATTCACCCCACACATCCAATCCATCACCAAAACCTGCAGACCTCACCTTCACAACATCGCCAAGATCGACTCCTTCCTCTCCATCCAAACTGCTTCCTTGCTGGTACAAGCTCTCATAATAACCCGACTGGGTTATTGCATCAGCCTCCTCTCTGATCTCCCATCCTCCTGTCTCTCCCTGCTCCAGTCTATTTTTCATTCCGCTCCCCGGATCATCTTCCTGAAGAAACGCTCTGGGCATGTCACTCCCCTCCTTAAAAACCTCCAGTGGTTGCCTATCAACCTTCACATGAAACAAAAACTCCTCACTCTTGGCTTCAGAGCTCTCCATCACCTTGCCCCCTCCTACCTCACCTCCCTTCTTTCCTTCTACAGCCCACCCCGTACACTCCGTTCCTCTGCCGCAAACCTCCTCACTGTGCCTCGTTCTCGCTTGTCCCTCCGTCGACTCCTAGCCCACGTCCTACCACTGACCTGGAATGCCCTCTCTCCTCATATCCGCCAAACTAACTCTCTTCCCCTCTTCAAAGCCCTACTGAGAGCTCACCTCCTCCAGGATGCTTTCCCAGACTGAGCCCTGCTTTTCCCTCTGCCCCTCCTCCCCTCCTCATTCCCCATACTCCTTCCCTCTCCTCTCCCCCCTTCCCCTCCCCACAGTGCTTGTGCATATTTATATATATTATTTATTACTCTATTTTATTAATGATGTGTATATATGTATGATTCTATTTATCTTGATTGTATTGATGCCTGACTGTTTTGTTTTGTTGTCCGTCTCCCCTGTTTAGACTGTGAGCCCATTGTTGGGCAGGGATTCTCTCTATCTGTTGCCGAATTGTACATTCCAAGCACTTAGTACAGTGCTCTGCACACAGTAAGCACTCAATAAATATGATTGAATGAATGAATGAACAAATACCATTATTATTATTATTAAACTCCATTTTACAGATGAGGTAACTGAGGCACAGAGAAATTAAGTGACTTTGCCCAAGGTCACACAGCAGTCAAATGGCAGAGCATGGATTAGAACCCAGGTCCTTCTGACTACCAAGCATGTGCTTTATCTACTAGGCTATGCTGCTTCCCTAGGATAGGGGAGAGAAGGACACGGGCAGGTCAACGAGGAGGCTGATGTAGGAGTCAAAGTGGGAAATAGTAAGTGCTTGGATCAGCATCAGCTTTTTGGATAATAATAATGATGGTATTTGTTAAGCACTTACTATGTGCAAAGCACTGTCCTAAGCTCTGGGGTGGATAGAGGGTGATCAGGTTGTCCCACATGGGGCTCACACTTTTAATCCCCATTTTACAGATGAGGGAACTGAGGCACAGAGAAGTTAAGCTACTTGCCTAAGGTCACACAGCAGAAAAGTGGCAGATCTGGGATTAGAACCCACGTCCTCTGACTCCCAAGCCTGGGCTCTTTCCACTAAGCCATGCTGCTTCAAGGCATAGTTATTTTTATCAAACCGATTTTGGTGATGCCTCTTTTTGATGCCCACTATTCATTCAGTCAGTCATATTTATTGAGCACTTGTGTGCAGGGCACTGTACTAAGCACTTGGAAAGTATAATATACAATTCAGCAACAAATAGAGACAATCCCTGCCCAAAACGGGCTCACAGTCTAGAATGGGGGAGATGAGCATCAAAACAAGTAATTAGGCATCAATAGCATCAATATAAATAGACTTATAGATATATGCACATCATTAATATAAATTAATATACTTATAAATATGTACATATATACACAAGTGCTATGTGTGGGGAAGGAGATAGAGCAAAGGGAGCAAGTCAGGGCAATGGGGATGGAAGGGGGAGATGAAGAAAAAGGGGGCTTAGCCTGGGAAGGCCTCCTGGAGGAGGTGAGCCTTCAGTAGGGCTTTGAAGGGGGGGAGTGTGATTGGCGGAATTGAGGAGGGAGGGCATTCCAGTCCAGAGGTAGGATGTGGGCCAGAGGTCGATGGCAGGACAGAGGAGAACGAGACATAATGAGAAGGTTAGCACCAAAGGAGTGGAGGGTGTGGCCTGGGTTGTAGAAGGACAGAAGGGAGATTAAGACTGTGAGCCCCACGTGGGACAACCTGATTACCCTGTGTCTACCCCAGCGCTTAGAACAGTGCTCTGCACATAGTAAGTGCTTAACAAATACCAACATTATTATTATTATTATTATTAACCTCAATCTTCTTCCCCCATTGTACCGCTCTGCCTCACAAATCAATTCATAATCATTTTCATATCTTCTTGAATATGTTCCTCCAGAGAGTTTATGATTTCTAACACAGGAAGTTAAAGTGTGTTTAATCTTGTTTAGGTATGTTAATCCTGGCAGATTAACCTTTAAAAACGTAGACTGCAAGGACTGTTGGTCCCATTATTGGATCTTAATTCCTTTATCTCAGTAAACCTGAGTTGATACTTATTAAGAGTAACGTCAGGACAAAACATTTCTGTCTGTAAACAGAAAGCTTTGGCACTGAATCATGTAATGATAATGCATCTGTCAGTGTCTACCAGTACGGGTATCCCTATGCATCCACCATGATGCTTTCATCCAAAATACACTCATTTTGCAGACACTCCCCACATGCTAGATCTCACAGTAAATGCCAGAAGGAGCGCGTTTTGGGTCTTCTGCTCGAATCAACGAGATTTCTTTCTCATTCCACAAGTTGATGAGGAGGCAGAGGTTATGTCTAACAACCCTATGGCATTATAATAATAATAATGTTGGTATTTGTTAAGCTCTTACTATGTGCAGAGCACTGTTCTAAGCGCTGGGGTAGATACAAGGTAATCATATTGTCCCAAGTGAGGCTCACAGTCTTAATCCCCAATTTACAGATGAGGTAACTGAGGCCCAGAGAAGTTAAGTGACTTGCCCACAGTCACACAGCTGACAAGTGGCAGAGTCTGGATTCGAACCCATGACCTCTGACTCCCAAGCCCGTGCTCTTTCCACTGAACCACGCTGCTTCCCAAGCGCTTAGTCCGATGTGCTGCACACAGTAAACACTCAATAATGATTAACTGATGGAAGTATGACATCTTTCCAGAGTTTTGAATGGAATCCAGGTTCTTGAAGGACTTCATTTACTTCTTAAGGTTCCCATGTCTCCAAAATGCAGGTGACTTCTATTTAGCAAAGTTGGGACTCTCCCCATCATTGCCTTGTCCAAAAAAAACACTCAATTCTTCCATAACTCGTGTTTTGGCTCTGCATTTTGGATACAGCACTGTTGGTGAATATTCATCTAGGTACATGCTTCAGAATGTATAGATTGCAAAATTGGATGAGAAAAACAAATGTTGTAATGATAATAGTGGCATTATTAGCACTTATTGAGCACCCATTTTGTGTGTGCACTGTACTAGGTGCTTGGAAGTATAGAATAAGTGACCTGTTACCTGCCCACAAGCAGATTGCACTCTAATGGGGAAGGCCAACATAAAAATATTTATTACACTGACAGAATTAATAAACTGATTGTCCATGTATGCATTTTAACTCCCTCCAGAGTCCCAAGGGAAACATTTCCTCCTGATAGGATTAAGGACCTTGGGGCTGCCATTTCCCTACCCTAGGATCAAATATGGGATTTTTCAAACTGTTTCTATGCCACCAGCCCCTGCTCACCCCACAACATCCCAGATTCAGTGTGGATGTATCCTAACTCTAAGTGGATCCTTTAACTTGGAAAAGAGCCCATTGGCCTCCCTCCAGGCCCAGGGAGCAATGGCAGGGCTAAGCACACAGGTTTCGTGTCTCAGAGAATTGGGACCAGATCACAGGTAAGGCTACCATTATCGAGAGCTCCAAAAGAGTGGCTTATGACCCACCTATGCCATTCGGGTTTTATTGAAGGGCAAACATCTGGTTCATCTTGGTTTCAGTTCCAACAAGATTTCTGTCTTTTCTTGACTTCGTGGAATACCTTCAATCTGAACCTGGAAAACGTTCCCCTTAGCAACCTGGCGCTCCCTCTTGCCAGTAACTGTTGTTATCAATTCACGCACGGCTGCTGCGTCGGCCGGTCAGCTTGCTGTGGATTTGGCCAATTGTTCTGGCATTTCTCCTTTCTGGCTTTCGTTCTGCATGAGCTGCCAGTTTCCTTTTTTCTTTCTTCTGTAGCTATGTTTCCATTCCCACTCTATTCCCAGTTCTCCTTGCTGAGAGGACCCTTGCCGTCTGCTGGCTCTCAGGCAGCCATGGCAATTATGGCCTTGTCTTTACCAGCCTGCAGGATTGATGTTCAGTTTCAGGATGCAAATCTGGTACAGGTTTAATAATTGGAGAGGAAGCACGAGCTGGTCCAGAGAGCAGCAGGGAAGCAGCAGGAAACCAGAGGTAGGAGAGAGTGTCCTGAAGGGCAATTTGATTGGATAAACACAGAAGCTGACTGTTTCTTAATGAGTCAGCTAATGAGCGCCTGTTATCAATCATCCCTGTTACCTCACCTTTAGGTCTTATTGCTAACAAGAGCATTATTTATAACTATAAAAAATAGCTCTGTGTGTGTGTGTGTGTGTGTGTGTATGTACCTGTAAAGACTCTACATGTATTTCATGTGCTGTGTCCGGATGGGATTTTGTTGAACTACTTGACTCAATGTTCAGTTGAGATTTCATTGGTCATGGTGACCCACAGACCCACTGTAGACTCAGTTTTCCCCTTCTGTAATCAATCAGTCAATCATATTTGCAAAACACCTACTGTTTACAGAGTACTCTAATAAACATTTGGAAGAATACAGTAATTAGACACAATCCCCAAGTTTACAAAGAGTTTACAATCTAGGGGGGGAGGCAGACACTGAAATAATTTACAGAGAAGAGGAAGAAGGTTTAGTGGATATGTAGAAGAAGTTAGTGCTTGAGACTTCGGTTCAAAAGTGCAGAAGTGATAGTTATTATAGTGGGAGGCAGCAAGACCTGATGGAAAGAGCACTAGACTGGAAGTCTGGAGACCTGGGCTCTAGTCCCAGCTTTGCCATTGGCCTGATGTGTGACTTTGGGGACTTTAATCTCTCTGTGACTCAGTTTCCTTATCTATGAAGTGTGGACAAGATAGATCATGAGCCTAGTGGGCAATAGGGGCTGTGTCCAATCTTATAAATCTGCATCTAACCCAGCGCTTAGCAAATAGGAAGTGCTTAATCAGTATCATAATTTTTATTGTTACATAACCTATGAGGGAAGATAAATTAATTGGGGAAGTCTTCCTGGAGAAAATGTGATTTCAGAAGGACTTTGAAAATGAGGAGAGGAGTTAAAAGCCTGGGGAAGGCCAGGTGGAATAATAATGTTGGTATTTGTTAAGTGCTTACTATGTGCAGAGCACTGTTCTAAGCGCTGGGGTAGATACAGGGTAATTAGGTTGTCTCACGTGAGGCTCACAGACTTAATCCCCATTTTATAGATGACATAACTGAGGCATAGAGAAGTGAAGTGACTTGCCTACAGTCACACAGCTGACAAGTGGCAGAGCCTGGATTCGAATCCATGACCTCTGACTCCTAAGCCCAGGCTCTTTCCACTGAGCCACACTGCTTCCTGGTGGAAGAAATCAGAGGCAGGAGAGCTGAGTACAAGGCACGGTGAGAAGGTTAGCTTGAGCGGAATGAAGCGTACAAGCTTAAGTGGAGCGGAAGAAGAGAGTGAGCAAGAAGGAGTGAGAGAGCTGATTCAGTGCTTTAAAACCGATGATCAGGAATTTCTTCATATTGCACAGATGGAAGGGCAACCATTAAGGGTTTTTGAGGACACTAGAGATGGGGACAAAACAGTGCCTTAGAAAAGTGACCCATTTAGCATGGTAAAGTGTGGACTGGAGAAGAGAGCAACTGAAGACAGGGAGAGTGATGAGGAGACTGATGCTGTAATCAAACTGGGATATGACAAATGACTGACAAATGAGTAAACGGCAAATGTCATTTCAAAGTGGTTTAGTGGAGACAGCATGGGCTTGGGAGTCAGAGGTCATGGGTTCTAATCCCAGCTCCGCCACTTGTCACCTTGGGCAAGTCACTTCACTTCTCTGGGCCTCAGTTACCTCATCTGTAAAATGGGGATTAAGACTGTGAGCCCCACGTGGGACAACCTGATTTCCTGGTACCTACCCCAGCATTTAGAATAGTGCTAGGCACATAGTAAGCACTTAACAAATGCCATTATCATTATTATTATTATTTCAATGGCATGGTAGGCTCAAATATGGGAAATGCTGTGGATGAGAAACTGATAGGATTTAGCCACTGATTGGACATGAGGGAAGAACGAGGCGCAACGTGACCTAGTGGATAAGGCATGGGCCTGGAAGTCAGAAGGACATGAGTTCTAATTCTGGTGCTGCCACTCAACTGCTGTTTGACCTTAGACAGGTCACTTCACTTCTCTGGGCCTCAGTTACCTTACCTGTAAAATGGGGATTAAGGCCGTAAGCTCCATGTGGGCCATGGACTGAGTCCAACCTGATTAGCTTGTATCTACCCAGTGCTTAGTAGAGTGCTTGACACATAGTAAGCGCGTAACAAATGCCATAAAACAAAATGAGAAACAAATGTCCAGAGGACAATATCAGAACTGTGGGCTTCAAAGATGGGGAGGATGGTGGGGTTGTCAACTGTGTTAGGAAAGTTAGGTAGAGAGGGCTTGGGAGTACAGTTTAAGACATAATGAGCTTGAGATGTTGTCCTGGAGGCAAGAGGAAATGCGAGATTGCAGAGGAGGTGAGTCAGGGTAAGGGAGGTAGATTTGGGAGTTATCAGCATAGAGGTGGTAGTTGAAGCCATGGAAGCAGTTGAACTTCTCAAGGGAGAGAGCATGAACTGAAAAGAGGTAGGACCCAGAACAGATTTTAAGAGGCACCCATAATTAGGGGTGAGAGGCAGAGAAAAGTCTGGCAAAGAGAGAGTTAGGAAGAGAACTAGGGAAGGGAGTGGTCCAAGGGGTCAAAGCCAACTGAAAGGATCATCATCATCATCAAACGCCATTGAATCATTTCTGATTCATTGCGACTTTATGGATTTATTCATTGAATTTTCTTGGTAAAAAATACAGAAGTGGTTTACCATTTCCTTCTTTCACACAGTAAATGCTTAAGTCTCTGATCATCATTTTGATCCCTTGATCTTCCGCCTTTCAGTCTTTCCCATGCTGCTGCTGCCCATCACACATGAATCAACCTTGTCTGATGCTTCACGTTAGACCTTTCCATTATGGGTAACTCTAACAACAGAATATCTCTCAGTTGCAGAGCTCTAAGTTTTAATGACATAAGCAAACTCTCCTGCCATAATAAGGCATTGATTCATAGGAGAGGAAAGGATGATAGAACATGATATTTGGCCAAGAGGATATCATTGGTGACCTTGGAGTGTACAATCTTATTAGGTAAAGGGATAGAAACCAGATTATAGAGGGTCATGACGGGGGTTGGAGGAGAGGAAATGGCAGCGGTGGGTGTTTACAAAATATTCGAAGTGTTTGCTTAAAAATGGGAATCAGTAAATGGGGATGGTAGGTGGAGGGTACAGAGGGATCTAGAGAAGCTTTCTGTAGCATAAGGTGAGCACTGTATGTCTGCACCATAGGTGCAGTGCTGAAGAGGGAATAGTGGTTTCTTCTGCCCCATCCATTCACTCTATTCTTTCATTCTCACAATTTCAGAGAATCACTGCAGGGCGGGCATCTCACCACAGTCCAGTGCGTTGTGAAGCCAGGGCCCATGTGAGATCTGGGGTCAGCGGGGGATTGTCTGTGGACTAGAATAGGCTGGCCCAGCTTGCCCATCACTGCAGGAGCACAGGTTCTGCCCCTGCCCATCACTGCAGGAGCACAGGTTCTGCCCCCGGGTGTCAGGGATATCTCACAATCAAAGGTATTTATTGAGCGCTTACTACGGGCAGAGCACCAGACTAAGCCCTTAGAGGAGTACAATACAACAGAGTTGGTAGACACATTCCCTGCCCACAGTGACCTTACAGTCTAGAAGCTGCTAGAT
This sequence comes from Ornithorhynchus anatinus, assembly GCF_004115215.2. Classification (NCBI taxonomy): domain Eukaryota; kingdom Metazoa; phylum Chordata; class Mammalia; order Monotremata; family Ornithorhynchidae; genus Ornithorhynchus; species Ornithorhynchus anatinus. Next base: position 22,878,670 of record NC_041734.1, read on the forward strand.
CTTTGGGGAGGCTGAGCCCTTCACAACTGTGGGCTGTAGGGTTCAGTGAGAGGACTTGGAGGAAGGGTGTGTGTGTGAGGCCCGTTCACAGAGTTGGAACAGGAATGGGAGCAAACATGGAACAATACCTGGAGAATACATCTGGATCCTGAGAAGACCATTTTAATAAAGGTAAGATGTGAACATAGGTGAAGGTAGAAGGGAAATAATTATAATTATGGTGTTTGTTAAGTGCTGGCTTGGCTCCAGGTAATATGCTAAACGTTGGGATCAATACAAGATCATCAGGCCACCCACCCTGATGTCTACAGTGTTCCCTCCCCGATACACCTTCAGAGAACGATCTTCACAACTTGACAACTTTGGTAGAGGCTCCTTCCCAGCCCCAGCAATGGGAAGTCACAATCCCCCAAAACCCGGGATTTCATTAGGCCCCCTCCACCTTTCTGTCTGCTCAACTCATCTCTTTCCTCTTCTGCCACCATCCCAAACCACCACCTCTGCAGCTCACTGCTATCCATCCCCTCTCCATCCCTCATGCTCTGTAGGGAAGCAGCACGGCCTGGTGGATAGAGCACGGGCTTGAGAGTCAGAGGACTTGGGTTCTAATTCCAGCTATGCCCCATGTCTGCTATGTAAACTTGGGTCAGTCACTTAACTTCTCAGGGCCTCAGTTACCTCATCTGTGAAATGGTTATTAAGAAGGTGAGCCCCATGTGGGACAGGGACTCTGTTCAGCATCACTACCTTGTATCTACCTGGTGCTTAGAGCAGTGATTAGCACATAGTAAGCACTTAACAAATACCACAATTATTATTATTATTATTATCATGAGTAAAATGCCCTTCCCATTCCCACCCTCCACTCCACAACCACATCTAAAAGCAGGCTGTGGGATGCCTGTTCTATCATTGGGAAACTCCTCTTCATCATCCACTTGTTCCTGATCCAGTCACTGCAACTCCTCACCATCACTGAGACTTTGCTCTCCCCAGACAATGCTGTCTCCCCTGCCACTCTCTTCCAAGGGGCTTCACCTCCTCCCCTGCTCCCCCAACAGACAGGGGAAAGGGGAGGTGTCCCCCCGCTCATGGCCCCCATTCTGGCTTTCCCCCATCATGCCCCTTCCAAACCTCACATTTTCTTCTTTCAAAACCCACTTCAGCCACCAATACTGCCTGCCGTAACTACTTGTCACAATCATCTACCACCTCCTGGCCCCATCTCTACCTTTCTGAAGGAATTTGACTCTTTCCTCTTCTCTTCCTCTCCTACACTGATGCTTAGGGATTTCAATATTTACCTGGATATCCCTGATGACCCTTCGGGCTCCTGTTTCCTCTCATTCATTAGCTCCACAGACCTGCCCCACCCCAACGTACCTCCATACCAACTTTTACATCCACAGGATCTCATCATTCCACTAGTCACTGGAGCATTTCTAACCTCACCAACTCTCTACCCATAAACTCTTCAACTGCCATCTCACCCCTGCCTCCCCTCCCCTCCCCTCAAAACTGTCCTTTCCCCTGACAAAAACCTACAATGTTTAAGGGTCCTCATCTTCCAGGACATCCTCCCTTCTCTTGATGTTCAAATGCATGCACTGAGCACTACCTTCTCCACTGAATTCAACTCCTTCACTCCCCAGTCCTCCATCAGTGCATTAACTCCCAGGACTGGATTTCTGGATTTCTCCTCACCTTCACAGGTCCCTCTAATCTCTCTACCCACTCTCTCTTTCTCACAGCTATCTTGCTATCTCAGCTATTTTGCACCTTCCTGTAACACTTATCAATTAGGTCCATATCTTTACAAGCAACTTCTTCCCCCAACCTGCAATTTATTTCAGTGTATGTCTTTTCAACTAGGACTGTAAGGTCCTTGAGGGCAGGGAATCCCATCCACTGACCCTGTTGTACACTCCCAGAGGCTTAGTACTATGTTGTGCACAGGATAAGGACTCAGTAGATATTGTGGGGAAACTGGATCACCTCAGTGATATCCTTCCTTCACTTCTGCAGATGTGCTGTTGGCAGAAAGCCAGGCGCCAAGATAACTCAGGTCACTTTGAATTCCTATTTACTTGTTATAACTCTTGTCTCTCTTCTACTCAGCACTATTGTATCTTATCCTTCATTGACTCCCATGTCCATTGACTCTCATGCCCATTGCCTCCACCAATTATTCCCAACCATTAACTCCATCCTGAACCCTGCAGTGTACCTCCCGTCCTCCTTTCTTACTTGTGATGATCTGGCCAATAACTTTGTGTGCAAAATTGACACTATAACCCATGAACTCCCCTGAGTCTTTGCCTTACCTCCCCAAATCACTCCCACCCCAGAATCAACTCTCTCATTACTGCCAGTTGCAACTCAAGAGATACCCCACTTGCTCTCAGTCAATCAGTGGTGTTCACTGAGTGTATACTGTGTGCAGAATACTGAACTGAGTGCTTGGAAGAGCATCCGTAGGCACCTCCTGCCTACAATAAGCTTACAGTCCAGAGGGGACTCTCAAAGTCCAGTTCTGCTACCCATGCCTCTGATCCTAAGCATTTGCATCCACTTTTTCTTTCTACATAACAGCCCTCTTCAACTTTCTGATGGCTTCTTCCTACCTCCTTCAGTGAATCAGTCAGTGATATTTACTGTGTGCTGAGCATTTACTGGTACCAAGCACTTGGGAGAGTAAAATACAAGAGAGTGGGTAGGTAAGTTCCTTGCCCAAAAGGAGCTCAGAGTCTGGAGGGGGAGACAAACGTTAATATAAACAAATAAATTATGGATATGTTCTTAAGTGCTGTGGGCCTGAGGTTGGGGTGAATATCAAGTACTTAAAAAGTAAAGCTCCAAGTGCCTAGATGATGCAGAGGGGAAAGGAGTAAGGGAAATGAGGGCTTAGGGAGGATTTTGTGGAGGAGATGTGATTTTAATAAGGCTTCGAAAGCAAGATTGAGCTGTAGTGAGTAAGTAGGCATTAGAGGAGTGAGGTGTGAAGTGTAGTCTGCAGTAGGAAATCAGCCAGGTAAGTTCAGAAAGGACAAGGTGATTGAGCTTTAGAGTCGAAGGTAAGGAGTTTCTGTTTAGGATGGATGGGCACCCACTGGAGGCTTTTGAGGACTGGGGAGATGCGGACTGAATGTTTTCAGAGAAAAATGATGCAGAAAAATATGGAGTGGAGAGGAGTGACACAGGAGGCAGGGAGGTCACTGAGGAGGCAGGAGTCAAGGTGGGGTATGAAAAGTGCTTGGATCAGCATGGTAGCAATTTGGATGGAGAGGAAAGGATAGATTTTTGAGATATTGCGGAGGTAGACAGACAGGCTTTTATGACACTGAATGTGTGGGTTGAATGGGAGATGAGTTGAGCAAACATGCTCACATTTCTGTTACAGTAAAAACAAACAAACAAAACCCTCTCTTCCCCTCCCCCTTCAGATATACTCATGTCTCTGTTGCTTCTGCAGGCCTGCCTCCAGTAGTCCATGCTTTCTCCCCGCACCCGGTGGGTATTGTGATGCAGGCCCAGAGCCGGGGCTGAGCTCTGCAGCAGAGCATGGAGATACTACCAGTATGGGATACTTGCAGACTACCCTTCCCCCACCCCCCAATCCTGAGTTGGGTTCCACCATGGGACTGGACCCAGCAGCCTGCACGCACCTCCCCACCAAGGTACCACGGTACACCCTAAGTCCCCAGCCCCAGAACCGAGATCTGAGAACTGAGAACTGAGAAGTAGCATGACGTAATGGTTAGAGCACAAGCCAGGGAGTCAGAAGGTCATGGGTTCTAATCCTGGCTCTGCCACTTGTCTGCTGCATGACCTTGAGCAAATCACTTCACTTCCCTGTGCCTCGGTTACCTCATCTGTAAAATGGGGATTTAGACTTAAGCCCCGAATGGGAAAGGGACGTCCAACCCAATTTGCTTATATCCATGCCGGTGCTTAGGCCAGTACCTGGAACATAGTAAGCACTTTAACAAATACCAAAATTATCTCCCCTCTAGACTGTAAGCTTGTTGTGGGGAGAGAATGTTTATTGTTGTACTCTCCCAAGTGCTTAGTACAGTGCTCTGCACACAGTGAGTGCTCATTAAATACAATTGAAAGAATGAATGAATGAGATCTGCAGTAGTCTACACCATGGACAACACCAGGTTAAAATGACATGACTCCCCTCTCCTTCTCAGTCCTGGGTTTGGACCCCACTGCACGACTCCCGCTCCAGTGGCCCGAATTCCCCACACCTATGGTGATACCCTTCCCTTATCCCTCACAGACAGTATCAGGATCAAATCCAGGACCTCATATTCTCATTGTGGGGAGGGAATGTGTCTGCCAATTCTGTTGTATGGTACTCTCCCAAGCATTTGTGCTCTGCAAATAGAAAACATTAAATAAATACCATTGATGATGATATTCTCCCAACCCTTTGACTTAAGGGGTTTTCCCCTTCCACCAGATGACAGCAGTGGCTCCAAAATGGAGAATTTGACTATGGGGAGGAGATATTGAAGCAGTCTTCAAGGTCACCAAGGAAGACTTGCAGAGATTTTCCCACCGGCAAAAACATTAGAGGCGGAACCAAGAGTGAGGTATGAGCATCACTGCAGACAAAATGGAGCGGACTTCCTGCCTGATGACCAGTGATAAGCAGCAGAAGCCAACTGGCAGCTCAGCGGCTATTAACTGGTCATGAAGTCTTCCTGTCAATAGGATCTTCTGAGGTAGGGGCAGAGGAAGCTCTCCACTTTCACTAGGGGTAGGTTATGACAGGGATGTCAAATGGGAAAGTGGATTAAAAGCCCAGGTCTTCAGGCTACAAGGGCTCAGTGCATGGACATGTGGACATGTGCAGAGACTATCCAGATGGGAGGGGGAACAAAGCCCTAGAATGAGCCTTAGAAGACTAGTGTTTTCTATGAGACCCCTCTCTGGAAATGGTAGCAGTCTCATATATATTAAAAACATAATAATAATTTGTAGATCCCACTGCTTCCTCCAGCTCTCACTCCATCTTCCTTCTCCTATTAATGGTTTCACTCCTTGCTTGGGTGACACATATCTATTGCATTTATTTCCCCTCTTTTTCCTCTACAATCTGTTTTCTGCCCTCCTGACCCAACTGAGAACACTTTCTCCAAGTCACCAGTGACTTCCTCCTTGACATTACTAATGGACTCCATTCTTTGTTAGTCCTCCTTGACCTCTTAGCTGACTTTGACATTGTGGACCTCTCTCTGACACATTTTACTGACACATTTTCTTATTGGTTCTTCTCTTACCAATCTGCCCACTTTTTCAAAGTCTCTTTCACTAGTTTTTCTTCCACCTCTCACCCTTAGCCGTGGGTGTCCCTCAGGGCTCTGTTATAGGTTTCCTTCCCTTCTCATTTTTCACTCATTCTTTCATAAAACTCATCCACTCCCACCTCTTTTTGGATGAGTCCTACATCTCCCTCACTAGCTTCAGGAGTTCACTTCCACTACAATCTCTCATTTGTTCCTGCCGCCAAACATCTCTTCATGGATAATCCACTCACACCTCAACATAGTTCAAACTAAATTCCTTGGCTTCCCTAACAAAGCCTCTCCTCCCTCTAACTGTCCCATCACAGTTGAAAACACGACTGCCCCTTCCCCACCGTTGCTAACGTCCACATCTTTGGTATAATCTCTGTTTCAATACCCATATTTAGTTTGTCACCAAACAACAAATATGGAGCACATCAAATGACAGGCTTTTGTGTGCCCAAAGTATCTGGGACTGTAGGTCCTGCGCTGGCCTTTTCAGCCATACACACACACATCCATAAGTGAATTTCACCTGCAGTGGTGTCTTCTTTGAATATCAGGGAGAGTCGTGTATAAGAATGTGTGGAAACCTTGATATTTCCTGCAATTCTCCTGTATCTCAAATGCCATAAAACTCATTCTTGCTGGGTCCCCCTCAGGTCTGAAGTTGGGTTACAATTCTAGGAGTAGAGAGTTAATGATGTTGTTTCTTAGTCTAAGAAGAGAGTATTACCAATAATTGAGAACACTGAAATGTCACCGTAATCTTCAAAGTCAGCTTTCTCTCCCTTCTTGAAGACAGAGGTCATGGTGACATCCCATAGTGATGGATTTAATGGAACCCTCAAAAACACAAACTCTCTAAGCAGTAGAAGATAAACATTCAATTTCCAATCATAATGTTAAATATTCTCCACATGATCTGAATAAGTCATTCCCATCAATCTTTCCTGGTCACAATCTCAGAAGTGAAATGCAGTCACACCACCGTCTTCCTTTCCCGGGATGATTTTGCAATAACTGGCATGCTAAGTGGAGTGCAGCAGAACAAGGGTCAATCACAAGGTGAACAGAATACCAGTGATGGAGAAGCCCATATAACACAATTCCATATAAATGTGTATGAATGTCAGATAAATGAACTAATCTGTGTTTAGAATATAGCTTCAAATCAGTCAAAATGTAACACTGAGTATACGAGAGAAATGGAATTCCTTCAGGCCCTTTCACTATTTCTTTCTGTCATTAATTTTCCATTATTGTAAAAGGCTGTTTCTGAAACAAGCCTTTGCCATTTTGAATTCCAATTATTCCTCTGTCAAAACCCTTCAAATGGAGGACATTGAGGCTCACAGTATTGATCTTTGCTTGAAGGAGGAATCCAACAGCTATTTCCAAACTTGCAAGAAGACCCACCCAAATCCAGAAAATGACAGTCACAAATAAATGATGGAATAATAATGGAGGATCAGAAAAAGAAAAACTTCATTTGAAATCCAAGTAAAATGATCTTGGTTTCCAGACCAAAGAGAACTCATAAACTCCCTGAGTTGAATACTACTGTGCTCTGGTGGTTGTTTGGGAAATATGTAAATGTCCACCTGTCTTCTTAAATTCTACTAATGAGCCTGATAGCCCTGGGCAGAGCTGCTTGTATGCCCGAAGGAGGAGCCTTTGCCCCACTACTCAGGAAGGGAGATTATGCAGCACAGATTTAGTGACTGTATTTTTGAAGGCCCATCAGAGTTCAAGCAGGCTCTGCCAGGGGCTTGGTGGGGATCTGACATCAGCTTAGCCTCCATGTCTGCTCCCCTCCCAGCCTTGGCCTACTGAGTTGGGGGAGAATGAAATTGGTGTTCAGGAAAGGCATGGAGCCAGCTCAGGGGTTGTCCCTTTGAAGCAGCTGTCCTCTGACCACAGATAACCTGGTGGGGGTGGAGGGATGGGGGTGAGAAGTTTGTGCAGTTTTGTGGCACTCCTGAGAGGGAATGTGGCTGAACTCTGGGATGTCTCAGATGGGAGAATCAGACTCTTCTCATCTTCTCCAGTGTGAGTAAAACTCGGGGCACATCTCCTTACTTCTAGATTCACCACATGCCTGTCGGTTTCATTTTTTAATAACTTCCTCAGCCACCTTCCCTTCTAAACACCTCTTCCCTTCAATACCCCCCACACAGAGGCTTCCATCTCTTGACTCTCTCCACTTATCCCCAGCCATCTCCCCCATTTGATATGCTCCCCAATCTTCCCCCTACTTGACGTTCAATTCCACACTCAACTCTAAACTCACCAGTGACTGCACCTCCTCACACCCTGATCCCTCTGTTGATAAACCTCCGATCTTTACCTCTGGATCACCATCACAGTTTTCTTCCTGTGCTCTTGTGGTCTAGCCATAGAGAGCTACTGGAAGAAATTTGGTCACCAGACAGATCGTGTCCATCTGGAATTTATCCTCACATCAAAAGAATTGAAACCATCAAATGTAAACTCCCCAAAATCTCCCTCTCACCTCCCCAGTCTCTGCCCCTCCTACTCCTCCACCCAATCTCTCATCATTCCCAGCCATCTCTCAAGGGGAGATCTCCTGCCTCCTTTTGACATCCACCCCCACTACTTGTGCCTTCAACCCCATCACTTAGCATCTTATTAAAATATTTGCACTCACCCTTCTCTGACAGTCACCTTTAACTGCTCTCTCCAGTGGTTCCTTCCACTTCACTTTCAAACACACCAACATATTTCCTACCCTAAAAAATACTATTCCAAAACCCTGCCTTGACCCCATTGGCCCTTAGCAATTCTGTTCAAATTCCTTGAACCAGGAGCTTACTCCTGCCGTCTCAACCTCCTCTTCTCCAAGTCCCTCTCAATCTCCTGAAATCCAGCTTCCTCCCCACCTGGACTCCTCCAGTCTCAATTCTCCTGCCTCTCTCTCCTCCAGCATGCTATTCCACCAATTTAAACCATCTCCCATCTTTCCCCAACTTTGGAGCTCTCCCAAGATCCCACCTCTTCCATTAAGTTTTTCCCAAAGCCCATTGCATCAACCCACTAGTGATTTTGAGCACTTACATATTTCTTTATGTATGCCTTCTCTCCACTTTTATGCATTATCAGTTGGTTGTATTCATTCAGCTTATCTTATTCGTGAAAAAAGTTTTTATTTGTCTCCCCCATTAGAGGGTAAGGACCTTGTATACAGGGAAAGTGTCTTTTGATTCTGCTTCACATTACCAAGTTCTTAGTTCAATTAATTCCACTCAGTAGGTGCTCTCAATAAATACCTTTACTATAACATATATATACAAGTTCAGAGGAAAGGCTAAAGTAAATAATAGTTGAACATGGCTGCCAGAATGATGTGATTTGGGAGTTAATCAGGAAAGTCCTGTTGGAAGAGTGAAATTTTGGCAGGGTTTTCAACATGGGAATAGCTGTGGTCTAACAGACTTTTTAAAAGGTACTTGTTAAGTGCTTACTAGGTGCTATTAAACTCTGGGGTAGATACAAGATAATCAAATTGGATATAGTCTCTGTCCCACATGAGGGTCTAAATTGAAGAGAGGAAGAGTTAATCCCCATTTTACAAATGAAATAACTGAGGCAGAAAGCTAAATCACTTGACCAAGGTCTCAGAGCAGACAAATAGCATAACTGGGATTAGAACCCAGGTTCCCTGATTCCCAGAGTTCACTAAACCACACTGCTTCTCAAATCAGTGGGTGATGTGGTTCAAGGCCAGATGCACAGCGGGTAGGAGGGAACGAATGAGAGAGAATTGAGAGTCACACACATTTGGGCTTGGGGATAGGAGAGGTGAAGGGAGAAACACATAAATGCCACCACAAGATTAACTGTCAGACAGCAACTGGCAACTCTATCGCAAGGTTGGGTTAGGATTAGAGAAGCAGAATTACCTAGAGAATGGGCCTGGGAGTCAGAGGACTGGGTTCTAATTCCTGGTCTTCACCTACATGTTATGTGACCTTGGGCAAATCACTTCAATTCTCAGTGCCTCAGTTACCTCATCTGTAAAATGGGGATTAAGGCTGTGAACCCCATGTGGGTTATGGAATGTGTCCAACCTGATCAGGTTGTAGCTCCCCAGTGCTTAGCACAGTACCTGGCATATAGTAAGCACTTAACAAATACCATAAGAAAAAAACAAAACAAAACCTGGGTTTTAACTCTGGATCAGTTACTTGCCTGCTCTGTGATCTTGGGCAAGTCGCTTAGCTTGTTTGTACCCCAGTTTGCTCGTTTATAAAATGGAGACAAAATACTTGTTCTCCTTTCAAGTGCTATATGGAGCAGGGATGGTGACTGATCTCCTTATTTTGCATTAACCCTACTATTTTATTCAGTATTTGGCATATGCTAAACGCTTAACAAATACCACAATAATTATTACCATTAAGAAGGCGTATCGAAGGATATGATCCTTCAGAAGCAACCTTTCTGCACAACCTCATCTTAACACTTGAGTCTAAAAAAAATCAAGTTCCAGCAACATAGCAAAAGGGAATTTTATATTCCCTTAGTTTATATTTTAATATTTAGTAAAATAGTTTATATTTATATTTAGTAATATAGTTTATATATTTAGTAAAATAGCTTATATTTTAATATTAAATACAGATCTGTATGGATGAGGACAGACACTCCCTGCTGCCCAAAACTAGGTCCAACCTCATCCCCGAAAGCTGGGGAGAGGTAGATATTCATAGTCAGTAATGAGCTAGTATTTCTTCACACCAACAACAGACCCCAGTTAAGTATGGCTCCAGTCTTCTTAAAGGAGGGCAGGGTGTGGCTGAAATTGATGACAGGGGAAGGGTGTGGCTGAAGTATGATTTAGGAAAACAGGGTAGATTAATTCAAAAAATGGTGACTGAAAGCAAAATGGAGTAAGGTTGGTTAAGAGTTGGTTTCCACATAATCCTACTGGGCAGAATAGTGAAGTGAGTCCTAGTAGCACATTACCCTCTTTTAGCTGATGAACAAGGGTGATTTCACGAACTCCATGAAGGAACATGTGATTCGCACTGACTCATTGCAAAGCCATATTGCTATCTCTCATCTGTGACACTACATTGCTGACTCAGTCATCTTTTGGTCGATTCTGACCCCATTTTTTTCTGTTCTGTTTATGTCTGGCTAGTCTTTCCTGTTTAGCATTTGTGCTGATTGAGTACTTCCCCTAAGAACTCTCCCTTGAACTTGTCCTTGTTGAAATTCACCTGTTCTTTTTTTAGGTCCCCAGTTGGTGAAAATCATTGACCCTGCCACGGCCTCCTGGTCCCTCCCGCAACCTACTTTTCCTCGGGCTCTTCAAACCCTAATCGACATGTTTGGCCTAGTCATCCATGCAGTTGGACTGTCGGTGACTACAAATCAAATGACTCTGTTCCTTACCATCCTTAGAAAAATTCCCAACTACAAACTATACAGATAATTAGAGTAGAAACTGTTACGGACACTTACTGTAGTAACAGAGAAACGTGGTGGCTCAGTGGTGAGGAATCGCAAACAGTTGGTTTTCCTGAGCAATTTGACAAAGGAGAGCAAGAGGGAAACCTCAGGCTTCCCCATGGTAAATGACGGCACATTCTACCTTCATATTCAGGATGTTTGCAACAGTAATAACTCCCTCTACGTGAGTGCTTTACATCAAATTTACCTCTAACTCCTATTGAGGTGCAGACAATGCTTGGGATTTTCTAGTGATGTGCTTTTATGAATTGGGTTTATAACCTATCAGCTTTTCAGTAATTGCCCAATGATAACAGAAGCCTCACCAATGAGAAGCTTTTTCACAGGGCCTTGAGGGAAGTTGGCTGATGTCAATGATGTATGTCACTGCTCCTACAGAAGGACTAGTAGGTATCCACTCCTCTTCCATCTTTCTGGAGAAAGAAGTCCTCACAATGAAGACATCTCTTTCACTTTTATTTCATTTTGGCTGGGCATCAGGTAAAGAAATGAAAGCAGAAAACAAGCTTTCAGCCAAAGTATCCCTATGATGGTTATTCCTAGCATCAGAAAAATAATGACAGGTGCTACAAACATTAAGCACAACAACACAAGGCAATTTTTGGGGTGCCTAATGTAACTGGGATTGGGGATCCCATACTGGCCTTTTCAGCCACACATGCATACATAGATGAACTTGTCTGCTGTGTGATCTTGGGCAAGTCGTTTAACTTCTCTGGGCCTCAGTAATATCATTTGTAAAATGGGGATTAAGACTGTGGACTCCACATGGGACACAGACAGTGTCCAACCTGATTTGTTTATATAATAATTGTGGTATTTGTTAAGCGCTTAGTACGTGCCAGGCACTGTTCTAAGTGCTGGGGTCGATACGAGCAAATTGGGTTGATCACAGTCTCTGTTCCACGTGGGGGACACGGTCTCAATTCCCATTCTACAGATGAGGTAACTGAAGGACAGAGAAGTGAAACAACTTACCCAAGGTCACACAGCAAAGAAGTGGTGGAGCCGGGATTAGAACCCATGACATTCAGACTCCCAGGCCCATGCTCTAATAATAGTAATAACTGTGGTTTTTGTTAAGCGCTTACTATGTGCCAGTACTAAAGGCACTGTACTAAAGTCTGGGGTAGATACGAGCAAATTGAATTGGACACAGTCTTTGTCCCAGATGGGGCTCACGATCTTAATGCCTCTGTTACAGATGAGGAAACTGAGGCACAGAAAATTAAAGTGACTTGCCCAGGGCCTCACAGCAGAAAGGTGGCAGAGCTGGGCTTAGAACTCATGACCTTCTGACTTCCAGGCTCGTGCTCTAGCCACTAAGTCATGCAGTTCCCAGAGCTGGAACCTATCCCAGTGCTTAGTACAGTGCTTGGCACATACTAAGTGCATAGCAGATACCGTAAACAAAAAAAGGCCAACTATATAAAGATCTGTCTGTCTATCTATCTATCTATCTATCTATCTATCTATCTATCTATCTATCCATATCTTTCCCAGGGCAAAATCCCAGGCCCATGTCTCCATCATCACCATCAGCAGCGTGGCTCAGTGGAAAGAGCCGGAGTCAGAAGTCAGGGGTTCGAATCCTGACTCTGACACTTGTCAGCTGTGTGACTTTGGGCAAGTCACTTAACGTCTCTGGGCCTCAGCGACCTCATCTGGAAAATGGGGATTAGCTGTAAGCCTCACGTGGGACAACCTGATGACCCTGTATCTCCCCCAGCGCTTAGAACAGGCTCTGCACATAGTAAGCGCTTAACAAATACCAACATTATTATTATCACCATCAACAGTATCTACTGAGAGCTTACTATGTGTAGGGCACTGTACTAAGTGCTTGGGAGAGTACACTATAACAACAAACAGACACATTCCTGCCTACAACAAGCTCACAGTCTAGAAGGGAAGACAGACATTCATATAAATAATTAAATTACAGATATGGACATATGTGCTTTGGGGATGGAGGGAGGGTGAATGAAGGAGCAAGTAAAAGCGATCGCAGAAGGGAGTGGGAGAAAAGAAAAGGTGGGCTTGGTCAGGGAAGGCTTCTTGGAGGAGATATGCATTCAATAAAGTTTTGAAGTGGGGGAGAGAAATTATCCCTCTGATAGGAGGAGGGAGGGCGTTTCAGGCCAGAGATAGGATGTGGGTGAGAGGTCACATATTAATTCATATTAAAAATATAATGCAAAATATTTGATCATTGGTATATGGTTATATTTTTATTTAATGTTGCAAGTATAATTATTGTGCTTTTTAATCACTGTTTTGAAGTATATTTATGAAATGGCCAATTTTTTAATATTGGGAAGCATTAATGAACTTAAACCATGAAACTATACATGGTTTATACTGTGTTTTCATCAAACCAAGTAAGAGCACTACCCTGAAATTGTTCCCCTGTTCCCGTGAGGAAGGGTCAATCTGCTTGATGCTTGAAGCAGAGCGGAAATGGAAATTGCCATTGCAAAGGTGAAGCATTTTGCCTCTCATGGGGAGGGTTGGGGATTCATGTGAGACTGGGCTTTGGGGGATAAGTGAGGATGGGGAGAGAAAAACCCCAGACTTGGACAGTCTCAGATTCAGAGTGGGAGGGGGGAAACAGTATATCCACAACCTCTAATCCTGAAAGCAGTAGCTGATTCTCTTGGGACTCAGGGAAGAGATAAAATGTAAATTTCTGTGGCAAAGGGGAAACTAAATCTCTATTTCTTCGGACACCTTATTCCTGTTCGTTCACCGTTCCAATAAGCCTGCAGCTCTTGACCATCCATGTGTGCTTGCCTATTTTATGGCTCTTCGGTCTGCTCCTAAGTACACCCTCATTTAGAATAAATATGTCAAGATCCCAAAGTTCCAGTAACAGAAAATGATAAAGGTTATGTGTCCGGTGATAAAAGGTTTTGAGTTCCACAGTCTATAACTGTGTAAACAGTGGACCAGGACACAGCAGGGAATTCTGATGCCAAGGGTGGACAGATATTTTTGGTCCCATGGCCTCAGACTGCAACTCTAGCCAGAAAAGCAGTATGACTAAGTGGAAAGAGCCCGGGCTTGGGCGTCAGAGGTCATGGGTCCTAATCCTGACTCTGCCACTTGGACTTTGGCGGACTTTGGGAAAGTCACTCAACTTCTTGGTGCCTCAGTTACCTCATCTGTAAAATGGGGCTGAAAACTGTGAGCCCCACGTGGGACAACCTCATTACCTTGTGTCTACCCCAGTGCTTAGAACAGTGCTTGGCACATAGTAAGCACTTAACAAATACCATAATCATTATTAATATTAGCCCTAATCAACTCTTCTTCAATGCCTGCTGCTGATCAAAGAGTAACAGCTGAAAACAGGGCGGATGACTCCATGCGATTCATCACCACTTCTACAAAACAAGTCAAACTCGTGTTCTACTGACAGTGGGATTTCCCATCTCCTTATTCCTAAATTAAAGTGCTTTGCAAGGAAGAAGCTCAGGGTGTTGGTTATTGGATTGCTGATGACGTGAGGGGGACAGTGGTTGCTGATGAAGCAAGAGCAACACTCAGAGATACCTTGAATGGCTGAGCAGAGCCATTTAGCGTGCACCATTCACCCCAGTTGGCATGGAGTTCAGAAAGGTGATCTAAGCATTGACCGCCTCACCAAACCCACACCTGGCTAAGCAGAAAAACACACCTGGTGAATGATAATAAGCAGTCTACTAAACATCTGGGCCTTTGCAGATGTCCACTGGCCAAATGTCCACTAGCTGGATGTTACTCTGGCTGTGGTAGCCTGGTTTGGATGGCCTGTACATAATGCCTGTACGGATTCCACCATCTCTGGCTATTGACAAGATTTAACTGCAACTCTGAGCTCTTATCCTGAAGATCATGGTTTGTCTCCTTGTCACTTGAGGTCTGGGCATTATCATGGTTACTGCAGTGCCATTTTGTTGCAGCTGGAGTCAAAGGAATCAGCACCTACTCTTGCTCTGGTAATTTGAGATGAATTACGAATCATTTCTTTCAATCCATCTGAAAACTCATCCAACTCAATGAGCTATAAACATTACCAGAAAGTCTTCCCAGTACACTTCCAGGTACTGCTTTATGCTGACAACTGTGCTCTTGAGACATATTCCCCAAAATAAATGCAAATGATGTTCCTTCATTTGGCAATTTGGGTACTAATTATTGGCCTAATCCTGACTCCACTACTTGTCTGCTGAGTGACCTTGGGGAAGTCAATTCACTCCTCTGGGCCTCAGTTACCTCATCTGTAAAATGGGGATTAAGACTGAGAGCCCCGTGTGGGACAACCTGATATCCTGGTATATACCCCAGCACTTAGTACAGTGCCAGGCACACAGTAAGCCCTTAACAAATGCCTTAATTATTATAATTATTTTTATTACTATGGATTGACTAAAGAAAACTGAAGTTGTTTTCCAGACTATGCCTGTTGTATTTTACTCTCCCAGCCACCTAGTACAGGGCTCTGGACCCAATAAGTGCTTAGTAAATACTATTGATTGATTATACCTGGAAAAACTACATACAACCAAAGACTTTGGCAATAAATGTCGAATCGCTGTCTACAAATTCAGCAATGCAGTATACCCTTACGCAGTGTGGTGACAGTGGGGCATTAAACTTCAAGTTGAAAGTCTAAATCACCGTAATTGTGTCCAATTTCCACATGGCTCGGTCTTCTAAGAAGTCACACTTAGATTTGAGAAGCAGCATGGCTCAGTGGAAAGGGTTTGGGAGTCAGAGGTCATGGGTTCTAATCCTGGCTTTGCCGCTTGTCAGCTGTGTGATTTGGGGCAAGTCACTTAACTGCTCTGTGCCTCAGTTACCTCATCTGTAAAATGGGGATTAAGACTGTGAGCCCCACATGGGACAACCTGAATCACCTTGTATCCCCCCAGCACTTAGAACAGTGCTTTGCACATAGTAAGCGTTTTAACAAATGCCATCATCATTATTATTATTATTCTTGAATAGTTGCACCAACATCCCCTATAAATGACACTCAACATTAAGTAACAGGACAAGCTCACCAATAGCAAGCTCTTGGAAAGCTGTCAACTCACCAGCACTGAAACAAATCTCACAGGAACACAGCTCCACTGGCTGGGATACTTGAAGCAAATGGATGAGAGGAGTACATCATGAACTGAACCCCCTCTTCACCCCCTCCCCCCTTCTCTCTTCCCCACCCATGCCCCATCCCAGTCCTCTTGTCCCACCGCCACCCCTCATCCCCCTCTCCTCGTCCAGGGCCCCGCCACCTCCTTCCCATCCAAACCCTCCCCTCCCCCCGCCCTTCCCCCCCTCCTCCCCTTGCACCCACAGCTACTTTCAAGTGTGGCCTCTGGAACCCCCGCTCTATTACAGGCAAGCTACCTTTCATCCATGACCTTTTCCTCTCCCGCTCTCTCTTCCTCCTCGCCCTTTCGGAAACGTGGCTCTCTCCCGAAGACACGGTCCCCGCCGCCGCTCTCTCCAGCGGAGGCCTCTCCTTCTCCCACTCCCCCAGACTCACCGGTAAGGGAGGAGGCGTCGGCTTCCTCCTCTCGCCCCGATGCCGCTTCCACACTATCCCTCCTCCCCCCTCCCTCTCCTTCCCCTCCTTCGAAGCCCATATCATTCGCCTCTACCACCCACTCCAGTTACTTGTCGCCGTCATCTACCGCCCTCCCGGTCCCACCTCCGACTTCTTCAACCACCTTGACCCCTTTCTCACCTTCCTCCTCTCCTTCTCTCTGCCCACTCTGATCCTTGGAGACTTCAACATCCATACGGATGTACCCGACGACTCCTCTACCGCCTGCCTGCTATCCCTCCTCGACTCTGCCGACCTCCTCCTCCACCATACCGCGCCCACTCACCGACTCGGTCACACCCTCGATCTCGTCATCTCCTACCGCTGCACTATCTCCTCACTCACCAACTCTGAAATCCCTCTCTCTGACCATAACCTTCTCACCTGCCTCATCTCTCACACTCCCTCCCCCTGCAAATCTTCGCTACGGCCCCACAGAGACCTCCGCTCTCTCGATCCCATCCGTCTTTCCAATAGCATCTCTCCTCACCTTGCCGCCCTGTCCTCTCTTCCCACTCTCGACGATCAGGTCTCCGCTCTCAACTCCACCCTCTCTACTCATCTCGACTCTCTCGCCCCCCTTTCCCTCCGCCGCTCTCGCTCCACTAACCCACAGCCCTGGATCACCTCCTCCGTCCGCCTCCTACGCTCCTATGCTCGAGCTGCTGAGCGCTGCTGGCGAAAGTCCAAGCACCGAGCCGACCTCACACACTTCAAATTTACCCTTTCCTGCCTTAACTCTGCCCTCTCCTCCGCCAGGCAAAGCTTCTTCTCCTCCCTCATCGACACCCATGCCCGTCACCCCCGCCGATTGTTCCGGACCTTTAACTCTCTCCTTAGGCCCCCTGTTCCTCCCCCTCCCCCATCTCTCACCCCTAATGATCTGGCCACCTATTTCCTCACGAAAATCAACATGATCAGGTCTGAGCTCCCCAAAGTCACCCCTCCGCCTCTCCCCTCCCCCCCAACAACCCCCTCCCCTACTTTCCCATCCTTCCCTGCAGTATCCTCAGAGGAGATCTCCTCCCTCCTCGCAAGTGCCACCCCCTCCACCTGCGCCTCGGACCCCATTCCCTCTCACCTTCTTAAAACCATCGCCCCTGCCCTCCTCCCTTCCTTAACGTCTATTTTTAACCACTCAATCTCCAAGGGCTGCTTCCCCTCTGCCTTCAAACATGCCCACGTCTCCCCCATCCTAAAAAAACCCGCTCTTGACCCCACTTCCCCCTCCAGTTATCGTCCTATCTCCCTACTACCCTTCCTTTCCAAAATCTTAGAACGAGTCGTCTACAATCGATGCCTAGAATTCCTTAACTCCCATTCTCTCCTAGACCCCCTCCAATCTGGCTTCCGTCCTCTCCACTCTACCGAGACTGCTCTCTCTAAGGTCACCCATGACCTCCTTCTTGCCAAATCCAATGGCTCCTACTCCATTCTGATCCTCCTTGACCTCTCTGCTGCCTTTGACACTGTCGACCATCCCCTCCTCCTCCATACCTTATCTCACCTTGGCTTCACGGACTCTGTCCTCTCCTGGTTCTCCTCTTACCTCTCTGGCCGATCATTCTCGGTCTCCTACGCTGGAGCCTCCTCCCCCTCCCATCCTTTAACTGTTGGAGTTCCTCAAGGGTCAGTTCTTGGCCCTCTTCTGTTCTCCATTTACACTCACTCCCTCGGTGAACTCATCCGCTCTCACGGCTTTGACTACCATCTCTACGCAGATGACACGCAGATCTACATCTCCGCCCCTGTCCTCTCCCCCTCCCTTCAGGCTCGCACCTCCTCCTGCCTCCGGGACGTCTCCACCTGGATGTCGGCCCGCCACCTAAAACTCAACATGAGCAAGACTGAGCTCCTCATCTTCCCTCCCAAGCCCGGTCCGCTCCCAGACTTCTCCATCACCGTGGATGGCACGACCATCCTTCCCGTCCCGCAGGCCCGCAATCTCGGTGTCATCCTTGACTCGTCCCTCTCGTTCACCCCACACATCCTATCCGTTACCAAGACCTGCCGGTTTCACCTCTACAATATCGCCAAGATCCGCCCTTTCCTCTCCACCCAAACGGCTACCTTACTATTACGGGCTCTCGTTATATCCCGGCTAGACTACTGTGTCAGCCTTCTCTCTGACCTCCCTTCCTCCTCTCTCGCCCCGCTCCGGTCTATTCTTCACTCCGCTGCCCGGTTCATCTTCCTGCAGAAACGATCTGGGCATGTCACTCCCCTTCTTAAACAACTCCAGTGGTTGCCTATCGACCTCCGCTCCAAACAAAAACTCCTCACTCTAGGCTTCAAGGCTCTCCATCACCTTGCCCCTTCCTACCTCTCCTCCCTTCTCTCTTTCTACCGCCCACCCCGCACGCTCCGCTCCTCTGCCGCCCACCTCCTCACCGTCCCTCGGTCTCGCCTATCCCGCCGTCGACCCCTGGGTCACGTCCTCCCGCGGTCCTGGAACGCCCTCCCTCCTCACCTCCGCCAAACTGATTCTCTTTCCCTCTTCAAAACCTTACTTAAAAATCACCTCCTCCAAGAGGCCTTCCCAGACTGAGCTCCTCTTCCCCCTCTACTCCCTCTGCCATCCCCCCTTTACCTCTCCGCAGCTAAAGCCTCATTTTCCCCTTTTCCCTCTGCTCCTCCACCTCTCCCTTCCCATCCCCACAGCACTGTACTCGTCCGCTCAACTGTATATATTTTCGTTACCCTATTTATTTTGTTAATGAATTGTACATCGCCTTGATTCTATTTAGTTGCCATTGTTTTTACGAGATGTTCTTCCCCTTGACGCTGTTTAGTGCCATTGTTCTCGTCTGTCCGTCTCCCCCGATTAGACTGTAAGCCCGTCAAACGGCAGGGACTGTCTCTATCTGTTGCCGACCTGTTCATCCCAAGCGCTTAGTACAGTGCTCTGCACATAGTAAGCGCTCAATAAATACTATTGAATATTGAATGAACTGAAAGAGGGTACACACGCTGAGAGAATAAATGTGAACTAACTTATACAAACCTACAAACACACAGCTGTCTGCAGCTGTACAGTGATACCCACTGAGGGCTAATTATTAGGGGAGGAGGGAAGAGGGTTTCTACAGTAAACTGAAGTGACTGAAGGTGGGTGAGATTAGCTGAAAAAGGCTCCAACAAGCACATGAAAAACGAATTCCCCATTTCAAGAAAGAATTAGACTGCTATTCATCGATGTCATGATTCACTTTCACTTCATTCATCAGCACAAACAAAGCCCTCAGAAAACCTGTAAAATGAGTCATTCTGGAAGAAGATAGCTTTCGATATTTACTCTGAAATCCCCAACAGTGATTTAGTACAATTTGAAATAAACAATTTATTTCCCCAATCTACACACTAGGGAACCCTTTCCTGTGGTTTGAAAAAGAATGCCCATGAGAGAAAGAATGCCCATGCTCAGTATCTTTAGTTCTAAGACTAGTCTTATACATTATAATTCACACTATGATCAAGGTAGAAGTCTAAAAAAGAGAATCACATTAGATTGTAAGCTCTCTGAGGACAGAGACTGTGTCTTTTCCTTTGTTCTTCCAAATACTTATTCCAGAGTTCTACCCTCTATAATTGTTCAAAATATATCACTGACGGGTAATTCATTATTAACAACATTTACAGAATACCTTCTGGGTTCACAGTACTGTAGGAGGTGGTTAGAGTTTGAGTATTTATTAAACATTTTATATGTGTCAGGCATTGTACTAAGCACTGGGATGAATACAAGATAAGTAGTCCAGATACAGTCCCTGTCCCTGATCCTCATCTGGGAGAGGATGATGCCTTACATTTGAAATGACTCCCTTACAAATGAAAGGGTTGTTATCATGACCTACAAATACACTTTCCATCAGGCTGAAAAGTCTTCTTTTGTGAAAGAAGACTTGTCATCTTAGGTGGAAAGTAGGTCGCCCTTCTCCCCCACCTCACACGAGCTACTGAGCTGCTCTTTATTGTGCCACCTCACCCTCATTATGTTAATTACATATTTCCCCCAAGCCCTACTCCCTCTCTCAGTTGCCAGCTTTTAAGCAAATATGATTTGAAGGATGACTTAAAAAGAGCTTTTCAATTCCAACAGGCAGTGGAAGTTCTCAAGTGGTAAGAGAACAGGACTCAGTATTATTTCTTATTTATCTTTCATGATTTTCATATTCATGCCCTTTTAATTACAGAAATTAATTTTCCCATGTTGATGTTTTGCGTGAGGTTTTCCAATGTCCCTGTGGATGAGATGGTGACCAGTTACATCGCCTCCACACTTAGGAGAGGAAGGAGGAAGCCAGGAGAGTCAGTCATTGATGCCTCTCCCTGAACTATAAACCAAACCAGTCAGAGAGAGGGACTTGGGAGAACCTAGAGGGGCATGTTGGGAAGAACAGAAAGAACCTCAGCCATGTTGAAAGTGAGACATGAGCTGGTATGCTTGGAAGAGCAGGACAAGGGGAGCATTTGTGTGGCAAACCCTGGATGGACACTGGGCACAGGGAAGGATCAGAGAGGATACCTGGAGGTTCAGAGACCAGCAGTCAGGACATCAGAGAAGTAAGGCTCCTGCCCCTGACAGGGCACTCACAGGAAGATGGAGAGGGTCCTGGAGGGGAAGAATACTATATTGAGGGAAAGACAGATAAACTTGGAATTATTTTGGTCGCTACCTTCTTAAGAAAATATTAAATACTGTAAAAATCCCAGCAGAGGCATACCCATTCCGTTCTTAGCTTGGGCAGCAACTAGCAAGTGGAAGGCCATCTGCTACAAGTCCAGACTCACCTGGGCTGGACAGCAGCAGCATGGGAGAGAGTTGAGGGCAGAGACTCACATTTACTGCATGCAAGAAGGCAACGGTAAACCACTTTCATATTTTTACCAGAAAGATATACAGATACACTACCAGAACAATTGTAGATGGAGGGGGGACATCTGGGGGAGATGTGTCCATAGAGTCACTATGGGTCGGAGATGACTCGACAGCATAAGACAAGAGTTTTCAAGGCAACTTATTTCTTGGACTGTCTCTTTAGCTGAACTCCATGGTCTTACGATCCCTGCCCTTGAGTAATTTACAGTGTAGATTTGATTAATCTCTCTTGTTCTCACTACATTACTCCCATTACTGCCACTTTAGTATTTTCATTCATTCAATAGTATTTATTGAGCGCTTACTATGTGCAGAGCACTGTACTCAGCACTTGGAATGTACAATTCGGCCACAGATAGAGACAATCCCTGCCCAATGACGGGCTCATAGTCTAAATGGGGGAGACAGACAGCAAAGCAAAACAGAACAAAACAAAACAAAACAAAACAACATCATCAAGATAAATAGAATCATGGAGATATATACCTCATTAACAAAATAAATAAGGTAATAAATAATATATGCAAATAGTACAAATATTTGTACAAATACAAATATACAAATAGTACAAATACAAATATATACAAATAGTACTTTTGCTTCACCCATCCACCCTGATTCTCACCTGCTAAGAACTTGGGTACTCACCCCCTCCCATCCCCAAGTAGCCCTTAGTATATCTTTCAATTCTAGTGCTTCCCCTACCTGTACCTTATAATAACAATTACTAGAGAAGCAGGGTGGCCTAGTGGATGGAGCATGGGCCTAGGAGTCAGAAGTATCTGGCTTCTATTCCCAGGTCTGGCACTTGTCCACATTGTGACCATGGGCAAGTCAATTAACTTCTCTGTGCCTCAGTTCCTCATCTGGAAAATAGGGATTGATACTGTGAGCCCCCGTGTGGGACATGGGCCATGTCAATCCTAGCTAGCTGGTATCTTAGAAGAGTACCTGGCACATAGTAAGCACTTAACAAATACCTTAAAAAAGATTATACTTGTTAAGTGCTTACTATGTACCAAGCACTGTACTCAGCACTGGGGTAGACACAAGATATGAAGCTGCACAAAGTCCTTGCCCCACATGGGGCTGACAGTCTAAGTAGGAGAGAGCATTTTAGTGTTCCTGCCAGGCTGTAGTCTGCTAGAGGACAGGGGTCATGCCTACTTCCTCTATCTTAGAAGTACCACATAGTTCCAAGTAGTAGAGTGCTTTTCACAGAGTCTGTACGCAATAAATAGTACTGATTGGTGGGGGATGAGGAGGGGCTGGAGTCCTACATGATGGACTGGAAGGAGGAAGTGGCACTCCAAGCCCAAAGTAATTGGTTGACTATACATACCCAGTGGTGGCTAACTTGGAAATAACAGTAGAAGTAAAGTGCACCATCCCTCTAGATTATGATCTAAACTTCATAAACAGTCAAAGTTAGACTCTCAATATATATTTAATTAAAGCATATCTCTAATCCTGGACGTCCGGGGTCAGTGGGCAAGTACACTGATTGGATATTGATTTTTTAATATAAAACATATCTTCCAAAAGCTTTGGTTTCCTCGAGTTGAGTCTTTGAGTCTTGAGTCAACGAGACCAGCTAATTCATGATCTTAATTAAAATTATTTCCAAAAACTCCTTTTCAGAAAATACCTCTCTTATATTAATCACATTTAATATTTCCATGAAGTGAAGACAAGAGACCTATTGTCCCCAAACCAGGAAAGCAGACAAAGGAAAACCGTAAACTCTTTCCTCTGCTCATAAGTAAGTGCTCGGTAAATACCATTAAAAATTAATTGATGGATTGATTCACTCGGTGGGCGGTAAGCAAGCAGGTTTCATTAGATCAGGAAATTATAGCCAGGAGCTCTCCAGAGGCTCAAGAGGGATCTGCATAAATTCATGGATAAATATAAGCCACCTTAGGTCAATAAAAGGAAGTTAAAAAGATTTTAATGATTCATCCCACTTAATATTAGTATGGATATCATGGAAGGCAGACTTCATATAGGTACCTCTGTCAGAGACAGAATAATTGACTGAATAAGCCATTGGTCTGGTCCAGAAATTGTTTGTTTATATGTTCTTACTGGTGGAACTTTCTAGCCTTCTTGGCCAGAATCAGTCCTGGAATAGTTAGCACATTGTTTGGGATGGATCACGAGTAGGCAGCAAGGTCCAAGTGGAGCAGCTTTGGCCTTAAAAGTGAGGAGATAAGGGTTCTCATCTCAGTTATTATTATTATTAGTAATAATAATAATAATGGTATTTGTTAAGCGCTTACTATGTGCCAATCTTGTATACAAGATAATCAGGTTGGACACAGTCTCTGTCCCACATGGGGCTCACAGTCTCAATCCCCATTTTACAGATGAGGGAACTGAGGCCCAGAGAAGTCAAGTGACTTGTCCAAGGTCACGCAGCGGACAAGTGGCAGAGCCGGGATTAGAACCCATGACTTTCTGACTCTCAGGTTTGTTCTCTAGCCACTACAGCATGCTGTTTTTCCAGTTCTTCCATGTACCCACTGGGTGACCTCAGGTAACTACTTCATCTCTCATAGCCTCAGTTTCCTCATCTGTAAAAGGGTGGTAATAATTCCTGCCTTTTCCTTCCTCAGTAAATGGAGAATAGAATGTGGTAACTCCTCTTGAATGTAAGCTCACTGTGGTCAGGGAACATTTCTACTAACTGTGTTGTACTGTACATTCCCAAGTGTTTAGTACAGTGTTCTGCACAAAGTAAGCACTCAATAAATACCATTGATTAATTGACTGAAAGGGTATCAGGCAGAAACAAGCTTCTACAAATTCAAGGTATTATAATTATTATCATCACTGCTGTCCTTATGTAATAGGAGTAGTAACATTATTTATTAAATGCTTGCTGTATATAGAATACTGTATTAAGTGCTGGGAAATAATACACATTTGAGAATTAGACATGTCTATGTCCCTCAGGGAGGTCACAACTGAAAAATAAAATGGGGAAAGAGGGGTCTGGTGGCAGTCACATAAAGGGGATGGAAAAAAAAATTAGGAAAATATAAAGACAAAAACCAAGATTAGTTGGGTGCTGTGGCTAGAAAAGGAGAATTCCTGCTCCTTGCAGCTCATTCATTCATCCATTCACTCATTCAGTTGTATCTTTTGAGCACTTACTGTGTGCAGAGCACTGTACTAAGTGCTTGGAGAGTACAATTCAGCAATAAATGGAGACAATCCCTGTCCACAATGGGCTCACAGTCTAGAAGTGGGGAGACAGACATCAAAACAAGTAAACAGGCATCAATAGCATCAGCATAAATAAATAGAATTATACATGTATATGCACACACCAGTAATATGAATAGAATTATAAATATGTACATATATACACAAGTGCTGTTGGGGGCAGGGGATAGAGCAAAGGGAGCGAGTCGGGGCGATGGGGAGGGAAGGGGGCCCACGGTCAAAATGGCAGTCACTGTGTCTGCTAGAGCAACCACCCCCAGTCTTCCAGAGGTTTTCTGGAGATGGCATCACCCTGCAGGCGATTTTCAATGCCATACCAGGTAGTGGAAGGCAGATTTGGATGGAGGCTACTTGGTAATGTGGAAGACAGCCAGTGTGGGATCTCAGGGAGGCACTGTGGTGGTTGGTAGATTTGTAAATCTATTTCTATGCCTAGCCTTATGTGGAAACTGATTTAATCGCACAGTAACCTCAGTGTAGCAAATCTATTTCTTTGATTCTCAGTTTAGGTATCTGGCTTGTTATTCTGAAGTCATAGAGCCAATGTTCTAAATGAATACCTGCAGGGCGCACATTTTTCATATATGCATTTCCAGGTGCTCTACATTCATCAGTTCTGTCCTGACAGTTGTGGATGTTAGTTTTTAATGCTGTCTTTTCAGAAGAGTGATTTAAACTAGGCTGTAAGCTACTCTCCCAAGCACATACACTGTTCTGCACAGCGGAAGTGCTCAATAAATAATCCTGATAGATTGGGTGATTGATTATTCATTCAATAGTATTTATTGAGCGCTTACTATGTGCAGAGCACTGTACTAAGCGCTTGGAATGAACAAGTCGGCAACAGATAGAGACAGTCCCTGCCGTTTGATGGGCTTACAGTCTAATCGGGGGAGACGGACAGACGAGAACAATGGCAATAAATAGAGTCAAGGGGAAGAACATCTCGTAAAAACAATGGCAACTAAATAGAATCAAGGCAATGTACAATTCATTAACAAAATAAATAGGGTAATGGAAATATATACAGTTGAATGGACGAGTACAGTGCTGTGGGGATGGGAAGAGAGAAGTGGAGGAGCAGAGGGAAAGGGGGAAAAGAGGGTTTAGCTGCGGAGAGGTGAAGGGGGGGTGGTTGAGGGAGTAGAGGGAGAAGAGGAGCTCATTCTGGGAAGGCCTCTTGGAGGAGGTGAGTTTTAAGTAGGGTTTTGAAGAGGGGAAGAGAATCAGTTTAACGGAGGTGAGGAGAGAGGGCGTTCCAGGACCGCAGGAGGACGTGGCCCAGGGGTCGACGACGGGATAGGTGAGACCGAGGGACGGTGAGGAGGTGGGCAGCAGAGGAGCGGAGCGTGCGGGGTGGGCGGTAGAAAGAGAGAAGGGAGGAGAGGTAGGAAGGGGCAAGGTGATGGAGAGCCTTGAAGCCTAGAGTGAGGAATTTTTGTTTGGAGCGGAAGTTGATAGACAACCACTGGAGTTGTTTAAGAAGGGGAGTGACATGCCCAGATCGTTTCTGCAGGAAGATGAGCCGGGCAGCGGAGTGAAGAATAGACTGGAGCGGGGCGAGAGAGGAGGAAGGGAGGTCAGAGAGAAGGCTGACACAGTAGTCTAGCCGGGATATAATGAGAGCCTGTAGCAGTAAGGTAGCCATTTGGGTGGAGAGGAAAGGGCGGATCTTGGCGATATTGTAAAGGTGAAACCGGCAGGTCTTGGTAACGGATAGGATGTGTGGGGTGAACGAGAGAGACGAGTCAAGGATGACACCGAGATTGCGGGCCTGAGAGACGGGAAGGATGGTCATGCCATCCACGGTGATAGAGAAGTCTGGGAGAGGACCAGGTTTGGGAGGGAAGATGAGGAGCTCTGTTTCCATGTTTTGTCTGGAAGGAGGAAGTCAGCTTGTTTGTTTATTCATTCATTCATTCATTCATTCAGTAAGTCAGTCATATTTACTGAGCGCGTACTCTGTGCAGAGCCCTGTACTAAGTGCTTGGAAAGTACAAGCAGCGTGGCTCCATGGAAAGAGCATGGGCTTAGGAGTCAGAGGTCATGGGTTCTAATCCCGGATCCACCACCTGTAAGCTGTGTGACTTTGGGCAAGTCACTTAACTTCTCGGTGTCTCAGTTCCCTCATCTGTAAAATGGGGATGAAGACTGTGAGCCTCACATGGGACAACCTGATTACCTTGTATCTACCCCAGCACTTAGAACAGTGCTTGGCACATAGTAAGCACTTTACAAACACCAACATTATTTTTATTATTACAAATCGGCAACAAATAGAGACAGTCCCTACCCAACAACGGCCTCACAGTCGAGAAGGGGGAGACAGACAACAAAACAAGTAGACTGGCATCAATAACATCCAAATAGAGAAATAGAATTATAAATATATACACATCATTAATAAAATAAATAGAATAACTAATATGTACAAAAATACACAAGTGATGTGAGGTGGGGAAGGGGGTAGAGCAGAGGGAGGGAGTAGGGGTGATGGGGAGAGGAGGAGGAGCAGAGGAAAAGGGGGGCTCAGTCAGAGAAGGCCTCCTGGAAGAGGTGGGGTCTCAGTAGGGCTTTGAAGGGGGGAAGAGAGCTAGTGTGGCGGATGTGAGGAGAAAGAGCATTCCAGGCCAGAGATAGGATGTGGGCCAGGGATTGACAGCAGGACAGGTGAGAACAAGGCACCGTAAGGAGGGTAGCGGCAGAGGAGCGGAGTGTACGGGGTGGGCTGTAGAAAGAGAGAAGGGAGGTGAGGTTGGAGGGGGCAAGGTGACGGAGAGCTTTGAAGCCAAGAGTGAGGAGTTTTTGCTTCATGTGAAGGTTGACAGGGAACCCCTGGAGATTTTTGAGGAGGGGTGGTGACATGCCCAGAGTGTTTCTGCAGAAAGATAATCGGGCAGCAGAATGAAGTATAGACTGAAGCGCAGAGAGACAGGAGGATAGGAGATCAAAAAGGATTCTGATGCAGTAATCCAGTCGAGATACACTGAGAAATTGTACCAGCAAGGTAGCAGTTTGGATGGAGAGGAAAAGGTGGATCTTGGCGCTGTTGTGAAGGTGAGACAGGTAGGTTTTGGTGACGGATTGGATGTGTGGGTTGAATGAGAGTGGAGTCAAGGTGTGCTGTTTCTGCGTTTGAAACACTTATCTCTGCCTCCAGCATATATTTTCCTTCTCTTCCTTTTCCTTCATTCAGGGTCCCTGAGGAATGGGTCTTAGTTTCACTATGTTAACTGTATGCCTTGGAGCTCTGTAGCAGCTCACAGATCTTACAGGAACAGAACTACTGGGCCTTGGCAACTAGTCAAGAAATCTTCCTTGCCTGAAAAGTTTCCACAGACAAGATGTTCCTAGTCCAAGCCACAGACCAAATCTCTATTTGATATGCATTTGAGGCAATATTTCATAGGGCCTAATCTATATTAATGGAAGGTGTGTTCAGAAAATCACTGAAATTGTTATTGCCATCTCTGCTGGATTTCCTTCCTTCCTTCCTTCCTTCCTTCCTTCCTTCCTTCCTTCCTTCCTTCCTTCCTTCCTTCCTTCCTTCCTTCCTTCCTTCCTTCCTTCCTTCCTTCCTTCCTTCCTTCCTTCCTTCCTTCCTTCCTTCCTTCCTTCCTTCCTTCCTTCCTTCCTCCCTCCCTCCCTCCCTCCCTCCCTCCTCCCTCCCTCCCTCCCTCCCTCCCTCCTCCCTCCCTCCCTCCCTCCCTCCCTCCCTTCCCTCCCCTCCCCTCCCTCCCTCCCTCCCTCCCTCCCTTCCCTCCCTCCCCTCCCCTCCCTCCCTTCCCTCCCCTCCCCTCCCTCCCCTCCCCTCCCTCCTTCCCTCCCTCCCCTCCCCCCCTCCCTCCCCTCCCCTCCCCTCCCCTCCCCTCCCCTCCCCTCCCCTCCCTCCCTCCCTCCCTCCCCTCCCCTCCCCCCTCCCCTCCCCTCCCTCCCCTCCCCTCCCCTCCCCTCCCCTCCCCTCCCTTCCCCTTCCCTTCCCTTCCCTTCCCTTCCCTTCCCTTCCCTTCCCTTCCCTTCCCTTCCCTTCCCTTCCCTTCCCTTCCCTTCCCTTCCCTTCCCTTCCCTTCCCTTCCCTTCCCTTCCCTTCCCTTCCCTTCCCTTCTTCCTTCCTTCCTGGAGTGGCCTGGATAAAGGGATGAAGGAGAGATGAATAAACAAAAAGATAGCAACAAGATACAAGAAAATGACCATGATGATTGTAATGAAAGAGATAGGTTATTGTGCTAGAGGAGCAGAGTTTTAGGCTCCTTGAAGCTAGGGTAGGACTCTTCTGAACCCAACAATCACAGCATCTCACAGCCATAGCCATATCCTTCCACTGTTTAAAGGGCGAGCAGACCTTTGGGTGGCAGAGAGGATGCTGGGAGTCCATGGCATAGGATTTTAGCAACATTATTATTATTATAATTATTATTATTATTGTTAGGCAGCTTCTCTTCTGGACAGGAGGCTCAGAGGTCAGTAGTCTAATGATTTAACTTCTCTGGGCCTCAGTTCCCTCATCTGTAAAATGGGGATTAAGACTGTGAGCCCCACGTGGGACAACCTGATTCCCCTATGTCTACCCCAGCGCTTAGAACAGTGCTCGGCACATAGTAAGCGCTTAACAAATACCAACATTATTATTATTTAATGATAGTATTGTATTGTATTGTACTCCCCCAAGTGCTTAGTACAGTGCTTTGCACACAGCGCTCAATAATGCTATTCAATGAAAGAATAAATGAATGAATGATAGGCTAAGACTCATGCTGCTGGTTTTTCTTCATCCCAGGGGCAGAAGGGACTACTGGGAGTCTGGGAGCACCTCTGCACCATGGAGCTCAACTCAGACCATGATTTGGAGTCGGGAAAAAAAAAGAGAGGGAGTGGGACAAAAATGCTGAGGCAGATTGGGGGTGCTCCATGACTGCAGAAGCTCTATGTGAGGAGCTCTGAGGCATCGGGGCTAGAGGAACTCAGTGACAGACAGGAAGGTAAGGAGGAGGGACAGGTCTTGGCTCCATGTTGCCAAATAAATATGATCGAATGAATTTTTGATGTTCAAGCCATTGCTTTGAGATTTGATTGAGTAAAAATGAATCTATATTACCAGTTCTCAAGAAAACACTTTGTAGAAGGATTTTAACCAGCTTGGGGCCTACCTTCTTGATGGAAGCAATAAATTCTTTCATTTGTAGACACACAGCACTTTCACATTTTTTTTTTCCAAAAGAGCTTTGTTTCGCAACTGCTATTGTCTCCTAATGAAAGTGCATTCAGACAAAGCTTAATCCCTGCTTTATTTCACACTGAACCCTGGGGGGAAAGGGCCTTCATTGTTAAGTCAGCTGAACAATGCCTCAGGAACAAAGTCAGTAGTCTCTAAAGTAGATATAGACTTCAAAAACTTTCTACAATATCAAAGCACTTAATATGGAGCAAACAGGGGCAAATTGTATTCAAATTTGTTTCTAGTCAAAAATTATTAGGAGGCAGAACACAGATATAGCCTCCTTGTTTTACTTTATCTTTCCACTTATTGTGCAGGGAGTGCTGATTTATTATGAATTAAAGCTGAGAGTGCATATCCATTTTGACTTTCAAATAGCAAATGGTAGATGTTCAATACTGTCATATTACTTTGCAGGGAAAAAAAAAAAACATGTGAAAACTCAAAGTGACACATTCTGAGGAATTATTCTTAAGGGCTATCTGATTATGTAATATTAAAAGAAATAAAGGCACCCACAAAATTTAGGAAACTTTTGTTCACTTTTCTTAAACAGCTACAATATTATTAAAAATCAGCTCTGAGAAGTAGCCTCATTAAAGTGAGTATGTCTCACCCTAAATAAAGCTACAACAGTTTGGATTGTTTTAGCAATGCAAGCTATGTTTGATACTAATGCTTAGAACCACAAGGATTTTTGAAAGTTTGATCCTCATGAACTTCGGCTCTGCCTCATTTCTCTGAAAGTACAGTAACTGAGGCTAAGTCAATGAATTGACACCTGTTCTGTTGAGAATTCAGCAGAGGTTTTTTATAGTTTGTTCATGGTAAGCATTCATCCAAAATTCAGGCAATGGCTTCCCATAATACATGTCTTGTCTATCCTTTCCTTGACGGTCCACAGAGACTCACCTTGGTCATCTTCTGGCTGTTTCTCAGTTCAAAGCTCTTTGCTGACACTGAAAGGTAGTTTGCAATCAATTTTGTGCTGTTTTGTAAACCACACCCACTTTCACACCTGTGTATTTGGGTTGGATTTACAAAACAACACAAAATTGATTTTTCATACACATATATATCCCCTTCTAGACTTTGAGCTCGGTGCCAGCAGGGATTGTTACTGTTTATTATTGCATTGTTCTTTCCCAAATGCTTAATACAGTGTTCTATACATAATAAGCACTTAATAAATGCGATTGAATATATAATATGATTAATATATATGAAGAGAGAGAGATACGGGGTGTGGGGTGGAAGGGAGGTTGTTTGTATTGAAAGGTGACCCTACTGATGATGAGGGCCTACACAGGAGAGTGAATGTGGCTGAAAAGACATGTGTGGCACAGGCACATTGTTTAGGTAGATCTTCACTGTACCAGAAGACACATCACACATCCAGCCTGCCTGTCTACTAATCTGCCTCCCCACATCTCTATCTTCATGAAGACTTCACTCTAGGACAACAATCCCCTCCCTACTTCTGCAAGTCAGGCCTGCGTGTCTGCTGCAGGGGTCTCCCAAGAGACTGCTGCTGAGTTGCATTGTTTGAGACATCATTAAAGCATTTTTTTCTGCCTTCCAGAGTTGCATACGCCCCCTATTCAGCTTCTTATATAGCTGTGGATTAGGTACCCTGCTCATGCGTCCCGCCCTGCAGAGCTGAATTGCAGAAAGCACTGCTGGTGAAATGGGGGCTTCCCAAGACCTCATTTTGGGTCATTTTTGTTCTGCTATTGTTAAGAGTGATTTGTGGAAGATGCTAATGAAACTGCTCTAAGAGTTTGTTGGGTCCTCTGTCCTAAGTCCAGGTCTTACACCCAGAGAGCAAGTTGGACACCACAACAGCCTTTTAGAACTTTACTTGGTAAGAAACTTGGTGTCCTGTTGTTCCCACACTCTGTCTTCTGCCTTCAGTTTCCTTGCTGGTCTTTTCGATTCTGCTCCATCTGCTCATCACGCATCACCTCACAGATACTTCCTGGGCAGTCATCTGTGCATCGGAACTTTTCTGTGAGTGAACTAACAACTTCTGGTTGATAACCATAACCTATTTGGAAGAGTTTCTAAAATGATCAGAAAAAAAATATTCTGATGAGCTTCTTTTTAGGTTCTTTGAGCCTGGCTGCCCAAGTTGAAAAAGTTGGATTGAACAGGACTGGCCCAGTTACACACAGCCCTGTTTTACTCTGGGTGATGGGGAAATCATCATACAGTGACTTTAATTCTGACACTCCAATCTATTATCTATTTTCTAAGAATTCTAGAAACATGACTAAAATGGAGGGCATGATCCTAGCTCTGACTAATAAGGAAAGGAACTTCCACAAAGTCCCAAGAATTGAAGAAGTACCCAGCTCTAATGACATTCTTCCAGAAATCTACAAGAATAGAAAGTCTTAATTCTTAGAGGTCTTCCCAAGCTTTTTCTCAACCCATGGAACACCTATGGAAATGCCCAAAGTTGTCAAAGATGGTACTTGAATTATCATCATTCAGCATCAATCAGAAGAAAAGGGAGAGATCACTGTGGGACCTTCCTGCTTTAGAGAAGATGTTAGGGCTCAAGGAAACTGAGTTCATGTATCATCTTGTACAGGGAAGCCAGAAAAACATTTGAAAATTTGTATTAGCAACACATATCTCTATGGTGTTACAGAATTATGTTACCTAGGCAGCAAACTTACCAATGATTCAGTGATAGACAAGGAATAGAAAACTGAATCCAGAAGGGCAGCACATTTTGTCAGAGGAGGTGTCAACAGGATATCAGGCTCCAGACCAAAGTAACAGTCTACAGAGCCATAATTTTGTCCAAACTTCCCTACAGCATGGCATAAAGGATAGGACAATGGCCTGCGAGTCAGATGGTCATGGGTTCTAACCACTTGTCTGCTGTGTGAACCTTGGGCAAATCACTTCATTTCTCTGGGCCTCGGTTACCTGATTTGTGAAAGGGATTGAGATTGTAAGCCCTACTTGGAAGAGGGACTGTGACCAATCCAATTTGTATCTACTTCAGAGTTTAGTACAGTGCCTGGCACATAATAAGTGCTTAACAAATACCATATTATTTTTATTATTACAGCTGTGAGACATGTACCCCACACAAACACCACATCCTGCTCCTTTAGCGATAGTCCTCTAAAGCACAGTAATCTGCAGTCGTTCTTTAATGATTTTCTCTAGAACTTTGAAAGATGCTCAAAAATCAGTTGAATTGGAAAAACTCTTACTATGTACTCCGCACTGTGCCATTCACCAGAGTAGACATAAGAAAATCAGATTGGACAGAGTACCTATCCCATATGGGGCCCACAGTCTAAAAGAGAGGGAGAACAAGTATTTCATTTCTGTCTTAAAGATGAAGAATCTGAGCCCCAGAGAAGCTCAGTGACTTCCCCATGTCACCAGAGCAGGTGTGTGACCAAGCTGGGACAAGACTTCCAAGTCCCAGTCCATGTGTAAATAATTTTGTACTTCGGTCTTCCCACTACATTCCAAGCTCCTTGTGGACAGGGAATATGTCTTTTGTTTTTGTTATACTTTCCCAAGAACATAGTGTGGTATGATATATTCAGCAGGCCTATTCTACAAGGGACTTGAATGGTGTCCTTAGTAAGCAGATGATGAAAATGCAACCAGGTGTTTCCACCCCTTCCTTTCCATCCTCACATCTACTACCCAGTTTTTATCTCTTCTCATCTCCTTTTTACTGAATCGGCCTCCTCACTGGTCTCCCTGCCTCCAACCTCTCCCCGTGCTCAGATCTTTTCACCTTCCTAGAAGAGACAAACATTATGTCCCCATGGACCTTCTAGAAAAAAAAAATGGGAAAAAAAGTGTACAGAAGATCAGGGAGTGTTAGCCTGGCAGTAGCTTTGTAAATGTAATAATAATAATGTTGGCATTTGTTAAGCGCTTACTACATGTCGAGCACTGTTCTAAGCACTGGGGGAGATACAGGGTCATCAGGTTGTCCCACGTGAGGCTCACAGTTAATCCCCATTTTACAAATGAGGTAACTGAGGCACAGAGAAGCTAAGTGACTTGCCCACAGTCACACAGCTGACAAGCGGCAGAGCCTGGATTCGAACCCGTGACCTCCAACTCCCAAGCCTGGGCTCTTTCCACTGAACCACGCAGCGCTTCCAGGCAGACGACACCACCTTGTGAAATCAAGTGTTTGAGCTATTGAACTCATGAGGCTCTGTTTCTATTTTTCCCTATTACCCAGGCTGGCTAATGGAACATCATTTCTGAACAATGTGTCACTCAACTTTCTCCAATATAGCT
Organism: Ornithorhynchus anatinus; assembly: GCF_004115215.2. Classification (NCBI taxonomy): domain Eukaryota; kingdom Metazoa; phylum Chordata; class Mammalia; order Monotremata; family Ornithorhynchidae; genus Ornithorhynchus; species Ornithorhynchus anatinus. The sequence continues at coordinate 22,912,677 of NC_041734.1, forward strand.
AAATAATGAAAGGGGAATTTCCCTTTGAAAGGTCATTTCACTTAGAGTACCCTCACTCCTGACTCACTCATGACTTGGAAGTAGCATTACCCAAAGAGACAAAATTTATCAAATGGAAGTTGAAGCCCAGACTTTGGCAGCCCTTGATTTTGCTGCATCTCGTTGCTAATAATTTCCTTTTCTAATAATGAATTGCAGTGGCTTTTGTCAAGAATGGCAACAGTCCCTAGAATTTGGATTGGATTTCTTATTCTTTTGAATTTTTCAAAAAGCTTGGCATTATCCTTCACTCTCTTCTCTCATTCAATCCACATATTCAATCCATCACTAAATCCTGTCTGTTCGACCTTCATGACATCGCTAAAATCCGACCAATCCGACCTTCTCTCTCCATCCAAACTGCTACCAAGTTAATCCAACCACTTATCCTTTCCTGCCTTGATTACTGTATCAGCCTCTTTGCTGACCTCCATACCTCCTGTCTCTCCCCACTCCAGTCTGCATTTCACTCTGTTGTCGGGATTATTTTTCTACAAAAACGTTCAGGAATTTCCCCACTCCTCAAGAACCTCCAGTGGTTGCCTATCCACCTCTGCATCAAACTTTAACTCTTTACCATTGACTTTAAAGCACTCTTCCTACCTCACCTCACTACTTTCCTACTACAAGCCTACCCACACACTGCGCTCTTCTAATGCCAACCTTTTCACTGTACTTCGATCTTGTCTATTCTCTGACCTCTAACCCGTGTCCTGCTTCTGGCCTGGAATACCCTCCCTCCTCAAATCCAACAGAGAAGTATTCTCCCCGTCTTCAAGAAGTGAGGAGAAGCAGTATGGCATATGAGAAGCAGCATGGCAAAATGGAGAGTTGACGGGTCTGGGAGGCAGAAGGTCATGAGTTCTAATCTCAGCTCTGTAACTTGTCTGTTGTGTGATCTTGGGCAAGTCACTTCACTTCTCTGTGTCTCAGTTACCTCATCTGTAAAATGGGGACTGAGAATGTGAGCCCTATGTAGGACAGGAACTATGTCCAACCCGATTTACTTGTATCCACCCCAGCACTATGTGCCTGGCTTATAGTAAGTTCTGAACTAATGCCATAATAAAGAAGTGAATAAATACAGTACCTAGCACATAGTAAGAGCTTAACAAATACCATGATTAATATTGTTGTTATTATTATTATTATTCAAAGCCTTATTGAAGTCACATCTCCTTCAAAAGGCCTCCCAGACAAAACCCTCATTTCCTCTTCTCCTATTCCTTCTTGACTTGCTCCCTTTATCCATCCCCCTCCCAACCCCACAGCACTTATGTACATATCTGTAATTCATTTATTTTAATGTCTGTCTCCCCCTCCAGGTTGTAGGCTCATTGTGGGTGGGAAATGTGTCTGCTATATTGTTCTCTTGTACTCTCCCAAGTGCTTAGTTCAGTGCTCTGCATGCAGTAAGCTCTCATTAAATATGACTGGCTGGCTGACTGACCGATGAGCTTAATAAAAATAGAGGAGAAAAGCTTGCTACCCACTTCTCTTGCACTCAGCCAAGAAAATGAGGCAGGAAGTAAAATGAAGAAAGATATTTTTTATGTGAGTTACAAAACAAAGCATTACAATTAGGCTTTTTTTTTTAAAGAAAAAGAAGTAAAAGGCATAATGTGACATACCACAGTGCTTAACAGAATGAAATATAGTAGGTGTTAAAATCAGGCAATTAAATAAAAAAGGAAGCCAAAAAAAACTTGGTCGAAAAATTCATCTTTCCTTTATAGACTATTCTTACATGCCAGATAAAATACAGCTTGCACAGTGGGGAATGAAATAATTAACATTGAGGTGTCCCTGATGGGGAGATTTGCATTCCCAAGGTAACCATCGCACAAGATAATGTCACTTAGGCAGATTGTGTCCAAATCACCAAAGATTCCTGGCAACAGTGTGGCCAGCTGTAGCTGGTTGTAAACTGAGGCGGATCCTACTGAGGTATAGGTGAAAATGACCGACTGAAAGCTGCCTTGTGACCTCGCCACGATGATCAAACATGTGCAGTGACAGTGATAGTTTTTTAAGTTCCAAGAGACTCATCTGATGGTCGTTCCAAGCTGCTGTAACATATAAATGCACTTTCAGCCTCCCTGGAAGATTATGTGGGCAGGGAGGTAGGTGACCAACATTGTTTTACTTTCTGCAGAGCTCATGTGAATGACAGGTAATAAAACTGTAATCCCACTTGGGATATATTTGTTAGGGGAAGGGGTTCTGCCAAGGGATCCAGACAACAAACTCAACTCTATTCAAACAGTGTATGTCTCTATTTGCTAGTTGACTGGATGAGGATTCAATAAGGATGTCTGCTTCATGTTCAGATTAAACCACAGTTGTCATTTGCTTATCAGGAGCCAGGGAATAATAATAATAATAATACTGATGGTATTTGTTAAGTGGTTACTATGTGCCAAGCATTGTTCTAAGTGCTGCCAGAGTTTTTTCTGAGTAATCATCATATCTCCCTGTAGAAAAGGCGAGTGTCCTAGGCCATAGAGATTCCCATAACTCAGTGCTTCATGTTTCGTTGTTGACTGTTGATTGGCTGTGGAGCAACTATGGGAAAGAAGTGGTGGGGGGACAAATATGAGAGGAGAAAACAGGAAAGAAAAAGGCAGAAGAAAAAGTTTTCTAACTTTTCTAAACAAGGGGACACTCCTCCCCAGGCCTGTGGGAAAATCATTATCAGAGGAGCAGGAACTGAAGTCTGTGGTGAGCTGACAGGGCAGAGGATGTGGTGGCTTTCCACTTTTTGGTACAGTGAATGTTGTTTCTTGAGAATTATCGCTGCAGAATTTTTGTTTCTGTGGGAAATCTGCTGGTAAAATCCTCAACGATTTCAAATTAATTTAGAAACAGTGGAAAGTAGACCTCTTTTGCTCCTGAGGTGGCTGCAGTGTGGAAAGATGACATCAGGCCGTAACTTCTGAGACTGGATCAATCAGTACTATTTATTTAATGCCTTCTGTGTGCAGAGCACTGTACTAAACCCTTGAGAAAGTTCAAGGGAGTGAGTAGACATGATGTAGCTTACAGTCTACAAAGGGAGACAGATGCTAAAATAAATTACAAATAGGAGGTGACAGAGTTTAAAGACATGTACAGAAGTGTTTAAATGTGAGTAAGTACTTAGGTGGTATGGAAGTGCTGAAAGGGCAATTGGACAGAGTTCAGGATTCAGTTAGGGAAAGCATCATGAGAAGATGTAATTTCAGGCAAGTTTTGAAAGTGGAGAAAACAGTAGTTTGTTGGATATGAAAGGGGCAGGAGCTCCAGGAAGAAGGAAGAGAATGAGCAAAAGGTCAGTAATGGGAGAGATTCAATAGTATTTATTGAGCGCTTACTATGTGCAGAGCACTGTACTAAGCACTTGGAATGAACAAGTCGGCAACAGATAGAGACAGTCCCTGCTGTTTGACGGGCTTACAGTCTAATCGGGGGAGACGGACAGACAAGAACAATGCATTTATTGATCACCCACCTGGTATGATGCACTATCTTGGGCATCTAGAGAAGCAGTGTGGTCTAGTTGTTTGAACATGAGCCTAGGGGTAGAAGGACCTGGGGGCTAGTTCCAGCTCTGTCACTTCTCTGCTGTGTTCATTCATTCAATAGTATTTATTGAGCGCTTACTATGTGCAGAGCACTGTACTAAGCACTTGGGATGAACAAGTCGGCAACAGATAGAGACAGTCCCTGCCGTTTGACGGGTTTACAGTCTAATCGGGGGAGACGGACAGACAAGAACAATGGCAATAAATAGAGTCAAGGGGAAGAACATCTCGTAAAAACAATGGCAACTAAATAGAATCAAGGCGATGTACATTTCATTAACAAAATAAATAGGGTAATGGAAATATATACAGTTGAGCGGATGAGTACAGTGCTGAGGGGATGGGAAGGGGGAGGTGGAGGAGCAGAGGGAAAGGGGAAAAAGAGGGTTTAGCTGTGGAGAGGTGAAGGGGGGGTGGTCGAGGGAGTAGAGGGAGAAGAGGAGCTCAGTCTGGGAAGGCCTCTTGGAGGAGGTGAGTTTTAAGTAGGGTTTTGAAGAGGGAAAGAGAATCAGTTTAACGGAGGTGAGGAGGGAGGGTGTTCCAGGACCGCAGGAGGACGTGGACCAGGGGTCGACGGCGGGATAGGCGAGACCGAGGGACGGTGAGGAGGTGGGCAGCGGAGGAGCGGAGCGTGCGGGGTGGGCGGTAGAAAGAGAGAAGGGAGGAGAGGTAGGAAGGGACAAGGTGATGTAGAGCCTTGAAGCCTAGAGTGAGGAGTTTTTGTTTGGAGCGGAGGTTGATAGGCAACCACTGGAGTTGTTTAAGAAGGGGAGTGACATGCCCAGATCGTTTCTGCAGGAAGATGAGCCGGGCAGCGGAGTGAAGAAAAGACTGGAGCGGGGCGAGAGAGGAGGAAGGGAGGTCAGAGAGAAGGCTGACACAGTAGTCTAGCCGGGATATAACTAGAGCCCGTAGCAGTAAGGTAGCCGTTTGGGTGGAGAGGAAAGGGCGGATCTTGGCGATATTCTAGAGGTAAAACCAGCAGGTCTTGGTAACGGATAGGATGTGTGGGGTGAACGAGAGAGACGAGTCAAGGTTGACACCGAGATTGCAGGCCTGAGAGACGGGAAGGATGGTTGTGCCATCCACGGTGATAGAGAAGTCTGGGAGAGGACCGGGTTTGGGAGGGAAGATGAGGAGCTCAGTCTTGCTCATGTTGAGTTTTAGGTGGAGGGCCGACATCCAGGTGGAGACGTCCTGGAGGCAGGAGGAGATGCGAGCCTGAAGGGAGGGGGAGAGGACAGGGGCGGAGATGTAGATCTGCATGTCATCTGCGTAGAGATGGTAGTCAAAGCCGTGAGAGCGAATGAGTTCACCAAGGGAGTGAGTGTAAATGGAGAACAGAAGAGGGTCAAGAACTGACCCTTGAGGAACTCCAACAGTTAAAGGATGGGAGGGGGAGGAGGCGCCTGCGAAGGAGACCGAGAATGACCGGCCAGAGAGGTAAGAGGAGAACCAGGAGAGGACGGAGTCCGTGAAGCCAAGGTGAGATAAGGTATGGAGGAGAAGGGGATGGTCGACAGTGTCAAAGGCAGCAGAGAGGTCAAGGAGGATCAGAATGGAGTAGGAGCCATTGGATTTGGCAAGAAGGAGGTCATGGGTTACCTTAGAGAGAGCAGTCTCGGTAGAGTGGAGGGGACGGAAGCCAGATTGGAGGGCGTCTAGGAGAGAATGGGAGTTAAGGAATTCTAAGCATCGATTGTAGACGACTTGTTCTAGGATTTTGGAAAGGAAGGGTAGTAGGGAGATAGGGCGATAACTGGAGGGGGAAGTGGGGTCAAGAGCGGGTTTTTTTAGGATGGGGGAGACATGGCATGTTTGAAGGCAGCAGGGAAGGAGCCATTGGAGATTGGAGATTGAGTGGTTAAAAGTAGAAGTTAAGGAAGGGAGGAGGGCAGGGGCGATGGTTTTAAGAAGGTGAGAGGGAATGGGGTCCGAGGCTCAGGTGGAGGGGGTGGCACTTGCGAGGAGGGAGGAGATCTCCTCTGAGGATACTGCAGGGAAGGATGGGAAAGTAGGGGAGAGGGCTGTTGGGGGGGAGGGGAGAGGCGGAGGGGTGACTTTGGGGAGCTCAGACCTGATTGTGTTGATTTTCGTGAGGAAATAGGTGGCCAGATCATTGGGGGTGAGAGATGGGGGAGGGGGAGGAACAGGGGGCCTAAGGAGAGAGTTAAAGGTCCGGAACAATCGGCGGGGGTGACGGGCATGGGTGTCGATGAGGGAGGAGAAGAAGTTTTGCCTGGCGGAGGAGAGGGCAGAGTTAAGGCAGGAAAGGATAAATTTGAAGTGTGTGGGGTCAGCTTGGTGCTTGGACTTTCGCCAGCAGCGCTTGGCAGCTTGAGCATAGGAGCATAGGAGGCAGACAGAGGAGGTGATCCAGGGCTGTGGGTTAGTGGAGCGAGAGCGGCGGAGGGAAAGGGGGGCGAAAGAGTCGAGATGAGTAGAGAGGGTGGAGTTGAGAGCGGAGACCTGATCATCGAGAGTGGGAAGTGAGGACAGGGCGGCAAGGTGAGGAGAGATGCTTTTGGAAAGACGGATGGGATCGAGAGAGCGGAGGTCTCTGTGAGACATGAGAAAGAGGTATCATGAGTAGGCTAATTTGAAAGGAATGAAGAGTTTGACATTGGTTGTAGTGGGAGAGGAAAGATGATAAGCAGTGGAGAGCTGATTGGAATGCCTTAAAGCTGATGGTCAGGAGTTTCTATTTTATATGGAGAGGAATGGAAAACTTGAGAAACAGGAAGTGTAAAATATGGACTGGAGTGGGTAGAGACTGGAGGTATCTGTTGCTGAATTGTACATTCCAAGCGCTTAGTACAGTGCTCTGCACATAGTAAGCACTCAATAAAAAAAATACTATTGAATGACCGGAGATTTGGTGCAGAGTTTTAAATTAGGAGATGGCAATTGCCTGGGCCAGTGTGGTGGCCATTTGGTTGGAGAGAAAGGGGTGGATTCTGGAAATCTTGTGGAGGAAGAACTGACAGGACTTGGCAATAGACTGAATTTATAGGTGTTGAAAAAGAGTGGGAGTAGTCAGGGATAATGCCAGGGTTATGATCTTGGGCGTTATAGATGATGGGGATGGTGTCATCTGTGATGGGAAAGTGCAGTGGAGAAGGATTGGAAGAGATGAGAAGTTCGATTTTGGAAATACTGGGCTTTGGATGCCATTCTTGAGACAGGAAGGATTGGGAAACAATGTGCTTTGAGGAAAGAGCATGGACCGAGGAGTCAGAGGATCTGGGTTCGAATACCAGCTCTGCCACTTGTCTGCTGTGTGACCTTGGGCAAGTCATAACTTATCTGAGCCTTAGTTACTTCATCTGTAAAATAGGGGTTAAATGAGCTCAATGAGCCCCTCCTTGCCAAATCTATTGGGCTTTACTTCAAATCTAAACTGCAAAAGGCTATCAGATCTTTGTTTCACTGACATTGTGTTCTCCTGGTTCTCCTCTTCATTCATTCATTTGATCATACTTATTGAGAGCCTTCTGTGTGCGAAACACTGTACTAAGCACTTAGGAGAGTAAAATACAGTAATAAACAGATACATTCCCTGCCCATAATGAGCTTACAGCCTAGATGGGCAGACAGATATTAATATAAACAAATAAATTGCAGCTATGTACATAAGTGCTGTGGGGCTAGGAGGGGGGATGAATAAAGGGAGCAGGTCAGGATGACTCGGAAGGGAGTGGGAGTAGAGGAGGAAGGAGGGTTTAGTCAGGGAAGGTATCTTGGAGAAGATGTGCCTTCAATAAGGCTTTGAAGGAGGGGAGAGTAATTATCCGTCAGATTGGAGGAAGGAGAGCACTCTGGGCCAGAGACAGGATGTGCTGGTGGCAAGAAGTTGGTGGCAAGATAGAGGAGTCTGAGGTACAGTGAGAAAGGTAGCATTAGAGGACCAAAATGTGTGATCTGGGTTGTAGGAGAGTAGTGAGGTGAGGTAGGAGGGGGCAAGGTGATTGATTGCTTTAAAGCCCATGGTGAGAAGGTTTTGTTTGATGCAAAGGTGGATGGGCAACCACTGGAGGTTCTTGAGGAGTGAGGAAGCATGGCCTGAATGTTTTTGAAGAAAAATGATCTGGGCAGCAGAGTGAAGTATGGACTGAATGGGGAGAGACAGGAGGCAGGGATGTCATCAAGGAGACTGATGCAGTAATCACGGTAGGATAAAATAAATCACTGGATTAATGTGGTAATTCTCTGGCCTCTTCTTTCCTGTCCCATTCACTGGCTCCTCCTCTGTCTCCCACACCCTATCTCTTGGTTCAGTTCTAGGATCTCTTCTATTGTGCATTTACACCATTTACTCCATTTACAGCTCATCTGCTCCCACAGCTTCAACTACCTTCTTTATATGGATGATTCCCAAATTTACATCTCCAGTTCTGACCTCTGGCCTTGCTTAAATCTTTCATTTTGCATTTCTTGCATTTCTTGCATTTCTTCTTTCTTGCATGTCTTCTTTCCTTCAGGACATGACTACCTGGTTATCCCACCAACACCTCAAACTCAACATTTCCAAAACTGAACTCCAATCTTCTATCCCAAGCCTTCTTCTGACCATAAATTTTCCATGGCTGTTGACAACCCTTCCAACCTCAGTGTCTCACAAGCCCACAACCCTGACATCATCCTTGACTCATCTCTCTCTTTTGACTTGCATATTCAGTCAGTCCCTAAATCCTGTCAGTTTTATCTTCACAACAACTCTAGAATCCATTGGAAATATTAGAGAAGCAGCATGGCCTCCTAAATAGAGCACGGGCCTGGGAGTCAGAAGGACCTAGGTTAATCCCTGTTTCTGCCACTTATCTGCTTGGGCAAGTCCCTTAAATTCTCAGTTACATCATCTGTAAAATGGGGATTAAAACCACGAGCTCCATGTGGGACAGGGACTGTGTCCAACCTTGTATCTACCCCAGTGCTTAGAACAATGGTTGGTACATAATTAAGTGCTTAAAAATACCATTATTATTATTATTATTATTATATTCCCCTCCATCCAAATAGCTACTGTGCTGGTCCAAGCACTTGCCATATTCCATCTCAATTAACTGCAATATCCTCCCTGTTGATTCTTCTGCTTCCAACTTCCTCCATCTATAGTCCATTTTTCACTCTGCTGCCTGAATCATTTTCAAAAAAAATAGTTTTATGCACACCTTCCCACTCTTCAAAAATTTCCAATGTTTGCCCATCCAGCTCCACATCAAGCAAAAACTCCTCACTGTCATCTTTAAAGCACCACATCTTCTCTCTCCCCAATACCTAAGAGAGCTGCTATACAACTCAGCCCACACACTTTGCTCTTCTGACATCCACCTACTCATTATTCCTCAGTCTCTCTTTCCATGGGCCACTCACTCGTACTCTCCCCACTTCCACTTCACATCCAACAGACCAACATTCTTCAGATCATGAAAGTCCTTTGCAAGTCACATCTCCAGCTAGTTTTCTCTGACTAATCTCTCATCTCCCTAACCTACCTCTCCAAACTTTACCAAATCTCTTGAGTCTGTACTTTTCCACTACCCAAGAAGTTCTGCACATATTTTTATATTGGGTTGCCTCTCAAATGTGCAATTTAGTTTGTCTATCTCCCCCTTTAGACTGTAAGTTCCTTGAAGGCAGGGATCATGCCTACCAACTCTATTACATTGTACTCTCCCAAGAGCATATAGTGTTCCCACTACACAGAGCGCTCTGCAGGCAGAAAGTGATCAGTAGATATTACTGATTGATTGATTGATTGATTGATTAAAGCCATCACATGGCATAGGATGGAACAGGGCTTTCTTGCTATCAAAAATATGGCTGTATAAAACACAGCCAAGGATTTGAAATGGGTTCTTTAAGGATTAGCTCATCCTGCAAAAAGAGGGATGGTTGGTATGTGGACATAGTGCAGAAGTACTGGGTATTTCACTTTGGCCATTTCTGTGCAAATCAGTTTTAGATGACAACAGGCAATAAGAACTTTTCACAGGCACATGATTATTTCAACTCTTGCCAGCCATAGAAGGAATGCGTAGGCTGTAAGCTCCCTTTTAGCCTGCAAGGTCATTTAGGACAGGGATCATGTCTACCAACTGTATGTCATTGACCAAGTCTTAGTACAGTGCTCTGCACAGAGTAAAACATGCCATAAATATCATTGATTGATTGATTGGAACTGAGAGAAATTGAGGGTCCCAAGAAACATCTTTAAATATTCAGGGGGGTTAATTCAGATGATGGCATGAATAAAACAAAGGGGAAACCTATAGAAAAATCCCACCCCTCTCTGGGTCGCACCTGGAGAGTTTCCAGTACTCTACCAGTCTCGGCTTTGGGAGGGAGAGTCAAGCAGAGGCCTGCCCATTCCATTCCTAGCTTGGGCAGCGGTAGCAAGTGGAAGCTAATCTGCTGCTGCAAGTCAAAACTCACCTGTGTTGGGCAGCAGCGGCATGGGAGAGAGTTGAAGGCGGAGACTCAATTTGACTGTGCAGAAAGAAGCAGTCATAAACCGCTTCCATATTTTTACCAAGGAAACTCCATGGATCCACTTCCAGAACAATTGCAGATGGAGAGCGGGGAGTTCTGGAAGAAATGTGTCCATGGTGTCGCTATGGGTCGGACACGACAAGACGGCATAAAACAAGACAAATAGAAAAATCCCACATATGCCATGTCCAAAAGACTGAAATCCCTCTTACTTAAATGGGATGCTAATTTCATTTGGAAAACTCTTTTTGACCTTTTACAAAAGACCTGCCCCCCAATTTCCAGGAAAGCCAGCCCTTCTGGGAAATATAGTCTCCGTAAGGAAGTTTTTCCTCCTTCCTGCTTATCTTTTCTTCAGTCCCTTAGCTCTGCCTCCACACTGCACTTGAGATTCAGTCTACAAGAAGTACGGTTCACTGTTACTCACTAGGTAGGGACTGCCATCAGTAATGGCAACAGGTAAGGTGGAGGAAAAAAAGGAGTGAAAGTAAACTCCTTTTTTACCAAGGTGTGTGTTCCCTCTCTTTGTTCTCCTCCTCTCAGAGTGGGAATCACCAGCCCTGTTCTGGTCTATTCTCCTCCTCTCAGTGTGGAAAACACCACCCCTGTTTTGTTCTGTTATGCTCTGTTCTGTTCTATGGCCAGAAGGGGCCTTTGGAGATGGTCATCCCCAAGGCAGAAAGGTGGTTTCAGCATCCTACCCTTCTAGGTGTTCTCCCGGCCATATACTGTGCAGTCACAACCCTGCTTAGCTTGCCTGCCCACTCAGCAAACTTAGCCCTGTGGTATGATGCCTGCCTAATGTCTGACACCTCTGGCAGGGCCCCTGAAACTACTGGAGACCCAGTAGTGCAAAAAATGTATTTATCTTTGAAAGTGAGCATCATCTACTGGCCCTAATTACTTTCCATGCCTCTGATATTTTGAGTGCTGAATTTATAGATAGAAGGAGTAAAAGTGGATATGTAGATGATTCAATGCATGTCCCTCATCCTCTCTGGTTGTTCCAGATGTTTAACTCCCTCCTTAAACTCCCTGTCCCCTTGCCTCCCCCATTCCTTGTCCCTAATGAACAAGCCACCTACTTTACTGAAAAAAATTGACATCAGGTGTGAGCTTCTTAAAATCTCCCCTGCCCCTTCCCAGTCCCTCCCCTCTCCTGCCCCTTCTTCAACTCTCCCATCTTTCCAACAGCATCTCTAGAGAAGATCTCCTGCCTCCTCTCAAAATCCACCCTCTCCACCTGCACATCTGACCCTATTCCATGCACATTATCAAAACACCTGCCTCCTCCCTTTCTCCCTCCCTACCCACCATCTTCAACTCTTAGCTCTCCAATGACTTCTCCACTGCTTTCAAACATGCCCATGTCTGCCCTATCCTAAAAAATAACCCTCTCCCTTGACCCCATGGCTCTCTCCAGTTATCACCCCATCTCCCTTCTACCATTCCTCTCCAAACCCCTTGAGCTTGCCTATACCCACTGTCTCAAGTTCCTTTCCTCCAGTTCTCTTCTTGAACCCCTCCAATCTGGCCCATCCACCTCTGCATCAATCAGAAACTCCTCACCATTGGCTTTAAAGCATTCAATCACCTTGCCCCCTCCTACCTCACTTTGCTACTCTCCTACTACAACCTAGCCAGTATACTTCCCTCCTCTAATGCCTCACTGTACCTCGATCTCATCTTCTGCACTGCAAACCTCTCACCAACACCCTGCCTCTGGCCTGGAACTCCCTCTCACCTCGTCCTACAGACAATTAGTCTCTCTCCCTTCAAAGCCTTATTGAAGACACATCTCCTCCAAGAGGACTTCCCTGACTAAACCTTCCTTTCCCATCTTCTCCCACTCCGTCCTGCATCCCCCTGACTTGCTCCCCTTATTCATCACCTCTCCCAGCCCACAGCACTTATGTACATATCTGTCATTGATTTATTGATTAATATTAATGGCTGTATCCCCCTCTAGGCTGTAAACCTGTTGTGGACAGGGAGCGTGCCTGTTATATTGTTCTAGTGTACACTCCCAAGCACTCAGTACATGATTTGCACACATTAAGCACTCAGTACATATGATTGACTGACTGACCAAAGTAATAGGGTATGTAAGTCTGTCTACACAGAAGTGCTGCAGGTAGAAGGGAGTATAAGTGTGCATGGTACAATTACTGATAGGCTCATACCTCATTGATTTTTTTTAAATCTTTCTACACTCTTAAGAACATAAGCAGGGCCATCACTGGTTCAGAATAATGGTCCATCCTTTCCGAATTCTACCTCTGATGGAGATAAAAAGGGAGGCACAGAAGGCTGGATGTCCTCGTTGAGATGGCTATCACCACCAACCCTTATACGTGATCTCCTCCCTTACTTGTAATTTAGTTTAGTGTCCGTCTCCTCTGCTAGACTGTAAGCTCTTTGGGATAGGAATCATGCCTATTTATTCTTTTGTTCTGTCCCAAGGGCTTATACAGTGCTCCATATGCATTGAGTGCTCATAAAATTACACTGTTTGATGAATTGGCACGAATTAGCAGATACCATAACTGACTTGTCTCCAGCATTCTTATAAGACTAGTTTCCATCATATTCAAATACAATGCCATTTGATTTGTATTTGATGATGATGTCCATCTAATTAGTGTAAGTGTGGTTGAAAAGACCAGTGTGGGACAATTTCACGTAAAGTAGACACACACAGATGATGGTCCCTCTTTGTGGTGACATGTTTGCCGGCAGTGCCTGGTGTTCTTCTTGTGTTTATTTCTTTGTCTCACAGTTCTGGCTAAGCTTCTCTTTCACAGGAGCTGCCTGTCTCTCCATGGCAACATGCCACATTGGTCTGCTTGCTTCGGTTGCCGCCAGACAATCCTCTTGGTGCTGCGATGTTGGAAGCGGATATCAGACAAGGGTTTCTCAGCTCTGACAACCAGCTAAGTATCCTGCCTGCCTGGCAGCTCCTATAGCACATCGTTTGAGATTGCCTAAAGGCAACTACCTTCTAGGATGAGTGTAGGCAGATGCCCAGACCTACACAGCTTCCTTCACACACATACATGTGTACAGCATGGCTGAGTGGGTAGAGCATGGGCGAGAGAGTCAGGAGGACCTGGGTTCTAATCCCTATTCCACCACCTGTCTGCTGTGTGACCTTGGCTAAGTCACTTAACTTCTCTGTACCTCATTTACCTCATCTGTAAAAAAGGGGGATTAAGAGTATGAGACAGGGACTGTGTCCAACCTGATTAACTTGCATCTACCACACTGATTAGAAGAGTGCTTGACACATAGTGAATGCTTAACAAGTACTATAATAATAATAATAATAACAATTTAATACACATGTAATGTAAATATTATACATTAAATAAAACATACATAATATAATATGTAATGTGTATTATACATGTATTATACATGTGCCTGTGTGTATATTCAGGTATAAATCAATATCTATGCGTACCCTAATGTATATGTAGCTGAATTCCTTACTGGTGGTAAGGTCCTAACAATGCATGTTAATGTGGCTGAAAAGAACCTCCCCATCCCGCCCCACCCAGCCCTGCATTGTTTACAAATAAGGATTTATGCTTGTTGAGCTAATGGGTTTGTCAGATATTAGACTTGTCTCAATTTTCAACCCTGCCTCCTTACCTCCCAGGGCCTCAGGAAGCATTTGTTTTAGGAGAGCAACCTCTTACCTAATTTCTGCTCACCAGACTTATCTGCACAGGTGAAAGTAAAAAACTATTTTTCGTGGTACAGCGAGCAGGAGTTCTGAGGGATGTGAGTGATGAGAGTGAGCCACTGGGAACCATAATAGAGGCCAATGGAGGGGTTAGGTGAATAGATTTTCTCTCCACACATAAATTCATGCCCTAGACACTGCCCTTTCCTTGGAATTCAACTCCCTCCCACTTCTGTCACTGGATCAATTTCATACCATCAACCCAAAGCTCTGAATCACCTCCACAGTACGCTTTCTGTTCTCAGGTCGTCATGCTATTGAGTGCTACTGATGGAAAACCTGGCATCAGGATTTGGCTATCTCAAACTCATCCTTACTTGCTATAAATTGGCTCTCTTCTCTGTCTAGCAACAATGCCTGTCTACCCTTATTGGCACTCATGCCCATTCCCTGCACCAACTCTTTGTGACTTTCAGTTCCATCTTTAAAATCCCAGAGTGTCCACTTCCCCCATCTCCTGCCTTCGATGACCATTTTATCTACTTCCTTGACAAAATTGAAGTCTTTAGGAGTGAAGTCCCCCAAATCTCCACTTTACCCCCCCGCCCAGTCCAAGACCTCTCCAAACTCCTACTTCCATTCTCACATCTATCCAAGCTGTCCTTGAAAAAAAATCCCACCTCCTTTTGAAATCTACTCAGTCCACTTTGGCCTCTGGTCTCATCACATCAAACTTTATTAAAGTATTTTCCCCCGTCCTTCTTCCCCCCATCACTGCTATATTTAGCCATTTGCTCTCCAATGACTCCTTACACTCCACATTAAAACACACCCAGATATCTCCTGTCATAAAAAAAACAACAACTGCATCTTCCAGCTATCACCCTATTTCCCACCTCCCATTCCTGTCCAAAGTCACCAATGACCTCTACCTGGACAAATAAAACAGCATCTGCTCCACACTAATTACCCTTGACTTTGCACCTGACATTGTTATTGCGGACCATTCTCTTCTAGTGGAAACACTATCAAATTTTGATTTTACGCCCATTATGTTCTCCTTATTCTCACTTAGCTCTCTGGCTGGCTGGCTGTATGCAGAACACTGTACTAAGTGCTGGGGAGAGTACAATAGTAAGCAGATTCATTCCTTGCCCACAATGAGCATACAGTGTAGAGGGTCTCTTTATTCTTCTTCTACTTCTCTCCCATCTGTGGGGAGTCAGTTCTGGGTCCCCTTCTATTCTCCCTTTGTTCCCACAGCTTCAGCTACCACCTTCATTCATTCATTCATTCAATAGTATTTATTGAGTGCCTACTATGTACAGACCACTGTACTAAGTGCTTGGAATGTACAATTCGGCAACAGATAGAGACAATCCCTGCCCATTGACAGGTTTACAGTCTAACTGGGGGAGAGAGACAGACAAAAACAATAGCAGTAAATAGAATCAAGGGGATGTACATCTCATTAAAACAATAGCAATAAATAGAATCAAGGGGATGTCCATCTCATTAACAAAATAAATAGGGTAACAAAAATATATACAAATGAGCGGACGAGCTCAGTGCTGAGGGGAGGGGAAGGGAGAGGGGGAGGAGCAGAGGGAAAGGAGGGGAAAAGGGGGCTTAGCTGAGGAGAGGTGGGGAGGGCAGAGAGGCAGCAGAGGGAGAAGAGGGAAAAGGGGAAGCTCAGTCTGGGAAGGCCTCTTGGAGGAGGTGAGCTCTCAGTAGGGCTTTGAAGAGGGGAAGAGAATGAGTTTTGTGGAGGTGAGGAAGGAGGGCATTCCAGGACAACGGGAGGAGGTGGCCCAGAGGTCGACAGCAGGATATGCGAGAACGGGGGATGGTGAGGAGGTGGGCAGCAGAGGAGCGGAGCCTATGGGGTGGGCAGTAGAAAGAGAGAAGGGAGGAGAGGTAGGAGGGGGCAAGGTGATGGAGAGCCTTGAAGCCTAGAGTGAGAAGTTTTTGTTTCATGCAGAGGTTGATAGGCAACCACTGGAGGTTTTTAAGAAGGGGAGTGACATGCCCAGAGTGTTTCTGCAGGAAGATGAGCCGGGCAGCGGAATGAAGAATAGACTGGATCAGAGAGAAACAGGAGGAAGGGAGATCAGAGAGAAGGCTGACACAGTAATCCAGCCGGGATATTATGAGAGCCTGTACCAGTAAGATAGCCGTTTGGGTGGAGAGGAAAGGGCGGATCTTGGCAATATTATAAAGGTGAGACGAGCAGGTCTTGGTGACTGATTGAATGTGCGGGGTGAATGAGAGAGCCGAATCAAAGATGACACCAAGGTTGCAGGCTTGAGAGACGGGAAGGATGGTCGTACCATCCACAGTGATAGGGAAGACAGGGCTTCGGAGGGAAGATAAGGAGCTCAGTTTTGGACATGTTGAGTTTTAGGTGGCAGGCAGACATCCAGGTAGAGACGACCTGGAGGCAGGAGGAGATAGAAGCCTGAATGGAGGGGGAGAGGACAGGGGAAGAGACATAGATTTGGTAGATTTAGCACCTCTCGGCTGATAACTCCCAAAATTACCTCACAGCCCTGACCTCTTTCCTTCTCCATTGTCTTGCATTTCCTCTGGCCTTAGGACATTTCTATCTGGCTGACCTGACATCACCTCAAACTCATCAAGTCTACTGCATTCCTCACCTGCCCTCCCAAAGTTTCTTCTCCCCCAGACTTTCCTATCACTCTTGGAGTCACCATCATCTCTATATCAGAAGCTCATAACCTTGGCTTTATCCTTGACCCATTTCTCTTGTTCAACCCACATATTCAGAAAGTTACTCAATCTGATTGATTCTAACACTGCAACATCTCCATTCGCTCCTTCCTCTCCATCCAAATGGCTATAACACTGGTCTAATCATTTGCCTCAGCCTCATCACTGATATCCCTGCCTCCATCTTCAATTCTTTACATACTTCTTTACAGTCCATACTTCACTCTATGCCTTGCATCAATTTTCTTAAAAAGTAGTTTTCATTCATTCATTCATTCATTCATTCATTCAATCATATTTATCAAGTATTTACTTTCTGCAGAGCAATGTACTAAGCACTTGCAAGTACAATACAAGAATAAACTGTGACATTCCCCACCCACAACAAGCTCATAGTCTAGAGTTGGGGAAACAGAAATCAATGCAAGTAAATAAAATTACAGATATGTACATAAGTGCTTTGGGGCTTGGAAGGGAGAACAGCAAAGGGACAAATAAAATTACAGATATGTAGTTAAGTGCTTTGGGACCGGAGGGGAGAGGAGCAGAGGGAGCAAGTCAGCGTGAGGCAGAATGGAGTGGGAGATGAGGAAAAGTAGGGGTTAGTCTGGGAAGGCCTCTTGGAGGATATGTGCCTTCAATAAGGCTTTGAAGTGGGGGGAGAGTGGTTGTCGGTCAGATTAGAGGAGGGAGGGCATTCCAGACCCTAGGCAGGATGTGGAAAAGGGGTTGGCAGTGGGACAGGAGAGATGGAGGCAAAGTGAGAGGGTTAGCAATACAGGAGCAAAGTTTGTGGGCTAGGTTGTAGCAGGAGACAAGCTAGGTGAAGTAGGAGAGTACAAGGTGATGGAGTGCTTTAAATCCAATGGAGAGGATTTTTTGTTTGATATAGAGGTGGATGGGCCACCATGGACTTTTTTTGAGGAACAGGGTGACATGTCCTGAACATTTTTGTAGAAAAATGATCCAGGCAGTAGGATGAAGTATGGCCTGGAGTGGGGAGAAACAGGAGTGTGGGAGGTCAACAAGGAGGCTGATGCAGGTGGGATAGAATGAGTGACTGTATTAACATGGGAGCAGTATGGATGGAGACGAAAGGGTGGATTTTAGTGATGTTGTGAAGGTGGGGCTGACAGAATTTGGTGACAGATTGAATATGTGGGTTAAATGACAGAGGGAAGTCAGGGTTAATGCCAAGGTTACAGGCTTGTGAGACAGGAAGAATGATGGGAAAGTCAAGGGGATGACAGGGTTTGGGTGGGAAGATAAGGAGCTCTGTTTTGGACATGTTAAGTTTCAGGTGAGGGGAGGACATCCAAGTAGAGATGTCTTGAAAGCAGGAGGAGATGCGAGACTGGAGAGGGGAAAGAGACCAGGACTGGAGATGTAGATTTGGGTGTCATCTGCATAGAAGTGGTATTTGAAGCCATGGGTAAGAATGAGTTCTCCAAGGGAGTGGATATAGATGGAGAATAGAAGGAGACCCAGAACTGAACCTTGATGGAACCCCACAGTTAGGGGGTGGGAGGCAGAAGACCATACTCACTTACCTAGTCTACCTGTAGTTTATTTTAATGGCTGTTTTCCTGGCTAGACTGTAAGCTCCTTGAGAGCAGAGATTGGGTCCCTGTATTCTCCTATACTCTCCCAAGGGCTTAGTAAAATGATCTGCACAGAGTAAGTGTTCAACAAATACCGCTTTATTTATTCCTGCAATATTGTACAGCACACTGCCCAGGTAATAGAATTTAGTGAATGCTTTCAGTTTTGTGTTTTCAATAAACACCTTATGGTGGTGCGTAGGCATTCCTGCATATGGACTTGTATAGGGCTATGTTTCTTTATAGCAGCCTCCTTGCTGGGTTCCTTTCCTCCAGTGTCTCTTTTCTCCAATTCCAACTACACATGTTGCATGGTTCATCTTTTGAAGTGTCTCTCAGCATACACAAAAACATCCCCTCAAAAGCCTCCGACTCCTCTAAAACGATCAATCAATCAATCATATTTATTGAGCACTCATTGTGGGTGAATCAAATAAAAACTCCTCAGAATTGACTATAAGGCACCTCACCCACTCATCTCACCTGATCTATCTGCGCTCTTTGCCCAGATAGATCAGGTGATGTGTGTGGATGAGGTGTCTTGTAGTCAATTCTGAGGAGTTTTTATTCCTTACCCCTTTCTCTTTATACATCCCAAGTTAATCTTCCACATGTAACACCCTCTCGACTCTTCCACCTCTGTGCCTCGTTCACACAGATCCCCCAGCTAGGAAGTCCCTTCCCTCCATGTTCAAAGCCTTTCCTCCAGAAAGTCTCCCCTCATGAGTTCCCAGCAGTCAAAGTCATATAAACCACAAGCCATCTCTAGCACTTGTGAACTTTTTATGTCCAGCTTCAATACTTCAGTAGGTTGGTCTCCTCCAGTAAAGCATCATCTTTTGTGGGCAGGAAATATGCCATTTCTTCATTTTGTTCTTTCCAAGCATTTAGTACACCAGTCGACAAATACCATTACAAAAACTACTAAAGTTAACCTACTCTCTCACTCTTCTAACCCTCATTGTTTTTTAGTGATATTTGTGCTAGACACTGTACCGAGGGCTGGGGTGGACACAGTCCTCATGCTACATGGAGCTCACAGTCTTAAACCCCATTTTACAGATGAGGTAACTGAGACACAGATAATTTTCCCAAGGTCACACAGCAGACAAGTGACAGCCAACATTAGAACCTAGGTCCTTCTCACTCCCAGGCCGGGCTTTATCTGTTAGGCCACACTGCTTCTCATTTTCTTCCTGGCTGGAGCTCCCTCAGTCAATCTGTGGTATTTATTGAGTGCTTGGGAGAATTAAGTGCTTGGAAGAGCACTGTACTAAGCACTTGGGAAAGTATAATACAGCAGAATTAGCAGACACATTCCCTACCATAAAGTTCTTCAAATCCACCAGATCAAAGCTCTGTCCATCTTCAAAGCTCTTCTGAAATGCAATTTCTTCTAGGAGGCCTTCCCTGATTAGTTTCTCTTCTCCTCAAGTTATATTCTTCCAACTAATAATAATAATGTTGGTATTTGTTAAGCACTTACTATGTGCTGAGCACTGTTCTAAGTGCTGGGGTAGACACAGGGGAATCAGGTTGTCCCACGTGGGGCTCACAGTCTTAATCCCCATTTTACAGATGAGGTAACTGAGGCACCAAGAAGTTAAGTGACTTGCTCAAAGTCACATAGCTGACAAGTGGCCGAGCCAGTATTCGAACCATGACCCATGAGCCACGCTGCTTCTCTACCACTTCAACATTCCTAAGCTAATTATGCATTCACACCCACCCTTAGCATGTTTGTATTCATTATGACTACTCTCTTCTTATGTATTCATTCATCTGAATATCCACTTTTCCTTTTTTCTTTTATCTTTAAATTATTTTTTGTCAGTCAATCAACCAATCAAAAGTATTTACTCCAAGCTTACTTTGTGAGGAACATTGCTCTCCCTTGAAGACATGTCTTGTAACTTTATTACACTCTCCAAAGTGCTTAGTAAAATGCTCTGGACACAGTATGTGTTCAGTAGATACCATTCACATATACACAAAGTCCAGGCCATCAATCTTAAATTATCTCCCTAATAACGAGATCCCATTACGTTATTATCACCAAGGCAGAAGATGAAAACTGGAAAATAAAAAAATAATGTCCTTTTTGAAGATATACTGGGTTGTGTTGGTCAACTCAAGACAACAAAAGAAATCAGTCGGAAGGATTTACTGAATGCAAACCTTGGAGGAGTACAATTGTAGCAAGACAACAGTGCTGGGAAAGATTACATAAGTGGAAATTAAGCAGAGGCCGGGGTCCTCAAGGGACTCACAATCTAGGAATATCTGGCAGAGAGAGAGGACTAGTGACGTATTCATAAAGAGAGATGAAACATTAAATACTAAAACAAAATCGAAGGCAAGGACAAATAGACAAAATTAAAACAAAAAGCATCAGTCAATCACCCATTGGTATTTATTGACCAATTACTGTGTTCCGACCACTGTTCTAGGCAAAATACCACAGAGCTGGAAGCTATGATCCCTGTCCACAGAGAACTTACAGTCTATAGGGATAAAATCCACTTCGTAATTACTAATTCTGACAGATAAGAGAGGGTTGAGAGGAAATCATGATTTCAAGCCTCTGGATGAGGGAAAACAAATGAGATGTTTCCACCTAGTTACAAACAGACTACCTGTAGCATGGTAAGTGAATTTGATAACCACTACACTACTTTTTTGGTGTGTACCTCTAGGGCACAGTCTTCTGCATTGAGTAATTCTTGATTGATTTCCTCTAGGATTTTGGATGATGCTCAAAGACTTCTGAGTCAGAATTATAAAATACTCATGTAACATAAGTGCTGAGGATCAAAATAAAACATAATTCATGAGTGTTAAGGGTGAGCGTGACTGTTGGGTTGATGTGTCGAGGATGTTATGAATCAATCAATAAAGCAATCAATGGTATTTCCTGAGCACTGAGTATTTAGAGTACTATATTCAGTGCTTGGGAAAGGTCTGTGTAACAGAGTTGGTAGATGTGATGCCCGCCACAAGGAGTGTACAATCTACTAGGGGTGGACATTAAAATAAGTTAGAGAGAGGAAATGCTAGAGTATGAGGATGTTATCATTATTATTATTGTATTTAAATTCTTACTATGTGTCAAGCACTGTTCTAAGCACTGGGGCTTACAGTCTAAGTAGGAAGGAGCAGCATGGTCTAGTGATAGAGCACGGACCTGGGTTCTAATCCCTGCTTTGCCATGTCTGCTATGCGACCTTGGGTGAGTCACTTAACTTCCCTGTACCTCAGTTAACTCATCTGTAAAATGAGAATTAAATCTGTGAGCCCCATGTGGGACATGAACTGGGTCCAACCTGATTACTTTGTATCTGCCCCAGCTCTTAGAACAGTCTCTGGCACATAATAGGTGCTTAACAAATACCATAAAAAATAAGAAAATGGGCAATGAACCCTCACATTACAGATGAAGAAACTGAGACACAGAGAGGTGAAGTGACTAGCCCAAAGTCACTCAGCTGGCATGCGGCAGAGCCAGGAGTACAACTCAGATCCTCTGACTCCTCTACCCATACTCTTTCTAGTAGTCCATGCTGCTCCTCATCTGAGATCCTAGAGAAAGACACTGTTTTCCAGGCCAATGCTGCACAGGGCTTAATGTTTCCAGCAGCTACTAGGGTCTTGTCATCTTCTTCAGATTCCAGGTGTTTGACATCTGTATGGGAGGGACACGAATAACTGACAATTTGTAAATTTTGCTTGTCATCTTCTCTTTTGTAATGTTCTTTTTCTAGTACTTGTTAAGCCCTTCCTCTGTGCTAGACATTGTTGTAAGTAGTGGGGTAAACGAAGGTTAATCAGGTTGCCACAATTCTTCTTCATGGGGTTCATGTTTCAGGTCAGCCAGAGGAGGATTTAATCCCCATTTTCTCTGCCATCTCCTCCATTGTGTCTACATATAACATTTTGTGGGATGCATCATTTTTTGATGTTAAGAACAAAGTGTCCCTCTAGGAAAGGATGCTGAAATAAAGGGGAAATTGCTATGTTAGTGTGTATGTTTTATGGTATTTGTTAAGTGTTTACTATGCGTCAAGTACTGTTCTAAATGCTGGGGTAGATACAAGTTAATTAGGCTGGATAAATTCAGTCCCGTTTTACATGGGGTTCACAGTCTCAGTAGCAGGGAGAACAAGTTTTGAATCCCCATTTTGCAATTGAGGAAACTGAGGCAGAGAAAAGTTTAGGGGCTTGCCCATAGTCACATAGTCACACAAGTAGCAGAGCTGGAATTAGAACACAGGTCCTCTGGCTCCTGGGCCTGGGCTTTAACAACTAGGCCACACTGCTTCCTGTGTATGCTCTATCCAGGGTAGTATTTGACACATGGATTCCATAACCAGGGTGTTTGATACCATAAAACCACAAAACTACACCTGAAGTGGACATTATGTTCCTGTGAACCCAGCAGCAATCAAAAAACCACGATAAGAAAATTGGGAAAGTACAATGTAACAGAATTAGTAGACACAATCCTATGCTTCCTCATCCCAATTTACAAAAGCTGTAAGGACCAAAACCTGGTTTACACCTTCAACAGAAGGAAGTGAATTGACATTTATTCATTCACTCTCTAGTATTGACTGAGCCCCTACTGTGTTCAGAGCATTATAACAAAAAGGTATGTGTGTTTTACTAGTGGGTGTGTCTATATACTCTTCAGTCAAGTGCTTTCTAATTAAAGCAATTGGAAGCAAAAGATTAAATCCCTTTACTCGTGGGAGAAAGTTTCTCTTCTCTGTCTGTGAAACAAATGTCATGGGTAACTATTATTATTTGGAACTTAATTGAGGGGAGTTATTACTGAGTAGAACTAAGGTTTTGAGATTTGAAGAAAATAGTTTGTGAGGTACTAATAACTATTTAGAGAAAGATATGTGGAAACTCCAGTATTGAGCAGTTTTAAAGTTATGAAAACAGTAATTCACGGGTGATGAACCACAACATCACATTCAATTATTCTTAAAGCAAAATCATCATCAAGAAATCCATAAGTTGGCAAGGTGTTAGAGTAGTATAGTTGACTTCCAGAGTGTAAACATGCAAGCATCCAATACTGTACCATTTACCCTATTCACAATATGTCTTGATGTCTGTCCTCCCCTGCAAACTGCAAGTTCTCTGGAGGCAGGGATCAAGTCCATCACCACTGCCACACTGCCCCCTCCCATACACTAAGCACAGTGCTCTGCACATCATAAGTTCTCAACAAATACCACTGGTTGATAGATTGTTTGGTGAGGCATAGATCTTATAAAACCTTAAAATTCACAATGTGGTATAAGGGCGACTCAGAGCCTGACCACTGACAAATGAACCTCTTGTGCCAGTTTCCATATCTAGAAAATAGGGATGTCAATATTGACCCCTGTTTCGGGTTTGTGAGGTATAGATAATGATAATAGCAGTAATTAGAAAGCACTTGACTGAAGAGTATATAGACACACCCACTGATAAAACATACATACCTTTTTGTTATAATGCTCTGAACACAGTAGGTGCTCAGTAAGTACTAGAGAGTGAATGAATAAATGTCAATTCACTTCTTTCTGATGAGGGGGTTATCCGGGTTTTGATCCTTCTAGCATCTGTAAATTGGGGCAAGGAAGCATAGGATTATGTCCACCAACTCTGTTATATTGTACTTTCCCAAAGTGCTCAACACAGTGCTCTGCACCCAACGTTCAATATTGATTGATATAAGATACTTGTTTGAGATAGCTTTCTTGCTATATTATTTCATTATTCCTTAATGCAGTCAGAAAAAAGGGTCAAAGGGATATGTGACCTATGAGGATTGAGGTTTATTAAACAATTCACCATAAGATTTACCCGTTTTTTTCTCTTTTCCCACATTATGAGTTTATGAAGGAAAAACCAGGCCCTTGTTCCAGGTTCCTTGTAATCTGAAGAATTAGTTTGCTCAGATAAATGACGAAAAAAGGACCAGAAGTAATTGTCTAGCCAAGGAACCCACCTTTGGGCCCGTAGCCACTAGGAAGGACTACTCAGAAAAGAAGAAGGTGTGTGTTTCATGGTCAGATTTGGGAATGCTCAGACCACGGAGAAATAGGCGGGCAGAAAGGGTGAGTGTCTTGTTCAGTCTCTGACTAAGAGGGCCAAAATCAAGGCTCCCACTTGAGGACCCAGGGTCACTAATTCATTCAATCGTATTTATTAAGTGCTTACTGTGTGCAGAGCACTGTACAAAGTGCTTGGGAGAGTACAAAAAGATATATTCTCTGCCCAAAAAGAGTTTATAGTCTAGAGCTACTAGTGTCTTGAACTATGCTACAATTAGGGCAAAGCTTGTCTAAATAAAGCTGACTAGAAGTGAGTTAAAATGGTATTTTTGTAGCTATATTCATGCATTCAATCATATTTATTGAGCGCTTACTATGTGCAGAGCACTGTACTAAGTGCTTGGACAGTACAATCCAGTACAATCCAGCAATAAAGGGAGACAATCCCTGCCCACAATGGGCTCACAGTCTAGAAGTTTACATCATAACAAGTAAACAGGCATCAATAGCATCAATATAAATGGAGTTAGAGAGATATATACACATCAGAGCAGGTAAAACAGGCATTAATATAAATAAATAGAATTATAGATATGTACTTATATACACAAGTGCTGTGGTGCTGGGGAGTAGAGCAAAGGGAGCAAGTCTGGGAGAGTTGGGGGGGAGGGAGACCTGAGGAAAAGGGGGGCTTAATCTGGGAAGGCCTCCTGGAGGAGGTGAGCCTTCAGTAGGGATTTGTAGGGGTGAAGTGTGATTGGCAGATTTGAGGATGGAGGGCATTCCAGGCCAGAGGTAGGACTTGGGCCAGGGATCAACAGGGGGAACTCCAATCCTATTAGTAGTCTCATTTATTATTGCTGGAGTTATATTTGTAGCCAACAATGTGTTTGGCAAAATTCACATTCTAAAGGTCAGGAAATATACATTACATAATCTGAAAAATGTTTACCGGTTAAGTATTAAAAACCTTCATAGTTTTGCATATCTAAACTAAACAAACCAAACTCCATGATTTGGGGTTATTAGAGTTTAGTACCTGGAAGGCAAGGAAGGCAGCCTGGTCATTATAGACTGATCATGGGGAGCTCCCTTGCCTCTCGTGTTGTGACAGGTTTTTTTTTTAGGATGGATCAATTTCTAACACGTTTTCACAAGGTCAGTCAAATTCATTTTACTCAAGTCTGTATTGGATGACAGTTTACCCCCCCCACACATCGTGGCTCCCTGGAAATCTCTGGCCTGACCTCTGGTGAGTTTTCATCTTCATTCTGGTGAGTCTGCCTGAAATGGCAGACCAGAGCCAAACTATACTGGAAAAGAGACCAGGCCTCATTTCCAAGGGCAGAACACTGTACAGTCATGGTAACCCTTGCAGACTGTTGGAAATTATAGTCCCCCTGCCTCTGGGAACAACCATTCATAGCTGCTTGAGGGCAGGGATCACTTCTAGTAACGCTATTATGTTGCACTTTCACAAGTGTTCTGCTCACTGCAAGTGCTCAATAAATATCACTGATTTACGGTTTGATTGATTGATAGATAAAATATACATGTGGAACATCATCCTTTCAGAAGGCCACTATCAGTCTGGAAAGGCCTTGTTCTCCTGACACTTCTGACCCAAAGTGAGGGTTATTGGAGTTATGACACCATGGACTCCCCCTAGATGGATTCTGAACCCAGCCTGATGCCTCTCTGATTATTTCAAAACTTTCATTTAAAGCAGTCCAATACCCACTTGCTAACATTCCTATATTTACTCAGTTCAGCTATTTGTTCTTGATGTGTTTCCCTTCTTCCTCCCACTTTCATTATTTGTGAATTATTTTTTGTCTTCCCCATGGAACTGTAACCTGTACCCCCAAATCTCTCAACCCAAACATGGGGTACCATGCCCAGCAATCCGACATTTAATAAAGATCACGGACTGATTGTTTGGAGTAAGCCCACTTGATCCCACAGGAAGAGGTAAGGACTTAGTTCTACATTTGCAGAAAAGAAGCTAGGATTATTTCCCAAGTACTCTTCCACCTGATAAATGTTCTATTTAGTATAAAGTCGTTATTACATGTTCCTTGAATATAACAGAGAATGTTTCTTTATTCCTACTTTTACATTGTGAGGTAAATGGGTTTCTGTGGTTTACAATGGGAGACTACCATCATCATCATCATCATCATCATCATCATCATCATCATCATCATCATCACATCACCACGTTGTGTAGTATTCAAACAAAGGCAGGGCCAAGTTATGAGTGTGTGGTCTATCAGGGAAAGTTTGCCATAATCAAAATGGGTAAACAAAAGGCAGCTACATTTCACACCTTTTAGTGAAAAAGTGATTTTCTTTCTATTTAGGCAATATAATCCAGCAACTGTCTTCAAAGGCCTTTAAATTATGATAACTGACTCCATTTCTTAGCATTCTCCTGTGACTATTATTGGTGTGAGCCTGGGGAGAATATAAAAGTGCTTAAGAGGACCACAACCAAGTGCAATGCAGAGGATATTCCTGACAATCCTTCCTCTTTACACTTCCCCTCACTTCTCAACTCCACTGACCTCTGGCTCCATTCCACTTCACCCACTCACTAATTTGGAAACATGCTCAATCTCATCATCTCTAGTCACTGTTCCATCTCTCCCCTCACCAGCTCTGAAAACCCTCTATCTGACCCCATCTCTCCCCTCACCAGCTCTGAAATCCCTCTATCTGACCCCAAATTTGTCTTTTCTCTCACCCACCTTTTCCCCACAAATAGGTCTCCTGTTCCCCCAGAGACCTCTGATCTTTTCACTGCCATAGGTCATCTTGCCCCATTTCTAAACGTAACCTACTTTCCCTTGACAGACAGATTAATGCCCTCAACCACACCCTCTCTTACTGAATTCAACTCACTAACTTCCTTATCCCTTTGCCTATCTCACACCACTAACGTACAGCCAGGGATGCCCTAGCTTCTCGCTGCCTCCACCCTCTCCCCCTGAGGGCCTGGTGAAGGCTCTCTCATGGGCCTGGGCATCAGAACATCATGGGTTCTAATCCCTACTCCACCACTCATCTGCTATGTGACCTTGGGCAAGTCATTTCACCTTTCTGTGCCTGTTACCTCATCTGTAAAATGGGGATTGGGACTGTGAACCCCACATGGGACAGGGACTGTGTCCAACCCTACTTGTTTGCATCTACCTCAGTGCTTAGTATAATGCCTGGCACATAGTAAGAGCTTAACAAATACTACTATTATTATTATTATTATTATTATTCTCATCATTATTATCATCTCCACAATATGTTTCCTTCAATTCTGTGCATGAGCCACTGCAGATCGCTTTTGGTCACAGATTAGATCCTTGTTCATCAAAAAGTGAAGCTCACCTGCTTTAACTTGCTCCCCATTCTGTCCAACAACATTATTTTTCCATCCTAGTGACTCCCATGCCTATTTCCCTCTCCGGTTGTTCCATTTACCTCCCTCCTCAAACCCTCGGTGCCTGCACCCCCATCTCTTGCCTCTTAATGTCCTGGCCACACATTTTATTAATAAAATTGAAGTCATCAGGTATGATCTCCCTAAAATCTCCTGTCAAATCCTTCCCTTCTCCTGCCCGTTCTATGACTTTCCCACTTCTCCCAGCAGTTTCTCAAGAGATCTCCTGCCTCGTCTCAAAAGTTATCCTCTCCAGCTGTACCTCTAACCCCCTAAGTACATTACCAAAACACTTGCTCCTTCCATTCTTCCCTCCCTGACTGCCATCTTTAATTGTTCATCCTCCAGTGGCTTCTTTCCCACTCTTTCGAACATGCTCACTTATTCCCTACTCTAAAAAAACCCCTCCCCTTATCCCATAGTTCCTTCCAGTTATCTCCCCATCTCCTTCCTAACACTCCCCTTCAAAATCCTTGAGCGAGTTGTCTATATCCACTGTCTCCACTTCCTCTCTTCCAATTTTCTCCTTGATCCCCTCCAAATTGGCTTCTCTCCCCTTCATTCCACAAAAACTGCCCTCTCAAAGTTCATCACTGATCTCCTTATTGCCAAATCCAATGGCTTTTCTGCCATCCTAACCTTCTTGACCTCTCAGCTGACTTCAACATAGCGGACCACCCTCTTCTGGAAACATTATCTTACCTTGGTTTCACAGACACTTGCCTCTCCTGTTTCTCCTCCTATCTCTCTGGCCATTTATTCTCAGGCTCTTTTGCGGACTCCTCCTCTGCCTCCCACCCTCTGACAGTGGATGTCCCTCAAGGGTCAGTTCTGAGTCCCCTTCTATTCTTCATCTAAACCCACTCCCTTGGAGAGCTCATTCACTCCCATGGCTTCAACTACTATCTCTATGTGGATGATTCCCAAATGTACAACTCCAGCCCCAATCTTTCTTCTTCTCTGCAGTCTTTTATTATTTCCTCCTGTCTTCAAGACATCTCTATTTTGAGGTCCCGCCATCACCTCAAACTTAGAGAAGCAGCTTGGCACAGTGGAAAGAGCCCGGGCTTGGGAGTCAGAGTTCATGGGTTCGAATCCTGGATCTGCCACTTGCCAGCTGTGTGACTTTGGACAAGTCACTTAACTTCTCTGTGCCTCAGTTACCTCATCTGTAAAATGGGGTTTAAAACTGTGAGCCCCATTTGGGACAACCTGATCTCCCTGTATCCACCAGTGCTTATAACAGTGTTTTGCACATAGTAAGTGCTTAACAAATACCACCATTTATTTTATTTTCTTAACATGTCCAAAGCAAAATTCCTTATCTTCCCACCCAAACTCCGTCTTTCCCCTGACTTTGACATCACTGTAGAAAACACCAGCATCCTCCCTGTTGCAAAATCCCATGAGCTTGGCATTATTAATAACTCATCCCTCTTATTCAACCCACATATTCAATCTGTCACCAAATCCTGTTGGTTCTACCTTCATAATGATCCTAAAATCCATCATTTCTCCTCCATCCAAACTGCCAGCATTCTCCCCTTGGTTACTCTATCAGCCTCCTTGCTGACTTCCTTGCTTCCTGTCTCTCCCCCTCCAGTCCATACCTCCCTCTGCTATCTGGATCATTTTTCTAAAACAATATGTTCAGTCCATATTTCCCCACTCCTCAAGAACCTCCAGTGGGTGCCCATCCATCTCCATGTCAAGGAGGAACTCCTTACCGTTGGCTTTAAAGCACTCAGTCATCTTGACCCCTCCGACGTTACCTCTCACTGTTTTCCTACTATGACCCAGTGCACTCGCTTCCCTTCTCTAATGCCAACCTACTTGTTGTATTGCAATCTCATCCATCTCTCTGCTGACTCCTTTTTAAGACCCCTTCTGCAACTGAGCCCTCATTTCCCTTACTCCCTCTCCCTTCCGCATCTTGGATTTGCATCCTTTTTTTCATCTGACCCTCAGCCCCATTCCATTGATGTATATACTCATTCAATCATAATTATTGAGCGCTTACTGTGTGCAGAGCACTGTACTAAGTGCTTGGAAAGTACAATTCAACAGTAGAGACAATCCCTGCTCACAACGGGCTTACGGTCTAGAGGGGGGAGACAGACATCAAAACCAGTAAAGAGGTATCAATAGCATTGATATAAATAAGTAGAATTATAGATCTATATGTATCAAAACAAAAAAAGGCATTAAATATAAATAAATAGAATTATTTATTCTATATTCTATATTATTCTATATTATGTAAATAGAATTCATCTGTAAAATGGGAATTAAGAGTGTGAGCCCCATGTGGGACAACCTGATTACCCTGTATCTACCCCAGTGTTTAGAACAGTGCTTGGCACATAGTAAGTGCTTAACAAATACCAGCATTATTATTACTATTAATAATAGTTGTAGATATGTACATATATTCACAAATACTATGGGGCAGGGAGGGGGGTAAAGCAAAGGAAGAAAGTCTGGGAGATGGGTAGGGTGACCTGAGGAAAAGGGGGGCTTAGTCTGGGAAGGCCTCTTAGAGGAGGTGAGTCTTCAGTAGGGCTTTGAAGGGAGGAAGTGTGATTGTTTGGAAGATTTGAGGGGGGAGGGTGTTGCAGGCCAGAGGTAGGATGTGGGTCGGGGTCAATGGCTGGACAGGGAAGAATGAGGCACAGTGAGAAGGTTAGCACGAGAGGAGCAGAGTGTACGGGCTGGGATGTAGGAGGAGAGAAGGGAGGTTAGTTAAGAGGATGTACATATCCATAATTTGTTTTAATATCCCTCTCCCCCTCTAGATCGCAAAAATCTTATGGGCAGGGAACATGTCTACCAACTGTATTATATTATACTTTCCCAAGAACTTAGTACAGTGTTCTTTACATGGTAAGTCCTGAATAAATTTGAGTGATTGATTGATTGATTGATTGGAAGGTCTCCTGAAGAAGGAGGACTTTTAGGAGGGTTTTGAAGATGAGGTGAGGTACAGTCAGATGTACTTGACTGGGGTAGGGAAAGAAAAGCAGTGGAGGGCCTTGATACCAAATGTGAGGAAATTTTGCTTTATATGGAGGGACTAGGAAAGGTCCTAGAAGCTTTGAGGAGCACACCTGATCTCAATGTGGTAATCCCTGGATTTGCCAGCATATTTTTCTTCTAACCCAACTGGCTTAAACAAAACTATTAATACTCAGGTGTTCAAGGGCTGAAATGATTGAAGAGTCAATATATTACATTTAGTATAAAGTAACAGAAATTCAGCCAATCAATGATGAGCAGCATGGCCTAGTAGAAAGAGTGTAGACCTTGGAGTTAGAAGACCAGTATTGTAATCCTGGCTCTATCTATTGCCTGCTGTGTGATCTTGGGCAAGTCGTTTAACTTCTCTCTCTATGCCTCAGGTTCCTCAACTTGTAAAATGGGAATTCACTGTCTGTTCTCCCTCCTACTTTGACTGCAAGCTCCATGTGGGACAGGGACTGTGTCTGACCTGATTATCTACCCCAGCATTTAGAATAGTGATTGACGTGAAGTAAGTGCTTAACAAATTCCATAATAATAGAGCTTGACAGAATACAATAGAATAGTTAATAATAATAATAGTAATTATGGTATTTGTTAAGTGCTTACTGTGTGCCAGGCACTCTTCTAAGCACTGGGGTAGATACAAGATAATTGGATTGGACACAGTCCCTGTCCCACTTAGGACTTACTGTCTTAATCCCCATTTTACAGCTGAGGGAACTGAGACAGAGCGAAGCGAAGTGACTTGCCCAAGATCACACAGCAGACAAGTGGCAGAGCCAGGATTAGCATCCATGATCTTCTGACTGCCAGGGCAGTGCTCTAACCACTAGGCCTTCAAGGAGCTTATATACCGGTGGGTTTTATTTCCAAATTTTCTTTTTGGAACCTCAATCCAATTAGTCCATTTGATTTTATAAATGGTTTGATTTTAGCTGCTTGATTTTTGACAGCTTCCTGTGGAATTCACATTAAGTGACTAATCCTCATAAAAGCTGCAATTTACAATGAGTTTCAACTTTCAAAAAATCCAGGTTTAGAAATCACTCTTCAGGGGTGGTGTTGCAGATCGTTAAAACACATTCTTTCCAAACACATTTCTCAGGTTGAAAGGGTCATGGTTGGTTAGAAAATGCTACAACTTTTCAAACTTCTCTGAAAATTGTAGGTTTATGCTATGAAACAAAGGGTTGTGGTATTCCCAGGTAATATGTAGTTCTGCAGAGCTTGTATTAAAATTTTAGCCCAAAAATGTATGGTCACTGGGTAATAATATTTAATAAAATGATATTAATAATAGTACTTGTTAAGCATTTACTATCTGCAGGCTAAGTACAACTTGATCAGTTTGGTCACAGTCCCTGTCCCAGTATGGGGCTCACACTCTTAATCTCCATTTTACAGGTTAGGTGACTGAGGTTCAGAGAAGTGTCTTGCCCAAGGTCAAACAGAGCTGAGCTGAGCAGATCTGGGATTAGAACCCACAACCTTCTGACTCCTAGGCCTATTGTCTATCCACTAAGCCAAGCTGCTTCTCAACTTGGCTAACACGTCTTCCAACTGAGAAACAGCATTGCCTAGTGGAAAGGGCATGAGCCTGGGAGTCAGAGGACGTGGGTTCTAATCCTGGCTCCACCACTTACCTGCCATGTGACCTTGGGTAATTCACTTCACTTCTCTGTACCTCAGTTACCTCATCTGCAAAATGGGGCTTAAGACTGTGAGCCCCATGTGGCATATAAACAATGTGCAACCTGATTAGCTTGCATCTGCCCCAGTGCTTAGTACAGCGTCCAGCACACAGGGATAAAGACTGTGTCCAGCCTGATTTCCTTGTATCCCCCTCAGCTCTTGGTACAGTGTCTAACACATAGTAATGATAATAATGGTATTGGTTAAGCACTTACTATGCGCCAAGCACTGTTCTAAGCGCTGGGATAGATACAAGGTAATCAGTTGCCCTACATGGGGCTCACAGTCTTCATCCCCATTTTACAGATGAGCTAACTGAGGCACAGAGAAGTAAAGTGACTTGCCCAAAGTCACACAGCTGACAAGTGACGGAGTCGGGATTAGAACTGGTGACTTCTGACTCCCAAGTCCATACTTTCTGATTGCTTAAATACTATTATTATTATTATTATTATTATTATTATCATCTCCAGATGCTGTGGATCTGGGTTATACTTCCCTCTGCCCTACACTTTTCTGTCCTCTTCCGGGCACAAAGTAGCTCACAGTTTTTCTGGTTTGGTTGTGTGTGGGTGTGGCTTGAACCCTCTGGCACCTTCCCAGAGCACTTCTCTCCAGTGCTTTGGTGCAGGGAGGTCTCACAGTAGTGACACTGGAGTTCACAACAGAGTTGCCATGAAACTGAGTAGCTACCGCCATCCATGTCTGGCCCGGCTTCATCCCTTGGCTCCATGTTGCTGCAGACATTTACTGGCACTGCACTGCTGGGAGTGGCAAATTCTGATTAACTGGGATATTTATATAATATATAAATCATATATCTGCAATTCTATTTATCTATTTTGATGGTATTGATGCCTGACTACTTGTTTTGTTTTGCTGTCTGTCTTCCCCTTGTGGACTGTGAGCCGTTGTTGGGCCAGGATTGTCTCTATCTTGTTGCCCAGTTGTACATTCCAGGTGCTTAGTAGAGTGCTTTGCACACAGAAAGCGCTCAATAAATACGACTGACTGAATGAATGAATATTTGGGGCATATCCAAATATCTGAGGTTAGAGGTCATGGGTTCAAATGCCGGCTCTGCCGCTTGTCAGCTGTGTGACCTTGGGCAAGTTGCTTAACTTCTCTGTGCCTCAGTTAGCTCATCTGTAAAATGGGGATTTAGACTGTGATCCCCACGTGGGACAACCTGATTACCTTGTATCTTCCCCAGCGTTTAGAACACTGCTTTGCACATAGTAAGCGCTTAATAAATGCCATTATTATTATCATTATTATTACTGAGTGCATTCATTCACCCATTCATTCATTCAACTGTATTTACTGAGTGCTTACTGTGTGCAGAACACTGTACTAAGCATTTGGGAGAGTACAATACAACAATAAGATGACACATTCCCTACCCACAGTGAGCTTTCTCTCCAGTGGGGGAGATAGGCACTCTACTAAGCACTTGGGAGAATACAGCAACCAGTCAATCAATAACATTTATGAAACACTGACTGTAAGCAGAACAATCAGTTGGTCAATCAATCCGTGGTATTTATTGAGTGCATAGGGTGTATAGAACACCATCCTAAGTGCTTGAGAAAATACAGCGTAATAGAGTGACCTTTGGACACTTGATATTCTCCCACCCCCAACTCCACAGAAATCAGGTATGCATCTTTAAATTACATAATATAAAATACTTATTTATTCATATTAACGCCTCCCCCTCTAGATTGTAAGATCGTATGGGTGGGGAACGAGACTGCTAATTCTGTCATTCTGTACTCTCCCTAGCTCTTAGTACAGTGCTCAATAAATGTGATCGATTGATTGACTAGAAACGATCCTTGTCCACAAGGAGCTGACCGTCTACTGGACTACCACCCTGCCTCTCCAGGTTGCCGCCTGGCTCTCCTCCACATCATCAAGGAACCTTCATTTCAACCTGCCTTCCCCTGCCCTAGTGGGACAGAGAAAAACAGCTGCAGCCTGGGCCACCCGCCACAAAA
This sequence comes from Ornithorhynchus anatinus, assembly GCF_004115215.2. Classification (NCBI taxonomy): domain Eukaryota; kingdom Metazoa; phylum Chordata; class Mammalia; order Monotremata; family Ornithorhynchidae; genus Ornithorhynchus; species Ornithorhynchus anatinus. The sequence goes on from NC_041734.1 coordinate 22,946,989, forward strand.
CCTTGGGAAGACTGGGGTAGCTGCCACTGAAGAGGGGCACCGTGGCCATGATTGTCATTGTGGTCCCCGAGCCTTACAGTGCTCTGCACACAGTAAGCACTCAATAAATCCCATTGGATGAATGAATGAAATCTGCTCCTCCAGTCACAGTGCCCATCTGTGTGGAAGCACTTGGGAGAGGACAAAACACTTGGAAGGAACAATCCCTTCTCTCTCTTAGGTTTTTTAACCTAAACAGGGAGGCAGATATTAATGCAGAATGCAGGAAGCAAAATACTATATACAATGTGCACATAAAATGCTATGGGAGTTGTGGTAATATAAGTCCCTATATGGCATGGAGGGGCTGAAATGGCAACTGAGGATTATTAAGTGAGGAATTAGAGATTAATTCATTCAGTCAATCGTATTTATTGAGCTCTTTCTGTGTGCAGAGCACTGTACTAAATGCTTGGAAAGTACAATTTGGCAACAGATAGAGACAATCCCTACCCAACAACAGGTTCACAGTCTAGAAGGGGGAGACAGACAGCAAAACAAAACAAGTAGACAGGCATCACTACCATCAAAATAGATAAATAGAACCATAGATAAATGCACATCATCAATAAAATAGAGCAATAAATATTTTCAAATATATACAAATGCTGTGGAGAGGGGAAGGGGGTAGGATAGAGGTCATGGGTTCAAATCCCGGCTCCTCCACTTGTCAGCTGTGTGACCTTGGGCAAGTCACTTAACTTCTCTGTGCCTCAGTTACCTCATCTGTAAAATAGGGATTAAGGCTGTGAGCTTCATGTGGGACAACCTGATTACCCTGTATCTACCCCAGCGCTTAGAACAGTGCTCTGCACACAGTAAGTGCTTAACAAATATCAACATTATTAGAATAGAGGGAGGGAGAAGGGGAAATGGGGAGGGGAGGAGGAGCAGAGGGAAAGGGAAGGGGCTCAGTCTGGGAAGGCCTTCTGGAGGAGGTGAGCTCATCTCCTGGAGGAGATACAATCTCAAACAGGCTTTGAATAAGGGAGAGATGTGGTCTGTTGGATATGTAGCAGGAGAGAGTTATCGGTAGGGGACCAGTAAATTGGAGGAATGAAGATTGGGAGCTAGGGTGTGGTGGGAGATCAGATAACCTAAGCCATGGGGTGAAAACCCATTGAGGGCTTTAGAGACAATGGTTGGGTGTTTCTGTTTGATACAGAGTAGAATGGGCAAGGAGAGTTTTGAGGAGTACAGTAGAAACAAGACACATTTTTCCTACCTTCAAGGAGGGTAGAAAATTATTTTAAAATGATAGAGATGTGGTACTGAAATTATTTAAAAATGGTAGAGACAAGAGGAAGAACAGGGATAAAAATGTCAGAATTAAATCACTGAATGAATAAATAAGCCAATAGATTAATGCACATCTCTACTTAATAATAGTGTCAGTTGGACTCTACAAGAGTTGAGAGCCATCTCTACAGAGGGCTAGCTGGACTTTCCATGAATTTTCTGGGTAAACTTGTGAAGATTACACAGCTACACATGGAAATCCCCCAAAGCTCAAAGAGACTATATTCAACAAAAAGCTCTGTATGTTTACCAGCCCTCCTTCTCTATCAAATTGTAATTGCTGGGGAAAGAATAAGAGTGTTCATCAATACCCTGGGCAGATGGAGAAATCTGTGCCTTCTGTATTTTGCTACATCCAGGATGTACAAACCAGCACTGTTCTACTTCAAACAATTTTCCATTTTTAAGGATCTAATTCTTCTTAACTATCGACCATTCACAATCCCGGCTTCTCTGTGACGTTTTGACTATGCTTACTGTGGTACCCTATTATGGTTAAGATAAATGCTTTTTGGATCAAGTTTATTAAAATTAAATGCTTACATTCCAAAGAGAAGATTGTTTAATAGAGGAGCAGATGGATAATGATCTGTTACTAGCCACAAATGGCTTGCAACCTTTTAGTAGGACTTTGTCAACAGAAAGGGAAATGGTTCTGGACAAGGATCAATGGCTCGGAATCAGGACCCAATCTCATCTGAAGCATTTTCATTTAGGTTTTTTTAAATAACACAAACAATACGATGGAGTCACTTTACTGGAAACAAGGGATCAGAACTGACAAATTTATACTCCTCTAGACCATGAAATCCCAATTGGCCCAATCACATATGCATTTTTCATGTCTGTAGAGATATTAAAGCTACAAGTTAGAGCTTTTCCCACTGAGATAACAGCCAATTGGAAGTGGGCCGATTCTGCAGTATCTGTCACTCAAATACATTTCTGCTGTTGATCAAGCACGATCTATATTTTTAATCAGAAGGTTATTTTGGTTGTCATTTCTTTTTTCCTCTGCATTCCCTTGACAGAGTCTTAGCACTGACCCATCTTGTGTTTGCTTCCAGATTGATTAATGGGATGGACTGCCTGCAAAGCCCAGCTCATGCATTCAGTTTAGTTCTGTGATCAAAACTGCAAAATATTCCATACTTGGGAGGATTGTCTTATTGCAAAAATGTAAAGGATCATTTTGAAATACAATCATCTTTAACCACTCAATCACCTTGCCCCCTACTTTATCTCCCTATTCTCCTCGTACAATCCGGTCAGCACAAGTTCTCATCTGTCTCGCTAACGACCCCTTTCCCAAGTCCTTCTTCTGGCTTGGAACTCTCTCCTCCTCCATATATGCCAGACCACTGCTCTCCCCACCTTCAAAGCCTTGTTAAGTCCACAGATCTTAGGAGAGGTCTTTCCCAGTGAAGACACCTTTTCTGAGACTCCCTCTCTCTCTTCTGCATCATCTATTCCCTCATTTCTGTGATCTCTGGGCATTAGTATCAACTCCACCCTCAACCCCACAGCATCTAAGAACATATTTATAAATTATTTATTTATACTAATATCTGTTTAGTTTGCAAAAGATGAGTTCACCCTTTTGAGCGTAATCCTTGAAAATCAGTTGGGGTGGGGGCGGGGGGGGGGCGGCAATAGTCTGGAACAAATCCTAGAATAACAATAATAACAATAATAATTAATGATAGTACTTGTAAAGCGCTTACTATGTGACGAACACTGTTCTAAGCACTGGGGTAGATACAAGTCAGTTGGGTTGGACACAGTTCCTGTTCCACTTAGGACTCACTGTCTTAATCCCCATTTTACAAATGAGGCAACTGAGGCCCAGAAAAGTTAAGTGACTTGACCAATGTCACACAGCAGACACATGGCAGAGCTGGGATTAGAACCCTGGTCTCTCTGACTCCCAGGCCCTTCCTCTATCTACTAAGCCACTAAGCCATGCACTCACAATATGCCAAGCACTGTACTAAGGCTTAGTTCAATACACATGGCAAGCAGACTGGAAAATGCTGCTAGGGAGGGCTCAGTCTGGGAAGGCCTCCTGGAGTAGGTAAGTTCTCAGTAGGGCTTTGAAGAGGGGAAGAGAGTTAGTTTGGCGGATGTGAGGAGAGAGGGCATTCCAGGTCAGAGGTAGGACGGGGGCCAGGGGCTGGGCTCACATTGGGCTCACATTCCATGGGTCAGTGAATCATTCAGTCAATTACATTTATCGAGCAACTAAAGGGGAAGGAGAACACCGCCAGCTGGGTGGAGGACACTTTTCTGGGTGTGTACTCTTTCCAGATTGCTGTGCCACATGCACAAGGAGAAATAATCTCCCACTGTGCTGTTTCATTTGTCATTGTTTGTCATCACTTCTCTCACTTGGTGTCATGTTCTTCCCACAGCCTCTGCTGTAAAACAGTCACCACTGGTCTCCCTGGCCTTCAGCTCCTCCCCTTTCCAGTCCAGACCTCACTCAGCTGCTTGGATCTTTCTTCTAAAAAAAAAAAAGCTCAGTCCAAATCTCCCCACTCAACAAAAACCTCCATTGGTTGCCCATTCATCTCTGCATCAGACAGAAACTCTTCACGATTGTCTTCAAGGCACTCTATCGTCTCTGTTTCTAATACCTACCATCCCCCTTTCAGTAACAGCCAGCCCTCACACTTAGCTCCTCTTACTCCAACCTATTTACTCTGCCTTGATCTCCTCTCTCATTGTCCACCATCGTTCACGCTCGTCCTCCTGCCTGGAACTTCCTTTCACCTTTAAATCCGACTAACCATCACTCCCCCCAGTTTCAAAGCTCTACTTCGTAATCATCATGGTCATAATCATAGATATTTATTGAGGACTTATGTGCAGAGCACTGTACTATGTGATTGAGAGAGTACACCGGAGTTGGCAAACATGTTCCCTTCCCACAACGTACTTACAGTCTAGAGGGGGAGACAAATATTAATATAAATACATAACTCAAATCATAGCTTCTCCAGGTTGCCTTCTCTGACTTAAAGTCTCAACTTCCTACCCTATTCTCCCTTTTGTTTGCATCACCTAGCACTTGAGGCTGTTCCTCTCCTGCTTCTTCTATCTGTAATTTATTTTACTGTATATCTCCTACTAGATTGTAAACTCCTTGAAAGCAGGGATCATGTCTTCCAATTATACTGCATCCCACAAAGTGATGAGTTCAGTGCTCTGTACATGGTAAGCACTCAGTGTATACCACTGATTGATAGAGAGGCTAAAAATATATCTGCACTAAGAAATCTTTTGTTGTTTCTGTCAGAAATCTAAAATAGCAGTACATTTTTCAAAAATCTCCACTCTTATTTCCACTTCATTTCTGCCAGATCAAACGAAGGCTCCTGACCATTGGCTTTAAGGCTTTCCACCAGACTTCTCCTTTATTCATTTCTGTTTTCTTCACCTGCAATTTTCCAGCTTCTGCTTTTGAGTCCTTTCAAACCAACTTACCTCATTCTTGCCGCTGACCCCTTCCAAACACCCTTTTCCTTTCTTGGGATTTCTAACCCCTTCACATCTGCCAGACATACAGATTTCCCAAGCCTCAAAGCTTCTTTGGGAAATATGTAAGACACTCTTTAAAATACTCAAGAGAGACAGTTTGCAGTGAAGAATAATTTAATCAAGAGATTAAACTAGGAGTAATAGTTGTAATAATAGCATGATTAGAAGTAACAACTGCATTTATTGATCACCCACCTGGTATGATGCACTATCTTGGGCATCTAGAGAAGCAGTGTGGTCTAGTTGTTTGAACACGAGCCTAGGGGTAGAAGGACCTGGGGGCTAGTTCCAGCTCTGTCACTTCTCTGCTGTGTTCATTCATTCAATAGTATTTATTGAGCGCTTACTATGTGCAGAGCACTGTACTAAGCACTTGGGATGAACAAGTCGGCAACAGATAGAGACAGTCCCTGCCGTTTGACGGGTTTACAGTCTAATCGGGGGAGACGGACAGACAAGAACAATGGCAATAAATAGAGTCAAGGGGAAGAATATCTCGTAAAAACAATGGCAACTAAATAGAATCAAGGCGATGTACAATTCATTAACAAAATAAATAGGGTAACGAAAATATATACAGTTGAGCGGACGAGTACAGTGCTGTGGGGATGGGAAGGGAGAGGTGGAGGAGCAGAGGGAAAAGGGGAGTCACTTCACTTCTCTGTGCATCAGTTCCCTCACCTGTAAAATGGGGATTGAGACTGGGAGTCCCATGTGGGACCAGGACTGTGTCCAACCAGATTGATTACCTTGCTATCTACCCCAGAGCTTAGAGCAGTGCCTGACACATAGTTAGCACTTAACTAATAACATACAAAAAATAAGGAAGTGGTATATTCCTTGCTCATGCTGAGAAGCAACATGGCTCAGTGGCTACCAAGCATAGCTTGGGAGTCAGAGGTAATTGTGGCTCTGCCATTTGTCAGCTGTGTGACTTTGGGCAAGTCACTTCACTTCCCTGTGGCTCAGTTACTTCATCTATAAAATGGGGATTAAGAGTCTGCACCCCATGTGAGGCAACCTGATCACCTTGTATCCCCCCCGCCCCGTGCTTAGAAAATTGTTTCACACATAGTAAGTGCTTAACAAATACCATCATCATCATCATCATCATCATTATTATGAAGGGCTTACACTCTAGTGGGAGATGCAAACACAAAGATATTTACAGCCAGAGTGGTCAAAAATGCTGGAGTTGGCCGAGGGATGATATGACTCAGGATACTGAGAAATCAATCACTGAGAGATTGCTGGAAGAATGGAATTTGGGGGCAGATAGTAATAATAATAATAATGATAATCAAGGTATTTGTTAAGCACTTGCTATGTGCCAAGCACTGTTCTGAGTGCTGGAGTAGATACAAGGTAATCAGGTTGTCCCACTTGGAGCTCAAAGTCTTATTCCCCGTTATACAGATGAGGTAACTGAGGCCCAGAGAAGTGAAGTGACTTGCCCAAAGTCATACAGCTGACAAGTGGTGGAGCCAGGATTAGTTCCCATGACCTCTGACTCCCAAGCCCGTGCTCTTTTCACTAAGCCACGCTGCTTCTCCTTATATTCGGCAGATCAGAATATGGGGAGACCTATGATCTATCTGATGTGGGGAGAGAGGGAGTACCAGGCCAGGGGTGCAGCACAAACATCAAACATAGGAGAGAGTTGAGAGTGAGGTATAGCTGGAAATTTGGCTTGCACAGCACTGAACTAGGCAACTGGGAACATAAAATAAGAGGAAGAGACATAGTTCCCACCTACAAAGTGATCATCATCTAATGGGAATGTGGAAATCTGGGAACTCCTCAGCCTTTCCCGGTCAGAAATCCCTCCAAAGTTACTTTTAAGACGACCTGAGCTCTTGGAGGTGCACAGGTTCCTAAACTCCTGGGGAGTTTTCCTTCTGAGATGTGGGGTGGTTTGGGGGCTCACTGTGATAAAATCCTAAAACTTCATCTAAGTCCCACAACCATCCTTTGACTATCTGGGAATGCACGTGACCTGCAGAGTCCAGATAGCCAGTCCTGCTTCCAGAGGGCTAATTTCTGGGTAACTTCTTGAAATTGCCCTGGCTCAGGGCAAGAGAGAGGAGACTAGGTGTAGGATATATCTGACCGAGCTAATTGCTTAATAAATCTAATTATAGTAATTATGCATTTGTTCAGTGCCCAGCAGCATTCTAAATGCAGGGGTAGGTACAGTATAAGCGGATTGGACACAGCCCCTGCCTGAAATGGGCCTCACACCTAAAGGGATGAGAGAACAGGAATCTTATCCACATTTTTTCAGCTAAGAAAACAAAACTGAGGGACAGAGAAGTTAAGTGACTTGCCCAAGGTCACACAGCAGACAAGTGTGGAGCTAGGGTTCAGGTCCCTGTACTCCAGTCTTGTACTATTTTTACTAGGCCACCCTACTTCCCTCCAGCCTAATCAGTAGAAGTGCAGAAGCCCCCAGTAGTAGCTCCACATGTCATTAATCATCAAATGCTTTTCTTCTGATTCGTAGGTCTGTACTCTTTCCATTAGACCTTGCTGCTTTTCATCTGTATTTCCCCCATTTATAATTCATTTCATTGTCTGTCTCCTACTGTAGATTGTAAACCCCTTGTGGGCAGGGATTGTGTCTACTAACTGTATTGTTATGTAGTTTCTTAGTACAGTGCTTTGCACATAGTAAGTGCTCAATAAATACTATTGAATGGTTTCCCAAGCACTTAGTACACTGCTCTGCACAAAGTAAGTGTTCAATAAATATGACTGATTGCTTGGTTGATATCTCCCCATAAAAAATCACAAATGTGGCAAAAAAAAATCTTCCAAAGATCACAGTTCACCATAAAAAAATCAGTAAAAGAAGCCAAGGGTACGAAGAATTAATCATCATATGCTTTTTTCGAAACCTGGGATCAGCAGACTTCAAAGGAACTTGCTAATATTAAATCATTCATTCATTCAATTGTATTCATTAAGTGCTTTCTGTATGCAAAGCACTGTACTAAACGCTTGGAAAATACAATACAGCGATGAGGAAAGACAATCCCTGCCCATAATGGGTTTACAGTCAATCAATCAATCAATAGTATTCATTGCACATTTACTATATACAGAATACTGTTCTAAGCACTTGGGAGTGTACAATACAATTAGCAGACAAGTTCACTGCCCATAACAAGTTTACAGGCTAGAGGAGCAGACAGACATTAATATGAATAAATAAATAATTTATAATATACAATTTAAAAAATTAGTACTGTGAGGTTGGGGGTGAGATGAATATTAAATGTCCAGAGGTCACAGCTTCCAGTGCATAGACAACGCAGAAGGGAGAGTGATCTGGGGAAGAAAGGGTTTAATCAGGAAAGACATCTTTGTAGATGTGACCTTCATAATGCGTTCAAGGTGGATAGAGTGGTGGTCTAGCATATATGGGGGGAAAGGGAGTTCCAGGCTAGTGGGAGGATGTGGGAAAGGGGTCGGCAACAAAATAGATGAGATCAGGCCACAGTGAGTAAGCTGACACTAGAGGAGTGGAGTGTTCAGACCTGGCTGTAGAAGGAGATCAGTGAGGGGAGGTAGGATGGGATGAGCTGATCGAGCACTTTAAAGCAATGGTAAGGAGTTTCTGTTTGAGGCAGAGGTAGATGGACAACCATTAAATGTAGACAAAGTGATCCCTTGAACCATTTGAAATTTTTCCAAATAACTTTCTAGATTACTCCTAGAGTTACTTAGGAAAAAAAAAATAAAACTCTGAAGCAGAGTGCCTTAGTGGATAGAGCACAGGCCCGGGAATCAGAAAGACCTGGGTTCTATTCCCAGCTTTGCCACTTGTCTGCTGTGTGACCTTGGGCACTTCACTTCTCTGGACCTCAGTTACCTCAGCTGTAAAAGGGGGTTAAATAGTGTACTCCTCATGTGGACCATGGACTGTGTTCAACATGATTAGCTTGTATCTACCCCAACATGTAGTACAATGCCTGGCACTTAATAAGCACTGAACAAATACCATTTGAAAAAAAGGTTTCTGGGGATAGGGTCCACAGAAGATGTTGTTAGGCATGGATACTTTTCTGCAGACAATTTCTCACATTGAGTTTGAGGGGTCTCAATCTTTTTCTAATCTTTTCATTCACCCTCATATACACAGATACAATCTCACCATCAGTAGCATCAACCTCAAAACCAAAGGACAGCTTTATGTACATGACTGAGCTATTCAAAAAGCAAAACGATTAGTTTTGTTCTGTCGTCTTTCATTCCAGAATCTCCATTATTCAAAAAAGCTAGTTTTAGAAGGAGATATGAGTTCCTCACAGTAGCCTATAGTTTGGCAACAAGAAGTGATACCAGCTATTTTTTGAAAGATGTAATTCACTTTTCCCTTTAGGCCCTGGCTTTTAGGATATTTCTTTAGGCTTTTTTCCATTTATGTAATCATCATCATCATCATCATCATATTTATTCACTACTTACTGGGTGCCAAGCACTTGGGAAGACACAATATAATCAGATTAGACAGTTTCTGTCCCATAACTGGGACAGAAAAAGGGACACCAGGTACCTGTCCCACATTTTACAGACGGGGAATCAGAAGCCCAGAGAGATAAAGTGACTTCCCCAAGGTCACACAGCAGCCAGTGGCGAAACTGGGACCAGACAGGTCTCCTGTCCCTCAGTCCCATACAGTGTCCTCTGGGCTATGCAGTTGTTCTGTCATAACTGAAGATTTTAAACATCCAGGATATTGAACCACTGACATTGTCTGGAACAAGTCACCATCATGGGGAGTGAATGATGGGCCTGGACAGTGTGAAGGAAAGCAGAATTTTGAGGAGAACTGACAGTTCTTTGGTTGTGAGGCCAGAAATCATACGCCTTCCCTAGTTCTCAGTTCTGCTGCACTTTTCCCTCCTGAAAGCAAGCGTTTCTATGGCAACGTTAAGGACTCTGTGTCAGATAAAGCCTACACATCAGTTATTGTAAATTCTCGTTCAATACTTGTCCGCACGCCCTTTGGCCCTTATGTTTTTGAAGGGGTTTAGTAGGCAGTTATAGCTGCACATAGTATAGATATATTGTTCAACCTGTTTGGGAAGTCACGAGGCACTGGATAAACTTAGAAGAAGATTCACCCTAGGAAGAGAACCATAGATTTTATGTCTGATTTTTATGTCCTTTCCTTCTTGTTATCCATCTCAGTCTCATGGAATCCCTGTGTTGGGGTGTGTATGTCCCTAACAAATCTTTGCCGTGTCACTACCCTGCTTTGTTTACCTGAGACAGTCGCACCTTCCTGGCCCCCTGACTACTTCATGGTCTTCTTCGTTCATAAGCCAATCCTTCTGATCCCATTTTCCTTGCCAGTGTTCCAAGATCAACTGATGCTCAGCCAGTGTTGTGGCTGGCCTGAGGAGAGACTGCCATTTCTCTCAGTATTTCTTTCAGGTGACTGGATTTGGTTACAAATATTTCACCTAGTTTTTTCTTTTTTTGTTTAACAGTATTTGTTAAGCGCTTACTCTGTGCCAGGCACTAATAATAAGCTCAGGAGTATATTGGATATTGGATATAGTCCATGTCCCTCATAGGGCCCACAGTCCTAATCCCCATTTTACAGATGAGATAACTGAGGTCCAGAGGAGTGATATTGACTTGCCCAAGGTCACGCAGCAAATGAGAAACAGAGCTGGAGTTAGAACCCAGGTCCTTCTGGCTTCCAGGCCCATGCTTTATCCATTAGACCACACTGCTTCCAGATAGCCCCTCCATTTCTCTATTTGTTAATTTGTTCCCACTCTGAAATTCCTCATGCAATCATTCATTCAATTTTATTTGTTGAGCACTTACTGTGTGCAGAGCACTGTACTAAACTCTTGGGAGAGTACAGTATAACAATAGTCACATTTCCTGCCCACAGTGAGCTTATAGTCCAGTGGGGAAGACAGACATAAAATAAATAAATGCTGTGGGGCTGGGATGGAGGATTTATAAAGGGAGCAAGTCAGGGTGATGCAGAAGGGAGTGGGTAAAGAGGAAAGGAGGACTTATTCAAAAATTGCCTCTTGGAGGAAATGTGCCTTCAATAAGGCTTTAAATGGCTGGAGAGTAATTGTGTCTCGGATTTGAGGAGGGAAGGTGTTCCAGACCAGAGGCAGGACAGGGACGAGGGTGAGATAGACGAGATCAAGTTACAGTGAGAAAATTAGCATCAGCCTATAGTAGCACTCAGAATTCTCCTTAGATCCATGTCTGCTTTCAAAGACATTTTTCCCTTCTCTGGGACAAGGACTTGGGACCCAGGATCCAGCCTAGCCCAGATGCTTCCTCTCCTCAGGGCTCACCTCTTTGTCCAGGAATTAGATATGTTCTTCTTGGGCTATGAGGACAGGGGAGAAGGAGGATACAGTACAGGAAGTGGCCCTGTCATCCTTCCCAATGCCTGTCACGTAAAGAGACTTTTGCCTCATTGGGAAGGTTGAGCGGGCCACGACTTAACCCCCAGCCTCCTTCTTTCTTGCCCTGGAGCCTGAGACTACTCTGGGAGAAGGTCAGGCAGTGACCTTGACTCCTACTTAGGAAGGAAATCTGAGCAGTAGAAGGGGGTTTCTGGTAAGTGTGCCATGCTCTGGAGAGGCAACACCCCAAGAGGAGAGTCCAGCATGAGCCTAGGTCAGCCCATAGATACCACAGGCTCAAATAAGCAGGACAAGGTGAAGCCTGCCCTAAGCCAAACCCAGGTCTCTGCGTGTCAAGCTTGGACAGAGGTCCCAGTGCCCGAAAATGAGATCACCCAAATTAATCCTGTAGTCTTCTATGGAATTGCCTATCCATCTAAACACTGGGGAAGGTCTGAATGGGGAACTGCCTTCAGACTCTCCTGTGCAGTGGTACAGGCAGGTGAGGTCACCTGTGCAGCCACTTAGTGGGCTGGTCACAATCCTGAGTCTTTTAAAAATTGTCATTTAGAAGGGCCAAGCTCCAAATTTTAGCAGGTCTGTGGAGCTTGGGTGTGATTCGGGCTGGGGAGTGCCTGGACTGGTGGTAAAGTGGGGAGTGCCTGGACTGGTCATGGGTTCGAATCCTGGCTCTGCCACTTGTCAGCTGTGTGACTGTGGGCAAGTCCCTTAACTTCTCTGGGCCTCACTTCCCTCATCTGTAAAATGAGGATTAAGACTGTGAGCCCCACATGGGACAACCTGATTACCCTGTATCTACCCCAGCACTTAGAACAGTGCTTTGCACATAGGAAGTGCTTAACAATTACCAACATTATTATTATTATTAAAGGATCCCTAACTCAGCTTCCAGCCAACAGATTACTGCCACTGACCCTCTCAGAGTGAAGAGAAGATTGAGAATCACTGGTCAACCATTGTAACTGTGGAAACAGGGTGGTTTTAAATATTGCATATGTGTTTTTATGACAGCTGTACTAATAATGTAGATTATTACTCATCCAGCTTTTGAGTAGAAACATAGGTTCTACTTTAGCCAAGACCTCATACTGGTTAACCCTGATGGCCAAGTATCAATGGGACATCAGGACAGGTTGACACAGGTTGCTCTGTGAAATGTTATTCAAGCAAAATCCTTCAAGACAATATGACAAATGGGTGTTTTCAATAGCCTTAGATTGATCTGTTAATAGTTTGAATTATGAGGTCGCCTGATCTTCTGAGGAGAGAAAGGTGCTAGGGAAGAGGAGGTGGGACTTTCAGTGAAGATCCTCAGAAGGAAGAAACTTGGGGCACGAGCAGGCCTGCTTTCCTTCTAAACTGAAGTGAGTGTGGGTGAACCTGGAGCTAACTCCCAGGCAGGGCCAGGGGATAAGGGAGGGGGGACCCCATTCTGGGTTCCAGAGCTGAAACTCTCCCGGCTGGTAGCAGAGGGTTTCCACTTCTACCACCACTACTGCCAGGCTGTGAGGGTGAACATGCATTCAGTTTCCACTGCTGGACCAGGGAACAGAGAGGCCACTTCCTCAGGGGCAGTATTAAGTGTGGGTCAAGTACATCTCCCCAGATGTCAGCCCAGAATCCAGAAATGGGGAAACCCTTTTCCCTCCCCTCAAAGTGGGAAAGTGGAGCAAACTGGAATGGCTTTGTTTGTACCGCCCAAGGTCCATCACCCTACAGCAGAGAAAGCAGTAAAATACCCATGAGAAGGCTTGTGTTTGTTTTGTCACCAAATCGTGTTGGTTCAATTTTTGCAGTATCACTAAAATTGACTCTTTTCTCTCCATCTAAACTGCTATCACACTGATCCAAGCACTTATTCTATCCTACCTTGATTACTGCATCGGCTTCCTCGCTGACCACCCTGCCTCCTGTCTCTCCCCACTCCAGTCCATACTCTTCTACACAGATTATTTTTCTACAGAACCATCCAGTCCATGTTTTCCCACTCCTCAAGAACCTCCAGTGGTTGCTCAATTGCCCATCCACCTCCATCTCAAACAGAAACTCCCTACTATTGGCCTTAAAACACTCAATCACCTTGCCCTCTCACTGATTTCCTATTGCAACCCAGCCCTCACACTTCACTACTCTAATGCCAAACTGCTCACTGTACCTTGAACTCATCTATCTTGTGGCTGACCCCTTGCCCATTCCTCCCTCATTCATTCAATAGTATTTATTGAGCGCTTACTATGTGCAGAGCACTGTACTAAGCACTTGGAATGTATAATTCGGCAACAGATAGAGACAATCCCTGCCCAATGATGGGTTTACAGTCTAATCGGGGGAGACAGACATACAAAAACAATAGCAATATATAGAATCAAGGGGATGTACATCTCTTTAACAGAATAAATAGGGTAATAAAAATATATACAAATGAGCAAATGAGCACAGTGCTGGGGGGAGGGGAAGGGAGAGGAAGAGGAGCAGAGGGAAAGGGGGGAAAGGGGGCTTAGCTGAGGGGAGGTGAAGATGGGGCAAAGAGGCAGCAGAGGAAGCAGAGGGAAAAGAGGAAGCTCTTTCTGGGAAGGCATCTTGGAGGAGGTGAGCTCTCAGTAGGGCTTTGAAGAGGGGAAGAGAGTTAGTTTGGCGGAGGTGAGGAGGGAGGGCATTCCAGGACAGTGGGAGGACGCTTGGCTTTCTCTCCAATAGGAGCATCTTATGTCTTGTTTTGAAGATGGAAACCATATCCCACTCACCTTTGAGAACCAGAAGGAGTCAGGAGCAGCTTCCTGCTCCTTCTTCCTGTTTCCTCACAGACACAAAGACCAAGCTCCCTTCCCTCTCATATCCGACAAACCACCATTCTTCCCGCCTTCAAAATCTTGTTAAAATCTCATCTCTTCCAAGAGGTCTTCCCCGACTAAGCCCCTATTTTCCCTGCTCCTTCTCTGTCACCCTTTAAGCACCAGGAGCCACCCTACCTTCAGCCTCCCACCACTTGTGGACATATTCATAATGAATTTAAATATCTGTCTGCCCCTCTAGACTGTAAGCTCCTCGTGGGCACGGAACATGTCTACTAACTCTGTTGCATTGTATTTTCTCAAGTGTTTAGTACCCTAAGTGCTGAATGAATACCACTGATAGATTGATTTTTTTTTCATTTACAAAAAAACCAGAACATGAATGCCCTGGAAGCAGCAGCGGTCTGAGGCATGGGAGCCCGTGATCTCCAGACTGGAGATCTGCCAAGCAGGGCCACTTATGGAGATGGGCACCAGGTTGGCATCAGTTTGCGTCTCACGACTAGAAAGTGACAGTGTCATAAGGGATCGTAGTTCAACCCCTTCACCTCAGTGCTGGTAGAATTGATAAGGTACCCAAACAAATCTGCAAACTAACCTAACTCCTCCTATGCAAAGCACACCCCCATTGTCCTTAGTTTCTCTTCTGAGTCCAGCGTAATTACCATATTGACAGAGAGCTTCTTAGACATTAGCTGTCAACTGTGTAGAGTCTAGTGGGAAGCAGCATTGCATAGTGGATAGACCACAGGCCTGGGAGTCAGAAGGTCATGGGTTCTAATCCCGGCCCCGCCACTTGCCTGCACTGTGACCTAGGGCAAGTCACTTCACTTCTCTGAGCCTCAGTTACCTCATCTGTAAAATGGGGATTGAGACTAGGAGCCTCATGTGGGACAGGGACTGTGTCCACCCAATTTGCTTGTATCCCCCCCCAGCTCTTAGTACAGTGCTTGGCACATAGTAAGCACATAGCGCTTAACAAATACCATAATTATTATTATTAGACTGTAAACACCTTGTGGGCAGGGATTGTGTCTACCAATTTTTTTTGCCTTGTTCTCTTCCAGATGCTTGCTTAGTATAGGGCTCTGTACCCCATAAATGCTCAGTAAATAGCTTTTATTGATTGATAGATCACACACATACACACCAAATTCATTCATTCAATAGTATTTATTGAGCGCTTACTATGTGCAGAGCACTGTACTAAGCGCTTGGGATGAACAAGTCGGCAACAGATAGAGACAGTCCCTGCCGTTTGACGGGCTTACAGTCTAATCGGGGGAGACGGACAGACAAGAACAATGGCACTAAACAGCGTCAAGGGGAAGAACATCTCGTAAAAACAATGGCAACTAAATAGAATCAAGGCGATGTACAATTCATTAACAAAATAAATAGGGTAACGAAAATATATACAGTTGAGCGGACGAGTACAGTGCTGTGGGGATGGGAAGGGAGAGGTGGAGGAGCAGAGGGAAAAGGGGAAAATGAGGCTTTAGCTGCGGAGAGGTAAAGGGGGGATGGCAGAGGGAGTAGAGGGGGAAGAGGAGCTCAGTCTGGGAACGCCTCTTGGAGGAGGTGATTTTTAAGTAAAGTTTTGAAGAGGGAAAGAGAATCAGTTTGGCGGAGGTGAGGAGGGAGGGCGTTCCAGGACCGCGGGAGGACGTGACCCAGGGGTCGACGGCGGGATAGGCGAGACCGAGGGACGGTGAGGAGGTGGGCGGCAGAGGAGCAGAGCGTGCGGGGTGGGCGGTAGAAAGAGAGAAGGGAGGAGAGGTAGGAAGGGGCAAGGTGATGGAGAGCCTCGAAGCCTAGAGTGAGGAGTTTTTGTTTGGAGCGGAGGTCGATAGGCAACCACTGGAGTTGTTTAAGAAGGGGAGTGACATGCCCAGATCGTTTCTGCAGGAAGATGAGCCGGGCAGCGGAGTGAAGAATAGACCGGAGCGGGGCGAGAGAGGAGGAAGGGAGGTCAGAGAGAAGGCTGACACAGTAGTCTAGCCGGGATATAACGAGAGCCCGTAATAGTAAGGTAGCCGTTCGGGTGGAGAGGAAAGGGCGGATCTTGGCGATATTGTAGAGGTGAAACCGGCAGGTCTTGGTAACGGATAGGATGTGTGGGGTGAACGAGAGGGACGAGTCAAGGATGACACCGAGATTGCGGGCCTGAGAGACGGGAAGGATGGTCGTGCCATCCACGGTGATAGAGAAGTCTGGGAGCGGACCAGGTTTGGGAGGGAAGATGAGGAGCTCAGTCTTGCTCATGTTGAGTTTTAGGTGGCGGGCCGACATCCAGGTGGAGATGTCCCGGAGGAAGGAGGAGATGCGAGCCTGAAGGGAGGGGGAGAGGACAGGGGCGGAGATGTAGATCTGCGCCACCAAATCACACCCCACCTCCATAATCCAAGCCAGACATTCTCAAGATCAAATTGGGTTGGATGGTGACAACAGAATGCTTGACACCAGTCTCCTCTTTAAAGGAAATTGGAATTTCATAAGGCAACTGCAGTAAGTATTAGAGCCCAAATGCCTGAAAAAAGGCAGTTCTGGGCTGCTCCAAGGTAACCCTATTATCTAAACAAAGATTTTTATCAGCAATAAACACAGCTTAATGCCATCAACAACTTCTGCTATCTAAGCAAAACACCATCCAAAGATATGCATAGCAAGAAAGGAGACTTGGGAAACCATATTAAGAAGGTCAACTAGGCCTCAGGAAAATTAGGAAAATTAAATTGGATAATGACAGGGCAACATTAAACTTCATTCTAAACTGAAAGCACCTGAAGCTGTGGTGGTGTTCAACCTTCCATGTTGAACTTGGATCTACCCCCTGAAGACACATTCAGGAGCCCGTCATTGGGCAGGGATTGTCTCTATCTGTTGCCGAATTATACATTCCAAGTGCTTAGTACAGTGTTCTGCACATAGTAAGCACTCAATAAATACTATTGAATGAATGAATTAATCCAGAGTCTTGGGTGTTAGCATCACATACAACTACACTCAACATCAAATTTAGGATCAGCAAAAATACGGTCCTGGCTCAAAGTCAATTTACCAACACTGAGAGGAAACTACATTCAACGTCGAAAGGCCAGCCACGGCGAACAACTGCAAGGTCCTGAAATTCCGTCAGTTCACCAGAAATACACTTTTGGAACAGATGGTGAGAAAGGACAATAGCAAGACCTCCAAGAACTTATTGTTCAGGCAGTTGAAATGGGGCCCCCTCGAACATGCAAGGTGGAGCAGGCCTTTTTACAGGTTAAGTGAAGCTGAGACTCAAACAGCATTGATGCTGAGGGCAATTATTGTTATACTGTTAGTGTTGTACTCACCCAAGCACTTAGTATGTAGTACTCTGCTCAGAGTAAGTACTCAATAAATGCAACTGATTGATTGACCAAGTGCTTTAAGACAAGAACAGCAGACAGGCAGCTTTGGTGAAAGATCAGCAGATTTGGGGAGGATCAGGGGATCAGAATGAAGACGGGCACCATGCTGCAAGTGGCTAACATACCCTCTCCACAGAGATCTTTCTGGTCTCCAGATTGCAGTTAGGTTGAAGTTTTCAATTCACCCACTTCCTTGGCTCACCTCTTACTGTGTCAACTTTGAATACAGGGGATGACTAGATATGGATTTTTGTTTTATCTTTCAGTTTTAAGCTGTCATGCTGTTTGCCTGGTGAAGATATAGGATTCAAGCTTCAGTGTTCAATAGGAAGAATTGAAAAAAAATGTTCATTACTCAATTGCCTTCTGCTCTGACTGGCCCCATTGGTCTTTGAAATGAGCAACATCCTGGGATGGGAAGGTTGAAAGAAGGAAAGAAGGGTTTTCACTTTCCCTCTTGCATCTGTTTTGGCTGCAATGGGTTTGAGAAGGCATTTTGGAAAGATTTAGTTGTTCAATAACATTCTATTACATTTGCCTCCCAGGCAGTGATGAGGGCCTTGGAAAGCAGTTTTTCTTCATTTTAGCCATCTGCTCTTGGAAGTGTTTTTACTGAGACTTTCTGGCTTCATAGATTAGAGGCAGTCATAAATGGAGACTGCTTTAGTCCGAACATTTGAGTACCTACGCCTGCTTCTTTATGCTGCTATGTCACTTAGAAGCAGCCCTGCCCTGAATAGATTCCAGATGCCGGGGCGTCAAGGCCCTCATAAGACTCCATAGGGGAAGCAGTGTGGCTTGGACCTGTGTTTTAATCCTCGTTCTGCCACCTGCCTGCTGTGTGACCTTGGGCTTTTCTCTTTGCCTCAGTTTCTTCATCTGTAAAATGAGGATTCACTAACTGTTTTCCTTCCTACTTAGACCTATGTGGTACAGGGACTGTGTCTGACCTGAGTCATTTGTTTGTATCCTAATACATAGTACGGTGTTTGGTACATACTAAGGGCTTAACAAATACTATTCTTTTTCTTCTTATTATTATTATTATCATTTAGGGGAGAGTGACATTGGTCCCCAAGTTAACCCCTAAGGCTTGGGCCAAACAGATGCACCTTCTAAGAGTCCTGTCTGCCCTCCCTGGGACCCAGACAGGCAATAAAGCATTTCAGACATTTCCCCCACCTCATCTCCCCTTCCCCACCCTGGCCTGTCATCCGGAACTGCCTCAGGTAGGCTGGTGGGCGGGGGAGGGATGTATCATTCAGAGCCCCCAAAACCCCAGGTTAGGTCTGCAGTCAGAGCTAATGTCAGCCCAGCAGGCATCAATCAGCGGAAGCATGACTTCCAACCTGCTGATTCGGCTCCTCAACCCCAACTTGATGTTGCCGGAGGGATTTGAGCTGTACATAAATGGAACCAATAATGGGCCGGGAAGCAGTTTTTTAAAGGTCCAGCTCTCAACTTTCTTTTTGGTCATCTTTTCCAGACGTATATTGTACACGGGACTTCAGCATGAATGTTGGCAACTTGAAAGACTCTTACTGTTTGTTCTTACTGCATCTCAAGCTGCGTATTGGTCATTTTACAGTGTAAATCACCAGCAGGGGAGTACCTCCTTCTCATGAAAGGAAGAATCATAAAAGTTAACTCCTCATCCTGAATTACCTCCTCATCTCAGCCCATGCAACCCATCACCAACCCATGTCATTTCAATATATCCCAGTCCACATTACTATCCCATGCCGCATCATCCTGAATTGTTCCCTTTGTTCTCCCCCCTTCTCCCCTCCCCACCGTATTACGTACATATGTATATATCTATAATTCTATTTATTTATATTGATGCCTGTTTACTTGTATTGATGTCTGTATCCCCTCCCCCCAGACAGTGAGCCCGTTGTAGGGAGGAATTTTCTCCCCTTATTCTTTTAATCGTATTTCATTCAATCATATTTATTGAGCACTTACTGTGTGCAAAGCACAGTACTAAACACTTGGAATGTTCAATTCGGCAACAGATAGAGACAATCCCTGCCCAACAACAGGCTCACAAACTAAAGGGGGAGACAGATAACAAAACAAAACAAGCAGTCAGGTGTCAATACGATCAAAATAAATAGAATCATAGATATATATACACCATTAATAAAATAGAGTAATAAATAATATATACAAATATACACAAGTGCTGTGGGAGGGGAAGGGGGTAGAGCAGAGAAAGGGAATAGGGGGAATAAGGATGGGAGGAGGGGCTCAGTCTGGGAAGTCTCCTGGTAAGTCTCTGGGAAGAGCACAGGAAGTCTCCTTATTGCTGTATTGTATGCTCCAAGATCTTAGTACAGTGCAGAGCACTGTACATTGTGGATACAGTGTGAGCACACTGCAAGTGCTCAATAAATATGATTGAATGAATGAATGAAATATCCCAGGGCCCCATGATAAAGCCTTCTTCCTGAGAGAAGAGACAAGACCTAGTAGAAGGAGTCCAACTCTGGGAGTTAGAGCACCTGTATTCTAATTCTGCCTCCACCACTTGCTTGCCGTTAACTTTGGGCAAGTCACTTCATTTCTCTGTGCCTCAGTTTCCTCATCTGTAATGTGGGAGTTAAATACCTATTCTTCCCCAACCCCATATTAGGTTGTGGTCCTGTGTCTGATGTGATTATCCTTTAATTGTACATTCCAAGCACTTAGTACAGTGCTCTACATATAGTAAGCGCTCAGTAAATACTATTGAATGAATGAATGTATCTACCAAAATGCTTAGTATAGTGTTCGGCACACATTAGGTGCTTAACAACTACTATAGGTATGACTATTAGTTAATGCTGGTGAAGAACCTCCGAGAAACAGGGCAGTCACAGAGAAGGAGCATGGTCTAGTGGATAGAGCACAGGCCTAGGAGCCAGAGGAGCTAGGTTCTAATCCCAGCTCCACCACTTGTCTGGTATGTGTCCTTGGACAAGCCACTTAAATTCTCTGTGCCTTTGTTTCCTCATCTGCAAAATGGTTATTAAGGCTGAGAGTCCCATGTGGGTCATGGTCTGTGTCCAACTTGATTAGCTTGTATCTACCCCAGTGCTTAGAATAGTGCCTGGCACATAGTAAACACTTAACAAATATCATAAACGTCTTCCCTCAGGAAATACTTCACCATCAGTTGATTCCTTTTGTCCCAGGTGCCATTGGCTCCCAGACTCTAGGCTGTCAAATCATCAGGAGATCATTTTCCTCCCACTGCCCAAGAAAATCGAAAATCCACAGGAGAAAAGTGTCCAGCAGCAGATGACAGTTAAATGCTAATTCAGCAGAGTTGAGGGACTTGGTGAGCTGCACCTCTGGAGGATTGAAGGGATTAAAGCAGCATGGCCTATTGGAAAGAACACAAGTCTGGGAGACAGAGGACCTGGGTTCTAGTCCTGCCTCAGCCATTTGTCTGCTTTGTGAACGTGGGCAAGCCATTTTCCTTCTCTGGGCCACAGTTTCCTCATCTACAAAGGGGATTAAATCTTACTCCCTCCAATTTAAGACTGTGTGCTCCATGTGGGACCTGGACTATTTTGACCTGATTATCTTATATCTACCCCAGCATTTAATCCACTGCCTGGCATACAGTAAGAGCTTTCCTGTCTTATTCTCTAAGACTGTAACCTCCTTGTGGGCGGGGAACATGTCTACGAACTCTGTTTCATAGCACTCTCCTAAGTGCTCTGCTCACAGTAAGTGCTCAATAAATACCATTGATTGATTGATCTATTTGGGGAAACATGGTGGGGCCAACGTAACTGATGGAATATGGAGAAGAATGGTGCTGCTACTTCTGAGTGCAGAAGAGATGAGGAAGGAAGTTCTTACCATGCTCAAATAGTAGGAAAACCCTTTGGACTTCAGTCTGCCAGTATAGAAAGATGGAATCAAGGGCCCTTATGAAATCTCAGCTCATGCAACATTAAAGTGAATTTTCTGATCAGAGTAAAAGGAAACTAGAGTGAGCTAAAGTGTAAAAATTAAAAAAAAACTTCGAGGATGGAATGG
The DNA here is from genome assembly GCF_004115215.2 of Ornithorhynchus anatinus. Taxonomy (NCBI): domain Eukaryota; kingdom Metazoa; phylum Chordata; class Mammalia; order Monotremata; family Ornithorhynchidae; genus Ornithorhynchus; species Ornithorhynchus anatinus. The sequence continues at coordinate 22,968,505 of NC_041734.1, forward strand.
GTTTGGTAACGAGATTTGAGTTTTATTTTTAAAACCCATCCACACAGCTAGAGCTTAATGAGCTCTGGGAATTTTAAAAAAGCGATCGGGGTAAAAATATCCTAATGAGAACAAACTTGACAGGCAAAGAAAAGGGAAAGAAATGATGGTCTTTTCATTTACTCCATCCAAGGGATGTCAGAAACATTCCCAGAAAACAAGTCTGGAATTTACAGGAAAAATATCACCCTCACTGATTAATTTGGATTCTTTTCATTTCTTCAGTGAAAGTTCTTTTCTTATCCTTTTTCCAGCCTTGTTCCATATTCATGATGTTGGGCTAGATTTTCTTTACTCCCAAATGCTCAGAGCACTAAGTTCACTTCTGGTTGTTTGACTAATGGAGTTCCCAGTTTTATGGATTACGACAAACCTATCATAAAGCCCAAAAAAGAAAAAAAATGCCTTTGTAAAGTTCTTTAAGTGCCTGACAATTTGATAATGGATGAGTTTCCTACCATGAATATAGAAAGGCACTGCCAATGAAAGACTCTTTTGTAAACTCTTTTAGGGCAGGGATTGTGTTTACTTAGTCTATTGTGTTCTCTCAAGTGCTTAGTTCAATGCTCTGCACGTGATAAGTGCTTAGTAAGTAGGACTGATTGATTGATTGATTGATTGAAGAAAGGTTTCACTCTATTTTTGTGCATGGTTTGTTCAGGGCCGGTAGGGCTGGTCAGATGATGGCAAGGCATCGATTAAGCAATGGTTTGTGGTTAGGAGATCAGTAACACTGGTTGTAATATTTACTGAATGTCCACTTGGTGTGATTCTCTGTGCTGAGCATTTGGAAAGTATGAAACAAATAAATGATAAGTTCCCTACATTCAAGAAGCTTATATTCTACCAACAGAGATATAGAATATTTACAAAAGAAGGAAAGATAAATAGCCAAAGGAACAATTGAATAATTGTAGATGCAGAATTGTCGACAATGGCTATAAAAAGTTCATAAGTATTAGAGATGGCTGATAAGTTGTTCTAACTTAGGTGCGGGGAATTAATCTGAAAAAACTTGTTGGAAGTAGGACTTAATGAAGGAATAAAGGGAATTAGTGAATTGAAGGGAAGGGATACATGGATGAATGATTGAAGGAAAAAAATGAAGGGAAGGCCGGATTGGGGAAGGGAGGGTGTTCCAAGCCCAGGAAACAGCATGGAGGTGGAAGAGACTAGAGCAGGTTAGAGTTAGAAGGTCAGCTTGGGAGAGAAGAAGAGAGTGACTTGGGGGTTACTGGGTGACGAGAGCAGAAAAATAAAGTAGGATGAGTTGGCAGAGAGACTCGAAGATGAACCCCACCTCCATTTGCAATTATTCTGGTAGTGGATCCAAACAGTTTTCTTGACAAAAGTGCGGAAGTGGTTTACCACTGTCTTCTTCCAAGCGGTAAACTTGAGTCTCCGCTCTTGACAGTCTCCCTCGCTGCTTGCCTTCCACTCTACTCCCTGTCCCACATGAGGCTCACACTCTTAATCCCCATTTTGTGTTGAGGTAACTGAGGGACAAAGAAGTTAAGTGACTTGCCCAAGGTCACACAGCAGACAAGTGGTGGAGCCAGAATTAGAACCCATGACCTTCTGACTCCCAACCCTGTGCTCTTGCTACTAGGCCATGCTGCTTCTCTACATATAACATACATCACAGTACTTATAACATATCCTGTTTAGATTGATAAACAGCATAGCCTAATGCATAGGCCTGAGAGTCAGAGGATCTGGGTTCTAATCCTGGCTCCACCTTAATGCCTGCTGCTTGCTTCCCCTCTTTATTCCCTCCTGTGTTCCCGTGTTTCTTTCTGTGTAGTAAATACGGGCAGTCGGGGGCAGGTGATGACTCCAGAACAAAGCAGGGAGAAAAGGCAGAAAAGGAAAATTGAAGACAGTAGGATCAGAGATGAGGGGAAGGGATACAAGTTGAGCCTCAGAGATTCCTTTTTGCACTTAGACATGACCTTTGCTTTACATGACAACAACAAAACACAGTTCTGATGCAGCACAATTCTACTGACTATAGGATACACTGCCTCCCTACCCCAAAACTGAAGTACTATGCAAGCAGGTGGCTTGTGATGTTGGTCATCATGTTGGACACAGTCACTGTCCCACCTGGAGCTCATGATTTAAGAAAGGAGCAGTCAGAAAGTTAGAAGGAAAACATGAAGAGTACCACTGAAGCAAACCAAAGATGAAGAGTTTCGAGGGGAAAAGAGCGGTCAATAGTATCTACAGAAACCATGATCTAGCGTGGCTCAGTGGAAAGAACAAGGGCTTGGGAGTCAGAGGTCATGAGTTCAAATCCCCGCTCTGCCACCTGTCAGCTGTGTGACTGTGGGCAAGTCATTTAACTTCTCTGTGCCTCAGTTACCTCATCTGTAAAATGGGAATTAAGACTGTGAGCTGGAAATTGCTTGCTCTGTGACCTTGGGCAAGTCACTTAACTTATCTGTCCTTCAGTTATCTCATCTGTAAAATGAAGATTAAATCCTCCTCCCTCCAATTTAGACTGTGAGCCCTGTATGGGACAGGGATTCTGTTTGACCTGATAAATTTGTATCTACCCTAGATACCCTAGAGGGCATTTAGAACAGTGTTTGGCACATAGTAAGTGCTTAACAAATACCATTATAAAAAAAAAGATTACTTTGTCTCCCTTATTGTCAGTAGCAGCAATGCATGCTGAAAAAAGATTAAACCATGGCAACTAACAAAAGTAAGACAAGGTAGACCAGCAAGTCTTCCACCTAAACCCAACCCACGAAGGTCCAGATTATTCATATCCCCCCAGTTTTGAATGCCACTGGCTATGTAAAATCTGAAGATACATCATACTCTGACCGCTGATGCATCTTAGGATTTCTAAGTCCTGCTCCCCCTGTTACAGCCCAATAGTGCAGGAAAGTCCACTCTGCTCCTCTCTTCTAGACTGTAAGACTGTGTGACACATAAGTACTACCAAAAATAATAGCAGCAATAATAGTAATACTACTAATAATAATAACAGTAATAAAATACTGGGGCCTCAGGGTGGGCAGACAGGGGATGAAGGGGATGGGTTAGGGATAGAGATGATTAGGGAAACCCCAAGGAACACGGGAGGAAATAAAGAGGGGAAGCAGGCAGCAGGGAGGGATGTTCAGTGTGATTTTTATTTCTATGTAGGACTTGGCATTGCGATGATTCTGGAACTGAATCTAACAATTTGCAAGCAACTCTATGGGACATATATCCCATGATTTAGTCATTCTCAATACAGCCACGTTTTTGAAAAAGACATTACAGCTGAACAGTGAGCTACACCAGGTTGCCTTTCATCTTCCATTCCCAAATCCAGGCTTTGGTTTTCAGAACAAAGTCCATTAAGCCTCTACTTGCTCCTCCTGGATCCCTTTTGCAGACTATACCATAGTAAACAGCAAGTAAAACTCTAGTAGACTTTTATGGGTGCATTATCTTGTGACACTCTCAAAGCCCAAACTAAAGCTGTTTGGGCAGAGGGGTGATTTGGGCTCATAATGTATCTGGAGAGTTTCTTGCTTTGGGCCTGTCTCATCGCCAGTCATATCTCCAGTGGTCAAATACCACCTAACAGGGAGGTCAGCCTCCTAACTGACCTTCCTGCCTCCTGTCTCTCCCCACTCCAGTCCATACTTCACTCTGCTGCCTTGATGAATTTTCTGAACCACTATTTGGTCCATATCCTTACTCCAAAAAACCACCAGTTGCTGACCATCTACCTCTACATCAGATAGACCCTTCTTACCACTGGCTTTAAGGCACTCAATCTGCTCTCTCCCTCCTAACTTACCTTCCTTTATCTTCTGCTGCAACCTAGATCATGTACTCTAATCCTCTAATAAAAATCATGATTATGGAATTTGTTAAGTGCTTATTATGTGCCAGGCACTGTACTAAGCCCTGGGTATAGATACAAGCAAATCGGGTTGGGGACAGTCCCTGTCCCACGTGTGGCTCACAGTCTCAATTCTCATTTTAGAGATGAAGAAACTGAGGCCCAGAGAAGTGAAGTGGCTTGCCCAAGGTCACACAGCAGACAAGAGACAGAGCTGGGATAAGAACCCATGCCCTTCTGACTCCCAGGCCCGGACTTTGTCCACTATGCCATGCTGTTTCTCATGCCAATTTACCTCTGTTCTTTGATCCCATCAATTATTATTATTATCATTATGGCATTTGTTAAGCGATTAGTATGTGCCAAGCACTGTACTAAGCACTGAAGTAGATACAAGACAATCAGGTTGGACACGGTCTCTGTTTCACATAGGGCTCACAGTCTAAGTAAAAGGGAGTAGGATTTAATCCCTGTTTTACAGATGAGGAAAATGGGATACAAAAAAGTTAAGTGACTTGTTAAGTGACTCCAGTAGAGGTCTTTCTTGCACCTTGGAGGTCTGTGGTGCTTTTCTGTTTTATTGCACCCAGTGTAAATAGGCAGTGATTTTCATTGTATTCTTGTTTCTCTGGGCCCAAGAAAGTGATGTCAGTGCTTGAGTTTAAATTGTGGTTTCTAGCACATATGGGAATGTCTAGAATATTGGTTTTGAATTGGTTTGGTGTTGTCCCAGTTTATTATAATTTGCCTAATTGGACTTAAGCCTTTGCAAACCCAATATGTAAATATATGCAAAGTGAGTCTCACAATGATATTTGGAGTACAGATCTTTTGAACATGACTGCAGCATTAGGCACAAGTACCTAATGTCAATCATTTCTGCTGGAACTATATCAGTTTTAAAAGGCCTGCAGTGGAAACTGTACTATCTTCCTCTGCTCTTTGAAATCACTTGGCATAAGAAAACACAGGCATTGTACGTAGAAATACATGTGTCTCTGTATGAAAGAAAAATAATCAGATTTGCATTTAACTCAACATACTTTATTTTCCTAAATCCCCTCAACTTCTCCCTATTAGCTTTGTGAAGTTTCAACTGAGAGGAAATATTTGCAGTGAGCTAAGGAACTTTCCAAGGCTTGAACAGTGACTGCCGTCAACCCTGACTGACGTGTGGCTGAAGTATTCCCCTGGGCAGACTTGCTTTTTGGAATGATGAGGGACATTAAGCAGAGTGCATTTTACAGATTCTCAAGCTGCCAAAAAGAATGTGTGCAGATAAAGATGGCAATTACTGTGTGAATTGAGCTGCCCTGAGAACTTCATCAGTATTCAAAATTGCTCCAAGATGACACCGTTGGCCATGCCCAGAATCGGGCCTGCTCTGTCTGATCTGTTTCCCTAGGGACAACTAAACCATGGGTCCGGTTTGAGGCAGTGGCCAATATGACCACGCATCCCTGGGAAAGGAGTAGAGCACATATTCAAAAGCAGAGTTTTGCTGCTCTATAAATAATAATGGTGTATATAAACACTTAGTTGGTGTCAAGCACTTGTTCTAAAAGCTTGGGTAGATACAGGTTAATCAGATTGAACACTATCCCTTTCCCACATGGGAATCATAGTCTAAATAGGAGGGAGAATGGGTATTTGATCCCCATTTTTCAGATTAGGAAACCGAGGCCCAGAGAAATTACGTGACCTGCCCAAGGACACACAAAAGACAGGTGGTGGAGCCAGGATTAGAACTAATGTCCTCTGACTCCCAGGCCCATGCTCTGTCCACTAGACCACACTGCTTCTCAAAAAAAAATTGGGCACCCGTGGGATTTCAACTCATGCCTCTGGGGAGAGTGGAGCCTAAATCCAGTACCTTAGAAGGCTTGGCCACAGTACCGACACTAACAAAAACCCTCTAAATAGCAACCAACATGGCCCATGGAAAACTGAGGGCAGTTCTGGTTACCAAAACAGAAAGATGGAGCAGATATCAAAAAAGTACAGAGATGGCTAATTGGGAAGATCGGGGGTGTAGAAGAGCTTCGGCTCCAGGGGAGACCAATAGGTCAGGACTCTTCAGTCTGAAAAGACCAAATAAAATAGGGACCTGGATTGAAGGGTATAGATGGGACAAACATGACTTGGCTTCCCAATTTCTATGGCACCAGAATAAGGGTGAACGTATTGGAGCTTCAGGGCAAGAGGCTCGAGTTTGATTCCAATTTATGTACAGCGGTCCAGAATGGAGTATTAGAAGTTTCTGGAATAGGTTGCTAGGGGAAAGTTAGGAATATGGAAGGGAAAATTAGGTGGTCCATCTATTTTGGGGAAGCATTGTGGCCTAGTTGAAAGATCACCGGCCTGGGAGTCAGAGGACCTGGGTTCGAATCCCAGATCAATCCCTTGCCTTCAGTGTGACCTTGGGCAAGTCGCTTAACTTCTCCATGCCTCAGTTATCTCATACGCAAAATGGGGATTAAGAATGTGAGACTCATCTGGGACATGGACTGGGTCCAAACTGATTATCCTGTAACTACCCCAACACTTAGTACAGTGTCCTCACCAGTTGTTCCAGATTTTTAACTCCCTCCTCAAATCCCCTGTCCCCCTGCCTCCCCCATCTCTTGCCCCTAATAACCTGGCCATCTACTTTAGTGAGAAAATTGAAACTATTAGGCATGATCTTCCTAAAATTTTCCTGGCCCCTCCCGGGTTCCTCTCTCCTACTGCCTCTTCTTCAATTCTTCTGACTTCCTCAGTGTATCTCAAGGAGATCACCTGATTTCTCTCAAAATTCATCCTGCCCATCTGAGCAACTGATCCCATCTTTTTGCAACTTATCAAATCACTTGCCCCATCCCTTCTTCCTTCCCTGACTGTCATCTTCAACTGTCCCCTCTCCAGTGACTTCTTCACTGTTTTCAAATATGCCCATGTCTTCCCTTTTCTAAAAAACCCCTCCCATGACCCCATGACTCCCTCTAGTTATCGCCCTATCTCTCACCAATCATTCCTCTCCAAACTCCTTGAGAAAGTTGTCTACATCTGCTGTCTCCAGTTCCTCTCCTCCATTTATCTCCAAACCCCCTCTAATATGGTTTCTGTCCCCTTCACTCCACAAAAACCGTCTTCTCAAAGGTCACAAATGATCTTCTTGCCAAATCTAATGGCCTCTATTCTATCCTAGTCCTCCTCTACATCTCAGCTGCCTTCAACATTGTTGGCCACCCTCCTGGAAACATTATCCAACCTCAGCTTTACTGACACTGTTCTCTCCTGATTCCCTTCTAATCTCTCTAGTCACTCATTCTCAGGCTTTTTCTCAGGCTTCTCCTCTGCCTCCCATCCTCCAAATGTGAGAGTCCCTCAAGGCTGAGTTCTAGGTCCACTTCTATTCTCCATCTGTGCCTACTCCCTTGGAGCACTCATCCACTCCCATGGCTTCAACTACCACCTCTATGTGGATGATTCCTAAATCTACACCTCCCTCCCTGACCTCTCTTCCTCTCTGCAGTCTCGCATTTCCAACTGCCTTCAAGACATCTCTACTTGGATGCCCTGCCGACACCTAAAATTTAATATGTACAAAATAGAAATCTTTATTCTCCTACCCAAACCTTGTCCTCCTTGATTTTCCCATAACTCATATTTTCCCATAGACAGCACCACCATCCTTCCTGTGTCACAAGCCCACAACCTTGGCATTATGATTGACCCATCTTTTTGCTCAACCCACATATTCAATCCATCACTAAATCTTGTCGGTTCAATCTGCACATCACTCAGATCTGCCCTATTCTCTCCATCCAAACTGCTACCATACAATCCAAGTACTTATCCTATCTTGCCTTGATTACAGATTACAATCAGCCTCCTTTCCTTCTGACCTCCCTGCCTCCTGCCTCTCCCCTTTGCAGTCCATACTTCACTCTAGTGCCCAGATCATTTTTCTACAGGAATGTTCAGTCCATGTTTCCCCATTTTTCAAGAACCTCCAGTGGTTTCCATCTACCTCAGCATCAAACAGAAACTCCTTATCATTGGCTTTAAAGCACTCAATCACCTTGCCCCCTCCTACCTCACCTCGCTGCTCCCTACTACAATCCCCACACTGCCCTCCTTTAATGCCAACCTACTCACTGTACTCAGATCTTGTCTATTTCATTGCCAACCTCTCACCCATGTTCTCTCTCTGCCCTGGATCATTCCCCCTCTTCATATCTGAAAGACTATCATACTCATTATCTTCAAAACCTTATTAATAATAATAATAATAATGTTGGTATTTGTTAAGTTCTTACTATGTGCTGAGCACTGTTCTAAGCTCTGGGGTAGATACAGGGTAATCAGATTGTCCCACGCAAGGCTTACAGTCCTCATCCCCCTTTTACAGATGAGGGAACTAAGGCACAGAGAAGTGAAGTGACTTGCCCACAGTCACATAGCTGACAAGTGGCAGAGACAGGGTTCAAACCCATGACCTCTGACTCCCAAACCCGTGCGCTTTCCACTGAGCCACGTTGCTTCCCATTAAAGCACATCTCCTCTGAGAGGTCCTACCCTACTAAGACCTCATTTCCAGTGTTTTGTGCATAATAAATACTCAAAAAATGCTACTGCTAGATTGATTCAGTTTGAAGAAAGGGGAAATGGATGAGGGGATATCCATATGAAATAGACGTTTTGTGGGGACTCCGCTTCTACTCCTCATGGGAGTGGTCTTGCTTGGTCTGAGGAGATTTTCTATTTTACATCTGCTCCTACTTCCCTCCTTCCTTCCTCCTTCTCTGCTTCTACTATGCAGAGGTAGGGGACCTGCTTGACCTAGGACCCCCGTTTCCTGCAGATTGTCTATTCTGTATCCAGGCTCAGTGTTGTGTATTCACATTGATTCATATTAGCCACCTGGCTGAAAGCCACTTCCCCAGAATCCTCTGCTTTGCTTAGTACCTTCATTATACTCAGTACAGCATTTTGCATTCAGTAAGTGCTCAATAAATACCACTGACTGATTAACTAAAAAAGTTTACATCTCCAGTGTAGTAACCCCATAAGGGTAAGCAGGATTTTCAGAAAATGACTGTTACTTCTCTAAACTGTAAGCTTTTCATTTGTTTCATTATTTAACATTCATTCATTCATTCAATAGTATTTATTGAGCGCTTACTATGTGCAGAGCACTGTACTAAGCGCTTGGAATGAACAAGTCGGCAACAGATAGAGACAGTCCCTGCCGTTTGACGGGCTTACAGTCTAATCGGGGGAGACAGACAGACAAGAACAATGGCAATAAATAGAGTCAAGGGGAAGAACATCTCATTAAGACAATAGCAAATAAATAGAATCAGGGTGATGTACATCTCATTAAACAAAATAAATAGGGTGATGAAGATATATACAGATATATATACAGATACAGATACAGATAAATACACTTGAGCGGACAAGTACAGTGCTGAGGGGATGGGATGGAAGAGGGGGAGGAGTCAAGGGAAAGGGGGGAGAAGAGGGTTTAGCTGTGGAGAGGTGAAGGGGGGGTAGAGGGAGCAGAGGGAAAAGGGGAAAAGTCTGGAAAGGCCTCTTGGAGGAGGTGAGCTTTAAGTAGGGATTTGAAGAGGGGAAGAGAATTAGTGTGGCGGAGGTGAGGAGGGAGGGCATTCCAGGACTGCGGGAGGACGTGGCCCAGGGGTCGACGGCGGGATAGGCGAGACCAAGGGACGGTGAGGAGGTGGGCAGCAGAGGAGTGGAGCGTGCAGGGTGGGCAGTAGAAACAGAAGGGAGGAGAGGTAGGAAGGGGCAAGTTGATGGAGAGCCTTGAAGCCTAGAGTGAGAAGTTCATTCATTCATTCAATAGTATTTATTGAGCACTTACTATGTGCAGAGCTCTGTACTAAGCGCTTGGAATGTACAAGTCAGCAACAGATAGAGACAGTCCCTGCCCTCTGATGGGCTTTACTACTTTACTAAGTGCTTGGGAGAGTACAATATAACAAAGTTGCTAGACACGTGTTCCCTGTGTACAACAAGACTACAGTCTAGAAGGGGGCACCGATATTAACATAAACAAATAAATTATGGCTATACACATAAGTGCTGTGTGGCTAAGGGAGGGATGAACAATGGGTTCAAATACAACCACAAGGGTGACGCAGATGGGAGTGGGAGAAGAGGAAACAAGAGTCTATTCAGGGAAGGCCTCTTGGAGGAGATGTGCTATCAATAAGTCTTTGAAGGCGGGGAGAGTGACCATCTGTAGGATATGAAGTGGGGGCGAGGGGGTTCCAGGCCAGAGGCACGACTTGGGTGAGAAGTTGGCAGTGACATAAAAATGATTGCATTAGAGGAGTGAAGTGGGTGGGCTAGGTCGAGTGGGAAATCTGAGAGATCGGAGGGAGCAAGGTGATTGAGTGCTTTAAAGTCTATGGTAAGGAGTTTCTGTTTGATGCAGAGGTAGATGGCAACCACTGGTGGTTCTTGAGGAGTGGGGAAACATGGACTGAATGGTTTGGGAGAAAAATGATCTGAACAGCAGAGCGAAGTAATAATAATGTAATAATGTTGGCATTTGTTAAGCGCTTACTATGTGTCAAGCACTGTTCTAAGCGCTGGGGTAGACACAAGGGAATCAGGTTATCCCACGGGGGGCTCACAGTCTTAATCCCCATTTTACAGATGAGGTAACTGAGGCACAGAGAAGTGAAGTGACTTGCCCACAGTCACCCAGCTGACAAGTGGCAGAGCCGGCATTCGAACTCCTTATCTCTGACTCCAAAGCCCATGCTCTTTCCACTGAGCCACGCTGGAGTGTAATGGGGAGAGACAGGAGGGAGGGAGATCAGCAAGGAGGTTGATGCCGTAGTCTAGGCAGAAAAGAATAAGTGCTTGGATTAACCTGGTAGCAATTTGGATGGAGAGGAAAGGAAAGATTTTAGCAATGTCGTTAAGGCTGAGCCAAAAGGATTTAGTGACAAATTGAATGTATGGGTTGAATGAGAGGGATGAGTTAAGGATAATACCTAGGTTACAGACTTGTGAGACAGAGAGGATGGTGGGACTGTAGTGATGGGAAAATCAGGGGAAGGGCACGGTTTGAGTGGGAAGAAGAGGAGTTCTGTTTTAACATGTTAAATTTGAAGTGTCTGCGGGTCATTCAATCAGACATCTCCTGAAGGCAGGAGGAAATGCGAGACTGCAGAGAAGGAGAGAGATCAGGGCTGGAGATGTATCTTTGGGAGTCATCCACATAGAGATAGTAGTTAAAACCATGGAAGTGAATGACTTCTCCAAAAGAGTGGGTGTAGATGGAGATTCAGGACTCAGACCTGAACCCTCAGGGACTCCCACAGCTAGGGGGTGGGAAGGAGGGGTGGAACCTGAGAAAAAGACCAAGAATGAGTGACCAGAGGGAATGTCAGTGAAGCCAAGGTTGAGTAATGTTTGTAGAAGGAATTGGTTGACAGTTTCAAAGAGGCAGTGTGGTTTAGTAGTTAGAGCACGGACCTGGGAGTCAGAAGGAAATGAGTTCTAATCCTAGCTCTGCCACATGTCTACTATATGACCTTGGACAAGTCACTTATCTTCTCTGGGACTCAGTTACTTCATCTGCAAAATGGGGATTAAGAATGTGAGCCCCATGTGGGACAGGGACTGATTCCCTGATTAATGATTAATTAACTGATTAATGTTTATCTATCCCAGTGCTCAGAACAGTTCTTTTCACATAGTAAGTGCTTAACAAGTACCATAATTATTATTATGACAGCTGAGAGATCAAGGAGGATTAAGATGGAGTAGAAGCCACTGGATTTGGCAAGAAGATCACTGGGAACTTGTGCTTCTTCAAACATCAGAAGAATGACTGGTTTCTTGGGCCACCAGCTTGCTTAAAATATTTGTTCAGGAGAGGGTAAGGACTTGGTTCCCTTAGAAGGGCATGTATTTGAATTTTTTTTTCAGTAGTAGTAGTGACAGGTTGCATTGAGTCATCCACATTCTTTAACTTGTTCCCCTATGATGAACAACACTGCGAGAGTTGGTAGGGTAAGAAGTAGTTTTTGTCCAAACAGGATATCTCTGTCCTAATCTGGTTTTTAACCAGTCACTGACTGTTGAGGTCTTTGGTGAAAAGTTCATAGTTGGGAATTGGAGAGCACAGAAGAGGAAAATTACATCCATGATTAATAGGAGAATGAGAGGAATAAGATAGGAAAAAATGAAGAAAAATTTTGGAATCTGGAATGGGTGCATCCGGTTACATACATAGTATTCCAACTTTCCTCCATCTTACCTGAGAGAGAGGGGCTGGAATCTCACACATCCCTTAAAGCACCTTTTCCTGGGCCAGATCAAGAGAGTGGGAAGTCTCACTTTCTGACATCGGTTCACTTCTCACTCTGAACCTGACTGATCCTTCATCTCCACAGTTCAGCAACACTTTTTCCAGAGAAAACCTGAAAACCAACATCGACAAAGAAAATAACTTGGAAACCTTCAACCTCCTAATTGTTAGTGGTGTCCACAAATCCAAAAAGCCTTCAGAACTCATCGGATTGGTAAACTAAAAAGCAACGATCTAGTCTTCCTCAATGAACATGCAAAAAAAACTCACAATGACCATATTCTATACTTTCAATCAATCGATCAATCCATGGTATTTATTGTCGTGTGCAGAACATTGTACTAATTCCTTAGGAGAGTATAATATTAGAGAGTTGGCAGACCCATTCCCTGCCCTCAAGGAGCTCTCAGTCTAGAGGGAAATACAGAGATATATATGAGTGCTCTGTTATACACTAAATCACAGTATGGCAGTAGAAAGTGAAATTTGTGCAGGATCATAGTAACCCTAGGTAGAGCAAAGGGTTGAATTAGAATTTACTCAACCTTGCAATATAGCCACTGAATAAAAGAGTAGTTTTCAAATCACCAAAAAACCTAAATGTTAGATTCCTAATGAGTTAAGGATTTTGAATTGTTGGTGGGGACTGCAGATGAGATGGCTTGGGAACAGACGTTTTCTTGCACATATAAAACGGGAGGAGGAAATCTGTAGAAGCAGATGTCAGTACAGTTTTCAAATTTCTGCAAGAATAATTTAGTTATACATAGCAGAAGATTGAGGAGGTGATCCAGGCTGGATATTGTCAGGGTGACAGTGGAAGGCCAAGGGCTTTAAAGTGTTGGGCCAGCTGGACAGAACAGAGTTAAAGGTGTGGACCTTTCTGGCCCGTAGGAAGAAGAGGGGGCTGATAGGGAAGTCAGGAGATGAACAACATTTGCTGAACTTTCTAGGAATGCTGCCCCGACAAATTTCCTGGAGCAATCATTAATATGTGAATTCAGGGCTCAGTTGCCATTATTTTCTCCCCTTTAGATATCCTTAAGACTCCCTTAACATCATAACATGCCTCCATCAAGCAGTATATTTGCACCCTTTACTCACCCCTCCCTCAGCCCCAAGACACTTATATGCATTTCTGTAATTTATTTATTTATACCAAAGTATGTCTCCCTCTCTAGACTGGAACCTCACTGTGGGCAGGGAATGTGTCTATCAACCCTGTAGACATTCTCCCAAGCACTTACTACAGTGTTTTGCACACAGTAAGGGCTTAGTAAATACAACTGATTGATTGACTGATTGATAATAATAATGTTGGTATTTATTAAGCGCTTACTATGTGCAGAGCACTGTTCTAAGTGCTGGGGTAGATATAGGGTCATCAGGTTGTCCCACGTGAGGCTCACAGTTAATCACCATTTTACAGATGAGAGAAGTGAGGCACAGAGAAGGTAAGTGACTTGCCCACAGTCACACAGCTGACAAGTGGCAGAGCTGGGATTCGAACCCATGGAAGAAGTAGACTGGACATTTAAGTTTCCTGCATTTATAATCAAATGCATAATAATCTCCTGATTTAAAAGCACCTACATATGATGCTTTTAGTCAGCTACAGAGAAGAGTATTGCTCTAATTGGTTGATAAATGTAATCATTTATGAATGTGGAATATGTTGTAAAGAAAGCCTGGTGTATCTGAAGATTTGTCTGAAATTCAATGTCTAAAACAATGCACTATATTAAATCATTATTTTAGTTCGCTTTGAGGCTTAGTAGAGTGCTTGGCACATAGTAAGTGTTTCATCAATACCATTATCATCATGAGAAGATGGTTGGAAAGACTGGCCAGGGATTGGGAACACAAGTAACCCTGGAAATAGATTATCTGTCGAGATTCCCTGTATGTTGATAGGAATGGGGAATATTAATCTGAAAATTCTAAGAAGGTTAGATATAAAAAATATGTCTAGGATCCTGTAGATTGCTGCTATTTTGCACATGTTTCTGGGGAGAGCTTTTCATTTGGCTGTGCAAAACATCTATTTGATTGACCTGGAACCCAGAGACAGAGCCAAACAGGTGGCCTCATGGAATGTTTTTCACCCAATCTGTCAGGGGTGAACCAATGTTGATTTCCAAGGGTCTTCTGGAGTCAAAACATCATGGATCTATATAGTATATTTCATCTGGTGAGCTGCGGTGGAATTACTGTACAAATAAGATGCTAAAGACACAGTCAAATAGGGAGGATGAAGATATGTTAGGCTGGCATTCAACAGTTAGAAATGGGGGAACCCTTTTAAAATGGAGCCTTCAGGAAGATTGTGAATCAAGATAAAGAAATAAAAAAGGTACCAGACATAGGTCGCAAATGTTAATGGCATGGACGAGGGTAAATCTGTATATGATTATGCTGGGAAGTGGAATGCCAGGCGGGATTCATTTTATGAGACCCACTAACCCTCACTGAGATTACCTCACTGTTGGTAGAATTGCCCTTGTCTGGAAAACACATAAATAAATGTGTGTCTGGCCTATTATATGTTGCTGGAACAAGAGTTCCCTCTGCCCCTGGCCAGCTCTTGTGGGAAAAGAGAGAGAGCAAGCAGGGAGAAAGAGGTTTTCAATTATCTGGATCTTTTTTTCCATTTCAGGGAATTTAATTTAGAGCAAATCAACTCATTTCATAAATTCATGACCTTTTCTTGACCTCAGGTTGCACTTGGGACTCGGAGGCTACTCCATCAGAGTGAAAGGTCCTCGTAATCAGTAAATATGTGCCTCATTTCCAAAGCTAGTGGTTGCACAGTAAATATCATTACTAATCACATTATAATTTCCGGGGCAGAGTGGTGGGGTGGGCTGAAGGAATGGATTCCTCTAAGCATATTTCCAGACTTTTGCACTGACTCTGACACTAATACAGGGACAAAATATTGTATGAGATTTAGTGGATGGGCTAAAGGCTATCTTGGGGTCTAGGGCACTACCAAAATGATACCCAAACCAGGAACCAGCCCCTCCCCAATAAATAACTACAGCTTGAAGGAGGCCACCGTGGCCTCCTGGAACCTCTGACTAATGCTAGCCTAGCCTCACTCTAAATTGTTATACCCGTCGTTGGGAACACTAAGAGAAGGTCCTTCATTTTCCTCCTTGGGGAGTTGAGGGACACAAATTCTCCCAACCCTGGCCTTTTGTGGGCAAAGAAGGAGTGGAGAGCAACATCCCTGAGCCTCCTTCTGCCTCATCTCTCCCTGAACAAGAGAGAGCATATGCTTGTTTATGACCAGGTGCCATTTTGATAATAATAATGATAATAATAATTGTGGTATTTGTTGAACATTTATACAGACCAAGCACTGTTCTAAGTGCTGGTAGATGCAAGGTAATGAGGTTGTCCCTCGTGGGGCTCACAGTCTTAATCCTCACTTTACAGATGCGGTAACTGAGGCACAGAGAAGTGAAATGACTTGCCCAAGGTCACACAGCAGAGAAGTATAGGAGTTGACGTTAGAACCCAGGTCCTCTGCCTCCCAAGCTCATGCTCTTGCCGTTAGGTCATGACGCTTTGCAGGTTATTTTGATATCATCTACCGGCATGTGCGTGCCATCAACCTCATGGAATCCCGAGTTTGGAAAAAGAAATAAACCAGTCCCCCAGAACTAGGGGAGAGCACTAAGCAGAACTGCAGACACTTCTTCTGAGGAAACTTAAAATGGAAAGAGCTTCTTCTGGATTTTAAAGCAAAACCTATTTTTTCTGCCCTCATAACCGCCCTGATCTCCACATTCTCGTTGTTACTGAAAGACACAGAGCTACAGTGTTCATTATCTATAGCTGAGAAAAAAATAGAGATTTTTGAGTGGTTGAAGTTAAGCCACATGCCAGAATGGCCTTCCTGAGCAGCCCTAGTACTTTTTCTTTAATTTGGACCAAACATACTGAGAAGCAGCATGGCTTGGTGGAAAGAGCATGGGTCAGAGGTCATGGGTTCTAATCCTGGCTCTGCCACATGTCAGCTGTGTGACCTTGGGCAAGTCACTTCACTTCTCTGGACCTCAGTTACCTTATCTGTAAAATGGGATTGAAGACTGTGAGCCCCACGTGAGACAACCTGATTACCTTGTATCTCCCCCAGTGTTTAGAACAGTGCTTGGCACATAGTAAACACTTAACAAATACCATTATTATTATATTGATCCAGGCGTGAATTGGGCAAAAGTCAAGCCATGTAGTCTCAATGAGAAATTTCCAGGTTTGGTGCAATACAATTTCTCCAGAGCTGTAAATCAAGTTATGAATGATTTCCTAAACTCCTAGAGAAGATGATATCACAAACAGATAGAAGAAGTTGGGAACACTTTAAAAATGATGAGCACCAGAGCCTAAAGTTCTTGCAGCAAACTTTAAATAATGCTGCCAGATACCACCAAGATATTAGTGATGATAATCAGCACCAATCATTAACTAATAACGTTTATGACAAGGGTAATTTGTTAAAAAATGCATGAGGAAAAAGTAGAGTGGACATACCACGTTATAGAGCAATTTCCCATTCCATGATAAAAAAATGTAATGTTACTTGCAGTCCTTTCTCACTTCAAGATGATGCTACAAAGTTTATCTTGCCTTTAGGCGGAATTGGATGTGGGAGATAAATGAGCGCACAAAAAATCCTTGACGTTCAACCTTTTTCATTATTGCTACATATTTTCACTGCTTTGATCATGCAACTCTATTTGCCATGTTTTAATCACATTTAAGAACATATTTATATTGTTTTGGTCCTGTTTGGATCTTGGGAACACATTAGGAACTTTAGAAAAGTTGGGATATTTAGGAAACAAAGTATAGTTGCTTACATGAAATAACATAAAGGGCATATATTTCATTTAAGAAAGGTCCTTTTGCTTAAGTCCATTTCATGGAACCAAATTAAGAGTGCTAACCGAGTAGAACAGTGCTTATTCCTTGGACAATTCTTTTTAAGCAGGAATGCATGAAAGATTAAACTGTACTCTGAGACAGTTTATTTTCTGTAGAAAAGAAAAAAATCTAAATGTCAAGATTCCTAAAACAGTATGGAACTTTATGCATAAAATCTTTTAATTGAATGCTTATCAAATCTATGGAATTGGTGTCCTTTTCAATAATGCCCAACACTGCTCATGCTGCTCAGAATTCTGCATTATTGAAGTGTGGAGTCTTTTCCCATACAAGTCTCACACCGAAACCCAGAAATGAATATGCATCTGATTTCAATACGTTAGTATCCAAATCACCTTTGAGGAGCAGTGTCCCCTAGTGGATAGAGAGTGGGCCTGGGAGGCAGAAGGCACTGGGTTCTAATCCCAGCTCTATCACTTGTCTGCTATGTGACCTTGGACAAGTCACTTAACTTCTCTGTGCCTCAGTTACCTCACCTGTAAAATGGGGATTAAGGCTGTTAGTCCAACATGGGATACGGACTGTGTCCAACCTGATTTGTTTATACAATCTCTGTTCTTAGACCAGTGCCTGGCACAAAGTAAGTACCTAACAAGTGACATTAAAACAAAACAAAACAAAAGAAAAAAACAACTTTCATCTATTCAGAGAAATCTCAACATTCTGGAAAACTCAGAAATCTTGATGTTTCCTGAATTTTCTCCTTAAGGGAAACTAATTTTCCAGATAAACAAGCCTAAGGCAGTAATTAAAAAGAAAGAGGTGCTTGGCTTTTGTCATAGTGAAAACCAGAGAGATACTTATTTGCTTTAGAGAATATTGATAAAGGAGAAGAAGGGGGTCTCATCTTTTTTTGTTTTTGAGGCTCAGACTTACTAAATTCACATGTCTTTAGGATGACCATCCTTGTGATGGACTCCACTCTTGAAATTTCAGTTTGGGTTCATTTGTCTTCTTTTTGGCAGTGCTATAGATGGTTTCAACAAAGGTTTTTCATACTTTCAGTGGAAAATTTCATCCCCAGGTTTCTGACTCTGGGATATTTCATAGATGGAATATTTTATTAAGCACTGCTAGAAAAGATTGGATGAAAGAGGAAAGTGTTGTGCTGGGTTAAACCTTGAGTTCAATAGCTGCAGTAATAGCTACATCTACCAAAGGCCATTTAATGATTAGGAAACACAGGGTGTATAGAGCATAGTTCTTTATTTTTGATGGCATCACTGTCTGGGCCCAGAAGCCTGAGTCACTGAATGTATAGGCTGACCTTGGTCATGCCAGTGCATATTGTACTTGTGAAGCTTGTGGCTGTTCTCAAATCTGCCTCTTTTTCTCCCAATCTTTCCAAAACCTCTGCTCAAAAAGAGCACCCCATTTATGATTGCTTCCAGGAATGGACTGGAGTTTCCTCAGCTCTTCTTCCAGAGCCACTTTAAGAGGGCCCAGCTGCCTAATAATATCTTCAGGATCTTAAAGCCCTCTGTTTCCAGGGACCTTATGCAACAGTGCCTCAGAGGCAAAGTTTTTACATACAGAGTTAGGAAAGGATAGTCAATACCTGTTATCTCTCCTGCTTACACTCTAAGGTTCATGTGGGTTGTGGGACAAAGACTCTTGTATCCACCCCAGTGTTTAATACAGTGTTTGGCACAGAGCTAGCACTTTATAAATACTGCAGGTATTATTATTACCATTATTATTTGTCAATCATGGATTGGACTAATTATTCACATCCACTTATAGGTTAAAATATCACTAATTGAATCATCACACTGAAACAGGAGACACTTCACCTATCAATCAATCAGTCACTCTGTATTTATTGAGTGCTTACCTTATGCAGACCACTGTACTAAATGCTTGGGAAAGCACAGTACAACAGAATGGGTAGACGTGATCCCTACCCATAAGTAGCTTACAGTCTAGATGAGGAGACAAACATTAATATAATTACGTAAATTATGGTTATGTACATAAATGCTGTGGGGCTGATGGTGGGTTGAATATCAAACATTTAAAGAGTACGGAAAATGACACAGAAGAGAAAGTGTGTAGAACAAATGAGGGCTTAATAATAGTGGATTGGATAGACAGGAAAGGGCAGATCTTGGCAATGTTGTGAAGGTGAGACTAGCAGGTTTTGGTGACAGATTGGTTGTGTGGGGTGTATGAGAGAGTGGAGTCAAGGATGACAACAAGGTTTTGGGCTTGTGAGACAGGAAGGATGGTAGTGTTGTCCACAGTGATGACAATGATGATCAGGGAGAGGGCAGGGTTTGGGAGGGAGGATAAGGAGCTCATTCTTGGACATGTTGAGTTTTAGGAGGCAGAAGGACTTCCAGGTGGAGATGTACTGAAGGCAGGAGGAGATGGGAGCCTGGAAGGAGAGAGAGAGAACAGGGGAGGAGATGTAGATTTGGGTACATCCAAGTAGAGATGATATTTGAAGCCATGACAGCGAATGAGGTCACCAAGGGAGTGAGTATATACAGAAGGGGACCAAGAACTGACCCTTGAGGAACCCCTACAGTTAAGGGATGGGAGGGGGAGGAGGAACCCGCAAAAGAGACTGAGAATGAAAAGCCAGAGAGTTAAGAGAAAAACCAGGAGAGGACGGAGTCTGTGAATCCAAGGTTGGATAACGTGTTGAGGAGAAGGGGATGGTTGACAGTGTCAAAGGCAGCTGAAAGGTCAAGGAGGATTAGGATAGAGTAGGAGCCATTGGATTTCGCAAGAAGAAGGTCATTGGTGACCTCTGACAGGGCAGTTTCGGTGAAGTGGAGAGGACGGAAGACAGACCACGGGGACTGGAGACAGACCACGGGGTAGATATCAAGGGAATGGGTGCCACTGGAGACCAAGTGGAGGTGATTTCCTGCTCCGCCACCAATGAGAAGCCTCAGTATTTGACTGACAGCCTGAGGACTAATGATGATTTGCACCAGTGTGGTCATCTTCAGAAGGGACCAGAGGAACTGCATCAGCCAAGGGCTGGTTTACATAAATGGACAGATTTGTTAACCTTACCTAGGTAAGCTGTTCACCTGGACCGGTGACCACATGCTGAGACCTCTTGGGAAGGAGTGGTATAAAAGTGCCTGACTTGAAGTGAGCTGCTGTCTCTGGCTTTTTGACACTATACCTTGCCAGTGGCAGAGGTGTGTTGTATATGAAGGAGGAGAAAGCTCCAGGCTAGAGGGAGGATGTGGTCAAGAGGTTATCAGTGAATTAGATGAGATTGAGGTACAATGAAGTAGGTTGGAACTAGAGGAGCAAAGTGTGCTGGATCGTAGTAGATCAGCAAGATATGGTAGGAAGGGGGAGCTGATTAGGTGCTTTAAAGCTGATGCTAAGGGGTTTCTGTTTGATGCAGGAGTAGATGGGTAACCATTGGATGTTCTTGAGGAGTTTGGTGACATGGACTGAATGGTTTTATAGAAAAGTGATCCAGGCAGGAGAGTGAAGTAAAGACTGGAATGGGGAGAGACAGTAAGTAGGAAGTTCAGTGAAGAGGCTGATGGAGTAGTCAAGGCAAGATATAAAAAGTGCTTGCATCAAGTGTTTCCTGGATGTGATAAACCTCTCATTCTGAGGCTTTCAAAACCAATATTTCATTTTCAAGTGTGTTGATTTGAAGCTCACCTTAAGTACTCTTCATTTTGTTTTGAGGGCATTTTTCTGAGTGTTCTGATTAGAATTGGGATAACATTTTTTTCCTCCTCATTTCCTTCATTATTTAGATCAGTAAGTCCAGCTGTTACTTTCTTGTTATTCCGATGTTGAGATATCACTTGAAGCCTCGCTGCCTGGGCAGTGAGTTTGCTTCCTGAACCAAAGGGTGGCTTCTCCCTAGGAACCCAGGTTTATGTCAAGGACGGCTCCTCTGTAGCCTGGATGAAGGTCTGCAGCCTCCTCACTCCCCTCCCAGGAGGTATTTGGGCTCAGAATCCAGTTAAGCTCCTATGGAAGCCTGGTGGTTCCTTTGGAATATCATCTTAGTGAAATCAATCTATCAGTGGTATTTACTGAGCACTTACTGCGTAAAGAACACTATACTAAATGCTTGTGAGTATTCTTCTTACAACCCTTAAAGAAACCAAGAAAGCACTGTAGGACATCTAGAACTAAGACAAAGTCTTTATATTCTTGACAGATCTTCAAATCATGCTCTGGAAGGAATCCAGGGTACATTGTTTTTCTTTTTACTACTACGTGCATCGGCATTTGGGCAGATCTGCACATGGAAATAATAATAATGTTGGTATTTGTTAAGCGCTTACTATGTGCAGAGCACTGTTCTAAGCGCTGGGGTAGACTGAGAAACTAAATGAGAAGCAGGGTGGCCTAGTGGAAAAGAGCCCTGGCCTGGGACTCAGAAGGACCTGGGTTCTCATCCCAGCTCTGCCACTTGTCTGCTGTGTGACCTTGGGCAAGTCCCATCACTTTCCTGCACCTCGGCCCCCTCATCTGTAAAATGTAGATTAAGACTGTGAGCCCCATGTGGGACAAATACCACACTAATTATTGTTACATGGACTGTCTCTACCTCAGTGCTTAGTACAGTACTTGGCACATTGTAAGTACTTAACAAATACCATTAAAAGCCTGTTACTTTGTGAATGTGAGTCCTCCAATAACCACCAGTCCTTTTCAGTTTCAAGTACGTTTAACTGTCCCAGTCTCATCTGGGATGTTCTGTGACTCACTTGGAGAATGTGAAGATGACTGTGGTGAAAAGGAAGGTACCATAGTGCTCCCTTGTTTGGGGCAGAGAAGTGGGATCTAATCTCCCCCAGGTTCCCATGAGGAGTTTAAGCAGGTGGGGAGGATCACAGCTGCAATGCCACGAGCAGACATCTGCGCTAAAGTTGTTCACTGCGGGCCCCTGTCTGGCCCCACATTTGTCTGAGGGCCGGGGGTGAAGCCGGGAGAAGGGCTACATGGATTAGCTGCAGCCGTTCTCCTCTAATGCCGCCCCATCCTACAAGCTCTTTTAGACTCCAGGATCACTTTAATACAGAACTTTTAAGCCCACGCTAAAATGAAGATTCAGATTAGCATCGGCAGCAGCGTCAGATGTCAATGAACAGGCAGTCAGCAGCTTCAACTGAGCATCAGATGGCGGTTTGTATGGCCCACAGAGAGGGAGAAGATGACTCTGGAAATTCCTCTTGACCTAGGCAGATGGGAACATCCCGAGGGTAGTCTCATGAACACAGGACCCCAACCATAGTACAGTGGAAGCTCTTAATGGCAGTCTGGCTCCTCAGCACCACTCAGCGTTTGAATCTATTGAATACTTTCTCAAGTCCCTAGCAACAAATGGATGCAGTACAAGAGCAAGGCATATAAACAGGTGTCTGAATAGACATTTGAAAAAATTTGGTATAGAAATTGTCCTTAGGGTTTGAAAGTGAACCTGTAAACAGTGGGACTTTATCAACTTTTATGAGCATGACTGATGGAATGGCTTCTTCCTGCCCTTTTGCATTTTTGTTACCCAATCCTTGGGAATGTTTTCATTTCTTCCTCTTCATTTCACAAACACATTGAAATCCCTAAAGCAGTTACCTCATTTCCAAATACTGTAGGACAACATGAACTGTCTTCTCTGGCTGCCTCCCAGCCATCCAGGTCTTCCCCACACACTGTGAGGTTTGATTTCACATAATTTAAAGTGCTTCTTTAGTTCACCCTGTTTTGACTGCCTTTTCAGCTCCTTGCAGACCCTCTTCAGAACAATGCTGTCTTTCATTGTGCTCAGCTCCTTGAGGGCAGGGATTTCATGTTCTAACTCTTTTTGTATTCTCCCCTCACCTTAGCGTGGTGTACAGTATGTGCTTTTGATGACGCTGTTGATGGTGGTATATTGTCCAATGTAAGCATGTTGTGAGGATATAGGTGTTCTGAAGGTTCCAGGATTTCACTGTTTGTGACTCTGCCTAGTCCCTGTTTGTTAGGTTTTATACAGGCATTACAGGTAGAACTACTCCACAAGTCAGAAGTTGTAGAGGAGCTCCAGCCTCTCAAATTTAGAGCAGGCTGGATACTAGCATTGCAAACTTCATTTTGAGCAGAGAATTTTGAAACCCATTTGGATTCCCCATTCGAACCCGGCTCTGGGATCCCCCAAAGTCTGAAGAAGCCACCTTCCTGAAACTTCCAATTGTGGTATATTACAAAACAAGAGAGATTGCTTATAAGGAGAACCTTCCTTCATAAAAATTATTAGTATTAAAAATTAAATTTTGTATTTTTGCAATTCTAGCATTTCTCTAGCTCCTGAAGGGAGATACTCTCTATTCTTTCCGCAAGCCCACAAACTTGGTGTCATCTCTGACTCTGCTCTCTCATTCACCTCACACATCCAATCCATCTCCCAAACCTGGCCATCTCACCTTCACGACATCGCCAAGTTCCACCCATTCTTTACCATCTAAACAGCTACCTTGCTGGTACAAGGTCTCCTAATATCCTGACTGGATTATTGCATCAGTCTCCTTTCTGATCTCCCATCCTTATGTCTCTCCCCACTTCAGTCTATACTTCACTCTGCTGCCCAGGTTATCTTTCTACAGAAATACTCTGGGTATGTCACTCCCCTCCTCAAAAATCTCCAGTGGTTGCCTATCAACCTTCGCTTGAAGCAATTCCTCACTATTGGCTTCAAAGCTCTCCATCACCTTGCCCCCTCCTACCTCACCTCCCTTCTTTCCTTCTCCATCCTAGCCCACACACTCCGCTCCTCTGCCTCTAACCTCCTCACGGTCCCTTATTCCCACCTGTCCCGCAGTCGACCCCTGGCCCACGTCCTACCTCTGTCCTGGAATGCCCTCCCTCCTCACATCCGCCGTACTAACTCTCTTCCCCTTTTCAAAGCCCTACTGAGAGCTCGCCTCCTCCAGGAGGTCTTCCCAGACTGAGCCCTCCCTTTCCCTCTGCTCCTCCTCCCCTCCCCATCGCCCCTACTCCCTCCCTCTGCTCTACCTCTTTCCCCTCCCCACAGAACTTGTGTATACTTGTACATCCTTATTATTCTATTTATTTTATTAATGATGCGTATAGGTTTATGATTCTATTTATCTATTTTGATGGTATTGATACCTGTCTAATTGTTTTGTTTTGTTTAGTTGTCTGTCTCTCCCTCCTAGACTGTGAGCCCATTGTTGGGTAGGGATTGTCTCTCTCTGTTGCCGAATTGTACTTTCCAACCACCTAATACAGTGCTCTGCACACAGAAAGTGCTCAATAAATACAATTGAATGAATACACTTCTCCATCTATTTAATTAGATTAAAATAATGAAACTCAGAGGAAGTCAAGTCAATCTGATTTTCAGTCTCCCCAACTTCTAACACCTCAGTGAACATTTTTCTCCTTTGAATTAAACAGATCAGACCAATAATCTCTCAAGGCATTTCCAAATACCTGTGGGTTCCAAGGCAAAAGGTTTTAAATCACTCAAACAATCAAGCAATGGCATTTATTGTGCAGTTAAGTGTAAGCAGAGCATTTAGTGAAGCAGCGTGGCTCAGTGGAAAGAGCGCGGGCTTAGGAGTCAGAGGTCATGGGTTCTAATCCCGGCTCTGCCACATGTCAGCTGGGTGACTTTGGGCAGGTTGCTTCACTTCACAGTGCCTCAGTGACCTCATCTGTAAAATGGGGATTAAGACTGTGAGCCTCATGTGGGATGATCTGATTATTTCCTGTATCTATCCCAGCACTTAGAACAGTGCTCGGCACATAGTAAGTGCTTAATAAATACCAACATTATTATTGTACTGAGCACTTGGGAGAGTATAATACAGTTCTAGACACAATTCTTGCCCACAAAAACTCACAATTTAAATGCTTTCAGGACCACATCACAGGGCTGCTGAGAGAATGGAGGCAAATTAGAAACATTAAAGAAACAGGTCAAATAATGAACTCAATTCCTAAAAACTAATTTACCATTAAGCCCCTGAATTCAGCTCAATTCCCTTAATATAAAGGAAGTGAATATCAGTGTGTTCAGGGCAATGGAGCCCTTCAGCCCCAAGGACACACACATTTTCATCATGCAGACCCATTCATCCCAACACAAAACTCTCCGTATGCCTTCACATAAACTCAGAAGATGGACTCCAACCCAGCACATTTCATCAATCTTCTTGGCACCTTTAAACTGAACCCAGAGGCTCATTCTTCACTATTGCAACTTTCCTTGATGGCTTCCATTTCAAATGAAATCCCTTGACCTGTGACTCCGGTCCCCGGGGGACCTGGTGTCAGAGCGCAGTGCAGAAAAGCTGTCTAAGGCCAACTCTGATTCCTGTAAAAGACTGCTGCTGTACAACTTGGGAAGCTTGATAAATGTCAGTGGGAAGTGTCACAATTATTCCTGTAACTTGGGATCCTGATATCCTAAACGGCAGATGGCCTCTTGGTTCTTTATATAGGATATCTTGCTCCCTTAGAGTGGTCTTCCAAATGACTGCCTATGGCTTTAAGACTCTGTCTTAAGCACCTCCATCTTGTGAGCTCTTTTCCCTTTTGTTCTCTTAACTAGATGCCATTTCTCCATATCTTCCCTGTTTTTAATCACCTCACACTTTTCTTTACATTTATTGGTCTCAGCCCATAAGACCCAACACCATTGGGACTAATTATGGTGATTGAGGTCCTTCGCTACCAAATCCTATCCTCTAGATTTTAATTTCTGGGCTTCCTGCCTGAGATCTTGCATTTTTGTGGGCACGAAAGGTGTCTACTAACTTTGTTAAATTGCACTCTCCCAAGCACTTTAATACAGTTCTCTGCAAACAGTACATGCTAAATAAATATAATTGACTGATTGACTCCTCTCCACCACCAATGCCTGTAAAGCAACTTTCTTAATATAATAAAAATGACTATTATTATTATCATTGTGTTTGTTAAGCACTTACTATGTGTCAAGCACTGTCACAGTCATAGTCCCTGTCCTTCATGGGGCCTGTACTCTAAGAAGGAGGGAGAACAGGTAATTGATCCTCATTTTACAGTTGAGGCAGTTGAGGTGCAGAGAAGTTGTGACTTGCCCAGGATCACACAGCTGGTAAATTTTCAACAGCATGAGACGCAGCATGACCTAGAAGGACCTGGGTTCTAATCCTGCTCTGGCACTTGTCTGCTGTGTGACCTTGGGCAAATCACTTAATGTCTCTGTGCCTCAGTTACCTAATCTGCAAAATGAGGATAAAACTTGTGAGCCCCATGTGGGGCAGGAACTGAGAACAGGGGTTTCTCCTCATCCACTATTTACCAGATTGCACTCTTTGCTCCCCTCAAGCTGATAGACTATATCTTCCTCCCAATTCACACTTCTGCCCAATTTTCCATGCTGTTCTCCTGGCCTGAAACTGCTTCTGTAACCAAATCTGCCCTACCATTGCTCTCTCTTCAAATCTACCTGACTGCAGCTTTCCCCACCTTCAAACCCCTCCTAAAAGCCTACCTCCTCCAGGAAGTCTTCCCTGATTAATTACCAATACTTCAAACCATGCTAGCCCAACAACCACCTATAGCATTTATATATTTATACCCATCCTCACAAGTTATGTCTACATGAATATTTAATTTTATACTGACCATTTGTTTGGCTATTTCAACATGACACAATATTATTACTTATTGCATATCTGTTTTCCCTTCTGTTCCCCCTTTATTTACCATTTGAACTATCATTTCCTAATTGTAAATGATCTGTGGCTGTCATCCCCTCTAGACTGTAAATTCCCAGAGGGAAGGGAATGGATTCCTCCTTCTGTTGAATTTTCCCAAGCACTTAGTCCAGCTCTAATTAACCAGTAGGTCCGTAATAAATTTCAATGATTGACTGATGGATGAACACCATGTAAGTGTTTTGATGTTGTTAACTGAATTTCTTCCATTTCTGATGCAGCACGGATTCTTCATCCCATTTGCTGATGCCATCCTGGGATCTTGTAATAGCATGATTCATGCTATTGAGCAACTGTTGATGACTGTACTGTGAGACACACTAATTCTGAATTGCTTCAAAGAACCCATGCAGTGCTAAGTACTGACAATAAGGCTGAAGAAGACAGAGGGTAGAGGCCAGTTGGTCCCAGGGAAAGATTACAGTTTTGACTACAGATTGTTATTGACACTTAATGTTGACACCAAATTCTGTTAATCTCCCCAGGACTTTTTTTTACGGGATTTGTGTCAAGCACTGTTCTAAGCACTGGTATAGATACAAATTAATCAGGCCAAATACAGACCCTGGCTCACATGGCCTTACTGTCTAAGTAGCAGGGACAGCAGGTATTGAATCCACATTTTGCAGTTGAAGAAACTGAGGTACAGCAAAGTTAACTGACTCGCCGAAGATCACACAGCTAGGAAGAGGCAGAGCCAGGACTAGAACTGAAGTCCTCTAGCTCCCAGTCTTGTGTTTTATCCACTATGCCATGCTTAGTTAGACAAGTGAAGTAGATAAATCAATACATGACCTATGAGAATTGTGTCATGATGTGTATCGCTCTGGTAGAGTGTAAGCACCCAGTGGGCAGAGAATGGGCAACTTCTTCATTCTATGCTTCCCAACCACCTAGCACTGTGAACCACTCCAAGGGGTGCTCAATAAATACTCAACTACGAGTACAAGTATTATTACTAGCAGCTAGTACTTATGCCAGTAATAAGAAAGACAAGAATACATTGAAGCAGGTTAGACTGGAACACAAATAGAACTAAAATGAAGTATTTGATGGGCAGGAATCCCAAAGAAAATACCACACAACATACTTTATAAAAGATCAACAATTGAACCAGAGCTGTTTGCATGTTCAAAGATTGAACTCTGAACAGTCAGAAAATGAAAATAATATTCCAATCACAGCTTTTTAAATATACTAATGTAAGGTAACAATATAAATATAATTATTGTCATACAATTTGCATTACAAAGAGCTCCAACTGTGATCCTAAGTTTCCTGTGAATTCACTTGAAATGAAGAAGTTTCCAAAAGGTGGAATATCAAGGAGTAGGGAAGGACTTTGTCTCAAGCACTCCTTAAGAATGTCTAGTTTGCCTGAAAATGTGTGAGAAAAATACCAAGTGTAACCATTAGCTTAATCACTGTTCTAAGTTAAAGCCTCATCATTTTCCAATCGTTTACATAAAACTAGCACAACTATTTGCAGTTGCCCAGGCAAATTTCCTTAAAATATGGGTAGGACAATATGAAATGGTAAATTAGGCCAGTTAAGCTGGGCAAAGTCTTTGTTTTGTCATTTGTGTATCTCTTTGCTCCAGCCTTATAGCCCTTTGGTCAGTCATTTAAGTTTATTCAGGATTCACTGGTCTACTCATTTACCGTGGATCAGTGGAAAGAGCCAGGGCTTGGGAGTCAGAGGTCATGGGTTCTGATTCTGGCTCCGCCACTTATCAGCTGTATGATTTTTGGCAAGTCACTTCACTTCTCTCAGTTATCTCATCTGTAAAATGGGGATTAAGACTGTGAGCCCCACGTGGGACAACCTGATCACTTTGTATCCTCCCAGCGCTTAGAACAGGGCTTTGCACATAGTAAGTGCTTAACAAATACCATCATCATTATTATTATGATCATTTAGTCAAGCCAGATGTGGAGCTGGTACCCAGTTGTTTCTCATTTCACTTGTGGAGGCCCCAGAGAAGTGGATTCCAGGCATGGGCCCACTTGGAAGTGAAAGGCCCTCACTTGCTCCCTTCATTCATCCTCCCTCCCAGCCCCACAGCACTTATGTATATATTTGTAATTTATTTATTCATTCATTCATTTATGTATATTATTTTCTGGCTCCCCCTCTAGACTGGGAGCTCAATGTGGGCAGGGAATATGTCTGTTATACTGTACTTTCCCAGGCTGGGAGCAGAAGGTTCTGGCCGGCCCTGTGCCTGAAGTCCCTGTTGGAGCAGGAGCCTGGGCTGGGCTGGATGAATCGGGACTTACAGTCCCAACCCCAGACGAAGCATTTTCGTTCTCGCCTGTCCCACCTTCGACCCCTGGCCCACGTCCTACCGCTGACCTGGAATGCCCTCCCTCCTCACATCTGTCAAATTAACTCTCTTCCCTTCTTCAAAGCCCTACTGAGACCTCACCTCCTCCAGGAGGGCTTCCCAGATTGAGCCCTCCCTTTCCATCTGCCCCTCCTCCCCTCCCCATTCCCCCTACTCCCTCCCTCTGCCCTACCCCCTTCCTTTCCCCACAGCACTTGTGTATATTTGCAAATATCATTTATTAGTCTATTTTATTAATGATGTATATATATATATCTATGATTCTATCGATCTTTTTTGATGGTATTGATGCCTGAGTGCTTATTTTGTTTTGCTGTCTGTCTCTCCCTTTGAGACTGTGAGCCCGTTGTTGAGCAGGGGTTGTCTCTATCTGTTGCTGAATTGTACATTCCAGGCACTTAGTAAAGTCGTCTGCACAAAGTAAGCGCTCAATAAATACGATTGAATGAATGAATTCTCAGACCAGTAGTCGTCTCGGAGGGTGGGGCAGATTCAATACCTGCTGTCCCTCCTACTTAGACAGTGAACCCATGTGAGCCAGGGACTGTATTTGGCCTGATTATCACTCTTGCAGCCATCCTCCCTGGTTTGTTATT
Organism: Ornithorhynchus anatinus; assembly: GCF_004115215.2. Lineage (NCBI taxonomy): Eukaryota > Metazoa > Chordata > Mammalia > Monotremata > Ornithorhynchidae > Ornithorhynchus > Ornithorhynchus anatinus. Next base: position 22,998,333 of record NC_041734.1, read on the forward strand.
TTCCTCCTCTCTCCCACCTCCCCCTCATCCTGGCCCTGAGGCGAGGGAAGCACCTGCAGCTGCTGCAGCAAACCAGCTTGTTGGTCCAAGATGAGCTGGCATGAGTGGATGCGGGTGGGTAATGCTCAATCAGTTCCCCTAAAAAGCCTTCTGCAAAGCCCATAAGATACTATTTAATATTTCATCTAGCATATTCTGTTGTAAAACTTAGTGCACTCAGCTAATTTGAGTGGTAGGATTGCTCCTCCAATATTTGATATCAGCAGCTAATCAAGAAGTACGATTTTATTTTAAACAAACAAATCCCAAAATAAACAAATTATCCATAATGCCTCACACTCAACAAGGTTTCAGTTAGCTAGTACTGAACTATCTCTACCTTTAGATATACAAGGTCATTCTTAAAATGAGTAAAATATGAAAGAAATTTGGTGCAATTATATTTTGCTTTAATAACGTTTTAAAAAACTAAATTAAAAATGCAATAAAAGCCAAAATGAAAGGATGGTGAGGAATGCCATTGGTGATACATTAGTAGTTCTATAATATGGTTTCTGACCATTAACTAGAACAGCAAATCATGTTGCCCTGTTGAAAATCCTCTCCACTGCAATTCCCCATCACAGTTGACATCACTATCTTTCCTACCCCATCTCTCAACTCTCTCCAGTCACTTCTGGCTACTCATTTTTCCTAAAATGTTATTCTGTACATGTCTTCTCACTTGCCAAAAATTGCCATTACTCATTCATTTATTCAATCACATTTATTGAGCGCTTACTATGTGCCGAGCACTGTACTAAGCACTTGGAATGTACAATTTGGCAAAAGATAGAGACATTCCTCCCAACATCAAGCAGAAACTCCTAACCATTGACTTTAGGGCACCAAATTAGCTGTCTTTTTCCTATATGTTGACTCTCTTCTCTCAATGCTTCCCAGCTCATGCCTTTTACTCCCCTCTAGCTAACCTACCATGCCTCATTCCCTGTACGCAGTAGTCAGTATATAACATTGAATGAGTGAATTAATCAATGGGCACTGTGATCACATTCACCCAGGGCTTCCATGATCTCTTTTTGATTAGCTATAATGGGAACTATTTTGTCCTAATCCATGGCCAACTGGCTACGGGCCACTTCCGTCTCTTAGAAACCCCTTCCAGCCTGGGCTTTACCAATATTATACTCTCCTGGTTCTTTTCCTGCTTCTCTGAATCTCTTTCTCTGCTCTGACTTTTGTTCCTTGAATAATGGGTGCCCCAGACAGCTCTGTCTGGTAAGACTGTGAGCCCCATGCAGAACAGGGTCTGAATCCAACCCGATTTGCTTGTATCCACCCCAGCACTTAGTGCCTGGAACATAGTATGCACTTAACAGATGCCACAATTATTAATAATGTTATTATCAATGAATTATTAATTATTATTATTAGTCCCTGTTGGAACAGGAGCCTAGGCTGGGCTGATGTGATTGAATCAATCATGTCAATAATAATTAATATTATTATTATTGCTATTACCTCTGCTCTTTTTTTTGTTGTTGGTATTTCTTAAGTGCTTACTATATGTCCAGGATGGAGAAACAGTGTCAACTAGTGGAAAAAGCATGGGCCTGGGAGTCAGAAGAACTTGAGTTCTAATCCTGGCTCCACCACTTCTCTGCTGTGTGACCTTAGGCAAGTCACTTACCTTCTCTGTGCCTGTTACTTCATCTGTGAAATGAGGATTAAGACTGAGAGTCCCATGTGAAACACAGACTATGTCCAACTTGATTAGCTTGTATTTACCCCAGTTCTTAGTACAGTGCCTGGCACGTAGTAAGAGCTTAACAACATAAATGTAAAAAAAAACACACTGTTAACCATGTTGGATACAGTTCCTAAGTAAAGGAAGGACAGATATTAAATTCCCATTTTACCCGTAAGGAAATTGAGGCACAGAGAAGTTAAGTGACTTCTCCAAGGTCACATAGAAGTCCACTGGCAGAGCAGGGATTAGACTCCATTTCCTCTGACTCTCAGGACCATCCTGTTTCCAATAGGCCATGTTCCTTCTATTCTTCTCCTTCTACCCATTTTCTAGAGTACCTCAGCTCCAGAAACTAAACTCCTCATTTTCTCTCTTAATAATAAATAATAAAAAAGCTATCAGAATCCTATTAGAATCAGTTGCTGCCCCACATGCTGCTGGCTCATAGTGTAAGGGGGAGGGAGAAGAAAACTGAGGAACAAAAAAGTTAAGTAAGTTTCAATGGCTACCCAATTCTCTTGTACTATTACTACTAATAATATAGAAACAACTATCATAATGGTAATAGTAATAGTTGTGATATTTGTTAAGTGCTTACTAAGTGTCAAGCACTGTACTAAGCAGTAGTTAGATAATCAGGTCCCACATAAGGCTACCAGTGGGGAAGAAAAACTTCACAGACTCTGCAATGGATTTAAAAGGGTATGTCAGAGACAAGTTCATTATTACTAATGTTTCTTCCAACACAAGTAGGGAGAGAAGGTTGGGCAGGAGAAATTCCCCTGCTAATCAAGGCCAGCTCAACTTCAAACAATACAGAGTTTCTTTATATAAGGTTGGTACAGCATTCATAATGATCAGAAGAATACAACATAAGAGAAATATTTTAGGATAGAAAGCAGTAAGTACCGGACCTGATTTGTTCTAGGTGATCTGTTACTGATTAACAGGACAGGGGTCATGATTAGTTCAGGGGGATAGTTTCACAGGTTTAGGATATGTTATAATATGCTTGGCTCATAGACCTTGGTTACTCAATTTGAGTCAAATAGCCAAGCTATTTGAGTCAATCAAACCACTAGTCTTGGCTTGAGTAAACCAAGTCAACAGGCATACCCAGAGTGGTCTAGCTGCCGAGCCATGACAGGCAGGTGTGGACACAGCGGAGGAGGAGGGGAAGAGGAAGAACAGGAGACGTGGTTCATCCCATTTGAGTCTTTACTGGCCGCCACACGAGGCCCGTGGCGGGGCCTAGCTGCGGATGACCTTGGAATCGCTGGTTTCGGACACCACCTTGCCATCCACGACGGTCCGGGTGGTCTTGTGTAAGCTCTGCACGATGCCAGGATTGCTGCTGCTCTTGCTGTCCATGGCGTTGTGGAGGCTGAACAGGGCACAGAGGGGAGGAGAGGGGGGACACTGAGGTGGGGAGCACCCTCAGGGCTACCCAGACCGGGTTCCCCGGCCTGCCCAACTGTGTCAGTTGGTTCCTGCATGCCTGCTACAGTGTGAGATCATGATAATAATGGTATTTGTTAAGCGCTTACTATGTGCGTTCTAAGTGCTGGGCCAGATACAAGGTTATCAGGTTGTCCTAGGTGGGGCTCACAGTCTTAATCCCCATTTTACAGATGAGGTAACTGAGGCCCAGAGAACTGAAGTGACTTGCCCCAAGTCACAGAGCTGACAGGTGGAGGAGGCGGGATTGGAACCCACGACCTCTGACTCCCAAGTCCGGGATCTTTTCTTTAAGCCATGCAGGGAGAGATATCGCACAACTCCCTCACATAGACACACAACAGATCCCTCCCCAACACATACACACACACCAGACTCCCCTCCCACACACCCCGACCAACTTTCAGCCTCACCCAGCAGTCCACATTCACACACTTTCCCTCAGCTCCTAAACCCACCCACCCCCTCCTCACAAACACCCATTCCGACAGCCTCAGAAATACTCACCCCCAGAAACAACCACACACAGATGTGACCACACAAACACCCTCAGACCCAATCGCACAAATGCACATCCCCCTTCCAGTCCACAGCACTTATGTTCATATCTGTCATTTTTAAATTTTTCTTAATGTCCTCCCCATCTAGACTGTAAGTTTGTTGTGGGCAGAAGATGTGTCTGTTTGTACTGTTGTAGTGTCCTCTCCCAAATGCTAAGGTCAGTGCTCTGCACACAGTAAGTGCTCAATAACTATAGTTGATCGATTGCCTACACAACCCCCCAGCCACAGTTACATAAATACACAGCCACCGACACAGACGCACTCCCCACAGACACACATCACAGAAACAGTCACACAAATACACATCCCCAGACTCCTAGAAACCATCAGTTTACACCCACACAAAACGTTAGACCACTACACACAGCTACACCAGACACAACACACGCACAGCCCCGCCTGACATCCAGGTCTGGACATGCACACAGGACCCCTACTGAAAGCCCACCTCCAGGAGGCCTTCCCAGACTGAAACCCCCCTTTCCCTCTGCTCCTCCTCCCCTCCCCATCGCCCCAACTCCCTTCCTCTGCTCTTCTCCCCCAGGCCCACAGCACTTGTGTATATTTGTCCATATTCATTATTGTATTTATTTTATTGATGATGGGTATAGATCTATAATTTTATTTACAGATATTGATGCCCATCTACTTATTTTGTTGGCTGTCTCCCCCATTCTAGACTGTGAGACCATTGTCGGGCAGGGATCGTCCCTATCGGTTGCCAGATTGTACTTTCCAAGCGCTTAGTACAGTGCTCTGCACCCAGTAAGCGCTTAATAAATATGATTGAATGAATGGTCAAGCAGAAACAATTCAGGGGGAAAGGTCAGAGAAAAATGGGGGTACAGATGCAGGGCCTTGACCATTGTGCTTCCACAACAGTCTAAGTAGGAGGGAGGGAACTGAGGATGAGGGAACTGAAGCACAGAGAAGTGAAGTGATTTGTCTAAGGTCACTCAGCAAAAAAGTTGCAGAGGCAGGATTAGAGCCCAGGGCAATGCTCTTTCCACTAGGCCCTGCTTCTTCTATCATTCATTCATTCATTCATTCAATAGTATTTATTGAGCGCTTACTATGTGCAGAGCACTGTACTAAGCACTTGGGATGAACAAGTCGGCAACAGATAGAGACAGTCCCTGCCGTTTGACGGGCTTATAGTCTAATCGGGGGAGATGGACAGACAAGAACAATGGCAATAAATAGAGTCAAGGGGAAGAACATCTCGTAAAAACAATGGCAACTAAATAGAATCAAGGTGATGTACAATTCATTAACAAAATAAATAGGGTAATGAAAATATATACAGTTGAGCGGAGCTATCATATTAAATTGGAATCTCTAACCACTTCCTTCCAGGCTCTTCACCATCTGTTTCCTCTTGGCTCTTCCACTCTAGCTCCAAAACTCCCGGCTTTCAAGGTTAAACTTCTAAAAATCCCTCACTCTTGACTTTCTCCTTCCTGCCACATTGTTAAAGTCCTTCATAAAATACTCTCCCCCTGGCACTGCACCTTCTCCTCTTTAAATCCTCCCACTGGCTCTCCATGTCCCTTCATATCAAGCAAAAGCTCCTTATTGGTGGCTTCAAGTCTATCAACTATCTTTCCCCATTTCAACTATGGGATCCCTTCACCTGCTCTTCATCTTTACTCTCTAGTCTCCACCCACTTCAAGGCCTGTTCTCCCAGGTTAAAATTCCTTCCCTCCCCAAATCTCATAGACCTCATCTCTCCCCAAATTCAAAACTTCCCTGGAAGACCTTCTGGAGCACCCAATCTCCCCCAGCAAACCTTCCATGATGTGATCCAAGCAACTCAAAGTTATAAAAAACCCATCAACCATCTCTAGCAACCTTCCTACTTCTTTATATCCCATATCATTTTGTATATATGTGCTTATTCAATTGGATAGCTAATCATTTATTTGATTATTTTGTATATATGCACTTATTCAATTGGATAGCTAATCATTTGATTATTCTGGTATCCTTTCTGATCTCCCAACCTCCTGTCTGTCCCCACTTCAGTCTTTACTTCACTCTGCTGCCCAGATTATCTTTCTACAGAAATGCTCTGGGCATGTCACCCCTCTCCTCAAAATCTCCAGTGGTGAGAGTGAATTCTGACTTGTGGCAGATTGCCTTCCACTCGCTATCCACTGCCCAAGTTAGGAAGAAATGGATATGTTTCTGCTTGACTCTCCCTCCTATAGTTGATACTGGTTTAGACTGTGAGCCTGTCACTGAGCAGGGATTATCTCTGTTGCTGAATTGTACATTCCAAGTGCTTAGTACAGTGCTCTGCACATAGTAAGTGCTCAATAAATACTATTGAATTAATGAATGAATGGAAAATCTCCTGGTGTAACCCTGAAGGGGGAAGGCCATTCTTCTAGGCATAAGAAAATCAACCAAAATATGGAGGCATGTTTGTCTGACTTGTTGACTCACTGTAAACATGTTTCATCTCCCTAATTTCACTGAGACTGCTTATCTACAGTATCACCAATGACCTCCTCATAGCCAAATCCAATGGGCTTTACTGTGCTTGAATTTTACTTTGACTGTTGGTTGCTTCAACACTTCTGCTCACTCCTTCCTCCTTGAAATGCAAGAGATCATGATTTTGCTGACACAGTACTCACCTTGTACTAGTAAGGTATTATTGAGCTCCTCTTAGTACAAGACATTTTTTATGTGCCGAATGCTATACTAAATGCTTGGAAGAGTACAGTATAATGGAGTCGATAGAAATAAAATAATAATAATAATGGTATTTGTTAAGAACTTACTATGTGCCAAGCACTGTCCTAAGTGCTGGGGAAGATATAAGGTAAGGGGTTGTCCCACGTGGGGCTCACAGTCTTAATCCCCATTTTACAGATGAGGTAACTGATGCACAGAGAAGTTAAGTGACTTGCCCAAGATCACACAGTAGACAAGCGGCCTAGGCGGGATTAGAACCCATGACCTCTGACTCCCAAGCCCAGGGTCTTTGCACTGAGCCATGCTGCTGACCATGGACATGTTCCCTGACAACTATGACCACAGTTTAGAGGGGGAGGCAGACATTAATTAAATTTTTAAAACTTGTGGATATTATATAGGTGATGTAGAGAAGCAGCATGGCTCAGTGGAAAGAGCACGGGCTTGGGAGTCAGAGGTCATGGGTTCGAGTCCCAGCTCCGCCGCTTGTCAGTTGTGTGACTGTGGGCAAGTTACTTAACTTCTCTGTGCCTCAGTTACCTCATTTGTAAAATGGGGATTAAGACTGTACTCGAAAAGAGAATGGAACTAAAAGGCAGTGAGGATTCGAACCCATCGTACCAGGAGAGGTACGAGTGACACAACTGACACAACGGCACCCCTCTCCTGTTTGGCTGTGCCTTTATTTGCAACATATAGTTCTTTATTTGCCAATCACAAAAGAACTCGGACAATGTGTTTTCTTCAATGACCAAAGAGACTCTTCAAGCAGGCCTTATTTGTTTTGGGAAAGAAGCAATCTCCTGTCCCCCGGAATTTGAATTTGCAGATGTGATATACATCCACTTGAAATGGGGACTTCCTGAGACAAAAACAGAGTCATTTAGATCAAAAGCTGCTATGCTCAGAATGCTGTTTTTAACAATCCCCCCTTTTGATCCCAGCAGGGCCCAGACCTGCGGAGATCATATTCCCTCCCTCGAGGTACAAAGGTCTTCCAGGAGAAACGGCGCCTATGGGGAGCTGTAGGTCTTGTCCAAGCGCTGGGTGATCTCGAAAAGGTCTTCCCATGTCAGGGGTGCTCCTGACGGCGCAACAGCATTATTGATTGGGCTGCCTTTTGGAAACACAGCTTTAGAAGATTGAATGACACAGCAAACCAGGAAAAGGGCACAGATAATAGGGAGGACAAAGGCTATTAGTCCACTGGTCAAATTTCCCAGCCAAACAGGCATGTTTGAGAGTCCCAACCAATCCCACCAGGGCCCAGAAAGTGTAGTCGCGCTGGGAAGGCAGGCGACCCATTTGAGTTGTGATTTTTCTGAACGTCAGTCTCTATGCGACTCGACTCATCCCGGTAGAAACAACAGGACTGGTTTAGGACCACGCAGACCCTCCCTGATTGGCGAGGAGTAGGTCTAAGGCCATTCGATTCTTAGGGCCACACGGGACAGGGAACTCAACCTCCGACTGAAGGGCGGTGATGACGTCTCCTGTGTAGCTGGCTAACAGACGGAGCTCAGCAGAGAGATTGAAAAGGAGCGAGAGAGACTTTCCATGCCCACAGTGGGGAAAAAGGCCAAGGAGCAAAGGCATGCCATCCATAAAAGAGAGGTTTTGATGTACAGACAGTCCTGGCACAGTAACTCCTAAGGCACAAATTCCAGGATTCTCAGTTAAATTGCTGAGGGTCTTGTGCTCCAAAGAGAATCGGGCAATTCTCCAAGTTCATTGGTTCTCGGGGAGTTTCTTGGTGCCTGGACTACCAGGACCTTAGCTGCATTGTCCTGTTTCATTAGTCTCTACATGACGAGCAATCCCTCTGAGTTAGGTAAGGGGCTTAGAACTCCATCGGGAATAAATTTATCACAATAATTTAGGAAAATTTCCCTTGTTTAACAAAGGCGGTGTGGTAGCCAGAGCCCTGACGCCCCGATCATTATCCAAATTCAACTGCAATAATAATAATAATGTTGGTATTTGCTAAGCGCTTACTATGTGCCGAGCCACTGTTCAAGCGGCTGGGGTAGACACAGGGGAATCAGGACGTCCCACGTGGGGCTCACAGTCTTAATCCCCATTTAGAGGTAACTGAGGGCACAGAGAAGTTAAGTGACTTGCCCACAGTCACACAGCCGACAAGTGGCAGAGCTGGGATTCGAACTCATGAGCCCTGACTCCAAAGCCCATGCTCTTTCCACTGAGCCACGCTGCTTCTCCAGGTTGATGAGATACCTGTACCGGGGCCATGACTGCGGGAGGTGGATGCACCGGTGGGAGGTAGGACGGTGGGGAAGGGCTAAGTGAGGGGGCAATGGGCAACTGGAGGATATAGTCCAGGTGGCTGGGGAGAACTGCACCCAAGAATAGACGTTTTAGGGGTGGCTAGTGCTTCGGGAACACTGCAGGATTTTCCCTTGTTCCCGCCTCAGCCCATAAATACCAATAACACATATCCCCGGCCACGAGAGACGCATAGGATCTCCCGAGGAGTCTTTTGAGAATTTGAGGATCAAACGAACCTCCCTTCAGGCCAGATATAATGGCCGGTTTGATCTTGAAACTGGGTCCATACCTTATGACACTGCAAGAATTTTTTTTTTTTTCTCGTCATTCCTTTTTGTACCGGAAGGACACCCTCATCCCACAACTTCTGCAATTTAGTTAAACACTCATTAGGCTTACTGTGACCTGACCCCATACTGATCAACGGTCCCACCTAAATGATTAGGATCCTGGGTTGCCTCCCAGACCCTACCCTGGGACGTCTCCCAGACCCTGGGACGTCTCCCAGACCCTAGTGAAACGTCTTTCACTAGAAACCCTCCAACCCTACACCGGGAGGAGAACCCTTTCCCTATTTCCGGGAAAGAAACATCGCTTACCCGCTCTCTGACGGGCGCTCCTAATTAAGCAGAACCAGGTCAAAGGAGGGAGGGAGGATCCGGGCCCTAAAAGCGAATCCCTTAGACTTACGATTGCGGGCTAGGTGGATTCACCATCCCCTCTCTGATCCATTCTGCGTTGAAGTTGGGTCACGGGCACGAGGGGTCCCTTCGTGGTTGCCAAGAAACTGTACTCGAAAAGAGAATGGAACTAAAAGGCAGTGAGGATTCGAACCCAAGGTGGTGACGCAAGCAAGGAAAGTAACACTCAGAGATAGTGTTGGATAGATCAGAAAAGGGAGGAAGGTGACCGAGTGCCCGTTCACCTCCGGAGAGGTACGAGTGACACAACGGCACCCCTCTCCTGTTTGGCTGTGCCTTTATTTGCAACATATAGGAGAAGTAGCCAATCACAAAAGAACTCGGACAATGTATTTTCTTCAGTGACCAAAGAGACTCTTCAAGCAGGCCTTATCTGTTTTGGGTAAGAAGCAATCTCCTGTCCAAGCAGGCCTTATCTGTTTTGGGAAAGAAGCAATCTCCTGTCCCCCGGAATTTGGAATTTGCAGATGTGATATACATCCCACCTGAAATGGGGGACTTCCTGAGACAAAAACAGAGTCATTTAGATCAAAAGCTGCTATGCTCAGAATGCTGTTTTTAACAAAGACTGTGAGCCTCATGTGGGACAACCTGATTACCCTTATCTACCCCAGCACTTAGAACAGTGCTCTGCACATAGTAAGCGCTTAACAAATACCAACATTATTATGTAGGGCTGAGAGTGGGGTGGATAATGGGTGAAGATCCAAGGGGAAGGGGAACACCTCTCCCTCTCCCCCTAAATGACCACCATCCTGATCCAAGCCCTCATTATATCATTAGACTATTATATTAGTCCTCTCAGTTGTCTAACCTATGATCTCTCCCTTCACAGTCCACATTACAAGTTGCTGTCCAGATTATCTTTCTGAAACATCACTTGATACTTTTCACTCCATTCTTCCAAAACCTCCCTTACCAACCCATTTGACCCCATAGCCAGAAAAAGTACCTTTCAGGTGACTCCAAAACTTTTCCCATTTAATTTAGCCACTCTCTTCATCTGCTATTTCCCAGCTCACATCATTTTCAAAGTCCTTCTAATATCCTGATCTCTCTAAGAGGCTTTTTCCAATTAACTGTTCTTCTCTCTAGGTTGCAGCTTCCTATCTCCTCAGGACTAATGCAGTTATACCCTCCTCAGATATACATATTGATTTGCACATACTGGTTAATTAAGCACTTCTTCCTTCTATGTGTAAATCATTCTGTGACTATCTCCCCATTCATTTGTAAATTCCCTGAAGGGAGACATTGGGTCTTCTATCTCTATTGTATTTTGCCAAGTGTTGAACCCAATGTTTGTTCTATACAAGAGACAATCAGTGATTATCATGGAGATGATAGATACCCTGCCCTTCCCCTCCACAAGGCCTGGATTAAAAGTATATAAACACTCTAGAAGTTTGCCCTGCATAAAGCCATTAGCTCAGTAATGGTTCTGAACTTCTAAAACAAAACAAACTGAGCGCATCACTGTAAATATTCTTCTTCTTTCATGTTTAGCCGCAATTACCACATGCAGAAATAGTGTCTAATTGCTGGGGTATCAACTGAAGAAAAAGAATGCAAAGTTAGCAAAGCAAGAAGAGAAGCAGCGAGGCTTAGTGGAAAGAGCACTCACTTGGGAGTCAGAGGTCGTGGGTTCTAATCCCGACTCTGTCGCTTGTCTGTTGTCTGAATTTGGGCAAGTCACTTAACTTCTCTGTGCTTCAGTTTCCTCATCTGTAAAATGGGGATTAAAAGTGTGAGCCCCACGTGGGGCAACCCAATTACCCTGTATTTACTCCAGTTCTTAGAATGGTACTTGGCACATAGTAAGTGGCTTAACAAATACCAAATTATTATTAAGAAGGCTGATGAAGAGAGTTACATTTAAACCTTTCAGTATCTATTCACTTTTCTACACAAGATATTTTAAAACACATTTTAATATTTTAAAATATCCTGCTTTCCATTATCACTTTGTTTACCCAACATAAAACCAAACCCATTTTGAGAGAATGGGTTTGGTTTTATCTTTTTGGTCATTTCAATGCAAATTTCCATCTTTTGCTTACCTTTTCAAACAGCAATCCCAATGACCACTTGGATGCTCCTTTTGACCAAGTTCATATCTTTGGAGAACTCTTCAAGATTTCCAAATTGGATTTCCCAGTGTCAAACTGTCCTGCAGTCACCAAGAGTCTGTCACTCTGTCAGCCAGTCTCCATCTGTGATGGCATGAATACTTAATCTCAGCCTCTTCTGCTCTTTACCTTCTTTCTGGGATGTGAGGCATCCACCAATGGAGTTCTTGGGCCAGAATATTTCCAAGAACAAAGTACGACAAGTCCTAGGGAAAAGAGGTGTTTCTGGGCATCATGATGATAATATTTGTTAAGTGCTTACTGTGTGCCAAGCACTGTTCTAAGCACTGGGTAGATACAAGGTGATCAGGTTGTCCCACGTGGGGCTCACAGTCTTAATCTCCATTTTACAGATGGGGTAACTGAGGCACAGAGAAGTTAAGGGACTTGCCCAAAATCACACAGCTGATAAGTGGCAGAGCTGAGATTAGAATCTACCATCTGTGACTTCGAAGCCCTTGCTCTTTCCAGTAAGCCATGCTGCTCCCACATGACGGGGATAAGGGTCCCCTCTATTGCTTCTTCAACTGGCTGGCTGTTTAATATCTGCAACATGCCGCTCATAGGATTGGTGACATCTTTGTACAGGATTTTATAAGATACATTTTCTGCCATTTTTCACAAGTCTTCTTTGCCATGGGGTGTAGGAATGTAATTGAGGAAGACAGAAAGCCTTTTCAGCATTGGTAATTAATGTCTTCTTAATTATGGGTTGTACTTGTGGCTCCACATTCTGAAAAACAAGGGACAGAGATGATTTTACTGTCTTGATAACTTTAATAGGCCCATTATACCAGGAGTGTGAATGAAAAAACCCAGGGTCTGAGTTACAGTGCTGGAAAGCGGGCAGTAAATCAGAGCTCCTGTCACCGATAAATATGCTTTAAGACTTTGAAAGTCCTCAGAGGACTTCATCTGCATTTCACTGAAGGAATTAAATATCAAACTTGAACAGCTAGAAAATCATTATCCCTAGTTTAGAGTCCTATCTGCAGCAGTTAGCTTCTGAGTCAATTATTAAAGTCAATGGTTATCTCTTTCGAGTAGCCTACTGCATTTTTTAATTGAATTTAAACATCTTTAAAATAGGTATTCTTTGCTGGACTTCTGTTTTTTCATAGAGAGCAGTTTCAAAGCAGATGGAAATCAAAACACCACAAAGAATACAGTTCTTTGTAATCAGTCAAATCCCTGAGGAAATGCTAATTTGTGAATGGCTCACACGTGAGCAGCAGCAAGCTAGTTAGGGGTTTTAGTAGCAATCACTTTCAATCTTCATTAAAAAGTTTTCCACTGAATCAGAGGCCGAAGATAAATCCCACCAAGGAAGCATAGAAATGGAACTTTCAGTGGGGAGAAAACAGGACTTTGAAAACAGCTGGAGGGTTGTACCCATGAGTCAATGAGTCAGTCGATCAGTAGCATTAAATGAGGAACTACTGCGCACAGCGCTAAACTAAGTTTTGGGAAAGTTCAGTGGAGATAAGGACATGGTCTTATCCCTTAAGGAGTTTACAATTTAATGGGGGAGAGGTGGCCAAGAGTAAAAATCTTTATACATTATGCAGTGGGAGGAAAAACAAAGAACCAACTTGTAGTAAAAAAAAAAACAGAACAAAACATGAGAAGGTGAAGAAATAAATAAATGAAGTAATAAGTCAGGGGTGAAGCTAGATACGGGCATAAGTGTTTTATGAACTAAACTGAGTGGATGGAAAGAAATCAGGGAAGCCTTCCTGGAAGAAGTAGGATTTCAGGATAAATTTGAAGCAGGATTTGGGTCATCTCAGGGGAGCCACAGCTGATGCTGTTCCCCAACACTGAGAGTACTCTGCAAGGACTGCAGATATGCTGTTTAATGTTTTCATTCATTGCCTTTCATTCATTTATTCATTCAATCATATTTATTGGGGGCTTATCATGTGCAGAGCGCTTGGAAGTACAATTTGGCAACAGAGACAATCCCTGCCCAACAACGGGCTCACAGTCTAAAAGGGGGAGACAGGAAAACAAAAGAAGTAGACAGGCATCAAGATAAATAGAATCACAGATATATACACATCATTGATAAAAGAGAGTAATAAATAATATATACAAATATATGTAAGTGCTGTGGGAAGGGGAAGGGGGTAGAGCAGAGGGAGGGATTAGGGGCAATGGGGAGGGGATGAAGGGCAGAGGGAAAAGCAGGGCTCAGTCTGGGAAGACCTCCTGGAGGAGGTGAGGTCTCAGTAGGGCTTTGAAGAAGGGAAGAGAATTAGTTTGGCGGATTTGAGGAGGGAGGGCATTCCAGGTTAGTGGTAGGACATGGGCCAGGGGTTGACGGTGGGGCAGGCAAGAATGAGGCACAGTGAAGAGGTTAGCAGCAGAGGAGCGGAGTGTATGGGGTGGGCTCTAGAAGGAGAGAAGGGAGAAGAGGTAGGAGAGGGCAAGGTCGTAGATGGAGAGCTTTGAAGCCAATATGAGGAGTTTTTGCTGGATACAAAGGTTGATAGGCAACCCCTGGAGGTTTTTGAGGTGGGAGGTGACATGTCCAGAGCATTTCTGTAGAAAGATAATCCGGGCAGTGGGGTGAAGTATAGACTGAAGCAGGGAGAGACAGGAGGATGGGAGATCAGAGAGGAGGCTGATGCAATTATCAGGCTGATGCAATAATCGGAGAGCAGGCTCAAGAGTGGAGGACATATGCCCACAAGTAAGAGGAGATCAAGCAAACTTAGAAGGAATTTGGTGAAATGGAACATTGATCAGAGAAAATGAAACAGAATGCAGATAAAAAAAAGAAAGGTGTTTTTCTGTGACAAACACAGGGCCCTGAACATTGTTTCCCTGGTTTAGATCCTTGGTTTATCCAGCCCAGAATTTTTATCCAACCAGTGCCCAGAACACCTGAAGAAACCAGATGCTGGTCATCCTCCTAGACATTCAAGCTCATCACTAAGTAAGGCCCATCCAACGCCCCTATCTCTCCCCTCTCCATCACCTACATTCGTTCCAGTGACCTAGCCCACACCACTAACCTTTGCATCTAATCAAAATCCTTGTAATTTCGGTACCATTTACCCCATTAAAGGAATTAGGATAATTTAGTCAGGAGAAGAAAAGACTTGAGTTATGATTGTATTTCCTCTCTGAATGGAGGGACCGATTAACTGACTGTGCTTTGAAAGTACCTCTGCTCAAGTCTCCTTACTCCTCAAAAAATCTCTAACACATGCCTATGCCCCTCAGCACCGAACAGATTCTCCTGACCTGAGCTTTAATGCTCTCTCCCTACAACATTTCCCATTGCATCCCATCTCACCCAGTTCTTTCCAATCAAGCCAACCCACTCACTGTGGCTCTTGTCTCTCTCTCACTGACAACATCATGTCCACGTTCTCCCTTCTGCCTGTGAGTCTCTCCCCTTCACCCTTCAAATCCAGCAGACCATGGCTTTTTCCATCATTAAAGCCCTTCTGAAATCACATCTCCTCCAGGAGGTCATCCCTAATCAATCTTTCATCTCCCCAGCTTATTTCCCCACCAACTGTTGTTCCAGAACTTGAGCATCATTTAAGCACAGCTGCAAATCTCTTTATAATCTATGTAATTTAATTTAGTGGCATGTCTCCTGACAGATCTGCAAACCTCTTGAGGGCAGGTATTAGGTCTACTAATTCTTGTACTCTCCCAAATGCTTACTCAGTGCTTAGTAAATCAATCAATCAACCAACTTTATTTATTAATCACTCATTATGTGCAGAGCACTATAAGTGCTTGGGAGAATACAATATAACAGAGTTGGTAGTCACATTCCACCCTCTCAGGATCGCACCTGGAGAGATTCCAGTACTCTACTAGTATTGGCTAAGGAAGGGAGAGTCAAGCAGAGGCCTACCCATTCCATTCCTAGCTTGGGCAGTGGCTAGCGAATGGAAGGCAATCTACTACAAGTCAAAACTCACCATGCTGGGCAGCAGCGGCATGGGAGAGAGTCGAGGGTGGAGACTTAAGTTTATGGCACGGAAGGAGGCAGTGGTAAACCGCTTCCATGTTTTTACCAAGAAAACTCTATGGATACACAACTAAAACAAATGCAGATGGAGGTGGGCTGTTCCAGGAAAAATTTGTCCAAGTATTCTCTGTGGGTTGGAAACGACTCGACAGCATAAGACAAGACAAGTCACATTCCCTGTCCATAAGCGTGGCTCAGTGGAAAGAGCACGGGCTTTGGAGTCAGGGCTCATGAGTTCGAATCCCAGCTCTGCCACTTGTCAGCTGTGTGACTGTGGGCAAGTCACTTAACTTCTCTGTGCCTCAGTTCCCTCATCTGTAAAATGGGGATTAAGACTGTGAGCCCCACGTGGGACAACCTGATTCCCCTATGTCTACCCCAGCGCTTAGAACAGTGCTCGGCACATAGTAAGCGCTTAACAAAAAAAAAAATACCAACATAAGGAGTTTACAGTCAAGAGGGGGAGACAGACATGAAAATAAATTAGGGAAATGTACATAAGTGTTGTAGTCTGAGGTTGGGGTGAATAAAAGGCACAAATCCAAATGCAAGAGTGGTACAGAAGGGAGTAAATACTACTGAGTGACTGAGAGTTGTTTGGAATCCATTGTTACCATTGACTCTACCTTTTGACCTCCACCTAGATTATAAACCCCAAGCAGGACAGGGATTGGGGTTTAATCTGATATGCTTTTATCTCCCCCAGCACCTCCTAAGGACTTAATAAACACAATAAGTAACTAAGTTGTCCGAAGTTGGTATGGCAAGTCCATGGCAGCACTGGGAATAGAAAATAGGTCTCCTCATTCCAAAGAGGTACCTCTTTCCATCAGCCCTCAGAGAGAAAAGAATACCCAGTAAATGCTAGAGAACACTTTTGAATGTTGGCCTTTGTGTTTCTCTGGCAGAATTTTAACCACATTGAAAATATTGTAATGGTGAAAATAAATCTCAGTGGTCCAGCTACCTGGAAATGTTCCCATTCCTACTGGGACCTTTGGCCGAGAGAAAATGTTTTACAGGAAAAGAACAAACAAGCATCAGGCTGATGATCTAATTTTCAGTTTAGAATTGGGGGAAAAAGTATTAATTTCATTATGCAGCTCTTCTCTTCAAGGTAGTTCTTTTTTTCCTCTGGGTTTTGCTTCCCTTGGCAGAATTAAGGCAGTTTTTCATCCCAGCCATCTGAGCATGTCCACAGACAATAGGATGGAATTAGATGCTGCCAGTTTAAGCTGTCTGATGGAGAACAAGCATGAAAGGTAGTCCCAAACTGATCTATGCCCACGGAAGAATTTGTCCTGCAGGTTTTGGGCAAAGGGCTCTGGCGGCCGGTGGGGTGGGGCGGCGTCTACACCAGCATTTACCACAGTGTTTGTCACATAGTAAACACCTAACAACTACCATTATTAGGGCTGGGGGGAGGGGGAAGGAGGGATTAGGAAAAGGTAGTGATACTCTGAGTAACACAATCCCTTTGCCATCAGGGAAGATCTTGTGGGAGGGGGGATTAGGAAAAGGTAGTGATATGCTGAGTAACACAATCCTTTGCCATCAGGGAAGATCTTGGAACCATGAAGCTGGATGATGGGGGCCTCAGTGCTGGTCCTGCAGAGATAGTCTATGGAAAGAAGTGGAAGTACTGACAGAGTGATCCATGGTAGAGGTTAATGTGGGGGTGGGAGAGAGAAGTTTTCCCTCTACCCCATCGAGAGCCCAGTTTCAAGGGTTCTTCTGCTAAGCATAGAGCCAGGCATCACCCAGTTTGGGAGTGAGCTACAGCAGGCTGGAGGTAATTTGGACCACCACAGGTGGCAGAACAGGCAACCGAGATTGAGGAGCGGTTGTTTCCTGGAAAAGAGAATTGTGGTTCTGGGCCTGGACTTGCACTTCCAAGGATGGACAAGAGATGCATGCTCAGTCTGGACATGAAGCCCATGGATTTCATTTCTGGTAGATGCTTCCCACTCTGGGGAGTGATACAGGAATCTGTGGGTGAGTCAGTGTAGCTCACAGAGCTACCAAGAAATGTGAAGAGTGGGCTCTTCCAAGGAACAGCGATAGGACCAGGTTTGTCTAACAGTTTCATAAATGCTCAGGGAGAAAGGAACATGCAGTGACTTCTCTATGTTTTCCCACCTATGTTACGAGATGCTGCAGAGATGGGCTCCAGTGGCAGGAAACACAGTATGTGAGTGGAACCAAGTAACAACAAGCTGTGCAGGGTGATTTCCATCAGTGTTATTTTTTGAGTGCTAATTACATGCAGAACACTATACTAGGTGCTTGGGAGGGTCCGATAAAACAGAGTTGATAGATAGGTTCCCAGTTCACAATGAACTTATGTATCAGTAGGGTCAAAACTATTTGGCCTCATGGACAAGGAGTCAAACTGGGTTAGTTGAGGGTAGGATAGAGAAAAAGTAAGGAATGTAACCTGGCAGAAATCTAATGATGAGGGTGGATGCCTAAAGGCCTTCCCAGACTGAGCTCCTCTTCCCCCTCTACTCCCTCTGCCATCCCCCCTTTACCTCTCCGCAGCTAAAGCCTCATTTTCCCCTTTTCCCTCTGCTCCTCCACCTCTCCCTTCCCATCCCCACAGCACTGTACCCGTCCGCTCAACTGTATATATTTTCGTTACCCTATTTATTTGTTAATGAATTGTACATCACCTTGATTCTATTTAGTTGCCATTGTTTTTATGAGATGTTCTTCCCCTTGACGCTGTTTAGTGCCATTGTTCTTGTCTGTCCGTCTCCCCCGATTAGACTGTAAGCCCGTCACACGGCAGGGACTGTCTCTATCTGTTGCCGACTTGTTCATCCCAAGCGCTTAGTACAGTGCTCTGCACATAGTAAGCGCTCAATAAATACTATTGAATGAATGAATGAATAAAGGGGACACCATCAGTATTTCTCCAAGTATCTTGGTGCCTCTGACAGAAACACCACTGAGCCTGATGACTTACTCGGCAATTTACTGCCCAAGGTTTATGGTCTTTTCTAAAACTATAGGATCCCAGCAGCCCAAAATATGCACATATGTTGGTGAATGTGCGAGTTTGTAGGTGTTCCTTCCTAAATTCCATAATTATTACTTGGGGGATGCTGATTTGAGTAAAATAATTCTACATGTTAAGCACTTACTATGTGCAAAGCACTGTACTGGCTCATTGTGGGGCATGGAGTGTGTCAATTTTGTCACATTGTACTCTCCTAAGTGCTTATTACCAGTGCTTGACACATAGTAAGTGTTCAATAATATCACTAATGCTGATGATAATTAAGTCTTATATGGGGTTCAAAGAGAAAGAAGGAAAGGAGAAGAGGTGCTGAATCTCTATTTTGCTGATGAGGGAATTGAGGCACAGAGAAGTTTAGTGACTTGCCCAAGAATATGCAGCAGATAAGTGGCAGAGCTGGAATTAAACCCAGGTCATCTGATTCCCAGGGGCCATGCTGCTTCCCTAAAACCCTGAAAAAACCCCAAAACCCCTCAAATCTAACCTACCCCTGCTTGCCCTCCTTCCCCTGGCCCTGCCCAGAGCTAGCCTGCTCGAACTGTCAAATCCTCCCCATTCTGCCAGGATTTATGCTGTGCAGGGCACTCTTGGAAGGTTGGTGGCCTAGGACAGATTCTCTGGAATCATAGCTGCCTCTGGGTTGGCTCCTGACTGACTCTGGGGCTGAGAAGGCAGCATCCATAGAGCACTCCAGTAAATACTAGTAGTGCGACTGCTATTTGATTTTGATAAAGTTCAAATTGAGGGCATTACGGGCAACCACCCTTGTATAGAGCACAATTCCCTCTCACTGAGAGAGTGTTTGATGGCCAACTGCTTAAAACACATATCAAGCTGCTTTGCAAACTCACCCCAGATTTTGCTCAGATCAAAAAATTGTAAAGTCAATCTATGCCCTAGGCATGCACATGCTCTTTATTACTGTAAGTTTGTTGTGGGCAGGGATTGGGTCTATTTATTGTTATATTGTACTCTCCCGAGTGTTTAGTACAGAGCTTTGCACATAGGAAGTGCTCAATACATATGAGTGAATGAACGAATGCTTCATCAACTGGTGAATTTCATAGTAATGTAATAATCATTATGACATCCGATTAAGCAATCACTGCGTGCCTCTAGAGATAAATCATTAACCACTGTAAACTGTCACAGATAATAGAGCTATATTCCAGTTTTAAAATGGGCTTAAGTTTTGGGTGAGTCATTTTTTCTGAAGAAGTGGAAATAAATATCCTTGAGCCAACTCACCCTGTTTGATTAAGATTTGGAAATTAACAGTAGAAGTTTATTACAATTTGATGTGTTCAGAGTGACTCTATTATATATCCAGAATATTAATAAAATGGACCCTTCTCTTGTATATTATATGTAGGTAGAGAGATATGTTTTACTGGTACTTGATGAACTTCCAATCTAGCCTAGTCTATTCCTCTGCCTCTATATGCTAGGATAAACTAAAACCAACAAGGTAAATGTTTTCTTAGAACAGTGCTTAGCACACAGTCAGCACTCAATAAAAAACACTAACTGATGGGAATGATTATGAATGCTAAATAAAAGATGATTATGAGATCAGATACAATTTGGTCCTACAAAATATTCACCAATCCATTTTGGATCCGTTTTACAGATGAGGAAAACTGAGGCTTAGAGAAATTAAATGACCTTGTCCAAAGTAGGCCAACCGGGGAATTGGGACTTAAACCTGGGTTTCTTAAGCCCAGTCCCTGTGATTGTACAGGGAAGTGTTTAAAATGAAACACGTAAGTTTCAGAGCCACAGACTAATCCACACCTCACACACCTGATAATAATAATGTTGGTATTTGTTAAGCACTTACTATGTGCAGAGCACTGTTCTAAGTGCTGGGGTAGCCACAAGGGAATCAGGTTGTCCCACGTGGGGCTCACAGTCTTAATCCCATTTTACAGATGAGATAACTGAAGGCACAGAGAAGTTAAGCGACTTGCCCAAAGTCACACAGCTGACAAGTGGCAGAGCCGGGATTCGAACCCATGACTCTGACTCCAAAAGCCCGTGTTCTTTCCACTGAGCCACGCTGCTTCTCACGAACATATTCTCTCTCATTTACATGTGTACATGTACTGACATGCTAAATTAGCTCACTTCCCCATTTTAGGGGGAACTGGGATCTTGATATTTAATCAAATAGAAATAATTTGCAAATAACCTAGAGATAAGATAAAAAATGGTTACATCTATCCTCTATTATTTTTCTCATGCAGCTCATAGAGCCCAAAGCCAGGTTTATACAGATAAAAATCCCATGCTAAATCCTATATACATGGAATTCATATTTCTTCCATTATTTGGGATGCTTCCTGAACACAAATCAAAATCCTAATCTATTCTTTAGCCATTCCCAATTATTTGAAATGGTTTAGAGATTATAATTTTATTCTCACAAAAATGAGTGATTATTTAACATTTATCCCTTAAAGCATTCATTTATCCTTTAATATGGCAAAAAGTCAGAAAAATGAGAGCTTGAGATTCAGGCATTGGTAGTGAAAATGAGTAACAATTCAGGTGAAATGACTCTGGACTAACAGAAGGTGAGGAATTAGATGAGATTAAAGAGGATCTGAATCCATGAATTTGCCCCAATTTAATAAAAAATCTCTGATTATTCTTTTATATTAGCATATCCTCAGCCTCCTCACATCCCCAAACATTATGCAATTCACTAACTCATTCCGATGACACATTTTTGAAGCAGATGGGTGTACATTTCCATAAAATAGATACAGAAAAGAAATATGATTTGGGTGTAGGGGAGGGGGAGTGTTACATTTTTGTCATGTGGATGGTGGATAGGTTGTGTTGTGTGTTTTGGGGGGCATGTGTGTAGAAGAGGGAGGGTCTTTTGGACACCTGCAGGAGAAAACCTAGATTCTAGGGTTGTATATAGTTGATTCCAGGAAGAAATAATGTCTTTATGAACAGCAAATGCTGTTCTCCAAGTTCTCCAAGTTCTCCAAGTTCTCCAAGATAAATCCAAAATTATGCTGCAGAGCCTCACTGCCTCAACCATTGTTTAAAATCCTTTGAACTCCCTTATTTTCTGGCTTAGGCAGAATGTGAAACCGGGAAAGAGGCATCTTATGACATTCAAGTGAACCCACCCCACCCTCTAAACCTCAGTTTTCCCTCCTCCTCCTCCTCTTTTCTGTTCATTTTCTAGGCAGTAGTGGCAGAGCCAGTGGAGGAGAATGTTCTGCATATTCCCTTCCAAGAAGGCATGCTGGACCACCTCGGTTTTCCCTTTTCCTCCTTTTCCTCCTCTCTGTCTGGGGCGAGGCCTTAAGGAGAGGAATTGGTGTCTGGAGGGAACGATGTATCAGATTTGTTCTATTATGTAATTTCAGATTGTTAATAAAAATGAACCCTTCTTTTGTATATTCTATAAAGGTCTACGTGCAATCCCTTGGGGAATTCAGTCACTCCCATGGACAGCAAGCTCTAGATCTATTCTCTGCACTCAAATGGAGGAATAAGCATCCCCACAAACTCACAGATTAAATGATTCAGAGGACATGGCCCATGAGTGTGCCATGAAACCAACCTTTCAGCTGGTGAAGTTCAACCAGGGATAATAATGTTGGTATTTGTTAAGCGCTTACTATGTGCAGAGTACTGTTATAAGTGCTGGGGTAGATACAGGATAATCAGGTTGCCCCTCATAATCAGTTGCCCCTCGTGAGACTCACAGTCTTAATCCCCATTTTACAGATGAGGTAATGAGACCCAGAGAAGTGAAGTGACTTGCCCACAGTCACACAGCTGACAAGTGGCAGATTCTGGGATTCAAACCCATGACCTCTGACTCCCAAGTCCAAGTCCACTGAGCCACGCTGCCTTCTCATAATGTTGGTATTTGTTAAGTGCTTACTACATGCAGAGCACTGTTCTAAGCACTGGGGTAGATACAGGGTAATCAGATTGTCCCACGTGAGGCTCACAGTCTTCATCCCCATTTTACAGATGAGAGTAATGATGCACAGAGAAGTTAGTAACTTGCCCACAGTCACATAGCTGACAAGTGGCAGAGTCTGGATTCAAACCCATGACCCCTGACTCCCAAGCCTGTGCTCTTTCCACTGAGCCACGCTGCTTCCCTATGCCGGGAACCAATCATTTGAACTTTAGCAATGGTGTACCTTTAATCTGTATCCTTCAGCATTGATAATCTTCCAGAACAGATAGCTATAGCTGTCCCAGATTGGTGGGCATTAAGAGCTGATTGCCTGACTGCTCTTTCTTGCATGCTACTCTTCCTCCATGTGCTTGATGGGAGTGCCCAAGAAAACATAGTTTCTTGCATAATAATGACCATAATCCATTCATTCTTTCTATCATATTTTTTCAGCACTTACTGTGTGTGGAGCACTCTCACTGGGGAGAGTAAAATACAACGATAGACAGATTCTCTGCCCAAAGCAAGCCAACAGTCTAGAGGGGAAGACAGAACGTTAAAGATAAACAAATAAATTACAAGTAGTACACAAGTGCTGTGGGGCTGGGAGGGGAGATTAATAAAGGGAAGCAAGTCAGAGTGACACAGAAGAAGTGGAGAAGAGGAAAGGAGGGCTTAGTTTAGGGAAGGCCTACTGGAGGAGATTTGCCTTCAATAAGACTGAAGTGGGGGGAAAGTAATTGTCTGTTAGGTATCAGGAGGAAGGTGTTTCCAGGCCAGAAGCAGGATGTATGATGATGAGATAGACTAGATCGAGGTACAGTGAGAAGGTTAGCATTAGAGGAACAAAGTGTGTGGGCTGGTTTGCGGTAGGAGAGTAGCGAGGTGAGGTAGGAGAGGGCAAAGTGAGGAGTTTTTCTTTGATGTGGAGTGTGAACGGACAACCACTGGAGGCTCTTGAGGAGTGGGGAAACATGACCTGAACGTTTTTGTAGAAAAATGATCTGGGCAGCAGAGTGAAGTATACACTGACGTGGGGGAGAGATAGGAAGCAGGGAGGTCAGCAAGGCGGCTGACAGTAATCAAACAGAATAGGATAAGTAATTGGATTAATGCTGTAGCAGTTTGGATGGAGAGGAAAAGGTGTGATTTTGGTGACTTTGCGAAGGTGAAATTGAGAGGATTTAGTGTTGACTTGAGTATGTGGGTTGAATGAGAGAGAGAGAGGAGTCAAGGATGATGCCAAGGTTCCAGGCTTGTGAGACAGGACGAATGGTGGTGCTGTCTACAGAGATGGGAAAGGGGGAGGACAGGGAAGTTCCATTTTAGACATATTACGTTTGAAGTGATGGACGTTTGAAGGACAGCCTAGAAGTTGGCCTTCTCTCCAAAATAGACCATCACCTGGGAGAGTGGTCAAAAATTCAGAGATACCCCTGCCTTCCACCCGAGGCATGGGAAGAGGGTTTTGGGGACAAAGAGTTCCATCCAACTCTGTAGGCCCACATGGCCTAGTGGGAAGTGAAGGGCTCCTTGCAGAAAAATCCCTCCCTGCTGTGTGTTCAGAAGAAAAACTGTATTCTGTACCATGGAGAGTAACGGCTACTATGTTAATACAATCACTCATCCTATCCTACCTGGATTACTGCATCAAACCTCCCTGCTGACCACCCAGCCTCCTGTCTCTCCCCACTCCAGTCCATACTTCACTCTGCTGCCCAGATCATTTTTTCAACAAAAACGTTCAGGAATGTCACCCCCTCCTCAAAAAAACTCTAGTGGTTGTCCATCCACCTCCATTACAAACAAAAACTCTGTCATCTTGGCGGCTCCTACTCACCTCACTTCTCTCCTGCTACTTCCCAGCCCGCACACTTTTCTCTTCTAGCGTTAACATTTTCACTGTGCCTCAATCTCGCCTGCCTCACGCCAACCCCTAGCCCGCATCCTGCCTCTGGCCTGAAAGTGCCCTTCATCCTCTAATCTGAAAGACAATGACTCTCCCTCCACTTGGAAGACTTATGAAGGAGCATCTCCTCCAAGAGACCTTCCCAGTTTAAATCCTACTTTTCCTCATCTCCCACTCCCTTCTGCATCACTCTGACTTGCTCCCATTGCTCTTTCCCTCTCCGAACCCCACCACACTGTGTACATATCTGTAATTTTATTTATTTGCACTGATGTCTGTCTCCCCTTCTCTAGCTGTAAATTTGTTGTGGGCAGGGAACATTACTGTCTGATCCTGCCTTTTTCACTGCTCTTAGGGCTCAGCCCAGCAAAGTTGTTTTGCTATAAGCATTACAACCATGCTGGGAAACCTCTTCCCAAGACCTCATTGTTCGCGATTCTTCTTGACATTTGAGGTTGAAGATGGTTCCTGAGAGGCCAGTAGAGATCTACATAATTCCCTTCCATGATCCGTTTCTGGGATCCTTCTACTGACTGGTGAAATGCTTGATTACAGAGTGACAGGGAGGACAAAGAAATCTGAAAGTACCCATCAACCATGGGGTTGCTAGAATTAATTATTCAGAAAACTCAGAGAAAGAGGTGGAGCCAGCTTGCCTGGAACATAACTAGGCAGGAGAATAACTTGTTCTTTTTGGGTTCCTCAGCTTCCTCTCCCAAGAACAAAGTGGTTGTAAAAAAAAGCTGCCTCATGAAGATAGGTAAACTTAACTTGGATTCAGGAAGGATCAATCAGAAGAGGAGTTGGGAATATGAAAAAAAGCTTAGGAGCAAAAGAAAAGGTTACATAAGAGAAGCAGAAAATTAATAGCTTCAAGACTTAGCACTTAAGTAGCAGATCTGATCCTCTTTTTCTTCTTTACGACACTAGTTAAGTGCTTACATGTGCCAAACACTCTACTAAGTACTGAGATGGATACAAGATAGGTTGGTCACAGCCCCTGTCCCACACAGGGCTCAAGTCTTAATCCCATATTGCAGTTGAGTAAAGTGAGGCCCAGATAAGTCAAGTGACTTGCCCAAGGTCACCCAGCAGCAAAGTGGCAGAGCCAGTATTAGACTCCAGTCCCTCTGACTCTCAGGACCGAACTTTTTCTACTCTGCTTCTTAGCCGGCAGGTTGCAGAATACAGAAACTGAGTACTGACAAAAGAAGTTGCCCAGCTGCTGATAGAATTCATTAAGGGGTTCCCAAGGAATTAAGAGGTCAATTGTATAAGAGGGGGAAGTTGTAAATTTGTTGTAGGAACTGTTCAGGGTAGAGCTAGGTGGTTCTAATAAGATTTGGTTTTTCCTATTATTTACACCAGAAATCTTACCCTCTAAAGTACCTTTCCTACAGCACAGAGTCATATGTTTTCAGGAGTAATAATTGTACTTATTAAGCCCCAGCTGTGTGCAAAGCGTGAGCTAAATGCTGGGAAAAATACGTGTGAGATTTAAATACTGTCAGTCGCAGCCACAGCCCCCTGAAAGTCTTGTGATCTTCCCTAGCCAGAAGCCTCCACCCCAGGAAGGGCTCAACCCCTTCTCTGCCCTTGCAGCCATCCCAAACCCTTCTTCCTAGAAGAGGATGCTCTCAGGTTGAGTTGGAGTGGATGCAACTGAAGGGGAACCAAGAAGGGTTCACTTTAGGAGAATTCTCTGTCTCTGCCGAGAGATACCTTTGGATTCCCGAAGGCAGGGCGGCAAAGGAGGGCCACTAAACTGTACTAACCTCTCTTCTCCCTATCCTATCGTCCCTCCTCTTGGCATCGCCTTTGCACTTGAGTCCTTACTCACCCTAAACCCACCATCCAGCCCTTCTGTGTTTACCCTTATACACCTATAATGTATTTTAATGTCTGTCTCCCCTAAATTGAAATTTTCCTTGAGGGCAGGGTCATTTCTATACTGAGCCTCAGAGAGATAATTTCTGCTTGGGTGATACCCTCCCTGAAATTGAGGGGATTGGGGGGCTGTCTACCTGAGCTGTGCTGGTAGTCCTGCCAGAGAGAGCCCAAGATACCCTCCAGAATCATGCCCATGGTGGCTGAGGGAAAGGGATGGGGAGTTTCAGTGTTCCTGGGATGCAGGTGAGCAGGATTGGTGGACAGCACCAGGAATGAGGTCAGGAGCGTGCATCATGCTGAGATAGGCTGCCATGGCAGAGGTGGGGCAAGGGTGGTCTAAGGTCTTGGACCAGGGTGGGAGCGGTAAGACTGCATACGCTATGCCTGAGCTATTGTGGGACTGGCATCTCCTGCCCCCTCTCCTCAGAGAAAAGAGCCTGGTTTCAGCCCCCGTTCACCCTTTTCTCCCCGGTCCCCACACACTCTGGAGTGGAGCGAAACAGTGAGCTCGGCCAACCCTGCCTTGGGTACCTCCTCCCCATCCTGCTTCCCAGCACCCAGTCCTGTGTTGGTGGAGACCCGAGCTCTGCCCCTGTCCCCTCAGGAGTGTGGTGGCACCTCACCTTTAGCCACAGAACCTGGCTGCGAGGAAGTGGGGATACCAGGATGGTGGGTTCCTTTGCACTCCAGCAGGAGGAGTGGACACTGCGAGTGATGACCACTGATTGGCTGAGGAAACTGACAGCCCAGCAATCAGTGGAAGGACATGGAGAATTTGTGCCCATGCGATGGTCTGGGGGAGCGGACGCTGCGAGTGATGACCACTGATTGGCTGAGGAAACTGACAGCCCAGCAATCAGTGGAAGGACATGGAGAATTTGTGCCCATGCTATGGTCTGGGGGAGCATTTGGGTAAATGGGCAAAAGTTATAAAAGGCCAGTTTTGTAGCAAGCATGGCATAGTGGATAGATCCTGGGAGTCAGAGGTTCATGAGTGCTAATCCCCGCTCTGCCACGTGTTTGCTGTATGACCTTGGACGAGTCACTTCACTTCACTGGGCCTCAGCAGTAAAATAGGGATTGAGGTTATGAGCCCCTGTGGGACAGTGACTGTGTCCAACCCGATTTGCTTGTATTCACCTCAATGCTTAGTACAATGCCTGGCACAGAGTAACTGATTAACAAACACCACAATTATCATTATTATTATTATTATTTTTAGGCAATACTTGCTCAGCACCTGGACCCCTAGGACATATGCTGGACTTCCCAGGAGAGAGGGGAAATTAGGGTGTTTGACTGGAATGAGTTTTCTACTCTAAAGTCCCCTGGGGAGTATTAGTATACACCAACATTATTGTACTCTCCCATGTACCCAGTATAGTGGTCTGCAGTCAGTCAGTTAATCATATTTATTGAGCACTTGCTGTGTTCAGAACACTGTACTAAGCACTTGGAAGAGTACAATATACCAGACAGATTCCCTGCCCATAACAAGCTTATGTACTGAGTGAATATCATTGATTTAGAGTTTGGTTGATTGATGGGATCTCACAGTCATTAGACAGTGGACACCACCACCTATTTGTATATCTTCAGCTTGATATGCAGCTTAATGTGACCAAATGCTGTCCATCAATTTCCCAAAGATTTTGGCTTTTTAAAATCAGGTTTTCTTCCTCTTGGCCAATCTGTACTGTCCAAGGAGTAAAATCCAGGGATACCATTAAATTCCTTGTAGCTGATGTTATTTTGACTGCGTCTAGAATTTCCCATCACTGGCTGCTTCAAAATCTCAGTTTTCTTCAGGCTTAGAGTTGATCCAGTGTGCTGTACTGACTTTGAAGCACTTTTTAATCATTTTGTGTTCCCTCGTATGTATGCCTCCAGAATAGTTTTAGTTCCTGTTGACAATTGATAGTCAAAGATGAACTGTGTATGTTCTTGGAGTTCCTACATGCATAATAGCAGCTGCAACACTCACAATATACTCACCCTGGAAAACTAGATCATCAAAATAGATACATATAAACGATTCTTCCACAGAGTATCAACCCAGCAAATGCTCAGATCCTTCAAATACTCATAATTTAGTGTCCTGGAGCTTAAACATTTTAACACAGCTAATTCTTCACCTCACTGAAATTCTTCAGCTCCTCTTTCAGAGGTCATAGAGTAATATGGTGTAATCAGTGGATTTATTGAATGCTTTCTGTGCGCAGAGCACTTTACCATAATGCAGAAATGTGGGTGGATGCAATTCCTGGTCTCAAGGACCTTATGATCTGGGGGGCAGGGGGACGAGGAACTTGGGTTCTAATCCCAGCTGCGCTGTTGGTTTGTCGTGTGACCACACACAAGTCACAACCGCACTTGCCTCATATCTATAAACAAGGGGTACTAAGACCTGCTTCTCCTTATGTGACAGAAATGATGTGAGGGTAAGATGCAATCATTGTGTGAAAGGACTCTAAGTCATGGGATTATTATTAATACTGCCTCTTCAGGTTCCCAAAGACTATATTAGTATTAATAGTAATATGCTTTATTAAATGCCCTCTGTATTCACTCAATACATACAGGGAAAAGCTATGTATGTGAGAATTAGACACAGTTCTTAGCCCCCAAGGGACTCATTAGCAAAGAATAAAGGGAGCAGAGGAGGTTGGTGACACAAAGGATGAAACAGTGAAAATGCAAAAAAACCATTAAAGACTAAGGCAATTAAATATACAATGAGTGCAAGCCGGTTCTGTGCTGGAAGAGCAGAGTTTCAGGCTCCACCTAACTCAGAGGCTCAAAATTCATAGCCGCAGGCTTCCCAGCAAAGGTTGAGAAGGAGTCAAACTGCTAACATCACTTCCCCCATCCCGGATTGTAGCAAGAGCTGGTTGGTGGTACTTTGACAGTTTCTGCCTGGATGCCAGCTTGCCAATGTTGAGTGAGGTGATGGCTATCTGGCTGAGCTGTGCTGGTCACACTTCCAAGAGGAACCCTGACATCCAAGCTTGTGGGAGGGGAAGGGGTGGGAAGTTCCATCTTCAATGGGATATGACTGGATTGCCTCCACAAGGGGAGGGGAAACAGCTAGGTTTCTGCAAGGGCTGGGATATGAGTACTTGGAGAGTATGATGGAGGCTGAGAAAGGTATACTGGGTCTGCGATGAGGGCAGGAGTGAGAGCAGATGTAGGTACCATGTGGAAAGCTCAGGCTGCTGCTTCAGGGAGGGCGTCCCCTGCCCCCTCCCCTCGGAGATCGGAGCCTCGGTTTCAGTCCCCGTTCATCCCCCTCCCCCTCCCCTTAAATTATTCTGGCATCAAAAGATAGAGGGAGCTCATCCTGACCCTCTGAGTGCCTCTTTCCCCTGTCTCTCCCCTGCACTCAACCCTTTAGTGGGGGGACCCCTGCACTCTGGAGTATGGTGGGGATCCAAACCTGGAATCTTGCCTCTGCCCAATGCTCAAGAGTTGAAACTCAGCTGTGTGGTGGTGGTGAACCCTGCATAGCGGTTCCCAGTGTGCCCTCCAAGAGGAGCAGACTCTGATGGTTGGCTTCAGGGGTAGATTGACAGCCTAGCCGTCAGTGGAAGGCCAAGGAGGAATTATTCATTCATTCATTCAATAGTGTTTATTGAGCGCTTACTATATGCAGAGCACTGTACTAAGTGCTTGGAATGAACAAGTCACCAACAGATAGAGACAGTCCCTGCCGTTTGATGGGCTTACAGTCTAATCGGGAGAGATGGACAGACAAGAACAATGGCAATAAATAGAGTCAAGGGGAAGAGCATCTCGTAAAAACAATGGCAATTAAATAGAATCAAGGCGATGTACATTTCATTAACAAAATAAATAGGGTAATGGAAATATATACAGTTGAGCGGACGAGTACAGTGCTCAGGGGATGGGAAGGGAGAGGGGGAGGAGCAGAGGGAAAGGGGGAAAAGAGGGTTTAGCTGCGGAGAGGTGAAGGGGGGTGGTAGAGGGAGAAGAGGAGCTCAGTCTGGGAAGGCCTCTTGGAGGAGGTGAGTTTTAAGTAGGGTTTTGAAGAGGGGAAGAGAATCAGTTTGGCGGAGGTGAGGAGGGAGGGCATTCCAGGACCGCGGGAGGACGTGGCCCAGGGGTCGACGGCGGGATGGGCGAGACCGAGGGACGGTGAGGAGGTGGGCAGCAGAGGAGCGGAGCGTGCGGGGTGGGCGGTAGAAAGAGAGAAGGGAGGAGAGGTAGGAAGGGGCAAGGTGATGGAGAGCCTTGAAGCCTAGAGTGAGGAGTTTTTGTTTGGAGCGGAGGTTGATAGGCAACCACTGGAGTTGTTTAAGAAGGGGAGTGACATGCCCAGATGGTTTCTGCAGGAAGATGAGCCGGGCAGCGGAGTGAAGAATAGACTGGAGCGGGGCGAGAGAGGAGGAAGGGAGGTCAGAGAGAAGGCTGACACAGTACTCTAGCCGGGATATAATGAGAGCCCGTAGCAGTAAGGTAGCCGTTTGGGTGGAGAGGAAAGGGCGGATCTTGGCGATATTGTAAAGGTGAAACCGGCAGGTCTCGGTAATGGATAGGATGTGTGGGGTGAATGAGAGAGACGAGTCAAGGATGACACCGAGATTGCGGGCCTGAGAGACGGGAAGGATGGTCGTGCCATCCACGGTGATTGGGAAGTCTGGGAGAGGACCGGGTTTGGGAGGGAAGATGAGGAGCTCAGTCTTGCTCATGTTGAGTTTTAGGTGGCGGGCCGACATCCAGGTGGAGACATCCTGGAGGCAGGAGGAGATGCGAGCCCGAAGGAAGGGGGAGAGGACAGGGGCGGAGATGTAGATCTGCGTGTCATCTGCGTAGAGATGGTAGTCGAAGCCATGGGAGCGAATGAGTTCACCAAGGGAGTGGGTGTAAATGGAGAACAGAAGAGGACCCTTGAGGAACTCCAACAGTTAAAGGATGGAAGGGGGAGGAGGCGCCAGCGAAGGAGACCGAGAATGACCGGCCAGAGAGGTAAGAGGAGAACCAGGAGAGGACGGAGTCCGTGAAGCCAAGGGAAGATAAGGTATGGAGGAGGAGGGCATGATGGACAGTGTCAAAGGCAGCAGAGAGGTCAAGGAGGATCAGAATGGAGTAGGAGCCATTGGATTTGGCAAGAAGGAGGTCATGGGTTACCTTAGAGAGAGCAGTCTCGGTAGAGTGGAGGGGACAGAAGCCAGATTGGAGGGGGTCTAGGAGAGAATGGGAGTTAAGGAATTCTAAGCATCGATTGTAGACGACTCGTTCTAGGATTTTGGAAAGGAAGGGTAGTAGGGAGATAGGGCGATAACTGGAGGGGGAAGTGGGGTCAAGAGTGGGTTTTTTTAGGATGGGGGAGACGTGGGCATGTTTGAAGGCAGCGGGGAAGGAGCCATTGGAGATTGAGTGGTTAAAAATAGAAGTTAAGGAAGGTAGGAGGGCAGGGGCGATGGTTTTAATAAGGTGAGAGGGAATGGGGTCCGAGGAGCAGGTGGAGGGGGTGGCACTTGCAAGGAGGGAGGAGGCTCTTTCTACAAGGCCATGCTGCTAATCTCCAGCCTCCTGTCTCCCCCTCCAGTATATATTTCAATCTGCTGCCTGGATCATTTTTCTACAAAAACATTCAAGCCATGTTTCTCCACTTCTCAAGAACCTCCAGTGGTTGCCCAACCACTTCTACATCAGACAGAAAGTCCTTACCTTTGGCTTAAAGCAGTCTATCACCTTGTGCTCTGCTACCTCACCTCCCTACTCTACTGCTACAACCCGACTTGTACACTTTGCTCCTCTAATGCTAACCTTCTCCTGTACCTCAGTCTCTCCTATCTCACCGCTGACCTCTCACCCACCTCTTGCCCCTGGCCTGGAATGCCCTCCTTCCTCATATCTGACAGACAATTACCCTCTCCTGCTTCAAAGTCTTACTGAAGGCCCATCTCCTCCAATAGGCCTTTCCTCTCTAAGCCCTCCTTTCCTCTTCTCCTCCTCCCTTCTGTGTCACCCTGACTTGCTCCCTTTATTCATCCCCCTCCCAGCCCCACAGCATTTATGTATGTATTTGTAATTTATTTATTTATATAAAGTCTGTCTCCCCCTCTAGACTGTATGCTCTCTATGCACAGGGAATGTTTCTTTTATACTGTTATACTGTACTCTCCCAAGCATTTAGTTCAGTGCTCTGCACATAGTAAGTGCTAAATAAACTTGTTTGACTGACTGAGGAGGGGGATAGGGCTATAGCTGAATTGAGCAGTGGTATCCAGATTTTTTTTTAGGCTAGAGCAGAAGTAGGCATCTTTGAAGGGGAAGGAGCTATCAAGAGAGTCATACATGTGTCCTAAGTTTGTTTTATATCTCATATTATTGCTTTTGATCACTTTTTGTAAATGCTGTCATAGTATTGTTGACATTTTCCTTGTATTGCTGCAAGTGAAACTGCAATCTAGTAGTCATTCTCTTAGAGCATTCTTGAGATTAGCAGCATGCTTAGACCCAAATGTCACCCGAAAGAGAATACCCTGCAGAGATGAAAAGAATGTCCTGTAGAGATAAAGGTTGTGGACATTTTGGGGGAAGATTTGGTTCCTTACCCTAACAGGATTGTCTCAATACTGATGCAAGATTTATTGCATGTATTCTATTCTCTTGGTATGTGACACTTGGCCAACTGGGACCTTGGAATGTGTCAGCTTGGGCAGCTTGCTTAATAGCAATAATATTTACTTATTTCAGTTCTGCTGTTCCTTTGCACAGTTCTTCATAAGAACAGACAGAAAAGATTAATTTGGACAAGAATAGAAAAGTGGGAAGCAGATGGTCTTTATTCTTCCCCAGCTTTGTCTAGTTTTCAAGGTATCCCATTCCAAATATCTCTCTGCTTAACTTTCAGGGATCTCCAGCTAAGATTCCCATCTCTGGGTTCCTCCCATTAGCATTTCTCAGCAACCAGAAGTGGGCTTCTCTGTGGTTTTGGCCATTTTTTGGACCGCCTAGTCTCCCTCAGTGGGAGAAGGTCTTTTTCTCCTGACTGACCACTAGTCCTCTAGCTCTTTTGACCAGGCAGCACAGGTTGGAGAGAGCTACAAGAAGGGCCATTCATAAACTCGTCTTCTAAACTGTAAGTTCATGTGGGCAGAGACTGGGTCTACCATCTCTGCTTTACCATACTCTCTTAATAATAATAATAACAATAATAATAATAACAATGATGGTATTTGTTAAGTGCTTACTATGTGCAAAGCACTGTTCTAAGTGCTGGGGGGATACAAGATGATCAGGTTGTCCCACGTGGGGCTCACAGTTTTAATCCCCATTTTACAGATGAGGTAACTGAGGCTCAGAGAAGTTAAGTGATTTACCCAAAGTCACATAGCTGGCAAGTGATGGAGAAGGGATTAGAACCCATGACCTCTGACTCCCAAGCCCAGGCTCTTTCCATTGAGACACACTGCTTAGTACAGTACTCTGCACATAGTGGGGGCTCAATAAATTCAATTGATTAGTTAATGGAAAGAATCTTTAGCATCTATTTCCCCACATGTGCTAAATTTTCCCATGAGAATTAGCTTATCTGGTGCTGGTGGGTTGAGTCTTTCTCAATCCCTAGTGATTTTTCTCCTCATTGATGTCAGTCAGGGAACCACCATGTGTTTTAATGACTGTGCCAGGACACTTCTGTTTCAGAGGTAACAGATCCACTAGACACTCGCAGTGCCTCTGGGAAGACTATGAAGGCTTGAGAGAAACAATTCTCTGATTGTGAAGCTTATGCCTGAGAGCCTTTGCTCAGACCTTTCCAGAAAAATGGCCTTCAGCACAGAACACACTTCCACTTAACCCCCTAAATTAGAATTACCTGTTTTATTCAAACAAAAAAAAGGAAAAATTGAAAAATTGAACTCTTTGTCCTATTCACCTAGGACTTTCTTCTACTCCTTCTCTTCATTCTCCTCTTCCTCATTTTCATTCACTTATTTCTCCTTCTTCTCTGTTTGGAGCCACATCAGGCTACCACTACACTAGCCCAAATTCTGAAGGTGAATGCATTCTAAGGTCACCTTCAAAGTTTGATTCATTATTTAAGGAATTCCCTTGGCTTTGAGGCCTAGAATGATAAATCCCGATAGTTCTGAGGAGAAGCTGCTCCATGCTGAAGGCTTTCTACTCTTCCCTGCTTCAGTGGGATCATTTAGACCAGGGCAGTCCTTCTAGTTCTGATGCCCTAGATTCAGCAAGATTGATCCTGGACTCAGGCAAATTGTCATGGAGCCTGATGAATTCAGCTTTTGTTGTTCAGAGTTTATCAGGGACCTATTACTTTCAGATCACTGATTATCCATTGGGTTCCATTTTGCTGTTCATACTCAGGAAATCAGTTGTATGAATTCAAAAGTCTTTCTGCCTTATCCTGTCTTATATGGTTAAAAATATCCAAGGGGATTCTAGTCAATGTTGTCAACAATCAATCAGGGGTACTTATTGACCACTTATTGTGTGCAGTGTAATACAATACATGTTTGGGACACTACAATACAATAGAGTAAGTAGACATAATCCCTACTCTCAAGGAGCCTTCAGCCTAGTGGGGGAACAGCCACCCTCCTTTGACGATGTCCCTCTGTGTGGGTCCCTGAAAGAGAACACACAAGAGTCACTGTACAACACAGTGCATCACCACCCATCACTATCATGCCAAGTGGTCCAGAAAGATGTGGCTTACTGTCTCCCCCCTTCCAGACTGGGAGCCCATCATGGGCTTGTCTCTATTTGGGATTATCTCTGTTGCTGAATTGTACTTCCCAAGCACTTAGTACAAGGCTGTGCACACAATAAGAGCTCAATAAATACAATTGAATGAATGTATAATGTTGGTATTTGTTAAGCGCTTACTATGTGCAGAGCACTGTTCTAAGCACTGGGGTAGATACAGGGTAATCAGTTTGTCCCACGTGAGACTCACAATCTTAATCCCCATTTTACAGATGAGGTAAAATCCCCATTTTACAGAGGCACATAGCAGTTAAGTGATTTGTCCACAGTCCCTCAGCTGACAAGTGGCAGAGCTGGGATTTGAATCCATGATGTCTGACTCCCAAGTCCGTGCTCTTTCCACTGAGTCATGCTGCTTCAGTAATGTTGGTATTTGTTAAGCACTTACTATGTGCAGAGCACTATTCTAAGCGCTGGGGTAGATACAGGGTAATCAGATTGTCCCACGTGAGGCTCACAATCTTAATCCCCATTTTACAGATGAGGTAACTGAGGCACATAGCAGTTAAGTGACTTGTCCACAGTCCCTCAGCTGACAAGTGGCAGAGCTGGGATTTGAACCCATGACCTCTGACTCCCAAGCCCATGCTCTTTCCACTGAGTCATGCTGCTTCAGTAATGTTGGTATTTGTTAAGCACTTGCTATGTGTAGAGCACTGTTCTAAGCACTGGGGTAGATACAGGGTAATCAGATTGTCCCACGTGAGGCTCACAGTCTTAATCGCCATTTTTCAGGTGAGGTAACTGAGGCACAGAGAAATTAATTGACTTGCCCACAGTCCCACAGCTGACAAGTGGCAGAGCTGGGATTCAAACCCATGACCTTTGACTCCCAAGCCCGGGCTCTTTCCACTGAGCCATGCAACTTCCCAACAGTAGCACAATGATTACTGGTCCCACTCGAGTGGAGCAAAGTGCAGCAAGTCCCTTTTACCTCCTCCAATATCCCACATGCCTCCCTTGTCTTTGAAATATTTCCTGAGGTCTTGGGGATTCGGGGTGTGGATGAAAGTCACATCCAGAGGAGGCAGATACATGGTGATTTTCCAGCATCCTCCTCCTCATGGATTCTGCTCAGTCTTCTCCAAGATTAACTTTCAGTCAACTGGTATCATCGTCAGGATCAAAGGTCTTCTTCCCGGTCCCTCTTTAGCCTCAGGAGTCCCCCCCACAACCCGTATCTCACTTTTTCCTTTCTCTGGGTTTCTTATTCTGGCTCCATCCTCTCCTTGGTTGGGTGTCCTTTGAGGATAGATATTCTTACTCCTTCATCTTGCTATTCTATCCTGGGTTCTCTTCCACACTGTCCTTTTGCCTCAAACCCCGAGCACCCCTAAGCACGCCAAACTCTGCATCATAGTCAGCCCCCACCGATTGACTTAAAGTTCTAAGACAGAAATGCCTGATTATGTTTCTCATGATTAATTCTAGAAAAGGACATCATTTTCTCTAATTTCTACCATCTCTCT
Organism: Ornithorhynchus anatinus; assembly: GCF_004115215.2. NCBI lineage: Eukaryota > Metazoa > Chordata > Mammalia > Monotremata > Ornithorhynchidae > Ornithorhynchus > Ornithorhynchus anatinus. The sequence goes on from NC_041734.1 coordinate 23,034,908, forward strand.
TTATTGCCACTTGAAAGGACCCTTTTCTAATCTGACAAGGAAAATTGAGATACAGTAGACTGTTAATTAGTCTTGGAGATTGAAAATTCAACAATACATTAATAATATTGTTAGTTTTGTAACTAACCCTATCGTTTCTATTCCAAACCTAATGAAAATATGTGACAACTAGAAACTAACCATATTTTAATTAATTTTAAGACAGAGGGTCCATCTAAATCATTATCTCAATTAAGGAAAACATGAAGTCCGCTTTAGCATTTTAACAGGCAAATAGTACAGTGTACTGACCACAAGTATACTAACTACATATTAATGTAAATTACATGCTTCTACTCCAACATATTATTGAATATCTCATCCACTTGAAATTCATATTTTCATTGCAGTAATGTTTTCAAATGACTATTAAAGCTGAATTGCTCCTCATCATATGTGATTATATTCTCTGGATTAAAAAAAAAAGGTAATGTGAAGTCAGTGTGATCCACTTCCTCAAATCTCCAGGATAGTTCTCCATGTCTCAATACTGTGGACTGACTCCTGCCCAGGCAGACTCCCAGGGAGGACCAATTAGAATCTCCAATCATCTGGTAGGAAGCACATGATCCACTAATGTTTGTTGATGATAGAATTTTGATTTATGACTTCTTAATGAGCTGTCTATATGTCCTTAAGTGATGTTTTATAATCAATAGCTGAAAGGTCTTCATGAATCCTTTCTGAGGGAAGGAATTAAAGGGTAGTTTGAAAAATGGTGATTTTAGGGGTTTTGATTGCAAGGTTAATATCAGAAACTCCCTGTTGTTAGTAAATTCTCAGCCCATAATTTAATAATTTGATGAGTCTTTTATTTTTATATGCTTCCCAGGTGACTAGTACAGAGTTCTACACACAGCAGATGTAGTCAGTACTTTGAGCCAATCTGGATTTTTATTGATTTATTCAGAGTTTGGCAGTTTGGGGCCAGACCTTTCTCTTCTCCTGTGAGTACATTCAGCAGTTTGGGCAGGAGCCCAGAGATACTTCAGCCAAACCTTCCACAAGACTCACCTGCCCTGTGCCAAGGCTTGTTACTACCTGAAGCTGAACCTTTCCCCAGCCCAGATTTGTGGAGTGTATTGTAATCTCAAATTCCCTATGCTCCCATAATTTTGCAGGAATGATTCTCATCCAAGGCCCCATCAATTTCCTTGTAAACTACTGCCATCTTGAAGTTACAGTCAATTAGTTAATAAATCAATATTGAATACATACTATCTGGAATGCACTTGGGAGAGTGCAATAGAAGAAACAGATATGACCCTTGCCCTCAAGGATTTTACAAAGTAATAGGGTAGACAGATGATACAGTAATTTACAGATGGGGGAAAAGAAAAAGGAGATATGCATTTGAGCTATGATTAAATAATATGGCATGTGAGATAGGTACATAAAAGTTATATGGGTACACTAGTTATATGGGCACAGCCATTTTGGGTACACTAGTGTATAGCAATCTTGAAGTAAAGGTTTGAGGAAATAATATAGCCTGGCGAGATAAGCAATTAATTAGGGGAACCTTCTTGGAGTTAGAGTTTCAGAAAGCTCTGGAGACGGGATGAGCTGAGGTCTTTAGATTTAAAGGGTGAGGGAGCAACAGAAAGTCATGAGCAAGAGGTTGGTGGGAGGAGAAACAAGAAAGAGGCACTGTGGGTGAATTAGTTTGAAAGCTATGAAGTGAGAGAGCTGCGGAGCAGTCAAGCCAGTACATAAAAAACTGGTCCAACACGGTGGCCATGTGAATAAGCAGAAAAAAGTAAATTCTGGAAATGTGGAGGAAAAACAGACTGAAAGGGAGGCTGGAGACAATTCCAAGGTTACCGTCTTCAGAAACATGGAGGATGGTGTTTGTTGTCCACTGCTATGGGAGAGTTAGGGGGAGGAGATAATTTGTAAATGAGGGTGGGGAGCTCAGTTTTGGACATATTGAGCTAAAGCCACTGGTGGGATATTCGGGTAGAAACATCCTTGAGCAGGAGGAATTGAGAGACTCAAAGGAGGTGAGAGTCTGGAAGTTATGCAGTAGATATGAAAGTTAACAGCATCTAGTTGATAATTGAAGATGTAATAATAACTGAGGTATTTGTTAAGTGTTTACTATATGCCAAGCATTGTACTTGTTTCTTTCTACTACACTCCACTGAGAACACTCTCTTCATGATCACCAATGACCTTCTCCTTGTAAAATCCAATGGACCCTACTGTATGCTAATATTCCTCCATCTTTCAGCTGCTTTCAATCCATCAATCAGTCAATCCTACAGACCATCCTTTCTCCTGGAAACACTAGGTAGTCTTGCTTTTACTGATACAATTCTCTCCTGGTTCTCCTCCTACCTATGTGGATAATCAGGGGCTCAAAGGGTAAGTAGAAGGGAGAACTAGTAATGAATATCCATTTTGCAGATGAGGGAACTGTGGCCCAGAGAAGTGACTTGCCCAAAATAACAAAGCAGATAAGTGACTTGACTGGAATTAGAACCCAGGCCCTCTGATTCCCAGGCCCATGCCCTTTCCACTAGGCCATGCTACAGGATTAAAAGAGCTTGTCAAGGCAGTGAGTATAAACTGAGGATAGAAAGGGTCCAGAAGAAAGCCATGAAGGACAGCTAGGTTGGAGAGGGCAAAAGAAGAGATGATGAAAGAGACCTAGAAGGAACAGCCACCTAGATAGGAGGAGAACCAGGAGAGGATTTTGACAGTAAAACCTAATATTTCCAGGAGAAGGGAAGGATCTGCAGTGTTGATGATGGCAATCAAAGAGGGAAGAAAAATGGGCTGAAGTCTTTTAATCGTTGAGAAGAGATAGGGTTAGAATGAGGGTGGAAAGTGTAGATTTTGCAAGTTGTTGGGAGATCTCTTTAGCAATGGCTGAGGAGGATGAGAGAGTGGATGTGGGGAAGGGAGGGAGTTGGACACGTGAGGAGACATTAGGGAGATGGTTTTGGTTTTAATAAAGTAGTTGACTAAGTCACGAGGGCCAAGAGATGGGGGTTAAGAGGGTACTGGAAGATTCAGATAGTGGTGTCAAGCATCTGGAATAATTAGTTGGGCAAAGGCATGGGAGTGATGAGGAAGTAGAAGTAAATTTGCTGTTCAGAAGTTTCACTGAGGTCGATATCTGTGCTTGAAGGGTTTTCTGAATCCTATCACCTCCCTCCAGAGTGTGATACCAATATGGATGTGGGTGTCCAGAACCCAGAACACAAGAACTGGAAAACCAATTCCCATTTGAAAAAAGAAAAGTATTTTCAGAGTTGACAATGTCATCACCCTCTCCACAACTCAAGCCTACAAAACTGGCATTACTTTAATTCAAATGAGAAGCAGCATACCTGGGTGTCAGAAGAGTAGTAGTATAAGAAGGAAGAAGAAGAAGAAGAAGAAGAAGAAGAAGAAGAAGAAGAAGAAGAAGAAGGAAGAAGGAAGAAGAAGAAGAAAAAGAGGAAGAAGGAGAAGAAGAAGAAGAAGATTTATTAAGTGCTTACTGCTTGTGGAGCACAGTATTAAACTGTTGGGAAGAAGTGCACAGGTGGGATTAGAAATAAACCTTGTCCCAATTTACAGATAGAATAATTGAGTTAAATGACTTGCCCAAGGTCACATAAAAGACATATGGCAGGCCTATGACTCCAGGCCCGTGCTCTTTGCAATAGGCCTCACTTCTTTCCTCTTCCAAGCACAGAGTGAGTGCTCAACAAATACCATTGATTGATGGGACTTTCTGTGACATTGTGTGCCCGTGTGACTTTGGTCAAGTCACTTCTCTTCTCTGTGCCTCACGTCCCTCATCTGTAAAATGGGGATGAAGGCTGATTACCCTATATCTACTCCAGCGCTTTAGAACAGTGTTTGGCACATAGCAAGCGCCTAACAAAAACCAAGATTACTATTATTATTATTATTGGGAGAGAGTTCATCTTAAGAAAGAAAACACATCCTGTTTTATTCCTTCTCATTTTCAGGTACTCACACTGTACATTTTCCAAAAATCATGACTGCAACAATAGGATATTCCCATGTGGGTATATAACCAACTGTAAAGAAAATCGCACCTACGAGAAAATATGCGGGAAACTTCTATATCACCATTCTCTGTATCACCAGCATGGCTTAGTGGCTAGAGCACAGGCTTGGGAGTCAGAGTACATGGGTTCTAATCCTGGCTCCGCCATTTGTCTGCTGTGTGATCATGGGCATGACACTTCACTTCCCTGCCTCAGTTACCTCATTTGTAAAATGGGGATACAGACTGTGAGCCCCACATGGGACAACCTGCTTTCCTTGTATCTACCCCAGTGCTTAGAACAGTGCTTGGCACATAATAAGTGCTTAACAAATACCATTATTATTATTATTACCAAAGAGCTCACCCTCAACAACTATAGCAGGGCTTACTCAGTACTTCTGGTATGCACTGCTTTGCTCTTGCCCAGGCCCTGAACACTGCATTAGGAGCCAGTAGAGGAAGAAGGAGCTGCATCTCAGAAGGGCAGCTCATTCAGAGCCAGCCGGGGAAGCATCAAAATTCCATTTATGTCTAATGGAAACCAAGTATGGGAATTAGGAAGTTTCCTGGTCTTTCAGGACAGTGTCACCCCTGGTCATGTCACCCTCTCTCCTCAAAAATCTCCAGTGGTTGCCTATCAACCTTCATATCCAGCAAAATCTCTTCACTGTTGGCTTCCAAGTTCTCCATTAAGCACCTTTCTCCCTCCTACCTCACCTCCCTTTTCTCCTTCTCCAGTCCACCCTGTACAATTTGCTCCTCTGCCGCTAACCTCTTCACTGGGATTCATTCTCACCTGTCCCACCATCAACCCCTGGCCCACATCCTACCACTGACCTGGAATGCCCTCCCTCCTCACATCTGCCAAACAAACTCTCTTCTCCTCTTCAAAGCCCTACTGAGAGCTCACCTCCTCCAGTAGGACTTCTTAGACTGAGCTCTCCATTTCCCTCTGCCCCTCCTCCCCTCCTCATTGCCCCTATTCCCTCCCTCTGCTCTACCCCCTTTCCTGCCCCACAACACTGGTGTATATTTGTACATATTTATTATTCTATTTATTCTATAAATGATGTGTATATATTTATAATTCTATTTATCTATTTTGATGCTATTGATGTCTACTTGTTTTGTTTTGTTGTCTGTCTCCCCTTTCTAGACTGTGAGCCTGTTGTTGGGTAGGGATTGTTTCTATCTGTTGCCAAATTGTACTTTCCAAGTGATTAGTATAGTGTTCTGCACATAGTAAGCGCTCAACAAATAGGAAGGAAGGTAGGAAGGAAGGAAGAAAGAAGAAGAGGATCTAATTGGTCAGTGACTCCCTTCTGACTTTCCGAAAGTCACAGCAACAGGCATGTGTGGTATCTGGGATTAGAGCCCAGGACACCTGACTCCCAGTTCTGTACTCTATCTCCTACGCCATGATGCTTCTCATCTGCATACTTAGTAGGGCACATATTCTTGCATCATCTCTTCACTTTTCTGCTCTGCCACATGACATACAAAGTTTCATAACCTTGAGCAGGAAATGAGTCAAAACTACATGTTTACTGATTTTCACAAAACTACATGTTCAGTCCTTGCAAGGTAAACAAGTCTACATGGCCATCCTTTCTTGGAAAATGGCATGTTTGTTTCTGTGATGAGCCAGAAAATTAGAGAATCTGTGGACACTCAATAAATGTTAATTATCTGATTTGAGGGACTAATTAGGAATCAGCACAAAAAGAAAATAAGGAGAAAGTATTTCGGCATTCATAGGCAATAGGTTGCAATAGCCAAAGTAGGCCTACTCTGAAGTCCTGGGAAACCCTATTTGCATTTCTTCTCTCACCACTGTCCCCCATCCTGGCTTCCTGGTCATGCCATCCCATAAACCATCTTAGCAGTCACAGATATATCTATTTCCATTCTTTTTATTTCTGTGTTTGCTTATTCGTTCTGCTTGCAGTTTATCTGCTCTTGAAGTTTAGTATGGAGATTGACAGGTAATAGGCACTTAACAAATTCCACCATTATTATTTTGTGCTTTTGTTATTTATATCATTATCTGTTGGTAATTTGTGTTCCTTCTTTCCTACATTTAATTGTAAGTTCTGTGAGGGTAGGAGACATGTCTTTTACTGGTGCAGTAGATTCACAAGCAACTTCAATGCTGTTCTGCCCACTTGGTGTCCCTTGGGATTGAAGATGATATTACGGATGCCATGAGGCCCTGAATTTAGCACATATGCCACAGTTAACTCTTAGAATAGTTCCATCAGGGGCATAAACCTAGACTACTTAACATCAAGATCTTCTCTCCACAACAACTGAAGAAACAGTCCGAAACTCTCTGTGCATCCTTGGTCCTTCTCTGCTGGGCCCAAGCAAAGCACAGCTGCCTTACCTCCCCAGCACCTGGGGCCCCTACTTCCGATGCATTCTGTGTGTGCCAGATTGGGATAAAAACAGCAGCTGAGTGTTCTCAGCTTCTCTGCACTACAACCAGGCAACACAACTGGTAATAGCCTCATCTCCCTGTGTGTTCTCAAATTCTCTCCAAAGCAGCTAAACAAACTGCCTTCCCTCCTGTCCCATAGGGTCCTGGCTCCCAACATACTCTGCGCTTACTGGGCTGCAGGGATATGTAAGCTTCTTGCTGAGTGCTCTTGGCATCCTCCTTCCTTACAATAGTAATGCTCCTTCTCCAGGTACTGGCACTGGCTCTCCTCCGCACCATGAAGGACTCTCCATCTTGGTGGGAAAGAGATCTGTAGCATGAGGCCTTTACAACACTTTTGGAAGACTGGAGGCTGCTGCGGTTTTTCTGTGGCTTTGGATGTGCCTCAGTCTCTGAACCACAGAGAACCTGGAATTCTTCTACTCTGGCCCCAAGTACCCCATTTAATTTTGTTTATTTGCCCTTGTCTTTTAAGTTGCTTTTAGAGTCTTTCTGTTTGTGTTTCCTTGTGTTTTTGTCACCAGACTTCTCCTTTTATATTTCCAGATTGAGAGTCCCTTGAGGGCCAGGGACATGTCTTATTGCTACCTCTGAATACTTTCTCAACACATTAAAGTACTTTATAAATGTTATTACTAATACTATCAAGGGTTGAGACAGGTTCACAAGAAGTTGAACCACCATAATTAAAGCAATGCTCATAATCAGTCAGTCAATTGTATTTATTGAGTACTTACTGTGTGCAGACCACTGTACTAAGTGCTTAGAGAGAACAAGATAACAATAAACAGACACAGTTCCTTCCCACAGCAGGCTCACTGTCTAGAGGGGGAGACACACATTAACATAAATAAATAAAATTACAGATATGTACATAAGTGCTGAAGGGCTGGGAGGGGGAGTGAATAAAGGGAGCGAGTCAGGGAAACGTAGAAGTGAGTGGAAGAAAAGGAAATGAAGGCTTAGTTAGGGAAGACTTCTTGAGGGAGATGTACCTCTACTAAGGCTTTGAAGTGGGGGAGAATAATTGACTGTTGGTTATGAAGAAGAATGACATTTCAGGCCAGAGGGCAGGACATGGGCAAGAGGTTGGTGGCGAGATAGACGAGATCAAGATACAGTGAGAAGGTTAGCATTAGAGGAGTGAAATGTGTGGGCCAGGTTGTAATAGGAGAGTAGCGACGTGAGGTAGGAGGGGGCAAGGTGATTGAGTCCTTTAAAGCCAATGAAGAGGAGTTTTTATTTGATATGGAGGTGGATGGGTAACCGGAGGTTCTTGAGTAGTGGGGAAACATAGCCTGAACATTTCTGTAGAAAAATGATCTGGGCAGCAGAGTGAAGTATGGACTGGAGTGGGGAGCGACATGAGGCTGAAGGTCAACAAGGAGGCTGATATAATAATCAAGGCAAGATGGCGTAAGTGCTTGGATTAACGTGGTAGCACTTTGGATGGAGAGGAAAAGACAGATTTCAGTGGTGTCATAAAGGTGGAACTGATAGGATTTATTGATGGATTGAATATGTGTGTTGAACGAGAGAAAGGAGTCCAGGATAATGCCAAGGTTACAGGCTTGTGAGACAGGAAGAAGAGTGGTGCCATCTACAGTGATGGGAAAGTCAGAGGAAGGACAGGGTCATATTATGTTTTTTATTGTGTAGCTAGTTATTGTGTAGCTAGTTAGCAAGATACTAAACTAAGCACTTGGGAAAAACAACCAAAACCCAGGCACTTTTCACAAGATGTTTGCTTCTACTAAAAAATCCAAACATTTTCTACAAAGACTGATCTAGTCCATAAGGGTCCTGTCTTCCACCCATCATTCATTAGGGGCCATCCATGAGGCAAGTGAAAAATAACAAGATAACCAAACAGATACTTTAAGGTGGGCTGAAATGTGAAAACCATAAATAAGCCATAAGAAATGTTTTAGAGGCTCCACAAAGCAAAATTTCACATAGCAAGATGCCATCAGAAAATCAAGTTAGCCTGGCATGTAGCAATCAGAAATGGAGTTACTGCCTAAGAGTGGAAGCCTTAAGAAGCTCATGGAGCCAAGGTGAAAAGAAAACACCATCAGGCACTGTGGGTGTCTCCAGGGGATAATTAGGTCACACTGATCAAACAGGCACAAAGCAATCCTCTCACCATGACTCCTCAATGTGCAGCTATTCTGTTTTTCTTTTTTTCTGCCCCTTCCCTTCTTCCTCCTCCCCTGCTTCCCCTGGGCCCTTTCCCCACAGGATCACATTAAGAGTGGATCTTGATCCCGAAGGGGGACTACACAGGCCCAGGGACACAACCAGATTCCTCCCTCTTACACTGCAAAGTACCCAGCTGACCATCTCAGATGAAGGGGTGGGGAAAGCTGCAAGAGAAAAGATCCTTGCTTTGAGCATCTACCCCCCTGACCCAAAACAAGAGAGCAAGAGCAAGGAGCCAAGTTAGAACCCTTCAGACAACCAACCCCGATGCCACCTGCATTCTAAATGCAGGCTCTAATTAGCAGCTCCCTGACCGGACCAAAGTCCACCCTTGCAGCAATGGGAAGGTGTGAAACAGCCAGAAGGAAGGAAGGTGGTGCCTTCTGGGACTATGCCATCAGGGATGGAAATCTCTGACCAAAGTTGAAGCAGAAGTATTTTCCAGAGCTAACTTAGCAAATTCACTGACTGAGTCTTCATAGGGCATTATACGCTTACTTTACAAATGCAGAAGTGTCCATAGAGTGTCTTCATAAGGCGAAGGTTTCCAAATCCATTTTCAGCATGGATAAGGGTGGATAGGGTAAAAACCAAATTTGTAAGACTGTGGGCTCATGATATTCCTGCCCCTTGCAGAGTGGGTTGGAGCCTACTTGGGTTGGAGTTTGTTTCAGTTTATTTGAGACTGAAGTTCTCACCTGTCTCGACAGAACTGTCGAGGTGAGGAGATAACGATAAATACTGACATAATAGCTTCAGATGCTCAAATGTCAATAGGGATATAGATAAAATCCACATGGAAAAGAGTTTAGAAGATCAGAGTTCATCCAAACTCTATAAAATTATAATAATAATCATGCTTTTGCTAAGTGCTTATTATAAGCCAAGCTCTATACTAAATGCTGGGGTGGATACAAGCAAATCGGGTTGGACACAGTTCCTGACAGAAAGGGGCTCAGAGTCTCAATCCCCATTTTACAGATGAGGTAACTGAGATACAGAGAAGTGAAGTGACTTGCCCAAGGTCACACTGCAGACATGTGGCAGAGCCAGAATTAGAACTAGTGACCTCCTGATTCCCAGGCCTGTGCTCTGTCCACTATACCATGCTGCTTCTCAATCTCATAGATACACCAGGAACCTTAATCCTAACAGCAGTTTGGAAAGAAATATTGTTGTTACTTAGAGTTTTTGCAGATTAGTTAAAAGCAAATTCCCCCACGCTGTTCTTCCTGGCTGGAAGAGCAAGAACCAGCAGATGGTTAATCAATCTACAAACAGCTAGGAACAGCTGGGAATGGTCAGCACTAGCAAGCCCATCCAGTGTAAATGTGAATTTGGAAATGAGAAGCATGGTAGCATAATCATTTCCTTGCCATAGTACAAAGGAATTGCCTGGCTGAAATTTTTTTTTTCAACATTGAACTCTTCAGAAACAACTGCATTTTTCAGTTACAATACAATTCCATGCCCTTTTGCTTAAACCATTTACAAATTGTTAAAAAAATGCATTTGTAAGTAAGGGATGCTAGTCTGATAATAATCAAATCTAATGATCTCCAACTCTGCACAGTTCATAGTTTTTAGTTCATACCATTTCAGACCAATACTTTAATGTCTCAAATAGCTTCTTATATAACCCAACCCCCACACCTTCCTATACATTGTAGTCTTTTCTGTGGTCAAAAAGAGCAGCCCTGGTGGTGAAAAATTGCATTTGGTTATGCCGAATGATTCAACTTCTTACATGGATAGACCTCAGTCTTTTTGACTTCATTCAGCACTGAAGCAGCTGAAGTTAATATCAACTCTGACTGCTTGATTGACACTCTGACTGGAGACTTCTTCTGGAAGGGCCTCCCTGTTCCTGATGATCATCCATTCATTTGGCCTCTTCCCCAACATCAACAATCCATGTGGCTCTCACACTATATGAAGTGAGGGTTTATGTACTTAACTCATTTCTTTGGCATACTCAGCTTGGGGTCAACACCACCAGTTCACAATGTAATAGCTGCTTAGGCATTTTGCTGTAGTCTATTCCCTTTATACGTCCTATTGAGTGGTGTCATGAGGCAGTGAGCTGGGAGCTGGCTGTATTTCAGGGCCTCATCGTTGGTGAGGCGTCCTATCTTTTAATGCCTGGTCTTATGCATAAGAGAAAATGCTCAAGGAGCTGGATGCATTCTCTGCTCTCAGAGTCCTGAAGATGGTCAATTCCTCTACACTAGAGAACACCATATCATTGGCTTTAAGACACTCAGTCAGTTCTCTCTCCTACTCTAACTTGCTCACCTACTCTAACTCAATCCACACACACAGAGAAGCAGTGTGGCTCAGTGGAAAGAGCGTGGGCTTTGGAGTCAGAGGTCATGAGTTCGAATCCCAGTTCTGCCACTTAGCTGTGTGACTTTGGGCAAGTCACTTCACTTCTCTGGGCCTCAGTTCCCTCATCTGTAAAATGGGGATTAAGACTGTGAGCCCCACATGGGACAACCTGATTCCCCTGTGTCTACCCCAGCGCTTCGAGCAGTGCTCGGCACATAGTAAGCACTTAACAAATACCAACATTATTATTATTATTACTTGGCTCCTCTAATGCCAACCAACTCTGTGTACCTTGATGGCATCTGTTCCACCGCTGGCCCCTTGTTCTGATCCTTTGAGCGTGGAAGTCCCTCTCCCTTCATATCCATCTCTCCATCCCTAGCTTATTTTGGGCAGGGAATGTATTTGTTATATTGTTGCGTTGAACTCCCCCAAACACTTAGCACACAGTAAACACTCAATAAATATGATTGATTGATTAATTTAAAGCCCTCCAAGAGGACTTCCCTAAATCTCCTATCCGCCCTCCCTTCTGTGTCAAATATGTACTTGGCTATGCTTTCATTAAGCACTCACCCCAGCCCAACAGCACTCATGTACATAGCTCTATATTCTATCATTTACCCTTCCTGTAATTTATTTTAATGTCTGTCTCCCCCCATAGACTATACGAAGGGATGGTATCTACCAACCCTACTTTCCTAAGCTCATGTGACAATGTTGTGCATAAAATAGCCACTAAATAAACATTATTACTTCTACCCCACAGCAGTAGCAGCAATACTGTGTCAGTCAGTCAGTCATATTTACTGAGTGCTTATTATTATTATTATTATGGCATTTGTTAAGAACTTACTATGTGCCAAGCTCTGTTCTAAGCACTGGGGTAGGTACAAGGTAACCAGGTTGTTCATTCATTCATTCAATAGTATTTATTGAGCGCTTACTATGTGCAGAGAAGTGTACTAAGCGCTTGGAATGAACAAGTTGGCAACAGATAGAGACAGTCCCTATCGTTTGATGGGCTTACAGTCTAAAGGGGGGAGACCGACAGACAAGAACAATGGCAATAAATAGAGTCAAGGGGAAGAACATCTCGTAAAAACAGTGGCAACTAAATAGAATCAAGGCGATGTACATTTCATTAACAAAATAAATAGGGTAATGTAAATATATACAGTTGAGCAGACGAGTACAGTGCTGAGGGGATGGGAAGGGAGAGGGGGAGGAGCAGAGGGAGATGTGGGGAAAAGAGGGTTAAGCTGCGGAGAGGTGAAGGGGGGGCGGTAGAGGGAGTAGGGGGAGAAGGGGAGCTCAGTCTGGGAAGGCCTCTTGGAGGAGGTGAGTTTTAAGTAGGGTTTTGAAGAGGGGAAGAGAATTAGCCTGGTGGAGGTGAGGAGGGAGGGCATTCCAGGACCGCGGGAGGACGTGGCCCAGGGGTCGACGGCGGGATAGGTGATACTGAGGGACGGTGAGGAGGTGGGCGGCAGAGGAGTGCAGCATGTGGGGTGGACAGTAGAAAGAGAGAAGGGAGGAGAGGTAGGGTTAGATGTAGAGATGTAGATGATGTAGAGCCTTGAAGCCTAGAGTGAGGAGTTTTTGTTTGGAGCGGAGGTTGATAGGCAACCACTGGAGTTGTTTAAGAAGGGGAGTGACATGCCCAGATGGTTTCTGCAGGAAGATGAGCCGGGCAGCGGAGTGAAGAATAGACTGGAGCGGGGCGAGAGAGGAGGAAGGGAGGTCAGAGAGAAGGCTGACACAGTACTCTAGCCGGGATATAATGAGAGCCCGTAGCAGTAAGGTAGCCGTTTGGGTGGAGAGGAAAGGGCGGATCTTGGCGATATTGTAAAGGTGAAACCGGCAGGTCTCGGTAATGGATAGGATGTGTGGGGTGAATGAGAGAGACGAGTCAAAGATGACACCGAGATTGAGGGTCTGAGAGACGGGAAGGATGGTCATGCCATCCACGGTGATAGGGAAGTCTGGGAGAAGACCGGGTTTGGGAGGGAAGATGAGGAGCTCAGTCTTGCTCATGTTGAGTTTTAGGTGGCTGGCCAACATCCAGGTGGAGACATCCTGGAGGCAGGAGGAGATGCGAGCCCGAAGGGAGGGGGAGAGGACAGGGGCGGAGATGTAGATCTGCGTGTCATCTGCGTAGAGATGGTAGTCGAAGCCGTGGGAGCGAATGAGTTCACCAAGGGAGTGGGTGTAAATGGAGAACAGAAGAGGACCCTTGAGGAACTCCAACAGTTAAAGGATGGAAGGGGGAGGAGGCGCCTGCGAAGGAGACCGAGAATGACCAGCCAGAGAGATAAGAGGAGAACCAGGAGCTGATGGAGTCCGTGAAGCCAAGGTGAGATAAGGTATGGAGGAGGAGGGGATGGTCGACAGTGTCAAAGGCAGCAGAGAGGTCAAGGAGGATCAGAATGGAGTAGGAGCCATTGGATTTGGCAAGAAGGAGGTCATGGGTTACCTTAGAGAGAGCAGTCTCGGTAGAGTGGAGGGGACGGAAGCCAGATTGGAGGGGGTCCAGGAGAGAATGGGAGTTAAGGAATTCTAAGCATCGATTGTAGATGACTCGTTCTAGGATTTTGGAAAGGAAGGGTAGTAGGGAGATAGGGCGATAACTGGAAGGGGAAGTGGGGTCGAGAGAGGGTTTTTTTAGGATGGGGAGACGTGGGCATGTTTGAAGGCAGAGGGGAAGGAGCCATTGGAGATTGAGTGGTTAAAAATAGAAGTTAAGGAAGGGAGGAGGGCAGGGGCGATATTTTTTAAAAGGTGAGCAGGAATGGGGTCCGAGGCGCAGGTGGAGGGGGTGGCACTTGCGAGGAAGGAGGAGATCTCCTCTGAGGATACTGGAGGGAAGGATGGAAAAGTAGGAGAGAGGGTTGGTGGGGAGGAGGGGAGAAGGGGAGGGGTGACTTTGGGGAGCTCAGACCTGATTGTGTTGATTTTTGTGATGAAGTAGGTGGCCAGATCACTGGGGGTGAGCGATGGGGGAGGGGGAGGAACAGGGGACCTAAGGAGAGAGTTAAAGGTCTGGAACAATTGGTGGGGGTGACAGGCATGGGTGTCGATGAGGGAGGAGAAGAAGTTTTGCCTGGCAGAGGAGAGGGCAGAGTTAAGGCAGGAAAGGATAAATTTGAAGTGTGTGAGGTCGGCTTGGTGCTTGGACTTTTGCCAGCAATGCTCAGCAGCTCGAGCATAGGAGCGTAGGAAGTGAAAGAGGAGGTGATCCAGGGCTGTGCCATGTGGGGCTCACAGTCTTAATCCCCATTTTACAGATGAGGGAAAAGAGGCACTGAGAAGTTAAGTGGCTGGCCCAAGGTCACACAGCAGACAAGTGGCAGAGGCGGGATTAGAACCCTCGTCCTTCGGCTCCCAAGCCCATGATCTTTCCACTAAACCATGCTGATTACTGTGGGCAGTACTTACTGTGAGCAGAGAACTGTACTAAGCATTTGGGAGAGGTCAGTGTGCAAATCACAGGAAGTAGCGTGACCTAGTGGAAAGAGCATGGGCCTGGGAATCAGAGGACCTGGGTTCTAATCATGGCTCGGCTCTTTATCTGATGTGTGACCTTCAACAAGTCACTTAACTTCTCTGTGTGTCAGATGCTTCATCTGCAAAATGGGGATTCATTACCTGTGCTCCCTCCTACTTCAACTGTGAGCCCCATGTGGAACCTGATTGATTATCTTATATCTAGTACAGTGCTTGATACATGGTAATTGCTTAACAAATACCACAATTTCTAATTATTAATAAATGCTAGGAAAGAATATACAGGTGAGAATTCGACATGGACCCCAAGGAGCTCATAATATCATAACATAAGGTTTTGCTTTGTCGTGTCCTCCTTATTTACAGTCTACCCATTTTAGTTCATCAGAGAGCAGCAGTTGGGATATCCTGCTGGAGCTCATTCTCCTCACTTGTCCAGATGATTTCACAAAGGAACAGCACCTTTATGAACAGTAAAGATCGGTAGCTATGAGGCCAGCACAGTAGGCCAACTCAGTGTTTTCCTAAATCCTTCATTGCTTTCACCCGTATTGGGGAGGCAAACAGGGAGGGACCTTCCCATTCCCTAGGTCCTCCTGAGTCCCCAGTGCCATCCTCCTCCTCCCATCTCCTACCCAGCAAATGCAGCCAAATTAAGCCCAGGAGTGACCTCTGGATCGGAACCGTGCTGGGAAAGCCCCACCCTCTACCCTCCAACACTTGGCAAATTTTGACTCTGCGTTTTTAAATAAAACCATGACCTTGCTTTCTTCAGGGATTCTAGGACATCTTAAATTATGAAACAAAATGAAAACCTGACAGTAAATCCAATTAGATCCTGTCTGGAAATCCTAAAATGAACCTAGGGAAGCACCTCCTTCTCTGCTGAGCCTGGACGCTGCTTCTGTGCTCAATCATCATCCCAGAAGCGAGCTTTGCATATTTTCAAACAAAAACCCGATCTTGTTTTCTTTAGGAATTCTAGGACATTTTGTATTATGAAAGATGAAATTCTTGGCCAAGGTTGCAACTAACACTGACATTTTCCTTTTTTCTCCACCCCCAAATCAATCAGAGGAAGTCTCAACAGTCGGATTCACAGATGTGTCCACCAATCATATCCAATCTTGGGGAACCAGTCAGAGGAAGCAACCTGTAAATACCCCATAAAGCAATGCTTTCAACTAGTAGAATACAATCAAAAAAGGTCTCCTGGAGACCAATCATTTCATAGTCCTTAGTGCCTTAGCAAGTTGGATCTTTAACACCTGTCCAGATCATGGAAGGAACAAGGCAATTAGTGATGCTTCCTGAAAGTGGTCAGGCTGTACAACAGGGCCTCATTATTTGTGATTTAGTCTTGCCATTTGATGATAGGTACGCCTATTAGTAGGTCCTGGTGGAACTGACCAATTGAATATGACATCTTTGATAGGTTTAAATCTCAGAGTCATAAAGGTTGGATACAATAATTGCCCTATGGACTTTCAGTTTGGCCTAAATCTTGATGCTGTGCTGATACTATATCCAGCTGGTCTCCCAAAGGACATGCTGGCCTTCTTGATTCAACTTTCTCACTTTGTCTGTGCTTGTATCAGTCAATCAATCAGTAAGTCAGTGCTATTCAGTGAGTACTTACTGGGTGCTGGGCATTGTACTAATAATTAATAACTGTTAGATTTGTTAATAATTTACTTTGCGCCAAGCACTGTATAAAGTACTGGGGGAGATAGAAGATAACCAGGTCTCACATGGAGCTCACAGTCTAAGTAGGAGGGAAAATTGAATGCCCATTTGGCACATGATGGAACCAAGGCCCAGAGAAGTTAAGCGATTTGCTGAGATCACACAGCAAACATCACATTTGAACTCAAACTAGCAGGAACATGCTTTTTCCACTAGGCCACATTTCTTCTCTGTCTTCTTGAAAATGGTGATAATGGTGACATCTTTGAAATCTGTGAGTTCATTATATGTTGATAAAGACACTGTGAAGGCAGCTAAGTATCATGTCTCCTTCATTCTAGGAGATCTTGTCTGGTAATACAGCAGAACCAAAGCTTTTGTCATTCTCCAATCAGTGGTGAACCCACTGATGCTCTACAATCATCCAAAATTCACTGTAGCAAAGCCAGACATGTACATGTTAGCATCACAACAGTCTCAAAATTTGTTGCCCGGAGGATGATCCTTGTTAAACATTATAATTTGGTGCAATAGTAAATGGTTTTACTATAGTAAACAGTAAATCGGTACAATAGTAAATAGGAAAAACCAGGTCCTATCTGAAAGCATACCCAAGACCACAGCAAGGAACTGTCAAGTGTATATATCCTTTACATGTAATTTATTTTAATTTCTGTCTCCCCAACTAGATGCTAAGCTCCTCAAAGGCAGGGAACATGCCTACCAACTCTATCATATTGTACTCTCCCAAGGGCTTAGGACAGTGTTCTTCACATGGTAAGGTCTCAAATGCCATTGTCAGATTGATTTGGGAGAGAATGGGAAGCATGCATTTTCTTTTTAGCCATATTAATATGTATGGCTAGGATAAAACCATTTAGAGGATATAACCATTTATGATATCACCTTTGAAAACAAAGTGATGTTTAGTGATGCTCGGTTTGGTGACAACTTTAGAGGGAAATCAAACTTGGGATACCCCTCCACATATATGTTTCTTATCTTAATAGGCAAGTGTGGCAGGCTATCCCAAGTTTGGTTTCATCCCAAATTTGCTTTCTCACATGGAGTTTGGGAAGAAAGTCCAAAAGACTGGGGAAATAGAAATAGGAACGTTCAGAAATGGAATCAAGCACTCAGGTATCTGGAAATGTAAAGGTACTGATTAAGATCAATTGGAAGGCCAATTTTCCAACATAAATTCCCTTGATAAAGGAGACCAAGTCGCATGAGGACAGGATGAAGCAACAGAATATCCAGAGAAAGCATATCCCAAAGCAAAGCTCATTTACAGGGCTGACTGGGCTCATTTCCAGGGCTACAAAAAGAAGTTCAAAAACACCCTTCATTCCCTCTCATTCCAGATCCTGCCCTCGGTGTACCATGAAGCCACTCCAATGTTTTGGACAGAGATTCTCTTGGTAGATGAATTCCCCCAAAATAGACCATTTCCAAGGCAGCTTCTCAAAGTTCTTATTCCCTTTCTCAAGTGAACTAAGGCTTGAGTTTGGCAATGCAATGCTAAGGAAGATGGGTTTGGGAGGGGGAAATAGGCAGGGTGGGACTCCCTTGCAGCTGGGGAGGTGCGGTTGATTGGGTGTTCATTTCCTGGGGTATTCACTTCACTTTGGAGGAGTCTACAGAGGGCATCCCCCTGGGTTGCAGACCTGCTCTACTTCCCAAAACCAACTGCTCTGGGGCTAGAGAGAGTCCAGGCTACTGTCCAGGCTGGGGAGGTTATAAGGGAGTGAGCACCTTCTCAGTTTCATTTTAACTGCTTCCATCCCACAGCTCTCCACTCTTTGCTATGGAAAGAGCACGGGATGGGTAGTCTGGAGACCTGGGAAACAGCTTTTGAAGTTGTGAGAAGCAACATACAGTGGATGCTGACTGCTTGTGGAACCCACCCTCCCATATTAAAAACCAGGGAAGATTGTGTTACTGGTGTATGACACTCAACAGATTTACACACCAATCAGACCCTGGCTGGGGGAAACCAATCAGAGGAGAGTGCAGATCATAAACCGAGAAATCCAAACAATGAAGGTTTCTTGGTAGCTTTTCATTTGCCCTGGGAGTTTATTAGACTAACAATCATTTATCTCTCTCAGACCCATCCCTTCAATCCAAAAATCCTCTTTTAGTGGATATCAACTGAATACCAATGTTTTGCACTTCCCTAGCCAACCCCAAAATGAAAATATATAAAGAACACTTGAGTCATTATCACTTTTCCTGCTTTTTTTTATACAGGGCTTTCTCCTGTAAGTGCCAGAATTCTCTCTGGTATATATGAAATTCAGTGTTATCACTGATCTTTCATGTAGGAATGTGCTGAACTCATAAAATTAAACACAAATGGAAAGCTGTCTTCTCATTATCCCTTTGATGAATTCATCCCATCATGTCATCAGCTCTCTTGGGCAGCAGCATTTCACTGCTTTCCTTTCACTGTTCCTAATTAAGCTTGTGCTGGTTTATTCCAAAAGAATCTGAAGAGCTGGTTGTGGAATGATTTGCTTCTTTCTAGAGCCTTTAAAACTCTGACACTCACGATTTTTTCCAATCAATTCAGATCAAACACCTGCTCAGAATGAATAGCAAGTGTCATATCTGAAAATAACTGTTCCTTTCAAGATGCATGTTCCCTGACAGAAGTCGTTTATATATCAGTTTATGTTATCTCTGAGTATTTACCACTTGTATTAAGACACAGGAGCTGAGAGAGGCCAAACTTTTAGTCAGCAGTGAGCATGTCTATGGTTCCATTCTTCTCCAGCTGTACTGAGTGATGATGCTTTTTCTCTTGAGACCAGCTCCATCTACAAGATAGTTGGGTGAATGGGATGGTTGTAACTCTCAGTCAATTCCTGCAGCACATATTGGAAAATGTTGCAACCTGTGGAATATCTTTGACTTCAAAGTTCTGCCAATCCTTTCCCCAACCCCAGCTTTGACCTTGTTATGGGTTGGCAAGGTGAATGCTTGCTCCTTCAGTAGCTCACTGAGTATATTCCTTTAAAACATTTTCTTCTGTCCTAACTGGAGATTCTGAGGCAAGTCATACTGCTGAAAACAGCCATGAAAATCCTAGACACCTACCAATCAATAAATCATATTTATCAAATCCTCACTGCGTGCAGAGCACAATACTATACATTTAGGAGAATATAGTAGAGTAAATATACATGTTCTTTCCCTCAAGGATCTTATAGTCCAGCAGGGGAGAGAGAGATTACACATAGAGGAAGCAGCCATGCATAATGATATGTTGTAAATTCTATGGTGGTGGGATGAGTACCTAAATGTTTAATGAATAGAGACTCAAGTGCAAAGGAGACACAGTAAGGATGGAAAATAGGAAGGGAAAATAGGGTGGAGATATGTGAGATTA
Source organism: Ornithorhynchus anatinus (assembly GCF_004115215.2). NCBI lineage: Eukaryota > Metazoa > Chordata > Mammalia > Monotremata > Ornithorhynchidae > Ornithorhynchus > Ornithorhynchus anatinus. The sequence continues at coordinate 23,054,513 of NC_041734.1, forward strand.
GTTACAAAAAATTTACTGGAGGGTGTGGGATTTTAATAGAGCTGTGATGTTGGGGAGAATGATGTTCCGTCATATCTGAAGCAGGAGGAAGCTAAAGGTTGGAGTGGGGGTTTGTGAGTAAGGTGTCCATGGTGAGAGAGAAGAGAATGAGGCAGTGAGGAGACTGCTAAGAACAAAGTATGTGGGCTGGGCTGTGGTGGGAGAGTGAGAATAAGTAGAAGGGAGAGATTGAGTGGCTTAAAGCTGGTGGTGAGGAGTTTCTGTTTGATGAGGTATGTGCAACCACTGGAGGTTTTTGATGAGTATAGAGTGGTGTGCAGAATGATTTTTTTAATAAAAATGATCTGGGCCAGGTTATTGGAGTATGGACCGGAGAGGAGAAAGGCTAGAGGTTGGAAAGTCAGAGAGGGAGGCAGTGTAGGTTACCACTATGGTGATGTTCAGTCTTTTAAACCTACAGCCTATGCCTACTTGGATAGCGCATCAATCATGTTAAAATGAACTTGTAACCACTGTTGAGGAGATAAAACTGACTCATCTCAACAGACTTGTCTATGACATCTACATCTGAGGCAATTATTTTTTTTCTCCAGAAAATGATCCATGCTGGCTTCAGTAGGGCATTAACCAGTCAGCTATTTGCTTTCTGTTCAACCCATGCTTCCTCTGCCTAACCTCTCAAAGCAAACCTTTAATATGGCCTTAAATGAGTAATTCAAAGCCTTGAGGAGGACCTGTTCCATTCCAGATATTTCTGAAACAGGGGTAAAGGGTCCTCACTCTATTTAGCACAAACTTATCCATGCTTCTCAATGTAATTTTCATATACAAAGTTTCTTACAAAATAATAGCACCCAAACAATTAATTTCTTCTCTACATAGTGTACGTTGGGGTTTCCAGTTACCAAGCCATGATTTATTGAGCTTTCATTGTGTGCGGAGTATTATACAAAGCATTTGAACTCAATATAATTAAATTCCAAAAAAAGGGCATTCTGAAAATAAAGCATGAACAGAACTCTATTATTTTTTTTTCAAGTGAAGAAACAACTGCTCAGTCCCCCTCTGTTTAAGGGTCTTGATTCCCACCCAGAGGCTAAAATATGAACAAATATAGAACCATATCCTGCACCTTACATGAACAAGGTCCTAGTTCCACAACTTCAAATGACATGTGTGTTTTTTTGACACACTCTATACCTCACATTTTAGGGGCAAAAGAACTCAACTGAAGATTTCTGCAGAATCATCGATGAATCTCTCCAGGATGATGGGATGCCAAGGGGTGTCCTCACTGACTAGAAGTGATTAAGCACTTCATACATTGCTCTGCACATGGTAAGTGCTCAATAAATCCGATTGAATGAAGGGATGTGGTGGGGGAATGGAGGGGTGCAAGACCAGACTAATCCCAAATGCAAGGCCAAGAATAACCCAGAGCAAACAATCGGGGAACAGGACATCTCCAGGATTCAAACATCTCCACCCCAACTGCTACCATGTTAATACAATCACTCATCCTATCCTGCCTGGATTACTGCATCAGCCACCTTGCTGATCTTCCAGTCTCTCCCCACGCCAGCCTATACTTCACTCTGCTACCTGGATCATTTTCCTACAAAAGCATTCAGGACATGTTTCCCTCTCATCAAGAAACTCCAGTGATTGCCCATCCACCACCATATCAAATAAAAACTCCTCACCATTGGCTTTAAAGGACTCAATCACCTTGCTCCCTCCTTCCTCACCTCACTACTGTCCTACTACAACCCAGCTCACACATTTCACTCCTCTAATGCCAACCTTCTCACTGTGCCTCAATCCCGTCTATCTCCCCGCTGATCCCTTGCCCACATCCTGCCTGTAGCCTGGAACACCACCTTTCCTCAAATCCAACAGACATTTACTCTCCCTCATTCAAAAACTTCTTGAAGGTAAATCTCCTCCTAGAGGCCTTCCCTGACTGTCCTCTTCTCCCTTTCCTCTTCTCCCACTTCCTTCTGTGTCTCCCTGACTTGCTCTCTTTGTTCATCCCCTCCTCCAGCCCCAAAGCACTTGTGTACATATTTGTAATTTATTTATAGATGTCCCCTCCCCTTCCCCTTCCAACAAGACTGTAAGCCCATTTCGTGCAGGGAATATATCTGCTTACTGTTGTATTGTTCTTTCCCAAGAACTTAGTACAGTGTTCTATACACAGTAAATGCTTAGTAAACCCGATTGAATTGATTTGGACCTCCACATCATTTTACTCCAAAGGATCCCTTTCCTGACTGTCCTCAGGCATCCAACCCCATTGGCTGATGCCATCAAGGACCTGCCCATTGATGGGCAAGGGGGTTCCAGATTGGGTGGCTGGGCCTTGAAGACCAGTGGGAGTGGAAGGCCCATCCAGTCCCTGTTTCCACTTTTAGGGCTTAGTTCAGGGACAGGGCTTTCCCAGAAGCTCCACCATCAAAGTGACAGGGACTAGAAAGCAACTGAGAAGAGATGGGGGAAGTCTTGATTTGAGATCAGGGTGGGACCTTTTTTTGACATATGGGAGGAGCTAATAATAATAATTATGGTATTCGTTACTATATGTGAGGCATTGAGGTGGTTACAAGCAAATTGGATTGGACACAGTCCAACACAGGGGGCTCACAGTCTCAATCATCATTTTGCAGATGAGGTAACTGAGGCACAGAGAAGCTAAGTGACTTGCCCAAAGTAACACAGCAGACAAGTGGCCGAGCCGGATTTAGAATCCATGACCTTCTGACTCCTAGGCCTGTGCTCTATCCACTGTGCCCTGCTGCTTCTCAGTGAGTATTTTGACATCTTGACTGGGATGGGAGCAGATTTATTTTGACAAGCGAGCAGGGCTTCTTTTGGCAGCTGGATGTGCCCTCTTTTGAGAGGGGTTATGTACTCTTTACTACAATTCCAAGTGCCTGGTAAAATTCTCTGCTCATGATAGTCACTCAGTAAATATGAATAAATGTATGAATGAATGATGAAATAATGAATATAACACACAAGGAACTGAAAGATCACGTTTCCTCCATGAATTGTCCCATGTCACAGGAATCATTATTCCAAGAACTGGCATGCTACATCTTTACTTTGGAGCAATGGAAGCTTAATATTTCTTCACTTATGGAGTTGTTCCCTCCCTCTAGGTCATCTCCCCTAAATAGATTGAAGGTTTTATCTTTATCTAGGTCATAATTCTTACTGCAAAATAGCTTTGCCTAAATTCTGGTGACTTAGAAATTATCAACCTGGTTGAGATGGTTATTGATGTCTATTTTTCCTTTGTCCTGTCATTTGAAAGCTTTATTTCCAGCTCTAACTTCCCAAGGACATTTTCCACTCTGCTACCTGTTTTAAAATGCACTCAGGGCCTTTCTCCCTTCCTGATGGAAAAAACCTAAGTTCATAGTTTGTTTCCTTCAAGAAAAGAAAGAAGATAGAATAATTTCCATAATTACTCCTTTAAAAAATCTTCCTCTGTTCCCCTGAAACCATGGCATCCTTGTTCAGGGATTGGAAAACTTTTTGGGGTGAAGAACGAAACTCATTGAAAACTCTGAGAAGTCGGTGCACAAATAGTCATTTAGGGCCTCCCATTTGACATGTGATAGTATACATGAAGCAGTATGAGATATAGCTGCAAATCATTAACTTTCCAGCCCACGAGGGCATCCTGTGAAAGTAAGAACACTGCAGTAACCTGGACACTCCACAGTTGAAGGTGAGGTACCTACTATTCTGTGAAGGCATGGCAAATGTCCCAACCATTGAGAAAGAATTAAGGCTTCATGAAAATCAGCGCAGGAAAGGTTCTGCCTTCTCTATCTGTGCCATACTAGAAACACATATTTCAATTATTCTTCCCTCTCTGATTGCCACCTTCAGTGACTCAGTCACTGATGGCTCCTTCCTCTTGTCTTTCAAACAGGTTCAAATTTCTCCTAAACTAAAGCAAAAAGTTCCTTGGATCCCAGTGGTCGCTTCAGCTATCACCCCATTCCTTTCTAAACTCCTCAGTAGGATTGTGTACCCCTGTCACCTTTGCTCCCTAGACTCCGATTTTCTTCTTGACACACAACGTTCTGGTTTCTGCTCCCTTCACTCCACTTAGGTCACATTCTCCTTGGTCACCAGTGACCTCCTTCTTTCCAAATCTAATGGATCTAGCCTATCCTTCTTGATGCCTCAGCTGCCTTCAACACTGCAGATCATTCATTTATCCTGGGTTCTCTTATCTCTCAGCCTGCTCTTCTTAGTCTCCTTTCTTGACTTCTCTTCCACATCTCATCCCTGCACTGTGGGTGTTCCTCTAGGTTGTGTTCTGAGTTCTCTGCTCTTCTCACTTTATGCTCACTCTCTTGAGGAGTTCATTTGCTCCCATGGCTTTAAGTAGCACCTCTAGGCAGATAACTCCCAAATCTATCTTGGTAGGCCCAACCTCTCACCTCCACTACAATCTTGCATTTCATATTGTGTCCTGGACAGCCCCATGTTGGTGTCCCACTTGCCCCTTAAACTCAGTATCTCTAAAACTGAACTCCTTATCTTCCCTTCCAAATTAGCTCCTTTAACCATCCTTATCCCTGAATCCCACAAGCTTGGCATTTTCCTGGAGTCCTCAATCTTCTTCCATTTTCACCTAAATCTGTTGCTGTACTCTTTTTCTACTCCACAATATTTCCCATATTCATCCCTCACTCTCCATCTGAACAGTCATTGGTCCAGGCCCTTCTACTATCCTGCCTAGACTATTTGTATCATTCTCTTCATTACTATCTCTATCTGAAAGGCTCTCTGCTCTCCAATCCATACTTCACTGTGCCACCTAGATCATTTTTCTTAAATGCTGTTTTGCACACTCTGTTAGGGAATGAGAAGGTACAGAATGACTAAGTCTGAGAAGCAGCATGGCTTAGTGGATAGAGTATGGGCCTGGGAGTCAGAAGGACCTGAGTTCTAATGCTAACTCCACCACATGCCTGCTGTGTGTCCTTGGGTAAGTCACTTATCTTCTCAGTGCCTCAATTACCTCATCTGTAAAATGGGGACAATTCATTCATTCAATCATATTTATTGAGTCCTTACTGTGTCCAAAGCACTGTACTGAGCATTTAGAAAGTATAATTTGCAACAGATAGAGAAAATTTCTACCCAACAATGGGCTTGCTGTCTAGAATGGGGGAGATGGATAACAAAACAAAGCAAGTAGACAGGCATGAATAGCATCAAAATAAATAAATAGAATTAAAGTTATATACAGATCATTAATAAAATATATTGAATAATAAATATGTACATATATACTCACAAGTGCTGTGGGGCAGGGAGGGGGTAGAAGAAACAGAGGGAGATGGGGTGATGGGGAGGGGAGGAGGAGCAGAGAAAAGGGGAGCTCTGACTGGGTAGGCCTCCTGGAGGAGGTGAGCTTTCAGTAGGGCCTTGAAGGGGGGAAGAGAACTAGTTTGGCAGATGTGAGGAGGGAAGGCATTCCCGGTCCAGAGGTAGGATGTGGGCCAGGGTCGACGGCAGGACAGGTGAGACTGAGGCATAGTGAGGAGGTTTGTGGCAGAAGAGCGGAGTGTGCAGGCTGAGCTGTAGAAGGAGAGAAGGGAGGTGAAGTAGGAGGGGGCAAGGTGATGTAGAGCTTTGAAGCTATAGTGAGGAGTTTTTGCTTGATTCAAAGGTTGATAGGCAACCACTGGAGATTTTTGAAGAGGGGAGTGGCATGCCCAAGCGTTTCTGTAGAAAAATAATCTGGGCAGCTGAGTGAATGAAGAGGGGAGAGACAGGAGATTGGGAAATCAGAAAGGAGGCTGATGCAGTCATCCAGGCTGGATATGATGCTTGACAAGACTGTGAGGCCCATGAGGGAGAGGGATTGTGTCCAACTTGATTAACTTGTATCTACCTCAGTGCTTAGAATAGTGCTTGGCACATAGTAAGCACAAGCACCATAATTATTAAATTATTATTATTGTTATTATTAAGGAGCTGCCAGAGAGGTTGGGGGAGAATCAGGAGAGAGCCATGATAGTGAAACCAGGATTGTATAGCATTTTCAGGAGAAGGGAGTGAACAGTGTCACAGGCCATGTGGGGAGAAAAATAGATTAGAAGAGAGTAGAGACCATTAGATTTGATTCCCTTAGAGAATGTAATTTCTATAGAGTGAAGGGGGTGAAAGCTAGATTTCAGTGGTTCCAGAAGAGACGAGAGGGAAGGAGGCTGGAAGCAAGTGTTGGGAGCAGCAGAGTTGCCTGCCGGAGAAAGCCCAGGCCTGGGAGTTGAAGAAACGCTGTTCTAATCCCGGCTCTGCCACTTGTCTGCTGTGTGACCTTGGGCAAGTCACAACTTCTCAATGCCTCAGTTACCTCATCTTTAAAATGGGGATTAAGACTGGAAGCCCCATGTGGGAGGGACTGTGCCCAACCTGATTATCTTGCATCTACCTGTCACCTGTCCCCCGGGGATGGGTTCATTCGGGAATCAGTGCGGCAAGGGAGAGAGGGAGAGATTGGGGATGGAAAGCCTGAGTTTTATACAAAATATATTCCATGAGGCGAATTGAATTATTTGATTATTTAGATGCAGAGAATTGAACTTCCCTTTTGGGAGGAATATGATTATTTGGTGAGATTAGAGCTTCCCTAATGGGAGAAATATACCTGTATGTTACTTACGCATGGCAGAACATGCAAGTCCCACAAAAGGCAGAATTCACTTATGGTTTGTTCGCACGTGGTGAGGCGGCTAGCTCTCATCCACGAACACTTCCCACTTGGGAGGAATCCATTTATGCGTTACACACCCGTGGTGAAGCCCCTACCTTTCAGCCCCAAAAGCGTTCAGCAGGGCGGGCTACTCACCCATCCCACGGCTCTTCACTTGGTGCAGGTAGAGTGGGCTTTTCAAGCTCTGGATAGAGGTGACCTGCAGCCGACTGCTACAAGTCTCGATCCTCTGCACAGAGGGTTAGAGGCTGCAGGTATTTATCACCTGTGCTCCTAGGCCATTCCAGCTTCTGGCTTCAGTGTATCCAATGTCTGCCCTCCCCCTCCTCCATACTTAATTTGATTGGCACAGCGTCAAGGGACACCTTCTGTATTCCTGGCTTGGGCTGCCAATCAGACAGTTTTGGTTGTAGGGGCGTTATCCCACCCTCACTTCTTACTTCCTCCTGCTGGCTCAGGCGGTCATGAGATAGCATTTAACCTTGAGATGGTCAATACCCCAGGGTCGCCTTGGAACACTTCCTCAGTGCTAAGTATGGTGCCTGGCACAATATAACTGCTTAAAGAATACCACAGTTATTATTATTTTTATTATTATCTACAAGCAGAGTGGTGATATACTAATTAGATATTTCAACGAGTTCTTTCTAAACAAATGGAACCCAGAGGAGATGCCACAGGATCTCAAAGATGTTGATGCTGAGAGCCTTAGCTTGATTACTCCTGAACACTCCAGAATACTGTTGAAGAATATCACGGACCAAATCCTACTGGAATCATAGTTTGGCTTAAAATTCCAGTATGGGAGCATGACAGAGTGTACATAATATTTAACAGCATACCAGAGACAGGAAAAGTACAGGGAACTACTCCAAGACCTCTCTTTGGTTTTCAAGGTCCCGAAAAGGACTTGACAACATCAGTAGTTCTCTCCCTCTAAACTGTAAGCTCACTGTGGTCTGGGAATGTTTCTATCAATCACGTTGCATTATACTCTCCCAAATGATTAGTATAGTACTCAATAAGCATTCAATAGATACCACTGATTGATTGATTGGACCCTGGAAAAGTCCATTAAGATTCTGATGTTACTTCCCTACACTTCATACCATTGTCTTTAAAGCACTCAATCACCTTGTCCCCTTCTACCTTACATCCCTGATTTCCTACTACAATCCAGACTGCACACCACACCTCTAATGCCAACTTATTCACCATACATCGCCGACCCCTTGCCCACATCCTGCCTCTGGCCTGGAACTACCTCTCTCCTCATATCTGACATAAATTCACTCTCCCCACCTAAAAAGCTTTATTAAAAACACCTCTCCTCCAAGAGGCTTTCCTCTTCTCCCAGTCACCTTCTACATCACCTTTTTGTACCTTTTATTCACCTCTCCCTCAACCCTATAGCACTTATCTATATATTGGTAATGTAATTTATTTATCTATCTTAATTTATTTCTCCCTAAGCTCACTGTGGGCAGGGAATGTGTCAACCAACTCTGTTATATTGTACTCTCTCAATCGCTTAGTACAGTGCTCTGCACACAGGAAGTGCTCAAAAAATATGATTGATTGATTGATTAATTCCTGATAGTCTTGGCTGCCCTTGTTAGAACCACGAGTGCCTTGTTCATTTAATTTGCCATAACCAATGTTGTGAAGTGGATAGCAATCAATAAATCCATCAGTTGTATTTGTTGAATGCCTACTATATGCAGAGCATTGTACTAAGCATTTGGGAGAGTACAGTAGAGTCAGAAGACATGATCCCTTTGGGATTTTACGCTCTCTTGGAGGAGGCAGGAACACCATAATTTACAGGTAGGAGAAGAAAAAGAAAAAGAAAACTTGGTATATATGTGAGCAATTGCTTAAATAGTAGGATTTGTAGATTAATATGTATAGAAGGGCTATAGGTGGGTTGGAGTGCCATTGTGTAGATTCAGAAGTACTGAACTGGTAGTTGCAGGTATATGGTAGGAATCAGGGTAGACTTTCTGAAGGACAGATGATTGTCCTGAAGGCTTTAACAATGGGAGACTCGATGCCTGGACAATGTCAAGAAGGTCCAAGAAGAAGAAAGGGTACAAACGTTTGGAAGACGGAAAGGTGAAAACTAGGCTGGTTAGTAGGTAGGTTAGTTTACGAGGCACAAGGAATGAATTCTAGAGTTTAGTGAGAAGAAGAGGGTGGTTAGATAAGAAGGAGAGAGCTGACAGGATTTATAAAGCCATTTGTGAGGAGTTTCTGCTTGATGCAGAGAGGAATAGGTCACTATTGAAGGTTCTTGAGGAATGGAGAGTATTGTGCAGAATAATACCAAAATGATTTGGACCTCAGAGTGAAGTATCAACTGGTCATGGGAGAGATTGGAAACCAGCAGTTTTGTGAGGTGACTGATACAGTAGTGAAGCTCCTTTTAGATTGTGAGCCCATTGTTGGGCAGGGATTGTCTCTGTTGCCGAATTGTACATTCTAAGTGCTTAGTATAGTGCGCTGCACACAGTAAGTGCTTAATAAATACGATTGAAAGAATGAATGAAGCTGGGATATGACAAGTGCTTGAATCAGGGTACTGTTGGTTTGGATGGAGCAAAAGAGATTGATCCAGAAAATGTTAGACAAGTTTTGGAAAAGTTGAAAGAGAGGGAAGGATAAAGGACAAATGACAAAAAGGAGGGCTCCAAAGATGAGAAATATGGTTTGTCATCATTTGGGATGGGAAAGTTGATGAGAGAGAGGATTTTTAAGGGAAAATGAGTTCAATTTTAGACAGAGATTAAAGTATTAGCAGGCATCCTGTGGAGGTGTCTTGGAGATAACAAAAAATGTGAGATTGTAGGGGGCATGAATTTTTTTTAATGGTATTTGTTAACAGCTTACTATGGGGCTAGCACTGTATTAAATACTGAGGTTAGTTGCAAGCTGATCAGATTTGACACAGTCCATGTCCCACATGGGGCTCAAGGTCTTAATCCCCATTTTCCAGATGAGTTAACTGAGGCACAAGAAGTTAGTTGACTTACCCAAGGTCAGGCAGCAGGCAATGCAGGTCCTCTGATTCCCAGGACCTTGCTCTTTGCACTAAGGCACATTGCTCCTCACTAGGCCACGATATGCTGATGATACAACCCTACTAGCTGAAAGTGAAGAAGACTTGAAGGCCTTATTATTACAAGTTAAGAAACAGAGCAAAAAGATGGGCCTATATTTGAATGTCAAGAAAACAAAGATCATGACAACTGGAAGTTTTAACACATTTGTAGTGGATGGAGAGAAGATTGAAACAGTCATCAGTTTTTCTCTCCTGGGATCGACGATAATCAATAATAAAGCAAGTAGTAGTTGAGAAATAAGCCGCAGATTAATGGTAGGAAGATTTGCTATGAAGAGCCTGGAAACAGTCATGAAATGTGTTGATGTAACAATTGTCACAAAAATACAAATTGTCAATTCTATGGTGTTTCCAGTGACAATGTATGTATCGGAAAGCTGGACAGTGAAAAAACAGAATAGAGAGAACATAGATTCTTTTGAAATGTGGTGTTGGAGAAGGCTTTTGCGAATACTGTGGACTGCCCGATTAATGAACAAATGGAATTTGGAGCAAATTAAGCCAAAGTGGTCTTTGGAAGGCCAAATGACTCGACTTAGATTAGCATACTTTGGGCATATAGTCAGGAGGACTAATTCTCTGGAGAAGACACTAATGCTAGGAAAAGTCCAGGAAAAATGATGCAGAGGCAGACCAGCAGCTAGATGGAGAGAGACCAAAACAAATGATAAGTGAAGAACCTTTGGAAAGATTGCAGCTTATGGCAGAGGACAGGATGTTCTGGAGAAAGCATATCAGTGGAGTCACTGTGAATTGGAAATGACTTGACGAGACTTAATAATAACAATAAGGCCACGTTGCTTCCCACTAGGCCACACTGCTTCCCATGGCCTACTTGATGCTAGAGAGGTAGATGCAGCAGTCATGGGTGAGGAACAGCTCCCCAAGGGAGTGAGTGTAAAGTGAAAGGAGGACAGAACCCTAAGGGACAACTGCACTTAAGTTGTGAGCAGTGGAGAAAGAAAGATCAGTAAAGGTTTAGGAGTAGTCAGAGAGGAAAGAAGAGAACCAGGAGAAAACTGCATTAGAAAAGAGAAGCAGTGTTGCCTAGTGGTGGGCCTGGGAGTCAGAAGGGCCAGGGTCCTAATCCCTGCTTTGCCACTTATCTGCTTTGTGACCTTGGGCAAATCACTTCACTTCTCTGTGCCTCAGTTCCCTCATAGTAGAGTCCACTGGATTTGGAGAGAAGGGAGTTATTGATGAGAATAGTTTCACTTGAATTAGTGGAAACGAGATGTGTAATGGTCCCATTCCTGTTTAATTCAATCTTTTCAACCATGCTAGAAGACACAACGAGAGACCTGGATATAGGCACACACATGCTTTCTACTTTTGAAGGTGAGGCCCTTTGAAGATTCAGAAACATTCCACCTCACACGATCTTTAAGCCAGGGGAACTGTAGTGCTGTCCAACCTTCCAGGTGGTTATGACCTTGGACTCTTGCCACAAATGCCAGGCCCTAACTCTGAGATTGCTCTTGCCCCTGGTGACAGAGCCAACCTCTGAGGTTTGAGAGGTCCTCTTCCCTGACCACCTTGATGGGCTTACCTCAGGGCTGCTACTCTTTGCATGGGCACCCCTGGAAGTGGTGAAAGAAGTGCCAACTCACTTCTTCCATTAAGTGTGGACGAATGGCCAGTGGGAACAACTCTGGTATCTGGCCTAGTCGGGGGCCAAGAAAACCAGCAGAAGATGAAAAATTGATTAGCCATCCCCTCTCCCCTTCAGTCCTTTCTCACTTAAACAACTGGGAGGGCAAATTATTTCCTACCCAAAAATCCATGGGACAAAGAAGATGGGGTCACCCTTGTGATGTTCACACAGAGTAGCCACCTTTGATCAAGAGACACATTTTTCTTCACTAAGAGCTAGACATGGCTCATGAGCTGTAGCTTTCCAATCCTGATCTAGAATTTTTTTCCAAATCCTGCACCTTAAGCAAAACTATTATGCTATTAATAGAGTGGATAATGAAGCACTGTTTATGAAATCCATGCTCAGCCTGATTAATACATTGAACATGTTTACTTGGAATAGATGGTAGGAAGAGAAGATAATAACTCCTTGATGAAAATGTTCAGCTGCAACAATCAGGGTGATTACTTCAACTTCATTAGATTACTGTTTTTCCTCATGTGCTTAGTACCCAAATAATTTAAGTGCAAATTCAAGGTCTGATTAATAAAGGAAGAATTTTAAATTGTTTAAATGACATTCTTCAGTTCCTTATGAAAAAAGATTTTTTTTGAGAATCAGCATGCCAATACATGACTCTTTCGGCAAGCGGGGAACTTCATTGAAAAATTGAAGAATAATTTAAATGATCTCAGGACTATATTTTAAATGTTTCAAACCAGAATATAATGGGTGATAGGTATAAAATTAGTGTGCATTCTTTCTATTTTCAAAAATTTTCAAAATGAGAAAGAGGGAAAAAAGAATGATTAAAATGAGAAAGGAGAGTTCGAAGATGATATAATGGGCAGTGAGATTTTATCTATATAAAGCAGAAGAGAATGATTCATAGTTGATAATCCCTCCCACCATATATACCCAGAAATATAATCCTCTTTTTGCTTCCCTTAGTGCTGTTTTTGAAGCTGCCTTTCACTATCATAATCTTTTTGAAATCTCAGCCTTAAAAGAGCCACTTTATTAAAAGAAAAGCAGCATGGCTTAATGGAAAGAGCTCGGGCTTGGGAATCAGAGAACAATGGGTTCTAATCCTGGTTCTGCCACTTGTCTGCTGTGTGACCTTGGGCAAGCCACTCAACTTCTCTGTGCCTCAGTTACCTCATCTGTAAAATGGGGCTTAAGACTGTGAGCCCCATGTGGGGCAACCTGATTACCCCAATGCTTAGAACAGTGCTTGGCACATAGTAAGCGCTTAACAAATACCATAATTATTACTAGCATTATTATTAATTCTTCTGCAATAGAAGACTGCCTACCACTTTACTCTCAGTCTCCCTGCATTAAACCGCTTAGCCCAACATTTTGCTTCACTGTACCTTTAAACATATCTTTGAAACCATCATCCAGGACAAGAAATCATCCAAATTCTTAGAAATCACTTGATGTAGAGTGATAACAAACCTGAAGAAAACAAAGGTTCAAAATCAGCCTGACCCAGAGAAACTCTCCATATAACTCAAAGACTTACATAGGCAACTCAGAACTTAACTTTAATCATATGTTTTGATATCTAACAATACAATGATAAACAAAGCAGAAGAAAATTGAATGAAGAAGGTCATTGGGACTTCAAGATTCACAAAAAAATAAAGGTTTGTAGAACTGTGTTGGTGTCCAAACAGCTGCATAACTGTGAGACGTAGAACTCCATACATATCCAGCTTCTTGAGCAAAATTCACCAATTGTCACCTTGCAATGTTTACCAGTAAATTGCAGGACAAGATTAGTGTCAGTGAGGCCCTGGGGCCCAGTCAACTCATGCGAAGTTTGGTACACCAAGAGACCACTCAAAAATCAAAAGGCAGGCCTTAACTGACACAAACTCATTAGAGTGGGAAAGAGATATACCCCCGTGTGAACATAGTGTTATTTTCACATGCATCTTTTCTGCCAGACCTACTTCCATTCATGGGACTTCATTTCACTTGTGTGGTTTGCAAATGGAGTAATATGGCTTTTACTCATTTGTGTACTTAAGAGATCGACTCAATGGATGCAGTGAATTAAGGTTATTTGCAAATCTTAGTGAAATCAGGATGGGCCACTCCTGTGGCTTCAACTATGCAGATGATTCCCAAAGTGCTTGGCATATAGTAAGTGCTTAACAAATATCATCATCAATTTTATTAGCTACATCCTCTCTCCTTTTTTGCCACCCTGCATCTCCTTCTGACTCCAGGGCATCACCCCATGGATGTCTCTCCAACACTTCAAACAACATCCAAAATTGAATCTTTCATTCAGCTGTATTTATTATGCACTTACTGTGTGCAGAGCACTGTACTAAGAGTTTGGGCAAGTCCAACACAGCAAGAAAGAGTGACAATCCCCTCCCCATAGTGAGTTCACAGTCTAGGGGGCAGAGACAGACATCAATACAAATAGACATCAATAAAGATAAATAAAATTACAGTTATATACATAAGTGATGTGGGGCTCGGTGGGGCCAGGGGAGAAGAGCAAAGGGAGCATGTCAGGGCAACGTAGAAGGGAGTGGGAGATGAGGAAAAGCGGAACTTAATCTGGAAAGGCCTCTTCAGTAAGGCTTTGAAGCAGGGGAGAGTAATCATCTGGCATATTTGAAGAGGGAGGGCGTTCCAGGCCAGATGTAGGCACTGGGGCAGGGGTCAGCCATGAGATAGGCAAGATAGAGGCATAATGAGAAGGTTAGCACCAGAGAAGCAAAGTGTGTGGTCTGGGTTGTAAAAGGAGAGAAGCGAGGTGAGGTAGGAGGGGGCTAGGTGATGGAATGCTTTAAAGCCGATGGTGAGTACTTTCTGTTTATTAAGGAGATGGATAGGCAACCACTGGAGATTTTTGAGGAGGAGGCTGAATGTTTCTGTAGAAAGATGATCCGGGCAGTGGACTGAATTATGGACTGGAGTGGGGAGAGGCAGGAGGTTGGGAGGTTAGCAAGGTGGCTGAAATAGTAATCTAGGCAGGAAACGATGAGTGACTGTATTAATGAGGTAACAGTTTGGATGGAGAGGAGAGGACAGATTTTAGTGAGGTTGTGAAGGTGAGACTGACAGGATTTGGTGATATATTGAATATGTGGGTTGAATGAGAAAGCAGAGTCAAGGATAAGGCCAAAGTAATGGGCTTGTGAGATGGGAAGCATGGTGGTGCCATCTACAGTGGGGGCAAAGTCCAGTAGAGGACAGGGTTGGGGTGGGAAGATAAGGAGCTGTGTCTTTGGACATGTTAAATTTGAGGTGACAGGAGGACATCCAAGTAGAGATGTCTTGAAGGCGGAATGAGATGAGAACCTAGAGTGAGGAAGAGAGATCGGGGAGGAGATGTAGATTTAGGTGTAACGTTGGTATGTGTTAAGAGCTTACTGTGTGCCAAGCACTGTTCTAAGCACTGGGGTAGATAGAAGGTAATCAGGTTGTCTCTTGTGGGGCTCACAGTCTTAATCCCCATTTTCCAGATGAGGCACAGAGAAGTGAAGTGGCTTGCCCAAGGTCACACAGCAAACAAATAGTGGAGTCAGAATTAGAACCCACAACCTCTGATAGCCAAGCCCATGCTCTTTCCATTGAGCAATGCTGCTTCTCTTCTGCATATCATCTGCATAGAGATGGTAGTTGAAGCTGTGGGAGCAAATGAGTTCTCCAAGTGGATGAGTGTAGACAGAGAATACAAAGGAACTAAGAAATGAACCTGGAGGGACCCCCACAATTAGGAGGTGGGAGGCAGAGGAGGAGTCCCCAGAGGAGACTGAGAATTAATGCCCAGAGAGACGAGGAGAACCAGGAGAGGACAGAGTCAGGGAAGCCAAGGTTGGATAATGTTTCCAGTAGAAGAGAGTGATCCACAGTGTCCCTGAGAAGAGGAGGACCTTACCCTAAATTTCCTGTCACTGTTGATACCAACACACACCTCCCTATCTTTTAAGACCCCACCTTGGCATTACCTTTGACTCCTCTTGCTCTCCTGGATCCCAGATTCAGTCAGTCACTAACTGCTACTGATTTTTTCCTTCATATATCTCTAGTCTCCACTTCTTCCTCTCCATCCAACCTGACACCGTGCTGTTCCAATCATCTATCTTAACCTGACTAGCCTACAGAATTGACCTTCTTTTAGACCTCTCTGTCTCCCTTCTCTCCCTTCTCTGGTCCATACTATGCTCTTTTTGCCCTAATCTTTTTTCTAAAACATAGTTTTGAGCTGGTCTCCTCATTCCTCAGAATCTTCTAATGATAGTCCATTCCTATTTGCATCAAGCAGAAACTCTTGACCATTGGCTTCAAAGCACTCTTTTTCTCCACTACTTATCCTCACTCTTTTCTTACCATGCTCACAAAATTCAATCCTCTTAAACCAACCTGCTTGCTGTGCTCACACTCTTCCTCCTCTCTGGCACTCCCTTCTCCTTTCACATATGGCAGCCCACTGTTCCTCCCCCATCTTCAAGGCCCTTCTGAAATCACATCTCCCCTAAGAAACTTTCCCTAATTAATCTCCCATACCTCCATCCCACTTCCCCCACCACTGTGACTTCAGTACTTCTACATCACGTAAGTACTTGAGTACCTCAAGGGCAGAGTTTGCAATATTTCCTTTTTCCATATATGTAGTCTGTAAGCTCTTTATGGGCAAGGATCATGACTACCAACTCTGTAGTATGGCACTTCCCCAAGCATTTAGTACAGTGCTTTGCTTGCAGTAAATACTTAATAAATACCATTTATTGATATGTTCCCTATGAACCTACTACAGTGTTCTCCTGCACTGTCAGTATATAGCTATAAGGGATACTGATTCAACTTTCTAAATTCATTATTTTATTAATTCAACCTTCCCACAAATACATCACTAATTGGTTATAGAGGTCTTTTCATATCTACATGAGCTGTGGTTTGGTTTGATCAAGTCTGTGAGCTCCCTGATAGCCTTTGAATAAATTAGTATTTCTGGAAAAGAAAGCAATTCATATTCACCTGTTGCCAACAAGGAGCACAAGCCCCATGTGGGACCTAACTGGTATCTACCCTAGTGCTTAATACAGTTCTTGGCATATAATAAACACTTAACAATTACTATTATTGTGGCTGTTCTTTTTCTTCTCCTCCTCCTCCTTCTTTTTGTTCTTCTTCCCCTCCTCCTCCTTCCTCTTCCCCTTAGTGATAGTAAGTTATTATTATTTGGCTTACTAAAAAGAATTCAGAGTCTAGATGAAACCTCTTAACTGTGAACCCTTTATTTTCTGTAACTGTAGCTCCTTCAATTAAAGATGCTGTTACACCTTTCAAGCCGGGATTTTATTGACAATGATTAAGTGCATTGTGATAGAAGTTAGAGTGGGAAAGGGTCATTTCCCCAGCTTTGCAAGCTGAAGAGAAGATAGTTTATGCCCTGGAGGATTTTTGAAGCTGAAAAAGCAGAGAACAAGAAAATAACATGGACCAAGTATATGAATGGTTCCAAAAACGTGGAAAATTCCTAATGAAGAATTAAAGAGAGTATCACTGGTGATCCAGGACCTTAAGTATTGTCATCCCGGGGTATTTTTTCTACTTTTTAACTGTATGATGGTTTACGAGCAAAAACACTTTTTTTGGTAACATTTGCTCCGTTAAAGCAGATCTCTGAAAACCTTTGGCTCTGGGAGATTAATTTGAGGCTCATTACAGCACAAGGAAGGTCTTTAATTGGAAGTTAGATGTAGTCAGAGTTTTGTTTCCTTCCCTCTGTGGAAGTATATTTCCCTTGTTAATGAAATAGATTGACACTGAAGAGGGAAATCCTTTCTCCTACTTAGGCTATGAGCCACTCATGGCATAAGGACTGTGTCCAACCTCATTAACTTCTACCTACCTTAGAGCTTAGAATAGTATTTGACAAGGAGTAAGTCCCTTAACAAATATCATAATTAATTTATAAAGAAAAAAATTCTACTGCTGTTTTCTACTTAAGTAGATAGTTGGACTAAAATTCAAACTCGGCTCATCTACCATCCCAGTCATTGGAAATTCCAGGCCTGATGATGGGAAAATCATCACAGAGTCAAACGACTACCTAACCCAGGCCTCTTCTAGTCCTCTGGAGGAGAAGGAGGGTCTCTGATCATCCTCACCCTGTGAGCCTACTTCTCCTTCTGAGACAGCTGGCAAGACTCCAACAGCCTGAGTCCTTCATTCCCTTCTAATTAGCCAAAGGGTGTCTGGATGGAACATTAATCCTTCAAATAGATGGGCCTCTGATGTGGACTAAATTAGGCCATCTGCTCATCAGGCTGCCCAATATGTTTGGAGGAGCAGTTTAATGGACATCCATCCATCCATCCATCCATCCATCCATCCATCCATCCATCCATCCATCCATCCATCCACCCATCCATCCATCCATCCATCCATCCATCCATCCATCCATCCATCCATCCATCCATCCATCCATCCATCCATTCTCATTACTAGCAATTTACCATCTTACTATTACTGTTACTGTTATTTACTGTTACTATTCTTACAGCTAACACTAAATGCTTGTTGTGTGCACTGGGGTAAATATATGAAGATCAAAATAGAACAAGGTCCCTCAGTAATCCATAGCTGTGTCACATTGCTTGAGACTATACTTTGTCAGGACAAATACATTTTTTTCTGCTTTTTGGAGTTACGAATGCTCCATTTCAGCTCCCCATTCAGCAACTACTTTGAGTAACTTGCTCCTCTATTGCTAAACATTTCACTGTGCCTTGATCTCATCTATCTTGCTGTCAACCCCTTACCCCTCACCCCTCACTACCTCTGGCCCGGAACACCCTCTCTCCTCAGATCCAACTCTCCCTACCTTCAACGCGTTATTGAAGCGGCGTGGCTCAGTGGAAAGAGCACGGGCTTTGGAGTCAGGGCTCATGAGTTCGAATCCCAGCTCTGCCACTTGTCGGCTGTGTGACTGTGGGCAAGTTACTTCACTTCTCGGCGCCTCAGTTCCCTCATCTGTAAAATGGGGATTAAGACTGTGAGCCCCATGTGCGACAACCTGATTCCCCTATGTCTACCCCAGCGCTTAGAACAGTGCTCGGCACATAGTAAGCGCTTAACAAATACCAACATTATTATTATTATTGAAAGCACATCTCCTCCAAGAGGCCTTCCCTGACTAAGCCCCACTTTCCTCTTCTCCCACTCCCTTCTGTATCACTTGACTTGATCCCCTTGCTCATCCCCCCTCCCAGCCCCATAGCACTTATGCACGTATCTGTAATTTATTTATATTAATATCTGTCTCCCTTGCTCTAGACTGTAAGATCGTTGTGGGAAGGGAGTGTGTCCATTTCCTGTTGTATTGTATTCTCCCAAGCAGTTAGTACAGAGCTCTGCACAAAGTAAGCACTCAAACACAAATGAATGAATGAATGAATCCATGCTCTTCACATGTCCTACCCATGGCAGACATACAGAAGGTTGAAGACTACTGCAACAGCCTTAAACCTGGTAAGTAGCTTCATTTCATCACATTGTCTTTTGAAAGCTATGCTGGCCTTTTAAATTCCATCTAGTATCTCAGTATCTGTGATACAGAGTGTATGTAATAAGGACACTTCCTTATGGGTAATATAGTCTGTAAGATTCTCCGTTTTCTAATCTGTAAACCTCTTGAGGCATGGATTGTGGCTACCAACTCTACTGTATTGTCTCGTTATATCCCGGCTAGACTACTGTGTCAGCCTTCTCTCTGACCTCCCTTCCTCCTCTCTCACCCCGCTCCAGTCTATTCTTCACTCCGCTGCCCGGCTCATCTTCCTGCAGAAATGATCTGGGCCTGTCACTCCCCTTCTTAAACAACTCCAGTGGTTGCCTATCAACCTCCGCTCCAAGCAAAAACTCCTCACTCTAGGCTTCGAGGCTCTACATCACCTTGCCCCTTCCTACCTCTCCTCCCTTCTCTCTTTCTACCGCCCACCCTGCACGCTCCGCTCCTCTGCCGCCCACCTCCTCACCTTCCCTCGGTCTCGCCTATCCCGCCATCGACCCCTGGGCCACGTCCTCCCACGGTCCTGGAACGCCCTCCCTCCTCACCTCCGCCAAACTGATTCTCTTCCCCTCTTCAAAACCCTACTTAAAACTCACCTCCTCCAAGAGGCCTTCCCAGACTGAGCTCCTCTTCTCCCTCTACTCCCTCTACCACCCCCCCTTCACCTCTCCGCAGCTTAACCCTCTTGTCCCCCTATTTCCCTCTGCTCCTCCCCCTCTCCCTTCCCATCCCCTCAGCACTGTACTTGTCCGCTCAACTGTATATATTTTCATTACCCTATTTATTTTGTTAATGAAATGTACCTCGCCTTGATTCTATTTAGTTGCCATTGTTTTTATGAGATGTTCTTCCCCTTGACTCTATTTATTGCCATTGTTCTTGTCTGTCCATCTCCCCCGATTAGACTGTAAGCCCGTCAAACGGCAGGGACTGTCTCTATCTGTTGCCGACTTGTTCATTCGAAGTGGTACAGTGCTCTGCACATAGTAAGCGCTCAATAAATACTATTGAATACTCTCCCAAGTGCTTAGTACAGTGCTCTGTACACAGTAAGCTTTAAGGCACCTAATCACCTTGCCCGCTCCTACCTCACCTTGCTAGTCTCCTACTACAACCCAGCCTGCACACTTTGCTCCCCTAATGCTCACCTTCTCACTGTGCCTCCATCTTGCTGCTGACCTCTTGCCCACATCCTGCTCCTGGCCCGGAACACCCTCCCTCTTCAAATATGACTGAAGATTACTCTCCCCGCCTTCAAAGCCTTACTGAAGGCACACCTCCTCCAAGAGGCTATCCCTGACTAAGCTCCTCTTTTCTCTTCTCCCACTTCCTCTGCATCTCCCTGACTTCCTCTCTTTGTTATTCCCCAGTCCTGGCTCCACAGCACTTGTGTACATATCTGTAATTTATTTATTTATATTAATGTCTGTCTCCCCCACTCTAGACTGTATGGCCATTTATCTGTTTATTGTGGTAGGGGATGTCTGTTTATTGTTGTATTGTACAATGTTCTGCACACAGTAAGCACTCAATAAATGTGATTAAATGAATGACTAAGCTCTGAATACATGCAATTGATCAATTGATTGATTGTTCTTAAATTTAGATGCTACTGCTGATGACCTCTCCCAGCCCTCTCTTTCCCTTTGAAGCCCATATCATCTGTCTCTACGACCCACACCAAATACTAGTTACAGTAATCTACCATCCCTTGCCACTCCTATGACTTTTTGTACCATTTTGATACCTTTCTCATATTCCTTCTCTCTATCCCTACATTGATCCTCGGGGACTTTAATAGCCATGTGGATGTTCCCCACATCCCTTATGCCGCCTGCTTCCTCTCACTCCTCAACTCTAGTGACCTCCTACTCCATCCCACCTCATACACTTACTAACTTGGACAAACACTCGATCTCAACATTTCTAGTCACAATCTCTATTCTCACCAATTCTTATATCCCTCTCTCAGACCACAGTCTCCTTGCCTACCTTCTCTCCCACAGATGCCTGCCCCACAAATTTGTTCTGTTTCCCTCACAGAGATCTCCAATCTTTAGACCCTTCCCTCTCCGGTTTTCTAAAGTCATATTGCCCCATTTTGTTCTCCATAGAGAAATTACCATCCCTCAACATGACCCTCTCTACTGAACTCAACTACCTTGTTCCCGGCAAATGTTGTACCATTAACCTGCAACCCTGGGTCACCTTCACAATACACTGTCCTCTTCTCCTGGGCTCAAGCTGAAAGACACTGCTAGAGGAATTCCCAACATTAGGCCAACCTCATCCAACTCAAGTTAATCTACAACTGCTTTAAATTCTGCCCTCTCCTCTGTCCAGCAACAATACTTCTGCATCCATATTGACATTTCCATGCCGACTGTTTCAGTCATTTAACTCCCTCCTCAAACCTCCTGCACCCACCCATTTTTTGTATAGGACTCTCCTTGTGAGCTCTCGGGTCGGTCCAGAGTTTTCCGTCTGCGGTCTTCCATTCATTCTTTCAGTCAGTCGTATTTATTGAGAGCTTACTGTGTGCAGAGCACTGTACTAAGCACTTGGAAAGTAGAATCCGGCAACAGATAGAGACCCCAGAGCAGATCATAAAATGGAGTGGAGAGGTGATAGGAGAGAGGATGAAGAGAAGTGGTTTCACCCTATTTAATAAACTACCTTTCACCAGCTATTAGGATCTCCTGCTGCCTCTCAGACTCTCTGGGGGCTTGCAGTGTGGCATAATGGTTAGAGCATTGGCCTGGGAGTCAAAGGCCTGGGAGTCAGAAGGTCATGGGTTCTAATCCAGGCTCTGCCACATGTCTGCTGTGTGTCCTTGGGCAAGTCACTTAACCTCAGGTATCTGTAAAATGGGGATTAAGACTGTGAGCCCCACATGGGGCAGGGACTGTGACCAACCTGATTTTCTTGTACCCACCCCAGTGCTTAGTACAGTATCTTGCACATATTAAGTACTTAACAAATACCATAATTATACTTTAATGATAAAATTAAAACCATCAGGCATGAGCTCCCAAAAACACCCCCTACACTTGTCCAGTCTCTCCATCTTCCTGAGTCCTCTTCAATTCTCCCATCTTCCCCAGCAGTATCTCAAGAGGAGATCTCCTGCCTCTTTTCAAAATCTACCCCTTCCACCTGTACCTCTGATTTGATCCCTTCACACCTTATCAAAACACTTGTCCCTTCCCTTTTTCTCTCCCTTCCTGCCATCTTCAACTCATTGTTTTCCACTTGATTCTTCCTACTGTTTTCCAACATGCTCAAGCCTCCCCATCCTAAAAAAGGGGAAGAAACTCTCCCTGGCACCCACAGCTCCCTCAAGTTATTGCCAAATCTCCCTCCTACCACTGCTCTCCAAGCACCTTGAAAAAGTTGTCTATATCAGCTGTCTCCACATCCTCTTCCCCAATTCTCTCCTTGAACCCCTCCATTCTGACTCTCATCCCCTTTACTCCATGGAAACTGACACCTCAAAGGTCATCGATGATCTCCTTGACAAACCCAATGACCTCTACTCCATCCTAATCCTCCTCAACCTCTCAATTGCCTTCAGCACCATGAACCATCCCTTTCTCACTATCATTAATGTTATAAGTAAGCATTTAAGTACTTTTATCATATTATAGTATTACAATATATAATAATAAAAATAATAATAATGATAGTACTTCTTATTTCGCATGCATTTACTATGTGCCAAGCATTATACTAGGCACTGGGGTAGATACACAATAGTCAGGTTGGACACAGTTCCTGTCCTACATGGGGTTCCCAGTGTAAGTAAGAGGGAATAGGATTTCATCTCCATTTTCCCAATGAGGAAACTGAGGGACAGAAAAGCTAAATGACTTGCCTAAGGACATACAGCAGACCATTAGCCCCACAGAAATTATGTACATATCCATACTTTATGTTTTTTAATGTCTGCCTACTTTAAGAAGCTTAGACTGTAAGCTTCTTGTGGGCAGGGAACATGTCTACCAACTCTCTTGTACTGTACTCTCCCAAATGCTTAGTTTAGTGTTCTGCACATGGTAAGCACTCAATAAATGCTATTGATTGCTTCTGTCTGATGTTTCTTTTATGTGATATTACTTCATATCCACATTTTCTCCTCTTCTGTACAAACCTGTGATAGCTTTGATGAAATAAAATCATCAGAATATATATTTCCATTGAAGCACTGTACGGTTCAAAGATAAATCATAGAAGATGAGTTTGACATACTATCAGGAGAATTCAACAGGGAAAAATAAGCACAGCTCATCATAGCCCATTCACCAGAAGTTAATCTCACCTTCCCTTTCCTTTTCTTTCTCAGTTCAAATACTGCAAAGAAAGACCCAGCAGCGGATGTCTACAAGCTGAACACTTTCCTCTGGATCCACCTGTGGAGAGGGATCATCATGGCCACAGCCTCTTTGATGACTGGGTTTTCTAGTCTCTCAGGACAGATGGCAGGATTGGATCTAGCCTTTTGAAGAGCTTGTTTACCTAGGGCAGCTCACTCCAGCATCTGACTGCCCTCTGGACCCTGGGAGGATAGGCTAGGTGAGGTGCCAGGTCTTGGAAGACAAGGAGAACAGTGGTGGGAACTCCACGGGCTACGGAGCTGGGTTGTGTTGCCCTCCTGCTGCTTCACTCCAAGACCTCTGATCTGGCTCTACCTCCTGACTCACCCTAAGGAGGTTGAGATTAGCTGGGATTTTCAGCCCTAAATCCTGGCCAAAAGAGCCCCAGAGTCACTTTAGGAGCACCTGAAACCCATCAGCCTCTGCTGGGTACTAAAGCCATCTACTTCTCTCTTTCTTCTAACACAGGTTTTAGGGCATCCTATTCACTGTCCCACCAAGCCTCTGCTCCCTTATTACTGTCACCACTCTAAGAGTGAATCCCAGTCATCTCTTCAAAGGCATAAAAGTCACTGGGGACTAGTCTACCACCCCTCTCCTGGGTCTGGCTAGGGGAAGCCTGAAGATGAAGCTCTCCTTCCTATGCTTCTAGCTCACTAGTCCATGTGTCCTGCCAGCACCTAGAGTTCCTCCCCAAACCCCACTATGGGCAGACACCAAGTTCTGAAATCTCAAAAATATTTGGTAAGTTCTTAATTAGGTAACAACCAAAAGAAATCCAGTTTAAACCCCCACTGCCCCTTCCCTTTGCCAGCCTCTGGTGTACATTACTCTCAGCTCAGGACAATATTACTCCTTTGTCCCCTTCCTGGATGTCCCAGTGCCTAAATACAAATGGCTATCAAACAAACTTGTTAGTAGAGTCTTATATTTTAAGGACCAGTAGGAGGGAAGGGTAAGAAGGGAGCATCTCCAAACAACAAAACAATGATTGCGGCCACATATTTACAGTGGCAGAAGTGTGGCAGTGGGAACTCTGGGCATGTGTGGTGGCCATCTTGATAAGGGTTTTGAATAGGGCAACATCCTTAATATCCCAAGAAGGGGCCATTTTGAATGCAATAGGAAGCATGGTTACCAATTCTGCTATGTGCCATTAAGAGGTGACTCTTCTCTGGCTTACCAGGCTTACCAGCTGAAGCCTACACTTGGGTTTTATATATATACTCTTAGATTTTATACACACACCCACACACACATATATATATAATAATTGTGGTATTTGTTAATCGCTTATTATGTGCAAAGCACTGTTCTAAGCGCTGGGGGATACAAGGTGATCAGGTTGTCCCACGTGGGGCTCACAGTATTTTAATCCCCATTTGACAGATGAGAGAACTGAGGCACAGAGAAGTTAAGTGACTTGCCCAAGGTCACACAGCTGGCAAGCGGCGGAGCTGGGATTAGAACCCATGACCTCTGACTCTCAAGCCCGCGCTCTTTCCACTGAGCCACGCTGCTCTCTAATATATATTTATAATAAAATTAATGGTATCTGTTAAGCGCTTACTTTGTGCCTTTGTACTAAGCCCTGGAGTGGATACAAGCAAATTGGGCTGGACACAGTCCCAGTTCCTCATGGGGATTGCAGTCTCAATCCCCATTTTACAGGGGATTGAAATGAGTCACAGAGAAGTGAAATAACTTGCCCAGACAGGTGACAGAACAGGGATTAAAACCCATGACTTTCTGACTCCCAAGCTCATGCTCTATCCATTACATCATGCCACTTCTCTTACTTGTCCTTCACATTTGAAAGACTCTACTGCTGCTGAAGCTCACCAATGAGTGTGTGTGTTACTGAAAAACCCATAATGAGACAGTTCTGACCAAATGGTGCACACTAAAAAGACTGTCCAATTTTGTGTTATTTTGCTTAATGTGTCCAGAGCCTGGTGCTTTTCTCTTGTTCCATATAAAATTTTTGCTCAAAGAGAGCCACTTCCTTCAGGATGGCTATATGTCATGCTGGTCTATCCTCTGCAATTGGCTCCCAAGTTTTAGCTGGGTTGCCACATTGTCTGAGGTTTTTTTTTTACTAAACCCTTAATATGTTTCATCTATCTTTCACGGTTTTCGTTTCCCATTTCCAAGCTGTTTATACAGCATCCTGTTAGGTATCCTGTTGCAGCTTATTCTTCTTACAGGTCCCACCCAGAGTAGCTATGTTTGAAGCATAGCTTCAAAGCTAATGTTAAGGAAAGCATAATTTCTGGTGTGTAGGGTGTAGACAAGTCACAGGTTAATTTTGTACCTCCTCAGCAACTGCGGACACTTCTGTGCCCTCATAATTTTTTAATATTATTGTTGAGTGTGACACACACATAAACACTCAAGCCAATGGGGTTTTTGCTTATTTATTTTAGAGTACTATTTATACTTTGAGCTACTGAGAAGAAAGTTATTACAATAAGACCTGTTACAGAAGTATACTAAATCATGGGTAGAATTGGATGGGGGAAGGGTGGCAGGATTATTCAAATGGGAAAGGGGAAAAACTAGCAAGAAAACATTTAAAGACATGGCAAATACTCCAATTTACAGAATTGTGGTTTTTGGAGTGTCCCCTCTCTCCAAGGATCCCAAGTCCCTCCCCGACAACTACCCAGAACCCAAACTCATGAGGCTTTCTCATAAGAAAATGGGAGGCCTAGGTGAAAGAACACAGGAGTGGGAGTCAGGACATTTGGTTTGAATTACGGTCCTGCCATTGGTCTACTGTATATTACCTTGTGTATTACCTCTCTATGACTCAATTTCCTCATCTGTAAAATGTCATTAGGTGGATTGTGAGCCATAAGTAGTACAGACACTTTGATCTCATAACCCAAGTTTAGAATATAAAAATAGAATACGATAGAATAGAATAGAATAGAACAGAATAGAATAGAATAGAACAGAAGAATACAGAATGGAATAGAATAGAATAAAACGGAACAGAATCGGCATAGCCTAATGGAAAAAATAGGGGCGTGGGAGTCAGAGGACTTAGGTTCTAATCCTAGCTCCATCACTTGTCTGCTATATGACCTTGGGCAAGTCACTTCATTTCTCTATGCCTGAGTTTCCTCATCTGTAAAATGGGAATTAAGACTGTGAGCCCCAAGTGTTATATGGACTGGGTCCAACTTAATCAGCTGAGCCCTGGGGCTGCCATAAGCGAATACTATACACAAAGGTGGAGGTCACCCAAGGCGAATCCCTTCTAACATTCTTCCCCATTAGCTCTCTGACAATGTCTGATTTTCTCTTAGTTATTTTTATCTCAATTTGGAAGCATGAGACAGGATTATGTTGGCTGAAAGGGTACTGTGCTTTCAAGACATCAATTTATGCTGTCTTCTGATTGCTCTGGGGCTTCTTTGCATGATAGCTGCTGTCCAGAAGTGATCGAAGCCCTGAACTCTACCCCTCATCAGTTTGTCTAGATTCTGGGGACTGTTCGAAGGTCCCTTAGGAGAGAGCAGTTCTTGGGAAAGGGGGACTGGTGGCTGGGAAGCCCAGCCTGGCCAGCCAATTTCAGGAAGAGTGGGCCTAGAGTAAGCCTAAAGGTCTGGTACCTATCACCAGGGATGAAGAATGGGTCCAACCTGATTAAATTGTCTCTACCCCAGACATGGTACTGAAGCACCCAAACTCTGCTTTCTAAACTTGGAGCCCAGATCTAAGTGACTCTCAGGAACCTTGCTCTAGGAACTTCCTTCTGGCTTGCATGTTCAGCAACTCTCAGGGGGCTGGAATGAGCCAAACTTTCCCAAAGCCTACTTCCGATGGCCAGTGAGGACCGCTCACCTGCTCCTCAGAAGAGCAGCACTGGTTAACCCAGAAACTGTTGTTCCATGTGAGGAGTAGTGAATTCCCCCACTAATAAAGAACAGGAGCTGATCAGAAACTCTGCCCCTCCAGGAAGCAACTTGGCATAATGTTAAGAGCATGAGCCTGAGAGTCAGATGGTCTTGATTCTAATCCCTGCTCAGCCACTTGTTCCCCATTGAAGCGTGCAGTTTGCACCTCGAGTAAACACTGCTGTTAAACTTAATGCCCTTGGGCAAATTGTTTCCTGTGACCCCAGATGAGCAAGACCCAAAGGCTGCTCACTGCAGCTCAGTCACCCAAAGGGAAGGCAAGGACAGTCCAAGCACAAGGGACCACTTAAGCAGGGGATGCCCATGTTGGTCTAGCTTGTTAAGGACCAGAACGCTGAACTGGACTGATCCTGGGTTAAGCAGGGTCAGTTATTTGTTGCTAAATAGCTGAATCTTTGATATTCTGCTGATTGCATGCTGTATATTAAAATTCCTAGTTTCAAAATAAGTTGTGGTGATCCTTCCCTTGGTGACCCCAACTCACGAACCCTCTAATATCATCTCAGTTCCAGGACCTGACAGTCTGGGCAAGTCAATTAAACTTCTCTGGGCTTCCATTTCCTCATTTGTAAAATGGGGATGCAATATCCACTCTCCTACTTAGACTGTGAATACCATATGGGACAGGGATTGCATCCAATCTAACTTATACCTATGTCAACACTTAACACGGTGTTGGGGTAGACAGATAGTGTTACTCACACTGCCAAAACATATAGTAAGTGCTTAATAATAATTATGGTATTTGTTAAGCGCTTACTATGTGTAGAGCACCGTTCTAAGAGCTGGGGTAGATACAGGGTAGTCAGATTGTCCAATGTGGGGCTCACATTTTTTAATCCCCATTTTTACAGATGAGGTAACTGAGGCACCGAGAAGTTAAGTGACTTGCCCAAGGTCACACAGCAGACAAGTGGTAGAGTCGGGATTAGAACCCTCAACCTCTGACTCCCAAGCCCGTGCTCTTTCCACTAAGCCATGCTGCTTCTCTAATACCACAGTTATTATTACTGAATAAAAATAATCTGAAATTGATAATTTTGTAGGCTCCATAGGGCTCTGTCTCCCTCCAGCAACTGCTGCAGGGGTAACTGGACTGAGATAGGGCATATGCAAGCCAGTAGGCAGAATAAAAGACTTGAAGACACAGTGAGACACATTCTGAAGCAACTAATCAACTGATAGGATTTACCAAATAATAATAATAATAATTATAGTACTTGATAGGTGCAAGTGTTGTTCTAAGCACTGGGGTAGATACAAATTAATCAGGTTGGACAAAGCCCCTGTCCCACATGGGGCTCAGTCTTGATCCCCATTTTACAGATGAGGTAACTAAGGCCCGGAGAAGTTAAGTGACTTCCCTAAATTCACAGCAGACACGTGGCAGAGCTGGGATTAGAACCCAGGTCCTTCTTACTCCCAGGCCCATGCTCTATGCACTGAACCATACTGCTTCCTGAGGAACTGAACACCTAACTGTGGGCAGAGCACCGAACTGAATACTTGTGAGATTACAGTAGAATTGGGAGCCACTCTTTTAACCTCAAGGAGCTGAGAATCCAATTGCAACAGGCTGCTGGGACATCAAGGTAGCAGCCAAGCCAGTCTGATGTGCAGCTAACAGCAGGGTTGTTATTCTCCCTAAGAAAATCCTTCAGAAAGCCTGGGAAATGAAGTGGGACATTCTCCAGAAAACAGAACATGCAGGTAAGGGCAAAAACATCAGCAAAACAAAGGACAATTTCATTCACCCATAGTGTACGTTGGATTGTCATTCTTGCCCCAGTCTTTTCAAGCCTTCTCTAATGCACAGAGAGGATCTGATTTGACAGGATCACCAGCTTCATCTGTGCCTTAGATTATCTTCTGTCACTGCACAATGTTCTGTCCAGATAGGAAATTCAGTGACCACATTGCCCTCTGAACTGCCAATGAATATCTCTGATTGAATGGAGGGTTTATAGCCTGCTTCAGGCTGATGCAAAGCCTTGGTTTGCTTCAGATTTATTGTTCATTCAATGAGAAGTGAAATAGTTCAAATGCCACCTGCAGCATTTTAAGTGGTTTTAGCTGCACCGTCCGTGTTCCCATACCAAACATCTAAAGGCAGGACAAAATCACCAACAAGAAGGGACCAAAATGTAGTCAACTGGCCAGGACCAGACACTTTCACTTCCCCTGAACATGACAAATGAAGAGAATGGAAGACAGCAGTACACCCAAATAGCTGCCATCTGGTGAGCTGAAAAGGGGAAACTACATAAAGCAGATGATGTGGCATGATGAGGACAGCTAGGCAGCAACAAAAGAAAACAGGCCAGACTGGTGAGTAGTAAATGGAAATGGAATCACATTCATAGGGAGAGGATTTGAGAAGACCCCCAAGACAACAAGAAAACAAAATGGTGCCAGCCACTTTGGGAAATTAAAGTTACAGTGTGTCAAGTGGCAATCTGTGCCTGCCTATAGTGTAGAGGGAGTTTCTATTCACAGATTAGTTTACATGCCAAGCACACATTCAAAGATAAAATCTTATCATCAGTGGCATCAATTTGAACTTGAAGTATACACACAGGAATGCACACACACATACACACACCAATCTCCCCAGGATTCCTCCTTGTTTCTTGAGGAATAGACAAGCTATACCAGCCTAAATAGCCACGCTTGCAGCACCAGATTCAATTCAGCATCAACAATATCATCATCAGGACCTGAAGGACAGCTACCTGAGGTATGTGGTGAACTGCTTTATAATTGCATTTTGCAACACGACCACAGGAACCCAAAGAGTTGATTTAACTTTTTCCTCCTATTTTACTGGAAGAAGCCCATGAAACCTCCCATTTATCTATTCCTAATGATAATAATAATAATAATAGTGGGGTTTGTTAAGCAAACTCATTTGCTCCCATGGCTTCAACTACTACCTCTATGTGGATGATACCCAAATCTCCATCTCCAGCTCTGCTCTCACTCCCTCTCTCCAGTCTTGTGTTTCCTCCTGCCTTCAAGACATCCCTACTTGGATGCCCTCCTGTCACCTCAAGCTTAACATGTCCAAAACAGAACTCATTCATTCATTCAATAGTATTTATTGAGCGCTTACTATGTGCAGAGCACTGTACTAAGCGCTTGGGATGAACAAGTCGGCAACAGATAGAGACAGTCCCTGCCGTTTGACGGGCTTACAGTATAAACTCCTTATCTTCCTACCCAAACCCTGACTTTCCCATCACTGCAGACGGCGCTACCATTCTTCCTGTCTCACAAGTCTGTAACGTTGGCATTATCCTTGTCCCCTTTATCATTCAACCCACACATTCAATCCTTCACTAAATCCTGTCAATCCCAACTTCTCAACATCACTAAAATCTGCCCTTTCTTCTCTATCCAAACTGCTACCATGTCGATATCCTCACTCATCCTATCTCACCTGGATTACTGCATCAGCCTCCTTGCTGACCTCCAAGCCTCTGGCCTCTCCCTACTCCAGTCCATACTTCACTCTGCTGCCCATATCATTTTTCTACAAAAATATTCAGGACATGTCACCCCACTCCTCAAAAAACTCCAGTGGTTGCCCATCCACCTCCACATCAATCAAAAACTCCTCACTATTTTCTTTAAAGCACTCAATCACCTTGCCCCCTCCTACCTCACCTCACTACTCTCCTACTACAACCCAGCCTGCACACATTGCTCCTCTAATGCTACCCTTCTCACTGTCCCTGATCTCATCTATTTTGCCGCCGACCTCTCACCTACATCCTGTCTCTGGCCTGGAACTCCCTTCCCCTTCAAACCCTGACAGACAATTACTCCCCCCTTCCTTCAGAGCCTTTCTGAAGGTACGTCCCCTCCAAGAGGCCTTCCCCAACAAAGCCCCCTTTTCCTTTTCTCTATCTCTCTTCTGCATTGCCCTGACTTGCTCCCATTGTTCATCGCCCCCTCCCAGCCTAACAGCACTTTAGTACATATCTGTAATTTATTTACATTAATGTTTGTCTTCCCTCCTCTAGATTATAAGCTTGTTTGGGGCAGGGACTGTATCTTTTTATTGTTGTACCCTACTCTCCCAACTGCTTGATACAGTACTCTGCACATAGTGAGCACTCAATAAATAGGATTGAATGAATGATTAGAAACCAAGATCCATGACTCCCAAACCTATGATCTTTCCATTACACCACCTTTCTTGAGGATGGACCCACCAATCGTTTCTTATCTAACAAACTCCATCACTAGCTGTAAGATAAGCTTTGCAACACTCCAATAGGAAAGTGCTGCCTTAGGATAACGTTATCTGCTTATTTTGCTGATCCTGCCTTTTGGAGGGATTGATAAATTCTGCCGGTATCAGCACAACTGACAAAAGAAACTCTTAACAGCTATTGAAATTGCCAACCAAATGAGCATAATTGTATGCAAAATCAGATGCAATATAGGTTTCATTATTCCCTATCAGTTGCAGCCACCACAAATATTGCAAGGAGCAAATCTTCTTCAATTGTCCTTCTACTGGTTAATCCAATGTCAGCAACACAAACTGGATCATCTAACTGTTCAACAAAATGGAATTTCCTTTATATTTTCACAGTTTGAAAGGTTATATCCACCCATGCTCTCCTCCTTCCCTAATTCCCTGAAATTGTAGTTTACTAAAGAAGTCCCTCCCTGCTAGGTCAGGTTCTTGTCCCCACCCACCAAAGAGAAACACTGGCTCCCAAGCGTGATAGACAGGAAAAGAGCAAATCATACTAGAAAGAATAAAATGGTCATAATAATGTTAGTATTTGTTAAGCGCTTACTATGTGCAGAGCACTGTTCTAAGCGCTGGGGTAGACACAGGGGAATCAGGTTGTCCCACGTGGGGCTCACAGTCTTAATCCCCATTTTACAGATGAGGTAAATGAGGCACCGAGAAGTTAAGTGACTTGCCCAAAGTCACACAACTCATTCTGCACAAGGCACATTCTGTTGGGTGTTTTTTTTTGCTTCATCCTGTAGCTCACTGGGAGGCCCCGGGTTCGATCGCTGGCATCCCCACTGCTGGCTAAGTGGAAAGAGCATGGATGTGGGAGTCAGAGGTAGTGGGTTCTAATCCCAGCTCCGCCACTTGTCAGCTGTGTGAATTTGGGCAAGCCACTTAACTTCTCTGTGTCTCAGTTACCTCATCTGAAAATGGGGATTAAGACTGTGATTGTACTAAATGTCTGAAGGCATACAATACGATAGACATGATCCCCACCCTCAGGTATCTTACAGTCTTCACCCAGATGCTCCCAAGCTCTTGGCAATTTTCAGTTTTCCTTTGTGCTATTATTATGGCTTTTTTTAAGTGTTTACTATGTGTCAAACACTGTTCTAAGAGTTGAGGTAGGTACAAGTTAATTAGGTCAGACAGAGTCCCTGCTTTGCATGGGACTCACAGGCTACGTAGAAGGGAGAAGAGGTATGCCTAGAATGAATTCTAAGGAATGCCTAGAATTCCTTAACTCCCATTCTCTCCTAGACCCCCTCCAATCTGGCTTCCGTCCCCTCCACTCTACCGAGACTGCTCTCTCTAAGGTCACCCATGACCTCCTTCTTGCCAAATCCAATGGCTCCTACTCCATTCTGATCCTCCTTGACCTCTCTGCTGCCTTTGACACTGTCGACCATCCCCTCCTCCTCCATACCTTATCTCACCTTGGCTTCACGGACTCTGTCCTCTCCTGGTTCTCCTCTTACCTCTCTGGCCGATCATTCTCGGTCTCCTACGCTGGAGCCTCCTCCCCCTCCCATCCTTTAACTGTTGGAGTTCCTCAAGGGTCAGTTCTTGGCCCTCTTCTGTTCTCCATTTACACTCACTCCCTCGGTGAACTCATCCGCTCTCACGGCTTTGACTACCATCTCTACGCAGATGACACGCAGATCTACATCTCCGCCCCTGTCCTCTCCCCCTCCCTTCAGGCTCGCATCTCCTCCTGCCTCCGGGACGTCTCCACCTGGATGTCGGCCCGCCACCTAAAACTCAACATGAGCAAGACTGAGCTCCTCATCTTCCCTCCCAAGCCCGGTCCGCTCCCAGACTTCTCCATCACCGTGGATGGCACGTCCATCCTTCCCGTCCCGCAGGCCCGCAATCTCGGTGTCATCCTTGACTCGTCCCTCTCGTTCACCCCACACATCCTATCCGTTACCAAGACCTGCCGGTTTCACCTCTACAATATCGCCAAGATCCGCCCTTTCCTCTCCACCCAAACGGCTACCTTACTATTACGGGCTCTCGTTATATCCCGGCTAGACTACTGTGTCAGCCTTCTCTCTGACCTCCCTTCCTCCTCTCTCGCCCCGCTCCGGTCTATTCTTCACTCCGCTGTCCGGCTCATCTTCCTGCAGAAACGATCTGGGCATGTCACTCCCCTTCTTAAACAACTCCAGTGGTTGCCTATCGACCTCCGCTCCAAACAAAAACTCCTCACTCTAGGCTTCAAGGCTCTCCATCACCTTGCCCCTTCCTACCTCTCCTCCCTTCTCTCTTTCTACCGCCCACCCCGCACGCTCCGCTCCTCTGCCGCCCACCTCCTCGCCGTCCCTCGGTCTCGCCTATCCCGCCGTCGACCCCCGGGTCACATCCTCCCGCGGTCCTGGAACGCCCTCCCTCCTCACCTCCGCCAAACTGATTCTCTTTCCCTCTTCAAAACCTTACTTAATAATCACCTCCTCCAAGAGGCCTTCCCAGACTGAGCTCCTCTTCCCCTCTACTCCCTCTGCCATCCCCCCTTTACCTCTCCGCAGCTAAAGCCTCATTTTCCCCTTTTCCCTCTGCTCCTCCACCTCTCCCTTCCCATCCCCACAGCACTGTACCCGTCCGCTCAACTGTATATATTTTCGTTACCCTATTTATTTTGTTAATGAATTGTACATCGCCTTGATTCTATTTAGTTGCCATTGTTGTTATGAGATGTTCTTCCCCTTGACGCTGTTTAGTGCCATTGTTCTTGTCTGTCCGTCTCCCCCGATTAGACTGTAAGCCCGTCAAACGGCAGGGACTGTCTCTATCTGTTGCCGACTTGTTCATCCCAAGCGCTTAGTACAGTGCTCTGCACATAGTAAGCGCTCAATAAATACTATTGAATGAATGAATGAATGAAAGGTAGCCTCATTTTACAGTTGGGGAAATGGAGGCACAAAAAAATGAAATGACTTGACCAAAGTCACAAGCAAGCAATTGACAGAGCTGGAATTAGAACCCAGGTCCTCTTACTCACAGGTCCATGCTCTTTCCACTAGCCCATGCTGCTTCTCTAGTCCTTGCCAAATCTCCCATTCCTGCTTGCTGCCCCCTGACTTCCTACCCCCTCGGTTCTGAAAATCAGGTGATCTAGGAGTGGGGAGAGAGGAAGGAGGAGGAAGAAGGGAGAAGAGAAGCTGAGGCAGTGTTCCTATCCCTATCTCTGTTTTTTCCCCAATCCCAGTTCAGGATGGATTCAAGGGAAAGCCTCAGCCCACTTTAGCATCATCCAGGGAAGCTGGACAGGAGGGACCAGGGGATTTGCTATGTTATTACCTTGCTAATGATGGGGCCACGGGGGAAATAGGGGAGAAGGGAAAAGGTGGGAGGAAAGGAAAGAGAAAGTAAGACTGAGCCCACATGTGGAACATGGCCTGAGTCTAAACTGATTATCTTGCATCTACCTCAGTGCTTACTACGGTACCTGGTATGAACTAAGGACTTAACAAATACCATAAAAAAGGGAGATGGGGTGAGAGACAATCGAATGTACATCTGGGAGTTTTCTTCCTCTTCCTTCTCCCATTCATCCACCATAACTACCTTTTCCTGATCCACGTGGTCCTGAGAATACTGTCCACAGTTCCTAGTCCAGTGGCTGGACTCACCCATGTCCCTTCATTTACCTGCCCAGACACAACCCTGCACACAAATCCATTGTCAGCGTATGCGGCAACTGGCTACTGTGCTTAGGGGAAGAGCTATCTCCTTCCCTGGCAGTCAACTAATCTGGCCTGCCTCAGCTGCGCCGCTAAACGATAGCAACTTGAGCTCATCCTGCCCTCTTGTGAGAAATTAAATCACCATTTTGGTTTCCCCTCAGCCTCCCTATGGTTCAAACAGCCAGAGTGGCCTCACGGCTTCCTCCTTAGCTCTTTGCTGTGGAGACAGAACTAATGGCATCATCCTCAAGGTGCTGAGTCTGAGAGTGACCTTCTAGCCCCAAGAGCTACATTTGATTCCAGGAAAATCCAGGTGAGGCTTCCAAGTCCCAGCACTAGACAGTTTTAATACAGGATGGCCTGGAGGAGGAAGGGGGCAACTACTTTTCTACAAATAGAATTATAATGTTTTCCAGTTTCTTTTATCACACAGAAGGGATTAGAAAAATCCCAAAAATATTAGTTCAAATTTAGTAAATTACTGTTCAAAAAATAGCCTAGAACTAGTCATCCTAAGCAATGCATTACAATTATGACAACTTATTTTATTTGTTTGCCTATTTTATCAAATTGTACAATGCTCGAGAGCATTAGATTACATTAGAAAAAACAGAAGCTAGGAAACATTAGTAATCATTACCATTAAATGACTACTTTGGGGAAATCACATTTTTCCCAGTAAAACACTGCTCCTGTTCATCAACTCCCAGGAACACATTTTCTCCTTCCCCATCAATGGAGTGGAGATTGATCCCAGTCTGGCTTTAGCAGCTGAGTGGAGTCACCGGCCCTGCCTCCCCACTGTAAATAGGTTCACATGAATCCTTAGAGAAGTCATTCACCCTCCCAATCTGATCCAGAATGGCCTACTTAGGCAGCTGTTGATGCTGGCTAAGAGATTCACTTCTAGTCACCCTTCGGTGTAATGGATGGAACAGGTAGAAAGAATTATAAAAAAGAATTAGGAAACATGGGGAAATGTGTTTTGTGTTAGCATGGAGATTTAGAATTTATTTTTATCTTTAAATCCCATGCGTGAAATGCCTGAGTGATACCTTCAAAGAGAACTAATGGCATAAAACTTTTAGACAATCTTAATCTCAGTTGAAAATTAGGGCTTCCCTTTTCTTACATACCATTTTCTCTGCAATTTTTGTCAAGAAACTAGGTAAAAGAAACAGAGTGAAATGACTTTCTCCCACCTCCTCTGGCTTTTCTTCCTTGGTTCTTCCTCTTGCCCACCCCATGAGCAATCTCAAATCCCAACCTCCAGCCTCTGTCCTCTCTGGGACCCAAGGCCTGGTTCTATCCCTAGCCTTCTCTAGCTAATGCCAGCTTCAGCTAATGGACTCGGCATTAAAGCCATATGCTTGTTGCAGCACAATGTGGACCACACCCTTCTCCTCGATACATTATCGAACCTTGGCTTCACTGACTTCATCCTCTCCTGATTCTCCTCTTATCTCTCTGGCAGTTCATTCTCAGTGTCCTTTACAGGCTCTTCCTCCCCTTCCCATCCCCTAATTGTAGGGGTCCCTCAAAGTTCGGTTATTGGTCCCCTTCTATTCTCCATCTACACTCACTCCCTTGGAGAACTCATTTGCTTCCATGGCTTCAACTACCATCTCTATGTGGATGACACCCAAATCTACATCTTCTCCCCTGTTCTCTCTTCCTCCCTCCCTCCTTCCAGTCTTGCATGTCTCCTGCCTTCAGAACATCTCTATTTGGTTGTGCTCCCACCACCTAGAACTCCACATGTCCAAGACAGAGCTCCTTATCTTCTCTCCCAAACCCTGTCCTCTCCCGAACTTTCCCATCACTATAGACGGCACAACCATTCTTCCCATTTCACAAGCCCATAACCTTGGTGTTATCCTTGACTCGGCTCTCTTTCAACCCACATATCCAATCCATCACCAAATCCTGTGGGTCTCACCTTCACATCACTAAGATCTGCCCTTTCCTATCCATCCAAACCATTACTACTTTAGTACAATCACTCATCCTATTCTGACTGCTTTAAGTCATTACATCCTTTCTGCCTCTCCCCATTTCAGTCCATACTTCACCCTGCTGCCCAGCTTATCTTTCTACAAAAATGCTCAGGGCATGTCACCCTGTCTCCTCAAAAATCTCCAGGGGTCGACCTTTGAATCAAACAAAAACTCCTCACTATTGGAGTCAGAGCTCTTTGTCACATTGTCCCTTGTTGATACTGGCTAGGGGAAGCTGTGGACTTTTTCAAAATGGTAGAATCCAGAGAGTGTTTGAAAGCAGAGGAGTAGGTTAGAAATAGTAGTGATTGAGGAATGGCAAGTAGGAAGGAGCAAGTGTTTTTAGGAGATGAGATGGGAAAGGACCAAGTATGCCAGTGTCCAGTTAATGGTTTTCTGTGTTGGATTCCTAGAATTCTTATCCAGTCTGTCTGGCCAGGCACATAATAATAATAATAATGATAATAATAATGGTATTTGTTAAGCCCTTACTATGTGCAAAGCACTGTTCTAAGCACTGGGGGGATACAACGTGATCAGGTTGTCCCACGTGGGGCTCACAGTTTTAATCCCCACGTGGGATTTAATACCCAGATGAGGTAACTGAGGCACAGAGAAGTTAAGTGACTTGCCCAAAGTCACACAGCTGGCAAACGTCAGAGCCAGGTTTCTAACCCATGACCCCTGACTCCCAAGCCCGGGCTCTTGCCACTGAGCCATGCTGCTTCCCTGGGAAAACATCCAAAATGGTGCCTTTTTAAAATGATAATTGTTAAGTACTTCATATGTGCCCAGCACCGTACTAAGCACTGGGGTAGATACAAGCTAATCAGGTAGAATACAGTCCATGTCCCACATGAAACACAGTCTTAATCCCTGTTTTACAGATGAGGGAACTGAGGTACAGAGAAGCTAAGTCATTTGCCTAAGTATACACAGCAGACAAGTGGTGGACCCAGGAATAGAAACCAGGTCCTACTTACTCCCAGCTCCTAGCTCTTTCCACTAGACTAATTAGCTATTCAAAACCTATCACTTCCCAACCCTGATTCTTCACTGGTAGACTGTAAACTTCTTGTGAGCAAGGATCACGTCTACCAATTCGGTTATTGTACTTTCCCAAGCTTTTAGTACAGTGTTCTGTGCATGGTAAGCAACCACTAAATACCATTGTTTGTTTGATTTCCCCTGACCCTGACAAAAATTCGTGCCCCATTTCAACCCCGTGTTCAAACTGATGAGTTAGCAGATGGGTTAAAGAGAGTCGATTTCTAGAGCAGGTGGGAGATCTTCTCTTGAGAAAACCTCAGAAGGAGGAGAAGATGATCAGAAGTAGAAGAGTGTTAAGGTAGTGATGGAGAGATTTGGGAAGCTCATGCCTGATAGCTACAGTTTTACCAGCAAAGCCGTTACAAGGTCATCAAGGGTTAGGAAAGGAGCTGATGGGAGGATTGTGGGTTTCAGGAGGAAATTGAATGTTTGGAAAAATTAGTGGGATTGTGAGAGCGTGAGTCAAAGGGGGAGGAATAGTATAGTTGTTGAGCAGAAAGCAGAACTGAGTTATAGCAAGACAGAGTGAATTTATAGTGGCAGAAGTTGGCCTGGAGCCTGGATTTAACCCATCTGTGTTCCTCCGCACAGGTTCAGCATGCAGACTGCGGCAGTGATTCAGCATTGGATGTTGGCGGTACCAGAGCATTTTAGGGATATAGGGCAAGGGACGGGAGGTTGTTGAGAGAATAGAGCTGAGGGCACCTAAAATGGGACAGTCCTTTAAAGTTGTTTTCTACTCCCACAGAATATTCTTCCTCCCCAACTCAGACTAGAACTTAGTACTTGGAGGAACTAAAATAGTGGCACTCTGAACCTCTCTAATCTCCTGTGATTCACAGCACGGGGGTCAAGCTGCCTCGCCTGGATACATGAAGCCTCTGGAAAAAATGCAAGGGAGAATCACAAAATTCATCAATAGTAATTCCAAGAACTTTCCAAAAGGCTGGGGCCGCCCACCTGCTGGTGAGGTCAGGGCTCTGAGTCCCTATTCAGATTCTCTGAGTTTGATGTCCTCAGAGACATGTTAACTCAGAGATCTAATCAATCAGTCCCCTCTCCAACATAGTATTGAGTGCAAACTATGTGGAGAGCACTGTGCTACGTCTTTGGGAGAGTTCAATAGAGTTTAATGATCCCTGCTCTCAAAGTGCTTCAGGATTAGCAGGGGAGACAAACATTAATACAGGTAGGAGAAGCAACAGAGTATAAGGATATCTGCAAAACTGTTGGGGGAATGAGTACCTAAATGCTTAGAGGGTAAGAACTCAGGGGCAAATGTGACACAGTAAGGAGGGAAAATAAAAGGGGGAGATGAGACATTGGTTCAGGAAGGTTTCCTGAAGGAAATGTTATTAGTAGGGGTTTAAAGATGGGGAAAGTGTGGTCAGTCCAATAAGAAGGGAGAGGGAGTTATAGTCAGAAAGGAGATCATGAGCAAAGAATCACTGACAAGAGAGACAAGAGTGAGTCACAGTGAATAGGCTAGGGTTCGAGGAATGAAGTGTGTGGTCCAATGGTATGGATTTTCTCTTTGATGAAGAGGTGAATGGACATCCACTGAAGGCTTTTGAGGAGTGGGAGACATGTGGAAAATTATTTTTTAGAAAAATGATTTGGGCGCCATAGTGGAGTTTGGACAGGAGAGGGGAGAGGCTGGCGGCAGGGGGGCTAGTGAGGAGGCTGATTTTGTTATAAATATGGAATATGACAAGTGCTTTTCCTGTACTTAGGGCTTCACTCTGTGAAATCCAAGACAAATGAAGGCCAGGGAGCCACCAAGCCAAGGGTTGCCCTTTCAGTCATTTTAGAAGCAAGTGTCTCACATGTTCATGAATAGATCTGTCATGTTTGGACCACTGGTTAAAGAAGCCTGGACTTATCTCTCCCCGAATGATCACCCTGGAACAGGAAACAATGATGGGAGTTAATCTGTGTTTTTGGCTATGGGTGGTGTGTCTGCTGCGGTCCACACTTGTGCTGCTCTGAACGATAGGCATACAGTGAAGAAGTCGAAGTGGAGGGGGATATGGGGCAGGAATGGTGTTGGGAACTGAGGCTGGATCTAATGGAATCGGTGTGGATGATACTGTATTTTGTTAGGCATAGCGACTGAGAAAACCATTTGCATAACCAGAGTAGCTGACCTCTTTAACCCCTAAAATACATAAATCTAAACTGTTAATCCAGGAAGGAAGGTTTTGCTTACGTGCAGAATGAAACAAACAAACCAAACCTCTTGCTCACGTTTGCCATTTTCTGAAAATTTAATCTTGCCATATTGCGTGATGCTGTCTCACTGATCTCTCCTTTGCAGATGTAATTAAATGCCTCCAAATGTTTTCCTTAATTGCATTCCCTAATGTTCGAGGGATGTTTCACTTTTTCTTAGGCTGTAAATTGCATTTACTACTTTAGTAATTTCATGTATCACTGCAATTCGCTTAGCCTGAAATGGACTCCATTAATTTGTCATTTTCGAGTCTTTTAAAAGAAATGTCTGGAAATCATTAATTCTATATGTTTGATTTATCATTGCTTAAGGGAATTCCCTATTAAAGATTGCTGTTTTATAAGCTACTTTAAGCATCTTGGTTGGTAAGAAGTTTCCTGCTCACTCTCCAAACCCCGTCCTCCTCTCCTGTATAGATCACTGTAATTTCATGAAATTGTCATGAAAAATTGTCGGCGAGAGCAAACTGACACTTTTGAACATGTTTGAAACACAGTTTCTGCCACACAGGGATCTGGAACACAGTAATGTGTAAGAGATTGTGGTAGGAGCAGTAATAGTATTTATTAAGTGCCAGGGCTATGAGGTAATCTGATTTTAATGACAATGATTCTCACGTTTGCCTAACTTCCCAACACTGATCCTTTCAGAGGTGGTTTTTCTAAGTGATTATTCCCTTGCTCATTTCCATTAAGAATTAATTTTGACCTCCTACTGTAGAGGAAAAAGGGGGGAAGAAGTAGACTGGGAACCACATCTGGTCACTCCTCCTCAGGGCCACCCCCCAATTTGCCTCCCCACAGACCACCCTTTTACTCCTAATTTTCCAGGAACCTAAAGCCTGGGAATATCATTCACCTCTCCAACATCTCTACAGCCTTCCATTTCCCCATCTGTAATTTATTTGACTGTCTGTCTCTCCCTCTACACTGCATATTCCTTGTGGGCAGGGAAGGTGTCAACCAATTCTATTGTATTGTACACTCCCAAGCTCTTAGTACAGTGCTCTGCACACAGTGAGCACTCAGTAAGTACCATAGATGATGACTTTTTCACCTTCCCTTGCATCACTCCGAGAAAGGAAGAAAGCCACAGCTGCAGGGCCAGCCAGCTGCTGTTTTTGATGTCATTTTTGAGAGATTTTAGTTTTTGGGAATCCTATGGAGAGGACATGGCGCTGGTAGTCAGGACATCTGGGAAACTCTAAATGCCTACTGCTCTGAGAAGCAGGAAATAAAGGGTGCCACAATCTTAATCAATTAGTCATGTTTTTTAAGTGCTTACTGTGTACAGAGCACTGTACTAAATGCTTGTGAGAGTACAATATAACGGAGTTGGAAGACAGTCATTCAGTCGTATTTATTGAGCTCTTCCTGTGTGCAGAGCACCATACTAAGCCCTTGAGAGAGTGTAATATAACAGTAAACAGACACATTCCCTGCCCACAGTGAGCTTACAGTCCCCTCTCCACAACGAGTTTACAATCTAGAAGGGGAGACCCAAAAGAAGGGAGCCTGGGAATGAGGTCCTGGTAGGTGTTTGCTAATCTATGCCTCCCGCAACAAGGGAAAGGTTTCTGGGAAAGCTCTGTTCAAATTCTTCCAGTTTAAAACACTGCTTTATGATCTACTCCTACTTTCCCATACATTGATTGGTTCCACCAGACCCGATCTTCTTGGTGGGCAAATCTGCTTGTTGACTATTTGCCTTGATCTTATCTAGTGGGAAAATCTGCTAGATGGGTCCCAAGCACCAGTGATGTGATCCCCTTTGGCTTTGAACAAGGATGGGTGGATTCAGTGGGCACTCAGCACCCACTATATATTGCTTCTCATGGCAGCGACTCTCTGTTTCTCAGATCTCCTAACTATTAAGGTGGGCTGGGGGAAGGAGAGAAAGTGAGGGAGTAGTTTCTGTACAAACTAGAGGGTATCTGAGCTAAGTCATTCTCACTGCCATTTGTCCTGGTCTGGCACCCGGGATCTGTCCCTACCCCTCTGGGGAATGGAGATGGGGAGAGGAACAGGTCCAGAATTTAGGGGGAACTCTAAACAGACTCCTCCAGAGAGAAGACGGTCCCCTGGGAAATGTTAGGCTATGAGTCCCTTGAGGGACAAGGACTCGGTCCAACATGAGTAGCTTGAATTTACACTAATGCTTAGTACAGTTCTTGGAACATAGCAGGCACTTAGCAAATACCACAATTATCATTACTGTTATTATCATTGTTATTATTATTATTATTTGACGGACACAACTTTGAATACCCTATTGTCTGCCCTTGATCTGGCTGCAGAGGGAGTTCCACCCAACTCCTCCATACTCCCTGTATTCACTAGCAGACCTTAGTTTACTTGGGAAAGGGAATAGTAGCGTTGATAAGCTACCTCAAAAACGGTCTACCTTTGGGGTGGTCATTAAACAGAAGTATTTCTTCCCATAAACTTGGATTGGCTTAATGGTACCAATTTTCCCACCAATCCATCTCAGCCACTCAACAGGCATATTCACCCTCTAATCAAGGTCCACTGTGGGCCTTGGACTCTGAGCCACAAGGAGCCTAAAATTCTTCTCCTTTAGCCAGAGAGCCCTATTGATTTAATTTTTATTTTGTGTATTTGTAATTGCTATGTTCTACTGTTCAATCATTCCTAATGTGTCTTTTTCCTGTTTCTTCTCCCCACTTACACTCTTAGACTGTGAGTCCCCACCTGTGTATTCTTTCCCATTGCATAGTACAGTGCACTACACACAGTTAGCACTTAATAAATACTGTCTGGGGGAAACAGAGGAGTGTCCAGGAGGGGCAGA
Source organism: Ornithorhynchus anatinus (assembly GCF_004115215.2). NCBI lineage: Eukaryota > Metazoa > Chordata > Mammalia > Monotremata > Ornithorhynchidae > Ornithorhynchus > Ornithorhynchus anatinus. The sequence goes on from NC_041734.1 coordinate 23,097,898, forward strand.
TCGTAACCAATGATTTAGTTGAAGGAGTTCAAAAAAAAAAGTTGCCCAGATGCCATTCATTGTCAAAGGAGCTGTAGACTGGTTGTAGATTACTGTGTGCAGAACACCGTATTAATCACTGGGAAAATCATACAGACACAAGAAGCAGTGTGGCCAATTGGATAGAGCACAAGCCAGAGAGTCAGAAGGACCAGAGCTCTAATCCCAGCCCTTCGACTTGTCTTCTTTGTAATAATAACAATAATGTTGGTATTTGTTAAGTGCTTACTATGTGCAGAGCACTGTTCTAAGTGCTGGGGTAGATACAGGGTAATCAGGTTGTCCCACTGAGGCTCACAGTCTTCATCCCCATTTTACAGATGAGGGAACTGAGGCACAGAGAAGTTAAATGACTTGCCCAAAGTCACCCAGCTGACAAGTGGCAGAGCGGGGATTCTAACCCATGACCTCTGACTCCCAAGCCCGGGCTCTTTCCACTGAGCCATGCTGCTTCTTTGTGACTGTGGGCAAATCACTTAACTTCTCTGTGCCTCAGTTGCCTGTAGTAGGGAGAGACAGGAGGTAGGAAGGTCTGCGATGAGGCTGATGCAATAGTCAAGGAGGGAGAGGACAAGTGTTTGGATCCAGCAGTGGTTCTCATGAATTCATGGGTACATATGTGAGCATGAAGGGGCTAGGGCACAGGGAAACCATCGAAGAGTAGACTGGTCTTTAGGTAAATAGTAATCTCAAAAAAACTGTAATGGATTATCCTCATCTTTATTTGAATTTAACAGTTAACAGAAAGTGCAGATATTCCTCTGCATTGTTGGAATGATTGGACTAAAATGGAATTCAATATTTCTATCATAAAAATATGGCATGAGCTTATTTTTAAATTGAAAATCTCAGTTTCAAACACTACAGCAGTTTGCTATAGTCATGAAATTACTTAGGTCTGCACCTTTTGCAACATTAGTTGAGAACTCATCACTATTTGAAAGTCTAACAAGAAGACAGTAAGTCGTGGGGTCACTTTTGATTAATTAACATCTACCATCCCTAACTTTCCCCTCTTAATTCTTACCCTTTGCTCTATAAAACTATTCTCTATTCTTGACCATGAATTTAACCAAATCTATGTTGACCTTGATGTTATTTTCTGCCTGCAGAACTTATTGCATAACAAATTCCATGTCTTTACCACCCACCAGGTGCAGAAACGTTTCCTTTGTTGATTGGTGTACTGGAAATAATTTTAGAACAGGAGCCATAATATACTTTGACCTAGTTTGAATAGGATGTGCTGTGTACTCTTGGAGAGAATTAAAACTGGAATGCACACTATCGTCTTTGTTCCAAGATGGTAATCCTCTATCCTATTGCTGCCCTCGAGGCTGGCCTATTTCTCGTTGCTCTTTACATTGCTATGCCATATCCACTGTGTACCACATCTATTGAGGTTTTAGCATTTAATACATTTCTTCTGCTCATCTGGTCTTAGGTTATGTCACTTCACCTTACCTGTGAATGGTTGTTTGTGTATCCTTTTGGTGTCCTTGCTCCTTGTATGGCCAGTGCAGTTGAAATGAGACAAGCATTACTTCAAAGCTGACGGTTTGACTACCTTTCAGAACCTAATCTGTGATACTGTCTTGCCACGTGATTTAAAACTTCATATGTAGGTGGTGTTAATGGGACTGCTTTACGAGTCAAATGTGGTGACTGAGGAAGGCCAGCTCTCTCATCCATATACCAATCTGAACACTACAATTATACGGCATTTCAGTTTGGTTTGAATCTCTATGCAAAAGGGACACCTCACACTCTTCACTGTTCCTCAGTGCAGTAATAATGACGATGATAATAATAACTGGCTACTGTATGATGAGCACTGTACTACGAGCAGGAATAAATACCAAATTATCAGGTGGGTCACAGACCCTGTCTCACATGGGGCTCAGAGTTTAAGGGAGAGGGAGAAAAGGAAATTCATCTTCTTTTTACAGATCTTCTTTTTCTCTTTGGCATTTGTTAAGTGCTTACTATGTGTCAAGCACTGTTCTAAGCACTTGGGTAGGTTTATCAGTTTGGAGACAATCCCTGCCCCATATGGGGCTGACAGTCTTAATCTCCATTTTACAGATGAGGTAACTGAGACACAGAGAAGTTAAGTGACTTGTCCAATTATCACATGACAAGACAAGTGGCAGAGCTCAGATTAGATCCCAGGTCCCCTGACTACCAGGCCTATGATCTTTTCTCAGTATGCCCAACACTAGGGAGAGACCACAAAATTCCCAAGCATTCACAGGTCAAAGGATGAGGCCACCATCATCACCATTTTCAAGATGAGCAACTGTAATCTCCTTGTGGGCGGGGAACATGTCTTTCAACTCTGGTACATTGTACTCTCCCAACGCTTAGTTCATTTCATTACTCTCTAAACAGTAAGTGTTCAATGAATATGATTGATTTCTTGATTGATTGAGGGGAAAGATTATTACCAAGGCATTCCACTGTCCAACAACACACTGATAGACAAGGAATAGAAAACCAAGTCTAGAAATAAGGTTGTAGCAGCAGATCTGTCTTTTCCCCTCTTCCCCGTCCAGCCCCAGGTCTTGACTCAGGGTACATACAGGGCAGGATCTTGTAACTCTGAAAGGACTACTTACCACCTTGTGCACTCTGGGAAACTTCAGGGGTTGCCAGGGCATTCCGGCTGGATAGAGCTGAGTCCACACTGAGCCCACACAGTCCAGTAGCCCTTCTGAGGGCAGTCCTCCTTGCCACCCTAGGGGTGGGCCCTCACTCTCCTGGACCACAATGTCCCCGTCCTGAGCCAGGAAAGACAAACCTGCAGCCAGGCATCTGCCCTTCCAGTCACGCCTGCCCCAGCCCCCAACGCTGTGTACCACAGGGACCCACAGGAGGCATGCAGCCACCCTCACCCTCCTCTCAGACACCTCAGCAGCCCAGGCCTAAGAGAAGAGAAGCTCTGGTGCCCAGCCAAGCCTATTAAAAGAAGCCTCCTTTATTTCTGAGGATGGAGAAACAAAAGATCTGTAAAAAATAAGATAATAATAATAATAATTTTGGTATTTGTTAAGCGCTTACTATGTGCCAAGAGCTGTTCTAGGCACTGGGTAGATACAAGATAATCAGGTTGACCTGCATGAGGCTCACAATCTTAAGCCCCATTTTACAGATGAGGTAACTGAGGCACAGAGAAGTTAAGTGGCTTGCCCAAGGTCACACAGCAGACAAGTGGCAGAGCCAGGATTAGAACCCATTGTTCTCTGACTCCCAAGCACTGTCAAATGTTAAAAGGGTATAGATCCAAGCTCATAGGTGACAGAAGAGAATAGGAGTAGGAGAAAAGGGGAAGGCCTCTTGGAAGAAATATGATTTTAATATGTCTTTGAAGGTCAGAAGAGTGATAGACTTCTATCACATATGGAGGAGGAGAGACTTGCAGGTCAGACGGACAGTGTGGGTAAGGGATTGGTGGTGAGTGATGAGATCTAGGTACAGGGAGTAACTTCATGTTAAAGGAGCAAAGTGCACAGGTTGGACTGGGGTAGGAAATCAGTAAAAGTAGGAAGGGGCGGGGTGATTGACTGCTTTAAAGCTGATAATAAGATTTTTCGATTTGAAACTGAGGTGGATGCACAACCACTCAAGGTTCTTGAGGAATGGGGAAACATACTTTTTGAGACTTTTTTTAAGAAAAATGATGCAGCAGAGTGAAGTATTGACTGAAGTGGGAAGAAACAGAAGACAGGGAGATCAGCAAGGAGGCTGATAGAGTAGTAAAGGTGAGAAATTTAAATGTTTGGATCAGCACAGTAGCAGTTTGGATGGAGATAAAAGGGTGAATTTAGCAATGTGAAGGTAGAATCAACAAGCTTTGGTGACACATTGAATATCTGGGTGAATGAGAGAGATGAGTCGAGAATATGCCAAGGTTATGGGCTTGTGAGACAGGAGGATGCCTCCAGTGACAGGAAAAACCGCAGGAGGACAGGATTTGGGTAGGACGATAAGGCATTCTGATTTGGACATGTTTAGTTTGAGGTTTCAACAGGACAATCAAGTACATATGTTCTGAAGGCTGGAGGAAATGCAATATTCCCCCAATTAGACTGTAATCCTGTCAATGGGCAGGGACAGTCTCTATCGGTTGCCGATTTGTATATTCCAAGCGCTTATTACAGTGCTCTGCACATAGTAAAGGCTCAATAAATACTATTGAATGAATAAATGAATGAATGAAAGACTGCAGACAGAGTAGGAAAGAGGTCAGAGCTGAAGAGGTAAATTTGATAAGGAGTTATGACATGATTGCCATCTTGAATGTCCCAAGCGATGAACATCTTGAGAGACAGGATTCACTATGTTGCTTCTTTTGTACTTTGCCCTGAGGTAACCAGTTACCTCCGGTACTGTCTTATGCCAGGCCTAGTTAGCTCAGCCCACCAATATAGCCTTTTGCTGGACAACAATGTAGTCCAGTTCCTCAGGGGAGAGAAAGAATCCCTTATCCTGGGAGGTTGGCAGAGAGTGTCTGGGTATTGTGTTGGTTAGGGTTGAATTTAAGGGGTGCCCAGATAGTTCAGTAGTACAATAGACATCCATCCATCTCATTTCTCTGTTCCATATCCATAACTCCCAACTGAACAGGCCACAAGAGGATAAACTGACTCTAACAATAATTTCCTTTACAATTGCCCTTCTCTGAGTTATCAATCAATCCATCATATTGATTGAGTTGTTCTATGGCCTTAGGCCCATGCCAGCTGGGCCTCTTTGGAGAGAATGTGTGTCCTCTCCTACTGCCTGTCTGACCGCACCAAGACCAGGCAGGCTGTAGACCCAATCAGTCGCCCATTTTGTCTGATGCAGCACACCAGGTTGGTTTGCCTTGTGCAGGCTTCTCCCGGGTGTATTCTCCTAGGCCACGTCATCTCAGGTCTGGCTTTCTTGACACTTTAAAAGTTTATGCTATCTCCTCTTTTCTCATTTCAGCTTGCTGTAGAACCAAGCTTGAAATTTTGCCATCCATTATCCTTCTAACACTTCCTTTTTAGCAAAAGTGTGATATGATGAATATTGTTTCAGTGCTGGCGGTCTGACTGAAATCCATGGCTTCTGGAATCCCGTTGTGCATTTATTGAGCATCTTCTGCATGAAGATTATTGTTCTAGGCCCTTAGGAGAGACCAGAAGAAGTGCAAAGACACATTCCCTGCATTCAAGGAAATTCCAGTCTAATAATGGAGTTAGGCAGACATTAACTGTGCCCATACAATAAAACTGTTGGTGGAAATGATAACAGCAAGAGTAGGGAAAAATGAATAAAGGAATAAATTGATCTATACATAACTGCTATGAGCAACTAATGGGTTGGTATGACCACGGGTCATGGAAATGAGTTGAGGAATGCCTCCTGGAAAAACTGGGATTTCAGGAGGACTTCAAAGATGGGAAGATGGCAGTCTTGAATGGAGAGGTTTGTCTCCAGTGGCAGGAAGAGGTCAGTCATAGGAAAGGGAGAAGGAGATACAGAAAAAAGATTAGCTTGGACCTAAGACAGCAACTTGGTGTGCAGCAGGTGAGGATAGCAGATACATAAAATGAGGTAATTGTTTCCTCAGGGCAACATACAACAGAAGCAACATAGTTCTCTCAAGATGGTCATCACTTGGAACATTCAAGATGGCAATCATGTCATACCTTCTTATCGAATTTACCTCTCCAGCTCTGACCTCTTTCCTACTCTGTCTGCAGTCTTGCATTTCCTCCAGCCTTCAGATTTCAGATTAAGCCTTCAGGCTTAAATTTCCCAGCAGATAAGTAAGATATGTAAGCAGATGCGCAGATAAGCTGATGGGGATCCTTGAACCCAAATGCCTAAGAAGCAATCCCTCCAAGAGGTTTTCTCAAACTATTCTCCAGCTCCATGTTTCCACCATCCCATTAGTCACCCTTACTACTCATAAACTGATGTATTTATTTCCCATATTTATTAATGTAGTCATATTTTCATTTTACCAATTCTATCTGTGCGTTTTCCTTTTTGTTCTCCTTGTGTGTATATTACCTGTTTGCCCATCTCCCTCAGTAGCTATCAAGTTTCACAAGGGCAGGAATTCCACTGTCTCTTGTTATTATATGTTCCAAAGAAAAAAATACGATGCTCTGACCATGGAAGGTTTTCATGCTGAACTGAGGATCATGACACAGTGATTATGATGAATTGATGATTTTTTTAGAAGTCCAATGTTTATAGTCATGCTAATACTACCAGTAGAGAGTGGTGATCCTTTCCGTCATCACACTTTACTACATCAAAGTAGTTCTTCTGGAGCCAGAAACACCATCTGTCCCAGATAATGCAATCAGTTAATTGGTACCTTAGAGATGTTATCTATCAGACATTTGGAAATGGGGGCTATCAGCAACAACACCAGGACTGGCTGGCAGAAGATGCAAGGCCAAATCCAGACATTTGTTTGGTCCGAGGTGTTGAAAAATTGGCCACTCCCTCCTATTCCATAAGAAGTCAATGGAAGCATTTTGCAGAAATCTGTCAGAAGAGAATTTTTGTCCCATCACCCCCACTGCCATGTCTCAAACACTCCTGTAGTTGCTTCCATGGCCGACCCACTCCCTTCCATCTTCATGGCCACTATTTGACAGAGGTACCTAGGCAGCTTAGCTCTGAGACTCTGACTTCAAACTTGCTAATGGCTCACTTCTCGCACAACACACAGTTTTGTAGCTGCCATCTTGGTTGGTTGGGGCCGGGGGGGAGTGGCAGGCAGCACTACAACAATCTCTGTGAGCGGCTTTTCTGCCACCTCTGTTATTTGATACTTTGAGGCAATTGCTTGCCTCACTTACTATCTGATGTCAGCACTATGAGAACAGTGTTCTTTAGAAAGCATGGCCTAGTGGAAAAAACACAAGCCTAGAAGTCAGATACCCTCTGGAGAGCTTCCATTACTCTACCATTCTCAGAGAAGCAGCGTGGCTCAGTGGAAAGAGCATGGGCTTTGGAGTCAGGGCTCATGAGTTTGAATCCCAGCTCTGCCACTTGTCGGCTGTGTGACTGTGGGCAAGTCACTTAACTTCTCTGTGCCTCAGTTCCCTCATCTGTAAAATGGGGATTAAGACTGTGAGCCCCACGTGGGACAACCTGATTCCCCTATGTCTACCCCAGCGCTTAGAACAGTGCT